>NC_059411.1:12011913-14411913 GCF_905220565.1 Melitaea cinxia | reverse complement strand
AGAATAACTCATACATAGATTCGCATATATAAAGATACCCATACTAATTATCTTCTTTTCTTATTAGGGGTAAAAATTCATCACAACAGCCTTTCGCAATCCACTACTGGACATAGGCCTCCACAAATTCACGTCAAAAATGCGTGAACTCATGTGTTTTACCCATAGTCACCACGCTGGGTAGGCGGGTTGGTGACCGCAGGGCTGGCTTTGTCGCACCGAAGACACTGCTGCCCGTCTTCGGCCTGTGTATTTCAAAGCCAGCGTTTGGATGGTCATCCCGCCATCGGTCAGTTTTTTCAGTTCCAAGGTAGTAGTGGAACTGTGTTACCCCTTATAAACAAGATTTCCGCTATAAACCAGATTTTATATGCATTGAATTTATATCTTTTTCTTTTATTGTATCTCAAATATATACACAGTAACAATATCTTTTAATGCAGATCAATACTTGATTCAGTTTGTTAACCTCATTAATACAATTCAGCACATCCCATTGCTGGGCATAGCTCTTTCTCTATGTAGGAAAAGGGTCAAAGATTAACACGAAACGCTGTTCCACTGAAAATTAGGGGATTTATTGATTTCTATGAGTAATGATCAATATCAGGTGTATATGATAATAACTAAGACCGAATGATTATCATGCTCTCCGAGGACCAACACCCAGACCAGAAACCAACATTTGTATAAATACAAATATCCATCCCAAGTGGGAGTCGAACCCGAAAATGCCGTTATTTAGGAACCTAAAGAACACGCCCACCACAACACCAGAGCGGTCGTCAACCCCATTATCACAGAGAGGTAAATAATTTACTTTCGAATCCCACAAGACAATGCATGTACACTTTCCAGTATCCTACAGTTCCTAACATAAACAGACTAAACGTCGTCCAAAAATAACAATATAAATAACTTTGAATGGTATTTCTTTGTACCAATCGCTGTACCGACTGATTTGTGAACGGTTAGAAGTCTGGTCAAAGAGTAGAGATATGAATAGATGTATCAAAATGGGAATCATTTTATGGTTGCTTTAGGAAATTATTTAAATTTATGGTAACTTGTAAATGTTTCCAATTAGATTTCATGTAGAGTAAAATTATTACCAGCAGTCCTTTTTTTAAATTTAGAAGAAGAAAAAATAACTATAGAGATATTTGTTTATGTTATATATAAACATTTTCCGTCATCATACACGTCATTTACAAATAATATGAACGAAATTGAGAAGTGAAAAAGTAGTAAAGTTTGTATATCGGTCTGTTTCTTTAACATCATGTTATAACACATTTATTATTCTAAGCATTAACAAGTTAATTCAAAAGCGACTAAATCCGCGTGGACTGATTAGTTCATAATAAATTTAACGAAACAATTTTACATACCTCTAATAGGCTGACGTTTAATGCTTGACAGTAAAACGTGACCAATAATGCATACTATACATTTAAATCGCCTCTGCAACATTTAATCTTTGATATCGACATATTTATACTAATGCAGCAAATGTATAGGATTATTGCCGGCGCGTTGCATCGCGTGCGACGCATGTCCTTGAAGACATATGCTCACGAAATATTTACGTTCGTCGTTCGGAAACATGTACAAATGTTAATGTCGATAATAAATTATTTTAAATAACGGATTTAGTACTCTAAACAATAGGCAAGCGAGAATCGTATCTTTATGACTATCGTACTGGTTATTTATGGACTTTTGTGTTTTGTCTATAAGGGCATTCATCATAAATGTAATAAAATTTATTGATATGACTAAGATAATAGACTGTAACACAAAATACCTTATAAAACGTGTGTACTACATTCCATAACACTTTTTCATGCATATTTAGTTTTTTTTTTAAACCTGCTTGTGTTCAAATATTAAGGATAAAAATGTGGGAAATCTGGTAATCTCAAATACTGATTACTTTTAATCAAAAACACAGACAATAACATACATATACATCACTTTATATCATAGAACTTTATGTTTATTATGATTTTTTAAATGCTATATGTACTTTTAATGATACGGGAAAATGCACCTACAATTAAAAATAGTATATTCTAAGCAACATAATACAGTTAATAAATTCGGCACTAAAGAATTTAGCCACCCCCTCTCTTCCCGTGGGTGTCGTAAGAGGCGACTAAGAGATAACAAGGTTCCACAACCACCTTGGAACTTAAAAAGCCGACCGATGGCGGGATAACCATCCAACTGCTGGCTTTGAAATACTCAGGCCGAAGACGGGCAGCAGCGTCTTCGGTGCGACAAAGCCAGTACTGCGGTCACCAATCCGCCTGCCCAGCGTGGTGACTATGGGCAGAACACATGAGTTCACGTTATTTTTGGCGTAAACTTGTGGAGGCCTATGTCCAGCAGTGGACTTTATAGGCTGTAATGATGATGATGAACATAATACAGTACATTAATGCTAAACAACCATGTTACTTTCCGCTCGTAATTCATAAAAGTACAATAAATCTCATTTCTATTTTGTTGCATTATAAATATATTTTATCCGTTTTGCTTGCCCTACAAATACATAAATTAATAACAGTTTCAATTATATTTTATTATCAAAACAAGACGTGCCCGAATAAACAAAAGTGTACACTAAAATAATGGAAAATTATGAGATTATTTTGTACATTTGGAAGCGATACGCGTGCAAAATGTACCACCTGTTAGAACAGGCGTCGACATGACAGTTATTTGACCAAATTATTCAAGGAAAAGTGGTATTTAATTGAAAAGTTTTAAGAGCTATATTGTCATCTTAATGTTTTATAATTGCTGACGTGCTGTCATTTATTTATTTAAGGTGTAATCGTGTATCATGTGTATGGAGATGTGTCTTTGTTTAATTGTGTAATGCCTTCATCAGATTAATGGTCATACTGTATAGCTCACATGGGTCTTGAACGAAAAATGTCGTACTTATCTCAATATGAGCAATCTGTGGCGTATTATAATATATATAGACTTTTTATATGGAAATAATAATGAAACCTCATTTCTTGTTTTTTTTTATAAAAATATTTTTTGATAGATGTCAAAAATTTGTATTTGAAATTCTTTTTTCTAAATTATGTTTTACAATTTACTATTTATATTTTACTACGTGCACGCTGTTTTTTTATACTATATATTCGTTCTGTCAATAATAATTAATAGTATTTTTTTTTAATTTTGTTTTTTTGGTATTAAAACCTTCCGTGGGCCTTTAGGAACCTACAAAAAAATAAACTAGCCGAATTGGTCGAGCCATTCTCGAGTTATGTGCTTAGCAACATTCATTTTTATTTATATAGATTAGACTAGATTATTATTATTTAATAAAGAGTTTGTGGAGATAGCGAAGATCTTATCCATTTCATAAATTCCGTTTGTTAAATTTTATGTATAAAAACAAATAATAAATAAATAAATATTTTTAACAAACAAACATGGTCATTTATTCCTAAGATAAGATAATTTATAATAAATGTTTAGAAATGCTAGTGGGAACATTTGGTGTGACTATTTTAGTAAATCACTGTATTCAAATATATATTATTCATAACAAATACTTGAATTATAGAAGTATATATTATACAAATATACACTATATTCATATATATATTATTATGTTGACCGCTTTGCTTTTTTATATTATTTTAACTTAATATGATGGACATTAGTATTTATTACCAGAACGCTCGGGGACTTCGTACTAAGACAACTGAGTTCTATCGTAATGTTTGTGCTAGTACCTTCGATGTTATAGTTATCACAGAGACCTGGTTACTCGACAGTATATACAACACGGAGTTATTTGATGCGCGTTATGTAGTTTTTCGCCGCGATCGTGATTATTCGGCTACGGGATTGACCAGGGGTGGTGGGGTCCTGATTGCGGTGCGCCGTGATTTCAAGGTGATTCCAAAAGTTAACTATCATTCGACTGCGGAAGACTTATGGTTAACCGTTAGTTTATTTAATAAAAATAAAACTAAAAATAAAAATTGTCTTGATAATATCTACTTATGTGTCTTATATTTATGTAAGGAGAATTTGGGATTATCTTTTTCACAACAATTGCAAAATTTTCTAACGTCTTTAAACAACGTTGTTATTTCTAATCCTCTAAGTAAATTTATTATTGTAGGTGACTTTAATTTAAGTAATATTAAATGGACGCCCAGCCCAACCTCTGATAAATCGTTCGAGCCGAGTAATCACAGTTCTCCCAATGAGATACTTCTTGTAGATGAAATGTGTTCGTTAAATTTGCGTCAATATAATGGTAACTATAATCATTTTGGTAAGATTCTTGACCTTGTTTTATCTAATATCATTGTTCACGTAACTGATTTTAATGGAGACCCGTTAGTACCTATTGACAAACACCATGGCGCTCTAGTTCTTAATATTCCTAATCTGCAAATTTCATCTTTAAGCCCAGCACCTAGAAGGAAGATTCTATTTAATCGTGGTGATTATTCATCGATTAACAGGGAACTAAGTACCATAGATTGGGTTGCTGAATTTTCGTCTCGGAACCTGGAAGAATGTATCTCTTTCTTCTACAACATTGTAAATACTCTAATCGATAAGTACAGTCCTTCCAAAATAACAACTTGTACTGCGTACCCATTATGGTACACTGCGCCGTTGAAAAAACTCATTAATGAAAAACAGAAACACCTGCGTAAGTTTAAAACTTACGGGAATCAAAGTGATCTAATCTCGTTCAAAATACTACGTGAGAGATTTAAATCCCTAGAAAAGACTTGCTACCAAAATTATATTAATAATGTTGAAGATTCAATCAAAGTTAATCCGAAAAGATTTTGGTCTCATATAAAAAATAGAAACAAGTCTATGCAGATACCTAATGTGCTTCGATATAATGGACAAGAGGTTAATAACGGTGAGACAATATGTAACGCTTTTTCCGATTTTTTCATGTCATCCTTCCTTCATGCGGGAAGTGGATCTCATCGAGTGTCTCGGGAAGCTTCTAACTGCACTTCTTACATCTCGTCTATCACAGTAGATGAGAAGATTATACATGATATTTTGATACGTCTTGATCCTGGTAAGTCAGCGGGGCCCGATAATTTACCAACCTGCTTTCTAATCAATTGCTCTGCATTAATTTCAAAACCAATTGCATTATTATTTAAGCTTTCTCTTTCTCAATGCCGTGTCCCCGATATATGGAAACGGGCATATATCACTCCTGTCCACAAAAAAGGTTCCAAGTCTGAGGTATCAAATTACAGACCTATTTCTAAATTATGTATTATTGCAAAGGTTTTTGAGAAATTGATATATGGACAGACTTACTCGGCTTTATGTCACTCCATCAGTCTTTCGCAACACGGCTTTATTAAGGGACGTTCAACGGTGTCTAATCTGGTCTTACTTGGTGACTACATTACTAATGCTATGGATGATGGCTGTCAGGTGGACGTAGTTTATACCGATTATAGCAAAGCTTTTGACCGAATACCACATGAAATCCTTTTGGATAAGCTGGAAATGATCGGTATCCACGGTGACTTGTTGCGTTGGTTTGCTTCCTATGTCGAAAATCGTTCTCAGGCAGTAGTTATTAATAATTATATCTCTAGTTGAGTTGAAATCCCTAGTGGCGTGCCACAAGGCTCACTACTTGGCCCACTACTGTTCATTATCTTCGTGAACGACATCGAGAAGTGCTTAAAAACATCTAAACTTCTTTGCTTTGCTGACGACATGAAGATCTTCGCAAGGATACGCACATACGCTGACACCATCTTGTTGCAGGAAGATCTTAATCTACTCCAATCGTATTGTCTTAAAAATAAACTCGACTTGAATCCAGAAAAATGTACAGTAATGTCATTTAGTCGTAGAGTCAACACAATATCGTACGAATACTCACTCCAACAAAGGGTTCTTCGGCGGGTGTGTTCCATGCGTGATCTTGGTGTTACGCACGACTCCAAACTTCTGTTTGACAAACATGTTGACGGTATAGTGTCCAAAGCATCGAAAGCTCTGGGATTTTTAATTCGTAATACGCAAGATTTCGTTAATGCTAAGACGCTGAAGATATTATATTGTTCACTGGTCCGGAGTGGCTTAGAATATGCCTCACAAGTTTGGAGTCCGAGGTACTCTGTTTATATCGATAGGATCGAAAACATACAAAAAAGATTTTTAAAATACTTATGTTATCGTACTGGAGAAACATATAAGTCCGACCAATACGATCACATTTGTCGGAAGCACCATCTTCTACCGTTGGCATATCGTCGCAAAATAGCCGACACAGCATTCTGGATTAAAATCATTTCTAATGATGTTGATTGCCCCGACCTTCTGTCTCTGTTACAGTTTAATGTTCCTACTGGTAATCTCAGAAATTTTAAACCTATACATGTGCCTTTGGCAAAAAGCAATTATAGGCAGAATTCATTTTTACTAAGAGCTGGTAAACACTTCAATGACTTGTGTATGACTATTGATTTCGATCTGTCCAATGTAAGTCATATCTCTGCAAGACGCAAGCTTTCCAACATCTATTTTGAACTAGAATAAAACCATCCTAGTATTATTATAAGTATGTCAGCAATAGCGCTGTCTTACGCAATTAGAAAGGAATTATTAAACAACAGATGCAACGATCGCGCCACCTAGCACATCGTTCGATAGTCACCTACCCTCATTTATTATATTACTCGAATTGTTCTGACATGTATAAAACGAACGGTGTCACCTCGGCTAAGGCAGTCTTGGCTCTGGCTTGGCACGATACATTTGTTGTATCCTGCTAGTAGCTTAACCTAGACTCATTCGATAATTAATTTGTGCATACGAATTAATTGTTACATTTTATGGCGGATAACTCGAGCAGTGAAGGTGAGCGTTGATGCGCATCTCAAAGGAGATCTCCTTAAACCTACACCTGGGTCGCAAGTCCTAGGCACTGCTCTGAGTTACTCCCTATGCCACACGATAGATGGGATCGGATCGCATTACAATTTTGTTATAATCATTTTAAGTACTACCTACATAGTATTGTAAAGAGTGCGAGTATAACCTACGCCTGCGCCCTGCAAATATAGAAAAGGAGCTTCCAATTCAGTCGAAAGACTACATCAGAAGTGGGATAAGATCCACCCCCACTTTCAAAATTTAACTAATTCAGTTAGTTACATTGAACGAAGAAATGTTTCTCTTCGCTTCCGGTGTGGAAGCTATTTCAGAAAGTAGCTGAAGTTATAGGCCCACCTGACGATACATCTGTTTTTAGCTAGTGTGCAAGTTAGTTGCAATATTTGGTGGTGATTAGTGGGTACTTCGATCATCGTTTTATTTTCTTTTATTAGTGGGTACATCGGTATTTTAGTTCTTTCCGTTCGTTTTGTTGTATTCTTATCGGTTAGTAAGCTGGTTAAAGGGGCCACGTACGCCCGGGGCACGTTATGTTAGGAAGGGATGAAGGGGCCTAGCACGCCCGACCCACGGTTAGTAAGCTGGTTGAAGGGGCCACGTACGCCCGGGCCATGCTATGTTAGGAAGGGATGAAGGGGCCCAGTACGCCCGACCCACTAGTGCATTACAGTCTCAGCGTTTTGGTCAGGAATAGCCGAACAGTTATAAATGTTACCCGTTACTGTTGTATAGGTCGGGAGTAGTAACGCCGAGTTGGCGGATGCACAACATGGACGCACGAGGTCGTGCGATTGTCAGGGTTGGCCGTGTCAGCAATAGCGCTGTCTTACGCAATTAGAAAGGAATTATTAAACAACAGATGCAACGATCGCGCCACCTAGCACATCGTTCGATAGTCACCTACCCTCATTTATTATATTACTCGAATTGTTCTGACATGTATAAAACGAACGGTGTCACCTCGGCTAAGGCAGTCTTGGCTCTGGCTTGGCACGATACATTTGTTGTATCCTGCTAGTAGCTTAACCTAGACTCATTCAATAATTAATTTGTGCATACGAATTAATTGTTACATTTTATGGCGGATAACTCGAGCAGTGAAGGTGAGCGTTGATGCGCATCTCAAAGGAGATCTCCTTAAACCTACACCTGGGTCGCAAGTCCTAGGCACTGCTCTGAGTTACTCCCTATGCCACACGATAGATGGGATCGGATCGCATTACAATTTTGTTATAATCATTTTAAGTACTACCTACATAGTATTGTAAAGAGTGCGAGTATAACCTACGCCTGCGCCCTGCAACTATAGAATAGGAGCTTCCAATAAGTCGAAAGACTACAAGTACATAAATATTTACTTAAATATTTACAAACAGTTACATAAATATTTACTAATATAATGTGTATAAGTTGTTTCTATTGCAAGCTCAACATCTGCCTTAATTACTATTTTATGTCTATCTGTGTGAATTTGTAATTGGTTTCTTTAATTTTCTAATATGTATAAACTATAATTGTGTATTATCATAACTGTAAATTCACCTTAAATAAATAAATAAATAAATAAATAAATAAATAAATAAATCGCTAATAAGCTAACATAAGCAACTTAATGATTGTGTTACGAATTAAAAATGTTATTAATTCATTAACATCATTATAATATCCTCGGTAACGTCATAATTTGAGAGAGTGATTGCGAGAGAGATTCTTAAAAAGAAAGAAATTTAAAAAAAATTACTTCACACGCCTTAAATTTCGCAAGACACAATACTTTCTGATGAGTCAGCTAGTTTATCTATAAAAAATAATGTCTCTTTACTAGTTATAAGCCTAGAGCTTGCTTTGTTCTGTGGTCCTACATAAATCTGACGCCTTGTATAGCATTAAATTGTCATTACGAAAGAGTATTTCCTTTATCTATAAAAAAAGTCGTACACTAAGTATCGCGAAAATTATATCGTCCATGTTAACAAAAATACGCGAAAAATGAAAATTACTGCAATAAAAAAAAAGAATCAAAGAATTTGGTTCAGAAATCCTTAATTAATCGGTTTACAAAAGGTAAAATCGGTTTTAAAAATAGCAACCGAATTGATACCCATATTTGAAGTCGGGTAGGAACGAATACTAAACGCTGCTGTGTAGTTACGGTAGTAGTACTCTTCTCTTCCCATGGGTGTCGTAAGAGGCGATTAAGGAATAACACAGTTCCACTACCACCTTGAAACTTAAGAAGCCGACCGATGGCAGGATAATCATCCAACTGCTGGCTTTGAAATACACAGGCCGAAGACGGGCTGCAGCGTCTTCGGTAAGACAAAGCCAGCCCTGCGGTCACCAACCCGGCTGCCCAGCGTGCTAACTATCGGCAAAACACATAAGTTCACGTCATTTTTGGCGCGAATTTTTGGAGATTTATGTCCAACAGTGGACTACGATAGGCTGAACTGATGATGGCTGATGAAATACTAGAAATCTCACTCAAGCATTACTTAATCACTTATTTGAAAAATACCTACTACGACTAACATCCGACCTCTAACCGTAAAATAAGTAAACCAAATGGTCAAAAATCCATTGTTCGGAACCAAAGCATAACAAATATTTGTTTAGGTCATATGTGAATATATCGTTGTGTGTAATGGAGGCGTATGTATAAATCACGGATATATAAACGATATATACATGTGTGGATGTGTGTGTAGCAGGTAATATGTTTTGATTAGTAATAAACCCAACGTATAGCGCCTATGTGTGGTTTGATGAATTTGTTTGAATATAAGTCTGAATGTTTGGTGTAGGTGTAAGTTATGGTATCTGAAGTAACGTTTACGTATTTAGATCGTATGTGAACTGCTTACCATATTTTATTTTATATACTAATACTATCTGTGCCCGCGGCTTCGCCCGCGTTGAAATCAGTGAGTCACAAAGTTTTCCCGGCAAACTTCCAGTGAAACTCTCATCAAAATCGGCTTAGCCGTTTCGTAAACCTTCCTCTTGAATCTCTCTCGCCATTGGTAAAACTGCCTGAAAATCCGTCTAGTAGATTTTGAGGGAATCGATCACATACATTTTTGGGGACTTATTGTTATAATACACTAACTATTGCCCGCGACTACATTCGCGTGGTTATGAAGATATTCATTACTATCAAGATGTTTAAGCAAATTATTTTTTTATTTCAGTCACTTGAAATGCTTATCACGCTGAGTAATTTTTTAAAAGGCACAATTTAGTATAATTTATTAGTTATTTTTATAAAACCTCTCTATACACCACATTTTTAGTTTTATTTTCAGGCTGCAGTATAAATAACCTAGCAGGCGAACTTATAGCTGCTGTATATGTTTCATACAAACTATCAACCCCAATCAAAGCCCCTTAGCGGTGGAATATCGTAAAATCCGTTCTTAGCGGACGTCTACTAACTATAATCTAATTTCAAATTTAATCTTTGTCCATCCTGGATGGATGGACCATCCAGCGGTTTTTGAGTTCTCGTGATGAGTGAGTCAGTGACCTTTCTCTTTTATATATATAGATTACGATGCATTATTTGGACCCCTCCTCACCATCTATAGAGCATACATTTTAAATTTCAAGTCTCTTACTTCAAAACATAGGACTTTGATACAAACTTCCAACCCCCTTTTTATTCCTTTAAGGGTCGAGTTTTGTAAAATCAGTTCTTAGCAAATGTCTACGTCTTATAAGGAACCTACTTGCCAAATTTCAAGTTTGTAGGTGCTATAGTTTTGGAGATTTCGTGATGAGTGAGTTAACTTACCATTCCTTATTTTAACCCTAAAAGGAACGTTATTTCTAAAGATACATTATTTAGACACCTTCTCACCATCTATAGAGCTACATTTTAAATTTCAAGTCTCTTACTTCAAAAACATAGGACTTTCATACAAATTTTCGACCCCCATTTTATCCATTTAAGAGTCGAGTTTTGTAAAATTCGTTCTTAGTGGATCGATGTCTACGCCCTATAAAGAACCTACCCGCCAAAGTTCAATTTTGTAGCTGTTATAGTTTCGGAGATTTCGTGAGGAGTGAGTCAACCTACCATCCCCCGTTTTAACCCCAAAAGGGAGTTGATTTCTAAAGATACATTATTTGGACACCTTCTCACTATCTATAAAGCATACATTTTAAATTTCAAGTCTCTTACTTCAAAAACATAGGACTTTCATACAAACTTCCAACCCCCGTTTTATCCCCTTAGGGGTCGAATTTCGTAAAATTCATTCTTAGTGATAATTTACGCCCTATAAGGAGCCTACCTGCTAAATTTCATGTTTGTAGGTGTTATAGTTTCGGAGATTTTGTGACCAGTGCGTCAACCTACAATCCCCCGTTTTAACCCCAAAAAGGAGTTGATTTCTAAAGATACATTATTTGGACACCTTTCACCATCTGTAGAGCATACATTTTAAATTTCAAGTCTCTTACTTCAAAAACATAGGATTTTCATACAAATTTCCAACCCCCGTTTCACCCCCTTAGGGGTCGAGTTTCGTAAAATCCGTTCTTAGCGGATGTCTACGTCCTATAAGGAGCCTACCTGCCAAATTTTAAGTTTGTAGGTGTTATAGTTTTGGAGATTTCGTGATGAGTGACCTTTCGCTTTTATATATACTAGCTGTGCCCGCGGCTTCACCCGCGTTTAAATCAGTGAGTCACAAAGTTTTCCCGGCAAACTTCCAGTGAAACTCAAAATCTCATCAAAATCGGCTTAGTCGTTCCGTAAACCTTCCTTTTGAAGCCCTCTCTCTATTGGTAAAACCGCATGAAAAGCCGTTCAGTAAATTTTGAGGGAATCGATCACATACACTTTTGGGGACTTATTGTTATAATACACTAACTGTTGCCCGCGACTACGTTCGCGTGGTTATGAAGATATGCATTACTATCAAGATGTTTGACGCAAATTATTTTTTATTTTATTTCAGTCACTTGAAATGCTTATAACACTGAGTAACTTTTTAAAAGGCACAATTTAGTATAATTAAATAGTTATTTTTATAAAACCTCTCTATACGCCACGTTTTTAGTTTTATTTTCAGACTTCAGTATAAATAACCTATCAGGCGAACTTATACCTGCTGTATATGTTTCATACAAACTATCAACCCCAATTAAACCGCCTTAGCGGTGGAATATCGCAGAATACGTTCTTAGAGAACGTCTACTAACTATAATCTAACTCCCTGCTAAATATAGATTTGATGGAATATAGATTTTCATACAAACTTCCGACCCCCGTTTTATCCTCTTAGGTGTCGAGTTTCGTAAAATTCGTTCTAAGCGGATGTTTACGTCCTATACAAAACCTACTTGCCAAATTTCAAGTATGTAGGTGTTTGATTGATTGATTGATTTTCCACGGGCTATTCTCCGCAACTCGACGTCTTAGTGCGCCTATTTTGCGTGGTAGGCTGGGGGCCTCATTCGTGCCAGCCTAGCTCCTTGAGGAAGCCTAGCAGACCCCTTGTGTTGCCGACGACTTCCCGGAGCGACCTCGGTGTCCTGAGGTGTATCGCCCTGTAGTTCGCCACACTACCGCAATCCAGCAGGAAGTGTGAGGCCGTTTCTTCTGCCTCCATGCACGCTCTGCATAAGGGGCTGTCTGTAACACCTAAGTTGTGTAAGTGTTTATTAAGCAAGGCATGTCCGGTAAAAGCCCCGACCAGTAGTCGGAGCTGGGCTCTCCCATAGCCGCGAAGTTTGCGGGACAATCCTGGGTTGATCGTCGGAAGAGCTTCCTTGGTCTGCCTGCAGGTGGTTAGGTTTGTCCAATATTCTTGGTGCATTACCTTGGTGTTGTGTCGCAGCTGGCTGCGCAGCCATCCGAAAGGCAGAGGCCTAATGGGTTCGGGTCCGTGGACCCTCATCTCCGATCCAGTCCTCGCTAGTCGATCAGCCGCGTCGTTGCCTCGCGATTCGCTGTGGCCCTTTATCCATTGAAGGATAATGGTGTTTGTTTCACTTACCTTCGTCAGAGCTCGATGGCACTCGTATTAGCCCCGATGTCATAATGTCGCTCTGTAGGGCTTGCAGGACCGATCTGCTATCGGAAAGAATACGGATTGGAAAACCCTGTACCTCTCTAGAAGTGATCGCTGTTGCAGCCATTATGATTCCCATACATTCCGCCTGAAAGACGGTGTTGTGGATTCCCAATGGCGATGACATTTTGATATTCAGGTCTTCTGAGTAATCCCCAGAACCTGTACCTTTTGATGTTTTCGACCCGTCTGTGATGATTCTCAACTCCTTGGGGTTGATGCCCTCCCCTGGGTCTTCATGTAATTGTATTCTGTATCTTTTGTCGAATACGTACTGTTTGGGTATCCTGTCGGTAACCGCTTCGATGAGCGGTTCCCTGTTCGCCAGTTCACCAAGTATACCTGTATGTGTTACTTTTACGTTTCTCCATAGGTTTAGCTTCCTGAGTCTTACCGCGGCCGCTCCCGCCTCCTGTTGGATAAACAGATGCAGCGGCGGCAAGTTCAGTAGGGCTTCCAGGGCCGCAGTCGGCCCGTAGTCGCCATGCAAGCTAGCCTTTGAAGTCGTTGTAGCTTAGCTTCGCCGGTATGTAGGTGTTATAATTTCGGAGATTTCGTAATGAGTGAGTCAACCTACCATCTCAAGCCGTTTCGGAGGAGTTTAACTACAAACACCGCGACACGAGAATTTTATATATGGGATAAGTCAATTGTCAATAAATAAATAAAATAATAATTATACAATTTTTTTTTTGTGACAGTCACAAAGTGTTCATTGCTCGCTATGTAACAACTTAAATGTAATTTTTTTTTTCATTGGACCTTTTTCGTTTTAATTTTTCAATATCATATAATAACTGAGAGTACGGAATGGATAAATGGTTATATAGGTTAGTATAAATAAATGATTGTTGTGTTTCTGTGGTGAGTAAGGTGACCAGAGCTCCTGGGGGAGATTCGGGGTAAGGTCGGCAACACGCTTGCAATGCTTCTGGTAATCGCTTACCATCAGGTGAGCCTCTTGTTTGGCGACCTAGTTGTATAAAAAATATTATAAATATTTATCATGTCTTATTTTTATCATAATAGTTGGGATAATTTTTTTTATATTATCTCATCTGTTATGCTACGAAAAGAGATACATTTTTTCGATTTTGGAATATTTTTATTTTATTAATCGTTGTAGCGTAATATTTTATAGATTGCTTTCGTCAATGAATTGGCTCTCAAATATCATAATATCATATCATATATTAATAAACTTGTTGTGATGTTTGCCTTCCTATTTGGGAAAAATCTCACAGTTACTCCACATAAATTGTATATCGCACTGTGAGGATTTTTGGGTTAAACTTGAACTGCTAAATACCATTGGTCAAACTGATTATCTGTACATTTGCACCGTTTATATTCCCCCTCCGGTACAGAAACATATCTTGGAACACTTCATTTTAAATACAAATCATATAATTGATAAACTTAGCTCCTTTAACATAATCGTTCTTGGGGATTTTAACTTGGGTGGTCTGTGTTGGAACTAGACGACTGGCCCTGCACTGACTCCGATAACAACGAATAATTTGTTGAATAAAATGATTACTGATTGATTGATGTCATTAAATGCTCTTACACAGTATAATTGTTGTAAAAATAATAAAAATCGCGTTTTAGACCTAGTAATTAGCTCTCTGGTTATCTCCCAATTGAGCGAAAGCAAGGACCCTCTTTCCGGGATAGAAGCATTACACCCTCCTATTGAGTTTTCCGTTAAAATTAACTTCCAGGAAAAGCTCGAATCTTGTATTGAGGCTAAGTTCCGCTTCTACAAAGCTAACTATGACAAAATTACAAGTGCCCTGAATAATATTCTTGGGAGAAGAAATTGTCGAGTTATGATTGCTGTTCTGAGAATTATCATTGCTAAACATGTGCCCAAATCCAAAACACGGTCTAGTAAATATCCGCTATGGTTTTCTGCAGCACTGATGACTTTTATCAATGAAAAATTTAAATATCGTAAAAATGGCAACCCTCGTGATTTAATTACTTTTAAGTTTCTCAGGGAGCGTTGCGCGAAGCTTCATAATCTAAACTATAAATTGTATTTGAATAGCCGGGAAACAGCTTTGTCTTCAAACTCTAAATTTTTTTGGAGCTTTATCAAGCGCAAAAAGGGTAAGTCAATTTCCTATCCTGCCACGATGTCCTTAGATGGCGAAGTGGCTTCTTTCGGACCTGGACTGATATAATATCATAAATAACGGTTCGTTATTAAACAGGTTTGTTATTTTTGTTGGCGTCCTGTCGTCCTGGCGCATTGGCGCGTTGGCATGTTGGCGCATTGGCGTATTGGCGTATTGGCGTATTGGCGTATTAGCGTGTTGGCGTGTTGACGTGTTGGCGTGTTGGCGCATTGGCGTATTGGCGTGTTGGCGTGTTGGCGCATTGGCGTGTTCGTGTGTTGGCGTGTTGGCGTGTTGACGTGTTGGCGCATTGGCGTATTGGCGTGTTGGCGTATTGGCGTATTGGCGTGTTGGTATGTTGGCGTGTTGGCGTGTTGGCGTGTTGGCGTATTGGCGCATTGGCGTATTGGCGTGTTGGCATGTTGGCGTGTTGGCGTATTGGCGTGTTGGCATTTTGGCGTATTGGCGTATTGGCGTGTTGGCGTGTTGGACTGTTGGCGTATTGGCGTGTTGGCGTATTGGCACATTGGCGTGTTGGCGTGTTGGCGTATTGGCGTATTGGCGTGTTGGCGTGTTGGCGTGTTGGCGTATTGGCACATTGGCGTGTTGGCGTGTTGGCGTATTGGCGTGTTGGCGTGTTGGCGTATTAGCACATTGGCGTGTTGGTGTGTTGGCGCATTGGCGTCTTGGCGTGTTGGCGTATTGGCGTGTTGGCGTATTGGCGTGTTGGCGTATTGGCGTATTGGCGTGTTGGCGTGTTGGCGTGTTGGCGTATTGGCACATTGGCGTGTTGGCGTGTTGGCGTATTGGCACATTGGCGTGTTGGCGTGTTGGGGCATTGGCGTATTGGCGCGTTGGCGTATTGGCGTGTTGGCATGTTGGCGTATTGGCACATTGGCGTGTTGGCGTGTTGGTGTATTGGCGTGTTGGCGTATTGGCATATTGACGTGTTGGCGTGTTGGCGTGTTGGCGTATTGGCACACTGGCGTGTTGGCGTGTTGGCGCATTGGCGTATTGGCGTGTTGGTGTATTGGCACATTGGCGTGTTGGCGTGTTGGCGTATTGGCGCATTGGTGTATTGGCGTGTTGGCGTATTGGCGTGTTGGCGTGTTGGCGTGTTGGTGCATTGACGTATTGGCGTATTAGCGTGTTGGCGTATTGGCGTGTTGGGGTATTGGCGTATTGGCGTGTTGGCGTGTTTGCGTGTTGGCGTATTGGCGTGTTGGCGTATTGGCACATTGGCGTGTTGGCGTGTTGGCGCATTGGCGTATTGGCGTGTTGGCGTATTGGCGTGTTGGCGTATTGGCGTGTTGGCGTATTGGCGTATTGGCGTGTTGGCGTGTTGGCGTATTGGCGTGTTTAAGTTAAGCGGACGATAAAAAAATGACGAAGTTTCCTATTTTAGTAATTTTCCAATATGCAATGAAACAAAACAAATGAATGAAAACTATTGCTAACGGGCGTCAGATGTAGCCTGGGCGACGACCACTGACTACTGCGCTCAGTCAGGCGTTATACACATTATATAATTTATATGTGCGGTAGTTGTTTTATTTATTTTTTATTTTATTACTGGACTTTCATTTGGACAAAATATCTGTGTTGTTACGGCAATAAAATATATAGCCGCCCCCTATCTTCCCGTGAATGTCGTAAGAGGCGACTAAGAGATAACATTCCTCTACCTACCTAACCTACCTAAGGTGGTACCTTGGAACTTAAAAAGCCGACCGGTGGCGGGATAACCATCCAACTGCTGGATTTGAAATACACAGGCTGAAGACGGACAGCAGCGTCTTCGGTGCGATAAAGCCAGCCCTGCGGTCACCAATCCGCCTGCCCACCGTGGTGACTATGGCAAACACACATGAGGAGCTTGAACTTGCGGAGGCCTATGTCCAGCAGTAGACTGTATCAAGCTAAAGTGAAGATGCTGATGATGATGAACACGGAATCGACTATCTGTTTAAGCGTTATATCAAGTCAGTCAGTCAGTCCACTGCTGGACAAAGGCCTCACTGAGTTCGCGCAAGACATCCCGGTTTTCCGCAATATAACAATATATTTATATATAATTACTAGCTGTGCCCGCGGCTTCGCCCACGTTTAAATCAGTGAGTCACAAAGTTTTCCCGGAAAACTTCCAGTGAAACTCAAAATTTCATCAAAATCGGCTTAGTCGTTCCGTAAACCTTCCCCTTGAAGCCCTCTCTCCATTGGTAAAACCGCATGAAAAGCCGTTCAGTAAATTTTAAGGAAATCGATCACATACACTTTTATACACTAACTATTGCCCGCGACTACGTTCGCGTAGTTATGAAGATATTCATTTCAGTCACTTGAAATGCTTATCACGCTGAGTAATTTTTTAAAAGGCACAATTTAAGTATAATTTATTAGTTATTTTTATAAAACCTTTCTATACACCACATTTTTAGTTTTATTTTCAGGCTGCAGTATAAATAGCCTAGCAGGCGAACTTATAGATGCTGTATATGTTTCATACAAACTATCAACCCCAATCAAACGCCCTTCGCAGTGGAATATCAAAAAATCCGTTTTTAGCGGACGTTTACTAACTATAATGTACCTCCCTGCTAAATTTCATCTTTGTCCATCCTGGATGGATGGACCATCCAGCGGTTTTTGAGTTCTCGTGATGAGTGAGTCAGTGACCTTTCTCTTTTATATATATAGATTACGATGCATTATTTGGACTCCTTTTCACCATCTATAGAGCATACATTTTAAATTTCGTCTCTTACTTTAAAAACATAGGCCTTTCATACAAACTTCCGACCCCCGTTTTATCCTCTTAGGTGTCGAGTTTCGTAAAATTCTTTTTTAGCGGATGTTTACGTCCTATATAAAACCTACTTGCAAAATTTCAAGTATGTAGGTGTTATAGTTTCGGAGATTTTGTGATGAGTGAGTCAACCTACCAGCCCCGTTTTAACCCCAAAAGGGAGTTGGTTTCTAAAGATACATTATTTGGACATCTTCTCACCATCTATCAACCATACATTTTAAATTTCAAGTATCTTACTTCAAAAATATAGGACTTTCATACAAACTTCCAACCCCTGTTTTATCCCTTTAGGGGTCGAGTTTCGTAAAATCCGTTCTCAGCGGATGTTTACGCCCTATAAGGAATCTACCTGCCAAATTTCAAGTTTATAGTTGTTATATTTTCGGAGATTTCGTGATGAGTGAGTCAACCTACCATCCCCCGTTTTAACCCTAAAAGGAAGTTGATTTCTAAAGATACATTATTTAGACAACTTCTCACCATCTATAGAGCATACATTTTAAATTTCAAGTCTCTTACTTCAAAAACATAGGATTTTCATACAAATTTCCAACCCCCGTTTCACCCCCTTAGGGGTCGAGTTTCGTAAAATGTTACAGGCTGCCACCAGTAAGATAAGATCTTAAGATCAGGCTGAATCAGTCAAAAATATAATGGGATATTTTGGCAAAATAATAATGGCTAAATGGCAAAAGATTACAGATTGGGATATAAGACTCCAATAAAAAAGAGCAGAAATTCAAAGTTACCTAACAAAAACATGAGTTCCGAACATCTCAATTATAAGAACATATCGAATCTGGAAAGGTTCCAGCGGAATTAGTGCCATATGAAATTTTAGAAATGTAATAAATCCTCTTATTCAGTTCCAATGACACATACATTCGATTGTCGAATTCACTTACTGAGAATTTATTACTTATGCGGTAAGTTTGTTGAACTTAGAATTTAAAGAAATATGTTCAAAGTTGAGATGTCATACCTGTATTGAAATTGGTCCTTCATTTCCATTTCAGTAAAATATATTCTTGAGATCGTTATTGTGAGGTAGTGACCAAATTTCAGTTGCCGCTCGGATCACATACAAATATTTTTACTGGTGTGAGTATTTGTACTAATTAGAGTTCACGGAGTGTTTGTAAGTCTGTCGGTTTTTTTAGTCATTATTTACACTATATACCAATCATTTATCGTAATAAGAAAGTAATTCGCCAATCTGTAATTATTTTTTTTTATAGAACTAGGTCGGCAAACAAGCGTACGGTAAGCGATTACCGTAGCTTATAGACGCCTGTAACAACAGAAGCAATGCAAGCGCGTTGCAGACCCTACCCCCAATTCCCCCCCTAGGAGATCTAATCACCTTACTCACCAACAGGATCACAACACTGCTTGAAAACAGTATTATTTAGCGGTGACCTTCTGTAGGTCGAGGTACTACCCCAGTCGGTCTGCTCCATATTTCGAGCCGGAAATTTCCTGCTGTGCCCTACCTCAGTTATACCTATATAGACCCCAGGCTTCCGTAGTAGTCTATTTACACATATCTTCTCCCACACAATACAAAACATTCATATTATAGGTTTCATATATATCCACAATAAATGTCGATTAAACTCAACACAAAAAATAAAAATTAACATAAAAGTCATCCCTAACAACGCCTGTCGCTAACAAACGTGATCGAAATTAATTAAACATTAAATCATACAAAATAATTATAATAAACAAGATAGGCGATATCCATAAAATTGTCAACGAAGCCATTTTCCATTCAAACGATATACGCTTTCAATCACAATTACACATATTCCTATTTAATTACGTTCGTCGTGTATTTGAATATGAAAATTCAATATTGTCGCGTCATTCTCCCATATTCCATACCAGCTTTTACCCGTGACTTTGTGCACGTGACATTTCGAATCGTTTAAAGAAAAAAAAACATAGTTATATTGATTACGTTGACATAATTATTACTATTTATTATATTCATTATTTATTATACTCAATCACTGATTATCTGATTCACTCACTTTTTAACCGGCTTCAAAAAAGAAGGAGGTTACTCAATTTTACCGTATGTATATATATGTATGTATTTATGTATGGTCGGGGATAACTTCATCGTTTATGAACCTATAATGATAAGGAAACCAGGATCTAATGATGGGATCCCAGAGAAATCGAGGGAATCTCTCAAAAACCCACATAACTTTTTATGTTACTGGGTACACCGATTATGATAATTTTTAATTTTATTGAAAGCCAATGTTTATCATGTGGTCACATTTATATTTCATCGAAATCTGATTACAACGTTTGCAGTAATCTTTGATAATGCGTATTTACTTGACTATTTTTTCGTCTACCTACTTTGTATTACTTGTCGATGTAATTGAAGTCTGTTTTTTTTTTGGTTTCCCAGCAAACACTAATATGTAAGTACGATTTCCTTTTGATTTCACGAAATTTTTTATAGACACGACTAGATGGTGTGTAACTTACACCAGATATTAGGTTCGATAATTTAGACAGCTAATGGTAGTCCTTGTCCTGAAAAAGATATTGCCTCACATCGCAACATATGTGCATGTGTGTATGTTATTATGTATACGTACTCGTACAAAACAAAAACAAACTAAAAAAGGTGTAAGATTATAATTCGTCAAACATCATAATTCACAGACATAGCCTGTTTACTTTTTATGGATGCGGATTAGATATTTGTGTTAAACCTTAAATTGGCTTAGCCTGAAAAAGATGTACACTTAGACATACCTGGATATCTTATACATATATAAAATTCTCGTGTTACAATGTTAGTTACCATACTCCTCCGAAACGGCTGGATCGATTATTATGAAATTTTGTGTGAATATCGGGTAGGTCTGAGAATCGGCCAACGTTTATTTTTCATACCTCTAAGTTATTAGGAAGGGGGTGATTAAGGGCGTTAATAATATATATGGCAAAACAATGTTTGCGGAGTCAACTACTAGATTTAAATATTAAATTAGTTTATGTTAATCGCCTTTGGAAATTTTTTCACGTGTGAAGATGTGGGAGTTTCATTTAAAGATTGTACGAGTAGAATTCAAAGCGTATTCGATGAAATAATATCTTTTACAGTCTTTTACGTACAAAAAATAGTTTCACTAAATCACAAAACTCATTCGCATGAACAAACAGATATATTTTGACATCATCCAAATTGATCTTGTGTTCGGATACGAAAATTTTGTGGTTCGTTTGACTGTAGTTATTGTTATCAAATTTTAATTGATTTTGGCAATTATTTTAAACTGAATTATATATTTATGTAATAAAAGCAGAAAACGGTCAAGTAAAAATGGAATGAATAATTTTAGTGTAATACATAAAATGATCATCGTATCGGAATTTAAAACATTTAAAAACCTTGTAAATTTTTTTTTTTTTTGGTGAAGGTAATAAATTTACGGAGGTGGACAAATAAATATTGGTGACATGATAACAGCTTAAGCTTAGTAAATATTACAAAGTGATATTACCATAACAAGGTATACTCGTATTTCTTATTTTTTTTTTAAGACTTCTTAACGCACGCTTGACTTGGAGAGTAAGCTGATGAATGCGTGATGAGAGCGTTACGAAAAATGGGATCGGGCGAGGTGAAAGAAAGTTGAGAAGTATATATAACTTAGATGGAGTTAAAAAACTTTTAGTTCACTAGTGGTCTAGGCACCTCGTTTTTTTTTACGAAATTTATCACTAGAATATCAAACAATCGCGCGATCTACCACAAAGAAAGAATTTAATTGGCATAAATAGTAATAATAAATTAATTGCTCATGGCAATTGAGATTATGAGATGATTAGGAAAATTAGCTTTCACATCGTTAAACATTACTTCTGCCTCTTAAGGCCTTAAGCTGATAATTGTTCTATTTGCATTATTAAATAGACTAAGTTTTACACAAGAAGATTTTTTTCTGGTAAATTAAATCACATTATGCTTGACATTCGTTTTATAAAGACAACTTTTCTTGACATTATCGAATTAAAACTTTTGTTAAAGTTTTACAATACAACTGAAAATTTCTTCCTCAAATTTTGCTCGATTGGAAAATTACATCACCTCACTATATAGAAAATCACAGCTGAATTATAATACCTCCAAATAAAAGTGACTTTAAATTGCAACGTATTATCATTGGGGTAGGGCAGGCAAACAGGAAGTGAACAAGATTGCTCAAAATCTGGGACAGCCCGCCTGTGGAAGTAACTTCACGTTACAAGAAGATTGAAGCTAAATAACTGTTCCTGTGGTGAGTAAGGTGGCCAGGGGTTGTAGAGAGGTCGTATCAGGCAGGCCGTACGCTTCTTCACCACAAAAAAATTATTGAACTGTAACGGCCTCTAAAAATAATACCTCTTCATTATACATTAAAAGGCCGAAGACGGGCAGCAGCGTCTTCGGTGCGACAAAGCCAGCCCTGAGGTCACCAACCCGCCTGCCCAACGTGGTGACTATGGGCAACACACATGAGTTTACGCCATTTTTGGCGTAAACTTGTGGAGGCCTCCAGCAGGGGACTGTATAGGCTGCAATGATGATGATAATACATTAAAAAAAATACTTTATCAAACACGCTGATCTATTACGGATTAGGATATAATTTCCTACCAAGGGTAGCTATTGTTTTAAGGGTTTCGTGAAACGAACAGATACTGATGATGCTGTCATATTCATTATTAAAACTTTTTGTGCCAGTAAACCAGAACAGTCGTTTTTACTTCAAAATATTTTTCCTCAAGCTCATTTATTATGTTTTCATTAAGTGAATTGCTTCGAAGACAAACTGGGGCAGGTCATTTTAAGATACTGGCAAGGGAATAGGGCAGGACAGTTTGAGATAGGTGGCGAATGCTAGCGCGACCCAATCTCGCACCACCCAGGCGGATGACTGCTCACACGTGGTGGTTTTTAGTCAGTAGGAGTCTGACATAACCCTCTGGTGCCCCCGCGCTGGAGGGTATCCATGATGGATTTTCCCCACGTGAAAAAAAAGGACAGTTTGAGATAAAAATGACATACATAACATTTGAACGTTTTCAAATATTTCATGCGTTGAGTCCCATCGCATGCTTCTAACACAATCTTACGTGGTTAGTTCGGGAGGCATGTATGTTTTTGTTATGACATGAAGGTCGTTTAAATATAAACATATTTCATCATGTATAACATTACTCACATCTGGCTTTGTTTTAGTTATAAATGAACCAAATAAAATTAGACATTAAACTTTATGACCTCTTTTTTACACTAATGAGTTTTGTAATTGTTTGATTTTTTTATCCATATTCTTATAACGCAAGTAATTTTCAATATAATTCCAATTATAAATATAACACAAACTATCTAACGGAGTGTAAAAAAAAGATTTTATCAAAAAATCTTTCAACAACACACCACACCACAAAACTTTCAATTAAAAAATGTTTGACATTTAATGGAAAAAAATAGCGTCAGAATTCCTTTAATACTTATCACCAAGTTACAGATACTACTTAAAAAGCTTAACGCGAATACTCAAATTTGAATTTATTACTTTCCACTGTGTAATAGATAACGCTCTTTAAGCCTGCAATGCAGCCTCAGGCCACAATCTCAATCAACTGAATTGTCGGTAAAAGCATACAATTTCATCCATAGCGCAATTTGTAATATTTAGAGTACTGTAATCGTCTAATCATTTATTGTGCTTTATTTTATTATTTTTGACTTAAATTACATTTTGAGTCTTCTCCTACTTCTTTTTCTTATTACCTACCCTCACAGGTACGAACTCTAATATGAGTAAACCAACACACTCAACTCAACTCAACTCACTCAACAGAATCACCTAACACCAATGCTCAAATTTATAGTAATTAAATGCTGAAACAAGATGGACATAAAAGGCCATTGCTTTTTGAATTACTTAAGCATAAAATAATAATAAGATTTTAAAAAACTCCACCAGACACACCACTACAAACTCATATGATACAATACTCTGTACTCTATAATCTTCTTCTTCAAATTAATTCCTTTTTAGTGGGGAAGACCAAATCTTATGTTCCAAATCTTTTTACATAGTAAAATATTTTGTGTCCGTAGACATATTAAAGGTTACTTAAAAACCATTCAGGTAGACTTATAAAATATTTAATATTGACACACTTAATGAACACAATGTGCGATTTATATGAAAGATAACGATGATATAATTGTACAATGTTGTGTGAACGGGAGTATTTTTTTTTATTTTTCATATAACTAGACTGGCAAACATGCGTGTTGTTACCTGATAATTAGCGATAACCGTAGCTTATAGACGTCTGCAACACCAAAGGCATCTCAATTTCGTTACCGACACTATCCCCGATTCCCCCAGGAGCTCTGGTCACCTTACTTACCAACAGAAACACAACACTTCTTGAAAATAGTTTTATTTAGCTGTGATCTTCTGTAAGGTCGAAATACTACCCCGATCGAATTTTTCCCCTAAGGCTTCCTAAGATAAAGATTATTATTTCTATGACTAGACTTTAAGTACCTAAGCTTGTGTACACGTTGACTTATTCATTTATTTATTTCATAACCATAATCTACAGTGTACTTATTTAAAAGATACGGAGCACTATTATGGACCCCGCTGGGGCACGAAATAATTGGGTTGAAAAGAGGAAGCGCTTTTAGTAATATATATTGTAATATAAACTATCTGTTCTCGTCCAATATATATTTTATACTAATCTTCTAATATATAAAATTCTCGTGTCGCGGTGTTTGTAGTTAAACTCCTCCGAAACGGCAAGCCGTTTAGGTCAAGACCTATTCTTATGAAAATTTGTGTGCATATTGGGTAGGTGAGAGAATCGAACAACATCTATTTTTCAGCCCCCTAAATGTTAAGGGTACTGTGTGGCTACGGTACTAAAGAATATAGCCACCCCCTCTCTTCCCGTGGGTGTCGTAAGAGGCGACTAAGGGATAACATAGTTCCGCTACCACCTTGGAACTTGAAAAGCCGACCGATGGCGGGATAACCATCCAACTGCTGGCTTTGAAATACACAGGCCGAAGACGGGCAGCAGCGTCTTCGGTGCGACAAAGCCAGCTCTGCGGTCACCAATCCGCCTGCCCAGCGTGGTGACTATGGGCAAAACACATGAGTTCACGCTATTTTTGGCGTGGACTTGTGGAGGCCTATGTCCAGTAGTGGACTGTAAAGGCTGTAATAAAAATGTTAAGGGTAGTCCACCCTATATGTATTTTTTTAATTTTTAGATAAATTATTTTTTTGTTATGATACAACATTAAAAAATACATACAACCCTAAATTTTTAACCCTCTAAGATCAAACCCTATTTTTAAATAGCGTTTAGCGGCAAGACAACGTTTGCCGAGTCAGCTAGTAGTATATCTATATATTTTCATCAGCATAAATATTTGGTCTTATAGTTTATCATTTAAGTATTCATTTATGTTTTAGTAACATTTAGTGACTAGTAACTTCTTTAGTTTGTTTATAAAGTATCACTCTCTTCTTGTATCCAACCTTTAGGATGTTTATTATATTTTTTTATTGATTGGTTAAATGTGCTTACATAGTTTATTTTTAGTCTGGCACTTGGTCGTATTAGTTTATGTCTATTTATATTATGTCTAGTTATTCTGTATTTCTTCACGTTTCATATAAAACCCTATTATATTACACCATCCATATAAAGTATAAGACTCCACCATTTTTAGGTTTTGTGTTATGACTTCTAGACTCCAACCGTCTGCAGTAATGACATTTTCAAACAGTATACAAAATTAACAGCTTGTGGGTTCGTTAATCAAGAATAAAATATACGCCAATGTACTTGAAATGGCAAGGAAAAGCGATTAAACAAAAATTTATTCAATAAAGACAATTAAAAAATACTAAAAATAAAATTTAATAATCACAAAACAATCTCCATCAAATCATATTTGATGTACAGACGAGATCCTCTAATACTTATATACGCTTAAATATACGAGTTCCCCTCGTTTGCTAATTGACTGATCTGCCCCTAAGCGCTAGTCGGACATGATAATGAAAGACATATATAATTGAACCTTTATATATCTGTTATATGAAATTCAAATATTGAAAATTAAACCTAAAAAGAAAATATATAAATGATAATTAATATTATATATAGATGACACGTTTACGCAGCGGTCACAGGAGTTCTAGTTTGAAAATGTGCTTTATTCTGTTTTAACGTTACTTGTGTTACATTTTGATATTACATTTCGATTTTAGAATCAATATTTTACAGTAAATTATGTTTAGAAAAACCTATTTATATTTTAAGTTACTTTTTTTTCTAAGTGGATGAAATAAAGCAAATGTTTTAGGTTTTTTTTTTTAGATTATAAATAAATAACATTGAAACGGTTATGAAAAAAGTCCAAGAGGAATGCTCAAAAAGAGCAAAAAGTTAGACGTAAATTAAGTGTGTATTGTGACCATCATTTGAAAATTAATAGGATATTTTTTGTTAAATAATATGTTTCATTTTTAGTCGTGGTCATTCACTGTGAAATGAAACGTTAACCCATAACATGATAACCCATAGAAATAGTAACTATTGGTAGTTGGTAGTTGCAATTACGCCAACTCGATATCTCGCGATATCTAGAACTAGCGAAAACGGGTCGGCTGATTAACTAAACCGTATGTAAACAAATTCGTTTTTAAAGTTTTATTCATTATAAAGTTATTAAAAGAAAATTAAGTTAAGTTCTGCTAGTAAAAAAAGAGTTTTTATCAATGTATGAAGTGTTGGATCATTTGGGCTCGACAGCAAAAAGCCGAAGTTTTATTGAAGACGAGCAAGTTTGCAATTGCAATAATTTACTTTACACGGGGATCTTGACTGAAAATGATGAACAGTATGTATTATTATTTTATTGTATCATCACTTCAGCCTAATATAGTCCACCGCTGGACATAGACCTCAACAAGTTCGCGCCAGAAATGGCGTGAACTTATGTGTCTTGCCCATGGTCGCACGCCACGCTGGGCAGGAGGGTTGGTGACCGCAGGGCTGGTTTTGTCGCACCGAAGACGCTGCTTCGGCCTGTGTATTTTAAAGCCAGCAGTTGAATGGTTATCCCGCCATCAGTCGGCTTTTTGAGTTTCAAGGTGATAGTGGAACTGTAGTATCCCTTAGTCGCCTTTTGCGACACCCATGGGAAGAGAGGGGGTGGCTATATTCTTTAATGCCGTAACCACACAGCATTATTATTTTATTGTATACAATCATCTAAAACCCAATCAGATCCTAACGAAATAACAACAGTTATTGGTAAAACTGGTAATGTTATTTCCTCAGAGTGCAGCTGTATACCCGGAAAGAGTGAGGACATATAACATAGTGCTTGTGTCTTGATATTTTGTACACGGTAGGCTTAAATTATTACATATATTTTTTCATATGCTTCTTCATGTTTAATTTTTTCTACTAAAGCTCAATAAATTATATTTTTATTATTCTAGTAACGGTTTGACTGGCTTGAAAATCGTTTCATCTACGAACAGAAAATGTTTGTGTAAATAATCGTTCTTCAAAAATATGTTTAAATTTAAATAAATATTTATAACATATTCAAGTGTATTTTATCTTTATATCAACTCTAAATGACATAGTTTTAATAAAATATCACATTAGTCATGATTTAAATTTGAACAAACTTGCATGTTAACATTTTTTCCAATTTTCAACACGCTTTGCCAATTTTTTCTACAATTAACTTTTTCTTCTTCACCGAAAGCATTTGTGATTTTCACAAAATTATTTTGTTTAGGAAAAAAATGAAATCGAACATCTGATTCCCTACAAGCTTTACTTTTACACCCATAAACACAACGACAAGCTTTACTTTTAGTTTCTCTGGGAGAGAAATCTTTTTAATAATTCATCATTACAGCCTATACAGTCCACTGCTGGACATAGGCCTCCACAAGTTTACGCCAAAAATAACGTAAACTTATGTGTTTTGCCCAAAGTCACCACGCTGGGCAGGCGGATTGGTGACCGCAGTACTGGCTTTGTCGCACCGAAGACGCTGCTGCCCGTCTTCGGCCTGTGTATTTCAAAGCCAGCAGTTTGATGGTTATCCCGCCATCGGTCGGCTTCTTAAGTTCCAAGGTGGTTGTGGAACCTTGTTATCCCTTAGTCGCCTCTTACGACACCCACGGGAAGAGAAGGGGTGGCTAAATTCTTTAGTGCCGTAGCCACACAGCACAGCTTTTTAATAATTACAACTTGGGTATTTTCAAATCAAGAGTGAATAGGCATCTTCTAGGCAAGCGCGCACTATCTTAGGCTGCATCTTCACTTACCATCAGGTGAGATCGCGGTCAAGCGCTAGTCTATATATTAAAAAAAAAAAAGAAAGAAACGTACAACCGCGTTATCAACAGTACTTTTCATTTTACTTTTACTTTGTTTTTTAACCAATAATTAAAAAAAAATACTAATTGCTATACGTAAAGTTCACTCGACATTAAAATCAACATTTTTTTTTGATATCGCAGGGTAACCCATTTACGGGTGATGTCCAGGATGCCCGGGTAGGTATTTCTAGACCGTATGTCGGCTTCAGCTCTTGGGGGTGCACTACCGACCACAACCCCTGTGGGAGCCTTCAGCCGCTTTAATGGAGGGCCCCGGATCTGCAGGCAACAGGATCCCTCCAGCGACAGGCTGGCCTCAGCGAAAAGACCATACTTCTCCTCCATGGGGACTGTCCGGCTCACCTCTGAACAATCCCGACGACGCCATGTCTAGCAGGACCGGGTTCCATTCCGGCCCGACATGGGAAAATCAACAATACATTTATTTTAGCTAACCCGTTTACTTTAGTTTGAATTTTGAACACCAGGCAGCGCTACTTGTACTTGCCACTTACCATTAAATATCAACGAGTTTATGCCTAAACTCTAAATATGATTGTTTATTATAATCGAAAGAAATGAATTGTACATTCGGTCCCTGTACTATAACGTCACGCCACTTGTACAGAAATGAGTTTCCGCAAGCCCGTACCAGCATGACAATAAATCCGTTCTAACGTGCCGATCCTTGTAATACGATTCCGATTTAGCTAGCACTGTTTGGAAATTTCCAGAATTTTTGAGGTATGATTTGCTTATTGATCGCTATTCAATATACGATTGGGTTAGATGAAATTCTATTATGTACGAAACATACGTTGATTGTGAAGTTGATGTTGAATGCGATTTGTACCGTGTTTTTATGTTTTATTTTTCAACGTTTGTTGATTTTATTTGGAGTGACTTCGGTGGTATTAAGTTATGAGTGGATATGTAATTAAAATGTAAAATAAGGAATACTTATGTCTCTACAAAAAATCTTTTAAATAAATTATGCGTCTACAACTGTAATGAAATGTTGCATGTTTTGTTATTTTATTCTTCTTCTTCTTCTTGTATAATGGCTTCCGTGAGGATTTGCCAATGTCAGAGTGAGTCTATGATTTTATGTTTAGGGTAAATGCTCTGCTAAGAATATTGGTGTCATGAGAGTACAAGTGTTCAATATTTATACGGTATTAAAGTGGCAGACTTTCACTGTTGAATTACCTAAAACAAACACAAACACAAATTGTTAATTTATTAGATGGACATCACATTACAATTTAATGTTGTTAGTTGATATATACGAACATAAAATATCAAAAAAAAAGGGGTATGTACATACGATAAAATAGATTTGAAATTACAAGGACGGGGAATAGATGGAGGAAGTAGGTCATAGAGAGAAGAATAATTCTTTGGGCTACAGAAACAGATATGCTCTGGGGTACCTTCGTCGATCCCACATTCACAAAGAGAGTTGTCTCTGATCCTGATCTTTGCAAGAAATACAGGAGTACATGAGTGTCCAAGCCTAACGCGACATATTGTTGAACAGACAAATTTGCAAGCTTGACGGTATTGGAAAAACCAAGGTCTTGGAGGGATGGAGTCTTAAATTTCAGCATAATATCTGCCACAGGATCTGCTTGACTGAGACCAAAGGTTATTCCATTTAGTCATCATGTGAGACTTTGCAAATGGGATGAGATCCTGGCAATGTACTCTAAATTGACTAAGGATACTAGATATTGTGGCTTCTTTAGCAAAAGCATCTGCACTTTTATTACCTAAAATCCCACTATGTCCAGGAATCCATGCAAACACAACCCGAATGTTCTGTGAGTGGCATTTAAAAAGTAACTGTCTTATTTGTTATTTTATATTCATAAGAATTATTGAAACTGTTCAACATAATATTGCTACTCGATAATAGATGTCGTTATACGCATTTAAATCGCGCTATCATTTGATTCTATGGTTTTGATATATACGTCTCCATTGAAAATTGTTTCGCCTATATATTTTCTAATAAAGGTTAGATCCAGTAGAAAAAGTGTAGTTTTCTTGACGGGCTATACATTGTGTTTAAAATTTCATAAAAATATTTTATTATTAATAATTAATATGTGGCTTAAGCTTAACTTTTCTTGTCATGTTTCATGTAAGTTTCCTCGCAATATTTCTCATCACCATCTGGCATTTTTTTTTAAATATACGATCCTCTGTTTTCAAGATTCACTTATTTTGGTAACTGAATGTCGATATTGCACGCCTCCAAGGAGGCTGTGCTTTAATCTCACAATATAAAAAAATAGAGGAAGCGCTTACTCTTAAACCTCTATATTTTTATAAACATGCAAGAATATGCTATATATTACACAATTTTATACAGAATACCTATCAAACTCTAAACTATAATTTTTTTTTAAATTTTTTCAATAATTATTTGTAGTTTCAATTCTAGTTCAATTTTTAGTTTTAATAAAATATCATGTGATGTGAATGAATCAAAGCCATCTGTGATAATCTGAAAGAACCAAATAAACTAATCAGACTTATAATCATTTAATGATCGATCATTACTTCCTAAGCAAGCTACTAGAGAGCGCTGCTAGGTATAAGCTACAAACAATAATTTTAAAGGAGTGCGTGGAGGCGTTTGTACGTTTCAAATTCTTTAAAACATATACGGGAGCATAATACGTATTACATGTAAATTTATTGCTGTCAGACTGAAATGCAGGGTTACTGCCAACTGTGAAAACAGACTTATTTGAATTTTGAATCAAATTCGGGCTTAAAAAATCAAAAAATTTAATTTCGTTTTATGCTTAGCCTTAACTTGTTAGACTTAATTTTGTGGTAAGTAACACTCAGTGAGCAATTCCAATTTGTTATAACATTTTTTTTTATTTCAAAGACAACAGGTTATCATTTATTTTGCATAGAAACTTAATTTGTATTTCATATCACACCAAAATAATATTACCTGAGGCTATTAAATGTTCGCATTTCCGATCCCTACTTTGATGGGATTTGCGGACAAAATCTCCATCAAGCGGAATTAATTTGTCATCGTATTTGATAAATATATATCTGAAGCTCATACTTGACTTATTTGTGATATTTAGGTAAAGGTCTATCTTTAAAATAAACATAAATATATATATTTTTCTGGTTAGCGACCCAGAGTGTCAATTTGATACGATGTCATTAATCCCCTCACCTATTTAAAACTTTAAAAAAAATGCCGGAAGTCAGGATTCTGGCGTGATGCAAATAACTACTTTAATGCCGACAATCTTGGGTTCTAAGAGTATAGCCGTTAGAGATGTTTTTTTTTTTTTCTCTCGGTCTACCCACCGTGCGTCGGAGGCAACTGATAGTAATCATTACTCATGATTGTGAAAATAGAAATATGTCTAGCAACTTGCATTGTAATGAATTAATCTCCAATCCTTATCCTGTATAAAGAAGAGGCCTATGCTCACAGTACGCATCTAGGCTGATGCAGTTTGTTCTCTTCACTTCAAGAGCAAATAAATGAAAATTTTGAAACAACAAAATCATAATCATTTACTGAGGTAGGGCACAGCAGGAAATTCCCTGCTCAAAATATGAAGCATCACGACTGGGGTAGTACCTCGACCTTACAGAATATCACAGCTAAATTAAACTGTTTTCAAGCAGAATTTTGTTCCTGTTGGTAAGTAAAATGACCAGAGATCCTGGGGGAATTGGGAATGAGCTCGACAATGCGCTTGCGATGCTTCTGGTGTTGCAGACGTCTATAAGCTACGATAATCGCTTACCATCAGGTGAGCCGTACGCTTGTTTTACCGACCTAGTAATTTATAGTAAAAAAAATCAATAGTTTATAAAATAACTGGTACAACAACACCAATGGATCCTTTCAAATATATTATAGAAGATCTAAAATATTTTTATTTCACTCATACTGTGTGTATCAAAACATCTGGTAACAGCGTGTAGTCGGATCGAAGTTTATAAGTCTCGTGTTGACTTTTAGGAAACGATGACGTATTAAATGTATACCGTCAAGTAAGCGATCATATTGTCCATCAAGGGTTCCCCATATAGACGTTAACAATGGGCATCTCTCGAGATATTTTATTAATATCTTTATGTGTATATGTAATCTTCATTACTTTTCCTGGTATTTCTTTACAATAGGTTTTGATAGCTTTTTATGTCAGTTATAAACTGATAAATCAGTTTTTGGATAAATAAATTCCTACGTGATGATTACAAATCTTTGAAATTAATCATTAATTGTTTTAAATAATAATTAAATCGAAAAAAAATCCGACTTCAATTACATCGACAAATAATACAACGTAAGTAGACAAAAAAAATTAACAAACACACTAGTCGTCATTACGACATTCGAGGGTTTTCCTCGATTTCGCTGGGATTCCACCACCAGATCCTGGTTTTCTTATCATGGTACCACAAAGACGACGAAATTATCCCCGAACATACATACACACACACACACACATATATATATATATATATATATATATATATATATATATATATAAATCGAATCGAATCGGTCGAATTGAGTAACCTCCTCCTTTTTTTAAGTCAGTTAAAAAGTCATCAAAATGATTGGTAATTGACATAATTATAGTATAAATATAGATACACTAGCTGTGCCCGCGGCTTCGCCCGCGTTGAAATTAGTGTGTAACAAAATCTTCCCAGCAAACTACCAGTGAAACTCTCATCAAAATCGGCTTAGCCGTTCCGTAAACCTTCCTCTTGCCAATGGTGAAGCCCTCTCTCCATTGCTGAAACCGCATGAAAATCCGTTCAGTAGATTTTGAGCGAATCGATTTCATACACTTTTGGGGACTTCGTTTTATAATACACTAACTGTTGCCCGCGACTACGTCCGCGTGGTTATGAAGATATGCATTACTATTAAGATGTTTAACACAAATATTTTTTTTATTTCAGTCACTTGAAATGCTTATCAAACTGAGTAACTTTTTAAAACGCACAATTTAGTATAATTTAACAGTTATTTTTATAAAACCTCTCTATACACCACATTTTTAGTTTTATTTTCAAGCTGTATATGTTTCATACAAAATATCAACCCCAATTAGCGGTGGAATATCGTAAAATCCGTTCTCAGCGGACGTCTGCTATCTATAATCTACCTCCCTGCAAAATTTTATCTTTGTTCAACCTAGATGGATAGACCATCCAGCGGTTTTGAGTTCTCGTGATGAGTGAGTCAGTGACTTTTCTCTTTTATATATATAGATTACGATGCATTATTTGGAATTTCGTCAAATTCATTCTTAGCAGTAGTTTACGCCCTATAAGGAGCCTACCTGCTAAATTTCAAGTTTTGTAAGTATTATAGTTTCGGAGATTTCGTGATTAGTGCGTCAACCTACCATCCCCCGTTTTAACTCCAAAAGAGAGTTGATTTCTAAAGATACACTATTTGGTCACCTTTCTACTATCTATAGAGCATACATTTTAAATTTCAATTCTCTTACTTCAAAAACATGGGACTTTTAATACAAACTTCCAACGCCCGTTTTATCCCCTTAAGGGTCGAGTTTCGTAAAATCAGCTCTTAGCGGATGTTTATGCCCTATAAGAAACCTACCTGCCAAATTTCAAGTTTGTAGCTGTCATAGTTTCGGAGATTTCGTGATGAGTGAGTCAAGCTATTATCCCCCGTTTTAACCCCAAAAGGGAGTTGATTTCTAAAGATACAATATTTGAACACTTTCTCATTATCTATAGAGTATACATTTTAAATTTCAAGTCTCTTACTTCAAAAACATAGGACTTTCATACAAACTTGCAACCCCCGTTTTACCCCCTTAGGGGTCGATTTTCGTAAAATCCGTTCTTAGCGGATGTCTACGTTTTATAAGGAGCCTACCTGCTAAATTTTAAGTTTGTAGGTGTTATAGTTTCGGAGATTCCGTGATGAGTGAGTCAAGCTATCATGCCCCGTTTTAACCCCAAAAGGGAGTTGATTTCTACAGATACATTATTTGGACACCTTTTCATTATCTATAGAGCATACATTTTAAATTTCAAGTCTCTTACTTCAAAAACATAGGACTTTCATACAAACTTGCAACCCCCGTTTTACCCCCTTAGGGGTCGAGTTTCGTAAAATCCGTTCTTAGCGGATGTCTACGTCCTATAAGAAGCCTACCTGCCAAATTTCAAGTTTGTAGATGTTATAGTTTCGGAGATTTCGTGATGAGTGAGTGACCTTTCGCTTTTATATATATTATTATTATATTATTATAGATTATAGATTATAGATTATAGATTATAGATGTACAACTAGCTGTGCCTATATAAATATCTATATATGTACATCACAAGACTAAATACTAAACAAGTAGTGAACCATACCTTTTGACTTACGACCGTTTTCAATAATCTATTCATGTCTGGTTTCCTACTAGCGATAGAATTTAGAAGCTTACGTCATAATCTACCTCTAGTAAGCAAATTCAGATATAGATTGAATACTGAAACTGGCCGGTAATTTTTCATAACCCCTATTCAATGAGGTTGGTTTAATTTACTCATCTACGGAACTCTAAAGCATTGCACTCATTATAAACCAAAAATAAAACGAATTGTGTTCTCACAAGAATCTAAATGACCTTTTTTAAATTTAGTCAAAGTAAACTCCTATTACATGTCATAACATTGGGCCAGATGTGCTTTCATTTTAACCGCTTGATCCAAACTATGCCTTGATACTTAACTATTATTATTAAGATTCATTTTAACCGACTTCAAAAAAGGAGGTGATTCTTATTTTGACTGAATTTTTTATGTGTGTTACTTCATAAATTTTTTACTGGGTATATCGTTTTTGATGATTCTTTTTTATTTCGAATAAAAAAGAATCTAATGCTTGTTATATGGTGTTATTTAAATTTGATCGAGATGCGAGAAGTTGTTTTTAATTTACCTCTAATAATGCGTATTTATTTGACTATTTTTTCATCTACCCACGTTGTATTACTGGTCGATGTATTTGAGAAATGACAATTGTTATAAAGATAGGTTGAAGCAGTTTCCATAGTAACTGGCTATTGCACTAACGTTTGTAGGTTCATTCCTCGTTCAAGGCCAATTTTCGTTTTGACCATACAAATTTAAGTCATGTACTGGACGTGTGTGATTATCTGGGTCGTTTTCGGACCCCCTAGGATTCTGCCTTTATCTAACTGGGAGCCTTTCGAGGGGAGCCTTTCCTGGGAGTCTATTCGAGGTTTTAAATTAAATAATTTCCAAACTGTACATTATCACTACATGGGATTGAAGGCAAATTTTGGACATGTAATAAAACGATATTATTCATATTGTCACAAAGATATTTGGTAGAACACTTGTCTTTAAAACTTGTATTTAAATCTAATATTACAATTTTTTGATCTTCTAATAGTTACAGATACTTTTATTTTAAATACAAGCCTTAACATTTACTATTGACATTTTCGTTTAAACGATTTGTCGAAATTATTATTTTTTACTTATTTACATAAGGTACTTGTCTTCTGTACCTTTTTTGTTCTCCGTAAGGTCAATCATAAACAATCGCCCCAAATGAATTTGAATTTATGGACGATTAATGTACGTCTTCCGTTATCGGTGCGACAATGCTAGCCCTGCGGTTACCAACCCACCTGCCCAGCGAGGTGACTATGGGCAACACACATGAGTTCACATCATTTTTGGCGCGAACTCGTGGAGGCCTATGTTCAGCAGCGGACTGCGATAGGGTGAACTGATGATGATGATGAAAGTAGCTCTTCATTCTTAAGTTGAATACACAATATAGTTTTCTTTATAATTTCAACATCTTTTTTATTTAAAAAAATTTTAAACTCTACCTTCGGGAATATACAATGGCCATACATCTCGCCACTTGAAGTTTTGAAATTTATAGTCGTAGGCTCTTGACGCTGATTATAAAAAATGTATACTTCTTGATCAAGTTAGCAACTGTTCTCTGTTGAGTCCCGTTATAGTTCTCAAATGAATATCGACTTTATTACTTATGTTTTACGGTTGATTTTTGAAGGTACTTCCATCGTCATATATATTAAAAAATAATTTTTAACAAAAAAAAACCGACTTCAAAAAGGAAACTAAAAAGTGGAAAATAAATTTACTTAGTACAAAGTAATTCGTATTTTGATTTAGTTAATCAGAAATAATTAAATAAATATTTTATAATTTTGAAGTCGGTGCCAAGTAAAACCATAACTACTCTAGTATCTACTCATAAGTTGTATTCAGTTTTCTTTCATAATTTGTTTCATTGACTATTAGTTTGAATACTGTTATTATTCTGTTATTGTTTTGACATATCTAATAATATTTTTTGTACTTGTTTGTTGTGTGTGTGTGTTGTTTGTATTTGTTATTGTAGCCAGGTTGTTGTAGTATTTACTTGGCACCAACTTCAAAATTATAAAATATTTATTTAATCATTTCTGATTAACTAAATCAAAATACGAATTACTTTGTACTAAGTAAATTTATTTTCCACTTTTTAGTTTCCTTTTTGAAGTCGGTTTTTTTTTGTTAAAAATTATTTTATTTTACAATTTTTAGTGATGGGTAGACCTAACAAGGATGCTTTTTCTCTTATGTCGGGGGTTCGGAAACATACACAATACACAAGCACAAACACCCAGATCATGACAAACATCTATATGACCAATACAAATGTCTGTCGTGCGCGAGGATTGAACCCACTAACGCCAGCGCAACAGCCGGTGCTGTGACCGCTGCGCTAATGCGTCGACATACTATGAGTAAAGTTCGCTATCAGGTGTACGTAATAACAACCGGGACTGACAGCCTAGCGTGTTCTCCGAGGCTAGGTTGGTAGAACCACAAGGATTAACAACTAGACCAAAAATAAATATTTATATAAACATAAATATCCAATCCGAGCTGGAATAGAACCCGCGACCGTCGGTGTTTAGGCGCCGCCGACACGGCACATGCACCATTATATCAAAGCGGTCGTCAAACAGCAAAAGGTAACTGCTGTAAATTGTTGAGAAATTCCCTCGAGTGTTTATGGGCTCCATCATCAAACCTGGTCCTGCGACACAGATGATCACACAGCAGGTAATTGCTATAAATCGTTGAAAAGTTCCCTCGACTATCTTTCGTAACCCTCATCAGACTGAAATGGCACTTATAACACATATATATGCAAAGTTCTCATCAATAGAAACGGATTAAGTTCAAACAGCAGGTAATTGCTATAAATCGTTAAAGAGTTCCCTCGACGAACTTTTGTCTCCATCATCAGACTGTAATGGCACTTATAACTCATACAGGTGCAAAGTTCTCATCTATAGAAACGAATTAAGTTCAAAAAGCAGGTAATTGCTATAAATTCTTAAAGAGTTCCCTCGACTATCTTTCGTCTCCATCATCAGACTTTAATGGCACTTGTAACTCATATAGGTGCAAAGTTCTCATCAATAGAAACGAATTAAGTTCAAACAGCAGGTAATTGCTATAAGTCGTTGAAGAGTACCCCCGACTATCTTTCGTCTCCATCATCAGACTGAAATGGCACTTATTACTCATATATATGCAAAGTTCTCATCAATAGAAACGAATTAAGTTCAAACAGCAGGTAATTGCTATAAGTCGTTGAAGAGTACCCTCGACTATTTTTCGTCTCCATCATCAGACTGAAATGGCATTTATAACTCATATAGGTGCAAAGTTCTCATCGATAGAAACGAATTAAGTTCAAACAGCAGGTAATTGCTATAAATCGTTAAAGAGTTCCCTCGACTATCTTTTGTCTCCATCATCAGACTGTAATGGCACTTATAACTCATACAGGTGCAAAGTTCTCATCAATAGAAACGAATTAAGTTCAAAAAGCAGGTAATTGCTATAAATTGTTGAAGAGTTCCCTCGACTATCTCTCTTCTCCATCATCAGATCGACTCCAGACCTTTATTAAATAGTAGTGCTTTATAGTACCTAATGAAAACATGATTAAATTTACTAGTCATCCTTACGATTTTTGAAAGTTTCCCTCGATTTCTCTGGGATCCCATCATCAGATCCTGGTTTCCTTATCATGGTACCAAACTATGAATATCTCCTTTCCAACAAAAAAAAAATTATCAAAATCGGTTCATAAACGAAGAAGTTATCTCCGAACATACATAAAAAAAAAAAATATATATATATACGGTCGAATTGAGTAACCTCCTTCTTTTTTTGAAGTCGGTTAAAAATTAATTTCTTAGTCTTAATACAACCGTACAATTTCTGTAATTCTTAGCAACGTAGATATTACAAATACAATTACATTTATATAGTAAGTAATTTTTTTTTTTCTCATAAATTGATTTGTCTGATTTTTTTAGTTTGAGGCTTTTGTCTGTGTTTTTTTTTTTAAGCTAAAATCACATCGACCCTGACTAACAGACATCTGTCTCAATCTTAGTTGTCTTGCAGTACACGCGTAAGAAAAATACTAAACAGATGGACAGTTAAATAGAAGAAGCAATAGGTTCTGAAGCGTCCATTGCCTGTATTCCAGGAAATAATAATTACATGACTTGATCTTGACACGCAATAATAAAAAAAATTGTAATACAACCAATCGAATTGGTGATGTCTTTTATTACCAGCTAGATAATACACTGCTCGTCATACCCACGATCAGTTTGACACATTGCTTACTTAGCGTTCCTATAAGTTGCATTGTAAGCTTACGCCATCTAAATTGATGTGTCACTTACAGCCAGTTTCAATATTTTATATATCTCTAAATTTGCTTACTTGATATGGAATTTCGAACTTAGTTCCATACGTATTGTGTTAAAAATCTATCGCTAGAAGGCTAGACTAGAGATGTTTTTAATATCGATTAAATAATACATTTTTTAAATACTTATAAGGTAAGCAAACATAATCTTCTGTACTGTGTGGCTACGGTACTAAAGAATATAGCCACCCCCTCTCTTCCCGTGGGTGTCGTAAGAGGCGACTAAGGGATAACACAGTTCCGCTACCACCTTAGAACTTAAAAAGCCGACCGGTGGCGGGATAACCATCTAACTGCTGGCTTTGAAATACACAGGCCGAAGACGGGCAGCAGCGTCTTCGATGCGACAAAACCAGTACTGCGGTCATCAACCCGCCTGCCCAGCGTGGTGACTATGGGCAAAACACATGAGTTCACGTTACTTTTGGCGTAAACTTGTGGAGGCCTATGTCCAGTAGTGGGCTGTATAGGCTGTGATGATGATGAACATAATCTTCATGGTAAGCGATTTTCGTAGTCTATGGACGTCGTCAAAAAAGGCGGTATCGCGAATTCGTCGCTGACCCTAGCTCTTGAGATAACGCAATCTCAGGATCTCTGGTTTCTCTAATAACTACACTACAGTAGGTACATACTAATCGTATTATTTAGACGTGGTCTTCTGTAACGACACACTGGCTGACATAGCCCACAGAATTAGCAAGATGAAGTGGCAGTGGGCTGGTTACCTGTGTTGCAGGACCGATGGCCGCTGGAGCAGACGTGTCCTGGAGTAGAGAGCGCGTGTTGGCAAATGCAGTGTGGGACGCTCTCCGGCCCGCTGGACCGACGATCTACGTAAAATTGTCGGTGGTGGCTGGATGAGGATTGCGGAAAACCGGGAATTTTGACTTATACATATATTTTTTCGGACACTACAAGTATAACTATATAGGAAAAATGATGAAAGTAAATTTTGACGATGCGCGCGCACCCTGTCACAAAAAACCGACACCCTGAAATTAACTACGCAACCCAAAAAAAGTAAAAACGTGAAATTAGCTAGCCAATAAAGTATAACTTCTTATGTGCGTACGTAACTACACACACACTTTTTTTAAATCTAAATACGATATGATTACATTATCTGTGTCTTGTCTAAAATTGTAGGTAACATTTATAATTTCCTCTCAACTACCGCAAATGCTCAGCTAATTTAACTACGTGTCCAATTATCTCAAAACAACATGCTTATTTAGGAGATTGTATCCCGCCTTAAGCGTCAGCACCGACTGTACAAAATACATTAATATACCATTCCTCATTATACAAATGTATATAATGTACTATACAGCATTTCATGTAGAGACGAAAGCATTTTAACAAGTAATCATAAAATATATATTTTAATGTGTAATTAATTTAATAATGAGCTATCGCTTCAGCCTATAATATCCCACTACTGGGCAAAGGCCTCTTTCTCCATGTAGCAGAAGGATCAGAGCTTAATCCACCACGCTGCTCCAATGCGGGTTGGCGGATATATTCCCTACTATGGGTAACGATCGCTATCAGGCGTACATGATAAAAACCGGGACCGACGGCTTAACGTGCTCTCCGAGGCACGGTGGGGAGACCCACAAGGACTGCACAAACACCCAATGAGCTATAAATTAGTAAAATTACTATTTACTTAAACTTCGTTTTTATAAACTAATTACATTAAGTAAAATCGTCCAAGTGCAAATCGGACTCGCGTACGACGGGTTCCGTACCATTATACCAGGTAAAATATTTAGACAATTTTTTTTAAATATTTTTTAAATTTTAATATTATTATTTATTATTCAAATAAATAATACAATTAAGTATTTTGTGAATATTTCAAGTGCTTACCTGTTACCATTTATTTATATCGAGCAAAAAAGTTCAAAAAACCGCGTTTGTTGTATGGAAGCCCTCCTTAAATATTTATTTTATTTTGTTTCTAGTATTTATTGTTATAGCTTCAACTGATATACATAGGTAATTTGTGAAAATTTCAACTGTCTAGCTATCACGGTTCTTGAGATACAGCCTAGTGACAGACAGACAGATGGACGGACGGACGGATGGACGGATGGATGGACGGATGGACGGATGTACAGACAGCGAAATCTTAGTAATAGGGTCCCGTTTTTACCCGTTGGGTACGGAACCCTAAACAGAAGCGTGTGTGCGATTCATATACGGCAGAAATGTAACAATATGTAAAGTTGTAGGAAGGTAGACCGTTGCGATTTGTTCTATCGACGATGAGCACGGTATTCTGAAAAAGGTCGTAAGCGCCATGCAAAAAGCGTCGCTTACGCGTTTTGAACAGTAATGTGCTCTATCTCATTCTAACCTATACATTTATATATTTGTTACTTTATTATGACGCATTTTCTTTTCATCAAGTTTCAAATCACAAATATTATAAAGAATTCTTACTTCAAAAACTATTTTTTTTTTATTTTTGTATAAATCTTAAATAAATTTCATGAATTCCCACTTCTCTAGAATAAATGTATGATATGACTAAGCGTATGACAACAATACACGGAAGCATAATAAACCCTTTCTTCCACCACTTTCATCCATGCAACAGTCTTTTAAACCATTTCCCTATTATATCAGCTCGATAAAAGAAACATAAAGTCCATTTTACGCCAAATTACCCCCCTGTGTAGTCAATAAGAATGAAAATCGCATCCATATGTCCAATCAACGCCCGTGACGAATCAGACGTAAAGGAACGGATATCGAAGGCTATTTTCCGGCCTTACGCCTTCCACTGGGTCCTTTTTTCTAAACAGAATATTGTACAGTCTAATATAGTTCTTATGACGTCGATTTAAGATATAGAATAACGAGCATGCATTAATATTTTAAGATAAAAAAATTGGTGTGTTGTACGTAATAGGAGCCATAATTCGCAGGCTGCAGAAAAGGGCCAAATTTTTGCTGAATTTAGATGTGTTTCGTCTGGGAGGCGTCCTGTTGAAACTGTAAAACGAACGATCCATTTTGTACACAAACTATTTGCCCAACTTTTTACAATGAACGTAGCTGTCTATGGGGAGTCAATTTTCTAAATAGCATTATTAAAACAAACGCAGAATAATTATAACTATGTAAGTAAATATCACTGTTTACAAGCAGTGTTGTGTTACTGTTGGTGAGTAAGGTTACAAGAGCTCCTGGGGGACGCACTTGCTTCTGCTGTTACAGGTGTCTATAAACTACGGTAATCGCTTACCATCAGGTGAGGTACGTTTGTTTGCCGATCTTGTTACATAAAAAAAGTAAATAAGCACTTAACATTCAAAGATCTGCCTACGTTGAGGATGAATGATGAATGAGAATTTTGTATTATGAAACCAGGGATTCGGAGACACACAAAATGCAGGCAAAACCGTCCAAAATACGAAAAATATCTGTATGGCCTGTAAATATTAATACATATATATTATTTGAATATCTGCTATTTTTAAGGATCAAACTCACAACCGCTAGCGGATTAATCAGTTGCTGTTAATTCTGTCACAACGTTTAGTCATACGTATAACAATACGCAATGTTGGTGTATTGTACAAGCACATTCAACAATACCAAATAGCGTTTGAGATGTTCTATATTTGCAATTATAGATATGTCATGGAATTCAAGTAAATACAAACAAAAATCTATATTTGTAAATATTTGTCTTCTATGAATTCCAAAATCATGGTCACCTCGTAACTATTACATTATACTCTCGTTCATATTTACATTATTCTCAAGTTCTGAGTAAATTAATGTCGCAGCAAAATCAAAATTAAAAATTTTATTCAAGAAGGCTTCAAAGGCAATTTTGAACCGTAAGTTTACGAATTAAAGTTAAATTTGTTTTACAAAATCATTTATAAGTAGTTAGAGTGAAACTGACACCGAGTGTAGATTCTGCAGAGAAAAATCAACAAAAAAAAAAAAAACTCCTCCGAGTTACTCATCACATCACATTCAGCCTATTGCAGTGCACTTCTGGATATAGGCCTCCACAAGTTCGAGCCAAAAATGGCGTGAACTCATGTGTTTTGCCCGTAGTCACCACACTGGGCAGGCGGGTTGGTGACTCAGTTATCTGTAAAAAATATTCTATAGAATTCTGAAATTATGGGAACAAAATATCAAAAAGTAGTTTAAACTGAAATACTATAAAGAATTAGCAAATATACGCTTTTTATAGACTATAAATTGGCAATACGTCACATTGGTGCATTTGGCAACATTTTATCTGCGCTCGATGCAGGCTCTTGATTTATTTTATTTTAACTTAAATAACAACATGATCTGTAATTTTGGTAGTTTCTAGAACAGTTAAGTGATATAAATAATAACCTAAACTAAGACATAAGCACAGACTGCTCCACATAATGTTAATTAGTTATCACAGCATATGCAACGTTGAAGTGTAGTCAAAATTGAGATAATATCCCATTGTAGGACATAGTAGTTACAATGTATCCCTTTGCCGTTAAGATTAAGATGTATTTATTAAAACTAAGCACCTGAAAACTGAGTCATACTCAGTTTCAAAGACGCCAACTTGATCGTATCGGATTCATTATTAAGATTAAACCGCAGTACGGTTTATTAATTAAAAAAAAAAACCTGTAAAAAGGTTTTAAGTAATTTTATTTCGCAATTTGAATTTACAAATATATGATTATGAATTCTATTTAAGCATACCTCTGCGTAAAAAGATAATATATTTCAAAAAAGGTGTGTATTACGTAGGTACGCACGTAAGAAGTTCATCATGGGCTAGCTAACTTCACGTTGCTAACTTCTTCTTCGGTTGGTTTTTTCGTGACGGTGTGGTCGCGTATCGTAAATAAATACCATCATAATTTATCCTGAACACGCTAAAAGAGGTATAAATAACTTCAAAAAGAAACAAAAAGCTTAGTTCGAAAGAGTTAAAATTAGAAGTCGTTTTTTCCTATCTTCAACACACTTAGACAATCTATTTCGAAACTCTAAGAGCTAGTAGATCTCTTATCATATCCAAATTAAACAATGTTGTAATTTACACATAACTATAATCCAACTAGCTGTACCCTACGCGCGTGTATGCTTTATTTTCGGTCGTACCAATTCCAAAACCTTTGTAGGCTTTAATACAACACTACTGAAGATCATGACATGATCAAATGCATCTTTTACGATTCTATTAAGGACATACAGATAAGCATTCATTTTAATATTATAGATTATACTAAAATATCAACCAATTTGTTATGTTCTATCGCAATACAAAACTTATTATCGACTTATCCAAAAGCGTTCAAGCTAACAACGGATCTAACCCGCTCGCATATTTATGGAGTCGCGAATTTGGCGCTTTCGTGCCACGAATACGTCCTTATTGTCTTCCTTTAAATTGCCGCTTTAAGGGTTATCGTCCAATTTCATAAAATATTTTAAACAATTTCTTTATCACTTTTGTATTTTCACCGAAATTTAAATTGCATTACTCTTATTAAGTGTAAGTAATCCTATTGAGAACAACAAAGATTTTTATTTTACAACTAGCTGTGCCCGCGACTTCGTCCGCGTGGAATTTAACGAAAAAGTTTTTTGTACAGTTCGCAGAGTTATAAAATAAATAAATTTCTGAAATAAAAGTAGCCTCAGTTACTCCTTCTATATACTAAAAATCTGTTATTTTAATATTACAAATAGACACTCCAATTTTATTTATTTGTATAGATAAAATTAAACTTTATCGAACAATAGTATGGCCTAATATAACTAAAAAATGATTTTAAAGAAATGAATTAAACTGTACGTGAAATAAAACTACTTAGTGAAAAATAATAATGCAAATATAATATATATATATATATATATATATATACCCCATAGCTTCTCATATGAGAAGATGGCTTAAGCTCGTTAAGCTTAAAAGTGTTTTTTTTTTTTTAATTAAAGTCCTAATTATTTAACCGTTGAAATAGTACATTGTCTTGAAACTACATTGCCAAGAAATTTGGATTTTATTTATTCACTTGTTGGCTACGAAGCATATGTTGTTTGTATTCACAATATTGCTATTCCATCCTACTTCATGAATTATGTATCAATTACAAACTTTACCTACATCATCAAACAAACAAATCATTTCTAAGTAAACCAACTAAAACCACCCAATGAATCTAACGTAATCGTAAATGATAACCTAAAATGTTCCGTCTCCATGCACAACTATATTTTCGCCTACACTATAAACTATCAGCCTTACCCCAGATTGCATTGTGAACCGACGCTCGTATGCGTGGTTCGACCACAGATATTTCACTGGGAGCTGAGGGTATAATGAGTGAACATGTACAGAATAAAAAGTGGCTTGATTTTTGGCGAAAAAACGTTTCACACGTGAACTTAATATCCTAAACGATTCTATTAAAAAATACATACAACACGTACATAGCGTCATTAACTGGGTTCACTAAAAGGCATATCGTTAAATGAATATTACGTCACAATCTTGCTCGTGCGTGTGTGTCTGTATGTATGAATGTTTGTTTGTGTGTGTGTGTGTGTGTGTGTGTGTGTGTATGTGTGTGTGTGTGTGCGTGTGTGCGTGATGGGTATGTGTATGCTGCGGTACCTTGAAGCTATGTAAAGGTCAGCGTAATAGTTATAGAAGTTTGCAACAGATATATTTGGGCGTTCCGTATTTACAATTCATCTCACGCTCTTGATGCAAGGAAACATCGTGCAAGCATCTCCGTAATTAATTTACAGCTGCTGCCTCACATTCCGGACATGTTCTAATTTTTAATTTATCAATATTTCCAAATATATGTGTAATATCTGTATAAATATTGAAGGTATTTTAAAAACTGACCGTGTTTGCGGTTCCAAGATATTGGAAAGCGTGCGTTAAATTTTATCACTTGATATTATTAATATTTTAACTGAGGTAGGGCACTGCAAGAAATTGCAGAAATTTCCCGCTCAAAATGTTGACTGCTGCCCGACTGGGGTAGTACCTCGATCTTACAGAAGATCAGAGATAAATAATAATGTTTTCAAGCAGCGACGTGTTCCTGTTGGTGAGTAAGGTGACCAGGGCTCATGGGGTGAACTGAGAATGGGTTCGGCAACGCGCTTGTGATGCTTACGGTGTTGCAAATGTCTATAAGCTACGGTATTTGCTTACTATCAGGTGAGCCATACGCTTGTTTGCCAATCTAGATACATAACGAATATAATAATATATACTCACAATATACTGTTTCGTAGATTGGGTCAACTAATCTACTAATAGTTAATCTATAACTTTTTACCGTAACCATTTACAGCTTCACAGTAGCCTTCAATGCGTTGCTAAGTGCTAACTTGAATTTGGCATTCTTGAATATTAAAAATAAATCTTGCACGTGACTTCTCCGCGTGGAACTAAAAAATATATTGTTCGGTTCGCAGAGTTACAAAATAAATAAATTTCTAAAATAAAATTAGTCTAAGTTACTCGTTATTACATCAGCTATCTGCCAGTGAAAGTCCCGTCAAAATCGGTCCAGCCGTTTCAGAGATTAGCCAGAACAAACAGACACACAGACAGAGAAAAATTGTAAGAAATGTTATTTTGGTATATGTACCGTGTATAGATTCATATGCATTTATTAAAAAGCGGATACACTCCAATTTTATTTATTTGTATAGATGTCTAGATTTGTGTATTGTTGTGATTACGACTTATCCACATATTCTGTACTGCTGTACCATTCCCAAAGAGCTTAGACCATTCTATTACAAAAGTAGCGAACAGGTAATTTAAAATTATTTATCACAGATCCGACGGATTTAGTGAGGTAACATTTAATTGTAAGACCAATTACAAACGCGCCGCGCCCGGGATTTATTGGTAAAGTTTCTCACCGGGGAGCTCGTATGGATAGTTCCAGGTGAACGACATTGTGGTCACCACTCATATTGGGCTTCCTTTCATAGTAATTTCTCTATGTTTTATAAGAATACTTTATGTCGATACTTTGTTTAAGTGGTAATTTCTTTTTAACCGACTCCCAAAAAAGGAGGAGGTTCTCAATTCGACTGAATTATTTTATGTATACTTCAGAACTTTTGACTGGGTGGACCGATTTCGACAAAAAATGTTTTAATCGAAATTTGCATTTTACCACATAACTTTTTACTGCATGTACCGATTTTGTTGATTTTTAATTTAATCGAAAGCTTATGTTTATCATGTGGTCACATTTAAATTTCATCGAGACCTAGTTTTTGAGTAATCTTTGATAACTCGTATTTACTTGACTATTTTTTTGTCGACCTACGTTGTATACTTGTCGATGTAATTGAAGTCGGTTTTTTTTTTCGTTTGCGAGCAAATAATTATTAGGCTTAACATGTCCTACATTGAATACAATCTGAGTGAATTAAGATGGTTATCATTTAAACTGAACCTAAATACGAGAATTTCGTAATTACCTAACATCCAATCGACATACAGCTACACTACAGGCCGACTAATATTTCCACTATTAAGTATAGAAATCACACAACAAAGGCACGATAGAGAATTCAGCAATAAAAAAATATGTATCATGTCCATAAACAAATCATCGGTCTTTTAAGAACAACGAATATTTCCAAAAAAAAAAAAAATTATATATATATATATATATATATATATATTTTTTTTTTTTTTTTAGATATTACATATACATGTTACCGTTACTAAAAACCTTTTTGCGTTGACGTTTCGAGTACTTGTCTAGATAGCACAAAAAAATGCTCAAAAACCTGTAAATTTGTAAAAAATCTGTAATCTAAATGAAAATGACTCAATATGTTCCGATATAAATATTGATATGAATTTATAACGGTCAATGAACATCAAAGCGGTTTAACGTGCGAAGGCCGATCGCAAATCGGTCCCGCTTATTCGGCAATAATAAAAACACTCTCAATAACAGCCCATAACCTTATGGCCATGGGCACATGTGTCGCGAGTTATGTGCTACGGACTTAGTTTCAGCACTTTATTGTGAACCGTTAAATTTTACAGCCATGCATAAGCCGGCTGGTCAAAGATTAGACCAATTTGAAGAGGTGATGCAAATCTTTTTTTTTTTGTTTGGTAATTAACAACGAAATTTTCAGATGCAAACATTAAAAATTTTAAATGCACCAAATTCATAGTCATAGATAAAAAAAATATAGACTCTTTTGCTGGATTCTTAAAATTCAGCTTTCCACGTGTTAAGTAGTTTATAAACTTATTTTGGTTTAAAAACTTTAATACAAATATGACGTATTATCAGCTGCCATACCGCATAGGTTTAATGAACGCTTATCAATTTTGACATATACATTTTTTTTTCGAACAGAAAAAGTATAACACGGTTTTTTTTTATTGCCGAATATTACATGTTAAAAATTTTGTTGCGGCAAGCATTTTGTAGGATTTTATTATATAAGTTTATGTACAGAATATATTCAGCAATAGATAAACTAACATACAGAAAACCAAAGCAATGTGTGATTATTTTTTCATAATTTTAACATGAGCCATAGCTGTTTCAACATACTCTATCAACTCGCTGACCACCAACGAGTTTTACGTTTCTGCGCGCGCAATTTTTTTGCATCTTTTTGTCTCGCAAAGTTGGTACATTGCGTCACATGTCCCCATATTCTGCAACCAACTGTTTCACATATAACTTTAAATTAAAGGGAATAAAACTTGGCTATTTGCGGCTGTTGGCTGACGATAAAGACAAACTCCTTTATGCTGTAATTTTGATTTCGTAATGAGGTTTTTATCGTTCATAACTGTGATTCAATACGTACTTAATATTATATTACTAAAACTTAGTTTAATGTCAGGTACATTAAAAGGTAAGTATAATCTGTTACTCTGACAATATTTTTTTAGTTATTGCGCATGTTATAGCAATTAGATGTCAAAAGCTTCATACACCGAGTGTTTAATGAATTGATAATTAAGTGCCTAATATAAGTTTAGGAATAAAATATTTAGAACTATATTCATATATCAACTTTGTATTAGTATTTAGTAGCGTGTGAAACGGGGTGTGAAGAATGACGTCCGCCATCGCAAAGGGAGGATCCTTCAACCAGACGGATGTTGTGTCTGGCGGGCTACTGACCCCAACGGTTGTTGTCGGGTTCTTGTATACTCAATCACTTTGAAAACTCTGATAGCGCGATGTAGCATTCGTCAGTTTTTCTCTAATTACGTAGTTAGTATGTTGCGCGATAGATGTCGCCACAAGTATAAAACAAACAATGCAATATGGCGAGGAAAGAAGGTCTCTCAAATTAGAAGCGGAAAACACCTCGTCTTTACAAAGGTGGACAAACGCAAAAATAATCATTATCTAGTCTCTGAATACATATCAGCAGCTCGGCCAGGGTCATTAATTCAAATAAGTCCATTTTAAAGTCAAATTGTTGTTCTTTTTTCATATCTGAATGATTTGATAACAATTACAGGTATCACTATGTTTTAAAATGATTCCGACTTATATGTTAAAAACATCCAAATTTACAAATATATTATAAAAATAAAAAAGTTTGTAAGAATAATGGTTCTTGAATAAGCAAATCGATGACGATGACACGTGTAATAATTATTGTGGAGCTTGGAAATAGTAAAATAATTATTACATATGCATTTTTAACTAGTGACCAAGATTCCTTAGTCACGATCGTTAAATCCATCTGACAATTATATAATGAAAAAGGTGGCACGTGTCCGCCATTATTCCAGAAACTAAGAAATTCATTACTACTCTGACACCGATATTAGTTTTCTTTCTTTTAAATTATTCTTTTTATCTTTTACATGTTTCATGTGATTTGAATATTAAATTTGAATTATATTTATAAGAATTATTTATGTGTAAATGTGTATGTTACTAACAATAAATAAATCTAATATAACTGTTATAAAATAAATTATAATTTAATGGATTTAGATAAAAACTGAAGACGAAGAAGTTGGGTCAAATAACTCATCAAAAAAAATCATGAAACACGTGATCTATTTTAACAAAAATAATAATCCAAGGTCAAACGTCAAACATACGAGTATAATTAAAAAAAATATTTCAGTAAACTTTATAGTATTGTTATAATCTTTAGATTTAAATAAAAAATATAGACGATGTTCGCAAAGTCCTGAGCAAAGCCAAGTCTCTCCAGGATACAATTTCTATAATATATTTATTTAACATAAGTTTTCACGGTCGCAATATTTTCTCAATCCCAAAATTGGAAAATTATAGAATAGGTCAAATTTAGTTTGTTATTTCAAATATCGTAAAATTGATTATTATAACGAAATAATTCAGATTTGCTACTCATATCCAAAAACAGACAAATTTTGCTGAACGAAATGCTTCCATTGTACAAATTAATTCTATTACACCTTTGATCCTAATAACTATATCGGGTACATTTTCTGTGCAAATTAAATGCCAAGCTTGTTAGCACTACCGTTTGTACATTGTGTAATCCTTAGAGCGTTTTAAGATTTACTTGCACTGTCATTTAATATCGATGCGGAAAAACTACAGCTGTAATTATATGATGATGTTGCATTTCACGTCGGTGACTAACACTACACTAACCTAATAGAATACGCAACATTATAGAATTATTTAGTTCGCATTTACACAACATATACATACATATACTTGGAAATTTACGCCTTTAGTTTTTTAATATATAACTCGGTCGGCGAACAAGCGTACTGCTCACCTGATGGTAAACAATTACCGTAGCTTATAGACGTCTTCACCACCAGACGCTTTCCAAGCGTGTTGCCGACCCTATCCCCATTTCCCCCAGTAGCACTGGTCACCTTACTCACCAACAGGATCACAACACTGCCTGAAAACAATATTAATTAGCTGTGATCTTGTGTAAGGTCTAGGAACTTCCCCAGTCAGGCTTCTCCAGATCGCCAGATCGCGGAAGTGCAACTGCGTCACCGTGATTCCGCCCAGGCGTGTCGAAGGAACACTCCAGAGGTTTTAGTCCGTGCGACTCGGACATACCCTCCAGCTCCCCCGGGCTGTAGGCATCCGTTAGGGATTTCCTCTGGGTAAAAAAAGGGCTTCTCCAGATTTTGAGATATTTTTCTGCTGTGTCCTAGTGAATAGTGTAATTCGATATTATGTAGACATCGGTAGCTCGTTTTTTGCAATACCAACCAAAAGAAGAGACCAAGAGAAAACAAGAAATGACCAATACAAATCTGATTGGCCTTAGTCCGTCTATTGCAGACGATTTAGACAGTGTCAGGCAGACACTGTGTCGCCTCGGACACTCTTCAGGAAAACGCAGTGTTGCCTAAGCTCTACGCCACCCTCTCGCCCTAACTGGCTAGACCCACAGGAACGACGAGTCGATACGTGTGGAGCCAGTTCGGCTGCAGGAGTCTTTCGCATTTTAGAGCTATGCCACGAATGCTTGACGGAGACCCCATTCCGGGTTTCAAATGAAGTTCTCCTTCTCCAGGACCCTGGTGATTTTGAGCCAGGTTTGTCCCTCGGTCGCCTTTTACGACCCCCACGGGAAGAAAGGAAGTGGTGCTATTCTACTCGGCCGACACCACACGGCATGTCAATACAGATACTGACTGATATTATATATATATATATATATATGTGTAATGTATACGAAACCATACCATAATGGTATTAAAGAAGTCCGCTCTAAAGATTTACAAAACAGCGTATATCGCCAATCGTTGTGGGTTCATTACCCACACCGAGTTTGGGTGTAATATTTTTACGTACATTATTTATACCTAAATTCATCAACAGAAAGAAACTCAGGCATTAGTTACCTTATAATATACAACCGTCTATATTTGTTAAAACATATTTACTTATTCAAGTCTATTTAAGTTGTCCGGTACTTTATCCGTGACGATATATCGTTATCGTGCCGGTCAATGAGAAAACGCTCTTATAATGGCGCTGTAAATTCTCAAAGCATCCGGATAATTACTATAACTATTGATTTTACCCGTATAACCGTTCCCTGCCCGGGGCGAATTAATGTATGGAGGATAATGGTATCGGAGTTGGTATGTATTTTACAAATACACATGTATATAACTATAGTAAATTTTACTAAAGACTAAACGAGCCATGTTGCTTCAGCTGAATTGGCGATGATAGTTTCTGTTTAACGACATTTTTGCATCACTTGTTCCTAAGTAAATACTTTCATAAAGGAAAAATTATTTTCAATTGTGACTGTCAATATGTGTTCTCATTTAAGCTAAACAGAGTGTTATTTCTTTTAGTTTTTCTGGGTAGATTAAGATTTAAGGCAGACTGCATGTCTAGTTATAAGTTCAGAAATTATTTTAGACCGACCGTTTGTTCATTTTAACTCACTTGCTATCAAATGAAATCGGAAGCTTAAAATATTTTGTTTGATATCTGTAGAGTATTGTGTAGTTTAAAAAAGGCTTACGAAATCGGAAAATTTTTATTCAGAAATTTCGACTGTCTTTTTTTCAATAATAATTTCTTTATTGGACCGAATACTTTACAGTTTCATAATCCGCCAAACTGCTTGACAGCTTATCGGCTAAATTAAAGCGTGCCAACATTATATGACACAATATTAATGTATTGTCTCTATCTCTTATCAAACTGTTTTAATATTATTAACAGTAGACAAGAGTTTTTCTATCAAATCTCTTAAACACTTCAATATAACGGTCATTATTACTTTGACGAATTCACTTTAAATTCAAAAAGCATGGAAAATAACTCCAAAAAAAAAATACTCAAATGTTTGCCCTTGAAAGAGCACTAAAAACAACAACGAAGTTCTTATTTGGACGTATTCGCTAAGAGATCTTAAAGATTTTTTATGGCAGTTTTAAATCTCGTATAAAAGGCAAACGCTGAGCGACAATGACGAAACGACGTGAGTCTCTTTTGATCTATAGAATTAAAATCATGCCAGATTCAGTTTAATTCAAAGGCTGAAGCGTATTAAGGGTATACGCGTCGATACATATTGTTGTATCCTAATAGACTATTTTTTAAATATTTTATTTTTTATTATTTTCTGTTTATTTTAAAGTTGTCTGGTGATTCAAAGGTTTTATTAATTAAAATAATGCATTGGTATTTATTAGGTTTCGTTATTTGGTTATTAGTTAAATGGAGTCAGTGTGTGCGAAGGTCAAAACGTTATATAAGAGTGACACATGCACCTTACACACAAACACACACACACACACACACATACACGCACAAAACTCACGCCCAAACACACACACACAATCATACACACACTCGCAAACACATATTTTTTATATTTCCACGGCTCAAAAATAATGCTCATAAATATGTGAATGAAAAATAAACATTAAAGTTAATTTAATTTAACTTCGTCAAGATTCGTCATTAAATTATTCTAGTGATAATTATTTCTACATTGCGATTTTTCATTTCCCTTTTGCGTTGTTAGCCCTCGCTTTGATGGCAACCAAAAGGCAATTAAATCAATTTATACACTCAAATAAAGTTTTTATTTGCAACATTATTTATTACAATTCACAGAAACACGTTTCAAACTAAAATTTTCCATGAAAATTAACAAATGGTTAGTTATTTGTAAACAAAAATAATATAACCTAAAAATATTAATTACTGGATAAAATAAAATTCTTTCAATAGATCATTCGTTATAAATGTTACAAAATGTTTTATTTCTGTTGTGTGTGCAATATAGAATTCAATAAACGAATATGAATAAATAAATTGTAACGCTATAATGATTCGAATTACTATAACACAATTTTTCAGTTACAAATCCTTTAAGTCAGTCAGCTCAGCCTATTGCAGCTCAGTCACTGAGCTGGACATAGGCCTCCCCAAGTTCGCGAAAGACATCCCGATTTTCCGCAATCTTCATCCAACCTACACCGGCAATTTTACATAGATAGTCGGTGCAGCGTACAAATCATTTAATAATAAAAAAAATATATATTCTTCTATCTATTATGTTTTTTATTTCATCTATTTATCTATCTTTCTCTTTATAATGAAATATATATTTCTCTTATAACTAAGACCACACCATAAAGCTGCAAAACCAAAACAGAGACTCCCTCACGAATCTTCATTCAGTTCAGGGACAATATCTTTGTGAACACTTTTGAAAACATCACGTATTTCTCATAAAAAAAAAAAAAATTCATTTCTGATATTTAAAATTACATGAAATTTTTCAGAAAATATGAAGTAACTTTATAGCTCTTTTAATTATAATTTTTTAATTTAGTTTCAATATCCACAGATATTTGGTAGTCTGTGATATTATTATCTTTGAGTGCTTTTATTTTTCAACCGATTTCAAAAATGTTATCGATTCGGTTGGTTTTTTTAACCGACTTCCAAAAAGGAGGAGGTTCTCAATTCGACTGTATGTTTTTTTTAAGTATTTTACTTCAGAACTTTTGACTGGGTGGAGCGATTTCGACAAATTTTCTTTTAATCGAAAGGTGGTGTGTGTCATTTGGTCCCATTTAAATTTATTTGAGATCTAACAATAACTTTTCGTGTTATATCTAATAATGCGTTTTTACTTGACGCTTTTTTCGTCGATCTACGTTGTATTATACCGCAGAACTTTCTACTGGATGTACCAATTTTGATAATTCTTTTTTTATTGGAAAATGGATATCCCTAGTTTGGTACCATGATAAGGGAACCAAGATCTGACGATGGGATCCCAGAGAAATCGAGGGAAACTCTCGAAAATCCAAAATAACTTTTTAGTGGGTGTACCGATTTTGATAATTTTTAGTTTAATCGAAAGCTGGTGTTTATCATGTGGTCACATATAAATTTTATCGAGATCTGATAACTAGTTTTTGAGTAATCTTTGATAACGCGTAGTTACTTGACTATTTTTTCGTCGATCTACGTTGTATTATTCGTCGATGTAATTGAAGTCGGCTTTTCTTTTCGTTTATGTATGATACCGATAACGCCGAGATTTTTTACCCAGTTTATGTGATTCGTTTTTTGTTCCTCCCACAAGTATCAAAATGAACTCCTTAAAAAAAATATCTTGAAATTAATATTAACACAAAGCTCAGCCGTCCCTTAGATTAAAAAAGATATATGCGAATGAAAAAGGTTTGTCTTGTCATGATCAGTCACTCATCAAATTGTAAGGTAAGGCTTTGATGCCGACAAATTATTGCTCAAAAGAAGGTCACCTGAAGACGAATAAGAACCTTCAAAAAGAAATTTCATTTATTTTAAAATGTATGAATGTGTTTGGTCACTGTTATTCGGTGTTGCAAAAAAAGGAAGAGAATCTCAATTTTTCAACACACCACATTCGACTTTAATTTTCTGCAAACGCGAATATTCACAATCCTCTCTTGCTCTTTGTGTGAGTATTAAAAGAAACAATAATGATACTCTTTTCCTTAAATCGCACAGATCCCTAGAATAAACCATACATATCCAATTTCACATTAATATACATAGAGAGAAGATACACGTGCCAGTAAAATATTTACAAACTTTGAAAGCCGATTTTCTACTCTTTTAATCAAGATTCAAACGCAAGACAAACATTATCCTCTCTCTGTAAGATTATGTGTTATGGAAATCTAAAAACACCATTAATTTTTAACTTCCTCTCATCTTGATTTCAAGCTAATTTTAAAAACATTCTGCATATTTATTACTTTATATTGCTCCAACCAAGTGTATGAGTAGAATTTTTGATAAACCTTCTCAGAGAGCAAAGGCCTCTCTTTCTATTAAAGGGGTTAGTGCTTAATCCGTTACGCTGTTCCACAACGTATTAATGGATTAATATGTCTTAACGATATGAGACATGCAAGTTACCCGGGTGTGTTATTTCGCTTCATTTCGCATCACCTGTAATATCCCACTGCTGGGCATAGGCTTCTTTCCCCATGTAGGAGAGGGTTCAGAGCTTAATCTACCACGCTGCTTCAATGCAGGTTGGAGGTTTCGTTTTTATTAGGGTGTGAAAATTTTGAGTTTAAATGGATTTAATTTTATTGTCCATTCAATGCCAACTTATGGTGATTAGTAGGTAAGTTCAATAAGTCGACACCATTTTGTAAAACGCGAAAGATAATATTTCACTGTTGAGTTAAACATCAGATTGATTGATAAATGAACCAGCCTGTAACGACGTACTGTTTTACTGCTTAAATCTAAGTAGGAGAAGGGTCAGAGCTGCCACCATACTGTTCCTCTGCGGTTTGGCGGATATATTCTCTATTATAAGTAACTATTGTAATTAAATGTCTATGGTAGCAACAGTACCGACAGTTTTACGCCTTGCCGAGGCACAATGGAGACCCACGAGAAATAAATAAAAACAATATGATTTAAACTAATAATTATATATTTTTATTAATTAAGTAGTACAAAATTCCTACCTCTTGTTTTGGTGCTTGTTTCTTGTTTGGAGAAAACTTCTTTGAATTCAAAATTATCGACATTTTTTTCCTTACCTTTTTTCCAAGTTTTCAATCCTTAGATTAAAAGTAAAATCCTATTAATTACCTTTATCGCGAATTCAAACAAAAAACAACACCAGCTCATTAGCATGTTTGAAAGTGAAAAGAATCGAATGAATGTACGAGCAACGTATTAAGTGTCATTTTCCTAACAAGAAACGTACGTCTCTCTTCGCATGTAACAAAAACATCACATTATTTATTCTTCACTCATATTTCATTCAACGCGAATAACACCTTTACGTCGACGCATTAAGAGCTACGTTCGTCATAAATTAGGAAACACATCAGTCCTACAATATTCGGTTTAAGTTGGTAGCCTTAAAATTGAAACTTATGGTATTGGTATAGGGATGATAGAAACTGCAAAAAATGTTGCTTAGGATATAAAGATGAATGATACTGTCTCGGTAGGTGGCCCGTGACAGACAGATGCTCTCCTTTATCTCGTACATCACAGTTCACTCAAGGCATTTTTTTTTAAATTTAGATTTTCAACGTATTTCTTGATAAATAAACGTTTTATGATACGTTTGGTAACTTTGTTTCGGGCGAAGTTTATGGTCAAGGCAGTTTAGTTGCTGACATTTCGGAGAAAATATCTTTGAGTCAAAAATAGTAAATTAAAACGTTTGCCATGTAGGCACGAATTCCTAAAGGACTTTCCAAGTAAAGTAATATATTAAAAGACACTTTAGGTAATATTCTTGATATAGGTGATGTATGAAAGGAGATTTCACTAAAACATATTAAAACCAGTTGTAACGTTAGATTATTTAACTTTTTTTTGTGAAAAATATTGTTTTTTATTTTTATTATAAAAACTTTTAATATTTAAAAATAAATAAACGAAAAGTCGTTTCACATCAGCACACATCCACTGCTAGGCAAAGGCCTTTTTCTCCATATAGAAATGGTGATACATAAATTCAATTACTAAACCAATTAATTGATAACTCAAACAGTTTCAAATATACCTACCACTGATGGGCAAATAATCATTCTTACTATTGAAGAGAGTGATCATATTCTGTTGATCTACACTTTGGTAGATATAAACATATACATGTCTCAAATACATTCTTTTAATTTATAATAGCATCTTCATCTCCAATCAAAGAAGACGTTAAACCCTGAACCGAACCGAAACAACACTAATTCGAGTCGATCATATAATTTGATGCGAAGATCCTTATTTACGGCTCATACATGCTACTAACCGATTCATTGTGCCATTGAATATACCAGTTTCCCTAAGGAGCAGTTAGCGAAAATGGAAAACAATATCTTACACGAAATAGGCACATATTCTGTTTATACCGTTCCAGGTGACGTGACGCATAACGATGCGTATTTCTAGTATATAGTACTATCGCATAATGGAATCTATTTGCCTTGTTTATCATCTAAATTGAGATCTTGAAAATAAGTTGGATGTGCTCAAGTATAATAGGAGTTAAGATAATGTTCTGGATTCTAGGTTGAAAGATCATTGTCTATTGGATTTTGTTTTGAAATAAATAAATAATGATAAACGCACCTAATTCAACAACTCTTATAAGAAAAGATTGATGTATCGATATTCTGAAAGCACGTAAAAAAAAATACAAAAGCACAGAGCAATCCAAATATTTGTGCTATAATTTTTAATGTAATACTGTGTGGCTACGGTACTCAAGAATATAGCCACCCCCTCTCTTTCCGTGGGTGTCGTAAGAGGCGACTAAGGAATAACACAGTTCCGCTACCAACTTGTAACTTAAAAAGCCGACCGATGGCGGGATAACCATCCAACTGCTGGCTTTGAAATACACAGGCTGAAGACGGGCAGCAGCGTCTTCGGTGCGACAAAGCCAGTACTGCGGTCACCAACCCGCCTGCCCAGCGAGGTGACTATGGGCAAAGCACATGAGTTCACGTTATTTTTGGCGTAAACTTGTGGAGGCCTATGTCCAGCAGTGGACGGTATAGGCTGTAATGATGAATTTTTTAATGGGCTATACAAATATTTGCCACGAAATGGGATCTTATCTATTATGATTAGAGAAATAACCAGTCGCTTTGGCCACTACGCTAACAGATTAAATCATGCCACTAATAAAATTCGGGGAGATTGTTCACTCAGACAATGTATTCAAATCGTATAAGATGCTTTTGTACATTGCACTGTATATTTGATATATAAATTTCACACGTGGATTTTTATATGGTTATGAAATAAATGGATCCATATTATTTTATGATCTAAAATCTGTAATTAAATAATAATAAATAAATAATAAAATACGATTGTGGTAAACAATTCTGAAATTTTCGATTAATTAGTGTTCTCAAGTTACAGATAAAGTCACAAAAAATATGGAATACAATACCATACATAGCTATACTACTTTGCGAATAAAATTGCAAAATTCTATAAATACATTCGGGCATATTATCCAGCACTGGGATACAGGCTGTACTAATTAATCAATCAATAACTATAATAACTATAAAAAAATAAATAAACAATATGTACAATAAAATCATATCTATACTTAGTATAATATACCTATATAGGTGTTCACGGATATAATTAAAAAAAAAAAGAAAACAATTTTATTGCACGTTAGTACCTTAGCAAAAGCAAAATATAGGTCAAATCCAACAGTTGAAAACAAATCCCGTTACAAAATAATCCGGAATCGCTGCAACAAACTCTGTAGAGATACTCATCGACGGCATATTTTCACATCTGTAACAGAAGACTGCAATACCTCTAGAATTTGGAAATTTTTAAAAACACTTGGAGTCGGCAAAGTACACAATCAAAATGCATTTTCAAATAATATTGACCTAAATTTACTAAATAATCACTTCTCCTCTTCAGATGCTATTGATAACGCTATCAAGTCCAATACCATTTCTCTTCTTTCTGCCAATGTAAACTCCACATTTTCCTCATTTTCTTTTAGCCAATTAACCGAGGGTGATGTTAAGAGGAATATTTTAGCCATAAAGTCTGATGCTGTTGGTTCTGATAGCATTAGCCGGAAAATGATTATCCCTGTTATTGATTATGTCACTCCTGTCTTAACATCCATTTTCAATAACTCAGTTGCGACTATGACTTTTCCTTCCCCATGGAAAGATGCCCAAATAACCCCACTTCCAAAAAAAAGAAATCCCTCTTCATACAGTGATTACCGTCCTATTTCCATTGTCTCATTCCTCTCTAAAGTTTTAGAACGAATTTTATACCAACAACTTGAGTGTTTCTTTTGTTCAAACAACCTTCTAAATCGTTTTCAATCCGGCTTCAGAGCGGGTCATAGTACGACGACTGCTTTGGTCAAGATTACTGATGACATCAGACAGGCTATGGACGGCCAGAAACTCACGGTTTTGACGTTACTAGACTTTAGTAATGCCTTCATCACGGTAGACTTTGACATTCTGCTGGCGGTTCTTAATTCCCTTAACTTATCTTCATCGGTAATTGGCTGGTTTCATAGCTATTTATACGGTCGCCGTCAGCGGGTTCGAGTTCAGGACTCATATTCTGATTGGCTGACCGTCAATGCCGGTGTACCTCAAGGAGGCGTTCTATCGCCTCTGCTATTTTCAGCTTTTATTAATAATGTAACTTCCCGTATTTCTTCTCTCTACCACTTGTATGCAGACGATCTACAGATTTATGCGCATTCTAGGTTAGATGATATTCACCATACAATTAACTTAATTAACTCCGACTTAAGTGAAATTGTTAATTGGAGTAACTCATTTGGTCTAAAAGTAAATCCTGTGAAAAGTCAAGCTATTATTATTGGCAGCCACCATTTGATTCGTCGTTTGGATCACTCTCTTTTGCCATCAGTTATATTTAACAACAATGTTATTCCTTATAGTTCTGAAGTAAAAAATCTAGGTATTATTTTTGACCAAAATTTGACCTAGAATTCACAGATTATGGAAATTAGTCGTAAAATGTTTACTGCTATCAGTTCCATTCGTAGGTTACGAAATCTTTTGCCAATTCCCACCAAGATTGCGTTGGCACAATCCATCCTTCTTCCTATTCTCGACTATGCCGACACCTGTTACCTCGACCTCAGGGAAGATCAATTAAATAAACTCGAGCGTATTCAAAACCTTTCTATTCGCTTCATATTTAGACTTAGGAAATATGACCACATTTCTGAGTTTCGCAAAAAGCTCGGGTGGCTCCCAATTTGACTCCGCCGGAATACTCACATTCTTTCACTTCTCTACTGCGTACTGTTTAATCCAAAGACGCCTTCCTATTTAAAAGAGCGCTTTGAGCTACTATCAAACTCTTCGATCGGATAATAATCTTATTCTTAAAATTCCTTCTCATACTTCTTCTTTTTATACTAACTCTTTTTCGGTACAAGCTGTTCGGTTGTGGAATGCTTTACCCGTAAATATAAGGCGGGCACAATCACTAGACACTTTTAAAAGTTACTTAAAGAAACACTATTTAAACTGATGAGTCACATTATAAGTTTATAAATTTAATTTACTACAAATATTACTTGACAATGACTTTAGCCGGTCCTTCCTCTCTTCTGTCGTATGTATATTTGTAATTTCATATTCTTTATATATTATGTTTATATATATTTGATATATATATGTGTTTGTATATGTGTATGTATGTGTGTATGTGTATATATGTATATGTATATATATATATATATATATGTATGTATGTATGTATGTATATGTATGAATATGTGTATGTGTATATATGTATATTTACGTATTATATGTATATATTATGTATGTACACCTCCATGCCGTCTAATTCTTTAGTCATGTCCTTTTCATGCTAGAGGTTGTCTGGAAGAGATCGCTCTTTTAGCGATAAGACCGCCTTTTGTACATGTCTATATTTTCTTTTACGGTGTAAAATTTTTCTCTGATAGTGTACAATAAAGAGTATTTGTATTGTATTGTATTGTATTGTACTCTTAGTATACTTAGTCTTGGTCAGTGGACTCGCGTCGATTTTTAGAGACTATAAGACTAGTTCTAAAGTTACAGTAAAGTGCCGATGCATTTAAAAAAAAAAATTAAAAAATATGGAATAACAAAAGCACGGGCATTATAAGCCTGTGGACATATCACTTACATAAAAAAAATCAATCGATAAATATAATTAAGCTAGACTCATGCTAAAGTTAAAAAAAAATCACCATAAATACACGTCTCTAAAGAGACACACTATAAAGAATATGAGCTAAGTTGAGTCTGATAGACTTCACAACATCATCTAGTTGACAGTTTTTGCAAGCCCAGTGGCACTATACTCATAACTTATTCATGGTTCTTAATTTATTAGTTGTTTATTTTTATTTCACAAGCATATTTGTTGAGAAAAAATGATGTCAAAGTGGATGTTGTGACTTGATGATGAGCAATGATAACTATTGAGGTTAATAATTTTCTTAATACAGTTCAATTTAATTATTTGTTTTCTCAAATGACTTGGAATTTTTTTCAAATTAAAGATTTTACTGATATTAATTGTAGTGGCCACAGCAATTGATACTTGTGGTAAGATCGACCTGCTTCGATCGAAATCCTTATTGCAATTTGAGAGTTTGTACTTTTGTCGAGTAGGTATGTTTTCGGTTTTTACCCAACTGCTGGATCACTGAATGTGAGATAATTATTTATAATTTGAAGTTTATAAAATTGTTCCAATATTTAACAACATCAGTTCTTCTGTACCATTTTAAAAAATGTTTTTCTAAAAATGTCGTACGAAACGACAACGTCACGTTCACAAAATAAGTATCTCCAAGGTTAGCTAACACCCTGAGGTCTGGACAATTTACTCTAACCGACCTAAGTGCGACCGGGCCTTGTAAGAACGATTTATCTCTAGCGTTTGAAACTGACGGAACAGACGCGCATCCATTAGTTATAGTAGAGAATAGATACAATGACGCTGACGGCTAAAACTTCTTCCATCACTATGAGAAATTAATTTGCGGGTTCACTGAACTGTCTGAGTATAATATGTTAAGCTTAAATTGTGATTATTCACGCTTTATTAAAAACGGGTTTGATAGTTTAAGTGCTTGATGTGAAATTAAGTTAAGATTGATGTTATAGTAAGTTGTGGGAAGTCATATAGTTATATCAATACGCTAAGGTTTAAGATGTTTGCCTTCCTTTATGAAAAAAAACCTCACAATCACACCACATAAATTTTATATCATTTTATAGATAATTGCTTGCTCTACCGGCAACAACAACTTAAAAATTTATTATTGCTTTTATTTTTGTAAATTAATTAATTATTAAAATTATATATATGGCGGCTTTAGTTTTGAAACAGCGTCAACATGATTGACTGTCGGTATTTTTTTTTATTTTTCAATTTCAAATCAACTTATGCATATTCGCACGGGTTTAGCTGGTATTACTTAATGACCGTCTGAAATATCATCATTTCAGCCTATCACAGTAAACTGATGGACATAGACCTCCACAAGTTCACGCCAAAAATGGTGTGAACTCATGTGTGTTACCCATAGTCACCACCCTGGGCATGGGTTGATGACTGCAGGACTGGCTTTGTCGCACCGAAGACGTGAAATATTTTCATAAATAGTTTTTGTTTTAAACGGTAACTGCTGAGTTTATTGCAGATTTTTCTCGGCAGAATCTACTTTCTAAGTTCGTGGTAGCTTCATATTAGCAAGACTAAATTACTGGAACTGAAATACAGAAATATCATTTTGATTAGTTAACTCAAACCGAAACAAACTTTGATGAATATTGGGTGAAATGAAACTAACGTAAGACTTAAGCAAAACAACCGTTTCGTATTGTAAAAAATATTTTGGAATTTACTTCTTAAAAATCAATTTACATATAAGGCCCCCGATATTAAAAACAATTGAGGAGTATAATCCACTGAACGAATGACCTCGTTACGTTTTTGTGCGCCATCTATCGATCTACCAAATAAAGTTCCGATAGATGGCGTTATTTCATTCGTTTATTTACCATTTGATATGGTATTCATCTTTTTCTTAGACTAGTAAGTCCTTTTTGTGCCTATTTAGACAGTCGATCTGAAGGAGTAAACTCCAGCCGGGCGTTGGAGCTGACACACACACTTTTTTATACCACATAGAAATTATTCTAGGTATATAAGTGACATATATAATAATGTCCTGAAAACGGTGTTATGGTTTAGTAACGATTTCTTCCAAGAAATTTTAAAACTACGAAGAATATGTAAAGAAAATGAACATAGTGCTCAATTGTTGTATGTATAAAGAGATATTTTACTAAATCATCAAGATATACCTCGAAGTAAGTACAGGGGTTTTTAAATTAACAGAACATTTCATACGAACATTAGTGAACTAGCATTGGAATATATATATATACTAGCTGACTCGGCAAACGTTGTCTTACCGCTAAACGCTATTTAAAAATAGTGGTTGATCGTAGAGGGTTGAAAATTTCGGGTTGTATGTATTTTTTTATGTTGTATCATAAAAAAATAAAATAATAATAATTTATCTAAAAACTAAAAAAAATTAAGGGTGGACTACCCTTAACATTTAGGGGGATGAAAAATAGATGTTGTTCGATTCTTAGACCTACAAAAAATTTTATGAGAATCGGTCAAGCCGTTTCGGAGGAGTTTAACTACAAACACCGCGTCACGAGAATTTTATATATTAAATTTGTATGTCCTTTATAAAATCGTAAACTATGCATTTGATCACGTATGATCTTCGGCAAAGTGTTGTGCATGAGCCCACAAAGGTTTCTGAGTTGGTACGACCAAAAAATGAAAACAAAATAAAGCGTAGCAACGCGGGGTACAGTTAGTATAATATAGTAATTCTGTGAAGAGTGAGTGCATTGCAAGTGACTACAAAAGAAATTCTATTGGATATCTCGTTATGAAATCTGAATTAGCAAATTATTTTGAAACAACCTACACACACTACTATACTACTTCAAAACTAAGGCTATAATTGTGTGATATGACAACCTTGGTGTAGTGTGCGTGTGCCATGTATACGCCTAAACATCGGGATTGCGGATTTGATTCCCACTCGGATTGGATATTTCTGTACGTGTACAAATATTTCTATTATATTTTGACTAGCCCGTTGGCGCAGACTAGCCCGTTGGCGCAGTTTATAGTGCCCTTCTTTCTGTTTCGCGAGTTGCAGGTTTGATTCCCGCCTGAGTCTGGGTGTAATATTTATATTTATATATGTTTTATTTCTATGTATATTTATCAAAAAATATAGTTATAACAGTCGGCTGTTACCTTTAAAACAAGCATTAAGTTGCTTACCATAGGAACAGACGACCGTGTGTGTATGTTATAAGATATTTATTTATTTATATTTTATATATTATATTCTTTATATACATATTATTTGTATCTATGTTTATAGAAAAAAAATAATTAGGTGTATAATATGTATATATTTATTTATTTAAAATCAAAGCCAACGTTTAATTAATTCCATTGTTTTCGAATATTTTCGTTTCGATACTATGAGATAATAAAGTACAGAAAGAATTTTTCCTTGGGAAAAAAAGCGCTATTCGCGGTATTTACGAGCTCCACTCTCCCTGAGGCATACTTCCCTAATTAAAATCGATACGCATGCAACATATTTACCACAACGTGATATAAATTCATAAATATTGATTATTTTATACCGAGCCATAACATACTATTACGATACGGTTCAGCCTGTGATATCCCACTGCTGGGCATAGGCCTCTTTCTCCATGTAGGAGAGGATCGGAGCTCAATCCAAGACGATGGTCAACGATGTGTTGGCGAATGTATTCCCTAGAATGAGTAACAACAAATTACCGAACCTTATAGACACCTGCAACACCAGAAGCATCGCAAGCGCGTTGCCGACCCAATCCCCAATCCCCCCAGGAGCTCTGGTCACGTTACTCACCAACAGGAACACAATACTGCTTGAAAACAGTATTATTTTGCTGTGCTCTTCTTCTGTAAGGTCGAGGTACTACCCCAGTCGGGCTGCTCCATATTTTGAGCAGGAAATTCCTGCTGTGCCCTACCTCAGTTAAAAGTTGTTTATGTATGTGTAGTGTATGCATTTTATTTGTTTTTTTTATTATTCTTCTACTCCTTTACTTTGCCTCGCGTTCACATTATCTCTCACTGCCATGCGTTGACTGGAAGAGATCTCTTTTAGAGATAAGTTCGCCCTTGCCAACTTCCTATATTATAATGACTATTGTAAATTTTACTTAGTGCAATAAAGAATGTATATATAAAACTCTATCTCAGACAAAACTTATTATTATGTATACTTGGTATATAAATGTCAAATTAATGTGTTCTAAGAAACCGCTGCAGCGCGCTGGTTTTAATCCAGGACAGTTGAATAAATATGTATATTATCTATAACAAATTACTGCATTACATGACATTATATAATTGTTAGATTCAAAATAACTTTTAAAGTCTCTTCCAAGAAAGTACATCTGATATATAAAATTCTCGTGTCACAGTGTTAGGGGCCAAACTCCGAAACAGCTTGACCGATTGTTATAAGTTTTTGTGCATATTTGGTAGGTTTAACAAGCGATCGCAATGTATTTTTAAACCCCTAAATTATAAAAGTATTACTCCGACATTTTTTTTTTCATTTTTTTGACAATTTTATTTAATTTTTATTTTAAATAGTTTATAGTATAAATTTCAAATATTTAATTCCATGTTTGGTACATGAAATGAATCATACCTATACTAACGGGTGAAGGGATCATCTAATTATCTACAGTTAACATAATCCATTCAGTACTTTAATTAAATCAGTTACCATAGAACATAATTAGAGCAACCATAGCACCTAATATGTTCGTACTGTGATACAAAATCACCTTACCGAAAATCCAAGCAATTGTAAACCTTATCGCCTTAACTACAAGAATGTTATTGATTTATCTGTGGCTTAGATTAAACTGAATCCATAGTAATGTGTTGATAATTATATGTTTCGAAATATTAGCTATGTAATGTATCGAATAAACGATTCACGGTAAATGCGACTTTAATAAAACTAAACAGTTAAGGGTTAAATTTATGTAATAATTTTTAAGGATTAGATACTTTGGAAAGGTAACTAAATGTATTCTACTGCACAGTTACAGGAAAGATATCATATTTTACATACTTTTATAAATAGAACGAAGTGCGTACTAGAAAAAATATTAATAACAAAAAGTAATTTATTTATTTATTTATTTATTCCCTACTATGCGTTACGATCGCTATCAGGTGTACATGATAACAACCGAGACCGACGGCTTAACGTGCTCTCCGAGGCACGGTGGGGATACCCACAAGGACTGCAAAAACACCCAGACCACGGCAAACACCTGTATGGTCAATACAAATGTTTGTCATGTGCGGGAATCGAACCCGAAACCGCCAGCGCAACAGGTACAATCCATGGCTGTAACCGTTGCGCCAAAGCGGCTGGAATATATCCCCTAACCCGCATTGGAGCAGCGTGGTGAATTAAGGTCTGATCCTTCTCCTACATGGGGAAAGAGGCCTATGCCCAGTAGTGGATATTACAGGCTGAAGCGTGATTTATTTATTGCGATAAATATACTACCATTGCAGGCTTATTACCTAATGCGATAGTAAATTAGTATAAGAATTAAGATAGGACAAAGGAGAAGAAAATACGTATATGGAGTTAGTTTTTATTTCGATTTTCTAGACAACGTAGTCTTCCTATCTCGAGTCATTCTACCAGTGGAAGAGTTAAGCCTTTTCGAGAGAGGAAACCAAGGAGTTATGGAATAAAGTTGGAAATTTCAAGACGAAGGTTTTAGTATTATATTGTGTCAATCTATATGTATATGTCCATTTATGTCAATTGTAATAAGATTCCTTTGTAACTTAGTAACTGATAGAACAATTACAAACATAATTGTGTTTGCAGGCAAACGAAGAAAAACCGCCTTCAATTATATCGACAACAACGTAGGTAGACGAAAAAATAGTCACGACTAATACGCATGATTAAAGATTACTCCAAAAGTTGTAATCAGATGTCGATTAAATTTAGATGTGACCACATAATAAACATCGGCTTTCGATTAAATTAAAAATCGTTAAAATCGTTACACCCAGTAAAAAGTTATGGGGATTTTCGAGAGTTTCCCTCGATTTCTCCGGGATCCCATCACCAGATCCTAATTTCCTTATCATGGTACCAAACTAGGGACATCTCCTTTCCAACAAAAAAAGAATTAACAAAATCGGTTCATAAACGACGGAGATATCGCCGAACATACAAAATATATATATACGGTCGAATTGAGTAACCTCCTCCTTTTTTGAAGTCGGTTAAAAAATATAAGTCTATGAACTCGTCCTAATATTTTAAGCCTTTAAGGCATATATTTTTATCAAGTCAATTGGATTCTGATTAAAAGTAAATCTAAATAAAAATGAGACGGCTTCACCACCAATATCTACCAAATAAAACCTTCCAGTACTACATAATTATGCAAGCACTATGTATTGCGTGCTACCTAGCACTGTTGAATTTTTAAACGATCTAGAAATACGTCGTCTATGCTGCGTTGAAAGAACTCATTTTGAGGTAACCGCAATTTCAGAAAAAAATTGAGCCATGTGGGTATGTTGATATTAGAATTTTTGCCAATCTGTATAGTTAAGAAGCGTAGAAGATTAAACTACTTTCTCTTCTACAAATAAGAGGTTAAACTTCTTTTCTTCTGTTATAGAATAGGTTTTTTTACAAAGTACATTTATAGGTATTATATTAAATTGTAAATTTTTAGGTCGTATGCCTATGTTACTAGCTCTTTTTCCAGTCTCAATATAGACAGATCGAATTTGTTTACTTACTACAAAAATATAATCATCCAACTATCATAATCTACAGACATTCAGTAAAAACAAATAACTATAGACATTCAATAATACGGATGAATACCAGCAGAGCAGGGTAAAGGTGTGGTAGATCAACTATACAAGTATACAAAAAAATTCAGATAAAACTGTCTATCTAATTATCTACAACATTACTTATCCTACAGGACGCTCTGGTGTAGTGGTTTGTGGGTTCGAATCGCTCGGGATGGATATTGTATTTGTACAAATTTTCCTTTCCGATTTGGATGTCTGTCCTTGTTGGTCACCCCACCATGCCTCGGAGAGCAAGTTAAACTGTCGGTCCCGATTGCTATCATAAGCACCAGTGATCGTTACTCATAGTTGAGAACATATCCGCCAAACCGCAGTTGAGCGGCGTGGTGGATTATCCTTCTCCTATATGGAGAAAGAGGGCTATGTCCAGCAGTGGAATGATACAGGCTGAATGCATGACGCACTAAGACCTAAAAATTATAAAAACAAAGATAGAAAAGCTTGCAAATTTTATGACATTTTCACAGTCGGATAAAAACTAACAAATGAATTGGCGTTCATTATCGTTACGTTTAAGTTTCATTCGTAAATGAAACTGAGACGAAACCTTCTCATACTGCAATATTTTCAATGAAAACAATTTGAACGGAGCGTATTTAATTAGTACAGAAATCGTTACATTGTTTCACGTCTCGAAAACTTTCCATTGTTTTGAAATACTTCGCATTCGATTCTTGGATTTTGAATAAGGTTATAATGTCAATCATTGAGCTGAATGTGTTTTTTGTGTATATAATATCGTCACATTTCCTTACTAACTCTTTAGTTGACGTTACTTCATATTTATATAGTATCTATATTATTAAACGACATTTCTTAATACTACTTCTAAATATAAAAAAATATATATCAAAAATGTTCATATTATTTTAATTTAAAAATTTATTATTGTGCAAAAAAACATTATCTGAAAACACTACTCGTTTAAAATTGTACTATTTAAATCGTGAATATGCAAAAATGTATACATTTAATAAAATTAGTAAAATCGATTCTTTTACTGTTTACGGAATGGGTACATTACATTTTCCAACTTTTATTTCCCTCCTATACTTAAGGAAACCCAAAACTACTTCAGCGATAAATACCATAATACTAACACTATATAAGATACCAATCAACATAAAAGCCCCAAGCAAATGCTGAATACTTAACGGCAGGATAGCGCTAGTTCCATCCGACCTGATGCTGTGAATAAATAGCTCTTTGTTCCATTTATCTATTAGACCGTTTTCCGACACACTTCGTATAATATTATTGAACCTCTCCAACATCGGGAACCATTTCCTAGCGAGTAGAACAACACCGTATTTGTATAGGTTATTGCTCTCGTGAAAGCAGTAAATCAACGCCGCACCTTTACCTAATTTTTGATCCATGTATTCGGCCTGCCTCCTCGAAGAAACAACGGCGAAATTCCTATCAAGAGCCGCTCGCCTTATCCCCTCCGAGAACGTTGTCGAGTTATATTTGCGATACAAATAAAACGAGCTTGCGTTATTAGTCTCAAAATAGGATCGGTAAATCTCCCTGCCTCCCAAAGGAATTCTAGACCGAATGAGATCTGCCTCGCTATTTATCTGTTTCTCGAATCGTGGGTGCATTAGAAAGCTCCTTAGAAATGATTCGTACGATATCCCCATGTTTAAACTGAAACATAGCCAAACAAATATCAGTATGCGGAACGGTGACGATTTGGGATCGAATTTAGCTGCCCAGCCGAGTAGCATACAAAATGTCATCAAAATTGAGTTTGTCGGCCATTTTGTAGTTGATCTGTTTTCTCTGTAGTGCAAATAATGAAATAACAGACCCATAACTAAAATACTCGTCAGAGTGGCGAACCATGTAGACCATTGAAATATTGTAATTAGATTGTCCCAAGTAACTGCTTGTCTCGCTTTAGGCACACACCAAGTCATCTCGTCTTGAGTGTAACTTACAGTGGGATGGAACAACTTACGTATAGTTCTAGTAACTTCTATGTTACCGATGAGAAGATCGACTGAGTCGTTCAACAACAAACCATAGCCTCCAGTCGCGGTTCCATTAGGATTAATTTCCCCCCAATTTTCCTGTTTCTGAGACGTACGAATAATAAGGCTCATGTTTGCGAATTGACATACAATCTTCACGAGATTAATATCTCCGCCTTTTTGAAATTCATAAGCATCGTTCCACATTGTGCTCGAAACTTTCCTTTCGGGAGGCATCACGTACGGTTCGGATATTACGGCGTAAGTTATTAAAGGGCAGCCTTTTAGGTCTAATGGGAACATTTCCCTTTGAACCTCTAATTGTTTTATACTATTGTTACTACATTTGTCTAAAATATATACAGATTCACATTTTCCTGCACAATTTTTGTCACTGTACGGGGTCCATGAGTATGAAGTGACTTCTTCCGTTAAGGGACTGTATATAAACGCAATACTTTTTAGAATTTTGTATTTTCTAAGATCATTTATAAACGACATCGCTATTTCAGGACCTTTTTCTCTTTTCTTTAATTTATAATACACAATAGCTTTTGCTAAGGGATTCCATGTCGGCAATCCGCTTAATTGTCCCAAATGGTTCATAAGTTCGAATTTCTTTTTCAATATAAGCAGATAGTTTTTAGCTTTTTCCGTAAAGTGGGACGCATTCGCGTGTCGTCGGAATGCATTTTTAACCATTATAGAATATTTTTTGCCTTTATGCATCGTTCTTAATAAATGACTTTCAGCAGCTGAAGCATTGGAATTGACACTGACTACAACAATGCTGCCACTTAAGGCTTTTTTATCAACAAAATATTTCGCTGATAAATTCAAAACACAATCAGCGCTGCTTGATATTTTTACAAAATCATCATCTGCACTGAAAAGAGATGTTTTACAGTTCACCGAATAATTTATAAATATTATCAGTAAATAAATTGATAAGCTCCTTGAGAGCATTTTGTCAGTCGTTGTGCTAGGCTAACAAAGAAGTAAGGCAAATTGAAATTATAATAAATTTATAGGAATTGAAGTCAGAGGCGCTTCACTTTTGGTTCCTCTTTTAAATTATTTTTATGCTTTTATTAATACCCCGATAATCATTAAAATTAGTAGTAGGTAGTATGTACTTGTCACTATGCCCAAAGTACCTCAAAGAGCACGTAAAGCCGACGATTCTGGCTATTATCATGAGCAACCCATGACAAAGATCATGAATCATGGTAAAAATATTTTCTACTACTCTATAGAGATAAATGTGGTGAATTCTTCTTCTGTAAAGTAAATAATTCTTGGTCCAGAAGTGGGACGCTTAAAGACTGTTGCAGTTTATTTCAATTTAATAAATCTCAAAATATATCTAATGTATAAAATTCTCGTGTCACAGTGTTAGGGGCCAAACTCCGAAACAGTTTGATCGATTGTTATGAAAATTTTGGTGTATATTTGATAGGTCTGAGAATCGGTCGTAAACTTTTTTTAAACTGAATATTTATACATATATAATTATGATATATATATGTATATATATATATAATTTATGACGAGTAACTTCTAAATAAATAGAATAAAACAAATCTCGATAAAGGTTATACTATAGAAAAATGAATTATTTTACTTTTCTTTGTTTTTTCCCTTTTCTTTTATAAGTTATAATTTAATCACAAAACTTTAGAAAAAAATGAATGTCTAAGTTTCAACATATATTTTAAGTTGTTCACAACTGACTTTATATTTTCCCTTTAACAATGTCTTGACATTTAAAACTAAATCGTCCAATCATAAGTAATATTCCTACGATTATTTTCATAATAGTCGCCGTGAACTTCTCTAATGCCGAAAGAAACGAGCCAAAGATAACATAATATATAATATAACTACAGAAAAAAGCTTATAATCGTTTTTTTTTTGTTACACAATTTTTATTTGAGTGTAACAGCACAACAATGAATGAATTACACACTCAAATTCAAGATTTGTTGCTCTGGCGGTTCCAGGTTCGATCCCCACTTACTACAAACATTTGTAATGGCCATATAGATGTTTGTCGTGGTCTGGGCGTTTGTTCATTTATATTGTGTGTGTTTCTGGTCACACAAGCTGGGGGCCGTTGAGTGTGAAGCATTTATTTATTTATTTATATTTTTGAATTTAATTTGTAAATCTCAATTTTATTTTATGTTAATCTTTTTTTAATTTTATTTATCTATATTTTTAACCGAATTAAAAATTGCCGTATAATATAAAATGTATTAAAATGAAATTCAGGTAAAGAACTCTCCGCGCTGGCACGTACCTCTGCCGTAATGTTATTACGTCTTCATACTTTAATATTACGTTTTACGCAGTTCGCTCTGCAGTTTTGTATATTTTACAAAATGCCTTCTAGTATTATAATACATATAATAAAATGGTAGGAAAGTCAAAACTGTACATTGAATATTTTTTTTTAAGAATACTTGGGGTGTGATCTACAATCGATACCGAAGCCTAAAATATACTTTTTATAATTTTTGTCTGTTTGTCTGTATGTATGTCCGGGATAAACTCAAAAAATACTGCATGGATTTACTTCAAATTTGGCACGAATATTATTAAGAAGTCGGATCAACATATAGACTACATATTATCACGCTATCACCTACGGGAAACGAGCAGTGAACCTTTATTTCTTCAACGCATTCTGTAACAACGTGTAATCTAACGACGCATATTTGAATGTTGTTGTTATTATGTTAATAACCATGTCGTAAGCTAGCTTCACACTATAGATAAAGACATTCTGTAGTATATTTAGTATCAGCATTGCACCCGTGCGAAGCCGGCGCGGGTAGCTAGTATTATGTAAATAAAATTCTTTTTAGTGTATTGAATGAATTTATTGGTTTTAATTGACTTCAAAAAAACATGTTATTGAAGTGTACGAGTACTGTATTTTTAATGTATGCTACTTTACTAACTTTTTACTCGGTGTCGTGTGTTGTTAAAATTGGTAACCGCAGGACTGGATTTGTCACACCAAAGACGCTGCTGCCCGTCATCGGCCTGTGTATTTCAAAGCCAGCAGTTGGATGGTTATCCCGCCATCGGTCGGCTTTATAAGTTCCAAGATGGTAGTGGAACTTTGTTATCCCTTAGTCGCCTCTTACGATACCCACGGGAAGAGAGGGGGTGGCTCAATTCTTTAGTATCGTAGCCACACATATATTGTGATGTATGATAAACTGAAAAAATGAGGTAGGGCAACCTGACTGGGGAAAAACACGACCTTACAGAATATCACAGCTAAATAACCTTGCTTTCAAGCAGTTTTGTGTCCCTGTGGTAATTAAGGTCACCAGAACTCCTGGGGGGAGAGAGGTTGTGGTAGGGTCGGCAAATGGCTTGCAATGCTTCTGATATCGCAGGCCAAAATTATGCTTCTATGCCGACTTATTTGTATAAAAATTACGTAATAGACAAATATGGCAGATTAACTTTTAGGGGCGGGTGCACGGTTGAAAACGTACTTACGATAGGTCTAGTATTGTAAGTGTCCAACAGGCTACTGTAATCACTTACCATCAGGTGGAAAGGACGCTTGTTTGCCATCTACGCACTAGAGGTATAAAAAAGTTCTGAGCCCGCTTTCGTTGGATTAAATAAAACATGGATTTTTACTTATTATAAAATAACAAACTATAATTTACATTTAATTTTATTGAAATGACTAATGTGTTTAATATGCAAACAAAATGTGCGAGATTTTACAATTATCTCATTGCCCTAAACCCGATACTTAACGTACGGATGCGATATTATATTACCGCTGTCAAATACATTAATCCTAATAGATAAAATCGGCTTCTCAATAGATATAGAAAATAATTTCAACACTAATTATGCGTGTTGCAAACAACATTCACGTATCCAAGTTATATAGTTTTCTACAGCAGTGCTAACACAAGCCATGATGATATAAAGTAGCAGAAAATCTTGAAAAAATTCTATGTAATATTGAAGATATCGTGTTTGCTTTTTCGGTATCAGTAAACCAAATTAATAAATATACATAACATTTTTAATCAGCGCCATCTATTTATATTGAAACTAAACCTTTAGTTGCCTCGCAACACAACGCCATCTAGTTTACTTCAATGTATTTCGTTTGCTTAAAGGTTGATAACCCGAGAACCGTAACTTTGAATGCTTTTTAATTTTTATACAAAAGATTAATATTAGATACAGAGCTTAGTAAAACTCCTTACAAGGATACTAGGTTTTTGTAAGGTACAAATATTATGTTATCCTTTACGAACCGAACAATTTTGTAAGATAAACACTAACATACGTCATTCTGTATTAATTTTTTGCTTTATACATACCAATAATAAATCTATCCGTTGGAAACTTTTGCTATTTTATGCAATAATTTGTTTTTGCAACAAATTTCCTCCGGATCTATTCAGCATTTCTGATATATTCTGCAGGGAACATCCAGACTTTCACATTTGTGATAATAAGTTTATATTTAATCTTTTCACGAACATAAATGTAAATATTCTTTTTTCGATAAGTGAATTTGAAATAGAATAGTAACTATATTTATATTATGAGATAAATAAAACAAACCCAAGATGTTAATTACATAATTTATTATTATTTTTCAAAATTTGACGTTATACACAAAACAAACCTTGGTCCGATCGAAATCGGCTGTACAACAATTGCAATTGAATGCTGTCGATAGAAATAAATCATTAACAACAGAGACAAACTCACGTGAACAACCCAAATTTATAATAGCAACTATCAAACTTGCAACAAACATTCTCATTGCAATTGATATTTGCAATGACTTAAACGCAGATAAACAAATGTAACACGGACACATTCGCTATCTATATTATGCATGTTTATTAAGTTTTTAAAAATCACCAGATATTTCATCACCAAATATAATAAAATTATGAGAAATGGAACGTAATTTAATCACAATGAAGTCTAAAATACAGTCAATAAAACTGGCCATTATGTAAGCACAGTAAAAAGATATTGATGTTGATTCTTTACTACTAAATCAACAACAAACACATAATGAAGATCTCAAAGAATCTCCAAAAACAGTCGTCAATTCCCACACTAAAATATCTGATGATCATCCACTCTAAGACAAGCATGTAAGACATTTAAATATAAACAGCGAAAACACAATTATACGGTACAAATGAACAATTAAATTACATTAACCATTAATTACAATCTAAAATTGACAAACAAATTGTTGTTCTAACATTTTGTGCCATAAAACGAGTGTGACATTACACCGTACGTTTACGTTTAATTACATTAATTATATACAGTAAATGCAACTTCGAGTACCTAAAACCTGTGCTCCATAACAATCTATATAAATATGATTTTTATTTAAAGCTAATTGAAAAATTTATTGGGAAAGAGGAAATCGGGACGGTGGATGTTTTTATTGTAAAAAATATAAGCGATATTTTTTCGATAATACAAAAAAAAATTTTAGAGGAATTTTTAAACGATTAAGCTTAGGGCGAAATTACTTAACTAATTTACTTTGATGGTGTGACAAAATATAATAAAGACAAAGGTAATACAAACGAAGATAACATCATTAAAAAATCGAACTTAATCACAAATTTACGTACTAAAAGATATAACAATGAAATAAGAGATCATTTTGTTGCGTTCATTTTTCATTTAAATAATAAAAAAGTTAAAAAAAATGTAATGCATTATAAGTTTTGAAATTGTCATGAGATTTTGCGATGATTTTTTATTATTATTTCATAAATAGGATACGATTAGGACGCTTCGAGGAACGAGTCCCGGATTAGTTATAATTCATTTATTTCTCGTATTGAGTTAATAAATATTTACAATACAATTCAACAATTTGTAATACATTATAATTGTCTTGAAATAAACTTTTGAATTAGGCCTCTATTGGAAAAATAAACATAAACTTTAAACTCAACAGGTTAATAAACAAATTATTCTATGAAACCACCATTTCCTACAAGCTCGTACGCCTTCTATATTTTCATACCTGTCTCTATCAAGCTAATCGACCTTCGATATAATTAATTTCCCTACTCGCCTCGTCTATATATTAAAAACATTGTATAAGACCTAATATATATAGGAAAGAGAAACTTGTTATTGTAAAAGTGCCGTAGTCTTCTGTTGAACGATATGCTTCATTATCAGTGATGACAGCCCAATTTTTAAGCCTTGTACCCGTTATTCGTAATGTTTTATTTAAATTATATCCATCAGATATTTAATGACTTATTCTTATTCAAAGAGAAGAAAAATTATATACCAAACGTACAAAACCAACACAATGTAAGTAATGTAATAATATTAAAAATTAATAATAACAAGAATATATATAATAATATATTAATATTATCAATAGAAATTAAAAAAGATAATTTAGGTAGTAAAACATCTGATGAAATACCTATCTATGGATGAATAGCCAATCTATTTTAAGTCTTAGTACAAGATAAAGTACGTAAGAAAGAAATAAAGGTAGTTTAAAAGTTGATGCAGATTGTAAAGGAAAGCGGAATTAAAATCACATAATCAGTAAAGAAATTGTATCCGTTGAAAATCTACATCCAAAGAAACAGTTATAATAAATCTAAGGGTGAAATCAAATCAAAGATTTGCTTCACGACAGCTAAATTCCACATAATTTTACAGATTTCCGCAATAACTCACACCCGATCGCACAAGTGACTACGTTACAATAATTAATATTTACATTAACACTTGCGTATCAGTCGATAATTCATTACTATCTTATGCAACTCAATCGTTATTAATCGATTCATACCAACCATTAAAATCGATTTCAGCATCGTTTCGATTAATATCCATTCAGCTAATTAAGGAATCAAGCGTCTACGAGTTGATATTCGAATCTCTAATCGTATATATATCGACCTACGGCTGATATGTTCCGGTTTAGGTGACTTGTGATAAGAACCGCTCGCGTTGTTAATTCGGAGTCAATAATATTACAAATGTACTTAGCACCTCGATGAATCGAAATAATGTTTATAATGATCATAAATGACTAGATGAAGATTAGTTTATATAAATTAACTAATAGACCCAATTTAAATTTTTGGACCTGTTTCGTAATTTTTACCAATATACGTATATTTGTTGTTGGTATTATTTTAGACAGTTTTTGTTTCAGCGAGAATTTTTGTGTAATAAACTAATTCTCAGACCAAGCACTTGAAAAAATGTTCTTTATTTGTTACGTTGGTGGTGTGGCCGTCAATTTTGTTTATGGTGTTATTTCATAAATTGCAAATCAGTATCTGTCATAATATATCCAAAGTTAATAGAATAATAAAAGGTAATGGAATAATTGAGACCGTTATTATATTCTAGGTAAAATTCAAATTTTATGATGATTTTGCGTTAAAATAAAGTATATTTGAAATCGTTTCTGAATCCGAAACAAATACATTTTCCATGCGTGACATTTTAACTTTTCAAGTGGAGATAATTGTTAATTTATTTTTCTAAAATAAACTTCATTTTAATATAAATTTACAACAATAATCGAATTTTTATATTTTTAAATCATTTGTAATGTTTTAAACACCAACGTAACAAATTTATAACAAATAAAGGTCAAGAGGCAAACATGGCAAATAATTAATTGACTATCACGGGTTAAAACTCAAATTTATTATTAAGTACATTAACTTAAACTTTTCTAATTCTTCATTTAACGCAACCACCATAAATACAAACAGTTTGAAAGAAACATAAACGGGTAGTACCTCATAACTTTTGTCCGGTACGTTAACTTAATATTCCTGATTTAGTAAACATAAACACCGAAAACGAGGAGTTTGAAAGAAACACAAAAGAAACATATCGTTTTCGAATGTTTACATGAATTGCAGCCATTATAATTTAAACGACATTTTCTGATTCGGATGACGGTCACGGGAGGATTGTTCCCGTGACAGCCGCTGTAAAGTATCCTAAACGTCGGTCATTTAAAAAACATAATAAACAACAAAATCCGAGAGTTGTTTAGTTACAACGAAGGGAACAGTCGCCGAGTACGCGAGGCCCCGCCCCTACACGTACCACTCCTTGATGCCGTCGCGCTTGACGGGCTGCGGCGGCGCCAGCGGCCGCGCGCCCGCGCCCGCGCCCGCGCTCTGGTAGCTCGAGTGCGCCTGCTGCAACACGTGCCACTTCCAACTTCAAACGCTGGCTAAACTACGTCTGCTAGAGACGCGTTCAAATTCGAATTCCAAATTCAACTGGCAGCTAGACTACTCTGTTGGAGAAGCGTTCAAGTTCGAATTCCGAATTCAAACTCTGGCAGCTAAACTACGTCTGCTTGAGACGCGTTCAAGTTCGAATTCCGAATTCAAACTCTGGCAGCTAAACTACGTCTGCTAGAGACGCGTTCAAGTTCGAATTCCAAATTCAAACTCTGGCAGCTAAACTACGTCTGCTAGAGACGCGTTCAAGTTCGAATTCCAAATTCAAACTCTGGCAGCTAAACTACGTCTGCTAGAGACGCGTTCAAATTCGAATTCCAAATTCAAAGTCTGTATGTATGTAATATATGTAAGAATAAACTTCTACACTTGTCTAACATGGAATACCTTTACCACGCAGGGAGTAAAAAAAGTATAAAATACCTTAAATATAATGAACTAAGAAATAATAAATACTGTAGTGATTTATTAGACAGTTTATGACTCATAATTAATTAGTTTGTTACCTGATTTCCAAGCAACGCCGCACTAGCGCTCTGTTGGTAGCTCTTGTCCTCAGTGACCTTGTACGAGGGGTCGAGGCGGAACACCAGCTTGAGCACGATGATCACGATCAGGATTATAGCGATTAAAACTGAAGCTACTATACCTGTAAAGTTACATTTTTTTATTAATAATAATAGAAAAAACTTCTTCAGAAATAGTACTTCTTGACCTTAAATAAAACTTCAATGTTCCATACTGTATTGGCAGGGTATAATTTGCAAAATTATTATAACACACCATACATAAGGTTTTGTACTAAGCAAGAGAAGTATATGCTTAGAATGTCTACACGTGACATTATTATCCATCTTATATTTACTTATCAAGAACAAATAATTTAAATTAGGGTTAAAAATCAAACTTACCAACAACAGTTGCAAAGAATTCAGACTCGGGTGGTACAACCCTGCTGTCTGTGGTCTTGGGATGATACCACTTAGTGGTAATTTCATTTTCATATCCATTATAGCCTAAGTTCCCTCTGTGTCCCCTATCCTGTTCCTCAATCTCGTACGTGGGTGACCTTGTGTCTACTTCGTTCTTATTGTCTTCGTAGTCTGGTATGTGATGATCTTCTTCTGTGGTCCGGGTTGATTCTGTGTGCTTGCCTGTCATTGTAGGAGTGAAGTGTCCGGCGTGAGAGCGATCTGCTAGAATAAAAAAAAAAAAAACAAATAAATTTTTATTTACTAGTCTTTACCAGGTACACGTTTTCGTAGAAAGTTCGTCGCGTTTTGTTGCTCTTCTGTTATGGTAATTTTGTTAGAAATAAATGTTTGTTCACTCAATATATTTAATAATTTTTTAAATAATGATTTAAATAAACCTAACATGAAATTACATTGTCTTTAGAACCTAATAAAATAAATAAACATTTGTTTTTCAATTCCAATATCTTAAATATAACTAAGATAGCTAACTAGGTATCGATTTTTTTGGTTGTATCGAAGCTTTATTTGTTCATATTATTTTTACTTCAGCATACTTACCATCGGTAGGAGTGGTTCCTTTTTCAGGAGTTGTAGCAGTGTCTAATGTACCAGCATGCATGTTGTCATGGTCTGGTAGCGTGGTCTGATCGCTCTTAGTAGTGCCAGGGGAATCAGTTCCACTATCAGTGGACCCTGGCAAGGATTTATCTACGTGTTCCGTTGATATAACAGCGGTAGGTGACGTCATTGCGTGAGTACTGCTGGCACCAGAACTGTAGAGAGGATATTGGTTAGTGATATCAAATCAGTAGACAGGGTCAAAAAATAATTCAATGGATAAATCAAATTTTGCAAAACATGTAAGCCGAGCAAACATGTGCCAGTAAGGACAAAAGCGACATAATACTATTGCACATTTAAATAAAAACTTCCTAGAGTTGTTGAGTTAAAAATTATGTACATCAAAAGAAGAAATATTTACGTAGTAGGCGGATGTTCTGGTTCAGTGATTTCTTCTCCGCTAGAGCCAGAGCCTTCGATGCAGTCTTCATCGTCACAGGGCTTCATAAGCTTGCCACTAATATCACCCTGAAATAATTACAAATATAACATACAATTTTTTACAGATGTAAATGCATTCATAGTCATTTGTGTAAAGCACATGCCTAAAATGACTGAAATTGTAGCACAACATGAATGTAGCACAACACATCATTTTTTTTAATAAACATAATAGTTACTGTATTATCATAAATTAAAATCGCATGTTTATTTGCCTTATCGCTTCAGCCTGTAATATCCCACAACTGGGCATAGACCTCTTTCCCCATGTAGGAGAAGGATCAGAGCTTAATCCACCACGCTGCTCCAATGCGGGTTGGCGGATATACTATGAGTAACGAGCGCTATCAAGTGTACATAATAACAACCGGGACCGACGGCTTAACGTGCTCTTCGAGGCAAGGTGGGGAGACCCACAAGGATTGCACAAACACCCATTATCATCTTTAATTACACCGCCTTATCATCTTTAATTAATATTACAAATTTAGTCTAAAAAGCAACAGAATGATTCAGTCGATACAAATTTTAAGCTGAGGCATATCAATGATGATGAAGTAGCTTAAAATTAATAAGCACCTTATGTAGCTTAGAAGGCGGGCGGCGGGTAGAGGGCACGTAGACGGGCGTGATGAGGTCGTCCCCGGAGCCGGCGTCGGGCAGCACGCACGCGTCCTCGTCGTCGTCGCGGCAGCCCGAGCCCGCGCCCGAGTACACCAGCTCGTCCAGCGCGCCCGGCCCGCCGTAGCCGGACGGCGGGGTCTGGGGGACACGTTTACTGTATGGTGTATTACAACTATAAGGAGAGTTGCCTCTCTTTAAGTATTTGTTTTTGCCGCGCTTTGAGATGTCACTGTTAGATGACATGACAAGGTGACCTACCGGCAATAAAGCGTCATCTGACTTTGTTTATTCGCAAATATGGAAACATGAGAATTAGTAAAAGAAAGTGATAGCTGGATAGCATAGAACTTAATAGGGGATCAGACAAATTTTCAAAAAGCATTTTAAAATCTTATGGATACTTATTTCCATAAAAAATAAAAACTTACTCATTTATAGCCTTTTAGGTAGGTAATCAAAATCATGTTTAATATTGTGTGATTGTAACACGCCACGTCAGTCATCTGAGAACACATGACATCAAAGGCCCACATCGCCATCGATCACGACCGCTGAAATTGCCGTTCCACTAACAAAAGTCCCCGCGCAGCGCGGCGGCGGGTCGTGAGTGTGACAGTGTGACGGCGCGTCAGTGTGACGGTGTGACGGCGCGCTCACCTGCTGCATGCGGTTGAGGTCGCGGTCGAGCGGCGCGCGCGCGCGGCGCACGTCCCCGCGCAGCGCGGCGGCGGGGCGTGAGTGTGACAGTGTGACGGCGCGTCAGTGTGACGGTGTGACGGCGCACTCACCTGCTGCATGCGGTTGAGGTCGCGGTCGAGCGGCGCGCGCGCGCGGCGCACGTCCCCGCGCAGCGCGGCGGCGGGGCGTGAGTGTGACAGTGTGACGGCGCGTCAGTGTGACGGTGTGACGGCGCGCTCACCTGCTGCATGCGGTTGAGGTCGCGGTCGAGCGGCGCGCGCGCGCGGCGCACGTCCCCGCGCAGCGCGGCGGCGGGGCGTGAGTGTGACAGTGTGACAGTGTGACAGTGCGTCAGTGTGACGGTGTGACGGCGCGCTCACCTGCTGCATGCGGTTGAGGTCGCGGTCGAGCGGCGCGCGCGCGCGGCGCACGTCCCCGCGCAGCGCGGCGGCGGGGCGTGAGTGTGACAGTGTGACAGTGTGACAGTGCGTCAGTGTGACGGTGTGACGGCGCGCTCACCTGCTGCATGCGGTTGAGGTCGCGGTCGAGCGGCGCGCGCGCGCGGCGCACGTCCCCGCGCAGCGCGGCGGCGGGGCGTGAGTGTGACAGTGTGACGGCGCGTCAGTGTGACGGTGTGACGGCGCACTCACCTGCTGCATGCGGTTGAGGTCGCGGTCGAGCGGCGCGCGCGCGCGGCGCACGTCCCCGCGCAGCGCGGCGGCGGGGCGTGAGTGTGACAGTGTGACAGTGTGACAGTGCGTCAGTGTGACGGTGTGACGGCGCGCTCACCTGCTGCATGCGGTTGAGGTCGCGGTCGAGCGGCGCGCGCGCGCGGCGCACGTCCCCGCGCAGCGCGGCGGCGGGGCGTGAGTGTGACAGTGTGACAGTGTGACAGTGCGTCAGTGTGACGGTGTGACGGCGCGCTCACCTGCTGCATGCGGTTGAGGTCGCGGTCGAGCGGCGCGCGCGCGCGGCGCACGTCCCCGCGCAGCGCGGCGGCGGGGCGTGAGTGTGACAGTGTGACGGCGCGTCAGTGTGACGGTGTGACGGCGCGCTCACCTGCTGCATGCGGTTGAGGTCGCGGTCGAGCGGCGCGCGCGCGCGGCGCACGTCCCCGCGCAGCGCGGCGGCGGGGCGTGAGTGTGACAGTGTGACAGTGTGACAGTGCGTCAGTGTGACGGTGTGACGGCGCGCTCACCTGCTGCATGCGGTTGAGGTCGCGGTCGAGCGGCGCGCGCGCGCGGCGCACGTCCCCGCGCAGCGCGGCGGCGGGGCGTGAGTGTGACAGTGTGACAGTGTGACAGTGCGTCAGTGTGACGGTGTGACGGCGCGCTCACCTGCTGCATGCGGTTGAGGTCGCGGTCGAGCGGCGCGCGCGCGCGGCGCACGTCCCCGCGCAGCGCGGCGGCGGGGTCGGCGGCGGCGGCGAGGTCGAGCAGGCGCGCCCCGTTGAGCACGAGCCCGGCCACGACGCCGCTGAAGGAGCGCGCGCCGCCGCCGCCGCCGCCCACCGTAACGCGCGACATGCTGTTGAAGATCGACGACTGCTGCCCGCCTGCAACCGACATGCATCACTTTCTAACGACCCTGAGTCGTCAACTTGCTTAAGCTACAAATAAATTGTCATATCGCAGTGCTAGCCAACTACTTAGCTAGAAATGAATTCTATGCCTCCTGTGATAAAATTAATACAAGTCGAACATCGTCACATTATAAAAGAGTAAAAACAAGATTTCAAACAATAATTGATTGTGAAATAAATGGACAAGGTTCAGCTGTTATCGTTCATTAACATTTTAGTTTTTCTGGTAAATATTTCCGTGCTCCTGTGACAAGTGATACCAGTTATAAAACAACATTTAGACCTAAAATATAATTTAAGAAATTCTTGAAAAATTTAACCCTAGATCACCCGTCTCACAGTCGACAGACCCCTTCCGCATTCGGTGTGCAGGTATGTTCCCGACGCCTAACTGCGTTGCCCGCGTCAGTACCTTCCTGATTGGTTAATTATTGTCACATGCGGAAGAGACGCAGTTGCACTCATAACAGTTCCGGAGATATTGCGAATTATTCGACCCACAAAAGAATGTTTAGTGACACCTTGTGAAAAAAAATCTACATTGCTTTTGAATTATTTTTTTTTGTTTATTAATGCTTATATTGGTCAAATGCGATACAATATTGTTTGTCGTTTGTATAATAATAATAAATTTGCCTCTTGGAATGTACGTTGTGAAGCATTTGTATGAACCTTTATATGGAAATAATAGAAACATTACTATAGATATTGGAATATTGGATATGGTTTACTTCTGTTCCTTTAGCTGTATTATTTCTAATGAAATTGACTATTGTTGGTACTGTTCATAGTAATAAGAAAGAGATTCTATCAGAAATTAAAACCCAAAAGATAAGCATGTTGGCACTTCTATGTTTGGTTTTGCTGCTGAGAAAGCTCTAGTGTCATTCAAACCTGAGTATAACAAGATGGTATATTTTCTGTGCACTGCTAAATATCAACCTAATATTAAAGGCGTGACAAGTAAACCAGTAATAATTTATTTCTATAATAGTACCAAAGGCGCCGTCACTACCATCGATAAAATGTGTTCGGGTATGAGTACTAATCGTAAAACTAACAGGTGGTCTCTAGCAGTATTTTATAACATTTTAAATTTGACCATGGTCAACGTATATGTTATTTATGCGCCTAATATGGTCAAGCTAGGTCAAAAGTCCTTGAAGCGTAGAGCTCTCATGCAAAAACTAGCTGATGGCCTTACTGATCCTTGCTACACGAACGCTATGTTACATTAACTTTGAGAAGGGATATTACAGCAACCATAAAAGATATTTTGAAAATTGATGAAGCTGCAACTAGTTCAACTCAAGAACGGATTTTGCGCATATAAAAAACGCAGAATGACCAAATACTCGTGCTACATGTATAAGAAGGCCATTTGCGGGAAGCACACGGTTCTAACCTGTAATGACTGTGAGAAGTAGTTGAAACACATGTTTATTTGCTAAAACTTAATATACAATAATGACTCATCCGTGCCATATTGTTTTTTTTTTTTTTTCAGACATATTATAAATAAAACAAATATTTGTAGTTTTATTTGTTCGTCTGTCAGTCGAATGTTTAGTGACATGGTAACAACGTAATATGTTTAGTGATCTAGGATTAAACTGAAGTATATTGTTTTGTAGAATAATAATAATCTTTCAATAAATAGCCTAGTTTTTTTTTGTAAAAATTTGATTTTAAACGTTATGTACGACAATAACTTCCCGAGTTGCACTTTATCCACATTTATTAGGTGCTACAATTATGTAATAAATGAAACTTGTATAGTTAAACTCATCCAGGTCTCCGTCATTCACTCTGGGCTCTACTACAGATACCCAGCCGCGCGACTGCTAACTTGTGTTGTAGTAGCTAAGGATGGAATGTATCCACTAGGGAGGATACTGGAATAAAACCGGGTTTCACTGCGAACTTGCGGCACAGCGGGTATATCACCCACTACTCTTAATGTAATGATTTACAAAATTGAAACAAAGCAAAACCAGAACGATCATTCACCGACAACATTTGGCATGGAATATGCATAATTTATTTGCAACCAATTTGTTCGCTTTATCTCTGAGGCACGTAATGTGTCTATAGTACAGTGTTACGCCCACGCTGTGAAGAGAGCTAGGATGTTTTCTACAGTCCCTTTCAAAACACCTTGTTAGAATATACGCAGGCAAAATTATTATCCTAATGGGAGACCTAAAACCTAAGACCTAGACCTAACGGTGAGTACCTAGTTCCTCGCACACTACCAGAACAAAAATTTGGCCATCGGAGGATCCCTTTTATTACATAAATACACCTGGACATCTCCCGATGCGTTAGCGACATCCACAGTGACCATATTTGGTGGTCGCCTAAAAACGGCAAATGCTCGATGGCCATCATAATACAGCAGGGTAGGGCGAAGGTATAACGTACGTAAACTAGATGCACTTATACAAGAAAGTTTTCGAAAGAAGAGTATAGTTGCGTTTCTTCTTTGGAGGTAGATGTCGTCAGAATAGACTCTCGCAACAAAATAGTCTAACATGAAACGAACTCCGGACACCAAATGAAAAAGCACAATGAGTGGATAACGCAATCGACGTGAGACCTCACTGAGGCTCGTAAGACGCTTCATGTAAAAATCCTGGAGACAGGCAGCCATACGAAATAGGCCAACCTTCGCTTGCAGTATCGACAAAGGGATAGGTGCATTTATCGTTACACTAGAAAAGATAGGTGGCAATGGGCTGAGGATGTGGCAATCTAAGAGACCTGTATAAGGCGAAGAAAAATCTGGCTGGGACATATGGTTACAGGAGAAAGCCTTTACGAAACAAGCAACGAAGACTGATCACGACTTCTGTGGAACGACTCAAACGATGACGCGAACACGTCGACGAGATGATACGTGTATCGACTGCAGTATCATCTGGCACAACGTTTCTCAAAGAAAATATAAAGATATTAAATATAAAATTATTTTTGTTAAAATCATAAATGGGCGTAACTTCACATATCACAGGAGGCACGCAATTTAGGGTTATACATAATTTTAAAACTATTCAAAATGTGATAACCACAACGATTCTTACGTGATGTGAAGGAACTATTATGGTAAGATACTTGGAATCGGGAGTAATTATTTCAAGCTCTTATTAGGCAAACCAAAAAAAAAAGATTACGTGAGGCCATCAAGGAATAAAAGAGTGGAAAACTTCAAGCACTCCAGCTATTTCATCAACAACGCACCCGCACACAATGACTCATCAGATGTGATAGCTGTTAATCAAGAAATGGGATGACAATAACTTTAACACATTCGCTAGACCCTAGCCTCCACTTCTATCTTTTTCCTCAACCCAAGAAATAACGTAAAGTAAAAAATTTGAAGACGATATCAAGATGATAGATGCTGATGATGCATTTTGGAATGTTAAAATTATTTCATGCAAGAATTTAATTTAATCAAATAGATTATTACTAATATTATAATAAATCACCATTTTTTCAAGAGTAATTCCGTATTTCTTGTGGGTTCTTCCTTGCAGAAACCACATTCCAAATCGGTGGTAGCTTCACGTTTAGCAACAATTAATTAAAACATATATAACTTTAATTTTTAAATTGACTGATTCGAAAGCGCTTTTGAACCGTACATAATGAGATACATTTTGATTTTTGATTTTTAGTATTTTTTTTTTTAGCTCACAAAAAAGACGGAATAAGTGTGTTTATTGCTAATACTAAATAATTAATAATTGTTTTATTTTGCTGAAAGTAGGTAGTTTAAATTATTTAGAAGATCCGTGCTAGATTAAAAAAACTGTGTGGCCACAGTGACTTCCCCAAAATAATAATGAGTACTGCGTTTTTTCTTTTCATAACATTGCCAATTTATAATTTTATTACCATAATAATCTTCTAAATTTTCCATAATCTCAGTAATATTTCAAATGCCACTTACCCTGCGGGTGTCTTATATTAACAGCATAGTTATCTAGCTGTAACGCTGCTCGACTGCCGTTTCTAGTGAATCTAGCGACGTGGTAGGCGCCATCATCCACTCTGGCCGCTTCATCACCTAATGGATGATCACCATCACCAACGTTGTATACCATGAAGAGGTTTCCACGAATCTGATAAAGTTAACATAGTATTGGAATATTAAAAGGTAGTGTAAAATTCACAAATAAAAATATATCAGAAATCGGTCAAGATTTTTTTTAATTCCCTTATTTGAATACAATAACACTTGAAATTTGAATAAACATCTATGTATGTACGTGGTTTGGAAAAAGAAACAGTATATTATTTTGTGCCTTTGTGAATTTAATAGCAAAATAATGATGAGAATATTTTGCTCGTCACTTATTATTTCATTACCTAATCATATGATTTAAGAAATTATTTCTCAGAAACAATTTACAGTAAATACTTGAGAAAACAAGATTACATAAGAGTATTTAAATAGTTGTATTTTATTTAATATTGCTATTTTGTTTGTATATCATACTTTTTTTTAACATATTTGATTCTTACAGGAGTACGGGAGTAATGTCATTCATTTGTTTCGTCAGCTATTTTTGTGTTAGTCCTTTTTTAGTAAATGATAGTTAAGTGTTAATCTTTTAAACAATTTCACTTACACCAATGTACATACATAATATGCTATATTTACATATTTGCGACACTGTCATCAAACCAGTTTCTTTGCACACTTTTTGTGTACGAAATAGATAGCTACAGTGAGTAAGTAGTTTTATGATTTCGTTTTGCTTTTTTTTAGTTAGTACTTGCAGATTCGGAACATTAATTGTGACTTTAAAACTTTAGCAAATCCATTGAAAAAATAACTTTTATATTAATATTAATAACAGTTTAAGAGTTGAATATCGTTGATGATACTGCTATACCGCGTAACCAACAGTGGCAAGAAGGTCGTAAGTTCACGTGATGAATTTTACAGGAGATAGAAAAACTTAATATTTTTGTGTTTCATTACTTACTATTTCCATTTGCATATAATCCTGCGTGTTGGAAGATTCGATCCTCAGGAGTACGGCATCAGACTTGCTAGTGACAAACCCCACAGCTACCTTATCGGTTTCGGTGTCTGCTACCGCGCTTGGTGGAAACGTGTATGTTATAATACCTCGACCAGGACCGAATTCATATGCGATAGATTCTGAAAAGAAAGACAAATATAGTAAATAACCTTTGTAAAAAAATAATTACTTCTAGCAGTTTTAGTTCATAGACTGTATCCATTTCGTAAAATGGGAGAAAAATAAGTTTATTAGTTTATTAACATTATTTTTATTACAATTTAAAAATAAACATCGACATAAAAATGTACAATTTAAAATACACCACGTCTTTTTATATATTTTGCTGTTATAATATCACTATCAACCATCTTACACAATTAAGCGACAAGATATAGCATCTAGCTGTTCAAGGCAAGGCTTTATATTAAAAACCTTCGAATTATCTAAGCTCAAAATGTGACCGTTTATTGGCATAATTTTGTTACAAAAAAAAAATAACCCTAACCCAACTTCAAAATAACGGTTCCTAATCTAAAGCCTAGCCCAGTTCAACGACGTATGGTACAAATTGTCTTATACATGTACGTCTGATTGTAGTTCTTTGGTTTTATTAGCTCTCATATAAAAATATTTTTCTCACCGTCATAACACGTGGGTCCAGTAAAGGAAGTGAGGTCACAGTCACACACGTAAGTGTTCCACTGTTGGACACACACGCCCTTGTTGGCGCACGCGTTGTGCGTGCACTTGGTCGGACCTGACAACACACAAGGTAATTGTTAAAATAAACAGCTTACCATTAAATAAATGTTTGGTAAAATATTAATCCAGAATATGTATATTATTATACGAAAATAATTAAATGACTGTCCAAATATGACTTAGACCAATTAAAGTTATCAAATTATTTAAAAAAAATGTAGGGTAAATTTACAAAAAAAAAAAAGTGAGGACTAAAATGTTGTACAACAATAGCAATACTGCATTATATAGTTTAGAAAACAATGTTCAAAATAATAATTTTGATTATTTCAAAAAAATGTAGCGCAATTTTACAAAAAAAAAAAAAAATATAGGCACTAATATATTACACAACAACAGCAGTACTGAAGTATATATATAGTTTAGATTAGAATATTCGAAATAATAATTTAGCTTTTAATATACCTTCACACCCCGAAACTAATGAAGAGCTAGGTACAACAGCGTCTTCGATCAACGATGGTGATTCGCCAGGAAGATCTAAGCTAGACATACATCCTTCAAATCCTTGCCTCGATAACACTCCCACTGGTAATGACGTATACATATCCTTCGGTACCCCACCAACGTATAAAACACTGTCCAACTCCAACATTAGGTTAGAACCTATAATAAGAAATTTTTAGTATTATTATATAGATGTACACGCAATCACAAAATTTTTGATCCTACCTGTAGTATGAGTCTCCAAATCTTCATCAACTTGCATCGTATGAACTTTTGGCGTTGGTCTCCTTATTGATACTGTATGCCACCTGTTATCGTTTAGGAAATTCTTCAATTTGTCTTTCATTGTCACCACCCCATCTCCGAGATTGAATACACAGTGTATGTGTCCGTTTACTAATTCAACAGCTATAAAATCCTGTTTCTTTCCTCCATTATAAAATAACAATCCATCCATTTCAGTCGTTCGGAAATAGAAGTCGAGATATGTATTTCCATAAGCCTTAAGTAATGGTAAACCAACATATGTATGTTTTGATTTAAACGTAACAGCCTTATAAACATTCAAAGAATCAGGCTTCACAAATTTTCCCGTAAATATTATATTAGACGCATCATATATATTGTTATTTTCATCAGAATTCCCAATGCCGAGAGTTTTTGCCATGTCTATATATTTTATACCGTTGAAAATAAACTTTTGAAGGTAGCCCACAAAATTAGGTAATGTTGACGTCATTTGAATTTCTTCTTCCGGGTGATAAAGACCTCCTAAATGCAAAGTTGATATTTCTAAAGTAGATGCTTTCCCTAGAATTGTTTCAGCTGCAAAACAAATTTATTGATTGACAAAATAAAATAAATGATTCATTTTAACATTTAGACACAACATTGACCTTCAAATCATAGAAACCAGCAAAGTAAACGCCTTAAATGTTCACGATTAGCAGCCTCAAAACATATTTACACTCCGGAGTCTATTAGCCCAATAAATTTTGCAATCTACTAGCCAAGCTCCACAGAAAATATTATTCATAGGTCTAAATTACTTTAATTGAAAGTGTAGTGACAAAAATTATAATTTATAGCGATTTTACACTTAAACATTATCTAGCTGTAGCTAAACTAGTTTTAATATAACTTTAAACTTTTGTAAATCCAGGAAGAAACTACGTTACAACTGTTGCAGTACCTAAAAGTAGATTAAAAGTCAAATACAAATTAATTCGTGTCGTTCATTGTGTACGAGAAGAGACAAATGTTCAGAAATAGTTATGTCTAATTTAGTGTGTAATTACTTGTTAGAGACATCTGTTCTGATAAATAAAATTATATTATTAAAATTTTATAAGAGTACGCTCAAACAAGATGTTACACTAAATACACTACTTTTTGAAATAAAGAATAGGAGTCTACGGGAGAAAGAAAAGAAAAATCAAACAAATTAGAAGAAATAAAAGCGTTAGAAGAACAGAAAAGTGAAGGTACCAAGTGCCAGCTAAAACCAACTGAAAATAAGCTTCTAATCTACAACTAATAGGACATTTAACACCAAGGAACTCCTGCGATAGATTTAGCGTTAATAGAAATTAACAATATTTCAATCACACTAAGGTTCATAATTGCACATTTTTCAATCTTTTTTTTTTTGAGCTTTACATTTTAAATTTTCCTGTGCAATTATTCAACTATTTCCATTTAATATTGAAACGTTTCTTACATTAACTCTAATATTGATTTCGCTTTGTATTTTATTTACACTTAATTTTTAGAAATATTTCATTTGTATGACTTTAAATTTTTAAAAATCATTAAGGAGAAGTTTCGTCTCCTGATCTTTATCAATTTCTCTTGCATTCTCAATACTAATGTAATCATTGACAAATCTTTCATAGATAATGTTTTCATGTCATTTTATATTTTCTGGTATCAACAGAGCAAAATCAAAACCAACCTTATGTTCCACTACATTAGGGTCAAAATAAAAATGGTGCGGGTGCTGTCCCGTGCATACGTACATAACATACCGCGGACTGACTGCCCTCCGTCTACCTGCAGCCTGAGGTTCGATGCCCGGCGCGAGAACCGTACCGTGTGCCATTTGTCATCGGCTACGTTTGTACCGGCTAGAAGATTCTATAAAATTTTATATAATGGTATCAGAATTAATTTTTATACCAGAATAACTGTAAAAAAATATAGGTATATGAAGTTCTAGATTTGTATTTTTAGATTTTGTTTCTTAATTAAAATAGACGTTTTCAAACATCATCTTTTAGAGTCTATGGACAAATACAGTTCTCAAATGATCGCTCTCAAACGCTAAATATTGAAGTCTTGTGAAAAGCATATTCATTCTTTCTTGTTTGTCATTTTCTTGTCTCCATACATAAATGTTTTCGAAACAACACGTTTAAGTACATACCTATGTATATACGCGACCGCAATCGATGATGTTTCGGAACCAACTTTAAATCAATTTCTTTGAAGGAAAACTTTTTTTACGAACCCTTGACTTGGAGAGTAAGCTGGTGAATGCGTGATGAGAGCGTTACGAAAAGTGTGATCAGGTGAAGCGAACGAAAATTGAGAGGAAAATATAAGTTAGTGAAGATAGAAAGAGAGAGAGTGTTACATTTCGTAAGTTTTACTTCAGTCGTCTAAAGATCACTCTTCTTGTATTTTATCTTAATTTTTCATCTAAAAACTAGGACGAAGAAAAAAGCTAATGGTATAAACAATATTAAAATTGATAGTAACAATTACCGTACCTTTTCTCTGTCACCTAATCGGACACTTGCTCTAACTCTTCCAGCAGCCACAGCTAGTTCGATCCTATCAGCTGAATGTTCCGACGCAGTTCTGAGAAGTAACCCCGCTTTAGTAGTACGGAACCGTAGGAGAAGTTCCTCAGTTTGAGTGACGTGTTCCGATCCAAGGGCAGCTGTGAGGTGCTGACTACCATTTAGGTATATTGTTGGTGATTCTGTAATTTCGAAGTGGTATAATTAATTTATGGTTGATCACTTAAAAAACAGTTACATGGACGAATATATATTATTATACATTAATTCATAACTGTCGTGATTTATAGTTTTACTTTATATTTTGTATTTATATAAGTGTATGTATATATGTGTGTATGTGTTTTATTTATTATATACTAAAATATTTACTTATTTATATATAAGTTTTTTATATTTATGTAAGTCTATCATATCGTAGTTTATTCTACGGATGTCTGATAATGCCTCGGATTTTTAATATGAAACATGTAAACAATTTGTTTAACGTTATTTATTATTGATTTTTCCTCCTTAATATGTGCACACTTCTAACCGCTACTGCTGAATCGTGTTCAGTACCCAAAGGTTATCTGGAAGAAATCGCTATTTAGCGACAAGATCGCCTTTGTACATCTTGTATTGTATCTTTCTTTATATGTGTCTGTATTTTGGTGTACATTAAGAATACATAAATAAATAAATAAAATAAAATAAAATAAAATGCTGTCGAATTATTTCATCATCGTCATCGTCATCACTTCAGCCTGATACAGTCCACTGCTGGACATAGACTTCCACAAGTTCGTGCCAAAAATGGCGTAAACTCATGTATGTTGCCCATAGTCACCACGCTGGACAGGCGGGTTGGTGACCGCAGGGCAGCTGAATTATTTATTTTGCAGAAATAACTAAACAATTAATGTTTGAATGGTTGTGTTAAGCAAATGTAATTCAACTATATTATTGACCGAAGAAATAACAAGTTTAAAAAATTAGTTCTAATAAAAAAAATTCAGCTAATGTTGTTTTTGAATCTCTAACATTCCATATAAGAAAATTTTCAAATTAACGGTATTCAACACATTACAAAAAACTCGTTATTCTTATTAAACAATAAAATAACTTAAGGTTTCTTTTACCTCTCCCACATGTTGGACCACCGTAATTAGTCGCGGAACAGTCGCAGAGAGGTCGGTTCCAACCTTCTGAACAGATCCCACTGTGCTGACAGGGAGAACTGACGCACTGCTTCATCAGAACATGACAGGCCGGTTTGACTGATGCTGAAATTGTAGTGTTGTACATTTGTAAGATAAACAAGTTTTACAAAAGTTTATAAGTAATTTTGTGCATTATCCAGAATTTCTTTAAATAATCATAAAACTTTTACTCCTATTAGTAATATCAATAATAATGGAATTTATGTTCCATATTTTAACTGAGGTAGGGTACAGCAGGAAATTTCCTGCTCAAAATATTTAGCAGCCCGACTGGGGAAGTAACTCGACGTTACAAAAGACCACAGCTAAATAATACTGCTTTCGAGCAATATTGTGTTCCTGCTGGTGAGTAAAGTGAACAGAGCTGCTTGAGAGAAATGGGCGGCAACTCGCATGCGATACTTCTGGGAATGAAGACGTCTATAGCCTACGGTATTCGTTACCATCGCCTTTTTACGGTCTTAGTTGAAGAAAAAAATGGATTATTGGAAAAGGGAATATTCTACCTCAACTAATAAAATAAAACTTCGAGGAAACAGGCTGTAAGTATATTATAATTTAAATTGAATTATTTAAATTTCGAAATAACTTTTCTAAATAATTTTTCAACTTACCGGAATCCTGCTGTCTCGCATATGCTGTAAGATCCTGTGGCTTTCCATTAAGTACCAAATCCCGAATACATCCAACGAAGCCCTGTCGTAGAGCCGCTGTCCACAACGCTGGAGGTGTTCTGGAGGCTGAATACTCTGATCCAAGACCACCAACGAATAGAGGACCATCTAACTCGAGTTGATTTGATTCACCTTTAACCAATACACATTATTTTGCTGCTATTACTCACAATCGCAATTTAAACAACTAACAAATTAATGGAACACAAATAATGGTTAAAGACATTGTCGCGAAGTCTGTTGCGAATAAAGGATGAAAAATAGTTACTAACATTTATATCATGTTTTTAAATTATTAAAAGATACACAAAATTTAAAAATCGTAGAAATTAATCAAAGACGAAGCGTTGGCGCTGTGTTAACATTAACTGACGAATGCGCTAGAATAATAGGTTTGATTCATGAACAGATATTTTTACAGACTGTACAGATGTTTGTAGTGATCGGGATGTATTTCTACTTGTACACTTTCAGTGAGAGGCATTTCCATTGTTTTAATTCAACATATTTGATAATATTTCTTTCAATATTTTTAATGATTGTGGAGCATCCCTACTGGGGATACTGCTTTCGAGCAGTGTTATGTTTCTGTGGTAAATAAGGTGGCCAGAGCTCCTGGATATGTTCGAGGATAGGGTTGGCAATGTACTTGCGATGCTTCTGGTATTGCAAGCCTCTATCGACTAGGCTAACTGCTTACCATCCGCGAGGCCGTTAGGTTGTTTACCGACCTAGTCGTATAAAAAAGAATCTTACCAGGTGTTTTAAACTCTGCATTAGCCCCATCAACAGTGACTCTCCCATCTCTACCAGTTCTTCTCAGAAGAAATTCGTGCCAGTGTGAATCGTCAACCCTTCGTCGAGAAGCCCTAACTCGAACCCCACCAGACCCTAGATCAACGTGGACGTATATGTACCCATTGAGAATTTCTACCGCAAAGAGATCCGCCTGGAAGACACAGAAATAATAAAGGCGATAAAGAATTAGTTGATTCTGAAGAGATCAATGAAATTAAGTAAAAAAAAGCGAAGTTACCAATAGACTTACATAGAAGAAAAAGTATAGAGAATATATATTAAGAAATAGACCTCTATTTAGTACATTTTTAAAGTTTAGTACATAGTGTATCTATTATTTGTCATATTTTGGAGTTGATTCTAATTACATACATTTTAAAATTACCTTCTTTAAGAATTTTAAGGAAAATAAGTTATAAGAGGTCGGTTACACTTAAAAATATTGTCCCATTGCATATAGCTTTCCTTTTTCATCGGATAATTTTATGATACGTTATCGAATATTTTGTCAAATACAATCCATGGAACTTAAGAAACCGACCGATGGCGGGATAACCATCCAACTGCTGGCTTTGAAATACACAGGCCGAAGACGGGCAGCAGCGTCTTCGGTGCGACAAAGCCAGTACTGCGGTCACCAACCCGCCTGCCCAGCGTGGTGACTATGGGCAAAACACATGAGTTTACGCCATTTTTCGCACGAAGTTGTGGAGGCCTGTGTCCAGCAGTGGACTGTATAGGCTGTAATGATGATGAATGATGAATCCATATATTGTACTCAGTCTAACATTTGGAACATTTACTCTTACGTTTTTTTTTTTTTAATAAAAAATTATTTATTTAGAAAAAACGTTTACATGTTTAGAAAATATTGTTCAATTGATACACTATATAATTTAGTTCTGAACTAAGAAAAATGTTTATTGGAATTGACATAAAAAAACGGAAATAGAAATACAAGTAAAAAAATTATTCTTAAAACGAATACGAGTGATTATTTCATATTAGTAACTATTAGAGACACGGCCACAAACTAATCCATACTGTTTGATCTTCGTTATGCAAATCCTAAGTAAGAGTAATAGGAATCCCTGCTATACGAGATAGATTATTCAATGGGTTCTATCTACATATATTGTAATAGACCAGTTATGCAATATACATAAGATTTACAGTTTAATATTAAACAATAAAATAAATAAAATATGTTATAAAATACTTTTAAAATCATTCTACAAATTTCTTCTTTTATTTTAATACAAAGAGTTATATGTACAAAAATAACTTAGAAGCATTCATTAAATCGTAACAAAGAACCACTATACTTGAAACGAAACACAAAAAGATAACAAGTAACTGAAATATAAAACCTTTCTCTAAAAAGCAGAATAAAAATTTCCAATTCACCCATCGTAGTACATGCAAAGTATTCGCAAACAATCTGAATACTAACATTCGCTAAAACTAGACATGCAAATTGTAAGCTTGCTTGTACTGTCTAACGTACCTAATATTTCTGACACTCACAAAGAATAGAATTAATAAAAGATTTTTTTTTAATGACAATTGAAACAGAAAATAAAAATTTATTATCTTGCCCAAAAATGTAGGTGGAAATTGAATTAATTATAATCAAATCTTGACATTTTTGTATTCTGTGCTCTGGTTGAAGTAAGTGGCTAAGTCCTAACAATATAACAGCGGATAATGCAAATAAAACTAATAATATATCTAGAAGTATCTACGTTATATGTGTATCTAAAACTATATTTTAATCTTTTTTAAAAATAATTAATATGATAGTCAAAACCGTGGGATTATGGTGCGAATTTGTGTAGGTATTAATAAAGCCTTTCTCGAAAACAACGTCCACAGTATAATACTGGCGAAGCCGTCGGAACCAGGTGCTCGGGATGTTCTGTGTACCACTGTGCTTGGGGTTCTACGTGCACATCAACCACAAAATAAACAACACACTTCAACATTTCCAAGTGGGTGAAACTTTATAAGGTACCATACACAAATTCCCCTACGTTTGTGTTTCCGATTTTTGTTCAGTCTCGTTACCTTGACCTACCATGCAGTATTCTCAGTGGATGAAACGAAAAAGAGAAATTAAATGTAAAACTTTAAATTATTTTCAGCAATATTTAATCGTTGTTACCGATTCAGATTTTAGCGAAATTAATTCTCCGACTCATCCACTAAGTACAATTTATAGGAGATTGCAAATTTTTGTTCAAAGACCTCTCTTTAATTAGATGCTTGAATTATTATCTATCCTCTATGTATTTCTTTGATGTCTTAAATAAAAAACGAAACAAAAAAATTCAATCAAGAATAATTTAACACAAATTATAATATTCCGATTTTTTTTCCGAATACACATTTTAAGGGTCTTTGATAAGTTCGTTACATAAAATATTGATATTGAATAAAGTGTATTAAATGTTTTAAAAGAAATGAAAGACAATCTTATTTTGCAATCTCGTATAAAATATTTCAATGGTAATGAAATTGATGACGAAGCTTCAGGTGACAATTTGAAAAATTGAGAGGTTTCTGATAAAGATGTTGATGATAATGATTCTGATGGTAATTGTCTTTAGTGGTCTCTTTTGTGGTGACGGTCCAACCCCAAAAGCTTCACCCCTTACCGTGCAACCTACCCTTGGTGGCTTCGCGCCCATGTTGAAGAGAATTAGTCCATTCGGTTCATTCGTTCGGAATTTGAACGAAATAGTTCCAGTCTTCACCGCTTCCCATTTCGGTAATATCTGTAGTGAATAAAAGCTATAAATCATCACAGAAAAATAGTAGTTTTATTATAATATGATTCCTGGAGCGTTCTGATAATTCAGATAAGGCATTTGAACAATTAAACTTAATTACAAAACAGTATCGTGTATTAAAATGCTATAAATTACAATCGATTCTCGACGGCCTTGTTTTAAATGACCAGGGTTAAAGCAATTTCTGTATCCACGTCACGATAATTTTCATTCGTATTATTACGTTCGTAAAAATAAAAGTAATAGCTAAAATAAGTTTCATAAAATTTACATGAAAAATCAAGTATTATTAGTGTAAAGAATTTTTAAGTCTTAAATCGCATAGCGCCAACCTAAATTCTCCGATTAAGCCACAAACTTCCATTATCCGACAGCGTTGAGCGTACGATCGCTTAATATTTTTACGACAACCCTTTTCTCGAGCCATTTACAGTAACGTTATCGAAATATTAAATCAGTTATTCCATCAACTCCACCTGCCTGTATTTGCAGTAATTATAATAATATAACAACATTACTAACATTTGCCGAAGGTCAAAGTGAGCGTGGGTAAAAACAAAATTAGGCAATTCAAATACATGAATGAAATTAATTATTCATTCAACCCCCTTAAGCTGAGGCCCTTGAATGGTTTCAGTGACCTTTAATACGGACGAAATCCACTTCGCTCATATACAAAATATTTTATTTGAAATGTGTTTTTGTATGAGAAAAAATGTTTTCTAAAATTTAATTACGCTTTCAATATAATGTGACAAAAATAGGTCGTGTGCTATATTAATATTTGAAGCATTAGTCTTTCCACAGGAAAATGTTTTTTGGTTGATAGAGAAAGTTTTAGTATCGATTTACTTTTAATTGTATCAATTATTTTAATCGCGTTAATTATAGTCTTTAAGGTTTTAGTAATTTCGTCGAATTTACGTTGATTACATAAACACACGCAAAGTTTATTTTATATTTAGACTTAGTTCCTTCGCTGTTAATTAGTAAAAGAAGAAGTATGGAGGATATTAGTAATAATTGTGTTTGCTCACAAACGAAAAAAACCGACTTCAATTACATTGACGAGTAATACAATGTAGATCGACGAAAAAATAGTCAAGTAACTACGCGTTATCAAAGATTACTCAAAAAGTAGTTATCAGATCTCGATAAAATTTATATGTGACCACATGATAAACATCACCTTTCGATTAAAAGAAAATTTGTCGAAATCGCTCCACCCAGTCAAAAGTTCTGAAGTAACATACATTAAAAAAAACAGTCGAATTGAGAACCTCCTCCTTTGTTGGAAGTCGGTTAAAAAGTATCGTTAACCTTTAACAAATTAATTTAAGACCCTCATATATTTATAAAATTTAAAAACTGTTATAAATTATACCTGTAATTTTTTTTTTCTTTTAATAAACGCTCTTTTTTAATTTATGTCCCTTTGCCTTACGCCTTCTAAACCTATAATGTAACCAGAAAACTTAAAAAAAATCTTACCACGAACAGTTTTGATAAATAAACATCTGACACACAATATTATAACAAGCTATCAAACAAAAGCGAAGTATATATATAACCTAAGGTGTAAATTGATTTAATGAATCAATACCGACTTACATTGAGAAAATTGGCCTAAATTGATCGAAAATGATAATAAATTGGATGAGATTTAACAAGAAAGAACTTACGAAATTACTATATCGTTTGACAGACCAAAAATGATCTCAATAATTTATCAAATATTTATTAATACAAGAACAAACTAGTAAAAACAAGTAATTTATCTTTTCGCTTGACAAATAATAATATAGTTATCTCCTGATGATAAAGATAGCCTATCAGTTACGTGTAAATTAAACTACAAATTTTGGAATCACAGCGAATATCTAATAGATAAAGAATTTGAAGCTGAAATCGGAAAAAGATATTCGAATATTTATGTTGGATATTGTTACGTGTCAAATAACTATCAGCATTTTGGAATCACAGCGAATATCTAATAGGTAAAGAATTTGAAGCTGAAATCGGAAAAATATATTCGAATATTTATGTTGGATATTGTTACGTGTCAAATAACTATCAGCATTTTATCAACAACGGGTGAAAATGACACTCAAATAAAAATCATTAATTTTAAAATGGTATCGTATATCACTTATCAAATCATTTATATGTACCAAACATTGGAGGGTCCCTAAGAGTGGTAGTCAAACGCTTAACTCAAATCCAATACCGATCTAATCAGATCAAGACCACTCCGAACACTCGGTCGAATTCGAGAGTCCGCCGTTTAAAGCACTCTCCACTTTAGTAACGCTATATATAATGGGTCGGGTTATTGAGGACGATTTTTCACGCAGACTATGGTTTTTAATTGGTGCTTATTCCACACGATGGACGCCATTGTAATGTAATGAAGTATGTGAAAGTTTTTGTTGTTCGTATACGCGAAGTTTGGATAGCGGCGCTCCGAATGTTATTCAAACTGAAATGAGTTTATGATTGAAACTATTACAAACTTAGCCTCGAAGTTGGACCTTCGGAAAATTTGCTTCCTGAATATGAAACATGACAAAGGGGAAACAAAGAGACAGAATACATTACAAAGAGAGAATAGTGCTTTAGTCAAACCTTATACTCTAGAGTATAAAATCATTTTAATGAGTAAGGTGTTACAGCGTTTCTTAGACATTAGCTTTTAAGGAGCGTTGAAGAATCGTACAATAGATTTATTAACGAATTTACTATTTTTACAGGTATTAATGTAATACGTTATCATACAATAACATATATATACATGTAAGAATAAAAATTAGTAATTTAAAAACTTTTAAATAGTTTGCTAACTCACTTACTACGCGGTACAAGTCTGCGTAATACCACGATGTACGGTCGACCGCAAGGATAGCTTTTAGAGTACATTCTCTTAAGATTAATTTGAATCTTGATAAAGTTATACCATTACACTAACACAAAATTGCATTAATGGATAATGTACCTATTCACAGCTAAAATTTTGCAAATGTTGAGTACTGCAAATTAGCGCTACTAAAATATTTGTGTCATCCAGCGTTTTCACCTCAATTTATTAAATTGTTTGCATAGTTTAATTAGACTTCACAATCTAATATGTTTTTACGAATTTGCACGAATTTGTTCTGACTTTTTTCTTTCGTTTGTATTTTCAATTTTAATTGCCAATTTATTTATTTATGTAGTTTTTTCGATTAATGATTTATATAAGGCTTAAATAAAAATACTCTGCGATATTTATCAGCTTAATTTATATAATTAATTTTTTAGTGGATTTCATATAATGAAATATTTATAATTATAACGCTATTTCATTTACATCGATTGTCTTATACTTGATGTTTATCCAGCTTCTGTCGAAATTTCGAAAGGAAAATTGTAGAAAAAAACTATCATGAAATTTCTCAAGGTTGGATAAACTTACTAAATGCGCATCTCTTGTGGTGAATGTCACAGGGTCAGCAGAATCAGTAGCCGTACAGGCGTATTCTAGCCTTCCAGTGACGGTGATGAGTTTGCTGCCAGTTCGAGCTAAGTCGATCAGGTTGAGACGAAGCGTGTCAGCAGAAAACTCCACCTACAAATTAGGTTCATTTTAATAACGGCACTTGTATCTTAAAGGCTAGTTGAGAATTTATATAAATAAATATATACATGTATGTGTGGGTGTGTGTGTATAATTTTTTAATATACTAGCCGTGTGAAAACTATATCTCAATCGAATAAGCCGACTCGGAGATTAGCTTGCACAAACGCACAGACAAACAGACAATAATTCTAACAATCATTGTTTGGGTGCTATTTGCGTTGATAAATGTCCCAATAATATTTTTTCTCATATACTTTCCATTGGAGCATTGGAGCGAATTGAAGCAGCGTGGTGGATTAAGCTCTGATCCTTCTCCTACATGGGGAAAGAGGCTTATGCCCAGGAGTGGGATATTACAGGCTGCTTACAGCTTTTCATGTCTAAGACAGCGATCCGTTACCTTTTTATTATATGTATTGATTATTATATGTAAATTATAAAATATATTTTATAAAATATATTTCAGAAAATTTAGTGTTATGCCATTTCTCAATACTAAAATATGAGTTGTAAATGACTGATCCAAATAATGCTAATAATATTTGAGAAACCTCATACTTAAAAATCTTTATTCATCTCTGAAATTATATTAAATCTGCATAAATTTTGTTTTCAATATGAACACTAACAAAATACTAACCTTCTTAAGACAACCAATGAAATTGGTGTGAACCCTAGCTCCCGGTAGTGCCCTAGCGTTTAATGACCCTCCGACATGAGCTCTGGAACTGGCCAACATTGTGAAAGATCCAGCTACGTGAGAATGTTCTGAATACACATCGTCCACAACAGCTGAGACCTGTGAACAAATTAAAAAAATGAAATTATAGATTTTAATCGATTTCAAATATAAAAGTAGCGAAAATATTGTAACCAAAAAAAAATTGTTTTGTTTTTTTTTTTTTTTTGTTTCCAAGATCTTGATATTCACATTCACCATTTTGATATTCCTAAAAGCATTTGTTTTAGAATTGGTATAACATACACTGAATGCATTTTTGCATGTGAGCGCGAATAGCTAAATCCGAAAGATCGGGGAGTAAGTAAAGTTATTTTTATGGGGATCTAATTATAAAAGGAAGATCTATTTAATTTATCATTATAATGCAAGAACTTTTTCGGATTTTATCGCGGTTTATTAACTTTTTTACGTCACAGAGGGCTTGAGTTTTTACGTGACCATTTAAGATATCCGAAACGTCGCGCCTCTTAAAAAATTAATAGGTACTGCGATAAAATCCGAAAAAGTTGTTTCATCGTAATGAGTGAAATTCTTCTATCATCGTGAAATTTTAGGTGATTTTGTTTCAACATTTGATGTAGGCTTTTTGTTTTATGAAGAAAGGCGATTAATCCATCACGAGGCTCTATTTGATTGACAGATATACAAGAGTATAAATACTAGCTGATCTAGCAAACGTTGTTTTGCCATACGGAGAGGGACACCATTATGACCTTGGGGCTTAAAAAATTTCACGATATATTCTCAGACGTACCAAATATACCTACACGAAAAATTTTATAAAAATCGATCAACACGAGTTTTTTTATACATTAGATGATTATAATTATACACAAAGAGTTCGGTTCCTAAGACAAGCACCTTAACGATTAATTTTTTAACAACAGAACGAATTTTTAAGAACAGAACGAATAGCTGATAGATAACTTTTTTAATCATCGCATACATAACTAAAATTTTCAATCACTGCCAACTGCGCCAACGGGCTAGTCATATGTAATTTCATTTGACAGTTGAAGTTACCATAAACTTATTTGAGCATCAAATTTTGAGTTTCAAACATCTTATCATCAGCAACGACGGTATATTTATATTCTAGACTAGCTGTGCGCGCGACTTCGTTCGCGTGGAATTAAACAAAATAATTATTGTTAAGTTCGCAGTTTTAAAATAAAAAAAAAAAATCTAAAATAAAACTAGCCTAAGTTACTCTTTATTTCATCAGCTATCTGCCAGTGAAAGTCCCAACGAAATCGGGTTAGCCGTTTCGGAGATTAGCCGACACAAACAGACAGACAGACAAGTGAATGTAGTTAAAAGCGATTATTTTAATATTACAAACAGACACTCCAATTTTATTTATTTGTATAGATTTAAAAGTAAAATGGAGAATATATAATTTTTGATTCGAATTGAATTTACGACTTATCAAAGTGATACTACTTTTAAATTTAATGCACAATGAAATTCTTATCAATCTTTAAAACAGAATTAAGGAAATATTGTACCTATATAATAATTTTACACGTGAGTTATAGTTACACTTACGGCGTACCAGTTCGGCCTTGACACTATTATAAACAAAACCTTTGTGTTTTATGATAATTAAATAGCGCTTAAAACATGCTAAACCTTAAACAACATAATAGGAGTTATTTATGCAAAATGAAACAACTTTTTTTAAATTTATTTCTTAGTTTTAGGCGAACATTTTTCATTTAGTTGCAAGTCATTACAGACTTTTAGCGTCCGTGACCTTTTTTTTTTTTGAATTAACCTTTTTTATTTATTTCATACTTGCCGAAATTATGTCACGACTTTAAATTAAAACACTAATTATGCTTTCTAATTGTTCTTTAATAAATAAGTGCATAATAAGTTGGAATATTTTAAAAATACAGTATACCATATTACTAAAAATACACTTGCAAATAATATATTGCAATATACTTGCGAATAATTCGCACTAAATTAGTATAATAATTATCACTTTACAAAATTACAAAAAAGTATTTATACGTGAGTTGATTTAAAATTAAACAAAAAATTTACCAACCGTCAAACGTCGTTGTTGAAGTTGATTCAAAATTAAAGCCGTCAGATGGCAGCATTGCTGTATTGTGCCTCAATGTATATAATTTTATTAATTAATTAATTTACAAAATAAAAGCAACAATACATTTTATAGCTATGAATGCAGGTAGAGCAAGCAAATATCTATAAATATTTGCTTAAATGATTAATTATTATTATGATGATTAATTTATGTGGAATTTTTTCTAAAAAGGGAGGCAAACGTCTTAATTTTAGTTAAGTTAATACTGTAACGATATTCGTAAGTTTGACATTGAAAGATTGGCTGTATAGCGTTATACATGAACAAATTCAAGGTGAAATATTTTTATATATCGACTATCGACAGTGTGCTGGCGCAACGGTTACAGCACTGGCTGTTGAACTTATCACGGTCAGTAAGTTCGTTTTATGTCATTAGCATTTGCGTCACTTAGATGTTAGGATAAAAAAAATCTGGATCTAATACCTCTAAACTAAACCTATCTCTTCAATAAAAGCAATATTTCCTGCCGTCAATAACAATTAACATTAAATAATATCGTCCAATGTAAATCACCCCGTGTATATGCATAAGCTGCACCGACTGCATTTTTTTGTGATTGATTGGTTTGTAAAAGTTGGAGGGTAGTTATGTAAAATGTTGATCGTATTGTTACTGTTGCTATATGCTATTGACTTATTTTTGATGTTGTGAGCGTACAATGTCGAATACCGGTGTGTGGATAAATCAACAATGATTTTAACGTGGCAACGTCTAAGAAGTCGATGAGAGATGGCGGCATGCACGAAACAGGATGACTCATTGTAGCGTTACACTCATTGTACGCTTGCGCCGCATTGGTCTATATGTCTGGGGAGATGCTAATGTTGAATGCTTGTTTTAGTGAAGATTTTTTTTTATATTTCAAATAAAAAATAATAATCATCATCATCATTATTTCAGCCTATCGCAGTCCACTGCTGGATATAGGCCTCCACAAGTTCGCACGAAATATGAATTTTATTGTAACAATGTTGCAACCAATCAAATCAAATTAAATAAAATCAAATCAAAAACAGCTTTATTGAAATAGGCTCCAAGAAGACTTTCGAATCGTCATTTTTACAAATTAAAAAAAGATACTAAGGCTGAATATAAAAATAATATTTTGGTCTTATGGTGCGTATTGTGGTAAATATTCTTCAAACATTGTTTCCCACATTTCTACTTGTTCTTTCTCTGGATGTGTTCCAGGAACTAAATTTTCACCGATATCCAAGTATTCTCGGTTCTCGACTGTGTACGGAAGCCACTTGACGCCCAAGCTGTCATCAGGTGTTGGATCACTGAAAATTAAAAATATATATTATATTTGATCTTTAAAGATCCTATGCAAACTAGCGGTGAACGTAAATTGAAGAAAATACTCGAAAAGAGTTACGAGTATGTAAGTTAAAGGAAAAAAACTGAAATTTATATTTGATGATTGATACGAAACTACTTACCCATATTTCGCAAAGTTTGTCCATAGCGTTGTCACTTGCTCTATCATCTTAAATGTTGTAGAATTTATATCAACCATCATGCTAGGAAATAGGTAACCGAGATCATCACCATGAGCCACCACTGGCCTGTAATCGAAAAGTTGTTCTAGTCCCGTGTGGTGTATAAACATGTTCAGTTCAGAAACGCAAGTAAATTTATATAAATAACTTTTATTTTTATTATTCTTTCCCATAATTTTCGCTTGAGTCATCGTCCCATACACGAATACTTCAAAGTTGAGATATTTTAATAAATCATCTAATGTTTCTTTGGAAGCTATTCTATGTTGCATATAAAAATCTTTGAACCTTTTACCTATTTCCATTTGCGTTTTTAGCGGAATATTGAAAGCCATACCCTCAGGCACAAAGAATTCTAAGAAGTGGTTAGCTTGTTCAAACACTTTATCAGCATCGTTGGCAATTGCGAAATACAATGTTCCTTCGTCTGCTGTATAACCATTAATGACCTCAACTCCTTCGTGTATACCATTTCTTAAAACCTCGTATGAATCATCGTAAAAGAATCTTTCATTATTACCGAATTGTGTTTCATTGACGATAGCATAATAAATATTGGGGCCATCTCTTTGATGCTGCCAGTATGTTGTAGGGATCGTGCTCATAACAAGTTTGTCTACAGGTAATGTCTTAAAACATTCAGCTATTTCTTTATCGTCTGTAGAACCGCAACCCACTTCTTTAGCTAGTAATAAAGCTCTAGTACGTGCGCTAAATGTAACAGGGAACCAAGTTGTTATAGTACCACTTTGTGTGATAGCTCTTTTAAATAAGCCCTTAGTCATGGGTGAGACTAAATGGAAGGAAACACTTACTCCTCCAGCGCTCTCTCCGAAAATGGTTATGTTATCAGGGTCACCTCCGAAATTTTTGATATGCTTTTTAACCCATCTCATTGCCGCTACTTGGTCTTTCATTCCAGCATTTCCGGGGATATCTTCTGTGTCAAGAGAGAGAAAACCTAAAATTTCCAACCTGTAGTTGAGGGTTACCACAACCACGTCTTTTCTGATTAAAAATTGGGGCCCGTGCGCACTTTCATCTCCGCTGCCGCTGACAAAACCACCACCATGAATGAAAACCATAACAGGTAGCGGTGTAGCTGGTCTAATGTTTGGGCTGTAAACATTTAAATACAAACAATCTTCACTGCCATGAGGAGCGATTTCACTTGATAACAGTTGATATTGATAGCAGTGTGATGCGTGATTTATAGCTGGTCGGATTCCTCGCCATGGTCTTACTGGTCGAGGTGGCTAAAATAAACAACATACTTCTAAGAAAAATTATGGCTTTTTAGATTTTACTAAATAGTAAGTAACGAAAATCGACAAGGAAATAAAACGGACTTTCATTACTTTATCGACATCAGTATCAAGAAGTAAATTCAAGTTACCTGAAACCTCAAATCACCAATCGGTGGTTCGGCGTAAGGAATGCCCTTGAAGCTAAAGTAGGGACAGCCATATGGATTTTCTACAATTTGCCCTTCTAAAACACCGTCACTTATTTCTACTTGAACAAATTTTGATATAAGAAGAGTTAATAAGTAACACAACTCCATCGTGATTATTTCGAGAAAAGGAAATTACTCAAAATTTAATACTTTAATAGAACTATTTTTTGCTGCGTAAGGAGTAGGATTTCTTTACAACATTATTCAGTGACCTGTGTCCTTGTATTTCAATTTATAGCGAATTTAAAGATAGTCATCAAAGATAGCATTATAATATTGATAAAATATTTTTATGTGGATAACGTATATAACGTATAAATATATAAAAACATCAAATTTATGCTTCTAAACTTTTAAGAATTATTTATTATTTTATTATTATTTTATTTTATACTTTATTGTAAGTACACCACAAATATATTACAAACAAAGCATAAAGATAGTTACAGACAGTGAAGTACAATGGGCGGACTTATGGCTAATTAGCCATTTCTTCCAGACAACCCATGTTACATAATTAAACATTAACATATTTAATACTAGCTGTGCCCGCGACTTCACATCAGACTCATTATCCACACGACCAAAGGGTTTTGAAATATTGTTCAGATTTAAAAACACACGTAAAAGATTTATTTTTAGTAAGTAGCAAGTACAATTTCAGTTCGAGGCACATTTTGAGTCTCTTCATAATTTTTTATAGAAAATGCGCCTAGTGTATAGACAATCGGGCTCCGATTTATGGGGTTTTAGTTTTGGGGGTTGGGCGGTGGAGAAGGGGGAGGAGTGTGTTATCCTCTGGTACCACCATAGTCGTATGAAACCCCATGGTTATGGAGATATCATAGTTAAAGTTTTGAAGTTAGAATTGTTTTATTTAGAGCTATTAATTGCAATAACTCTAAATAAAACATAATGAATATTTTTCGTATATGACAGTAAATAAGTAAAAATATATTTGAGTAAAAAACATGACATGAAATAAAATAAAATACACCACGACCATTTTGTATAAAAGCGTCAGTCTCAGTCTATGTTGTCTATGTTGTCTATGTCGTTTATATCAGTTCGTATCGTTTGTTGATCTTGCAATCAAAAATCGTTTATACGTACTCCTGTTCGAAAATAATAAGTGAAAGTTGCGAAACGGAGCATAAGTACACTTCCCGCAGCGCTGGAGCTAAGGTTGGGTCAGACATGGAGCTCTAAGGTAGGGTGATAGCTCTACATAAAACAATTCTAACCTCAAAACTTTAACCACGATATCTCCATAACCATGGGGTTTACACGGTGGAAGTGGTACCAGAGGGTAAACCACGCCCACTCCCCCGATTCTCACCCCCTCCCCCGATTCTCACCCCCTCCCCCCAAATCCCATAAATCGGAGTCCGATTGTTTTTAGACTTACCAAAGATACACAGTATTGTTCTATTTCTAACAAAAAATGTCGCGCACAAGTTATTTTTATAATTAGTTCAAAGAAAAACTGCTAAATAACTGACGAAGCCGACACGTTTGTTCGTATACATAAAAATGGAAACAGCGCATAGTTTTAGGCAAATTATCCCCGTGGCACTTGGCACACCCCGCACGCCACACACCACACGGCCAAATCCTGCAAAGTCACGCGTAAGCGGTGCTCCGGATTAGACTAATTTGTCAAAAAAAAATCTTTTACTTTGCGTCGTCCCGTATCTTTTACACTCATTGAATACAGTGCTAGGAATCTTGCTAAACTTCGTTTCATTGAACGCAATCACTGGCGCTCCGTTCGTCCAACTTAATGCCAAAGTACATAGTATAATAGTCCAGCCGTTTCGGAGATTAGCCAAAATAAGCAGACGACAGACAGACTAAAATTATAAAAAATGTTATTTTGGAATACATTTTCCGTATTACTGTGTACATATTACTTTAGTAAAAATCAGTTATTTTAATATTACACACAAACAATCCAATTTTATTTATTTGTATATAGATTTTTAAGTGTACTTGATAATACAACAATTAAAATAAACTAAAATGTTTATGCTACTGATTCATAAAAATAAAGCTTATATTGAACATTCACTAGACTTTTTTATCAAATTTGTCTACGAATGATATGATGATTTAATACACGATTAATCTCATGAAGATAAAGAAATGATACCAATATTAATGGTTCTGCTTACCTGTGTTACAAATAATACTTACCTGTGTTATAAATAATTTTAACATAAAACGAACATAATATTATAAGCGATATGGGAGCTAAAGCACGTGTTAAAATAACGAAAGAACATTCATTACAGACTCCGGTCCGTTGTCGATATAAAAAAAGTTGTCTATGAATGATATGGTGATTTAAATACACTATTAATATCATGAAGGTAAAGACCTGGTACTAATATTAGTGAATAAATAACCTTAGTTATACTCGTATAAGTAAAGAAAATTAAAAAAAATAATAATATGGAAAGATTAAAAAATATATGATTCGAAAAACTATACTCTTCATAATAAAATTGAAAGTTCTGATGATACGACTTTAGCGAATAGAATAAAAGATCTCATTTTTAAATCAAGCATAATTTCGCTTTGGTAACTATAACAGAACATAAGTAGCTAGGCTAAGATGTAAGTTCAATGAAAACAAAATACCTAATTGATTGATTAATTGATTCAACCTGTGCCATCTCACTGCTGGGCATACGAATCTTTTTCCATGCAGGAGATGAGTCGGAGTTTAATAGAACACGCTTTTCCACTGCGGGATGGTGAGTATGTACCCTGTGTGTCTTAAAGATGGTGAATATATAGCTGTATGTCTTCAAGAAGTAAAATATTTTTAAATAGCCTATTAGCTTTGCAGGTAATAATTAAAGTGTTTAATTCTAGCCATAATGTACAGTATATATTAACAATGTAATTTGCTTCGGGTAGTAATAATCCCAAAGTCATACGATTTTCACACTAGGTATTTCCAGACATGAACAACTGGATATTTCCAGATGTGTACAAATATTACATTGATTTGACTGACGGAGTGCTACTATCTATACCTACTATACGGACGGAGTGCTACTATATATATCTACTACTATAATGCGTATGTACACGTACACTGATCACGTTCATTAATGAACCCACTAGAAATGTTTAAATCAATATTATAAATATAAAAGCGAAAAAAAGTGAGTGCGTCAGCTCCGTCGCCCGACTGGAGCTCCTTTAGATCGATTATCTAAATAGGCACAAAAAAGACTTACTAGTCTAAGAAAATGATTTATACCATATCAAATGGTAAATAAACGAATCATATAACGCTATCTGTAAAATAAATAAATAAAGCTAATAAATAATATAGATTATATCTAATAAATAAATAAATAAATAAACGAATCAAATCTATCGATGATACGTTACGGCGAGATGGCGTTTTTAGAAAACGTCGTTAGGTCTTTAGACTTTACGCGATAGATGGCATTATGAGAAACGTAACGAGGTAATTTGTTCAGAAGATTATACACCTCATGTTTTTTTCATACCGGGGGCCATACATAAAAATCGATTTTTAAAGAGTAAGCTCCAAAAAAATGATAATAATCGTTTATCCACACTCACATACATACATCGATATACAGACAACTTAAAGACTAGACAAAAAATTTAAATTACAAGATACTACTCCATTAAAATATACCTGTGTAGTTGTTATAAATAATTAAATTGGAAACAATGTACATAATACGCAACTAAAATAAAACACAATAAATAAAAAATAATAATACTAATAGGTAAATACCAACATAAAAATATTAATGATAATAAAAAAAGAATTAAAAAAAAAGAATGCGGCAATCTGCAAATGAGTAACGATCGCTATCAGGTGTACATGATAAAAACCGGGACCGACGGCTTAACGTGCGATCACGTGCTTCAACACCGATTTTCAGCGTCACCCGTAAGGAGATTATTTTCCAATGAGTGATGGTCCATAAGCCTTTTTTAACACGAGATGAATTTTTAAGGATCAATTTAAGACATGTAAACACAACGATATATTGTCTGGTTTAACTGGAAATTTTCTGGTATTATGTCAAATCGTATACTAATGATTTTGTGATATATTATGATATACTACGATGACGAGTTTGTGATGGTACAATTATTTTTTTTCTGGCCTGAGTGTACGTGCTAGTGGAATACCAATCATGCCACAGAGAGCTCGTTAAGCCCCAGTTATTGTAAAAGTTCGTAGTAGGGGAATTATCCGCAAACCCACAATAAAGTAGCGTGATAAATTAGGCTCCTACCCTTCTCTTAGATGGAGCAAAATGTTTTATTAGACAAAATAAATATCTAATATAGCTTAAAACGAGAAGTACTTAAGATACGTAGAAAGATAATAAATAAATCAAATGCGTCATATCAAAAAAAAAAAAATTATGTATATCTTTATCGAATCGATATCATTGTACATAACATGTATGTTATGCAATACGCTTTCACTCACATAATAAAATTATAATGTTTACAGTAGAATATAATATGACATGAATGCGACATATTAGAACTAATAGTATAATATCACCCTAAAACCATACCTACACATATAGATAACAACAAAAGGATTACAAGATTACCACTGCCACCTTGTAGAACTCAGTTTGCCAAAAGACATTTCGATTACAATGCCCCAAAACTATTTAACATTATAAATGATAAAATTAAAATTAAAGAATTAGGATCCCGTGATTTAAAAAAGATAGTAACTAATTGGCTTAAAACACAAGACTATGAAAATATTGAAAATCTATTCGTACCAATAAAATAATAGGTCAAACTCACTCCAAATCACAGCTAAACGCAGACACTTATTTACATACTCATACGCACACACATTCACATACAACACACGCACACTCACACGCACACATATCCACACACACACATCCACAAACACACACACACACACACACACACAATCAATCACAACTAAACACACATTAATGAAAAATTTTTTTTTTCCCATACTTTAATAATTGTCAACCTTTTTTGTTTTCAAATTCTTTGTTTATAATTTTTGTTTCATTATTGTGTTATTGTCATCCTTGTCTACAGTTTCAATTATGTTTTCGCTATCTGAACGCAAAGTCTGATTATGTAACAATAAACAAATATTTGGGGAAGACACTGTGGCCTGTAACACAGCTTCTCTTAAGCTAGCACAGGTCGCAGGGCTTCTAGATAATGTAAACCACATAATTTGAGCAAATAAACTATTTTTATATTTTGTTTTAAGTTTAATAATACTTGGTGCTTTACCCGAATTATAAATAATTTTAACATAAAACGAATATAATATTATAAGCGATATGGGATCTAAAGCACATGTTAAAAATAAGCAAAGAACAAATTTCATTACAGACTCCGGCACGTTGTCGATATGAAAAAAGTTCTCTATGAAAGTTTGCTAAACGTTCCTGCAGCGCAAGAGTTTTACTCATATCATAGATACATAATGTGATAGGAAACGATCTAACAAACTCGTTACGATAAAAAATTTCAAATCAGAATAGCATGTGTCAAATATCTATTTAACTAGTTTTACCCGGAAAGTCGTTCGCTATTACTTTTATTTTTATTTTTATTTTTTTTTTATTTTGGAAACAAACAGTACAATAATACAAAAAAAAAATCTTATAAAACTAATACATAAACCAATAAAGTTTCCAATAGTAAACAATTCATTAATAAGCTAAAAAGCACACATTAATAAGAAATAATCGATACACACAGAAATATAAATAATTCAACAGTAGTAAATTGAATAATTAGGTAAACATGTACGAATAGAAACATTTCATACAATCATCAATTAAATAATAAATAATTAAAAGATAACAAATTCAGATATATACAACATTAAAAATTAATCATACCATAATCATACTATAATAAAATTATAATTAAATTAATTTATAACAAAATCAAAAAAAATTCATGAATTATGTAAATAATTAATGATAAATTAAAAATCAAAAATTTATTGCATATCGTAATTCACTCCTTAAAGATTGCACTGAACAAGTTGCAAAATCAATGTGATGAAAACATTGGTTGTACATTTTACATGCTCTAAAAGTAAAATTATTCTGCGTATATTTGGTCCTAGTTCTAGGCACGTAAAATAGGGACTGATTACGTGTATTTATTTTGGGACACCTAAATAATATATTACTTAGTAGATAAGGGGAATCAATAAAATTACGAAGTAACTTAAATAAAAATATTTGGTCTCTCTCCAATCGACGATTTTCTAAAGAAGGAATATACGGGATATCTTGAATATGCGGCGAAGCTTTGTAACTTAAAAATTTTATAAATTTATAATTAATTTTTTCCAATTGAGCAACATGACATTTGTAAAATGGATTCCATACAGTTGAGCAGTATTCCAAGATAGATCTTACAAAAGAGTTATAAAGGAGAATAATTGTGCTGACATTTTTAAAATCACGTCCCACTCTCAACACAAAGCCAAGCATTCGGAATGCTTTAGCAGTAACAAAATTAATATGTGACTTAAAAGTCAATTTACTATCGATGTAAACACCCAAGTCTCGCACCTCGGTAACTCGTGTTATTGTCTCTTGATTAAGTTGATAATTAAAATTAATTGTGTTAGTCTTACGAGAAAAGGATATCACGTAGCATTTTTTTATGTTCAGATACATAGAATTCACTGAGCAGTAATCACACAATTTGTTTAAGTCACTCTGAAGTAGTATGCAGTCAGAATTATTAGATACACACCTAAAAATTTTCATGTCATCAGCATAAAGAAGTATATCTGAATTCTCGAAAAATTTATGTATATCATTTATAAAAATATTGAAAAGTAGAGGACCAAGGTGCGAGCCCTGGGGTACACCAGAAGAAACGGGCACAAAAGAGGAAACATGCCCTTTCACTGTCACTGCTTGGCTACGGTTATATAGGTAAGAAGAAAGCCATCGAAGTAGATCGCCATGTATACCGACTCTTTCTAGTTTATTTATCAATATTGCATGTGGTATCTTATCAAATGCCTTAGAATAGTCGGTATACACGACATCCACCTGGTAACCCTGATCCATGGCAATAGAAATGCGATGGACAAACTCACACAAATTACTCTCCGTTGATCTCCCGTCCACAAACCCATGCTGTTGACTCATTAAGAAAGGCCTAAGACTCGGATAAATATTGTCATACACAATTTTCTCAAACAATTTAGCAACAGTAGACAATTTTGAAATCGGTCTGTAATTTTCAACATTATGCCTATCACCAGACTTGTACACAGGAACAACGTAAGATCGTTTCCAAATATCAGGCATGATACCCGATCGTAAAGATAAAGAAAACAAAAGCAGAAGCGGATAAGCCAAAGATTTGTGGCACAATTGCAAAAAAATAGGTGGCAAGCCATCCGGTCCTGAACCCTTATCAACATTCAACTGCCTGAGATATTTCATAACAATATTAACAGTAAGTTCAATACGTCCTAACGACAAATTACTTTTAGAAGACACATTACCTTGGGACCCATAAGAACTAGCAATGTTAGACGGCGCTGAATAGACAGATTTAAAGTGTTCGTTAAAAAATTGACATATTTTGCTTGCATCGGAGGTGCACTCATTCTTGAAAAAAACATCTTTAGGTATATTTACTGAAGCCCTTTTAGACCTAATGAAAGCCCAAAAAAATTTACTATTCCTATTAATTTTTAATTCTGATTGATATATATATTTATCATAACACTCAATTTGGACTTGTTTTTGACGGTTTCTCAGATAGCTGAACATGTTGTAGTCAGATACTCGACCATAGATTTTCCATTGCCTATGACAACGCAACTTATCACATATTATTTTTATTAGACCATTAGTATACCAAAAAGGATACCTTTTGTCGCCTTTTAAAGTTTTTACTGGAACATATTGCGAAATTATGGAGTTAATAGTATCATAAAATAAATTTATAGCATCAGAGATATCGCCGTTACTAAGCAAATGACACCAATCAATACCAGATATGACTTCATTTATTTCATTATAATTAGCATTTCGAAATAAGCGTACCTTACGAGGAGTGGAAAAAGTAGATCTATCACAAGCAATACTTAATTTCACCTTAAGTGTAGGATGATGGACATCTTCCTTTGTAAGAGGAGAATCATTGCGACTCACAACACAGTGAGAGTTGCTAATTACTAAATCCAAATATCGCCCATTTTCATTAGGGACACTGTTAAATTGTTTTAGGTCTGTAATATTTAAGAAACTGAACAATGAATCAACTCCAGGGTCACTATCATCGAAGTTACACATGCTCATAAATTTCCCATCCCAATCCCAAATACAGTTCGAAATGTTAAAATCTCCAATTATAAAAAAACTATCATCGGGATGCGTCAAAACTTCATTTGTGATATGTTCAAAACAATCACAGAGAGATTCAACATGGAATCTACTGTGAGGAAAATAGCAACAATAAATATGGAGCTGCTTAAGGAGAGGTCCAATTTCTAAAGGAATAGAGACTTTAATTACTTCACCAGCAAAATTCTTCACATCAATTGATACTGACGATCGAACCGGTATATCGGTCTTAACTGCGACTAAGACACCTCCACCCATACTATCACCACGACTTTTATACTCACGATCACGCCGATATACCAAATATCTAGAATCAAACAGTTCTTCGCTGAAAATACCATCACAGAGCCATGTTTCAGTCAAACAAATAAAATCATAATCCACACCCAAGATGCTCCTAAAAAATGAGTTTGTTTTAGTACGTAAGCCGCGGACGTTCTGATACAAAATTGAGAAATTCTTAGCCATTAACAATCAGTTTGAAAATAATCACAAATATAAATGTCAAAATAAGAGAGAGTCCAATATTGTACTCAAAGAAGAGTAAGTCCCAATATATAATAATAATGTCACCAAAACCAAAACGCAAAAACACACGATATACCATGATCAATTTCAACAATAATTTTTTGAAGTAAAACTTCTTTACTCAAGCTTGACTTAGGAGGTCAGCTTGTAAATGCGTGACGAAGCGTTAGGAAAAGTGTGATAGAGCGAGTCGAACGGAGCAGGATAAAGAGGTGCGAACAAACATTTTCTTTCCCTTATAGCTACGTTTTGCTATTTACGTTTCGTCTATCTAAGACACAGTGCAAGCCTTTTGTGCAGAAGTTTAACTTCAGTCGTGTGATCTAAAGCACACTTGCTTTTTATTTTTTGTTTTTTTACTTTCATTGTATCGCCAAGGGAATCGTATTTTTGTAACATTTACCATCGGTAATTTTGCAACAACAAAAAAATCATACCCGTAAAATCATTTTTAGTCTATGATACGAACTACGTGTGATCTGCAATTATCTACTTAATGGATAAAAAATAAATAATTATCTTATTTGGTATGTTAAAGATAAATAGCGAAAAAGTTGACTGAAAAATTTCTGACCAGGCTGTATTATATTCAGCGACCGCCATTCAAACCAGACTTTTAGCAGACGACCCTGTGACATATTCGCAATGAAACAGCGCTCGTGTTGATGTAAGATTTATTTATTAAACACGTAGGTGAAAGTAACTAGAACAATTTCTATTAATATAACTATTTATACCTGCTAACCCAGTAGTTATGCCAAGTAAATAATAGACACCTCAACATTGGTATTTTTTATTTACAAGCTTTATACTCTCGGTAGACAGTATATTTATTTTCTAAACTCGTAGTTGCATTTATAAATAAATAAGTTTGTCAATTTTGAATTAAATATATCCTGGCCAGTAATTTTCAGTCAACCTTTCGCGGTTATTTTCTAATGTACTAAAATAAATATAAAACAATTTTCATCGATCAAGCAGATGGGATGATCAAAAAACATTTCGCGGATGGGAGGAATTTAAGGGACGTGAAGATAAAGACAATTCTATAAAATTTGAGGATTTCATTAGGTTTATGCGTAACCGCGCTGATTTAATAGAAACAATAGAACTTTCATGAAACAATGTAACTATTTCATTTGTAAGGGGTCCTAAGTTGAAGTCTATGGTAGCTCAAAGTCCAATCAATTCCGGCAGAGATTTTGTTACGAGAACTTGCCCTAAATGTAAAGGTGACCATAATCTAAATACTTGTACACAATTTCTTTCGTTGAGTAACAATGATCGTTTTAAATTATTGCCAGATTATAAGGTGTGTTATAACTGTTTGCATAAGGGTCATTTTGCTAACCGCTGTAAAAAATCGGGTTGTAAGTTATGTAACCGTAAGCATAATACGCTCATTCATGTTTCGAACTCTAAGAATATGTTGAATATTCGCAAAGACAATAATTTTAGTAGCCTGACCGATAGACCGTCATCATCACCATCACCATGTACTATGAGCGACATAAATAATGTAGCCTTGTCAGTTCACGTCACAGCCTGCGGTGATCTTAAGCAGTGCGAAGTTCTGTTATCAACCGCTTTGATAAATCTATATGATCTTCATAATCGTGCGCATACCATTCGCGCCGTTCTTGACAGTGGCAGTACATCGAGTTTTAGGACTGATAGGTTGTGAAAAAGATTAAATTTACCAACTAGTCAGGTAAATAGTCAATCTAAGGCATAAATAACGTGAGCTCTCACGTAGATAAAACATGTCGTGCTACCATGACATCATTAGATAACAGTTTTTCTACTAATGTTTATTGTTTTGTTTTACCATCAATTACTTCTCAGGTGCCAAGTTGTCAATTAAACTTATCTAATTTAAATATTCCCTCTGAGATATGTTTAGCTGACCCTACGTTTTATAAGCCCTCTGATGTAGACATCCTAATAGGCGCTGACCTATTCTGAGACTTGTTAAGGTCACACAAAATAAAATTAGGTGAAGGAAAGCCTGTACTCTGTGAAACAAAATTAGGTTAGATAGTCTCTGGTACTATCAGTAACAAGCATGTTACATTAGTTTCTACAAATATATGTTGCAATTTTGCCAACATTAGTCCTTCATCTAGAAAGAAAGAAAGAAAGAAAAGTTCTTTATTGGCCATAATCATTTAAAATGTTAATAAAACAATAAGTTAGAAGGCCAACCAGGTCTCTGCCTCAGCATTGCTTAGCAGCAAATTGTTACTGCAAAGGCGCTGCTCTTCCGTCAGAGCCTGCATCGGCGACTTCAGACGCCAAACGCCACAAGAACATAATGTGCTTAATAAAAAAGAGAATATAAAATAAAAATCAACGAAAGATAGACACGTAAAAAAAGAAGAAAAAAAAACTTAATAATGAGAAAAAAATAACAGAAGTAACAATAAAAATATTCCAGAAAAAAGAAAAGAAATATATAATAATATAACAGTCATACAGCCTGACTAGAGTCACACAAATGATGCTCACTCATATTTAACAGTCAAAGTCAATAATATACTTATAGTAAATAATTAAAGAGATATATATGTAATACATAAAATAAATAATAACATTAAATCAATAAAATAAATAAATAAATAAATACATAAATAAGAAAACGTATTCAGAGTGCAAGCTTCTGTCAAGGCTGTCACCAAAAACGCACACGTCCAGAGCGACAACCCGCTAACGCGAGAAAAAGTCACGTCACTGTCATCAAATAAGAGTTACGACGACATATTTGTACAAAAAATTTGTTGTATTTTTGCAACGTGGTCGTGACGTGGACAATAGAATTATATATCATGACGTGGCAGTGGTTATAGAGCGTAGTAGGGACCAGTCAAGGAGTGCAAACCCCCCGGAAACCGAGACAAAGTCCGCCCCGGCAAGTCGCGTAGACCCGTAGGTAAGTTAGGTTTTTTGCCAAGTTAATAACTGTATCTTTATACGACGTTTAAATGTGACTCTGGATTTTAGTTCGCGCATTGGTGGCGGTAAATCGTTCCAGCACCGGGAGGCCGCAAACCTGAACGATCCACGAAAGGCAGCAGTTCTGTGCGCCGGCGTCTCGAAAACACTAGTACAAGCACGCCTGGGGTACCCTCCATGCACCTTAGTCCACGCCAATTTGCCAAATAGATATTGCGGTGTTCCAGTGCTCAGTAAGTCGAACATCATTGTAGACAAGTGCATCCTCCGGCGAGACTCCATGTTCAGTATGTTCCTATTATTTAATACAGGTGTGACATGAGCTCGCGAGGACAAACCAAAGCAATACCGTGCACAAGCATTTTGCACTCGCTGTATGAGTTTTGAAGTTCTAACAAGCAAGCATGGACCATAGACGGTATCACAATAGTTTAACTTAGATAGTATGAGTGACTCGCACAAGGTTAATCTTAGTCTCTCGCTGATATAGGGTCTAATGTTATATAGAAGCTTCAATCTATAAAAGCAGTTACGGGCGCACTCCATAATATGTTTCTCAAAGCGGAGGTCGCCATCAAGCACCAGGCCCAGGCTCTTAACGTTGACCACACGCTCCACCCTTTCCCCACCTATCATTATGTTTATGGGTATGTTATCATACAGAGCAATCTTTTTTCTAGAACCAGTTACGAGGAGCTTGGATTTCTTGGGGTTCAGGACAAGACAGTTTGTTTTGCACCACCTTGAGATTGTCTTTAGGTCGATATTTACCTTATCAATAGCAGAGTCATAATCAACTGGCAAAAACGAATAGCACAGCTGCAGGTCGTCAGCATAGAGATGGTATTTGCAAAAGGTGATACATTCTACTATGTCGGCACTGTACAACGCATAGAGGATCGGCCCCAGTATAGAGCCCTGAGGGACCCCACGACCTACAGACTGAACTCCCGACCGATACCGTGACCCATCAGCTCTAACCAATTCTACATACTGCTGCCTGTTCTGCAGATAACTGTGAAACCATCTTACAGCGTGGAGGTCGATACCATAGTATGTTAGCTTAGACAGCAGCAGCGCAGTGTTTATTGAGTCGAATGCACGTGAAAAATCAAGCAATATGAGAAGGCTGACCATCCCCTGATCCTGGGCGGTAAGCAAATTATCGACAATGTCCGACAAGGCAGTTGCCGTGCTGTGTCCCTTACGAAAACCGGATTGTAACGATGGAAGTAGACTATTGCTCTCAATATAATTGGTTAATTGGTCACAGACAATACGCTCTAATACCTTTGACAAGCAAGGTACCAGACTGATGGGCCGCAAATCTTGCACAGAAGTAGGGTCATTAACTTTCGGTATGGGTTTGACCATAGCAGTTTTCCAACCACTTGGGAATTCTCCTTCTGTTATTGAGCGATTAACGATCGCAACTATAGTGCGCAATGTTTGTGGCAGTGTCAGCTGGAGCATGTCTAATGATATACCATCATGACCCTGAGCATTGGAGTTGATCCTCATTATAGCCTTCAGAACCACCTCCTCACTTACCGGACTAAGAGAGAAAGTGGATGAGGAGTGACGATGATGCACAAAATAAGTAAGATCAGAAAAGTTAGTTTGATTATCACCCGAAACTGTGAGAAAATGGTTATTGATTGCATCAGGATCAGCAAGGTGTGAAGGTAAGTCAGCACTTTTGTTTTTATTAGGTAAAACTGTATGCTTGAGGTTTTTCCACAGCTTTTTGGAGTTACCTATGTTGTTATTGATAAATTTATTAAAGTAACTCTTTTTCTCCTCTTCTATTGCCTTGGTTACTATGCTCTTCATTAGTTTATAGGATTCCTTAGTGTTCTCTGTCTTTTTTATTTTATACTTTTTATGATATTTGTTCCTAATGCGCATCATTGACCTAATAGTTTCGGTAATCCATGGATGGGGGGGATATTTTAATTTCAAGTTTATAATGGGGACATGCATGTCAAATATCTTGATTAAACAGTTGGTAAAAGACTCTACCATCTCGCTGACACTACCACACTGCTCAAGCGATTCCCAATCAGTTGAGCTTAGGTCATCGCAAAACTGATCGAGAATGATATCTTTTAGTGGTCCTAATGTTCTGTAAGTTGGTTGATACTTTGGCTTTTTAATTTTGAATTCTGCTTTTAGAAGGGCATGCGCACCCAGCTCTGGAATATGTTCTACATCAACCAAGCCCACAGGCATGTCAGAGCATATCAAATCTATCAGACTACTGCTACGGGAGGTAAAATGAGTTGGCTGAGTGATTATCTGTTGTAGTGAGAAACAATTCAAAAAATCACGAAATAATCTGAACCTACTGGTATTTGTCTCGAGAAGGTTAATGTTGAAGTCACCCATTAGAATTATTCCGTCATTTCGATGCAGAGCCGCTACGGAATCTGATAAGGCATCTAAAAAGATGCCAGGATCCTGCCAGGGAGGTCTGCACGCTGTACCTATAGTGATGGTTTGGTTTTGTATACGGGTCGTGATCCACATTTGTTCCACCTTGTCAGACGTGGGATATTTACCACAACGGGCATAGATTCCTTTGCGTATGTAGAACCCCACACCCCCACCTCGTCCTCCCTTAATATTGATTGATCTAGGGATGTGTCTCAGAGTGTAGCCCACCAAACTTGGAGCCCTACTCTCTTCACCAGACCTGAGCCAGGTCTCGTTAATAGCCACTATATCCGGTCTAAAATCTGTTATGGCAGCTATAAATTCATCCTGATTGGTCGATAGCGACCCCGCATTCAAAAATCCAACAGCTAGGTTTTTTTTGTTAGTCATTGTTTATAATAATTAGAGACATAAAAAATAAAAGATAGTTTACTGCAATGAACATAGATATATAGGTAACAATGAGAATTATAAACCAGTTGTTATTAGATACCGTAGGTGTGGACTTGAATATTGTGTGTAGCATGCATGTATAGTTAAAGTAGTGAATGTATGAGTTAAATACTGTTTGTGTGCAAGCAAATGTTAAGTAGTGAGTATAATAGTGGGAACTGCTATGAGTATATAGTGAAATAGAGACATTATATGTGTGAGCATCAGCTGAATCTGTTTGAAAAATTCTGTAAATGAACTTAAATACAATGTTTATAAGTAGATACTGTGTTTCATTTCCTATTCTAACTAATCTTTCAATTTTAGGTCGAACGTCGTTTTCGAATCTTTCAATTGTTGTCGCCAAACACCCGTGACAAGTCATCTTCCGAGCGAAACTGATGAACGGGGCCTCCATCCATCCGACGTGCGAAGATTCGCCCTCGCTTCGTCCAGCAGTAGCGCCACTTGAGCCGGCCGCACTCCTCGCGCACTCTGTGAAAGAGCACGCGGTTGCGGCGCGTCAGGCGCTCGTTGACGAAGACGCGCGCGCCCCCGTCCGCCGCCAGGCCGCGCCGCACGCGCGTCGCCTGCAGCAGCTCGTCCCGCAGGCCGCGGCGCGCCAGGCGCACCACGAGGCGGCGCGGGCGGCCCGGCGCCTGGCCCGGCGCCGGCGCAGCGCTCACGCGCTCCGCGAACACCACGTCGCGCGCCTCCAGCGCTACGCCCAGCCGCGCCGCCAGCACGGCCACCTCATGCGTCGCGCTCACGCCCTTGTCCTCGGGCAGGTGCCCGATGTCGAGGTCGGACAGCAGCGCCTCCTGGTCCCGCTCGTTGAGCTCGAGTTTGAGCTCTTCGACCTTGCGCTCGAGTGCGACGACTTCCTCCGCGCTGCCGGCGTCCTGGCGCTTCTCGAGAGCGTCCAGCCTCTCTTCGACGCTACTCATGCGCTCGTTGAGATTCGAGAGAGACATCCGCAGCTGTACCAGCTCCTCCCGAAACTCCCTCATAGCGGCGATGCTTTCTGCGACCTCGCGTCGAAGGTCGACGACGACGGCCGCAGTCTCCACGACGACGTCCTTGGACGTCGCCCCGGGAGAGCTAGAGGGGCTCCCGCTCGCCTCCTCGATCCCCTTCACCGGCGTCTGGCTATTGTCGCCTTTCCGAAAGTTCCGCTTACAAGCGGGGCAGGACCAGTCTCTGCAAGCCTGACCCCTGTCCGAAATACCGACACACGCCCTATGGAATTTGTTCGGGCACAGGGAGCAGGTGACGGCACCTGTCGGCGAGAGAAATTTACCACATCCCCCACAATTAACCATATTTGCACTGGTACTAATTAGTTCCACTATTCCACGATAGATGCGACAAGGCTATAAACTATGATCTGTAGAGCAATAAATGCGCAGACGCTCAATTCACAGAGTACCCTCTACTATAATATTATACGAGTAGATATATATTATTATATCGCGAGTTTTCTTTGGGAAAGAACTCACCCAGAGTGTCACCCACAATGCCACAGCGTCACAGGCACACAACACTCACAACCACGCGTTTCAAAGAGGGTAAAAATACGTATTTTTATTTAAATTGCGAGAATACACAGATATGAACTGTACCGTTTGACGTCTCAAACGTCACTCCGTAAGTGTTATGTGTCACATCTGTAAGTGTTATGGACCAAAGTAGAGCCGATTTATCACATTCGCTGATGCGGGCATCACGGCGTTGCATGAAGTCACCTAAGCATGTAACATAGTAAAATATTGTGCATAGCGACATCTGGTTCTAGCTGCAGTATTACTATAGATCCTAGTATTGAGGTTTGTCTAGCGAAGCTTGCGGGCTCACTAGATGGCGTGCTTGGAGAGTTGCTATGTATTTGCACGGTTTTGTTTTTACATCGTTTCATGTTTAAATATTTATTTAATTTCATAGGGTTTTTGTCCAAATTGTTTTTATAAATAATAATAAAAAAAATATTTATATAGATTTCTTTCGGTTTGTGGTAATGGATAAATTTTTAATTTTGAGTGGCAACACTGCCAGGTTGAATGATTTTCGCTTCGACCATGATTGGAAATGGCGAGGGAAAGATTTCACGTTTTCGTTGTTCTTTGGCCAGGTTCGCCTGTGTTATAAAATTATGTCTCTAAAGTAGAATAATTTTTTTTTATTTATCTCAACAATAATGGTGAGTTGATTTCGATATTTTGGTGGGACCTTTTCCTTGGTGGTTTGTGATAACCTATAGGTGTCATATTAACTCGTAATTTACTTTTGTTACAGCTTCCTTTGTTTTGTTTTTTTTATGAAATAGATATTTTTATCTGATTTCGAGGATGGCGGGAACGAGAGATTTCACATATGCAATCTACTCTGGTAAGATTTCAAACCATTCTTTTAAATTTTGCATAGGTTACTATTCCGCCATTTTGAGAACGTGTTTTCTTTGTTTCAGGGTTTTTTTTTGTGTTTTTTTTTTATTGTTTTCTGTAACTAATTAATAAATTCATTACTTTAATAGAAAATACACTTGGGTTACCATGATGTAGGAAAATTTAAATATTAAAAATTATAACTTGAAATTAAGATGGAACTTAAATGAGTTACAAACCAAAACTCAAACTTAAAATTATATTTCGATTTCATTCTGTCATTTTTGTTAAACTTCAATCATCGAAGCCTGGATATTTGAATTTGGAATTTTAATAACACCAGAGGGGATCTCTTCAATATTTTTGGAAGCTGAGTCTACCGTGGATAACCAGAGCAATGAAACACCTGTCCGTATTAAAGTAAAACCCATTGGGCTGGAGATCCTGCTCCTCGAAACTTCCTGTTGAAACCTTAACACCCGGTGGATGTCCAGAGCAAATTGACAATTGAAGTAATTGGTAATGAATTAGTGAAGAAGAGGTACAGACTTTATCATTATTTAGTTTGATCTATGCTTATTTTTACAAGGTTATTGGAATTCTGGTGGTATACTCGTTAAACTCATTATACTCATCATATATTTTTAAATGTTAGAAAATGTTAAAGAACCTTATCTCTACGACTGAGCAACCTTAGAAATTGTTTAGACTGTAATTTCTGAATTGATGGTTTTTGGGGTTAGCTAGGTAGGCTTATTTTTTTTTATATTTTTGTTACTTGAGGGTAAGTGAAATAATTGAAATTAAACTACCTTATTGTTGAACTACTAGTTATAGACTCATCGATGACTTCTCATGGTAATACGAAACGTGATTTACTTTCAATTATCGCTCGCATCTTTGATCTTTTATCCCCATACATCATTAGCATAAAAATGCTATTGCAACAAATGTGGTTAGACAAGTTATCATGGGATAACTTATTGCCACCTAAAATTAGTATGCATTGGCAAAACATTGTCAAAGGTTTGCATCTTTTAAATAATTTCCGCATTCTTAGCATTACAGTCTGTGATTCATACAAAGATTTAGAGCTTCATATTTTTACAGATGCATCTGACCGGACATATGGAGCGTGCGTATATGTTCGCTCCTAAAATGATAAAGGTAACTGCATGGTTCGTTTGTTAACGGCCAAAAGTCGAGTAGCACCGATAAAACCTATGACATTACCACGATTGGAATTGTGTGAGCTTTGATAGGAGCCCGTTTATATGACAAGGTCGTAGGCTCGCTTCAGGCAAAGATAAGTCGTGTCTATTGCTGGACCGATTCGACCATAGTGCTAGGTTGGTTACAGATGTTGCCTTGTACTTGTACATTTGTACGCAACCGCGTTGCTGATATTTTAGAAAAGACAGACACTTGCATATGGAGACACGTTCCAACCTGCATGAATCCAGTTGACTTGATATATCGTGGTGTCGATATTAGTACTTTGCACAAACATGATTTGTGGTGGCCTGGTCCCGAATTTTTGATGAAGGATTCGTCTCGTTGGCCTTCTCAAGTCAACCATTCTGAGCTTCTACCGGAAACTCGACCTGACGTTTCGTTAAGCGCTGTCGTTGACAACAGTACATTACATAATGGATTATTTCAGTTTAATCGTTTTTCTAACTTTTTACGTCTTGTTCGTTCCGTAGCCATGTAATGCGGTTTGTTAGGTGTTGCAAAAAACAATTACCAGCAAATAAGTTTTTATCTGACGATGAATCAAGGGATGCATTAAATTTAATTATTTTGAAATGTCAAAAGGAATGTTTTTCAAAATATAGTTTATTGATTAAAGAACAAACTATGCCTAAAAGCAGTCCTCTCTTAAAATTTAATGTTTATTTAGACGAAAATAGTTTAATGCTTGTTGGGGGACGACGTCTTGAGAATTCTAATTTTCTTCATAATAAAAAGCACCCATTAGTATTACAGTCCACTAATCGTTTTACGAAAATATTATTTGATTATGAGCATAAAAGATTGATGACAAAAAAGAGTGAGACAGACACGCTGGCCCACAGTTATTGTTAACTTCAATTAGGGAAAACTATTGGCCTATAAGAGGTCGCAATTTAGCGAAGGCTTGTTATCATAAATGTGTGCGGTGTCATCGAATGAAAGGCAGGGTCGTTACCGCTTTAATGGGTAACTTACCACAGGAGCGCGTCCTTCCAGGTGGTCATCCCTTTGAGACAACCGACGTGGATTACGCCAGCCCGATGACGTGCGCAAGCGCCAAACTCAAATTCAAATTAAAATTATTTATTTCATGTAGGCCAACCTGTGGCTCTTATGACACGTCATGAGTCTACCACCGGTTCGGAATGCGAATTCTGCCGAGAAGAGCCGGCAAGAAACTCAGCAGATGCACTTTTCAAAATATTCATTTTACAATATTTTCAATACTAACCTACAATACACTATACTAATTACAAAATTTCCATACTAACTTGTGTTTTACTTACTATTACATCGTCATAAGTTTTCTATACTAACTTGTGTTTAGCCGGATGCCTAGCCGATTTATCCAATAAAACTTTGTTAGAAAAGAATATATTTAATCTAAATAAACTTTTATAATGCATGTTAAATATACTAAAATTTGTCATTAAGAAATTCATTAACATTGTAATAACCGCGACTCAGTAAGTAAGTTTTTACGCATTGTTTAAATTTGTGCAGTGGCAAATCTAACAACTCCTGAATCATATTAAATAAGCGTACGCTCAACCCCACAAAGGGTTTTTGCACTTTGCGCAGGCGTCATGATGGTATTTCGAGTTTATGACGATTTCTAGTAAGACGATTGTGTGTATCGCCTCTTTGTTTATGTAAATGAATGTTTTGTCTCACAAAGACTATATTATTATAAATGTACTGTGAAGCTACCGTAAGTATTCCAATCTCCTTAAACTTTTCACGAAGAGATACGCGTGAACCTAGGTTATAGATAGATCTGATGGCTCTTTTCTGCAATTTAAAAATATTTTCAATATTAGCTGCTCCGCCCCACAATAAGATTCCATTGCACTATGGAAGTAGGCAAAGTAGACAAGCCTAGCCATTTCCACGTCGGTAAACTGTCTAATTTTTCTGACAGCATAGGCAGCTGAGCTGAGTTTTCCCGCCAATGTATCAATGTGAGCGTCCCACTGAAGCTTACTATCCAAGGTCACCCCCAGAAAAATTGAGGAGTTTTGAATTATAAGATTTTCCCCGTTTATTTTTATTGTGTTATCAATTTTATTTACATTTGGTACAATGAATTCTAAACACATAGTTTTTTTGCGTTCCAGAGCAAATTATTAACAGTAAACCAACGCGATATCAAAGATAACGTACTGGTCGTCCAATGTCGCGGATGTAGGTTAGCGAAGGTGTATATAGCAATTTTTATTTGCTTCACCACCAAGGCTGTAGCACTTAGAGCTTGTGGGTGATTTAACATGTAAAAGCTTTTACTAGCCTTATATAGATTTATTTCGCGAAGAGGAAAACCAACTGATATTTTTTCTGATAACATTTGTTGGTGCGTACAATGGAGCTTTCGAAATTTTTAAAAACGAATAGCGATTACTTGGGTAAAAGTATGGCCAATGATGGAATAAAGTTCCATTTTATTCACGCGTATACTCCTCATTTTGGTGGTCTCTGGGAGGCGGGTGTTAAGTCAACAAAGTATCATCTTCAGAGAGTGTTGGGAAATTGTAATTTTACGTACGAGCAATTTAACACCATTTTAATTCAAATTGAAGCCATATTAAACTCTCGTCCACTAAAACCGCTGTCTTCAGATCCTGCTGACTACATGCCGCTGACTCCAGGCCATTTCCTTATCGGTCGTCCACTTACTTCCATATCACAGCCAAAATATCAAGATCACTTCATAAATCATTTAACTCGTTTTCAAAGAATCGAGCAACTCCGCCAACATATCTGGCGAGATGGAGTAAAGAGTACGTTTCTGAATTGCAACAACGCACTAAATAGCATTCATGTAAGGACGAAGAAGAAGTGGTCTCTGCCTACCCCCAGGGGAAAGAGGCGTGATTATGTAATTGTATACATATATATATATATATATCTCTAGTCATGGGATACTCATCCCAACTTACCTGTCCGGTAGTTGTGGTATGATATACGGGTATGCGACCCCGGCTTCCCTAGCTATTACTGCCCTATCCCTTGCACTCCTGGGTGGTAATATCCTACATTTCCTATTTTCCCACTCTAACTTACCAATCTTCCTTGTTCACACCACCTATCCCTTCCCTTTCCCTATTCCTACCCTCCCCGCCAATCCAACGTCTGCCGCGCGGATGGATGCATGGCTAGGGGCAAGCCTAGTCGTAAGCGTGCCATATTGCCCTGGGACCGGGCGACCCAGAATAAGGCCAGCCTTACCCTGGCATGCGGGGCTCTGCCAGGGTGGACAAACTTTTCCCTAGCTACTCGTGGGAACGCAATGGATAACCGAAAAAATTTTATTCATAAAAATGGCGGCGGTGTGGTTCGCCACCCATCACGTCTCGTTTCTCGCGGGGGCGAAAAGCGGCCTATGGAGAGCCGCTTTGCTACGTTGAATGTAAGAGGAGGAATGGATGGTAAGGTAGATGAAGTATGTCAGATGATGGATGAAAGATTCATAGATATTTTGTGCGTGAATGAAACCAAGAGGAAAGGGTGTGACACCACGGTACATGGACCCTACACGGCATACTGGTCGGGAGTCCCCCAAACCAGCCGAGCCTGTCAAGGAGTTGGTGTGATCCTTTCCTCTCGAATGGTTGAATGTGTGATGGAGCATGAATGTGTAAGCCCAAGACTCCTCTGGATTAGATTGAAAGTCGGACTCACTCGCTTGTTTATCCTTGGGGTCTATGCACCGACGGATCTGTGCGGAGGTGGGTCATTAAAAGACCAACAAGAGAGAGAGGAATTTTGGGATAGCATGAGAGAGGTCTTGAATAAATGCGGAAAAAATGAACGGATCGTAATGTTAGGGGACTTTAATGGGTGGGTTGGAGTAAAGCGTGATGGGTATGAAAGAGTTCTGGGTACGTTTAGGGACGAAAGAGTGAATGACAATGGGAGAAGTCTGCTTGAAGTATGCTTGGAATGGAATCTTTGCGTGGTCAACACAATGTTTGAACACAAAAAGATCCATTTGTATACAAGAGATGAGGGTGAGTCTAGAAGTATGATTGATTTTGTAATTGTGGATGAAAGACTGAGAAAGAAAGTGCTTGACACTCGGGCATACCGCGGTGTTGGTCTCGACACAGACCACTTCCTGGTCATAGCCCGAATACGTGGCCTCTTTAAACGATGGCGCCACCGAGGGGCCGAGCCTACGAGTGTTTTAGCCAGAATAAAAGTGGAAAACCTACAAGGAAAAGAAAAGAAAGATGAGTATGTAGAGAAACTGAAAGAAAGTTTTAAAGGCATAGAAGAGATAGGTGTGATTGAGAATTTGTGGGAGACTTTTAAGAAAGGGGTCGTGAATAGTGCTATTGAGGTGTGCGGGGTAGCTAAAAGAAGGAAAGGAAGAAAGAACTATAATGTGTGGATGGATAAAGATGTACAAAAGGCTGTGCAAGAAAAGAAGAAAGCGTGGTTGGATTGGTTAGCAACAAAAGCTAACCAAAAGGTTCAAAAGGCAACGGATGACGAGGTAAAGGAAGCAAGAACGAAGTATAAAAGATTGAAATCAGTAGCGAAAGAAGTGGTGTCTAGAAAGAAAGAAGAACGAAAGGATGATTTTGATAGGAGGCTCACTGAAGATTTTCAGTCAAACATTAAGTTTTTCTGGAAATCCATCAAAACAGCCAGAGGAAAAATTTCTCCCTCGGAGCTGAGCACAATCAGGAGTCAAGATGGGAGCGTTATAAATGGAGAAGAATGTGTGTTAAAGAGATGGAAAGAGTATTTTGAAAGTGTGTTTGAAAGAGAGGAAGTGCAGGTACAACATCCGGCACCTTCCATTGAGAGTAGTATAAATGTCGATGAAAGTGAGATAAGCATGGATGAAATAGTGAAAGCGCTGAAAAGTATGAGATTAGGTAAGGCTGCAGGGTATGACAGGATCACCGTCGAGATGCTGAGGGCTGGACAGGGTATAGTGGCTAGCCAGCTGTACTGCCTTTTCAATTTGTGCTGGCGAAATGGGCAAGTACCGGAAGACTGGTGCAAAGCCGTAATCGTGCCGTTGTATAAGGGAAAAGGGTCACGGCAGGACTGCATAAATTACCGCGGTATAAGCCTTCTCAGCGTCGTCGGTAAATTGTATGCGAAAGTGTTGATTGAAAGGGTTGTGAATGAAACAGATGAAAAAGTATGGGATGCACAAGCGGGATTTAGAAAGGGAATGGGATGTACGGATCAGGTCTTTTCCTTGCGGTGCATAGCCGAAAAGTTTTTAGCAAAAAACAAAAAGGTCTATTGCGCGTTCGTGGATTTGGAAAAGGCCTATGATAGAGTGGTGAGGAATGAATTGTGGTCAGCATTGTCCGTGTACGGTGTGAGCGACGCACTCATGCGAGCACTACAATCTCTTTATAGGGATTCTAGTGCTTGTGTGAGGATAAACGGGGCATACCATGAATGGTTTAATATCGAAAAAGGTGTTAGACAGGGATGTGTAGCGTCACCGTGGCTGTTTAACTTGTTCATGGACAATTGCTTGACAGAGTTAAAAGAGAATGAAAGTGGGTTGAGAATGGGTGAGTTACTCGTCAAATGTCTTCTCTATGCTGATGACCAAGTATTACTTGCGTCCTCGGCCGAGGAGTTGCAGGAGATGGTAACTGCTATGAGTGGAGCTTTTGTTAGAAAGGGAATGAAGATGAATGTAAAGAAGACGAAAGTGATGGTGTTTGAAAGAGATGAGGTAGTGACAGACTGTAATATCGTGATTGGAGATGAACAAATTGAACAGGTGAAAGAGTTTGTGTATCTGGGTTCGAAGTTTACAAGGGATGGAAAGTGTGAGAGTGATATTGAAAGAAGAGTGAATGCAGGAAACATGGTGAACGGAGCTTTGAACTCCTTTATGAGCAGTCGGAAGGTGTCTAAAAAGGCTCGTTTGGCTGTGCATGAGGGGGTGTTGCTTCCGACACTCATGTACGGAAGCGAAAGTTGGGTATGGCAGAAGAGACATGAAAGCAGAATAAATGCAGTTGAGATGAGAGCGTTAAGAAGTATGATAGGAGTTAAACTGAGTGACAGGATGAGAAATAGTGAAATAAAGAAACGGTGTGGTCTGAAAGAAGATGTAGTGACAAAAATTGAGAAAGGTATGCTGAGATGGTTTGGTCATGTCGAGAGAATGAATGAAGAACGACTGACGAAAAAAGTGTATAAGGCGAGTGTGAGTGGAAATGTTGGAAGGGGTAGACCTAGGCGGACATTTCAAGACCAAATAACGGGACGTTTTGAAATAAGGCCAGGTCAAGAGTACCCTAAACCGACGAGCATGTATGAAGGGAATAATGAAAGTGGATGAAGCGAAACAAGTATGTAAGGATCGTAGCAAGTGGAAAGAAGTGGTCTCTGCCTACCCCTACGGGAAAGAGGCGTGATTATATGTATGTATGTGTGGCGAACTTCCTGATGATAATAAACGCCACAATATTATTTTATCAACTTGGACCAGCTCCTTACAAAATTTACACATTGGACCACACGATAAAACCAATGCGTTGAAAGAAATATGACGCCATCAAGAATTGAAGTGTTCGGCTGAACGGCGCTCACACACCACACTTGCTTACGAATCTTAAAACTGACCGCGCATCTAAATTTAATTATTATTACATTCTCATATTAATTGTAATATCGTTTACTTTCTAAATTAAATTCATCTACATATTAAATTTTGTTATTAATAATTATCTCCTACATATAGTAATCATATAAAACTAAGAACATCTTTTACGAGTACATAAAGTACATTAGAGAGTAACAGTCAAATAAATGTGAGGTTATTAGGATAGACCGAATAATAGCTAGGCATTCTAGTGACCCCATATATGTATGTATATATGTATATGTAAGGACGGAGGATTTACAGCTGAATTCCTTAGTGGTGATAAAGGAAGAAAATCTACCTCCACTGAAATGGAAATTGGGACGAATTCTTGCCGTCCATCCGGGGACCGATGGCGTCGTTCGTTTTGCTGACATACACACATCAACGGGAATAATAAGCTAATGGTGGTAACTACCCGTTACCACTGATAACTTCGAGTTGAAAGTTCCTTTCAACGCCCGGGAGCATGGTAAGCAATACTCATTCTTATAATTTTATATGCGTTTGTAAATTTTTAATTCACCGTAATTTTTTATTTTATATTGCTTTGTTCGAGACGGTTCTTCATTATTAAAAAAGACTTCATCCATACCGGCAGCAAATTATTTTAACTCTCTCTTCTACTAATCCTTCATCTATAATTCAGCTGTACCTAAGTACCGGCGTAAAATTTCAATCTTCAGAACTGTCCATCGTGTCTCTAAAAATAACTTATATTTTAAAAGTAAAACTTTACTGCAAAACAGACAAACAAGCGGAATGAACAGCACTATAGATCAGTCGAGATAAAAATTTATAACAAACGGTGTTTCGTCAACTTGCAATCTTACTAAGTCTTGAAATAAAAAGTAAAAAAATTACAGTTAGAGACTGAAATATTCTTAAAATTAATATTTAAAAAGCGTATTAAGATTTATAGTTATATATATTACGCGCATAGTTACGTATTATGGCGCGAACTTGGGGAGGCCTATGTCCAGCAGTGGACTGCGATAGGCTGAAGTGTGTCTGTGTGTCTGTGTGTCTGTGTGCCTGTGTGTCTGTGTGTCTGTGTGTCTGTGTGTCTGTGTGTCTGTGTGTCTGTGTGCCTATGTGCCTGTGTGTCTATGTGTCTGTGTGTCTGTGTGTCTGTGTGTCTGTGTGTCTATGTGTCTGTGTGTCTGTGTGTGTGCGTGTGCGTGTGCGTGTGCGTGTGCGTGTGCGTGTGCGTGTGCGTTGATAAACAGCTTTTATAATACAACCGGTATCATTCAAATCGGTTGTTTTCGCGCTTGTTAAGTTAGCATTTATCTTTATAGTTAATTGTAAAAAAGGTTTTGTATGTAATAGTTTATTCGTTAGAGACGATTCGAGTGCTTCATACTATGATTATGACATGAATGCCCAATAGAAGAGAACAAGACAAGACTGACACCGTTATACATAATAGAAGATAAAAGTATCATACGCCGATGATATACAATATTTTGTTTCTGATAAATTTAATATACTTTACTTTACTTTTTAATATATTTTATATAATATACTTCGACATTCGCAGACGATATCCACCCTATGAGGGTATTTTTTACAATTAAAAAAAAACTATTTTTAAACTAATCTTCAAGTATAAATATTTTGTAACGCTGTCTAGACTCAACTTTAATTTCAGACTGCTGTATTTTAATCGAAACATCATTTTTGATATATTTTAATCGAATCATCATTTTTAATAAAGCTGGGATTTATCGACACGAAATTTAACCACCCGGTTGTATGACCGTGTACAACTACAACTACAACTGTACACAGGCTACACTTAATTTACCCACCGTACAAAATATATTGAATCCTCAGAAGCGAGATAAGCGAAATAGTGGCAACTCTGTACAAATTAATATTTGCCGAGCGAAATTATATACAAGTAGGGGAGGAGAGGGTAAGGAGACGAGCAAACAGAGTGGGACTGATGAGATTTAGTGGCTTGACGGACGGATGAGTTGTTATGTATACGATCCTAGTATATCTATATTTAATCTTATTATATATTTCATAAGCTTATACATAAATTTTAGGCTGTCGAAAATAAAATAAGTTATGTGATTCAGTATGAGTATAACAATTAGTAATGTTAAATCTTTTCCAGCTTTCCTGGCTACGAGCCACATGTTTATGAACAGGATCATACCCAAATATAGGGTTGTACACATTAAGAAAATGAAAAACATAACGATGAAATAAATATGAAGAGATTTCAAACCAATTAAATGAAATGGTATTTGTAGTCCGTAACATAAATATTGCACTAATTGCTATATTTATTATTATTATAATAACAAATATTTATGGTGCGTATCGTGGTAAATATTCTTCAAACATTGTTTTCCACATTTCTACGTCTTCTTTCTCTAGGTGTGTTCCAGGAACTAAATTTTCACCGATATCCAAGTATTCTCGGTTCTCGACTGTGTACGGAAGCCACTTGACGCCCAAGCTGTCATCAGGTGTTGGATCACTGAAAATTAAAAATATATATTATATTTGATCTTTAAACATTTCATGCAAACTGGCGGTAAAGGTGAATTGGAGAAAATACTCGGCTAGAGTTTGGTAGGTTAAAGGAAAAAATCTGAAATTTACAGTTGGTGATTAATACGAAACTACTTACCCATATTTCGCAAAGTTTGTCCATAGCGTTGTCACTTGCTCTATCATCTTAAATGTTGTAGAATTCATATCAACTATCACGCTGGGAAATAGGTAACCGAGATCATCACCATGAGCCACCACTGGCCTGTAATCGAAAAGTTGTTCTAGTCCCGTGTAGTGTGTAAACATGTTCAGTTCAGAAACGCAAGTAAATTTATATAAATAACTTTTATTTTTATTATTATTTCCCATAATTTTCGCTTGAGCCATGGTCCCATACACGAATACTTCAAAGTTGAGATATTTTAACAAATCATCTAATGTTTCTTTGGAAGCTATTCTATTTTGCATATAAAAATCTTTGAACCTTTTGCCTATTTCCATTTGCGTTTTTAACGGAATATTGAAAGCCATAGCCTCAGGCACAAAGAATTCTAGGAAATGGTTAGCTTGTTCAAATACTTTATCAGTATTGGAGGCCATTGCAAAATACAATATTCCTTCGTCTGCTGTATAACCATTCATAACTTCGACTCCTTCGTGTATACCATTTTTTAGGACCTCGTATGAATGACCGTAAAAGAATCTTTCATTATTACCAAATTGTGTTTCATTGACGATAGCATAATAAACATTGGTACCTTCTCTTTCAGACTGCCAGTATGTTGTAGGTATTGTGCTCATAACAAGTTTTTCAACAGGTAATGACTTAAAACACTGAGCTATTTCTTTATCGTCTGTAGAATCACAACCCACTTCTTTAGCCAGTAATAAAGCTCTTGTACGTGGACTAAAAGTAACCGAGAGCCAAGTTGTTAGAGTACCACTTTGTGTGATAGCTCTTTTAAATAAGCCCTTAGTCATGGGTGAGACTAAATGGAAGGAAACACTTACTCCTCCAGCGCTCTGTCCGAAAATGGTTATGTTATCAGGATCGCCTCCGAATTTTTTTATATGCTTTTTAACCCATCTCATTGCCGCTACTTGGTCCTTTATTCCAGCATTTCCGGGGATATCTTCTGTGTCAAGAGAGAGAAAACCTAAAATTTCCAACCTATAGTTGAGGGTTACCATGACCACGTCTTTTCTGATTAAAAATTGGGGCCCGTGCGCACTTTCATCTCCGCTGCCGCTGACAAAACCACCACCATGAATGAAAACCATAACAGGTAGCGGTGTAGCTGGTCTAATGTTTGGGCTGTAAACATTTAAATACAAGCAATCTTCACTGCCATGAGGAGCGATTTCACTTGATAAGAGTTGATATTGATAGCAGTGTGATGCGTGATTTATAGCTGGTCGGATTCCTAGCCATGGTCTTACTGGTCGAGGTGGCTAAAATAAACAACATACTTCTAAGAAAAATTATGGCTTTTTAGATTTTACTAAATAGTAAGTAACGAAAATCGACAAGGAAATAAAACGGACTTTCATTACTTTATCGACATCAGTATCAAGAAGTAAATTCAAGTTACCTGAAACCTCAAATCACCAATCGGTGGTTCGGCATAAGGAATGCCCTTGAAGCTAAAGTAGGGACAGCCATATGGATTTTCTACGATTTGCCCTTCTAAAACACCGTCACTTATTTCTACTTGAACAAATTTTGATATAAGAAGAGTTAATAAGTAACACAACTCCATCGTGATTATTTCGAGAAAAGGAAATTACTCAAAATTTAATACTTTAATAGAACTATTTTTTGCTATGTAAGGAGTAGGATTTCTTTACAACATTATTCAGTGACCTGTGTCCTTGTATTTCAATTTATACCGAATTTAAAGATAGTCATCAAAGATAACATTATAATATTGATAAAATATTTTTATGTGGATAACGTTTCAAAACAAAAATCAATAAATATATAAAAACATCAAATTTATGCTTCTAAACTTTTAAGAATTATTTAATACTAGTTGTGCCCGCGACTTCACATAACGACTCATCATCCACACAACCAAAGGGTTTTGAAATATTGTTCAGATTTAAAAACACGGAAAGTATTACTTTTTGTATTACATTTTTAGTAAGTACAATTTCAGGTCGAGGCACATTTTGAGTCTTTTCACAATTTTTAATAAAAGATACGCCTAGTGTATAGACAATCGGGCTCCGATTTATGGGGTTTTAGTTTTGAGGGTTGGGCGGTGGAGAAGGGGGAAGAGTGTGTTATCCTCTGGTACCACTCCCATCGTGTCAAACCCCATGGTTATGGAGATATCATGGTTAAAGTTTTGAGGTTAGAATTGTATTATTTAGAGCTTCAAATGGTGGAAATGGTACCAGAGGGTAACCCACGCCCCCTCCCCCCACTCTCACCCCTCTCCCCCCAAACCCCATAAGACGGAGTCCGATTATCTATAGACTTACCAAAGATTACACTATATTGTTCCATTTCTAACAAAAAATGTCGCGCACAAGTTATTTTTATAATTAGTTAAGAAAAACTGCTTAATAACCGACGAAGCCGACTCGTTTGTTTGTAAACATAAGAATGGCAATAGCGCATAGTTTTAGGCAAATTATCCCCGCGGCCTTTGGCACACTCCGCACGCCACACGCCACACACCGCACGGCCGAATCCTGCAAAGTCACCGTTTATTTGTATACATAAGAACGGCAACAGCGCATAGTTTTAGGCAAATTATCTCCGTGGTACTTGGCACACCCCGCACGCCACACACCACACGGCCAAATCCTGCAAGTCGCGCGTAAGCGGTGCTCCAGATTAGACTAATTTGTCAAAAAAAAAAAACGTTTGCGTCGTCCCGTGTCTTTTACACTCATTGAATACAGTGCTAGGAATCTTACTAAACTTAGTTTCATTGAACGCAATCACTGGCGCTCCGTTCGTCTAACTTAATGCCAAATGTACATAGTATAATAATACACTAGTGTAAAGGCATATTAAAATAGAAATAATTTAATGTAGCATAGTATAGTATTTAATATAAAGAAATATAGGATGTAAAATTACACATGTAATTATATGTGGGAATGCACTGCACCAGCGCTCTTTAGGACGAGCCACCCCTAGTTCGCAGAGTAATAAAGTGAATAATATTATAAAATAATAGTGGCCTAAGGTACTTCTTATTATGTCAGCCAGTAAAAATTCCGTCAAAATCGTCAAATCCTCCAGCCGTTTCAGAGATTAGCCAAAATAAGCAGACGACAAACAGACAAAAATTATAAAAAATGTTATTTTGGAATATGTACCGTATTACTGTGTACACATTACTCTAGTAAAAATCAGTTATTTTAATATTACACACAGACACTCCAATTTTATTTATTTGTATATAGATTTTTAAGTGTACTTGATAATACAACAATTAAAATAAACTCAAATGTATATGCTACTGCATCATAAAAATAAAGCTTATATTGAACATTCACTAGACTTTTTTATCAAATTTGTCTACGGATGAATGATATGGTGATTTAAATACTCGATTAATTTCATTAAGATAAAGAAATGATACCAATATTAGTGGTTCTGTTTTTAGTTACGTTTTAAAAATACTTGGTGTTTTACCTGTGTTATAAATAATTTTAACATAAAACGAACATAATATTATAAGCGATATGGGAGCTAAAGCACATGTTAAAAATAACGAAAGAACATTCATTACAGACTCCGGTCCGTTGTCGATATGAAAAAAGTGGTCTATGAATGATATGACGATTTAAATACACTATTAATATCATGAAGGTAAAGACCTGGTACTAATATTAGTGAATAAATGACCTTAGTTATACTCGTATAAGTAAAGAAAATTAAAAAAAATAATAATATGGAAAGATTAAAAAATATATGATTCGAAAAACTATACTCTTCATAATAAAATTGAAAGTTCTGTTGATACGACTTCAGCGAATAGAATAAAAGATCTCATTTTTAAATCAAGTACAATTTCGCTTTGGTAACTATAAGAGGACATAAGTAGCTAGGCTAAGATGTAAGTTCAAAGAAGACAAAATAACTGATTGATTGATTAATTGATTCAACCTGTGCCATCTCACTGCTGGGCATACGAATCTTTTTCCATGCAGGAGATGAGTCGGAGTTTAATAGAACACGCTTTTCCACTGCGGGATGGTGAGTATGTACCCTGTGTGTCTTAAAGATGGTGAATATATAGCTGTATGTCTTCAAGAAGTAAAATATTTTTAAATAGCCTATCAGCTTTGAGGGTAATAATAAAAGTGTTTAACTCTAGCTATCGCTTCAGCATGTAATACCCACTACTGGGCTTAGGCCTCTTTCCCCATGTAGGAGAAGGATCAGAGCCTAATCCACCACGCTGCTCCAATGCGGATTGGCGGATATATTCCCTACTATGAGTAACGGTCGCTATCAGGTGTACATGATAACAACCGGGACCGACGGCTTAACGCGCTCTCCGCGGCAAGGTGGGGAGACCCATAAGGACTGCACAAACACCCAGACCACGGCAAACACCTGTATGGCCAATACAAATGTTTGTCATGTGCGGGGATCGAACCCGCAACCGCCAGCGCAACAGGTACAATCCATGGCTGTAACCGTTGCGCCAATGCGGCGTTAATTCTAGCTATAATCTACATATATTAACAATGTAATTTGCTTCGGGTAGTAATAATCCCAAGGTGATATGATTATGACACTGGGTATTTCCAGATATGAACAACTGGATATTTCCAGATATGTACAAATATTACATTGATTTGACTGACGAAGTGCTACTATCTGATAATGCCAATGTATCTACACGTAAACTGATCACGTTCATTAATGAACATACTAGAAATGTAACGACAAATATTATAAATATAAAAGCGAAAAAAAATGTATGTGTGTCAACTCCGACGCGCGACTGTAGTTTACTCCTTCAGATCGACTGTCTAAATAGGCACAAAAAGGCTTACTAGTCTAAGAAAAAGATTAATACCATATCAAATGGTAAATAAACGAATCAAATAACGCTATCTGTAAAATAAATAAATAAAGCTAATAAATAATATAGATAATATCTAATAAATAAATAAGCGAATCAAATAACGACATCTATCGATGATACGTTACGGCGAGATGGCGTTTTTAGAAAACGTCGTTAGGCTTTAGACTTTTCGCGTGTAACGTTATACGTACATTATTTGTGCTGCTAAATTAAAATATGCTTAAATTTAATATTTTAAATACGTGAAATGATTTTTCTTTAAAAAAAAAACATTAATTTATTATAATTAAATCTTGCATGAAAATCTACAATAATTTATGATACACTATTTTATCATAAATTATTTTTTTTTTCTACAAACAAATTATATAAATTCATCAACCGGCATTTATATATTCGCGCGGGCAACATTTTAACTTTTCAAAAATTCAAATGAATCTTTTGTCTCGGCTTATAAAAACGGCAGTACTGGTCGCCGCCGCGTCATTCATTTTTGGAATTTTGTCTCAAGAAAGTAGTTAACGCACATCACATATTTTATTACGGTCTCTAATACGGTGTCTAATATATATTTAAGCATCGTAACCGTACTTTATAAAATTATTGTGATCCTTGCTTAGCGTTGTCTCGATTCAACAAATATATATAGTGTCAGTGTTTATCACCCCCAAACTGGGTAAGTGGTATTTTTATATAGCAGGCAATTTATGTAGTTAATGCAAGTAATCATGCCTAATGTAAAATATAATATTTGTATTCAGTAGCATAAATCTCATTTAAATTATTTTCTTACATTTCATCATCTTTCAAATTCTACCCTCATATTTAATATTTTTTTTTAAAATTGTAAATTCATTATCAGTTAACCTTCTTTTTTTTAAATATTACTCTCCGCTTCTGGCTTTATGATTCCACGGCACTACTGCTGCAATTTAGGTGCTTTCTTTTATAACGCAGTGCCGTGGATGTTTGCAAATAGTGCTGGAACGCTTATTTTTATATTTTGATGGCGCGTTCCAGGGTTCGACGTTTGGGTCACCAATTTCGACGTTTGGGTCACCAATTTTGGAAGTTTCCACTTAACCCCAACGACGAGAGTGCACTCCGCCGGGTTTTGAACTACCCGTTCCTGCCGCCCCCGGTCGATAGCGGAATCCTGCCACGCGACTCCCGGGATTACCACCTGCACGGCGAACCAGGAGAGTACCTGAGCCGAACTGCATTTGGAGCTTGTGTGAATTGAGTGCTCGACCCCGCCCGTATACATACATTTTTATCTACCTCACCGGGTTAATTAATTTAGTAAATTTTTTTTAATTCATGGTACCCTGGTTTCATTTAGATCTTTAATAGACCAGGGGAACCGTGACACGCGATTGATGGCGTTATGAGAAACGTAACGAGGTAATTTGTTCAGAAGATTTTACACCTCATGTTTTTTTCATACCGGGGGCCATACATGAAAATCGATTTTTAAAGAGTAAGCTCCAAAAAAATGATAATAATCGTTTATTCACACTCACATACATACATCGATATACAGACAACTTAAAGACTAGACAAAAAATCAAAATTACAAGATAACTACTCCATTAAAATATACCTGTGTAGTTGTTATAAATAATTAAATTGGAAAAAATTTACATAATACGCAACTAAAATAAAACACAATAAATTAAAAATAATTATACTAATAGGTAAATACCAACATAAAAATATTAATGATAATAAAAAAAAATTAAAGAAATAGAATGCGACAATCTGCATAGCGATGCATTTGTGGGAGCACTGAAATGGATGATGCTCGGCATTTGTTCGCTTCAGCCTGTAATATCCCACTACTGGGCATAGGCCTCTTTCCCCATGTAGGAGAAGGAGCAGAGCTTAATCCACCACGCTGCTCCAATGCGGGTTGGCGGATATATTCCCTACTATAAGTAACGATCGCTATCAGGTGAACATGATAACAACCGGGACCGACGGCTTAACGTGCGATCACGTGTTTCAACACCGATTTTCAGCGTCACCCGTAAGAAGATTGGGGGAAAGCAGTTCTTATATAAAACAAAACCTATTATTATTATTTTTTTTTTTTTTTATTTCACCTGATGATAAGTGAAAATGCGGTCTAAGATGGAGCACGCTTACCTAGAAGTAACCTATTCGCTCGCGACTTAAAGATCCCCAGGTTATAATTTTCTGGAAACACAGACGCTGGTAGAGAGTTCCATTCTTTGGCTGTACGGATCAAGAATGTACTAGCGAATCGCTTAGTGCGTATAAGGGGAATGTCAACCATATAAGGGTGGCGTAACGCAGAGCGTCTGGTTGTACGATGATGGGAAGGGGGAAGGGGGAATCAAGTTATGGAGTTCCTGCGCACACTCTCCGAAGTGTATCCGATAAAAAACCGATAGACCGGCCACCCTTCGTCGATGATGCAAGCTTTGCAGCTTTGCAGCGACCAGTGCATCATCACCGATGAGCCTCCTGGCTCGTCTCTCAATCGACTCGAGAAGCTCCAGCTGGTACTTGGCTGAGCCATCCCAAAGATGAGAGCAGTACTCCATGCATGATCGAACTTGCGCTTGATATAAATTTAGAAGCTGTTCCGGAGTGAAGTACCGTCTCACCTTCGAGAGGACGCCTAGTTTTCTGGCAGCTGTTTGAGCCTTTGTCTCTATGTATGAGCCGAAATTGAGGGTGGATGACAAAGTAACGCCAAGAAGCTCCAGGCGGCCGGTTATGGGCACGGGCACACCTCGGAAAGAGGGAGTCAGATGGAAAGGACTCCGCTTTGCCGAAAAAAGACACGCCTGGGTCTTAGAGGCGTTGAACTTGACCAGGTTTGCGTCACCCCAATCGGAGACAGCTTTAAAGGACAAGTTCAGACGCTGAATCATAGCTTCCCTCAGCGATTGGATCTCAGACCCACTCGCTCGTGCGCTGGACACGTAACGCTCGACAACGGTGCTGTCATCTGCATACCCAAAAGTACCGGGTTTAAGCAGGTCGTTGATGTGCAGCAAGAATAGCGTTGCCGAGAGTACAGACCCCTGAGGAACCCCGGCATTGATGGCCAAACGATCGGAATCGCAACCGTCTATGACTACGCGGATCGATCGATCCCTCAGGAAGTCAGATATCCAAACACAGAGAGAAGTGGGTAGGCCGTATGAAGGAAGTTTGCTAATAAGGCCGTCATGCCAGACCCTGTCAAATGCCTTCGAGATATCGAGCAAGACCGTAATGGCTTCCCCGTGTTTCTCGATAGCCTCACTCCAAATGTGTGTGGCATACACCAGAAGATCACCCGTGGACCGATTACGGCGAAAACCAAACTGTCGGTCGCTAAGGAGATCGTTCTTCTCAAGGTGTGCCAGGAGCCGGTTATTCAGTATACGTTCCATACTCTTACAGAGTATGGACGTTATGGAAATAGGTCTGTAATTGACAGGGTCAGCTCGACTGCCCTTTTTGGGCACAGGCTGCACGTTAGCTTGCTTCCAGGCTTTCGGCACTTGTCCTGTCGCTAGAGAGAGACGAAACAGACGTGTCAGGATTGGAGACAACTCAGGCGCACAAGTTTTGAGTACTATGGCAGGTATTCCGTCAGGACCACTAGCTTTATTTACGTCCAGATTGCGCAAGGTTTTAAGGACCTCTTTTTGACGGATTCGGACTTCAGACATAGACGTCTCGCATCGAATCGAAGAAGTTGGAGGTGTGGCGCTGCCTACATCAAGACGCGAGGATTCCGCAAAGAGATTTGCAAACAAGTTTGCCTTCTTCTCAGCGGTGTGGGCTAGTGATCCATCAGGTTTTATCAGTGGAGGTAGTGAGGGGCGACAGAAGTTCGATTCGGCCGCTTTAGCCAGGGACCAAAAGGCTTTACTACCAGGTGGGTATGACGCAAGTCTAGTCCCAATTCTGCAAATGCGGTCAAATCGAGCCTTCCGCAGAGCCTTCTTGCAGTACTTAGTGGCTCTGTTATAGGCTTTCTTCCTCTGACCCACGTCTGTTGTCTTGTGGTTACGAGCGTCGACCCAGGCCAAGTAAGCAGTGTTCTTTTCTGCTTCAGCACGAGAATAGTCAGAATTAAACCAGGGTCGAGCTGCCACGGATGCTGATGCGTCAGTGAATGGTATGTAATACTCCATTCCCTGACGCAGAAAATCAGCCACAGCATTCGCACAAGATGAGGGATCATCGGAGGAGAAGCAAATCTGTCGCCATGGGTACGATGCAAAGAAAGAACGCATCTCATCCCAGTTTGCTGACTTGTATCGCCATATTCTACGGGTGCCTTTGGGGCAGGGTAAGGGCGGTGAATGGACGGATATGGACTTCACCAGACAGTGGTCGGAGCTGCCTAAAGGCGATGAGACCGAAACCGAATAGCGGTCAGGATCTGTTGTCAGGAAAAGGTCCAAACAGTTGGCAGTATGCGAGTCAACATCGGGTACCCTTGTTGCTTCCTGGACCAGCTGGGTGAGATTGAGCGCTAAAGCGAGATTGCGAATCTCTCTACCAGCGTGGTCAGTGTGCTGGTATGGGAATAGCCACTCTTGGTGGTGGGCGTTAAAGTCCCCCAGCATTACCAATTGAGCAGTAGGATACCGGTGCTGAGCCGCATCAGCCGCCTCACTAAGGTGTTGAATAAGCCTGGTTGTCTCCAGATCTCCGCTGTGCGAACGGTAAACACAGACATAAAGAATTTTCTCCACTCCTGTGTCCACCAAGACCCATAAGTTAGAGAAGCTGGGATCTTCAAGATTACGAAGATGCCGGCAGCATATGTCGTCGCGGGCATATAAGCAAACACCCGCGTGTGTTTTAAAATTATGCTCCAAGGTATAACCCGGGTAACACAAGTATGCTGTGTCAGACGGGCTGCCGATCTGCGTCTCCGAGAGGAACAGTAGGGCCGGTTTCTCAGTCTCAAGATGGTGGTGGACTGCAACGAGATTGGAGTGCAAACCTCGAATGTTAGAGAGGTGCACTGAGAGTGAGAGGGAGTGCAACCGCTGTGCTGTCTTGTTAATACTGTTACTCTTTTTCATAAAGGCGAGTGAAGGAAGGTGAGAAGAAGGCAGTGAAACGAGGCTCCACACTACTAACCCTCAGACTTTCACCGAATCACTGCGATGGAAAAGGGGATTGGACTGGAGACTGCAGGAACGCCCGAGCCCCCCGGAGATGTCTACCGGGCCCTCTCATCCGGTCGCCAACCGGCACGATGGCGCATCCCGGGATTTTTCGACAGTTGGCGGGGCAGCCTTTCGTGTGTGGCTGGCACATTAATTGGGCCCCCAACTACCTGCGGTCGGCCAGCGGTGCACCGTGCCTCGGATCCCGCTACCCTCCAGAACCAATCAAAACAGCGCAGCGGCACCAGTGCTAGTCAGACTGGCCAATTCGCGCGGAACAACTTTTTCGACCCAAATTCTCAGTCGGCTACACCGATCAACGTACCGAAACACGAAACCGCTTGACGGTACGACTTTGTTCATTTTACAATGAGTGATGGTCTATAAGTCTTTTTTAACACGAGATGAATTTTTAAGGATCAATTTAAGACATTATTTTTTGTGAACTATCAAAGGCATTCGATTGCGTGGACCACGGGATCTTATTAAGTAAACTTGAGTATTACGGCGTTAATGGTTAAGCTCTTAATCTAATTGGTTCATATCTATCTAATAGAATTTAACAAGTATCAATAAACGGAACGAAGTCTTCTGGATCTGTGCTAAAAATGGGCGTTCCACAGGGGTCGATTCTGGGTCCATTTCTTTTTTTAATAAATATAAATGATCTGCCATTTTATGTTAAATATATTTGTGATATAGTGCTATTTGCAGATGACATTTCTCTTATATTTAAAGTTGATAGGAAAAAAGTAAATTATGATGACGTGAACGCTTCTTTGTCGCGAATTCAAGATTGGTTTAAAATAAACAACTTGGTTTTGAACGCCAAAAAAACCAAGTGCGTTGTGTTTTCGTTACCTAATGTTAAGCATCCAAATTATAATTTCATAATAAGTAATGAGAGGCTTATTATCAATGATACTACAGTTTTTTTAGGGATACATTTGGACTCAAAACTTCAGTGGAATTCCCATTTGTCATCCTTGAATGGTAGACTCAGCTCCGCGGCATTCGCAGTTGGAAAAGTACGACAACTGACCGACGTTGCAACTGCATGCTTAATATAATTTAGCTATTTCCATAGTGTTATGACTTACGGCCTGTTACTGTGGGGTAATGCTGCAGATATTGAGACTATATTTATCTTGCAAAAAGGGCTATTCGCGACATTTACGATCTTGGAGCTCGAGTCTCCCTACGGGTGTTTTCCAAAAGGTGGACATATTAACGATCGTGTCGCAGTATATTTAAAACAATATTATGTATATCCGCCAGAATATTCATTGTTTTGAGATAAATAGTAATAATCGCATTGTAAACACGAGAAGGAATAACAAAATTGTAACTCCAAGTTTCCGACTGCGCAAAGTAAGCGTTTCTTTTCTGGGTCATGGTATTCGCATGTATAATAAAATACCACAAACGATTTTAGAATTGTCTCAACATAAATTTAAAGTTTTTATTAAAAAAAAATTAATAGATAAAGCTTATTACTCGGTGCAGGATTACATAGTTGATAAAGATGTGTGGACTTAGTGACGCTGTATTTCGTGCAACATGTTTCTAATTTTGTATTAAAACACAGTTTATATATTATTTTCGAAAGAGTAACTGCGAAGTTTCTTGCCGATTCTTCTCTGCAGAATCTACATTACGAATTGGTGGTAGCTTCACTTTTACAAAAATAATAATTTGTTTTTAAAGTTTTAATTTGTAAAATGACGATTCGAAGGTGCTCTTGGAGCCTATTTGAATAAAGCCATTTTTGATTTTGATTTTGATTTGACATGTAAACACAGCGATATATTGTTTGGATTTAACTGGAAATCATCTCGTATTATGTTAAATCGTATACTAATGATTTTGTGACATATTCTGATATACTACGATGACGAGTAGATGTTTGTGATGGTACAATTATTTTCTCTGTCCTGAGTGTACGTGCTAGTGACATACCACCCATCATGCCACAGAGAGCTCGTTAAGCCCCGGTTATTGTGAAAGTTCGTAGTAGGGGAATTATCCGCAAACCCATAATAAAGTAGCGTGATAAATTAGGCTCCCTTCTCTTAGATGGAGCAAAATGTTTTATTAGACCTCAAAGAACAAAATAAATATCTAATATAGCTTAAAACGCAAAGTACTTAAGATACGTAGAAAGATAATAAATAAATCAAATGCGTCACATCAAAAAAAAGATATATTTATATGCATATCTTTATCGAATCGATATCGTTGTACATAACATGTACGAGTATGTTATGCAATATGCTCTCACTCACACAATAAGATTATAATGCTTACAGTAAATTATAATATAACATGAATGCGACATATTAGAACTAATAGTATAATCATATTTTGTTTTAAGTTTAATAATACTTGGTGCTTTACCCGAGCTATAAATAATTTAAACATAAAACGAACATAATATTATAAGCGATATGGGATCTAAAGCACATGTTAAAAATAACGGAAGAACAAATTTCATTACAGACTCCGGCACGTTGTCGATATGAAAAAAGTTTTCTATGAAAGTTTGCTAAACGTTACTGCAGCGCAAGAGTTTTACTCATATCATAGACACATAATGTGATAGGAAACGATCTAACAAACTCGTTACGATAAAAAAATTCAAATCAGAATAGCATGTGTCAAATCTCTATTTAACTACTTTTACCCGGAAATTCGTTCGCTATTTACGTAAGCTTGATTTAAAGGGTAAGCTTGTAAATGCGTGACGAAGCGTTAGGAAAAGTGTGATAGGGCGAGTCGAACGGAGCAGGATAAAGAGGTGCGAACAAACATTTTCTTTCCCTTATAGCCATTTACGTTTCGTATATCTAAGACACAGTACAAGCCTATTGTGCAGAAATTTTACTTCAGTCGTGTGATCTAAACTTGCTTTTTTTTTTTACTTTCGTTGTATCGCCAAGGGAATCGTATTTTTGTAACATTTACCCTTGGTAATTTAGGAACAACAAAAAAATCATACCCGTAAAATATTTTTTAGTCTATGGTACGCACTACATGTGATCTGCAACTATCTACTTAATGGATAAAAAATAAATAGTTATCTTATTTGGTATGTTAAAGATAAATAGCAAAAAAGTTGACTGAAAAATTCCTGACCAGGCTGTATTATATTCAGCGACCGCCATTCAAACCAGACTTTTAGCAGACAACCCTGTGTCATCATATTCGCAATGAAAGAGCGCTCGTGTTGATGTAAGATTTATTTATTAAACACGTAGGTGAAAGTAACTAGAACAGTTTCTATTAACATAACTATTTATACCTGCTAACCCAGTAGTTATGCCAAGTAAATAATAGACAATCCAACATTTGCATTTTTTTACAAGCTTCATACTCTTGGTAGATAGTATATTTATTTTCTAAGCTCGTAGTTGCATTTATAAATAAATAAAAGTTTATCAATTTTGAATTAAATATATCCTGGCCAGTAATTTTCAATCAACCCTTTTGCGGTTATTTTCTAATGTACTAAAATAAATATAAAACAATTTTCATCGATTAAGCAGATGGGTGAAGTTCGTCTGTTGTTCGGATCTTACAACTATTCGTTTATGGGTTACATAACGTTAAAGACATCTGACAATTTATTGCCGTCGTTCGAAGCTTAGCCTAGAACGCAATAGAATATTGCGGGAACTTTTGATTTTGAATCTGTACTTACACTAATCTATAAAAATGTACAGATGTCTCATGTAAGATAATATAACATCAGGATCTTTCAGACCGATTATATTCTTGTATACTCGTACATGTTGGTGTAAAAATTTGTAAATATATCTATAATTCAGCTGTTACCTAAGCACAAGCGTGAAGTTTCTATCTTAAGAACTGTATATCGTGTCTCTAAAAATAACTTATATTTTAAAAGTAAAACTTTACTGCAAAACAGACAAACAAGCGGAATGAACAGCACTATATCAGTCGAGATAAAAATTTATAACAAACGGTTTTTCCTCAATTTGCAATCTTACAAAGTCTTGAAACCAAAAGTAAATAAATTCATACGTAACCTTCTGTTAGAGACTGCAATATTCTTAAAATTTTAATCGAAACATCATTTTTGATGTTATGAGATGATAGCTAGGATTTACCGTCACAAAGTTTAACCACCCGGTCTTATGAACGTGTACAGTTGTACACGGTCTACAATTAATTTACCCACCGTACAAAATATATTGAATACTCAGAAGCGAGATAAGCAAAATAGTGGCAACTCTGTACAGATTAATATTTGCCGAGCGAAATTATATACAAGGAGAAAGGAGACGAGCAAACGTAGTGGGACTAATGAGATTTAGTGGCTTGACGAACGGATGAGTTGTTATGTATACGATCCTAGTATATCTATATTTAATCTTATTATATATTTCATAAACTTATGATACATACATAAAGACTATAATGCTAAATTACATATAGGAAGTTTCTTCGTAAAAATTATAGGCTATCTAAAATAAAATAAGTTATGTGACACTTTCAGTATGAGTATAATAATAATTTATGTCAAATCTTTCCCAGTTTTTCTGGCTACGAGCCACATGTTTATGAACAGGACCAACCCCAAATATAGTGTTGTGTGTGTGTAGAAAAAGTATATTAAATAAATAATATAGAAGAAAGAAAATAAAGCATTCTTGTATACACAAAACAAGATGAAGATAACAAATACACAGCCAAGAGTGACACGAACAGAATAAGTTTCGCTAAGTAATGTACGTCTGTTCATCCTTGACCTCAATGATTGTGATTGTGTACCTTTTCCGTTTTTATTCTAGGTTTAAAATTATATTTTATATAATTCGACAAATAATGAATAGGTTATTTCTTTTGTGTATATTGAAATTAGAAATTTTATTATGTTTTATTCTGTTATTTACGTAGAAAAATTATTTTGCTACTCTTATTAATAATGCAAATAATTATTAAAAAATAATTATGGTAGGTATTGTGGTAAATATTCTTCAAACATTGTTTCCCAAAATTCTACGTCTTCTTTCTCTAGGTGTGTACCAGGAACTAAATTTTCACCGATATCCAAGTATTCTTGGTTCTCGACTGTATACGGAAGCCACTTGACGCCCAAGCTGTCATCAGGTGTTGGATCACTGAAAATAAAAACGTATATTATATTTGATCTTTAAACATCCTATGCAAACGGGCTGTGAAGGTGAATTCAACAAAATACTCGGATAGAGTTAGGTAGGTTAAAGGAAAAAAACTGAAATTTATATTCGGTGATTGACACAAAACTACTTACCCATATTTCGCAAAGTTTGTCCATAGTGTTGTCACTTGCTCTATCATCTTAAATGTTGTAGAATTCATATCAACTACCATGCTGGGAAATAGGTAACTGAGATCATCACCATGAGCCACCACTGGCCTGTAATCGAAAAGTTGTTCTAGTCTCGTGAGTTGTGTAAACAAGTTCAGTTCAGACACGCAAGTAAATTTATATAAATAACTTTTATTTTTATTATTCTTTCCCATAATTTTCGCTTGAGCCATGGCCCCATACACGAATATTTCAAAGTTGAGATATTTTAATAAATCATCTAATGTTTCTTTGGAAGCTATTCTATTTTGCATATAAAAATCTTTGAACCTTTTGCCTATTTCCATTTGCGTTTTTAGCGGAATATTGAAAACCATAGCTTCAGGCACAAAGAATTCTAAGAAGTTGTTTGCTTGTTCAAACACTTTATCAGTATCGTTGGCAATTGCGAAATACAATATTCCTTCGTCTGCTGTATAACCATTCATGACCTCAACTCCTTCGTGTATACCATTTCTTAAGACCTCATATGAATCACCGTAAAAGAATCTTTCATTATTACCAAATTGTGATTCATCGACGATACCATAATAAACATTGGTACCTTTTCTTTCAGACTGCCAGTATGTTGTAGGTATTGTGCTCATAACAAGTTTTTCAACAGGTAATGACTTAAAACACTGAGCTATTTCTTTATCGTCTGTAGAATCGCAACCCACTTCTTTAGCTAGTAATAAAGCTCTAGTACGTGGACTAAAAGTAACCGAGAACCAAGTTGTTATAGTACCACTTTGTGTGATAGCTCTTTTAAATAAGCCCTTAGTCATGGGTGAGACTAAATGGAAGGAAACACTTACTCCTCCAGCGCTCTCTCCGAAAATGGTTATGTTATCAGGGTCACCTCCGAAATTTTTGATATGTTTTTTAACCCATCTCATTGCCGCTACTTGGTCTTTCATTCCAGCATTTCCGGGGATATCTTCTGTGTCAAGAGAGAGAAAACCTAAAATTTCCAACCTGTAGTTGAAGGTTACCACGACCACGTCTTTTCTGATTAAAAATTGTGGCCCATACAAACTTTCATCTCCGTTGCCGCTGACAAAACCACCACCATGAATAAAAACCATAACAGGTAGCGGTGTAGCTGGTCTAATGTTTGGGCTGTAAACATTTAAATATAAGCAATCTTCACTGCCATAAGGAGGTATTTCACTTAATGTGAGTTGATATTGATAGCAGTGTGATGCGTGATTTATAGCTGGTCGGATTCCTTGCCATGGTCTTACTGGTTGAGGTGGCTAAAATAAACAACATAGTTCTAAGAAAAATTATGGCTTTTTAGATTTTACTAAATAGTTAGTAACAAAAATCGACAAGGAAATAAAACGGACTTTCATTGCTTTATCTACATCAGTTTTAAGAAGTAAATTCAAGTTACCTGAAACCTCAAATCACCAATCGGTGGTTCGGCGTAAGGAATCCCCTTGAAGCTATAGTAGGGACATCCATATGGATTTTCTACAATTTGCCCTTCTAAAATACCGTCACTTATTTCTACTTGAACAAATTTTGATATAAGAGTTAGTAAGTAACACAACTCCATCGTGATTATTTTAAGAAAACGAAATTACTCAAAATTTAATACTTTAAAAGAACTATTTTTTGCTGCGTAAAGAGTAGGATCTTTTTACGATAACATTATTCAGTGATCTGTGTTCTTGTATTTCAATTTATCCCGAATTTATACAGAATTTGGAGATAGTCATCAAAGATAACATCATCATATTGATAACATATTTTTATGTGGATAACGTATCAAAAAAAAATCAATCTTCTTATTTATAAAATTCTCGTGGCACAATGTTAGTTATGAAATTTTATATGCATATCAGATATGTCTGTCTATTTTTCATATCCCTAAGTTATAAGGGAGAGGGGGTTTTCAGGGTGTTAATAACGCAAAACAACGTTTGTGGGTCAGCTAGTCTTATATATAAAATTCTCGTGTCACATGTTAGTTAATACACCTCCAAAACGGTTGGACCGATTTTTAAGAAATTGTGTGTGCATATCGGTTTGGTTAAGAGGGTTATTAACATATATGGCAAAACAACGTTTGCGAATTCAGCTAGTAAATATATAAAAGCATCACATTTATGCGTCTAAATTTTTAAGTATTATTTATTATTTTAAAGTTGTTAATATAATAATTGAATTACACCAAAATTTTTATACTATGCATTTTTTGACCTTTTACTAGGCTTTTTTTATCAAAAAACTTCTCTGCTAATGTCATGAAGGAAAAGACATGGTACTAATATTAGTGAATAAAACGTCTTAGTTATATAAGTAAGGAAAATTAAAAAAATATATATATTGATAGATTAAAAATATATTGCTCATAAATTTGAAAGACCCATTGAGGCGACTTCAAAAAATAGAAGAGAAGATCTCATTTTTAAATTAAGAACAATTTACGCTTTGGTAACTATAAGATACATAAGTAACTAGGCTAAGATGTTTAGTTCAGAGAAAACAAAATACCCGATTGATTGATCAATTGATTCAACCTGTACCATCTCACAGCTGGGCATAGAAATATTTTTCCATGTAGATGAGTCGGAACTTAATCGAGTACGCTATTGCACTGCGGGATGGTGAATACCCTATACCTATGTCTTCACTTTCCCATAATACTGATGCACCTACCTACATGTAAGTAGGTCACGTTTGTTAATAAAACCACTAGAAATGATAAGACCAATAACATAAATATAAAAGCAAAAGAAAAAAAATAATATGATATTATTTTTGAAAGAGTGATGGACATTTGTCGTTTTTCAACACGAGTTGAATTTTTAGGATCAGTTAACACATATAAACACAACGATATGTTATCTGGATTTATCTTGTAATCGTCTGGTATTGTTTTTAATCCGATACTCTTGATTTTGTGATATATTCTGATATGCTACGATAATGTAAGCAAATGTTATCAAATATGAGTCAAGAATTTCATTTTGCAGCAAGATAAACAGTCGTTTTTTTCTGTATCCAATTTTAAAAAATTATTCAATTTTAAAAACCAAAAACTTTTCATATACTTTTCCTACAAACCTTTTAATTTTTTTTTTATGTCTTTTAACATTTACACACGGTCGTCTGTTCCTAAGGTAAGCAACTTAATGCTAGGGTTATAGGCATCGGCCGACTGATAATAGTTGCACATTTTTTTCCGTAATTTGTATGTATATATAAAAGAATAAAAAAAACTTTGGAAAATACAAAAGTGCACGCCTGATAATCTCGTTTTTTTTACTTTATTGCTAATACTTTCGGTAGTGAAAAATAAATTATAAAATTTGATAAAAATTAAAATTTATGTAAAAATACACTTAAATATTCTGATTTGGAATCGTAAATACACATTATTGTTTTATTATATTGAAATTAAAAGTCGTATATTTTAATCTGTATATCACGTGACCTAATCCACGACCCGCCATGATATGACGTCATACGAACAATAACAAAAACAAAGTTCTGTCAGAGCTGTAAACAGCTAGGTACATATCTATCAACTTTAACTTCAAGGAGTAATACTTGTGCTCTTTGGTTTCATTTATTAAAATGCAAAAAGGTTTTGTAAAAGCGGATAGTACGAATCTGCCAAAAATTGATTCAATGATGGTTGCAAAGTTTTTTGCATGTAACCCACTTCTGTTCTGCCGAATTTCGGAATATTAAAACATCTTTATAAGTATTATTTGTTATATTATACTATTTTTTTTTTATGTAGGTATACTTAATTTGAAAAATAATGTTAGAAAGTGTTAGGTTATGTTTTATTCCTTATGTTACTGCCAAATTAAGACTTAATAGTTTTTTTTAATGCTAGTATTTGTACAGCTAGACACTACACACCAACGATAGCTATTGTAATTCATTATTTTACACAAAAACCAAATATTTGTAGCTGTTAACGTTGAACGATAAAGAGTATAGGTATAAAGTATTGAACTTTTGACGTATTGAACGAGTTCGGTCTTACATACGTCATACACGACTTTTGTTGCTAACAATTTTACGTCACCAAATGGTTGATAGCGTTTTCGCAGAAACAAAAAAGGTTTAAAATGTAATTTAATTTTATGGCATGAAAGCGTGTTTATATTGCCGAAATATATATATTTTTTGTTGCTTTTTATTAGAAAATCAACATTTTGAACTACTTTTTCGAACATAGTGGAATACCCTATTATACGAAAGTGGTGTAAGACAAAGTCGCTTCCCGCTGTCGTACGCAACGGATTTTGGTGAGGATTTCTTCAGTAAATAGAGTGATTCGAAAGGAAGGTTTTATGTATAATAAATGCATAATATAGTAGAGGAACACTGATAGTTTTAGAAGTTTCTAATGTGACGTCGTAAATAAACATTTAAAATATTTATTTTTATATTTAGTATGTGCATTGCACCCGTGCGAAGCCGAGGCGGGTCGCTAGTTATACAAATAAACTACATTGCATTAGACCGTGATCTTCGAAATTACTTAGTTTTAAATCACACGGAAGCGTATAAAAAATAAATGGACTTGATCAGTTAAGTTTTTCATACATACATTTGACGCCGCACGTCCAAGAAATAATTTTTTAAACATTTTTTGTGATGTGTGTGTTGTATTAATCGACTCTCACCCTCACACGTTATATCTAACTCAATCATAGACTGTATCATACAGTTTTTTTAGTTCTAGTGCGATAGAAAATAAATAGAGACAATTTTATTTTAAGAAATCGCTTGATTTTTGTAAGGCGAGTGTAAAGCACAACCTCATCCGATTCGCTTATGAGGCGTACATATATAAATAGATACATTAATTACAGAATCGGGGCAGGAATCAAAACCACAAGCCCCAGAGGAGATAGAAGAGTCACTGCACACTGAGTCAACGGAATAGTCCGCCTACCAAACCTTTGTTGCATGGTTAATGAGACGTGAACTATAAGCCTGGCTCATTTTTTAACGAATTAAAAATGAAACAATAACAATTATCGAAGTATGGAAATTAATTGTTTACCTAATTTTGTACCAATTCTTTAACCATTTCAAACATGATATACCTAATCTTGTTTCATAAACAATTTAATTTGCAATGGCGATAGAATACGTGAGGATCAATTTATAATATTAAACGGATAGTCTATGTAATTATCGAATCAGTGATTGATGTTCTTAATCAGTTATACTCGTAATGACACATTTTACAGTTTAATTATTCTTATGTAGTGGCGCATATTAGCAACATCCGGCAATGGATTCGATTTTCGTTCGGTCACAGTGTTTGTTGCCAAACTCCTCCGAAACAGCTGGACCGATTTTTATCAAATTTTGTATACTCATCTATTTTTTATACCCCTAAACGATTAGGGTGACTCACCAACCCACCTCTAAATATATTTTTTATTTTTTAACAAAATTTTATATACTTACTATATTAGAATTCGGCATTAAAAATACATACAACCCTAAATTTTCACCTTTCTACCATCAACCCCTATTTTTGAATAGCGTTTAGCGGCAAGACAACGCTTGCCGAATCAACTTGTTTACATAATATAAGCCACTTGGGAATCAGATTTAAAGCGTCTTACTTTGTTATAATAAATATTTATACGTGTACAAAACAAAATAAGTTTTTGTACTAGAACAACCATTAATGAAAGTTAAACATTTGCATTTCAACACTTACCCTGCAGAAGCTCGTGAATGGCGTAATCTGCAAACAAACGTATAAAAATTAAAACATTACGTAAGTTTTCCATACGAAAATGTTATTCTTGAAAATCGTAATAACAGGGATAATCTCAATTAACTACGACACTTTTGCTACACGAAATAAGTAAATAGTCGCTTAGGAAATTCGGAGCTTAGCAATCGCTTGTTATATTCTTTGTAGATAATTAAACTTAAAACACTTAAACAGAATCGTATCATTTTATAGAAGTATTTTTAATGACCATCATTGTTTATCAAAAAAGTGTGTATAGTCGAGTCTTTACTTCGAAGATTCCGCATTGCTTGAAGACAAAAGTCTTCGAACAATGCATCCTATCTGTTTTAACATGGACGAAGGGACTGGTTCACAAATAAAAAGTCCCTCAACGTGCAACAGAACGGGCAACAGAAATGAGACTATCTGCGAGAGAACGAAAGTAACCGACATAGCCCTCAGAATTAGCAAGTTGAAGTGGCAGTGGGCTGGGCACCTGTTTCGCAGGACTGCCGCTCACTGGACCGACGGTCTACATAAGATTCTAGGTGTAGCTGGATGAACATTGTAGAAAACCGGAATGTCTGATGCGAACTTGAGGAGGCATACGTCCAGCAGTGGACTGCAATAGACCGAACTGACTGACTAACTAACATTTGAAAGCAGACAAACACATATCCAAACCATAACCCATCTTTGGACTTCACCGTAATCGAATGAAATAAGTGATAGGACTCTGTCTCTAACAAGATAAAAAAATTAAAAGCAAAACATACTTAATACATAGGTAACTGAATATCTTGTTTATTACATGTACAGATATCGATTTTATCATTATAAAAGACATTATTAATTCATTACTATATACTTTTCCCCAAGAGATGAGAAGAGAAGCCGTGGAAGACAGTGCATAAGATGGGAGGATGACCTCAAAATGACAGCTGGCCCAAGGTGGAGACGGGTAACTCAGGACAGGCCAAAGTAGAGATTATTAGACGAGGCCTATGCCAAGAGGCACTGTGATTAGAGACATTACATAAGTTATAAATGATGCAAACGCGTACATTATCTTTAATCCCAGAATTAAGGGCTTTATTATTATTATTATATTCTTTTTACACTCAAATATTGGTTTTTCAAAATAAAACATGGACAAAAAGTGGGGTCACTAACAGCGCCATAAACAAATAATTACGTTCGGTCTTTTTTTTCGTATAGGAATATATCTGAAATATACTCGATCTAGATGACAACTAAATGAAAACTTTTATTCTGATAATCACTTTTTTATTTAATAAACACTAAACTGCATATACCTTAAACACATTTTATTTGAGCGAAGTTGAGAAAATATGAATTTAATCTACATTTTACTGAGAAAAATGTTTAGAAAAATTGGTTGTCTGTAAAGTTGATTTAGTCATAATCATATCTAGTCACAATAAATCGTTGAAACAGCCATACTATTTAGAAATAATAGACTCCAATGTGAAAATATTACTTCGAATTATACAACAAATCAAACAAATAAATGAAGTGTGGTAATCACTTCGTCGAAATTGTTATTACGTAAAAAGAAAACATTTTTACACCACTAATGACGTATTCTCAGAAACGATTTGTCGTACATCACGTTCCATGACCATTTTACTAAGAAATGTTGCGCTATTATGTAATAAATTATCCTATTTGGTCTATTAATAGGGCTTTTATCGTGAGACATAAGTTCCCAAACTATTATACTTAGTATGCCCTTGGCAAAACAGCCCATATATATCTCATTGGAGGCAACTGATGGTGAATTGACGAATCAGTGAAAGGGCATTGTATATATTTTTTTTTAGTGATTTTTAAATTTCATAGCAGTTTCGTGGTGGTTGTACTACTCCGCCGACTTTTCACATCACTCAGGTGGCAAAATACGGTTTACCTGATGGTAAGAGGTTCATCATCATAATCATTTCAGCCTATCGCAGTCCACTGTTGGACATAGGCCTCCACAAGTTCGTGCCAAAAATGGCGTGAACTCATGTATTTTACCCATAGTCACCACGCTGGGCAGGCGGGTTGGTGACCGCAGGTCTGGCCTTGTCGCACTGAAGATACTTCTGCCCGTTTTCGGCCTGTGTATTTCAAAGTCAGCAGTTGGATAGTTATCCCGCCATCGGTCGGCTTTATAAGTTCCTAGGTGGTAGTGAAACTTTGTTATCCGTTAGTCGCCTCTTACGACACCCACGGGAAGAGAGGGGGTGGCTATATTCTTTAATGCCGTAGCCTCACAGCGAAAGTAAGCGGTTACCATAGCCTATTCGCTAATTGCGAAGTCATGGCGGGGTGAGCCGAATCGACACTAGCGTACGCAGTGGTTAATTTTTGTACCAAAGGTCGCTGACATATAAAATCCCACGAATATTTTAAATTTTTATTAATAATAATCTACACAAATAAATAAAATTGGAGTGTCTGTTTATAATATTAAAAGAACCGTTTTTTACTAAATGTATATGGATGCATACACGATACATATGCCAAAAAAACATTTTTCACGATTTTTGTCTGTCTGCCTGTTTGTTCTGGCTAATCTCGGTTTGACCAATTTTGACGAGACTTTCACTGATAGATACTGATGTAATAAGGAGTAACTTAGGCTACTTTTATTTTAGAAATTTATTTATTTTATAACTCTGCGAACTGAACAATATTTTTTTGTTAAATTCCACGTGGACGAAGTCGCGGGCACAGCTAGTATTTTAATAAAATGAGTAACCGGAGTTGCTGTGTCGTTAATTGTACAAAAACTAGCAGAAAAGTGAGTGTAAATTTTATAAATTTTCCAACTACGAAATGGAAAATAAATCAAAGAGAAAAGTTGATAGCAACAGTAAGACGGCGAAAGTAAGTAATAACATAATAACCTTAATTTCAGTATTACTAATAACAGAGTATAACAGGCAATTGGCAATTGGTAAATGTTTTTGACACAATAATATATTATCTAAATTAATAAATTGGAATATAAAAAATTTTACGTGTGAAATTTATCAAAATTCTACGTCTAAAAATTTTACGTGTGAAATTTATCAAAATCCAACACACAAAAAAATTTCGTATCTACTTTATTAAAAAAAATAATAGAAGTTATGAAAAATATTTTGCAATCCTCCTCCTTAGATGACGTGTTTATTAAATTTAAAAACATGTATTACATATTGTTGCACAATATTATGTATATTGTCGATGGATCACCGGATGATGGATGGCTTAAATAAATAAAAAAATGTTAGTTAAAATAATAAATATCTTACGTTATCTTCAAGATTCAGCTATTAAATTATCTTTTTATTTTTATTCTTTACTTTTAATAAATTTTTGGTCTCTACTGTGATTTATAATCGACTTAACCTAGACATTCTACTATATTATTCCCGTGTGGCTACGGCATTAAAGAATACAGCCACCCCCTCTCTTCCCGTGGGTGTCGTAAGAGGCGACTAAGGGATACCACAGTTCCACTACCACCTTGGAACTTATAAAGCCGAACGATGGCGGGATAACCATCCAACTGCTGGCTTTGAAATAGACAGGCTGAAGACGGGCAGCAGCGTCTTCGGTGCGACAAAACCAGCCCTGCGGTCACCAACCCGCCTGCCCAGCGTGGTGACTATGGGCAACACATGAGTTCACGCCATTTTTGGCACGAACTTATTGAGGCCAATGTCCAGCAGTGAACTGCAATAGGCTGAAATCATGATGATGAGACATGTACTTAATATTAAATAATTTGTTTATCAATAGATACTTTTTTTTCTAGATATTCAATTCAAAATAAAATAGCACGTAATTTCGTCACTATATTTTTTTCACATATTGATTGTTGTTTTAACGATAAAAAATTTGTTATTGTCAAATATCATTATTATACTGCATTCAGATAACGTCCTTTAGTAAATACCTCGAGTGGCGCTACCGTCACGCACCTAGCGAATAATGTAATAAATTATTCTATTTGGTCTATTAATAGAGCTTTTCTCGTGAGACATATATTCCCAAACCGTTATACTTAGTACCCTCTTTGCAAAACAGCCCATATATTTCTCATTGGAGGCAACTTATGGTGAACTGACGAATCAGCAAAATGGGGGGCATTATATAACATTGTTGTAGTAATTTTTAAATTTCATTGAAGTTTCATGGTAGTTGTACTGCTTCGCTGACTTCTCATATCACTCAGGTGTCATACAGCTCACTTGATAGTAAGCGATTACCTTAGCCTTTAAAAAAGCAAAACCAGGCGCATGGCAACATCATCACCATATCTTACACAAAATGAAAATATAACACTACTTGAGCTGAGTATTATGATTGTAAACTTCTATAGGATAGTGGAGGCCTATGTCCAGTAGTGGACTGCGAAAGGCTGCTATGATGATGATGCGATGAAGCTTCTATAGGGTTGCGGTACTTCCCCAATAGGGAATCCTCACATTTTCTGTAGAATACTTTCTGCCCTACCACGGTAAACCTATCTCGTTTAAGCCTATCCCGTTTAACTTTGATAACTTACTAACTAAGCAGAAATTTTTAAATTGATAAAATGTATGAAAAAAGTATCGAAGAAAGGATGAAATATTTGTTGATAAAGAATATTTTTTTATAATAACATATATTTAATAATAACAGCATAAGATGTCTTACCTCTTGTATCCGTCTCCTAACAGTTAGTTTGTGCCACTGGTGATCATCGAACCGTGTCTTCGAAGGTTTTATATGCATTTCCTGCTTGCCGTTTCCAAGTCCCATGGTGAGTGAGAGACCGCCATCTCGAACAGCCAGGTTTAGGTAATCAGCCTCGTGACCTGGTAAGAATGTAGAATTTTGGTAAGTTTTCTCTATTATTATTATTATTTTTTGTACCGAAGTATATACTTATTTCAAATTACCTAAGAAAAAGCCTGTCGAAAAAATCCCATTTGTTTCTAATATAATTTTACAGTTCAACTGCAAGCTTTTAATAAGCCCTTTTTAAAAACCCAACAGTAGAAAATTTACAAACAATATCAGGATTTATATTATTTGCTAAATTTGTTTTAACAGTCGCTACAGTGAATTTTGTTAAAAAAATAAAGTCAAAATTATAGGAGATGGAACCTTAAAACGAAAATTAATTAAGTATTTATTATTTTCTTATGAATATATGTGATATTACTGTGATAATTCGAATTGCATTGAAGATCCTAATAATTTAGAAAATATTTTAACCTTAAATTTAATAATGAAATAAAAATTACACGGGAATTCATTACATCTGACTAGCCTGTTGGCGCAGTCGGTAGTGTACTTTTGTAATTGTACTTTCTGGTCTGCGGGTTGCGGGTTCGGTTCCCACCTGAGTGTGGGTATAATATTTGTATTTATATTTCTATATATATACTATTCTCTGTATATCTATCAAAAATATATTTAACTATAACCCGTAGCGTGCATTCCATATAGGCAGAAAGGCACTGCCTACCCTGGCATGTTACTAAAAATGATATATAAAACATGAACATTACAATTATATTTGAATTCATATTTTTGAAAAAGACATAAATTCAAAAAAACCCGCCGTCATATATGCGATATCAGCGCTTCGTGCGCATCGAAGACGGGCCTTTTATGAGACTTCTGCCTATAATCGCATAACAAATGTTAGCTATGACAGTAAGACATTATATAATCCTACAATTTTATAATGTCGCACACGTCATATGGAATACGAACAAAGTATTGTGTTTTTAGCATTGGTCGGTTAACAACGAAATTAGGCACAGCCTAAGAATAACCTGTCAAATTAAATTGTCTTGAATTCGATACCGTTTGTACTAATAATTATGATTTTTGAAACGATCGCATATTCGCAACATTCCACAGAGTAATATTATGATAATTCACTTTAAATTTTTCGTTTGTGCGTTCTTGTTATTAGTGAAAATATTAATATATTAGTGATGAATAAATTTACTTGTGAAATATGTAACGGAGACGTGTGTTTGATGAAAGTAAATAGTGCATCGAAATTCAACATATTCGATTTTACAGATAAATTAAAAATTGTTCAGGCGTATCGATTTAACACATAAATAACAATGACGTTATAATTTTTCATTTATTAATAAATAAACAAGTACTTTCATTAAGCATACAATTTCGTAACTAATTATTAGTGTTATCAATGATTTCCTATGTTTAACACAAACGAAATTATCAGAATTCCGGCCTTATGATATCACTATGTCTATCCAGTAACTGATTTGTTTGATAGGTGTCGGTTGGTTGCTGTGTACGTGTATTTGTATGCCTGCATTATTAGTATAAATGCACTTTACGTGTCCAATAATTTATTTGTCTGTTCTTGAAACTATCTAAAAGCCTCTATTCCCAACAAAATTGAAATAAATTAGGAAAAAATTGCAAGAAAGTAAGTGCAGTGTGGCTGTTCATATATTTTTTTTGACTGCCTACCCTGTCTAAAAACTTTATGCACGCCACTGCCTATAACAGTCGGCTGTTACCTTTAACACAAGCATTAATTTGTTTACCGTAGGAACAGATGACCGTGTATTTATTTATTTAGACATTTTTTTTTTTGATTTTAATATCTACCAAAAGTTAAATATGTTATAATAGATATCTATGAAAATTTATATCTGTTATAAAAAAAATATTTTCAGTCTAATAATTCAGGATTATTTTCAACATTTTATTTTTATGTCCTATGTATTTTAATATTAAATTGACAATAAGTGCATTAAGAGGAAGCTTGGTGATGATATCATTACATAGTATAAAACAAACTCGCTTCCTGCTGTCTGTATGCTTAGATCTTTAATACTACGCAAGGGATTTTGATGCGGTTTCTTTTAGTAAATTGAGTGATTCCAGAGGAAGATTTATATGTATAATACATGCATAATATGGTAGAGGTACACTGATAGTTTTTACAACCGTGTGAAGCCGGGGCGGGTCGATAGTTTTTTATAATGCAGTAACTGAAAGCTACTAATAAATATTCCGATTATTCTTATTTTAATCATTTATATAAGAAATTATTTTATAAATTGCCAGTAAAAAGATAAAAGTCTCAAAGTACCTGTGTAAAACAACAGGCCATTGGGTTGTCTGGTCTTGAAGTACAGAGATATTGCATCCTGAGTACCGACGAACGGTTCCCCACCAGTCTGCGTCAGGTCGTACGAAAGAAACTCAGCGCCACGGAAGGTTGCCTCTGATGGTGCTTTGTCTGAAATAAAATAAAAAATATTGAACCTGTTTATATACATTGATAGTTTCTTCAGATTTTTTCGAATTCGATGGAAAGAAATTGTCTTAAAATATACGTACATGACATAGCATAACATAACAATACACTTTATTGTACACCTAAAACGAAATAATACATATAGATTGATTTTAACAAAGTACAAAGGGCGGCCTTACCGCGGAAAAGCGATACTTGATCATTTTAGATTCTAATAATTTACCATAAAGAATTGAAAGAGTGGCAAACATTACATTGATACTACATTTTTTTTTAAAATCTGACAAATTCTCACTAGAAGTTAAAACTGTTAAAACATAAGTTTAAAAAAATCAGAGAAATCCTCATTAGAAGTTAAGGCATCCTCCACTCACAGTAGACCAATCTGGAGGGTTAAACGCAAAACCCTTTCCTCCATATAAAAAGACTTAATAGAAAGACATCACTTCATATTTATTACATGACTAGCTGTGCTCGCGACATTTTCCGCTTGGAATTTAACAAAAAGTTTTAGTTCAGTTCGCAGTTATAAAATAATTTCTAAAATAAAAGTAACCTAAGTTACTCCTTACTATATCAGCTATCTGCCAGTGAAAGTCCCGTCAGAATCGGTCCAGCCGTTTCAGAGATTAGCCACAACAAACAGACAGACAGACAAAAATTTTAAAAATGTTATTTTGATATATGTACCGTGTATACATCCATATGCATTTAGTAAAAAGCGATTATTTCAGTATTACAAACAGACACTCATATTTTATTTATTTGTATAGACTATTAAACAAACATCAAAGAGGAACAGAATCCCTCAATACTTACAAAATTATTGTAAGAAAAAACAAGTAACAAGTGCGATTTCCCTACGCGAAATTAAAATTTAATGGTACGATCTCGGACCCTGAATATAAAATATATGCTAAGTACATGATTCCTTTTGATCTTCTTGAACCATTATATGTATCACTATATTTTCCAACTTATATTCCGAGATATTTTATTATACTTTGATGAGGAAGAGGGTCGCGTTTGTATGAATAATGTCGTAATAAAAGACCGATTCATTCAACTATTTCATTCGGATTTAAATCATGTGTATTACTCATTTTTAACGTCCTGACATTTGAACACTTTATAGTGATCATTATCGCGTACAGACTTACATTAAAGTAAAATACAGTGAACAATTTTTTTTATATATAATACGATATACTAATTTTGAGAGAAAAAAAATATTGTTTAAACAAGAAAAGATTAATGGTAAACATTAATCATCAATCTATATCCGATTGTTTAACAATTGCAGAAAATTATAATAATTTCAAAGACGTCAAAAATAGCATTAATTTATAATCTATATACATATAATAAAATGGTAGGAAAGTCAAAACTGTACATTGAATATTTTTTTAAAAGAATACTTGAGGTGCGATCTACAATCGATACCGAAGCCAAAAATATAGTTTTTAGAATCTTTGTCTGTTTGTCTGTATGTCCGGGACAAACTCAAAAAGTACTGCATGGATTTACTTCAAATTCGGCACGAATATTATTAAGAAGTCGGGTCAACATATAGGCCATAAATCATGACGCTATCACCTACGGAGAACGAGCAGTGAACCGTTATTTCTTCAACACATTCTGTAACAACGTGTAATCTAACGACGCATATTTGAATATTGTTATTATGTTAATAACCATGCAATAAGCTAGCTTCAAACTATAAATAAAAACATTCTGTAGTATGTTTAGTATCAGCATTGTACCCGTGCGAAGCCGGGGCGGGTCGCTAGTTAATTATAAATGCAAGATAAAACAGGCGAGAATAAACGTATCAGATTTTCGTTTCTATTAAAAAAAACAAACAAACAAACTATGAATAAGGAACTCTTTTGTGCCCCTAATTGATGAATGTACTTTGCAGTTCAAAGCTTTATGCAGTTTTAATCGTATTTAAAGTTCTCGACACCTGAAAGAAGCAAGGATTGATTAATGGTTCCAACTTCGCCACACTCCGGCAAGTTCTGTATAATTTAAGACTTTGTTGCAGAAAGAAATCTATTATAGTTCAATTTGCTACGTTGTTTATTGATTAGAATGTTTCGCTGTGTGTAGTTGAAAACTGTAGATTAAAGAAACAGAACACTGAAATTCACTCGTATAATTTCACTCCAGAATATACACTCAATATATTGTGGTTAATCTATTTGTATATAAATGTACACCTATTTTCCTAGGTCACACTCGGGAAGGGCACCAAATATCGATATATCGAAATATCGATATTTTTTCAAAAATATATCGATAAATATCGGCGATATTTTTAATTTCAAAATATCGATAATCGATATTTATTTTTGAATATCGAAGTCGATATTTTTTTTAATTATATTATATTTTAAATGAATTATTTATTCTACTTTTATTTCAATATATGGTCCGTTTTATCTGTAAATGAATAACTGTAACAGCGCGCGAGATTTTGCGAGTTTTGGTATTAGTGCTGTCTATATCCATCTGTAGTTTGTGAACGCAACCAAAAAACATGTCTATGGGTAGTTTCTTTAGACTTAATTTAAGTGTGATCAAATACCGAAGTGTGATTCTAATGCTAATCTATGGTGTAACGTGTGCGTACATGTTCATTAAGCTGGACCGATTTTGACGGGACTTTTACTAGCAGATAGCTGGTGTAATAAGGTGTAACTTAGGCTACTTTTATTTTAGATTTTTTTTTATAACTGCGAACTGAACAATAACTTTTTTGTTAAATTCCACGCGGACGAAGTCGCGGGCACAGCAGCTAGTAATAATATGTAATTCATATATACAATAATATATATATTCGTCATTGTTATCATAATAATTAAGTCTTCATTGTAATAATATGTAATAAAATTAATATACTTGCCAAATATGTATTAATTTTCAATTTGTAGTAAAAATATCGATATATCGAAATATCGATATTTTTTATTCAGTATATATCGATACTTTTTAAAAATATCGATACTATATATATCGATATATTTTTTTCATTTGCCCATCCCTAGGTCACACCATGATTTAAAAATGACCAAACTGGTATATTTCAACATCTTTAAGGTTTTACAAAATGAAAAATTAAGCTATAGTAAATCTTAACCTACACGTATTTGACAGTTCGCAAATATCAATCACGAATTGAATAAAAGATGGTGTCATTAGTTGAGAAATCCAACGTTAGAATCATAAGTCCTAAAAGTTTTTTCTTTTATTTGTATATTTTTTTACTGCCATTGGTTACTATTATACTCTGGTACGTTGAGCTTGCAATCTTCTTGCTGTATGGTCAACTGAAAGAGATGACCATTGTGAATAGCACACTTTCCACGAGCTCTTTGCGTTGACCACTCGTTGTAAACAACGAGAGTGAACTCTTTACCTCTTTTATTTCTTTTCTTTTTTTTTTTTTTTTGATGTAGAACTTCTTTACGCACGCTTAACTTCGGAAGTAAGCTGGTGAATGCGTGACGAGAGCGTTACGAGATTTGAGATCGGGTGAGGTGAACGGAGCAAGAGAGAGAGGTGCGAGCACAAATCTTTCTCTCTGTGTGGTCTAAAACACATTCGTTTTTTTTTTTAATAATAATTTTTATTTTTCTCGATAGACCAAAATAAATCTGAAATCTGAATTAAAATTAAAGTTTACACAGCCCAGAGACATCTGTTATCTTCACGGTGTATTTATTAAAACAAGTGTACAAGAATTTCTCATTAGTGTTCAGAATAAATTAAAAAAACTATAACTATTTAATTACATTAAGAGTAATTTAAAAATATTTAAGAGTACTGAGCCTTTATCACTTTTACAAAAACACTCAATAATGTCGTTTTGAAACGGACTAAGATGCTGTTTAGAGTTGTAATCCCTCGTGAAATCTAATTTTCAATATTTCTTTAATGCTATCAAGTTTATTATCATTGCAACTTATTTTATAGATACAAGACAAGGATCCAACTTTAAAATATCAAGTTGTCATTCAAACTGTAAAATTCAATTCAATAAATAATTTAGCTGTGGGCTGTGTGGCTACGGCACCAAAGAATATAGCCACTCCCTCACTTCCCGTGGTTGTCGTAAGAGGCGACTAAGGGATAACAAGGTTCCACTACCACCTTGGAACTTAAAAAGCCGACCGATGGCGGGATAACCATCTAACCGCTGGCTTTGAAACACACAGGCCGAAGACGGGCAGCAGCGTCTTAGGTGCGACGAAGCCAGCCCTGCGGTCACCAACCCGCCTGCCTAGCGTGGTGACTATGGGCAAGACATGAGTTCACGCCATTTTTGGCACGAACTTGTTGAGGCCAATGTCCAGCAGTGAAGTTGAAGTTGATGAAATTCGACAACGAGAGTAAACTTAAACGGAGGATGAATAATTTATACAAGTATAACGTCTTCATAAATTCAATATGGAGATAACTTTACAGCTAGTCAAGGAGACTTAAGTTATGATCGTGCCCGATATTTGGTCGGAATGTAAACTGAATTTTAAATTAATGTTTTACTGTTTATATTACCACATTTTTTATCTGAGGCAAGTTATTCACTAATTCATTCATTCATCCACTTAGAACAATAACTACCAATAGTTCCAATATAGCAGATGATTTCACGAATCATTGGTTCTATTACTTTTAACAGTATCGAAAGAGACAAGTTATTGTCTCTGAGATTAATTATATTTGTATGTATTTAACGAAAAAAAAAGCGCTTGAACTAAAATCAAAGAGAGTTGTCTATACTTTATGTCGGATATTTGTAAATCTATTACTATTTATCGTTATATGAAATTTCAGGTAATCAATCAACTTCGTGACGCGTGCTAATTTATATAATTATCACGAGGCTCAAATCCAAATTGTTCAATACCTATACTAATTTAGATAAACTAGTTTTATGCCGTCAGTTGCGACATAATATGCAACATCTCATAAATACGCGTCATCAAATATCACCCAAATAGTACTTACAATATTCCGATAGATGTCATCGTGACAAAGAATTGAACATGACCGCAGGCACATCCCCGCACCGCCATGTAATTACACGTCAACAAAGATTACTCAAAAAAATACTCATTATATCTGGATCATATTTAAATGGGATCTCATTACAAGTATTCGCTTTTGATATATACAACAAACATCAAAATCGGTGCACCCAGTAAAAATTTATAAGGTATAATAAATAACAACACAACAACGTAGGGTGACAAAAAACAGTCAAGCAAACAAGCATTATTAGATATAACTCAAAAATTACTTGTCAAATCATCTCAATTAATGTTATCTAAATTAATAATCAATCTAAATTAATAATCAATCTAAATTAATGTAAATGGACCTACGTGACACATACCACCTTTTGATTAGAAAAGAATTAACGATATCGGTCTACCCAGTAAAAAGTTCTGAGGTAATTAATATACATAAAAAAACAGACGAAACGAGAACCTCCTCCTTTTTTGGATGTCGGTTAAAAAGATAAACAATAAGTGGTCACAAATATCTACCAGAAGATTGTTTTAAAATTTTATTTATTCAACACAATATTTATATTTATAAACATTTTTTTTAAATATCATATCAAAAATATAGACTATAGACGGCGCCACGCTCGCTTAGACCGTATATAAAATCATCATATCAAAGATTTCGATCTAACGAGTACATCGTTCCATAGCTTAATTGGCTAGAGCACCGACACGATCAGTCGGAGATGCAGGTTCGATCCCCGCTGGAACGGTCGATTTTTGATATGATATTAAAAAATGTTTAGAATTTCCTAATGTGTGGATAACACAAAAATAAAATCTTACAAATTTATATTTATAATAAAACTATAACAGGTAAATTTTTGTTCATCGAAGATATTTTAAAACTTGTTTGGAGGGCACTTCGGTACTGATAAAAATAAATAACAAAATCTGTTTTATGCTATAATAAGTGCTACATGCGTTCACGCTAAGACTATCATACAAGTTGCTTATTGAAATCCGGAAAGTTAGGTGTTGTGGACTAAGACATATAACTTGTGGAATACTTCACACTAGACTGAAGCTATTCTAAAACTGTGAGGATACTTAGTTAAGGCTACCCCTATTTATTTAAGAAGTGGAGCAAAATCAAAATCAAAGATACCTTTATTCAAATAGACTTCAAAAGCATCTTTGAAATCATCATCCTACAAATTAAAATTGTAAATATTGTTAAAAGTAAATATAGAATTCGGAATATAGATTTGGCAGAGAAGAATAAGCAAGAAACTCCGCAGATACTTAAAAAAAAAACTGTGTTTAAATACAAAATTGGTAACATTGTTCATGAGCAAAATCTGTAACACTTTACCTGTGAGAATTGGCTGACGTACATGCTGCAGAAATCCTCAAGAGGTAAGCAATTTGCTTACAATGTTTTCCTTTACCAATATATAAAATCGAATTTGACCTTTGACCAATCCTTTAACTAAGGTACCGTCAATACAATAAACGCAATCACGAAACATCTAAGACGCCATTGTTAATGAGACCATCAATCATCATTAATTGTATTGTGTTATAAATAAATATAAGTATTTATCATGTATAAACCTTATCTTTCGCTTTTCAATTTCAACTTCTATTACGATACCATTTATTAAATACTAGCTGACCCCATAAAGGTTGTTTTGTCATATATGCTTTACCCCCCCCCCCTCCCCTTATAACTAATGGTATGAAAAATAGGTGTTGGCCGATTCTCAGACCTATCCGATATGCACACAGAATTTCATACAAATCGGTCCAGCCGTTTTGGAGGAGTATGGTAACTAACATTGTGACATGAGCATTTTATATACAAGAGACTAGCTGCCCGCACAGACTTCGTTCTGTGAAAAGTTAATACAAAAAAAATGTATCAAAACCTTTCGTGGGCTTTAAGGCACATACAAAAAAATAAATTAGCCGAATTGGTCGAGCCATTCTCAAGTTATGCGCTTAACAACATTCATTTTTATTCATATAGATTTTATTAATATCGTACACAGCAAATTAAAGAAATTTCATACAAGAAATTGTTATCTATTACTGTAAAATAGCTATTTCTGTTAGATACGAGTATACCAATTTAATTTAGGAGTCTGAAATTAGAATCGCATTAAAATACTGGTCCATTTATTCCTAATTTCCTCTATCACTTATTTTTTCAATTAAAATTTAAATTACCTTACAAATTCCTATAATTAAAATTATTTGAATTTGATGGAATAAAATAAATTCCGTTATAAATTTTCTTAATGGAATTAATTAACAGTATCGTGAACTAAATAACAATCAAATGTCAATGTCAATACCAACGTTTGTCTCATTAATATTTTGAAAAAGCGTTATCAACCATAGAAATAAATCTATCTATATATATATATATATATATATATATATATATATATATATAATATATATATATATATATAGATAGATTTATTTCTATGGTTGATAACGCTATAATATATATATATATATATATATATAATATATATATATATATATATATGTGTGTGTGTGTGAATGTTTGTCTGTATGTCTTTAATAGAATCGTAAACTATCCATTTAAACATGTCATGAACCACAAAGGTTCAAAAAAACGTAGCAACGCGCGCAGGATACAGGATCAAATGAAACGTACTCCTCATTCCTAACAATATATTGAGGCTAGTAAACTTCTCAATCAATCAAAATAATCGACTTATATCATAGACGTTTTGAGTAACAACTAACTACGATGAAAACGCGTCATACCCAGTTTTTCTCCATATTATCAGCTAAATACATTAAAGTTTTCGTTTAAAGCCTGAACTATGATAGTTCTGTAAGAGTCAGCCTTAACGATGCTCAAACTGCACGCTTAATAACATGTAATTGCAATTCGTACGCGAAGTTCTGCGGTGACACAGGAACAACTCTAATTGGATACAGAGCCATTGTTCATGTAAGTTTAGTTTGATTTAACTACCTACATTGACTTGTCATAGTTTCTGATTTTGCATCTATAATAATAATACAACGCTAATGAGCTTATTCAGTTGAACATACAAATTTCATGAACTACTGTTCCTTTTTTTATGGCCAATTTATCGAAGAAGGTGGCTATATTACGTTACGAACAATGACAATATTGCAAAAGAAAATAGAAAACGTATATAGTTATTTTTTAGTATTTCTCATTACAGCCTACACAGTCCACTGCTGGACATAGACCTCCACAAATTTACGCCAAAAATAACGTGAACTCATGTGTTTTGCCCATAGGCACCACGCTGGGCAGGCGGGTTGGTGACCGCAGGGCTGGCTTTGTCGCACCGAAGACGCTGCTGCCCGTCTTCGGCCCGTGTATTTTAAAGCCAGCAGTAGGATGGTTATCCCGTCACCGGTCGGCTTTTGAAGTTCCAAGGTGGTAGTGGAACTGTGTTATCCCTTAGTCGCCTCTTACGACACCCACGGGAAGAAAGGGGGTGGCTATATTCTTTAGTACCGTAGCCACACAGTACACAGTATGGTACACAGTATTTTTTAGTATAATCCACGTTATAATTGAAGTTGAGAGGATATAAAGAGACTGAATATTGCGTTAGTCAAAGAGAATACTACTATTACGTACTTTTCGGACGCAAAAGCTTTCAAGCCTTGGGTGCTGGTGTTACCCTAAAATACGGATCTGTATTTTACTGCAAAGATACAAATTCTGTCAATCCGAATTTCTGTGCTATCGTCGTGATTAGTAAAGTTACTTTGTAGAAACATTACCTAATGGAAGTAGGACTAAGTATTTTAATCGAGTGTAGGAACACTTATCAAATCATCAAACGCTGGCAATAGTCAGTTGTTGTGACCACAGCACCGATCCATGATAGTAAAAAATGTAATTTGTATTACTTTGGAAAACGCCGTAATTAATTGAAAACACTTTTCATTGTTAATCGTTGTCTAGAAACGATTGATTGTTTGTAATGCTGTATTTAGCAAAAAACTGCGAGAAATTGCAAGGCTAAAAAATTTTTCGCACTTACGCAAATATTGTTCTACAGTGATTCAAACTTGTGGTGGCTATATTTTAATCTATAACCGCCATCTCTAATATATAAAATTCTCGTGTCATGGTGTTAAACATTGAACTCCTCCGAAACGGCTCGACCGATTTTAATAAAATTTTGTGGGCATATCGGGTAGGTCTGAGAATCGGCCAACATCTATTTTTCATACCCCTAAGTTATAAGGGGTGGGGGGGGGATTAAGGCTGTTAACCCGTATGTGCTCAACTTTTTTTTTTCGTAAAAACTGATATTTTTTCGTTTTATTCTAAGTCCAATAAGCATAAAAATAAAGGTATTCTGAAAATTAAATAAAAAAAATATGCCGTTTTGGACATTTTCACCGCCCCAATTTTGGGGCGCTGAGCACGGCAGATCACGTCTATAACCACTCCTTAATTTTTTCAATTGCATTTATTTTAAAGGGTAATATTAATAAAATAACTGTTATAGAGGTTGTAAAGAAATTTTTATTACATCTAAGAACATCTATACACATCCACACATCAGAATAATACCACTTTTTTTATTTATGCTATTGCGGTAGCAGCCTATATTTTGATCTAGACGATCTACTCCGCCCATATATTGATTATGCATTTGAACACAAAAGGGCTGTTGAATCGAGGGTTTTTTTTTCAGCACTTGACCATCGCTTGCGGATCCAACTGGAGAAACACCTTCACAGGTCGAAGCTACGGTAACGACGTTACTGACGTTGTATCGCACTAGGGACACGCCTGATGTTTCATCAATTATTTGATGAAACATCAGGCGTGTTGATCATAGCTCCCACGCTGTTTTTTCTTTATGTCGTCGATTGACTCCAGCAGCGCATTTTCGACCCTTTGGCCCGTATTGTTCATGTCTCCTGGTGACCAAAATCCTTCAAAGCGATAAGCAATCTAAACGATGTAAAGAAATTGTCTATGTAAACATGAACTCGAAAATCTGTAGACAATTTGGCCGCCAAGTTCGTAATGACAGATCCTCCAATACCTAGATCGGGATTAGTGTTACCTGTGCTACCTCTTTTTGGCGCAGAAGTGGATGCATCTCCCGATAAGGATATCTTGTCGTCATCAATCGAGTCCACTTCTATAACTTATCTTTGTAAAAGTGAACCCGATTTGCGCACACATACAAGCATCGCCTCAGCTCGTAGTTGATTGCCTGTCAGGTGATTGATATTACCTATAAGCGCACTTACTTCGTCACTATCGCAGTCTCTCGTCAACATTTGGTTGCTGGGCTATGTGTAGATAGTGTCCTCATCTTCCGTCTCCAATAAGTCGATAATTTCTGCCAAACTCAACCTAAAACAACATAATAAATATAAAAGTATAACATATAAAGTACCAATATAACTGGAAGTTGCTATAAACAATGTAAATAAAATATAACACATATACTATGAAGTTTGAAATCAACATGCAAGTACGTGCCCAGCGCCCCAATAATGGGGCGCTATAAATAATGCCTCTAAAAAACTAAATCTCAACCGAAAGAATCGATTTTTATCACAAAACTAATCAAATATAAAATAATACATATAAAAAAACTGCTTTACACGGTTTTAAATAAATAAAAAATAAACTTACTTTTTATTCCCGCCATCGTGAGCACCACACTTGCATTTTCTATTCTTCCATAAAACAGAAAAAATGGCGCCAGCAACTTTTCGTTTTTTTTTTTATAATGTCAAAATGTAAACAAAGCGAACACTACCATTCAATAATCAAACCACAGTTTTAGTTCGACACAGAAAATAAATAACCTGCCGTTTTAAAAATGGGGCGGTGAGCACATATGGGTTAATAACATATATGGCAAAAAAATGTAATTTTATTTATTCGTATAGATTATTATATAGGTATGTACCTATTCTTTTGCTATATAGCGACCATCGGCATTACCGCGGTAGCTCCATCACACTACACGCGATTTACTGTGTTACGATATACTGTGTGGATACGGCACTAAAGAATTTAGCCACCCCCTCTCTTCCCGTGGGTGTCGTAAGAGGCGACTAAGGGATAACAAGGTTCCACAACCATCTTGGAACTTAAGAAGCCGACCGATGGCGGGATAACCATCCAACTGCTGGCTTTGAAATACACAGGCCGAAGACGGGCAGCAGCGTCTTTGGTGCGACAAAGCCAGTACTGCGGTCACCTGCCCGCCTATGTCCAGCAGTGGACTGTATAGGCTGTAATGATGATGGCAAAAAAACGTTTGCGGTGTCAGCTAGTAACAATATATAAGTCAAACAAACCATCGACTCAGCTCAACCTAATTACTTCTTTGAAGATTTGAATACCTAAAGGAACCGTCTAGGTTTTGGAGTTTACTCCTTAAAAATCGATTTTCATATAAGGCCTTCGATATTTAAAAAAATATGAGAGGTAAAATCAACTGATCGAATGACCTCGTTACGTTTATCGTAACGCCATCTATCGAGCAAAGTCTAAAGGCGTAACGAAGTTTTCTAATAACGCCATTTGGTTCCGATAGACGGCGTTATTTGATTCGTTTAGTTACCATTTGATATGGTATTAATCTTTTTCTTAGACTAGTAAGTCTTTTTTGTGTCTATTTAGAGAGTCGATCTGTAAACTCTAGTCTTTCTTTTATATTTGAGATAATTATCTTTTTGTATTTTTAATTCATTATTTTTCTTCCTAAAACAATATACAAATTTATATAGTTTATTTTACAAAAGTCGCAAAATTTTCTAAGCCTTTAATATAATATCTACTGAGCTGCTCTGACAAGTGTGACTAAATCTTATTACTCTGCGTTCTACCCTTTTGTTATGCACTTCCTTAAACATTTTTAATATCCCGGGAAATATTGTATCCTTATTTAACATTTATAAAAAAAACAAGCCACCTTGTTTCGCCCGCTTCGAGTGCTATTTCTTGTGAAATTATTAAAACAAGTAAGTAACACAAGCGAAACAGTTGTCCGTCGGTTATTAAAGGATCCCCTTTTCCCACAGACATTATAATCATATGTATTTTTTCTCACATTTACCTTTTTGCTTTTGATATATCCTCATCATACTTCGACCTCATCGTCAGACTGTGCCGAGGTCGGTGCACATACCTGTATCACTTTCAGGGAGTACCTGCCAGTGAGTTTGAATACAAGGTACGCTTTTATATTATAAACCTTTTTAACATTTGCTAAGCCAGTTATGTGGCCGACAGAATTTTACTTTTTTACGCGGAATTTTTACTCGAAATCCCTTCATTGCAGAAATTTGCACAACAATGCTCAATATTAACCATTACCATGTATGGATATGTTTCAAGGACCAAAACTCGCAGTAATAATGCAGTTAATTACCACCGCGCCCAGTTATAAAATATCGTTGGAAAACTCCATAAGATTAATAATGGATGATTTTGAAATGTTCATAAAAGAAGTAATGAAAAAGCCGTCATCCATCAGCCTTTAGAAGTCCACGGCTAGACGTAGAACTCCTCTTATGTTCGCCACTATGTCCCATCCTATGTCTTCTAAATCCAGAGACATTGTAAAAGTACTAATTAGAAACCTGACATTTTATATCATCAGATTTAAAATAGATCAACAAATATATATATATATATATATATATATATATATATATATATATATATATAATATATCTACACGTGAAGTAAAAACTTTGTAGCCCTTTTTACGAAAATTGCGCGGACGAAGGAGTATAAAATTTCGCACACTTATAAAAAACATTAAATCAATAAAAAAAATACAAACACTACCATGTATTTGACACATACACGCATATATACTCTTTTATTATTATTAGCTTTATAATATTAGCATAGATAATATTATAATTACGTGTCGTTTACAATATTTGCATCAATAAAAAGCTAAATTCATGCATGTTGTGCAGTGCTTACGAAATTTCGTATTCCCGTGCATAATGATTATTATTCTCGTTAATTTATACGCGCCTTTACCCCGAAACACACACGGTCTATCTATATTTATAAAGTTGGAGAGTTCTGTTTGTTGAATGTGTTCATCTCATTAATAACCGTCTAGATTCAAGGGTATATTTTTGTATATTATTATTATTTATTGGAATTCTCGTAGAATTCACAGCCTTTCGGTATTCTACTACAACATGTACTAAGTCTGAACCGTTTACATAAGTGTTATAATTACATGTTTTGCCTTATTTTTGGATATTATAACTTTAGAAACGATGTACAAGCCCGTGGTATGAAAAAATACGGGGAGTGAAATTCTGTGAAACAATCAAAGATGACGCTCAGTGGCGCTGACGCTTATTGGCGTTGAGATTGACATTTTACAGCGATTTTGGCTGATTATGTAAGATATGAGAATTCTACGTTACATTGGCGAAAACATCTGTGCTCATTTGGCACTATTGAAAGCCATATTAACCAGAAGAAGAAGAAGATATGAGAATAATGTATACCAATATATTTTTTGTGTGCATTTGCTGTATCTATACGAATAGAAAGCATCAATTTTGATTTTCAGTTTACTGTTTTAAAATTAAATAATAATTAAGCCATATGCTCGAGTCGCCTGACGCAGCTGACAAACTTCTTTGAAAAGTTAAAAATTATTTCTGTAAATAAATTATCTGTCTATATATTAGTATACAAACAATATATTTATTAAGATAAAAGAATACAACAAACTATGACTCATACGACTGCAGCAAAAAAAATATTGGATCCGACAAGCATCGCTTTTCAACGCACTTGTAGCCCCGCGGGATGTCTAGTTCTATCATAAATATGCATGAATTTAGTGTGTACTAACTTCAGTTGATGTATAATGCTATGATTGTGACATGATATTCGAATATTATATCAAACCTGGTAACCAAGAGATAACAGGTTCACTGAAAGTACTTTTGTTGTGATAAGTTGAAGTGAGTTGAATTTTTGCAAAATAATTAATTACATCACTTATATAGGTGACGATTTAAAGGTGCTTTTGAAGCCCATTTTATTTTATTTTTTTTTTTTTTTAATTTCGGCTTTGATTTTGAGTGCCGTTAAATGGTTACTTTGCTTTTAATAGATATTATTATTTATAAAGTAATTTGCTTTGAGAAGATGATCCATAGTCACTGAACTAGACCTACATCATGATTCATGACACGCAGGCATTACCTTAATATTAATAAAACAATTTGGTGCATACATTCAGTTGTTGTGGGTCTCCCCACCGTGCCTCGGAGAGCACGTTAAGCCGTCGGTCCCGGTTGTCATCATGTACACCTGATAGCGATCGTTAATCATAGTAGGGAATATATCCGCCAACCCGCATTGGAGCAGCGTTGTGGATTAAACTCTGATCCTTCTCCTACGTGGCGAAAGAGGCCTATGCCCAGCAGTGGGATATTACAGGCTGAAGCGTGTGAAGCGTATTCTGTTGCTAAAATGTATGCTGTCTTTTTTTTATTTCCTTTTTATTATTCTGATTATTATTGGAATACCTTACAATTTTAGGACAAATAATTATTTTCGGGTGGACTAGGGGAATTCCGTGTTGAGACAGAAACTACTTGAACTCACCCTTTGATCTCTGCAACCACTTCAAATATCAAACTGAATATTTGTAAGAGCGACAGTTGCAATCAATTGATCCCATAATAAACATTTTTGAATACCATATCAAAAATTGACCGCTCCAGCGGGGTTCACGAACCCGCGTCTCCGACTGACCGTGTCGGCGCTCTAGCCAATTAAGCTATGGAACGATGTACCCGCTAGATCGAAATTTTTGATATGATGATTTTTATATTCGGTTTAAGCGAACCGTGGCGCCGTCAATTTTTGATATGATATTCAAATTTTCAATTTTTGATATGATATTCAAAAATGTTTAGAATTCCTAATGTGTGGGTAATACAAACATAAAATCGTACATATGATCCCATAATTGTGTTCAGCCTTTAAAACACTGCTCTAAACTTTACATTACAAACATTTAAAGTATGTTTTGTATCACCATTATATATGATGAGTTTCTCAATACAATTTTTTTATTTACTTACTTCAAACAAGGAGGAGGTTCTTAATTCTCAAAAACAAATAAAGTTTGAATTGAAGTCGGTCTTTTTTTCGTTTGCAAGCAATCAATTATTTATGTGTATCATAATTTTCTACTGGGTGAAAGTTCGAAATTTTAAGTATTATACTTTGACATATTGTACATTTCAATTTTCACATTTGTACCTATTTATTACCTACTACCTGTGCTCGCGACTTCGTCCGCGTCGAATTTGAAAAAATATATTGTTCTGATCGCAGTTACAAAATAAACAAATTTCTAAAATAAAAGTAGCCTAAGTTACGCCTTATTACATCAGCTATTTGCCAGTGAAAGCCCCGTCAAAATCAACCCAGCCGTTTCAGAGATTTTTTTTTTATGTCACTGGGTCGGCAAACAAGCGTACGGCTCACCTGATGGTAAGCGATTACCGTAGCTTATAGACACCTGAAACACCAGAAGCATCGCAAGCGCGTTGCCGACCCAATCCCCAATCCCCCCAGGAGCTCTAGTCACCTTACTCACCAACAGGAACACAATACTGCTTGAAAACACTATTATTTTGCTGTGACCTTCTGTAAGGTTGAGGTACCACCCCAGTCGGGCTGCTCCATATTTTGAACAGGATATTCCTGCTGTGCCCTACCTCAGTTAAAATTTAGATTAGCCGGAACGAACAGACAGACACACAGATAGACAGACAAAAATTTTAAAAACTGTTAATTTGGTATATGTATCGTGTACATAACACAGTGTACACATCCATATGCATTTAATAAAAAGTTATTTTAACATTACAAACAGACATTCTAATTTTATTTATTGGTATAGAATAAATATTTTGAAATATGTTTTTTTTTTCTTCTTATGACTTACTTGCGTCTGGGACTTCGTAAACATGTATGAATAGAAACAATACATTTGTAGTTTCCTGCATCGTGACCATTTATATTTTGTTCTCAGCTGTGTAACCTCCCTTAGTGCTATTATGAAAAGTATAACCAAAACAAAACGAAAAAACTCTATTTATTTGTATTCACCGGGGAATATGAAAATCGCGGGCAATTCTCAGAAATTAAAGCGTATCTTTTTTTTTTTTGCATAATATTCTAAACTTAAATCTAAATAACTAGGTCTTTAACTAACGCCTCAACTAAATTTATGGTCATGAGCTTTTAACGAGGAACTCTTTTTTATAATCCTACTAAATGATAACATGTTTAACGTGACAACGTCTAATAAATCGATGAACGCCGGCTGCATGCACGAAAAAAGATAACTCGCTGTCCCGTTTCGCTCATTGTCCCGCTACGCTTATTGTACACTTGCGCCGCATCATCTCTCCTCCACTCGATTAGCCTATGCGTCCGAAGAGATGTTTTGTTATAACGTTGTCACATTAAACTATCGTCCGTAAACCAACTTTTCTGACAACCAGATTTTAAATGTCTTTATATATATATAAAATCAAAATCAAAAATAGCTTTATTCAAATAGGCTCTAAAAGCACTTTCGAATCGTCATTTTACAAATCAAAACTTTAAAAATAAATTATTATTTTTGTAAAAGTGAAGCTACCACTGATTCGGAATGAAGATTCTGCAGAGAAGAATCGGCAAGAAACTCCGCAGCTACTCTTTTGAAAATAAATATAAACTATATATTATAACACACTAAATCGGCAAACAAGCGTACGGCTCACCTGAAGGTAAGCGAATACCGTAGCCAATAAACGTCTACAACACGAGAAGTATCGCAAGCGCGTTGCCGATTCGATCCCCAATTTCCCCCAGTAGCTCTAATTACAACATAATTCATATTCAGATGATCATAAGCCATTGTTGACTGACGGAGTAGTATAAAATAAAATGAGTACCTACTACCTCTGTTAAAGTAACAGCTCTCTTACTATTGACTAATATTATTGTTCATTTAGTATTAGTATTGTCTGATGATTTTTCCTTATATAATACGAAAAAATTGATTATATTTACTCGTTCTACATTACTGTATCCTTTACTTTATCTTTCTTTATTTTAATAAGTACTTATTTAAACCTCTGTTCAACTTATTTGATGAGACTTATTTGATTTATTACTTCTCAGAGTCCATTCAGAATTTATTATAAATAAAATTGAAGTGTCTGTCTGTAATTTCAAAGTATCTGTGTTTTATCAAGTCCATGTACACAAACAAGCGATTTTAAAATTTTTGTCTATCAGTCTCTCAACCAGAACTGTTTGTCCGGGCTTATCTTCGGAATCATGTTATGATACTTTTACTAGAACATAGAGGTGATTATGGAGCAACATATAGGACACTTTTTATCCAGTTTTTCTCGTAAATTGGGATTTTCGTGGGAAAACCGCGTTTACCGCGGCGGGTACCTCTAGCTCAGATAGATATGAAATAACAAAAAGTTTACGAGTAAGTAGGACAATTTTCGCTAGCAAATTTATACATCTTTATTGATATTATATATATATACATAAAGCTGAAAAGTTTGTTTGTTTGCATGAACGCGCTTTTTTCAGGAATTACTGGTCCTAATTAAAAAAATATTTTTTGTGGTGGCCTGCCCGTTTACCGAGGAGGCTATTGTCCAATTTTCCTCATATCAATGCAGATGAAACCGCGGCACAGCTAATTATCTATATAATTATACTCACAAAAATATTATAATGAATAGATTTCAAAAATATTTTTCTAATTTTTTTTCCGCGCAGGTTTACGACAATGCTATTTAGTAATAACCAATGAACCAAAAAATATATAAAATAATCACATTTTTAATCACATTTACCCACCTATTAGAAGCAGGCTGGGACTCAAAACTCAAAAAGATGCACACAACCAAATATATTATTATCACAATAGTATCAAGAAATAAATTTTTAAGTTTATTTTTTAAATTAATTGGTGTATATATATATATATATATATATATATATCTCTGTTAAATATCACAACAGTGACATTGCCAAAGTAATTAAAATTCTCCTTATTTTACTATATGTTAAATGTTAAAGTGTCCTCTACCATAAGCTATAACTTTATTACTTCGAATACAATACTTCGTTCTTATTGGTGTAATACTTTTAATCAAATGTTTTCAATATAGTTAATTAGACCTGTTACTGCCAGTAGGGAAATCAATCTTACATTTAAAAAATTAGTTGTCTGTAAACTTGATTTACGAACGATGGTTTATCGCCAACGTCATAACAAAACATCTCCTCGGACGTATGGGCCAATCGAGTGAAAGAGAGATAGATGCGGCGCAAGAGTACAATGAGCGTAACGGGACAATGAGTCATCCTTTTTCGTGCATGCAGCCGGCTTTCATAGATTTATTAGACCTTGTCACGTCAAAATATTACATAACAATAAAACGTATAATGAAATTCATTGTTAAACAAAAACAATACGAAATATCCTTTAACCAAAATAGGAATATCGCAAAATTTTTGAATAGATTACGTGATAAGGAAGAAAGAATTAAAATCTGCGGAAATCGATGAAACAAACAAAGGAATAAATGGAAAAATGGAATGCTTAACAGTAGAAAAGCTTTTTATATTGAAACAAGACACCGCCTTTTACCAACTTTACAATACTTTTTAAGGGTTTTGTATTCAAATACCTTTTAAATATTTAAGGTTAACTAGACAACATAAAATATTACACACTACCAAAATGATTTTGAAGTGAAAATCTAGAATCGTAATTTGAAACTCGATGAATCGCAAATGCGTCACGATAAAAAAAAAACAAACACATAATTGTATAGGATAGAATAAGATACAATACATCACATAGTATTTTATATTCTCGGTAAAAATAATCTTTCACTTTCAGAAGTTTCACTTCTGCCGTGTGTAAATAACACACAAGCTTTTTTATTACTGTTGAGGCAAGCTGTCTATCTGATGGTAAGCGGTTATTGCTTTATGCGTCTGTAACATCGCGAGTATTTCAAGTTTATTGGCAACCCAACGCCCGCTGTTGACACAAAAAATTCCTTGTGATCCATCCAAAATATTTTCTGATGTACCTTCCCTTACTAAATTAAAGAAAAACCATATAATTACAGTAAAATTTATAATATGATTTTACATTCCATAAACCATTTTCAACGCCTACTCTAAGCTTTTTTACTAAAACAAAAACCTACGCAATAATCATTAAATTTAAAAAATATAAATCCCTACTACAGTATTCCTAGTACTCGCGTAATGAAATAACTACGCTATTACTAATCCACCACAAACCGCTCTAAACCAGTACTAACCAGTTTTAATCAATTATAATCAATTTTAATCGAATATAATATAATAATAATCGTAATAAAACACTAACATAGGTACTTTGTATATAAAGTGAAATAAACGCATCGTTCTAATCCAACAATGATAACGTTAAAATTGTTAGTGTATTTTGACACAAGCTAAACCGGAAGTTCGATTTATGGAAATGAATATTCAAATAGCGAATTTTTGAGGTCAAAAGTTGAACATCGAACACAAATAACAGTTGAATCGTTCCGGTTTGTCTTTAAATCGAATCAATGAATCTCTATAAAATATATCTATGAAATATCTATCTATATAATCCGATAGAATTCCGCTATTCAAGACATAGTAGACATTTAAATGGTTTGTATAAAATTTATACGAGTTTCGTGTTTTGACTAATGGTTATGGTATTAAAATAATATTTTAAATTTATGTGAATAAAAATAATTCGTTGAAATATAATAAAAAGGTTTGTATATAATTGTGAAAAACTTCTAAATGTAATACAACGTAGGTAGACGAAATAATAGTCAAGTAAATACGCGTTATTAGAGATTACTCAAAAAGCACTTGTCCGATCTCGATAATATTTATTAGGTATATGAACAAAATTATCATCAAAATCGTTCCACTCAGTAAAAAGTTCTAACACACATAAAAAATACAATCGAATTTCGAACCTACTCCTTCTTTGAAAATTAAAAAGTAATCCTGAAAAATTACGGTTGTAGGAAGTTCGACGGGTGATATAGTAATTTATATAAATATTTCACGATTTCGTGTTTTGACTAATGGCATCGTCTGAAAACGATATTTTGAATTTAAAATAAAATCTTTCTTTTAATTAAGGGTGGAAGTTTTTCCTTAAATTTAAATGAGAGCCTCGAGGGTCTTCTTCGAAAAAGAAATCATTAAAATCGTTTCGTAATCGGCGAAGATTTCGCGACACAAGAAATCAGTCAAATTAAAAAGTTTTTTTTTTTCTAATTTTCTGCGAACGGGATTTTTATCTGTATTAATAATGCTGAAATGTTTTCTTTTCATTAGAATGCGCTAATCTTTAATTCAATTTTAAAAAATATAATTTAAAAAATATTTATATCCCTATATTCTGATTTTACAATTAACCGACTCTTTAGGTTAGGACACCTGAAGTCCTGTATTAAAATACAAATAATCGTAAAATATTCTGAGCATATTTGTAGCAAACGCGCCTCAACAAAGGAAAAGATAGGTGGCTGACATTTGAGTCAGACCAGGAATAATCTGCCGATAGAATCGATGTTCAGGACGTTAATAGGCAGGCAGCAACAAAATAGAATGCGTACTTACGTACGTAGTAACGTACCTTAGAAAATCCTGTATTAAAATACTAATAATCGCAAAAAATATTCTCAGCATATTTGTGCAAACGCACCTCAACAAAGGAAAAGATAGGTGACTTCTTACTACATTTGGGTCAGACCAGGAATAATCTGTCGATGGAATCGATGTTCAGGACGTTAATAGGGATGCAGCAACAAAATAGGATGCACTCATACTTTAGAGAATCGATGATGACTTCCACTATCGATTGGGCACACCAGCTGGTTGGATTCTGCACATCACATGGAATTCTTGGAGTTAAGAAGATGTTAAATGTTCATGGTATTTCACGATAACACATCCGCATAAGGAGCCTGCGTGAAGGTCGCGTCAGGTAAGGTGATGTGCGTTCGCGGCGCGATAATGTATGCAAGTACTAGTTGCAAATACCTTCAAGTTACTGTTAAAAATCTCAACTCGCGGGCAGTGAGCGCATAACAGCTTTTTAAGGCTGTGTTTTGTTGCTGCATAAACCTACTTACACTGAACATTAGTGTTATGGGGGAGAGGGAGTGAAGGGGGGAGTGGGTTTTTACCCCCCCCCCCCTGACACAAAATCCTACCCCGTGGTATCACCGGCAACAACGGCACCGCACGTGTCCGCCACGCCAAGAACCCCAACAAAATCGCACCCTGAACCTAACCGAGGCTGAAGACCAAGTAAAAGGAAGGAGCCGCACAGCACCAACGCTTATATAGTGCTGAGCCTAATCTACACCGCGAACCCCACCAATGACTGCATACACAGCCCCACATCACACGAAATACGCCAACAGCGAAACGCCTAGCAATGAAGAATAATAATTCGACGAAACGAAATAATTGTTAAGAGAATGAACAAGGGATAAAAATATAAGTTAAACGTCAGTTCGTATCGTATTTTTAATAATTGTTATTGTGTTTCTAATTTATATACAGTTATTTAGATAAAAATAATGCTTTTGTGTTTAAATTGTTTTTGAAGGAAACGCTAAGTGACGCGTAATTTTGTTTAAAAGTGTCTATTTGTCAGTCATTAAAGGTCAGTTCGTATCGTATGTTGATTTTGCAGTAGAGAGCATTTTTAACGTACATTTGTTCGAAAATAACGTGTGAAAGTCGCGGAACGGAGCATGAGTGCACTTCCCGCAGCACCGGAATTAAGGTACAGTCAGAAATAACAAAAATTTAACCTCCCATAAATTAATCACCGGCTATGTACATGTTAGCCATTTATTTATTTTATTAATAAACTACAATCAATTCAAAATTAATTTCAAAGCTTTTGTCGTAAAAAAATCAAAGAATGAAGCACATAATATCCATCTGTGATCGCATTGAAATCGCTGAAAAAAAAAACAAACAATCTGCAATCCGCACGAAATGTTACGGCTCAAAATTGAATTTCCAATTAAGTGACGATTCTAACCGTTCCGAGATGAAAACGTCGAGGGACACATTTTCATAAAATCAAAATATTCCGTAGGTATTCAAATAGCATTTAACGGGTGATTATAAATGAATCCATTTGGGTTTTCATTCATTAAAGCTAATAAAGTTGAACAGATAATGGTGGTAAACAAGCTCACTCCGCTTAATGATAAGATACTCAGGAGCTCTGGTTATCTTACTGACCACAGGAACACAACACTACTTAGGAATAGTATTATTTAGCTGTGATATTTTGTAAGGTACTTTATAATTGAAGAAACTGTTACAAAAAATTGAATTGCAGCATTAATTTTTTTTTTAAAGATTTAGGGTAGATCAAAATTACAATTAGAACAGTTTTTGATGCTAAGAAAACTGACACAAGTTTTATTTCCCTGTCTCTAACGTTTCCTAAATAAATAAATAAAATATAAATATCTTATAACATACACATATAAGTGAGGTAGAGCACAGCAGGAATTTTCTGCTCAAATTATGGAGCAGCCCGACTGGGGTAGTACCTCGACCTTACAGAAGATCACAGCAAAATAATACTGTTTTCAAGCAGTATTGTGTTCCTGTTGGTGAGTAAGGTGACCAGAGCTCCTGGGGTGTTGCAGCCGTCTATAAGCTACGGTAATCTCTTACCATTAGGTGAGACGTACGCTTGTTTGCCGACCTAGTGATATAAAAAAAAACACACACACACACACACACACAGTGATCTGTCCCTAAGATAAGCAACTTAATACTTGTGTTATAGGTAACAGCCGACTGTTAAAGCTAAATTTTTCTTTTGGTAAATTTACATAGAAATAATACATATAGATATAAATATAAAAACACAAACTCAGGTGGGAATCGAACCCGCAACTCGCGGAACAGAAACCAGGGCCACTACAAACTGCACCAACGAGCTAATCACAAGTTACGTGCTGCTAAAGTTTAGAAATCATTACAAAGTGTTGAAGTAAACTATGTAAGCGGTTCCAATTTAAATGAGTGCATTCATTGTAAAGTGCTATTTTCATATAAAGTGTAGCTGTAATTTCCCTCACGTGACGTATACATGTTTTAAATAACAAAGTAAAATGAGCGACTATTTATTGACGACCTCAGTAGCAGTTCCTTTTGTTACAAAGTTAATTTTAATTTAACACCATAAAACTTTCTTATTCGTTCACACTAAGACTTTAGTACTTTTGTACTTTGTTTAAAAAACAAGTTTTAGTAAATATTAGAAAAGCTAAAAAAAAAACGAAATTTGTAACAATTAGTACGAAGCGATAAGCTCATATCTTTATATTTTAATACATGGACTTACTTTACATACCAAGCGACCAAAATTGCAGATCAGAATCAGCTACATTTCAGGTTAAACCCTTATATTTGATCGAACCTACATTTGAATATAGAAGCTATGTGAATAAAATTTAAATCTTAAGACGTCCACATAAGGCAGCTATTCAAATAATATAACTTCGCGAAGAACCTTCCAGGATCCGAATATCCGAACGCCTTCAGTCGCTTGGCCATTTCCGTCAGGGGTAATGGCGTCCCGGAAATGACTCGATGACAGAACCCGGAACCTATCCCCGTGTGACTCGCATGACACATTTCCCGCGCCGTCAGTTTTAAAATTGGAATGGTGTTGGATTAGAATAAGTGCTCTGTTTCATTTCGAATGTCTGATTGGAAAACCTTTCGGTCAAAATGAAAATGCATTTTAGTGAAAGAAAAACAATATTGGAGTGCTTCCAATTTTTTTTTTTTTGTTTCGCAAGCGAGGAAATACATTGCATTCCACCTGTTTTGTGTTATAAATTGTTGCATCTACAATGGAATACCTTTTTCGTGAATTGTAAGAGATATTCTGGCATCAAAGGCGAATGAGATACAGGCAGCTAGAAGCCTTCTGTCGCAAAGTCATAAATCCGACAAAACTATTCTCTTTAAATCTGGAAATAGAATATAAAATCTTATGCATACAAACTCGTGCTCATCTTTTGTCTATTTTATTATTTGAAAATGAGATTTGAAAACAATTTTCTCTTATATTTTTGATAACATTATTTTTTTAAATGAAGTTAATAATAACCACAATTATTCCGTAATTCCATCGATTACCAATAAAATCAAACCTGCTATTCTACAACACCTCACTAATTTTTTTGCATTAGTAGAACCTACACGACATTTGTTGCTTACACATAACCCAAACGAGAAAATAATCACAAAATTAAACAAAACGTTTTCAAATACCCAAAAATAAAGAGATAAAACCGCACCAAACGATCATCATAAAACACTCTAGGACTTAGTTCATGATGAACAGAACCCACTTGGTAACGTTGAAGATATATCCTTAGATAAAAAAGACATTAGCCGGGATCGCTCCATCGGTAAGGGATAACGGAACGGAACGCCTCATTACCGGGACAGGTCAAGCGAGGTGGGATCTTTTCACACTCCATTCAGATCTAGATTTAGATTTTTAGCGTTTGAGCTGACCTAGATATAGTGTGTGGGTATTAGTTTCTGAACTCCTTTTTAGGACTGATTCATTTTTGTATTATAGATATTATTGTATTTTATACGTACTAATATTACATTTTTATAAAATGTTTTTTAATACAATAAAAAAAAAAAGTTAAAATAAAGATGAAAAACTTTTATTACCAATTATGTTATTGTCCTTAAAAAGTTCTCACTTTTTTTTTATTGTTTAAATGGCTTCGTTTCCGAGGTTATAAGATGCAAATATTGATTTAATACAAACGAAATAAAAATGTTTTGGAAAATAAAATCTTATCTTTATAAATGTTCAAATACAATTTTGCCGTGTGCGTAAAAATACATATTAGTGTAAGAAGATTAAGATCTTAGATTGCAAAACAAAAAATGCAATCCATAAGTTTGAAGACTTTAGTTTTACAATCAATAATAATTTACAATCAAACAAATAAGATTAATTCAATTTTAAGTAAGATTTGATCGAATATTTTAAATAATACTTTTTGTGGTAAGTAAGCTGGTGAATGCGTGACGAGAGCGTTACGAAAGTGTGATCGGGTGAGACAAACGGAAGTTGCGAGGGAGATATAAGTTAGTGAAGATTGGAAGTTCTACTTTAGTCTTGGTCTAAAGCACACTCGTTTTTTTTACTATTTTGCAATCATAGATAAAATTATTTATGAGAATTGTCAAAATCATAGATGACCACAGATAAAATACAGGCAACAATGTCAGTTATCTATATTTAAAAAAAAAACACGATTCAAATTTGGCCTTATTAAAGAATAAATACAAATGGTTTCCGAAAAATTTCGTTCGTTTTACTGGTGACACGTTTTATATAATCAAGAAAATTATTCAATATGTAAATTTAACTCAAAAAGGAAACAAATATTTTATTTTGAACTCAGTCCATGTTAATCGAATATACAAAACCGAATTTTTTAGTATCCAGCCCAAGAGAGAAATCTACCAACAATATACAATGATGCCTAGCGGCTTTGCGTACTCGAAAAACATCAAGAAGGCCTAAAATTTTAAATTCTCTTCTTCTTTTCTATTTTAAAGTACTCTTCACGAATACACGGTACCCGCTAACTCACAGTTGAGCAGCCTTCTCCTACATGGAGGAAGAGGCCTATACCAGCAGCGGAATGTTACAGGCAGAAACTTAATTTTGATCTTGATCGACAAATATTTTCACCAGTTGGAGTTTTATTCCTACAGAACCCCAAACCACGTGATGACGTCAGAACATATTGTAACACATAAAACGATATTTTGATGAAAGATACTTTGTTATGCGTAAACATATGCGGCTCGTAATCTTCTGTTTTACATACTAAATGAGCTGTTCGGTAGAACCGTCGCTTGTTTACTCCGACAGTATAAATATTTTGATGGATAATGGCATTATATTTATATACTTGATATTGTCGAACGATTTTAACGTGTTTTATTAGTAACTACGGTTAGTTATCTGGAAACTTTAGACAATCAAAAATAACTTTATTGGAATAAGCTTCAAAAGTACCTTCGAATTGTCATTTTATTAATTAAATTATTAATTATTTTTGAAAGTGAAGTTATTGTACTCAAATCTTGTAGAAATGAATATATTCTAACTGGACAATTTATTCATGTAGGAAAACTCAAAACTTATACTGAAACAGGGTTTACAAATATGTTCGAAAATTATATTATGAGTGATGTTTTATTTTCAAGTTGCCACGGCATGGTCAAGGAAGTAATTAGAAATATAAAAAATATCCAACTTTTGCAGTCGTTCAGAAACGGCGCATGGAACGCGCATAGAACAAAAAAAAATTATATGTGTCGTCGTCCATTGCTCCTGTCAGCTTCTGTTATCAGCCACGCTAACAAGTTAGTCTAAGTTTTATTCACTTCAAATTGCTATTAAATAAATCGATATTAAAATTTAATTTAAAAATACTTTAGATCACGATGTAATTATTATCAAGAATAAGGAGCAAAACTAAACGCTAGAAAATTATTAACTTTTTTTACTAAAAATCACAAACTCCATTTTATATTGTATTCTATTTCAACTTTATCCCGTAAAAAGTAATGAAAAAAAACGCTTACAATTGAAGACAAAAACACACGTCCATCAGCGAAATTGGGATATTTTTTTACACACTCACGGTCGTCCTTCCCTAAGTCAGGGAAAATGACTCCAGTATTTCATATATAATATAATATACAAATTCTCACATCAACTTCAAAAAATAAAAAATATTAAAAAAAAATATTTTGAGTGTTCATTTTGCACGCTAAAATAAATCTCATGGCTATTAAAATCATTAGGTTTTGCATTGAATTTTATTTAATTTCAATAAATTAACCATAGTACACTTGAACACTTTATTAGTTCCCGTCAATCTCTATTATATTCAACGTCAATCTCACCTAAGGAGGGGAGGGGGGTCTAAATTGATCGAAAAATAGCTCACGTAATTATTTATGTATACCCCCTAATGTCTACTTAATTGACTTCGATATTTTGATTACGTTCTCATTTAATTATAGGTCGATATAAATCGAAATTGCTTTTTTTGTTCCAGAACAAACAACTTTTTTGTTTCTATAACAAAAGAACAAAAACAAATATAAAACAAAACATTCAACGCATAAATTAAACAAGACAGACGAATGAAATATTTTCCCTATTTCTACTAGAAATTCTAATAGAAATATTTCCTTGAATAGAAGCGTAATGGAAATTGTTGGAAATTGTTAGAGAAGTTGAAAAATCGCGTATCTCAGAGGAAATATCGCCTTGAAGCCGTGGTAATGTATTAGTTTGAGTAATTTAACATTTTAACTTATTGACTTTGAACTTTCAATATTATCTTAATGCCTGTGAAAAGTAAAGAAGAAATTAGATTTGAAATCCTTCAAGTGTAAATGTGCAGACTTTCATTTAATTACTTAAATTTAGCAGAATTACCCAATATTTTTATAAAGCAAAATTTAAAGTTCCTAGATAAAAAATATTTTACTTAAATATTGAAAGTTGATTTTTTTTTTAATAAAAAAAAATTATATAGTTAAAAAAGTTTTCTCCAGTAGATATGTCCCTACACGCATTAAGTACAATTATTTACGCACGCATTTAGAACGATTATTTCAATACAAAAATTATGTACATGCCTTTGTACATCTTTCTTCGTATGTATCCCTTTTTGTAACATTTCTTTGTAGTGTACAATAAAGAGTATTTATTATTATTATTATTATTATTATTATTATTATTATTATTATTATGTTTGCACGAAAACGAAAAAAATAAAATAAAACGAATACATCGACCAGTAGCACAACGCAAGTAGACGGAAAATAGTCAAGTAAATACGCAATATTATACACGACTCATAGTGTCCATTAAATTTCGATCAAATTCAAATTCCAGATTTCGATTACAAAAACAATCATCGAAATCGTTCCACAGAATAAAGAGTTATGAGGAAACACACATAAAAAATATATAATCGTATTGAGGACGTCTTACGTTTTTGGAGGCGTATAAAAATGAATATATACCCGTGTGAAGTCGACGAGAATCTCTAGTATAACTTTCTAGTTTCTAGTTGAGTATGCAATTGTGGTTGAACGGTATTGTCGACGGTGTGTGCTTAGCAGCCTTATTGTGGAACAGTGTTGGCAGCAATTGCATGTTTTATAACAAGAATGTACGCTCTGCTTTATGAATAAAATACTCGACGAGTATCAGAATTTAAATTAGAATGTATTTGGTCAGGAACAGTGAAACAGTGATTTTTTAAATCTTACTGTGAACGAAATACAACGAAAAGTAAAAAGTATAGAATACTAGCTCCAGTAAATTTCATACCACCTTTTTTTTAAAAGCTTTTATATATTTTGCAATGTATAAATGTAAGAATGTATGTATGTATGTTTATTAGGTTAGAATCTTGCAATTCAATTTTAAAGCAAATATCTTTAACCGATTGAGCTGAAATTTTGTATTCAAGTTTAATAAATTATGTCATATAAATTTTAAGATTTTTATTATGTAAATCATGTAATGACGTTATACATTTATTAGAAGTTTTAAAGGGAAAAGTTTATTTAATTATTTTTAGTGCATTCGTCTTTAGTTTTCAACTAAAAAAATAAAGCTTTACATCTACTAAATATTATTTTATTTCTCAGAGGTCCTTTACTGACGATATATTAAACTAAATCCACGCTCTACTCTACGCAGCAAAAGGACGAACAGATATTTTTCGGTGCCAACAGATTTCGAGCTATAAAAAACAGGAGTGACACTTAAACAAACGACTAACAGTTTGCGAAAATACGTAAATTTCCGTTTTCCAATTCAGATGGTTTTAATCTGAATATGAGTAACTAAACTCATAAATTATACAAGTGCTTACCTTTATGATTTCATCCAACTGTATAAATCGATCATAAATTTTTTTAGTCTGTTACCTCATAACTTTTTCTAGATATACCGATTTTTATGATTCTTTATTTATTCGAAAGGTGGCGCTAGTCTTGTAATCTTGTTTTAATTCGAGCAATATATGATGTGTACTTTTTGTGACATACCTAATTTAGTTAATAGTATTTAGTATTTGGCGATGTACATTGAAATACGTTTTTTTTTTGTTTTTTGTTTAAGAATAAACACAATTATTTAAATGGTATTTGTATGACTAAAAGATGATTATGGAATTTGTAATTTACTCCTGTTTTCTTTTTGACGAATTATCTTTGCAAGATAGCGTAGTAAAAAGATTTTATAACGTTAAAATATTTTTGAATTTGATTAGGAAGTTCCAACAATTTGCGGTAAAGCTTTAGATTAGAAAAAACCGAATTTAGGGACCGTGGGGGGAAGGGGGGGAGGGTGGAGAACGCCACCCCTGGTACCACTTTCACACTTTGAAACCCCATGGTTATGGAGATATCCATGGTTAAAGTTTTGAGGTTAGAAGAAGAATTTCGCAGCTTTCACACATTATTTTCATATTTCACGCGTGTTTTTTTTCACATTTCACACGCTATTTTTATATTTCATACGTTTTTTTTTACTTTTCATAAGTTATTTTCAAAATAAAAACGATCTCGACTCCAAGATCAACAAACGATACAACTTACGTTACGTTTTCACATGTTATTTTCACATTTGGCACTTGATTTTAACATTCCACACGTTCACTTAACGTTTTCACACGGTTTATTAACAAACGATACAACTAATGTTTAACAACTGAGAAATAGATGTTTTAATAAAAAATGACAGGCCACTTATCGTTTCGCTCCAAAACAATGTAAGCATAAATTCATTGTTTTTGTTTAAATAAGTGTAAAGGCAAAGGTCTTAGACCATACAGCCTTGTTTCATGTTATGTTTTTAATTAAATCTATTTTATTTTTATTTATTTACTTAGTTGTGAAACGGCGTATGGATTGCACTGCTCGCAGCGCCGGAGCTAAGGTAAAGTCAGACGCGGAGCTCAAAGGTATTATAATAGCTTTAAATTCTTCCTCTTATTTCAAAACTTTAACCATGGATATCTCAATAACCATGGGGCTTCGAAGTGTGGCAGTGTTACCGTGTATAGCTTCCCCTACACCCTCCGCCCTCCACCCCCCAAAACCCCATAATTCGGTTTTTCCTAGTCTAGATCTTAGCCCAATTTGCTAGCATCGCATGGGTTTCATCCAGTTTTTCATGAAAAACTAACATTATGCTATTTCCATAGCCTTTGCACTGAATTTAAACCAGATTATCAGAGATCCAGATATCAGATATATATTCCGATATCTATTCTAACGTTTACATTTATAATTGAGGTAGGTCGAGCGCTTTATTAAGTTGTTATCGTAACTATGACAGTAAAAATTTTTACCATCCGTAAGACTAGTATTAACCTGAATCCTGTTATATGGCTTAGGAGAAAAATATGGAGATATCCATCATACTACTTTATGGCGGATCAGCGAACCTCACCGAGGCCAAGTCGTCAAGTTGTTGTCAAGATTAAAGAAAGATAAAGCCAAGTAGTTCTGGTTCAAACTTGAACCTTCTCTTTTAGAGCATTCTGACAATATGAAAAAACCAACGGCGGTCTTAACTATTTCATAAAAAGAAAAAAAATACCTCTCACATGACTACAACGTACTGATAAGATATTTGATATTTTACCAGCAGGATTGATGGCCTGTTTCACCTCAACTTATAAATAAATAGATATCACATGTAGTGATTAGAAGTATCTGACAGATAAATTCTAGTATGATATCGTTAATGGATTTGAATCGGTACAAATTATAAGTTAAGTAATTTTATGGATACGTATGAGATGTTTTACAAACAAAAACAGCAAATACTTACACATTTAATACGCTTCACAAGTCATAGTTTCATCGACATCTCACTGCGTAAACAATATCGATCATTCATTTTCAAAATAAACCATTCACTCGTTTCCCCGGTACTTATTCGTTAAAAAAGCGAACGTAACACGCGATTACGTTCGTCAACGACATGTTAACGCAATTGTCGAAATTGATTTCGTGAAAATGTACGCGGGAATGTAACTGACAATTTTTTTGGTTGACGCCGACGCGAACACGGGAATTTTCTGAAACGTTCTATTGAAAGCGATAAGCGAGCGAAGTGCCTCGAAATTGTCAAGAAGTCAACGTACTTGAATATGATGTATTACGTCGTTGTGATCAATTCTTGTTACAAGAATTATTGATGAAATAGATATAGCACTGACTGTCAAACTTTCGTTCGCCGATACGATTACCATTTGCTTTCAATTGGAAGTATTGTGCGAATATAGAAGATGCTTATCATTGCGATGATATAATTGACATTAAAATAGGACTGTGATTATCTATTAAAGACATTTTCTTCAGTGCACCCGAAAAGTTTATTACTGGCATAAATTAAAGAAAGTAGTCATAGATACAAAAATATGTTACTATAACTCAAATAATTAATAACATAATAAATAAAGAATCAAATATAAAATATTTATTATTATTATTATTATTATATTTAATAATTTTCATGGTGTTGCACCACAATTTCTTATCGTTCATCGTCGGTTACCAAAAACGCTCTTGTGTATAGGACAACCAGTATTGGAGCAGCGTGGTGGATTAAGCTCTGATCCTTCTCCTACATGGGCAAGGAGGCCTATGCTTAGCAGTGGGATATTACAGGCTGAAGGATATACGGTTATGAATTTCTGTTATTTTCCTTGAATGTACAATTTTATTTGAATAACTTCATCATGCAGTAATAGGACCACCTTGGATTCAAATTATAATCGAATTGTTGGGTTAAAATAAAGAATAATAGTTTGAAATAATTTATCTCTTGTGCGTGGAGCACAGTCTAGCAGCGCTGGATTATTTAATGGTGGGGAGACTGTAGCTTATTCTCGCGATCAATGGTAAACAAAACTTCGTAGTAACCAGATTTTCTTAAAAAATATTTGCCAACTTTTTACTATATACTCGTATAAGAAAAATAAACATTTTCACAACAGTGTATATTTAAAATCATTTAAATTTAAAACACAATAAAGTTTGCATTGAATTCGTTAGACTTATGCTGAAACGACGCACATACAAGAAAAGAAAAACGTAAACTAACAATATTGACGAACTTGTTAATCATTTAAACTAGTTATGTCATATATTTGATACAGCACGTCTGACTGAAATTCTTAAAAATATCATGTCTTTGAAAAATTATTTGAAGTAGATTATAACCCAAAAAAGTTTAAGACTACCACAGTTATATATAAGGTATATTTTTTATACACCTAAATCGGCAAACAAACATGCGGCCCACATGATGTTAAGCGATTACTGTAGCGTATAGACGCCTGCAACACCAGAAGTATAATCATTTATTGCCGACCCTCACTCCAATCCCACCCAGGAGCTCAAGTCACATTACTTACCACAGGAACACAACACTGGTTGATTCAATGCTGCTTAAAGCAGTATCAAAATATGGAGTTGCCCGACTGGGGTAGTACCTCGACCTTACAGAAGATCATAACTAAATAATACTGTTTTCAAGAAGTGTTGTGTTTCTGTGGTAAGTAATGTGACTTGAGCTCCTGGTGGTGGATTGGGGATTGGAACGGCAACGCGCTTGCGATGCTTCTAGTGTTGCAGGCTTCTATAAGCTACGGTAATCTCTTACCATTACGTGAGCCGTACGCTTGTTTGCCGACCTAGTGATGTAAAAAAAATTATTTAGCTGTGATCTTCTGTAAGGTCAAGGTGATTCCTCAGTCCGACTGCTCCAGATTTTGAGAAAGATACTTCCTAGTGTGCCTTAGCTCAGTTTTATATACAAAAACTACATTCAACTGTTTGTACGAAAACATTACTAAAAAAATCCAATTCAAATAATTCATATCGACTCCGACAATCGTGCACGTAATACACATTTCAGATTACCTTATAAATTGGATTCTGGATTCTGAATTGACAACGAACAGAATGAATATTCCGAGAAAGGTACAAAGCTCCCTCGACTACGATATAACGTTATGTAACTTAACAACAGAATTATACTTTTTTATATTATATACGGTCACCAACCCGCCTGCCCAGCGTGATGACTATGGGCAAAACACATCAGTTCACGCCATTTTTGGCGTGAACTTGTCGAGGCCTATGTCCAGCAGTGGACTGTGAGAGGCTGAAATGATGATGATGAAATGATATATTATCTAAATAAGACGCACGGTTTCACTCTATAACCACTACAACGTAAATATCCACATTACATAATTCTGAATACACTTATTTCAAACTATCTAACATTTGTTTAAATAATAAAGCGACTTCAGTTTGCATTGTTATACCCGCCAACCCGTATTGGACCAACATGGTGGATTAAGCTGTGATCCTTCTCTTACATGTGAAAGAGGCCTATACCTAGCAATAGGATATTACAAGCTGCAGCGAGCGAGTGAGTTTCCAACGACAAGTAATACAACATAGATACGTTGTCGAAAAAGTTGTCTATCAAATACGCATGATTAGGGATAGTTCAATAAGTAGTCGCCAGATCTTGACCAAATTTAAATGGAACCACAAACAAGTAACAGCTTTTGATTAAACAAAGAAACATCAAAATCGGTTCACCCAGTAAAAACTTATGAAGTAACAGTTAAAAACAGTCGGATTGAGTACCCTGAAGTCAGTTTAAAATAAAAACCAGTTAAACTTTATTTTGATGATAATAATAATAGAAGTCCGCATGTCAGACGCTCTGTTATCTATTAAATCTAATCTCAGAAAGTATACAAAGCCTAAGCAATTATCGTTAGTTTTATTAGTGAATTTATTATTGGTATGCATACGTAACTGGCATTCAATTGTATTATTGTACACAATCGATTAAGCCAATATGCGTAGGATAAGGAAGTCATGAAAGAGAATAATCGGTGCGCTTGAGACTGCAAACTCAATAGAATATTACGAACAAAAAAAAAGGTTTTCGAGTAGAAAACAAACTTCCAAATTATTATTTTTATAATACTTATATACTTTTACTTTTACTTTAAATACAATTTTCAAAAAACAGAAACCTAAAACGCAGAAGTCGTGGGCACAGCTAGCCTAATATAAAAATCTAATAATGTTTGTACTAACATAAATTAATGAATTAAAAAACATTGTAAACGTGTGGGACATTTATCATTTGCTGGGTAAGTTCCTCGTTTCGAATATCGAAAAAGAGTTTAAAATCAATTTGCCTTATTGCTCTGGTGCAGGGGTGACGGAAATAAATTTCTTATACATTTATGAAATTCCTTCCGTTTCTTTTTACTCCTTTACTTTACGCCATGACAAATTTCATAAACATTTTTTAATATCATATTAAAATTTCTTTCATTTTTATCATATCAAAATTTCAATCCCCGCTGGAGCGCTCATTTTTGATATGATATTCAAAAATGTTTAGAATTCCTAATGTGTGGGTAACACAAAAATAAAATCGTACATATCAACTTTAATACATAAAACGCACCGGTATTTCATCATTTTCCCTAAATTCAGAAACATTGAACTATTTAAATATTTACGTGATTATTTATTCTATACATCGTTTGAAAATACGTAAGATTGTTAAATAATTTAGAATTTAATTAACAGTATTTCAAAGTACTTTATTCTAGCCGTTTTATAGTAATAAACAAGGCAGAATTTAAAGTCGCCGAGACTAGAGCACAAGCTACCAATTAAATATCACCTGGAGTATTAACGTTATTTATAATAAGTGTTTACGATAGTCTGTTATGTATTTCAATTATTTTCCCCCTTTTAACGAATCATTTGACAATGTTTTAATCACAATTTAAAACCCCATTGACGTTAGTATAAATTTTATTATAAATTAAGGATATTAATTTTGAAGTAAAACTTTTTTACGAACGCTTGACTTGGGAGGTAAGTTGGCAAATGCGTAGCGAAAGCGTTACGAAAAGTGTGATCGGGTGAGGCGAACGGAAATTGAACGGGAGGTATAAGATAGTGAAGCTAGAAAGAGAGAGAGAGCTATGTTTCGTATACTACTGTAGGAGCTAAAATTTTTTTACTTCAGTCGTGTGGTCTAAAGAACACTCGTTTTTTTTTATGACTTCGTCGGCAAACAAGCGTATGGCTCACCTGCTGGTAGGCGATTATATAAAAAAAAAAAAAAAACCTTGAAAGCATTTATTATTTAGCTATGATTTCATATAATTCCTGCTGATCCGGCTGTTTTTATGTACTAGACGTCCTTAAATACTTTTTCTTGAAAATCAAATGCAATCAGCCAATATGAAGATTTTGATAAGTTTCGTGATTCCTGAAATCACTTATAAAAGTATTAGTTTAGGCAAGCACGCGCCACACATCACCATATTGTGCCTGTGAGTAAGCGTGTGGCGTAACGTAAGCTTGTATACGAATCACGAAAAATCTATTTATCTCGCTTGCACGCGGCTTATATCGCAAGCGTGACAAAGACAAGTAATATTTATATACTTATAAAATTTAGCTTTATTTGAAGACAACTGCTAGTTGACATTTTATTTTTATATTAAATTCGTTATTTTTATTCCTATTTAAACATACTAATGAAATAATACGCATTAAATATAACATTCAATAGCGTGATAGTCTGTACTATAGCCTATATGTAGCTTATATGTAGCCTAATTGTAAAAGTGTGAATTGTACCTATTTATTTGTAAGTTGCAAATTATAACCAATAAAATACTTTTAAAAAAACTTCAGGCTGTAATATCCCATTGCTGGGCATAGGCCTATTTCCGCACGTAGGAGAAGAATCAGAACTTAATCCACCACGCTACTCCAATGCGGGTTGGCAGATATATACCTTACTATGAGTAACGATTGCTATCAAGTGTACATGATAACAACCGGGACCGACAGCTTATCCCTAAGTGAGGAATTTCAAATAAGCAATAACTTCATATATGTAAATCTTTCATGCTGACTCATGACACGGACGGCAAAAGATCGCGCGGTCGTTCACCAACGAGATGGGCAGACCAGGTTTAAAACTCATCCGCCACTAAGTTATACACGGTCATAAGAGACGCCATGGACAGAGACCGGTGGAGGCAAATCATCCGCTCCAGATGCAATCCTGATGCTGACCACGATCCTCAGACATGAGGGACCGACAAGAGAGAGATGTAAATCTTACTACACATGGATGTATGTATGAAGACATCTTGTCACTAGGGATTAGAGCTGTCACCTAAAGCGCGTCACTCCTTGTCTTTACGTCACTTAAAAGTAAAACTTTCTGATACAATGAAGTTTTAGCGACATTTAGGAGTCCTGAAAAGTGAGCCATCCGTAACACTCACGAAATATTTAAGCTAAAACGAAATGTAAGTGTTTCAAAGCTATATATATTATATAAAATATTATAGTCTATATAAAAATAAAAAGCTAAAGATTTTGTTCGCTTACTAATCCCAAGAATAATAGACAGATTTGAAAAAAAAAATTGTACTAATAGACTAATGTGTGCTTCATTTATCAACTCAACCTCGAGACATTCACTTAAAACCAGGCAATCAATAAAGTCCTAGTTCCTACCAGGGCTGTATTTAATAACTATTTAGTCTAATAATCATAGATCTTCAGTTATGTTAAATTCGTCCCTTTAATTGACCCTACTTCCCCAATCCCTCCAGGAGCTCTGGTTACCTTACTCACCACAAAAACACAACATGATCTTCTGTAGTCGAGTCGAGTCGAGTCGAGTCGGTCGAGGTACTGCTCCAGTTGCGCTACTCCAGTTTTTGGGCAGGATGTTGCCTGCTGTACTCAGTAGTACCTATTACAATGTTCAGGTTCAGCTGACATCCTAAATAAAAATATATCTGAGATAAAACAATGAAAATATATCACCTTTCATTGTTTTGTTATAAATTTTTTGACTCATCAGATAAGAAGACAATAATTAATGGCCTACATATAATTATAAGTTGCCATCCTATGATATATGATCCATCCTGTGATTATAGTTCAGTTGAATTTAAATCATGTTTCAAGCAATCAGTTACAGCCAAAAGTGTCTGAGATGCAACATAAGTTCTCGACATTATCTTAAAACTCGATGAGTATTAAAATTAGAACATTTTGGATGATGTTTTTGGTAAACAATTACTTGCCTTATTTAATAGATGCCAGCAACACTATGAGTATCACAAGCTAGTATATGTAGAAATTAATACCGCAGAATATTGATAGCAATGTTTTGGTCCAAATGTTGTCACGTCAGTTGGGCGTCAGAAATTAGTCACACTGGCATGAAACGTTTGAACATCTGTTGAAGAAACGACATCAGCTGTTAGTTTCCGCTTTAACTTTATTTGGTAAGTGGAAACACAGAATAGCTTTGCTGTATTTCAGTAACTTACAGATGACGATGCACCATCATGTTATAATCAATTCAAGAAATTTCTTGAAATAATTACAAAAGTCAATAAAACTCTTGAAAAAGATGACAAAATACTACATAAAAATCTAATTTGAGAACTATGAAATTACAAATTAAAACATATACAAACACACTTATGCACCATGTCATATCAGCTATCAACATACTTTTCTCCATTGTGGTCATATTAGTTTTCCTCTATTATTAGATTTTAACCACCCTTTTTAAGCGTTTCAGGAAAAAAAATTCTACCACATTACTAAGTTGGGAATGTAAATCTGTCGTTTAATATTTAACCGCATCAAAACTGTTATATATGCCTCGCCGGCTTTAAACCGTGGCGTGCGGGTTGACCGTTTTGAATCCATACATTTTAACTAACGACCCTCTAACTAGTCGCTTCGAACTAAATTACACTAGCGTACATTCCTTCATTCCTTATGTCTCGTTTGTACATATATATAGCGTTATTAGTACTGATGCGATGCGAATATTTTTTGGTACTTCCATCTAAAGTTACTTTATTTATTGTGATCTAATCAAATTTAAACACAATTGTGTTAAAAACAGTTGGCCTTTATAATTTATCGTTAGCAGGACTGACACAAAAGTTTATAGTTAAGAAAAGCAATCTAAAAATATTAAATAGGAAAAAGAATGGTAATAATAAAGGTGAAAAGTAAGTCTTGTAGTTTGCCTATATGATAAATATTCAAATATTTACCACAGATGTTAAGAATATGTTATGCTTAATTCTATACAACTCAAAGTATAATTTCATGCAGATGAGTATTCTGTAAACAATTCACATGGAGTAACATTCGCATATTTCGTACCGATTGTAATCAAATGAGAGCTTCAGGTTTTTGAAATGAGTAAATTTCCAATTTAAAAATTGACCCGCTGTTTAACTTTTTCTCTTAAAATTTTACACTAAATTTGTTAACTAACTTAAAATATATTGATTCTGATAGCGTTAAAAAAGTGTTAGATAAGACTATCTGAAATATCATGTATTCTATATGTTTATATCATTCAGTGCAGTATAAAGATAAATGCAGCTACTGCCCAAAATTACCACAGACAAAAGAAATACCCTTTGCTTACAATTTTAGTAACAGAAATATCTGTGTTATTTATAAATGTTGCTGTGATTAGAAAAACTAAGCTTAAAACAAAGTATGTCTACAGATCTAACGTAGACTGTAAAGTAATAGATATATAAACCATTAAAATCGTAAACACATAACTTCAACACATTAGAGCGAACAGAATTTAATTAAATCGAAGCATATACAGCATCTTTTCAATAATTGGAAATTCAAATATTGGCACATTTATTATATATTGAATATATAACAAAAAAATCTTTAGAAAATCATTTGTTTACGTTTATATCGCTAGAAGGAGATACTAGATAGAAATCCCGTCTCTTATGTAGAAAATGTAGTAAAGAGGTTCCATAATTATCCCTTGGTAAACCCTAACAAAAAAAATCAACTATTCTTGATTTATCTATCAAATTAACATTGTAAATCAAGCAGTCTTTAATATTTTGTTAGTGTTCGACGAAAATACTTAGCTTGTTCAGTTATATTAAGAACTACCGTGCAAATAGAGGAATAGCGTGTTCTGTTAACATTACACGTAGTGTTGCCATTAGCTAGCAAGTCTCGCTTAAAAGCAATGTCTGGATTAATAGTCACCTTCTAGTTTACAGTTTTTTTTGCTAAATTTTCAACTGGTAAGTGTTAAAAATGTTACTTATTTGTAAATAATGTGAAGGAATTCGGTTTTTCTTTTGTGAAATTAACCATAAGTTCCACTTTCAAGAAACTCCAAGTACTAAATGTTACTTAAGCGTATTTTTTCTTAAACACTGTTTTAATTTTTTTTTAAATAATACGTTATAATGATGCAGTAAATCTAACTTTGCTTTCCTAAATTTTATTAGTCTACTTTTTGTTTATTACGTTTTATTTTAATTGGTAACAAATGAACACCAAACACATTAACTTTGATAAAGATAATTGAATTACTTACTCAACCACTTCGTAATCAATAAAACATTGCCCTGATTAAAAGAAAATAAAAATATATAACTAGTAAAAATATAATGTAGTTAAAAGCATTTAAAAGCTAAACAAACCTCTTTCACAGAAGGCGCCTTCATAATCACCGTCCCTGCACTCACAGCTAGGTCCATCATCAGTGCTGATACAAACGCCACCGTGCTGGCACGGGTCACGTCTCTCGCACGCGTCGCCGCTCGCGTTACTGATGCGTGAACTCTGTCAACGAAATAGGATTTATTAATCTCTATTTTTTATTGCTTTTAAAACTAGATAAAATGGAAATTTCGACGTTGGAGGCAACAGAAATTTTATTCGTGAAATATATTGAAATTTTTGACTTTAAGAGACTATCTTTATTTTATTAATATATTATGAGAAACTGGGTGTTAAAGGATTTTCGTCTTTATTGCTTTTTCAAGAACGGTACTAATGAAAAGTCTAAACATAACCTGGAACTATGATTCATTTCAAATAAATAAACTTAAAAATTTAAAGAAAACTTCTTCTTCAGTTCGTTTTGATAAAAATAACATTAGGGTTAAAAATGTTAGGTGTAAAGAATCAAAATGATAATTATATCATAAAGTCTTTTATAATAAAACTACCAAACAGCTTTTAATTAAACTTGGTATACCTATATGCTTCATGAGATTTTTGTGTACTTTAGAAACAGTGCACTGTTAAACTGCTAATTGTTTTTGCTGCACTGTTTATCACATAAATTGTATTTTTTTTTTTCTGTAAATAAATAAATAAATAGTGTAAACCTAGATTAGCACGTGAACATATAATTGACGTTAGTGCAGCGGTCACTGCATTGGCTGTTGCGCTGGCGGTCGCGGAGTCGATCCCTTCACGACATATTTACATTTGTATTGGCCATTTAGATGTTTGTCGTGGTCTGGGCGTTTTTTCTTTTATTCTATTGAGTACATAAAATCCTATTGAGGAAGGTTGAGTGTGAAGCGTTTGTTATACCAAATTAATTACTTGATAAGAAATTTTGCTCAGCAAAAATTTCAAACGTGAAACTTTGTTTATTTTTGCGAAATGACAATTGACTTTGTTTGAGAATTATAATATACTCGTAAAACCGATATACACATACTTTTTTTTTAATTTAAATTTTAACATCCATAGGCTCTTGAGTGCCCATGCCTTTTTTTATTTAAATTTTAATTTTCAAGCGTTGAGGCGTATTATTTTCAACATTGCATTCGAATTACGAACTAAAGCTTATTTTCTCTATTTTGATGGTGAGTCCAAAACTGACCGTGAGAGATATATATAATTATATAATAATACTAATTAGAATAATTATTAGAATTAAATTAAATAATAATAACTAGAATAATCACTTACGACTATGGTTTTTTTTTAGCTTTCTTTTTCTTTTTTTTTTTTTCTACATGCTCCATTAATTTTATAATGCACTACATGCTTTATAATTTACATTGTGTGACTTACATTGTTAATTTACCGCATTGTCGACGGCCACTCTCATTTTTTTAAAATAGATATAGATATACACATACTATACATTATTAATAGTAATACTTTAAAAATTCGCCAGGTAAAAAAATATTTTATGCAGAAATCCATAAAATTGTTGAGTGTCTACACATAAGTATCATTAAGAATGATTCAATATATTACACAATTCATTTTAAGATCTCGAATCTTCAATATAATACAAAATAAATACACGATGTATTCTGAGAGGTTCTTGACTCTTCGTAGATTCTAATTAACGAATGAAATCTTCAACAAAGTGGTCTCGATTGTGAAGGTCGCGTGTGTAAACCGAAGTTTTAATACGTACATTATTTTACACTGGCTATTTCCGCGGTTTCGCTTGCGCATACTCTTTATATTTATAATGGGTTTGAAATGGGCAATGAAAGGTAAAACTAAAAATTGGAAGCAATTTTGTTTCACGATTCTTCAATATATTTTAAGTACAAAAAATTGAATTTAAATATTCTTTGACGGTTCACAGGAAAGTGGACATAAGGTGCCAATCAAACCACTAATTGCAAATTCATGCGACGTTTCGATCCTTTATTGGACCATCATCAGGCATCTAAAATACATACAAACATTGAAGAAAGTTGTACAACTAATTAATCCATACAACAACAAAACAAAGAATTGAAATGATTAATGACTAAGAATTATTGGTTGCAATTAGTGGTTTAATTGGCACCTTATGTCCACTTTCCTGTGAACCGTCAAAGAATATTTATAACAAATGGACACAAAGATAAATAATTGAATTTAAAATTTAAACTAAGATATAACAAGCCTACAACCCTCTTTCAAGCAATACTGAAGGTCGACGATGGAACAAAGCTTCGACACGCAACTGGAGTTCACTCCTTAAGAAGGATCACCTTCATGTTTATTAATTATAATAATAATAATAATAATAATACTGTTAGTCACATTCGTGATATACAAACATCACAAAAAGAACAAAGAGAGGTAATAAATTTTAATATAAATCATATATCTCCTAACAGTGTTGATTTGTCGGTAAACGAACAGGATAATGAGCCTATGAGAAGAGCTTTGGAGGATGCTATTTTGAAATATAGATCCTTGCCACCAAATATTAGGCCACAGCTACCTCGTTTGCCTATTCACAGACGTAATTTGGCTTTAGTAGGTGTTATGGATAAAATTTTACAACAATATTTAGACAGCACTCAAAATTTATCCGATACTCACTCACTTCTGTACTGTGGAGCTGCAGCTGTTTGTAATGTAGCTAATGTGAAGTTTAAATCAAATAAAATTACTTTACCATCCCATACAGCTCCAGCTTGGCAGGCCAGAATTGAAAAACAAATAAATTTAACCAGAACACTAATAGCCAAATTAACATGTTTCAGGGCAGGTAATAGGCGTCCAAAAATCATGCGGTTTGTACACCAGGCTTTTGCGGGTACAAATATAAGATCCAACGAGTACATAACATCAGTCTCAGACCGCATAGATTTTCTGAAGCAAAAACTCTGTGCATGGGCAAAACGCATTAAGAGGTATAAAAAACGCAGGGATCGATATCATCAAAATAGCATATTTCAAAGCGACCAACGAAAGGTATACAGGAATTGGGAACAGTGCACTACTAATGTGGTCAATGGTAATTTACCGACCCGAGCATCGATAAATAATTTTTGGCGAAATATTTGGTCGAACCCCATTGACCACATTGAGAGTGATTGGATGGATGTTGTCAGGAGGAGGTGCAGCTCACTTCCACAAATGGAACAAATTAAAATAAATCCAGAAGATATAAGTTATGCAATCCGTTCAACGTCGAATTGGAAATGTCCTGGACTGGACGGATTGCATAACTTTTGGCTTAAATGGTTTCATAGTTCGCACCCCATCCTGGCATCACAATTTCAAAATGCAATTTCAACTAATACTTTACCTAAATTTATGACGACTGGTACCACATTCCTGTTATACAAATCGGGATGTACCGCTGATCCTAAAAACTACCGCCCTATAACTTGCTTACCCACCATCTATAAGCTACTTACATCTGTTCTCGTCACAAAAATTACAAAACATATTACTACAAATAATATTTTGGCTACGACTCAGAACGGATGTAAGTCTGGTAGTCGCGGTAACAAGGAACTTCTCCTCATAGACATGACCATATGCCAACAGGTACGTCGAAACCGGAAAAATCTGGCTGCCGCTTGGATTGACTACAAGAAAGCGTATGATTCAGTGCCTCATACATGGCTTATGAAAGTAATGGAGCTATACAAAATTGATGCTGCTTTGTGCTCTTTTCTGAGTACGTGTATGAGACAGTGGAACACTTTTTTACGTCATCCGGGTGCGGTTGATGTTTCAGGATCGACTGAACCGATAAGGATTATGCGGGGTATTTTTCAAGGTGATAGTTTGAGTCCATTGTGGTTTTGTCTAGCCTTGAACCCTTTAAGCACTTTATTAGAGGATTCAAGGTTGGGCTTTCACCTTCGTAGAGGAAGCAAAGCAATCTCTCACCTACTTTATATGGATGATTTGAAGCTTTTCGCATCCAAACTACCAGACTTATACAAGTTGTTAAAAATAACAGAAACCTTTAGCACTTGTATAAGAATGGAGTTTGGTGTGGATAAATGCGCTGTCATCCATGTAGAAAGAGGTAGAACTGTATCATCATAAAATTTAAAACTTAACAACTCTTTGTCTTTTAGATCTCTCAACGAAGGTGAAACCTATAAATATCTCGGAATGTCTCAGAGGCATTGGGCATTGATGACGGAGCCATGAAACAACTGGTAAAGGAACGATTCTTTGGCCGGCTGAAGAAAGTTCTTAATAGCTTTCTTTCGGGCGGTAACAAGGTGCGTGCCTTTAACAGTTGGGTTATGCCCTTAATCGTCTATACCTTTGGCATTTTGAGATGGACTCAAACGGAATTAGATACCCTTGACCGCCAAGTCCGTAAACTGTTAACAACGTACCGAATACACCATCCTCGATCGTCTGTGATGAGATTATACATCCCACGAAAATGTGGGGGTCGTGGCTTTTTAAACGCTAAAAATCTCCACAATCGTGAGGTGTATAATCTCAGAAATTACTTTTTAAATATGAAGAGCGATATGCACATGGACGTTGTTGCAGTTGATAGGGGCTTTACTCCGCTGTCCTTAGGCAAAGAGAAATGGCGTAAGCCTATAGTAATGCGTACCGTTGACCGCGTGGCCGTATGGAAGAGTAAGGAATTACATGGCCGGTTCTACAAAGTTCTGACAGACCCAGATGTAGACCAGCCCAGCTCTATATCCTGGTTACAACACGGGAACCTCTTCGGAGAAACTGAAGGTTTTGTCTGTGCAATTATGGACGAAGTTATTAAGACGAATAACTACCGGAAACATATCATGAAAGACGGAACTCCAGACATATGCCGGGCTTGCCATAAGCCTGGAGAATCCATTAGACATGTTGTTTCCGGTTGTAGTCATCTTGCTAACGGTGAGTACTTGCACAGACATAACCAAGTAGCCAGGATTATACACCAACAACTTGCTATTCGATACGGCCTCGTTGAAAATGAGTTGCCTTATTATAGGTATAGCCCAATGCCATTTCTTGAGAATGGTCGTGCATTGCTCTACTGGGATCGATCTATTGTCACTGACAGGTTTATTGCAGCCAATAAACCTGATATAGTGCTAGTAGACCGATCAGCGCGCCGAGCAATTATTGTTGACATTACAGTTCCACATGACGATAATCTCGTAAAGGCCGAAAAAGAAAAATTAAGTAAATATTTAGACCTTGCCCACAAGATTACCGGCATGTGGAATGTAGACTCAACAATAATTGTTCCTATTGTTGTATCGGTTAATGGTCTATTAGCGAAGAGTTTCGACCAACACCTTAAGAAACTCTCACTTGACTGTTGGATCAAGGGTCGGATTCAAAAGGCAGTGTTGCTTGAAACGGCCCGCATTGTGAGGAGGTTCCTCAGCCTGGAACCTTAACTACCGATGGCCTAGGCCTCAACCTGCCACCGGAGGACTACTATTTTTATATTTTTAAATATTTTTATTTGTCTTTTTTATAAATATATTTAAAAATGTAATCATAAGAAATTATATTGAATAAAAGAAATAATAATAATAATAAGAGATCAATCAAGAAGAGAAGAATCAAGACGAACAACTACCGAAAGCACGTCCTGAAGGATGGCACTCCCGACTTCTGTCGAGCCTGTCGTCATCCCGGTGAGTCACTCAGGCATGTGCTTTCGGGTTGTTCCGCGCTTGCTAATACTGAGTACTTGCACAGACACAACCAAGTGGCCAAGATTCTCCACCAAGAGCTTGCTCTTATGTACGGTCTCCTGGAACAGAGGATGCCGTATTACCAATACTCACCGGTGCCAGTACTCGAACACGACGGAGTCCGGCTCTACTGGGACCTGCCTATCGCCACAGACAGGACGATACTGGCGAACAAGCCTGATATCGTGGTGATGGACAGGGCACGGTCGAGGGTATTTTTAGTGGACATCACCGTCCCGCATGACGAGAACCTCGTGAAAGCCGAGACTGAGAAAAAACGTAAATATCTGGATCTGGCGCACGAGATTGTCGACATGTGGGGTGTGGGGTCTGCTGAAATAATCCCTATCGTAATATCTGCCAACGGTTTGATCCCGGTTAGCCTCGCTCACCATCTGAGGCAACTGGGGATCCGGGACGGTTCGCTCGCAGCCAGGATGCAGAAGGCGGTGTTACTTGACTCGGCTAGGATTGTCCGCCAGTTTCTCAGCCTTCAGCCCTAACCCCCGGCCGTTTGATCTCCCTGCCGAGGCGTATTCCTCCACCCGCTTATATTTATATATGTAAGTATAAGTAAATTTACTATATCTATATAATCTATATAATAATAATAATATATATAAAAGCGAAAGGTCACTCACTCATCACGAAATCTCCGAAACTATAACACCTACAAACTTGAAATTTGGCAAGTAGGCTCCTTATAAGACGTAGGCATCCGCTAAGAACGGATTTTACGAAATTCGACCCCTAAGGGGGTAAAACGGGGGTTGGAAGTTTGTATGAAAGTCCTATGTTTTTGAAGTAAGAGACTTGAAATTTAAAATGTAAACTCTATAGATGGTGAAAAGGTGTTCAAATGATGTATCTTTAGAAATTAACTCCCTTTTGGGATTAAAACGGGGGATAGTAGGTTGACTCACTCATCACGAAATTTCCGGAACTATAACATCTATAAGCTTGAAATTTGGCAGGTAGGCTCCTTATAAGACGTAGGCATCCGCTAAGAACGGATTTTACGAAATTCGACCCCTAAGGGGGTAAAACAGGGGTTGAAAGTTTGTATGAAAGTCCCATGTTTTTGAAGTAAGAGACTTGAAATTTAAAATGTATGCCTAATAGATGATGAGAAGGTGTCCAAATAATGTGTCATTAGAAACCAACTCCCTTTTGGGGTTAAAACTGGGGATGGTAGGTTGACTCACTCATCACGAAATCTCCGAAACTATAACACTTACAAACTTAAAATTTGGCAGGAAGGCTCCTTATAGAGCGTAGACATCCGCTTAGAACGGATTATACGAAATTCGACCCCTAAAGGGGTAAAACGGGGTTGGAAGTTTGTATGAAAGTCCTATGTTTTTGAAGTAAGAGACTTGAAATTTAAAATGTACGCTCTTTAGATGGTAAGAAGGTGTCCAAATAATGTATTTTTAGAAACCAACTCCTTTTTGGGGTTAAAACGGGGGATGGTAGGTTGACTCCCTCATCACGAAATCTCCGAAACTATAACAGCTACAAACTTGAAATTTGGCAAGAAGATTGCTTATAGGGTGTTAACATCCGCTAAGAGCTGATTTTATGAAACTCAACCCTTAAAGGGATAAAACGGGGGTTGGAAGTTTGTATGAAAGTCTTATGTTTTTGAAGTAAGAGACTTGAAATTTAAAATGTATGCTCTATAGATGATGAGGAGGTGTCCAAATAATGCATCGTAATCTATATATATGAAAGAGAAAGGTCACTGATTCACTCATCACGAGAACGCAAAAACCGCTGGATGGTCTATCCAACCAGGTTGGACAAAGATAAAGTTTGGCAGGGAGGTAGATTATAGTTAGCAGACGTCCGCTAAGAACGGATTTAACGATATTCCATCGCTAAGGGGGTTTAATTGGGGTTGGTAGTTTTTATGAAACATATACAGCCTGAAAATAAAACCAAAAATGTTGTGTATAGAGAGATTTTATAAAAATAACTATTAAATTATACTAAATTGTGCCTTTTAAAAAGTTAATCAGTTTGATAAGCATTTCAAGTGGCTGAAATAAAAAAATAATTTGCGTTAAGCATCTTAATAGTAATGCATATCTTCATAACCACGAGGACGTAGTCGCGGGCAACAGTAAGTGTATTATAAACAAAGTCCCCAAAAATGTATGTGATCGATTCGCTCAAAATTTACTGAACAGATTTTCATGCGGTTTCACCATTGGAGAGAGGGCTCCACCATTGGCAAGAGGAAGGTTTATGGAACGGCTAAGCCATTTTTGATGAGAGTTTCACTGGAAGTTTACTGGGAATACTTTGTGACACACTAATTTCAACGCGGGCGAAGCCGCGGGCACAGCTAGTTATTTATATAAGTAGTTATTATAATATATGTATCTATTATGTATTGGGCGGGCGGAGTGACATTCAGTGAAATAATAATAATAATAATAGTTTATTTCAGACATATGTCCATATTTTTGTTAGTTACATTTTTTCCTAAACTATGTTAGTTCCAACAATTGTGACAAATGACAAACAAACAAATTATACCAAGTCAAAAATCAATAAAAATAACACTAACATCAAAATCAACATACCAAAATTCAATCAAACCCAAAATTAAAATGATCACCAAATGCAATATTAAAATTCAATCAATATTACAATAATTAAAATTAAAAAATTAAAATAAATACTAAAATTCAAAATTACAATAATAAAAAATTAAAAAAAATCAATATTAAAATTCAATCAAAATTAAAATTAAAACTAAAATCTAAAATCATAATTCAATCAATAGAAAAGCTTAAGAAATTATAATTAACTCTTGCTTTTTATATTGGTACAGTAAATGCAGGTATACTATACATTATACCTACATTTTAAATAAACAGCTAAAAGCGCTGTAAGCCGTCACACTCAGCGTCACTGAGCGTTAGTATCAATTTTTTCACACGATTCCACTCCCCGTTTTTTTTCAACCACCATACGCTTAAAAATAGACAAACTCCAAAAAATAACTCAAGATAAAATGTCTTTTATATACCATACATAGACATCAATTTTTATGACATTAATTTTATGTGCCATAAGCGTCACTCAAATTAACTGAATTTTAAAATTACGCTACATTCAAATATGGGTTATGTAAATATTTATTAGACACGTAAATCTGTACGAGTTTTTTTTTAATATTTAACCCATTTACTCGTACTTTTGTTTAACAAAATTAACTCAGTAAAATTATTCAAAAATGTGTAAACACGAATATTTAATCGTTATTTCAATAATTAGCTAACATAACTTTATTATTAAACGCCTGAACCTGAAGCAACAAGTAATTTAAATATATTCCGATTTAAAGCCCTCAATCGTTATCGTTCCGACGACACTTAGAAAATTGTTAAACTACATCTACTCGTAATATATGCTTCAGCCTGTAATATCGTACTGCTGAGCATATGCCTCTTTCCCCATGTAGGAGAAGGATCAGAGCTTTATCCACCACGTTGCTCCAATGCAGTTTGGTGGACATATTCCCTAATATGAGTAACGATCACTATCAGGTGTAAATGATAACAACCGCGACCGACGGCTTAACGTGCTCTCCGAGGCACGGTGGCGAGATCCACAAAGGACTGCACAAACACCCAGATCACGGCAAATATTTGTATGACCAATACTAATGTTTCTCATGTGCGGGGATCGAAACTGCAACCGCCAGCGCAACAGTCACAAACTATTTCTGCAAATTTGTTACATATTTCTTGCTCAACTCACATATTAAAAAAATTATCATAAAACCAGTAGTCATACAAACTAATTATACAAATCCATCATCATCATCATCTTCATGCTCTATCGACTTAGATGTTTAGCGCAAATTTCCGAAACATTAATTCCTGCGAAACTAAACACCAGGCGTCACAGTAAGCTAGTACCTTTTCCTGTTACTAAAACTACAGTACAGTGCACTTTCTTTTACGGAATTCAGATTTTAAGCTGCACTTTTCAAACGTCCCATTTAAGCTCTAATTCTCACGGATAACGCTTATTCAAGCAGTGAAAATGGGATAATTAAATATAAAGACGGCGTGTAAAATCTCTACAGGTGTTCCAAACTTTTGGAAGCTAGCCAACGGATTTTGCCGAATAGCTAATGGTCGCACTTTCGTTTTCTTTTGCCAAGACCTTTTTTGAAATACATTTCTAGTTGAAAACGTGAAGTGCACTAAGATGGGTGAACATCCTTCGCTTAAATGCTCCTAGGATAGATTTGTATTACTTTTTAGACGAGAAACGACATGCAGACCTATCTGTCTAAATCTACATCTACAGTAAATGAGATAAACAATTTTGTAATTACGAAGTTGGAAAGTTTTATTAAATCAATGTCAATCCATAGTCTATGAGGTGTATTAGTTTACTGTCCCTTTAGATATTATCTTGAAATAAAAACGTATATGATGGTGCAGATCTTAAACTGATGCTTGATATGAAGGTAACGTTCTCAATCAGATTAATTTCCCAAAAAAATTTTAGCTCAAAATAATATAAGCTATCTGTTTAAAAGTTACTCGGCTGTACATCCTTGAAACTTCTACGTTTAGAATATTTACATATGAAGGAAAAGCTGACTTATATTTTATTCACGACTTATCCAACTACCAATGGAAATTATGTATTGACTCATTGACGAACATATGACAGACAATTAAATAGATGTGTCCTTCAGTGCTATTGTTGTTTATTACTATACAAGTGTTGTTAAAAAAGATATCGACGTCAAGATTATTTGGTCTAAAAAAATATTTTGTGCCATTGTCGTATAGGGTATTGAAATTCGATGACGCATTAGAGCAATGGCCACAGCAATGAATTGATCCCCGTACGTCCCTCGAAAATGACAAATATTTGTTTTTTTAAACGTCTCACACTCAACGGCCCTCGCTAGGCTTTACTTCTGTCTCGTGGTCCGGAAATACACAATATACAAACACAAACGCCCAGACCACGGCAAACATCTATATGACCAATACAAATTGCATGCCATGTACAGGTGCCTAATAATATACGCTTCTTTCCCCATGTAGGAGAAATATCAGAGCTTAATCCACCACGCTGCTCCAATGCGGGTTGGCGAATGTATTCCCTACTATGAGCAACGATCGCTATCAGGTGTACATGATAACAAACGAGACCGACGGCTTAACGTGCTCTCCAAGGCACGGTGGGGAGACCCACAACGACTGCACAAACACCCAGACCACGGCAAACACCTGTATGGCCAATACAATTGAACCCGCAACCGCCAGCGCAACAGGTACAATCCATGGCTGTAACGGTTGCGCCAACGCGGCGTCATTATTATATATCATATGCGCCTATTACTATAATATGAATGTTGTGCTAACGCGTCATCGAACGTTGGTCGTCGTCATCTTTTACAGATCATACAGATATTTATCGTAATCTGAGCATTAGTAATTGTGTATTTTGTGTATTTCTAAAACCCCATGTTGGAATTTATTATTCTAGTAACGATGATAACATCCATTGTTTTACCCAACACTTGTCAAATTGTTTCATTACTAGTGGATTTCAGTAACTCCGTATTGGTCATATATCTCATAGTGTAGTATTAAGTTTTGCCCAGCTGTGGTATGCTACAGGCTGAATAAATAAATCTGAAAAATAGTTTAATTCTGCTACGATATCAAATTCTCGAAACAACATCAATGTTAAACACAATATTAGAATATGTCTTCGTTCAACAATATTTCCGTTTCTTATGCTAAATCATGTTCATGACATGTACACGACCAAGTTTTGCGGAGCAATAATTACAAATAACCTATTAAGTTTGTCCTAAAAACCTAGATTGACCCCTTAAGTCATTTAGTTATATAAAATTAAATATCCATATTCGTGTATAAGGAAAGTGGGAGCACGCTAATAACAGAAATCACGAACACTTCTAGAAGGATAGCGTGTTCGAAACCGTGTGACGCCAATTTATTCTGACAAAAAATATAATTTCGTTATAAAAAAAATAATTTTAAGCTATTCGTATGCAATTTTTTTTTTTCGTCAAATGCAAATTTTGAAAATTCAACATCGAATAAGAATGCTTATAGTAAGTTTCTTGGTAGAACAATTATTCACCATCCCGCAGTGGCACAGCTTAGCAAATTTAGCTCATACCCAGTTCCTATACTGACAAAACAGTTAGTCCAGAAGTAAGTAATTTAAAGGCTGTTTCGTAGTATTGATAATGCAAAAAAAATATTGTAAAACTTGTAAAAAATTTTATGTCTCTTACTTAATTAAAATATTTATCGATGTTTAAAACTTAAGGCTGATTTTAGTGTATCATCTCATTAACACAAAAAAAATTGTAACCGTTTTTGAAATAACTGTCCAGATCAATATCTTCTCTTCCGTCTTTTGTATTAAAACAATGCAGAAATGACACAAACTGTTCCATTTTAAATTTCCCAATTTCGCGCATTTCTTTTGTCGTGTCAAACCCACGTCAGATTTGTCAGATTTTACAAAACACAATAAACACCATACATCAAGGGCACGGTAACCTTTTTTTCCATTGAACGTACAATTTCCCTCCCCCGAGATTTGCGATTACACTTATTTGTGAGGGAACGTTAACAAAATTTAAAAAATTGTTTTTCGAATGCTGCCAGGAAAAGCAATTTTTCTGTAGGACTTTTCAGGACTTACATAAAACCATCCAACTGTCCAGGGATTTGTGAAAGTTCCCGTCTTAAGATAGACTTCTTTAGAATGAATACGGAAGCATGGATTTTATTTTTGAATTTCTTCAAAAGAAAATAATTTACATTTCGACTGGTTTTTATTCACATAAATTATTTAAATATAATAAATATAAATCAACATCTATGAAATCTTGGTGTCTCATGTCCTTTCTTAACAATGTTTATCCGTGTACGTTTTACATTTTCTTTTCGTTCGTAGATAAAATGAAACTAGATGCCGCAAATATTAATTGTGCATTAACAGAAACCGATCCGGCTAAAATCCTAATATTTTCCGCCTGTCTACGAGTCAATATGGCTAGTGAATGAATCGGAAAAAAATGCTAAGTGTCGCACTCATACTACAATACTTTGAATACGTAATCTTTAAAGTTATATTTATGTTTTAAACTAATTATAAAGATAATTCAATTCTTCAATTGCGCTCGTTTGATTCAAAAAATCATAGAATGTCGTTCAAATAAGACTTAAAGACTTTTAATTAATTTTAAATTTAAAACGCTTAAAATGTTTTTCTCTCCTGTAAACTCGTTCAAAGTATTATAATAATAATTATCAACGATACACTTTCAGCGTCATTTTTAGTTTGACCGTCCACTGAGACCCTCGATGGCACAAGCTTTACAAATATTGGATATCGTTAACCTTGTTATACTTTCCATAGAGAACATAGCTAACACTATGAAGAACACATTGAGAGATAAATCTCCAGAACGTGACGAGCTTAATATTGAACATTTTCAACGCACAGCCTCTCATCTGCCTCGAGCGTTAGGTATATCTTTTTAACTAATATATTAATTTCATTTATTTACTCGACGAACATCGTCTCAAGAAGGTCATACTAAGGAGGTCTCATATATAGAAAAGAAAATTTTATTCATTCGGACGCTTACAGACTGTAAAAAGTCAGTCCATTGGCTGTCGTTTTGGACGTAAAGCAAATTACATAACAAACTGGGATTACGTTTTATTATTTATTGAGGCGACATTCTTCACATCTAGATTGTATATAGAAAGCACATACGTCTTTAATGCAGATACAAATACATGATATATAGATGCTACAAAGTTACACTTGACCTGTTACCAATGACAATATAATTAGAATTGGTGAATTTTGAAATTGCCAGGTTAACAGATGTTATTGCCAATATAAGACGAAAAATTTTCTAAAATTGTGTAAAATTCTTATTCAGGTATACACATGTACATGTACATATATGTTGACATGAGTTTCAAAATTCTACTATTAGTAAACTAATGGATACAGCAAACTATGTGGGTTATGCATCAGTAAAATCAATTACACAAATGGTGTAGTTACTATATATTTTAATAACATCGAAAGATCCCTCACCTCAGGTACAATGCGAGAGAAAAGGAAAAATAGTTTATAAAAGCGGGTAATAAAAACTATAATATTCCGCTGAAGAGAAAAACTCAATGCAATCTGTGTCACTGGGTCACAGAAGACTTATCAGATAACGTGGATATTGAAAAGAACGTAGAATACTGTTTGTCAGTTTAAATACACTTTTTCATATATTAGCGCCTGTCAAAGTTGACCTAAGTTGAACTAAATTATTCCGGAAAATAATACGAGCACTAAATAGGCTAACTCACGATAATCTTTTTGTCCAATTCTACGCTATTGTGATTCTCAACAAAACATTGCTTCAAATCTATATTTTAAATACTTTTGAATAAAATTATAGGCAGTCCAGTAAGTTTTTTTTTTTTTTCTTTTTTGATTTTGAGACTTTTTACAGCAAGGCTGAAAATAAATGAATTTACATAATATAATTATGACACAATTTATAACTAATCCGAAAACATTTTACAGAAAAAAGCATGAAGCATTTTTTGTACATAATTTTACGACAAACAATTTTTATAATGACCTCTATTGACCTCCGAGCAATAGGTCGCGAAATATTCGCGAAAATTTTATTTTCATGACCTTTTGACCTTTATAACTTTTTTAGCCGGCACGATATCAATGTCGATTTTTCAAATCTTCATTACAACACCGTAATATATACATATTGTTTACAAAAATTCAGCTCACTAGGAATTTTTCCGCAGATATAACTTAAAATGACTGGTCTAATCATGTTTAACAGCACCTTGATCATATAACTTCAAAGCAAAATAATTTTCAAAGTCAAACACTACACGTGTATGTATTTACTACGAAAGCGTTTAGTTGGTTGCGTGTTCGATCTAATAATAATTTCAGGGCCTAATGGCTTGAAGGTATTACAGTGCCTCAGGTACGCTGACGGAGACGCGAGTTATTATCAAGAAAACCTTAAGGCTTACTGATGGTTCGTATTATAAATACGTAATTTTTTTTTTATGTCACTAGGTCGGCAAACAAGCGTACGGCTCACCTGATGGTAAGAGATTACCGTAGCTTATAAACGCCTGCAACACCAGAAGCATCGCAAGCGCGTTGCCGACCCAATCCCCAATGCCCCCAGGAGCTCTGGTCACCTTACTCACCAACAGGAACACAATACTGCTTGAAAACAGTATTATTTAGCTGTGATCTTCTGTAAGGTCGAGGTACTACCCCAGTCGGGCTGCTCCATATTTTGAGCAGGAAATTCCTGCTGTGCCCTACCTCAGTTATAAATAAAATATCGACAGCGTATTAAACGTGTGAACCAAAATAATCGTATTTGCTCACAATCGATAAAAAACCGAATTAAATTACATCGACAAGTAATAGAACATAGCCAGACGAATCAATAGTTAAGTAAATAAATAAATAAATTAATAAATTAATAAATAAATAAATAAATAAATAAATAAATAAGTAAATAAATAAATAAATAAACACTTCACACTCATCGACCCCCAGTAGGATTTACTCCAGTATCGGGGGTCCGGAAACCCACATAATACACAAGCGCAAACACCCAGATCACGACAAACATCAATATGACCAATACAAATGTCTGTCGTGAGCGGGGATCGAACCCACGACCGCCAGCGCAACAGCCAGTGCTGTGACCACTGAGCCAACGCGTCGTCAAAAAGTAAACACGCATTATTAAATATAACTCAAAAAGGTCTCCTCAGATCAAATTTGGATGTGGCCATGTGACAAGCGCGAACTTTCAGCTAAAAATATAAAATCATCGAAATTGGTCTTCCCAGTAAAAAGTTATGAGGTATATTAACGTGGGTATACAGAAAAATTGTCGAATAAATTCGCCCTATTAAAAATGCATTATTAAATATAACTCAAAAGGTCTCATGCCTCATGAGGTCTTCTGAGATCAAATTGTGTTGTCACCATGTGACAAGCGCGAACTTTCAGCTAAAAATATAAAATCATCGAAATTGGTCTTCCCAGTAAAAAGTTATGAGGTATATTAGAATATTAACGAGGGTATACAGAAAAATTGTCGAGTAAATTCGTCCTATTAGAGATAACTCAAAAAGTACTCATAAAAAATATCGATAGAGTTTAAATGTGACCATATGGCAAGAACCAGCTTTTGATTTAAAAGAATCATCGAACTGGTCCACCCTGTTTTGGTGTTTGTAAAGTTCTGGAGTTTGTATAGAGACACTGTATTTTTTATATGTATGGATTTAAATCAAGATACGCACTTTTATCTTATTTTTATTCGGAATTTAATATTAATATTTGATTTTACTTTTTAACATAAACCACTTCTAGTCGATAATCCAGACTAAATCCATCTACGATTTTTCCGCATACGATCCGAAATGGAAAATCGCGCGCGATGTTTGCTATCGGAGATTATTCTGAACGTTTCACCCGTATATTGAATTCTCGATACGGGGGCTGAGTTTTATTCGCAGTCATTATTCGCTAGTTTATTGACCTTGATATCGATATAGGGTCTTGTTCAAATCTATATTGATACTGGATAACGCAGTTTTCCATTGTCTCAACATTTTTCAAATTTTACTACAAAAAATCTCTATTGGACAGTCTCTGATGACCAGCCCGTTGGCGCAGTTTGTAGTGGCCGGTTCCGCGGGTTGCGATTTCGATTCCCCTCAGATTTTGGGTGTAATTTTGTATTTATATATGTATTATTCCTATATATATTTATCAAAATAAATAAATTTAGCTAAAACAGTCGGCCGTAACCTACAACACAAGCATCAAGTTGCTTACTTTAGGAACAGACGACCGTGTATGTGCGTGTAAAATATGTATATTTATTTATTTATATTAATAGCTGCCCGGACAGACTTCGTTCTGTCAAAAGTTGATAGTAAAAATTATTTTTTTTTAATAATTATTTTTTATGTTAATACCTTCCGTGGGCCTTAAGGAACATACCGAAAAAAAATTGCCGATTCGGTCGGTCCATTCCGAGTTAAGCGCTTAGCAACATTCATTTGTATTTATATGGATTATTTTTTTTATAAGTATATTAGCAAACGAGCAGACTGCACTACCTGGTGTTAATTGATTACTACCGCCAATAGACACATAAACAAAATAAATCCAAAATTTCTTTATTCAACTAGGCTTTAAACGCAATCTTGAATCGTTATTCTAAAAATTGTATTAGTATAAGCCTTTAATACATTTATTATAGTTATTATGATGCTACCTTTTAATAATATAGATTCTGTTGTGAATGAACAGCAAGAAATTCTACAGTTGCAAATACATAACATTAAAGAAGTTGTTGTAAAGGCTATGCTTGGGGTTTCTCTCAAAGATAGGATTAGAAATGAGACTATCCGCGAGAGAACGAAAGTAACCGACATAGCCCACAGAATTAGCAAGTTGAAGTGGCAGTGGGCTGGTCATCTGTGTCGCAGGACCGATGGCCGTTGGAGCAGACCTGGAATGGAGACCGCGTCTTGGCAAACGCAGTGTGGGACGTCCTTCGGCCCGTTGGACCGACGATCTACGTAAGATTGCCGGTTTGGCTGGATGAGGATTGCGGAAAACCGGGATGTCTGGCGCGAACTTGGGGAGGCCTATGTCCAGCAGTGGACTGCAATAGGCTGAACTGAACTGAACTGAAAGAAGTTGTAGATGCCTAGATAGCTTAAAGTTGAGACTGCGTTATTGGCTCAAACATTTTTTATTATTATTTAACGCTCTTGTCACGCATTCACCAGCTTACTCCCCAAGTCAAGTATGGGTAAAGAAGTTGTACTTCAAAAACTAAACTACAACTATAACTTATACTTTTCAAGATATAAAATGACTAGATTACATAACATTACATTGAACACTAAGTTGTCATTTACATTTGTCATCGCTAACAGATAATAACATCACACGCGTATGTTATAACGACTGAGCCCTTAAGACGTTGTGAGCTGAGGGGTTCAAATGGATATTCTGATGTAACTCATACTTAATACTATTACATACTTTTTAACTTGTAAGTGTATTATTTATGTATGTTATTTTACATTAATGTTGAGTCATAACTGAATAAATCTTTATTCAGTGAATATATGAATATGAATATGTCACGAAAAACTTTCATTCGTCTAAAAGCGTTAAACAAACAAAATGTAACTTTTTTCCAAATATTTATTGTATTATTATTATTTTATTTAAACCACGCTACGTCTGTTTTTTTTTTTTTTAGAGATAGTCCTTTTCCTTTTTTACGTTTCAGATGAAAAAGATTACGAAAATTTTTATATATCTTGTATTATTCACACATTCAATCTACTTAGATTTATGAATTTTATTAAAAAGTTCGTTATAATACTTTAAGTTACAAATAAAAAACGGGAGTGCTTTAGACTACTAAAGTAAAACGTACAAAACGTAACTACCTCTCTTTCTACCTTCGCTAACTTTTTTATCTTCCCCTCAACTTCCGTTCGCCTCGCCAAATCATACTTTCCATAACGCTCTCGTCACGCATTCACCAGCTGACTCCCGAAGTCAAGCGTGCTTAAAGAAGTTTTACTTCAAAAAGAATTTCACTTAAAAGCCGTATGGTAATTATTTCCCAGATCATAAAATATATCAATCGAAAGAACGCAATCGAGGCCACAAAATTTAGACGCAAACGTCAAGTACATTTATTGTGCTATAAATTCATAACTATCGTTGTTTTATCGTTAGAGACCTAAATACAATCTTTAATACACTCATTTCTCTTATTTATAACATGCATTTACGACTAATAAAGCTATTTACGATAAAAACCGACGTAAATAACGTCGGAACGATGATTTCACCGCACTTCTTATGTAGCATCGTTACATAAGTATCGCAAAGCTTTGTACGCGATTCTACTTTAAAAATTACATGGATTTATCTTTGTTTGTATGTAATTACTGGAACGAAGTTTCTTACAGGGCGTTGCTTAGGTACCTTAGCCGGCAGAAAACGTCCGTGACGTTAAAAAAGCGTGAGTTTTTTTATGTATTTTTTATTTATGCTCCTGGGGGGGATTGGGGATTGGGTCGGCAACGCGCTTGCGATGCTTCTGGTGTTGCAGGCGTCTATAAGCTTCTTTGCCGAACTAGTGATATAAAAAAAAATGTATAGTCAATGTATGATAGCTATACAGTGTCTAATACTACTTTATGATCTGTCCACGTGATGACTGTTACTATTATTAAAGTTTGCTATTATCATATCATTCGATAATTATTATACATTTTTATGAATCATTGTAAATAAAATAAAGGTGTAGAGATAATTTTATAAAGTAGTTTTTTTTTAATCGATAAAAAAATCATAATAAAATGTATTCCCGAATAATTATTTTCTTTGTAGCTCGAATAGAACTTGAAATTAATATTTTATAACAGGGAACTTCGTTCCTATCTGGTGCCCCACGACACCACATTTTTTTGTACGTTTAATGGTCATATATATGTGCTAACAATAATTATTTTGAATTTATTTTTAGAGAACCCGTTGCACCGGTTGCTGATAGTTTACCTAGCAAATAAGTTACAGATAGGTTTTATCAGCAGGAGGTAAAATGAATAAACTACGACTCCTGAATTTAAAGTTTACTTAATTAGTTTTATCAGCTATAGGCAAAACAAGCCCTCAATGTAAATAAAACTGGCGAAACATAACACCAACGTACGTTAATTAATACGATTTTTAAGATTTATATGATTTTTACACACATTTTAATTTCAACCCTTGAAAATATTTTTATCTCTAATAGAAGTGTCTACGTATTACTTTAATACGGCTTTACTACGAAAACTCTAAATGTAACTAACAATATTGGTACCAGGCACATATTAATACAGACATTATTATATAGGTAGGTACTTTGTCGGATTCTATAGGCTTAGAAAGATTTTTTTCTATTACGTCATGATACTATATAAGATTTTAATAACGTAGTATAAAGCAAATAATAACTTGCTGGTAACTAAGATACCAAGAGTATTTTGGGGTACGCTGGGTTGACAGTAATGCACTAGTAATGCACTGGTTTCGCAGACGTTTGTCAAACAATTTTTGTACCTTACAACTTAATCGCTTCATAGAATACAAAACTTTTCAAAGATAAGTCGAAAAATAAGCATGAAATGTGCAACTTTACATAAATATTTTAAAGATATTTAGAATCTCAATACTAAAAAAACACTTTTAAGATATTCAAAATACAAATGAGCTGAAATAATATCTATAAAGTTTTCACTACTCGTTCTTAATCCAATTTAGTTTTCATAAAAACTAATATAATGGTAAGTGGGACCACATTATACATTATTCTTACACAATGGTGCTTCGACAGTCGGTGGCCCCACTCACTGTAAGAGTACTCGAACATTCTTAACCGAGTCACCACCTTTCGATTAAAATTGCATTTGGAAAATTCTTACTTTAAAATAGTTAATACTCGCACTTTTTATAATGAAGTGGGTTGACATTTACGTGATGATATTTTCTTGTTACAATGTTATTATGTTTTTTTTTTTAATCTTTAAAAAACAGGTGATTTGTCACACAGTGACCACGTCACCTCCATCATTCTTAACTAAATCAACAACCTCTCTTTAAATATATTAGGACTAATTTATAAACATTTCTCTCTTCAGAAGTTGGTGAAGCCAAGATACTATTGAATACCACCACATTATTTAAATTATATTCTGAGTACTGCATAAAAAACAAACTTCTTTCAGTTTCAATTCGCACACATTCCATTAAAACATGATATGTATCCTCTACTCGGTCACATTCTGTGCACAATGGCGAATCAAATATCTTCATTAGGAATATTGTGTTAGTTATGAATTAAAATTATCCTGAGATTAGCAAGTTTTCAAAATACTATTAAAGCAACGCGATCAAAATATCGTGAATTCTTGTTGTACCTAATTATAGTGCAATACGAAACATTATTATGTTCTTTAAAATCGCTTTAATAAAATTCACAAATGACATACCATTATAACCAAACACTATTTATACATAGAAGATACAAATCCTCAGAAAATCTCAGAGATCTATATTATGGTGAAAGCTTTAGAATCATCATTACAGCCTTTACAGTCGTAGTCGTAGTAGTCGTATCGTCTACTGGACGTAGGCCTCCACAAGTTTACGCCAAAAATAGCGTGAACTCATGTGTTTTGCCCATAGTCACCACGCTGGGCAGGCGGGTTGGTGACCGCAGGGCTGGCTTTGTCGCACCGAAGACGCTGCTGCCCGTCTTCGGCCTGTATATTTCAAAGCCAACAGTTGGATGGTTATCCCGCCATCGGTCGGCTTTTCAAGTTCCAAGGTGGTAGCGGAACTATGTTATCCCTTAGTCGCCTCTTACAACACCCACGGTAAGAGAGGGGCCATTAATTAAACCATTTTATCTTGCACATTACTAATAGATAATTTACCACTTTATCGGGAAAAGGTACAACAAGCCCTAAGACAACTTAGGTATATAAAATACAATTTCAAACTCATAGCATTGTAACTAACTCTCGAAGTTCATAAGTTCATAGTTAATTTATATTTTACTGTTCGAGTTTAATATTTGTATTAATACCCAAGAGTTTGAGTTGCCATTATTATGATATCATTAAATATACTAACATTTCTTGTTACACAAACAACAAACTGTTTTCAGGTAGAGTGCCTTGGATCCAGAATAATTAATTGTTCGTGAGATCGTTTAATGACAAAGCATTTGGAATTGAACGAAACAGGTGCTTGGTTGGTACAGCTATATCTAGTTTTGTACCTATGTCAAATGTTTAAAGTAATTAAGTTTATGTGTACATTGGTTACCACATTTCTTCTGCGTTAGCATTTATAGCTAATATATGTAAGATAGGAGAATAGGTAATATAATATGTAAGTTAGGAGAATTTATTACTTCGCTTTTCGATGTTATAGTTATATGAAATAAGAATAACAGTAATGTATAAATTTAGAATTTGAAATTATTCCATTTTCAATTAAATTAGAACTCCAATTCTCGTCTTTTTTTCTCGTCTAATTCTCTTGTTACTAATGGAATGGAATAGGTGGAATGGAATAGTTATGGAATTAAAGTTTTTAAAAGTTTTTTCTTCGTACTTCAACTTCAACTACTCAACTTCAAAAGGCACTAACATATAATTTAAGATACGCGACAATTATTTACAGCATTCAACCTATATATCAAATTCGTTAAACAATAATCACCCCGTATTACATTAGTATAAACATATGACTATCAAGGAATAACACTGTTTCCGTAGACTAATAAAATCAATATGAATTTCAACCTAAATTTAACGTGTACGTTGTATATGACTTGTGCATGTGTGCGAGTTAAATGTGTGTGCGTGTAACGTGTCAGATTGATGACGACACAAGATGGCCGGCAATCACCGTGTACGTCAGACTATTATGTTCGAGTGGGTTTATTAACTACATCGGATTCGCAGGTGTTATTAATTAGCAGGCGAAAATTAATTGATTTTCAATTACTCGCATAAAACTGATTATACGAGAGTACCGATCAAGTGCGCTTATTTTTAACTGATTATATTAAAGGTTATATTATTAATTTACGTACGAAAATATCACTTTTCAAATAATTTAGGAAATTCTAATTTCAATTCAGTATTGTAATAGAACTCAAACAAAATAACCGCTCTGGTGTAGTGGTGCGAGAAGTCGCCTAAAACACCGACGGTATGCGGGTTCGATTCTCGCTCGGGATGGATATGTATATGTACAAATATTTCTTTTCAGTTTGAATGTCGTCAGCGTGGCTCGGAGAGCACGTTAAGCTGTCGATTCCGTTTGTTATCATAAATACCTATCAGTTGCGCTGGCGGTTGCGGGTTCGATCCTCGCACACGACAAACAAATATTGCCCGTGGTCTGGGTGTTTGTGCAATTTTTGTACGTCTCTTCACCGTGCCTCGGAGAGTACGTTTAGCCGTCGGTCTCGGTTGTAATCATGTACACCTGATAGCGACCGTTACTCATAGTAGGCAACTTATCCGCCAACCTGTAGTGGAGTAGCGTGGTGGACTAGGCTCCAATCCTTCTCCTACATGGAGAAAGAGGCCTATACCCAATAGTGGGATGTTACAACTACAATACATAAGTTATGATAATTAAATTAATTTCATTAGTTTTAATTTAATGTGTCATAGAGTTACTAAAATAGACAAATGAAAACATTACTTCGACTAAATGAAGGAACGTAGACGTTAATTAAGAAGATTTCATAACTGTTTCTAAGATAAAAGTTCAAAGCGTTTAATTAAAAGTCGGTCTTTTGAAACAGTTCGCACAAATATACAACATTTATTTGTAAATGAAGAATCAATGACAAATATTTTTTATGAACTAATACTCAAAGAAATTTTAACTAACGATGCAAGCATTTTGTAATTTATTTATATTTTTATTTTTATTTTAACCAGCTGTGCCAGCGACTATGTCTGCGTGGAATTTAACAAAAAAGTTATTGTTCGGTTCGCAGAGTTATAAAATAAAAGTAGCTCAAGTTACTCCTTATTACATCAGCTATCGCCAATGAAAGTCCCGTCAAAATGGTCCAACCGTTTCAGGGATTATAGCCGGAACAAACAGACAGACAGACAGACAAAAATTGTAAAAAAATGTTATTTTGGTATTTGTACCGTGTTAACATTCTATATGCATTTAGTAAAAAGCGTTTATTTATATATTACAAACAGACACTCCAATTTTATTTATTTGTATAGATTTTTAAGCTGCTTTCGTGTTTTACGAATTCAATTTTTTACAACCAAAAAATCCATCGTATTTAAAGACATGCTTTATTTAATTTATTTTCTTTAATATATAACTTGTTCGGCAAATAAGCGTACGGCTCACTTGATGGTAAGCGATTACCGTAGCTTATGCTGCGTCTGCAACACTAGAAACATCGCAAGCGCGTTGCCGACCCTATCTCCAATCCCCCCAGGAGCACTATTCACCTTACCAAGAGGAACACAATGCTGCTTGAAAGCAGTATTACTAAGCTGTGATCTTCTGTAAGGTCGAGGTACAACCCCAGTCGGGCTACTCCATATTTTGAGCAGGAAATTTTCTGCTGAGCTCTATCTCAGATAAATGTTAGACATGGAAAATGCCCATCACCGTAGTGTCGGCAACGTCACCGAAACATCGGTATTTTCAAAATGACTATAGCGGTAGATCTTAAAAAGATATATGGTAAACGTCCTAATAAATAAAATAGTCTATATATGTTACAATCCATTAAAGATTCATGTAAAACCATACAATAAAACAGATCACTTTAATTCAATTTATAAGCATGAATAAAATTTTCAACTTTATTAGAATACTCGTAGTTTTAATCACGACAGCGGGACTGTAAAAACAGCAATTTCAGAGGCACTTGAGTACGTGGCGTGTTAAGTGAGGAGCAGGAATGATGGCAATTTCGTCGTTTCAGATAGTAAAAGCGTCTTAGAAAATATTGCTCGATACAAGACAAAGCGATGGCGTGCTTATGTTGATACTACGAAAATAACACAATTTTAAAAAAGCACAAGTTAAGGCTTTTACTGCAGGTTTAAATGTATATTTTTTGTGTTCACTTCAGTTCAGAAGCTTTACTTTTACAAAAATAAAACTTTATTTTTAAAGTTTTAATTTGTAAAATGACGATTTGAAAGTGCTCTTGGGGCCTAATTGAATAAAGCTGTTTTTTTGATTTTGATTTTGAGAACAAGTTTTTTTTTTTGTGATACAACCAGGTCGGCAAACAAGCGTACAGCTCACCTGTTAGTAAGCGATTACCGTAGCTTATAGACATCTGTAACCCCAGAAGCATCGCGTTGCCGACCCTACCCCCAATTCCCAAATAAGTATCAATAGTTAATTTACTTTCGTGTTATACTAACTTTTATATAATATCTATGTAAATAAATAACAATCGTCGTGACATTTCTCAAAATTTCCTAAAAATAAAGTTATTGTGGGAAAGAGTCTGTTAACAACAAAAGACCCTTTATAAAATTACACGTCAAGCACACTAGATGACACCAGTGTCATTTCAGTACTCTGCGGTCATCGCCATATTGATTGTAGAAAAACGTCGCTCTGCCATTTTTAATCAATATTTTTATTTTTTAAAATAACAGCGATATTAATCTTTATGTAAATATCTTTAAAATTATATGTAACACTTACCTGTAAATATAAAAATTATGAGGAAAAATTAATAATTTTAATAAAAGTAAAAACTTTAAATGCGCTTTGCTATTTTTTATTAATGTCACTTTTCTATAACCATTTTTTTTTAATTATTTGGAAATCAAGCAACATAATTTATATCACGTTCAATTAATTTCTCATTTATAATATACACAAAATCCTTTGGAATTCCATTGAAAACAAACGACCGTTCGCATTATTGCATTACTCGTATATTTCAAAAGAGCAAATGCTAAACATTATAATATTTATTATTTATTTGACAATTTTCGCGAAATACTGCTTGACGCTACATTAAAACTTCCTTCGTATTATCCCTATTGTCCCTCGAGAATACATTAAGTAAAGAGTTGAATATTATGATGAATGGTGCACCCGAAAACGACCTTTAGCGGCCTCGAGAATGGAACAATAATTGCTTAATTTGCTGTGAAATATTAACAACCATTTTGGAACGCAGGTAATGTGTTCGTCTGCGTGGGTGGCGTGCCAGCCGAAGTGAAAACATATGGTCGGATTTGGACTTGTAATATAATATTTTAATTAAATATTTATTGGATTACATCGAATTTCATATTGTAACGATGTTTCGACAAAATGTGATAACATAATATTTAAACGTATTATAATCATACATAGATGCCGCTTTTCTATGCGCTGTCCTATACCCAAAGGTTGTCTGGAAGAAATCGCTCTTTTAGCGATAAGACCGCCTTTGTACATCTTCCTCTAATTATACTACTTTTGTTTGTATCTTTTAATGGTGTGCAATAAAGAATATTATTATTATTATTATTATTATGTAAGAAATTGTCATTTTAGCATTGTCTGTTGTAATGTAGAAGTTTGAATAAAAAGGCTAAAATAAAAAGTTCTTCCCGTCAAAGAAAACTTTTATGCAATTTCAAAATGCCTAACATTAGGAAAATTATGCTTCAGCCTGTAATATCCCACTGCTGGGCATAGCTTTCCCCATGTAGGAGAAGGATCAGAGCTTAATCCACCACGCTGCTAAAATGCTGGTTGGGGGATATATTCCCTACTCTGTGTACTAACGTGTTCTCCGAGACACAATGGGGAGTTCCATTAACACATTGTTAATATAAACGCTATAACATTTAATGGTGAACGTGCCAAGCAGGTCAACTTAACTCTTTGTATGACAAATTGTTGGCACTTATCATTCACGAGGCTGGAACTGTGTCAGGTCATATGAAAATTACATTTTTATTGTACTACGGCTTTACGGATTTGAATGGAACTTGATAATAGGCTGAATAGTCTCATTGTTGTCTTTTTAGGTTTCCATTTAGACATCAAAGTTAATATTTCACAATCTATGTTTATTTGATTGTGCTATATTCTATTATTCTTGTATTGGGCAGTCCATTTACCGATGACGGCTATGGAATATTTAACATTTTAGTAAGTTTTTCCTCAACTTCGATCGATATAGCCTGTAACATTCTATTGACCTGGGTATAGACCTTTTTCTTCGTGTAAGTAACGATCACTATCCGATAATAACAACGCCCGAACCGAAACCGACAGCTTAACGTCCTCTCAGAAGCACGGTGGGGAGAGCCGCAATGAAATATTTGTCAAAATACGAATATTCATCCCAAGCGGTAACCTAACCCGCAAACTACCGGTGTTTAGGTGCGTATATGCCACACGCGCGGTACAGCGGTTGGTGTTTCCTCAAATTAAGCCTTGTGAAACCGCGAGGAACTTCTAGGGAATTATACATATTATTACGAAACGCAATATTAAAATAACAGACATGCGTGGGCTTGGCAAATAAAATCTTGGGCGTTATTTATTATTGCTTGTCATGTGTAATTTATGAATCTGTGATTTAAAAAAAAAAAGAATTACAGAATCAACGCTTTCAGACGGTGAACTTTCATTGAATAAGTGATTTGGTAGAAAAGTGCTTTAAAATGTTACGCGAATAAATCCTCTTTTGATTTTACCTAATATAAGAGGTGAAAACACAGGTTTCGTATTTTGGGACTGTATTAAGGGACTTTTTATGTAATTTATTATTATGACGCCAAATTAATTTAACAATAGAATATAATTATTAAGATAAAATATATTGCAAAGTATTTTTTTAAATAGCTTTGTAATATCTAATATTACCTAAACCTATTTAAAATAATAAAAGATATTTTTTTTTTAATTTTAAACATGCCATTTTTTTCTTTCATACTCCACACTCATGTTTTTTTTATGTATATTATAAATATAACATTACCTTTGACGCCGTATATCACAACGGCCACCGTCCACCCCCGAACAGAAACTCAGAAATATCTACCCAATGAAGTGCGCGCCATTGTAAGGATACTATCGTAGTGGGATGCTACTATGGCTTCTGTTACGTCACTGTTTACAATCTATGTAGGCCTATCTGTTAGTAAGTTTAGTAGGCTAAAGCTTCGCTAATCGTTTACCATCAAATGAGCCGTACGCTTGTGTGCTGAACTAGTTGAATAAGAAAAAAATTGCGTGCGTACAAAGTACACATGTCAGAAGTGAAACTTCTTCGGCAAACTAATTCAAATAAAAACCTATTTAAAAAACGAATTGAAAAAAAAAAACAATAATTGTGTTTGCTCGCAAACGAAAAAAAACCGACTTCAATTGCATCGACGAGTAATACAACGTAGATCGACGAAAAAATAGTCAAGTAACTACGCGTTATCAAAGATTACTCAAAAAGTAGTTATCAGATCTCGATAAAATTTATATGTGACCACATGATAAACATCAGCTTTCGATTAAATTAAAAATTATCAAAATCGGTACACCCAGTAAAAAGTTATTACGGATTTTCGAGAGTTTCCCTCGATTTCTCTAGAATCCCATCATCTGATCCTGGTTTCCTTACCATGGTACTAAACTAGGGATATTCCCTTTCCAACAAAAAAAGAATTATCAAAATCAGTACACCCAATAAAAAGTAATTACGGATTTTCGAGAGTTTCCCTCGATTTCTCTAGGATCCCATCATCAGATCCTGGTTTCCTATATAACTCAAAAAGTAGTTGTTAGATCTCAAATAAATTTAAATGGGACCAATTGACACACACCACCTTTCGATTAAAAGAAAATTTGTCGAAATCGCTCCACCCAGTCAAAAGTTCTGAAGTAACATACATTAAAAAAAAAAAATACAGTCGAATTGAGAACGCGGTGTTCCCACGCGGTCACCCATCCAAGTATTGACCGCGGCCGACGTTGCTTAACTTCGGTGATCGGATGAGAATAGGCGTATTTAACGTGGTATGGACGTTTAAAAATTCATGACTCGTGACGCCGTGATGCGTTTGATCCGTAAAAGTTTTACCCCTCATACACCTAAAGAAGTTTCACTTCAAAAATCATAGCGATCAGAGCGTGGATCGAACTCACGACAGCCAGCGACATAGCCAGTGCGCGACCGTCGTCCTTTCTTAGTTACTTTGTCTATCTATAAATTCTAATGCTACTGAATTGCTTATTATAATCATTGTACAATTCATCATTACAGCCTATACAGTCCACTGCTGGACATAGGCCTCCACAAGTTTACGCCAAAAATAACGTGAACTCATGTGTTTTGCCCATAGTCACCACGCTGGGCAGGCGGGTTGGTGACCGCAGAGCTGGCTTTGTCGCACCGAAGACGCTGCTGCCCGTCTTCGGCCTGAGTATTTTAAAGCCAGCAGTTGGATGGTTATCCCGCCACCGGTCGGCTTTTTAAGTTCCAAGGTGGTAGCGGAACTGTGTTATCCCTTAGTCGCCTCTTACGACACCCACGGGTAGAGAGGGGGTGGCTATATTCTTTAGTGCCTTAGCCACACAGTAGTATCATTTTACAATTACAGACAATCTTTACAGATTTAAAAAAAAAAAAATTATACTTTAACGACATTTGAATAAAAAAGCCTGTAAATGTCACTGCTATAAAGAAACTTTGTTAATTACAACGTATTGGAGCAAAGTTTAAGTTTTATCCATGACTATGTGCTGTTGCAGATTGACGGATCTCTACCAAGAGTTATGATTTTTAGGAGATATCTCCAAGGAATGAGGTGGAAGAACGCAAAAACATCCATGCAATGCAAAAAAAAAAAAATTTGACTCAGCGGGGTTTGGCCCGCGACTGTCGGTGTCTAGACAAATTTTCGAAATGAAAACCTAAATTTTGAAGAAACAAAAAAACAACTAATAAAAATGTATTCAAGAGAAATATCTAAACATAGTAATTCTATCTATAATATAATATAATATAGGAATTTTCTTATTAAGAGAAAGAGTAAACGGATTAAGTTTAGCTATAAAGCAGATAATCTGAAACGTAAGAAGATTAAACGAAATTAGGAAAGATAACAAAGTAGTTGAACAATATAAAATTATTTTTATATCATTGCTTTAAGAAAATCAAAGGAACGAATTGTACCACTTTTCTAATTGAAAAATTTAAATAGAAATCTTTCAGAAATCGTAGTATTTGTATGAAAGCGTATTAGATAGTATATTTTAAATTATTTTAGGTCGTTTTAACAGTAGAATTGAAAAAATTGTAAAACGGAATTCCTTTTTGATAATATTCCTTTTTGACATATTATATATCTTATATATAAAATTCTCGTATCACAATGTTTTTTTTTTTTTATGTCACTAGGTCGGCAAACAAGCGTACGGCTCACCTGATGGTAAGCGATTACCGTAGCTTATAGACGCCTGCAACACCAGAAGCATCGCAAGCGCGTTGCCGACCCAATCCCCAATCCCCCCAGGAGCTCTAGTCACCTTACTCACCAACAGGAACACAATACTGCTTGAAAACAGTATTATTTTGCTGTGATCTTCTGTAAGGTTGAAGTTACCCCAGTCGGGCTGCTCCATATTTTGAGCAGCAAAATTCCTGCTGTGCCCTACCTCAGTTAAACAAAAGTTAGTTGAAATACTGCTCCGAAACGGATAGACCAATTTTTATGAAATTTTGTGTGCATATCGGGCAGGTCTGAGAATCGGTCAACATCTATTTTTCATAGGCCTAAGTTATAGGGGGGGGGGTAAGGGGGTTAATAACATATATGGCAAAACAACGTTTGCGGGGTCAGCAGACATTTTCTCCATGTAGGAAAATTATTGGAGCTTAATGCACCGCTCTACACTGCGGCTTGAAAGATATATTTCCTACTATGAGTAACGATTACTATCAGGTGTATATGATATTAGAAACAAGACTGACAAATGTGCTCTCCGAGGCACGGTGGGGAGACCCACAAGGACATGCAAACTGGAAAGAAATATTTGCACAAATACAAATGCATCCCGGTGCGGGAATCAAACCCGCAAATAGCCGGTGTCTAGACGTACGCACGTGACACACGCATCATCATACCAAAGTGGTTGTTTTTGTCTAAGTCATCGTAATAAATCGAATAAGGTTTATAGCAAAAATGTACGAAGTAGTCCAGAAAATCAAAATTTAGGTCATATAAAATATCCTGTGCACATTTATAACTGACCCAGCTCACGATTGACTTTAACAGTCAATTTGTAGTTGAAAGTTAACGCCAATAATAGAACGCTTGCAGACAAAAATTTTATTGCCCTTTTTTCTCTTACTCTTGATCGTGACTTGTATATAATTCTACCAGAGCTGTAAGAGATTTTATTAATTCGAAACTGTTTCTTAATTCACACTCTAAGATATAATATACTTGTATAGCAAAACACTTTTTATGAAGAATAAATATATTTAGCAGCTCAATAATTGTGTTTGCTCGCAAACGAAAAAAACCGACTGCAATTACGGCGACAAGTAATACGACGTAAGTAGACGAAAAAAATTAACAAACGCAATAGTCGTAACTACAATTTTCGAGGCTTTCCGTCGATTTCTCTGTGATTCCATCGTCAAATCCTGGTTTCCTAATCATGGTACCACCCTTAGGATATCTCCTTTCGAACAAAAAAGAATTATCAAAATCGGTTCATAAACGACGGAGTTATCCCCGAACATACATAAAATTAATATACATTATATAAAAGAATTTTTTGAAGTCGCTTAAATAATCTCCTTCTTCTTTGAAATCGGTTAAAAAAACTCAGTTGAACACATTCATTCAAAAACGTCCACAACTTCGGTGTACTCATCTTTATACTGTAAGCCCTCCACTGCGCCAGATATCACTTACATAACTATATTATTTTGCCTTCCGTTACATACTAATAAAACAAAGAAAATTCATAATAAAACCTGATAAAATTGCAGAACACATTCAAACTTAATAAGTGCGCTAAAGTATTCTTTCATCTCTAATATCAGTCAATTAATTTTTCCCGATCCAATTGTATAAGGGAATACGTCCATTCTTTTCTTTGTACTTTAGCTGACTTACCTTTCGTTAAACGATACCATCGTTTTTAAAACGCTTTTTATTTCTTCTTCTTTGATCAATGAGCCAAAATAATTCATCGATAATGTATGGAATATATGAAATAATATTAATATAGTCATAGATGTTTAAGGCTTTTTTAACACACGCTTAAAAATGCTTATTAAAATTAATCTCGATATCGGTCTCAAAGCTTATTAAGTTTAGGGTAATGTTGAATTAGATTACGCAATTGTAACTATTTCGTTTTCTCCCGTTTAAAATATAATCTCGTCATTCAGTGATAACATAGCATACTATTAGTGTAAGAAATTTCAAAATGGGTCTATTTTTTTATGAGTTATCCATTACAAAGGAACAAAAATCAAATCTTACATCTTTATAATATAAGTTTACATAACTGGTAGCGTGACAAATTACATCACAATTCATTTAAGAGCAGTGACAATTAAGAAAATGCGTCACATTATGTCAGTCATCTAAACATAACTGTTTAATCAAAATAAATATTACTTTATTCGATCAGGCTTCATAACAACGTGTTATGTATGGAATTAGAACAGAACCTAGTTAGTAATACAGACGCGGCTGTGTTTATTATCCTAAGATCTATATTTTGTTATCGTATGAAGCATAGTTACAAACTTGTTATGTTAAATTTAATTAATAGCTTTATGTAACAAAGTTTTAAGTGATTTTATGTAGTAATTAATACTCTTTGCCTTGTCAATTCATTAAAATTTTGACTAATACAGAAAGCTATAAATACTCAGCGAGTCATTTCCAATACAAGTGTCTCTGACTACTTACTGGGAAGACTCGGTGATTAATTTTAACAAAGATTATAGAAATAAATTATTTTTATTTATTTATTTATTATTTACTGTACGCACAAGCAAATTTCGCTTTATATTTACGTAAGCATATTAAGAGAGGTCTATTATTGTATGTTTTTCGTATTTTATGTTTTTTGATACCTCAAATCTAAATCAAAAACAACTTTATTCAAATACGCTACAAAAGTACTTTCGAATCGTCATTTAGAAATTAAAATTTTAATGTGATTATTATCTTTAAAGGTGAAGCTGTAGCCCGTATTCGGAATGTAGATTCTGCAGAGAAGAATTGGCAAGAAACTCTGCACTTTCTTACCTTTTTTTCTTATCTTAGAACTACTTCTTTATCGAAAATATTTTTTTAAATATCAAAAGATGCTATTTTAATTTTAGAGTAAGGTTTTACGTTGAAGAAATAACGCGCATTTAGTTTATTTTAACTTGTAAGTATCACAAAAGTAGCGTAATGGTATATGTATATGTATGTAATCGATGATAGTTATCAACTACACATGAACAAAAAAGAAGTTTTTTGTTCATGTGTAGTTGATAACTATCATCGATTACACTAAGGTTACTGGATAACACTAGGTATATTGCCTTAGTTTATAATGTACCTAATGTATTTTTTTTTAATTATATGAAGTTTTACTACTTTAACTTTTTTGACGTGACAACGTCTAATAAATCGATGAAAATTGGCTGCATGCACGAAACAGAATGACACATTGTACGTTACGCTCATTGTCTCGTTACGCTCATTGTACGCTTGCGCCGCATCTATCTCTCTTACACTCGATTAGCCTATGCGTCCGAGGAGGTGTTTTGTAGTGACATTATCACGTTAAACTATCGTCCGTAAATTAACTTTACAGACAACCAATTATTTTTTGTTTTCTTTTCGTGAATGAAATGTGTTTTGCCATAATGCGAAATAAATATTTATATATCATTTCCACTCAAATCAAACTAAAACCAAACTTAAAGCAAAACGGCACTAACACATCTGTAATTAGCAAAGCTTTCGTACACTAAAATGAAATCCCGTCGAATAAATCATACACGAATCAAGCTTACATCAAGCCCTCTTATTCTACAAATAAGTCATATCGCAATCAATCAGGTCAGATCGATAGCTGAGGTCGATGTATTACTTGATAATAATAATTTCTGACAGATTCCAAATTCTACTGTACCAAGTGTGTCACAATCACGTCATAATGATTTTTCTATTGTTATACGCCATTGATTTTTTACCCTAATCTATTCTTACAATAGGATTGTTAGTCCAATTCTGTAAGTTGAAAATCTACTGAGCTATAGTTTCGAGGGTAGTCTACAATCGATGCTGAAGTCAAATCTAAGATATTTTAATTTTCTACAATCTCTGTCTTTACTAAGGTAATTAGGAAGTATATTAAGAATTGTCTATTATTGTCTGTTTTTTTTGTAACATCTCAAATCAAAATTCTATGACAAATCTCTGTCCTTACCTTACCCAAACTTCTTGCCGTAAGTACTAAATAAAACTGGATAAAACCGGATTGCTTATTTAAATCCATACTAGAATACTGGATACTTTTTGTCCTTTAATACAAAACATACTGATATATTTCCCTTGGTAGAGAGAATGAAAGTGAAATTTTGCAAACGAACGCTACAACTAATAATGCGGCCCTATGTAGAGCCCCAATGGTCCTATAACGGCGTCTAGACACACGAGCGTATGATACGGTGACCGCTAAGCCCAACAACTAATTACTGTAACCATTATAATTATAACCAAAACCTTGCATAAAAATGACACTGATCATCATAATTTAAGTTATAATTGTGTTTGCTCGCAAACGAAAAAAAAACCGACTTCAATTACATCGACATGTAATACAACGTAGATCGACGAAAAAATAGTCAAGCAACTACGCGTTATCAAAGATTACTCAAAAAGTATTTATCATATATCGATAAAATTTATATGTGACCACATGATAAATATCAGCTTTCGACTAAATTAAAAATTATCAAAATCGGTACACCCAGTAAAAAGTTATTACGGTTTTTCGAGAGTTTCCCTCTGTTTCTCTGGGATCCCTTCATCAAATCCTAGTTTCCTTATCACGGTATTAAACTAGGGATATCCCCTTTCTAACAAAAAAAGAATAATCAAAATCGGTACATCCAGTAGAAAGTTATGCGGTATAATACAACGTAGGTCGACGAAAAAAGCGTCAAGTAAAAACGCATTATTAGATATAACTCGAAAAGTAGTTGTTAGATCTCGAATAAAGTTAAATGGGACCAATTGGCACACACCACCTTTCGATTAAAACAAAATTTGTCGAAATCGGTCTACCCGGTCAAAAGTTCTGATGTAACATACATAAAAAAAAAATACAATCGAATTGAGAACCTCCTCCTTTTTTGGAAGTCGGTTAAAAAAATACAGTCGAATTGAGAACCTCCTCCTTTTTTGGAAGTCGGTTAAAAACGGTACAATGGTGTCCTATTTCTAGTATAGACTGAGCGTCATAGATCACCGACTAGCCGTATAAAACTTAATATCTTCATATGATAAATAGAACCGGCGTTTGATGTATGGGCCTTATACAACCTTATCTGGTAAGATATACTAGCTTGAACGTCCGAAATACTTCGGTAATAATCTATACAAATATTATAAAGCTGAAGAGTTTGTTTGTTTGAACGCGCTAATCTCAAGAATTACTGGTCCGATTTGAAAAATTCTTTCAGTGTTAGATAGCCCATTTATTGAGGAAGGCTATAGGCTATATATCATCACACTAAGATCAATAGCAGTGGAGCACTAATGAAAAATGTTTCAAAATTGGGGATTTTTTTTCAAGTTACTATTCAACGCGGACGAAGTCGCGGGCAGTAGCTAGTCAGATATATTTGTTTATTGAACACTATTAAGATTATGTTTTTTAAGGTTTGTATGCTTTGATAAGAGCCATTTAAGGCAAAATATTGTTTAAGCTCGACTTCAGATGACCTTAGATTGACAGATTCAAAAGAATTTTTTTTAGTTAGTACCACATTAGAAATTATTAATATCAAAAAAGAAAATTAAAAGGCAAGACTTGACTTAAAACAAATTATATATAGGGGTAGAAGGAAGAAATCTTAAATGTTTTAAAAGATGCTACAGACACATACACGCACGCACAGAAACACACACTAAGTTTAGAGAGCCCCTAAGGAATTATTTTCCTAGTCTAGGACCAGGATTCCATTGAATCTAGTGACATAAACATTATTCTAAAAAAGGGTCTTGGTGATAAATCACCGCATAGCGTAAGATGATTTTCGAAGACAAATTTAGCACTTGAATGAAAGTACTAAGAAAGATTAGTGTCCTCACTTTACCGTCTCAACTTAAAATAAAAATCCACAAATAAAATAAAGTCCCACAATGTATCCAATTACAAATTCATATAAATAATTCAAAGTCAATGACTCATCGCTCAAAATCCGCAAGCTAAATGGGTCAAGTTACGAAAATAAATTGAATGACCTTTCGGTCTGCATACACAGCCTCCGAAATAACGCGACTAAAGATAAATGGTAACGTTTTCACCTATAACCCGGCCAGACGGTGCTATATTTTATTTGGTGGTGTCACCTTGACTCCATTTGTTTGAAATAACATTTTATGTTTCGATACATTTCAAGTATATATATAGAAATATCTAACATTGTACTATTTCATATGAGCCTCGGAGATAAAAATATTATACATCTGAACTGTGATTTCGTAAGAAAAAAAAACTTCAGAATAGAACAAAATTCTAGGAACTCTTTTTACTGGGTACAAAATTAGATTTAAAAAAATATATTATTTTAGGATCAATATTGAGAAAAACTTGATTCTAAGTGATTACCTTATCTTATAGGCGCTTGGAACACCAGAATTATCGCAAGCGTGTGGCCGACCTTACCACCAAACCCCTCCCCCCGATAGCTCTCATTACCAAACTCACCACAGACACAACACTGCTTGAAAGTAGTGATATTTAGCTGCGATCTTCTGTAAGATGCTTTCTGCGATCTTCTATAAGGTCGAGATTCTTCCCGAGTCGGACAGTTCCAGATTTTGAGCAGGATATTTCCTGCTGAGCCCCTACCTCAGTTAACAGTTTCGTTTTAGTTCATTCTTTTAGCCACATTTCATATTCTTAGCTGCTGATATTATCATTTGAATAAACTGTTACAGTTCAAACATACAATAATTGTGATTGCTCGCAAACGAAAAAAAAAAACACAACTTCAATTACATCGACAAGTAATATAACTGTTAACAAACAAATTGTTAAGTAAAAACGCGTTTTTAAAGATTACTCAAAAAGTAGGCATCCAGACCTCGATCAAATTTAAATGGGTCCTACCATCAGCTTTTGACTATAACAAGAATAATCAAAATCCGTATAACGCCGTTATAGTAAAAAGTTATGAAGTGGAACACACGTAGGTCGACAAAAAAAATTGATCCACCCAGTAACTAGTTCTGAGGTAACATACATAAAAATAAAACATTCGAATTGAGAAACTTTACCTTTTTTGAAGTCTTAAGTGAACTTAACTAAAAAAAAAAATATGAAACAGTTGTTAAGCTTTTTTTATCGAATTGGTAGTGACTACAACAAATTCATTTTCAGGCTTACTTTGAAATGTTGATGTATTTTTAAAAATACTTTGACGAAATCATTGTATTAAAATACTACAACACTATTTAAAAAAAAACTATAATTTATTGATCTGCCCAAATAACGACGACATAATTTTAAATTGGAGAAAAATCGGAACTAACAAAATCTTTTTCTTTTTTTTTTGTTTCTTTTGAAAAGTATTAATAGTTATACAAAAATTGTACTCGAAATGTAGTATATTTTCATACTTATAATATTTTTACTGTAACACACAAAATATAAAGTATCAAAAATTTTAATGACATGTAAAGTTAAGTTCTAAATATTATACGATCACTCCGAGATTTTCTACTTTCGAAACTTTCGAAGACTTGACAGTTGCTGAAGTTTGACGTTTCCGCGTCATTAAATAATGACTTTAATCAATGTTAAGGGCAAGTTTAAAATTGAACAAGTTGCTACTTGTGTTTTGTCCTCCCTCATTTTTTTATGTAAATATATTAAACCTAATATACATTAAGTTGTAAATATCGTGATTGTCTTAGCCTAAAATAGTTTTTTAGCCGACTTCAAAAAAGGAAGAGGTTACTCAATTCGACCCTATATATATTTTTTATGTATATTCGAGGATAACTTCGTCGTTTATGAACCGATTTTGATAATTCTTTTTTTATAGGAAAGGAAGTATCTCAAGAGTGGTATCATGATAAGGAAACCAGCATCTGATGATGGGATCTCAGAGAAATTGAGAGGAACCTTCGAAAATCGTCGCTTCAGCCTGTAATATCCCACTACTGGGCATAGGCCTCTTTACCCATGTAGGAGAAGGATCAGAGCTTAATCCACCACGCTGCTCCAATGCGGGTTGGTTGAAAACCGTAGTGACGACTAGTGCGTTTGTTAATTTTTTTCGTTTACTTACGTTGTATAACTTGTCAATGTAATTGAAGTCCGTTTTTTATCGTTTGCGAGCAAACAAACTTATATTCAATATATGAGTCGTTCTAGGTGAAGGAGGATCTTTTTAAACTAAATTACTACTGTTTAGTCCAACAAGATTTTATAGTTTATACATGAATGGTATAATACTAGAAGCAGTATTCTCAAGAAACCGTTACTAAAACATACAACGCTAGACAAACATTCCTTAAGACCAAGACGCTATCTCTCGTCTCTAATTACACAGTATCGTTCATTCTTAGTCTGACAAAATAACACACGGCTTAGAAGTGAAATGTATGGGTATTTTCAAATGTACCATGTACCCTAATTAATGATACGCTTAACTTAAATATCTACAAGTTTTGAGCACCATGCACCTGATTCTAGAAAGTAGGGGAATGTGCTTGACACGTCTATATAATCAAAGGGAATGTGTAATTGTTTTGTGGCATTTAATACTGCGTTTTATCATTAACTTGAATGAAGTCATATTAATTAATGACGGAGAAGAGTTGCAGCTAAATCAAACACACTGCTTCATTCCAGTTTTGTGGCAATGTATCTCAGAATTTCTTCTAAAAAAAATTCTTCAACGACTGAATAGTCTCAAAGACAGAAGTTAAGACACAAATTTGAAAATATTTTTTTGACTAAAAAAAGTTGGTGTTTATTACTTTTTTACATATTTTATCTCTTGGGATGTCTGGGCTTTCGTAAAAAATCATTAAGCGATAAATTTACACTTACATAAGCGATACTGATTATCTGAATTTTACTGGTAATCGATTTTGCACACCTACAAACGTCTGCTCTTGTACGTCCTAAGGTTGGCTGGTAGAGAATGCTTTTAGCATTAAGCCCGCCTTTTGTACAATTCTATAATGTATTGTGCAATAAAGTATTAATAAATAAATAAATATTGATATACATTTAAGGGTAATTTTTCACAGTAACATTTTATCTCTAAAATTCCATAATTTTCTAAGTATAAATGATATACAGGAATACAAAGAATTTTCTCTGACCTTTAGTAAAATTTACTAACGACCCACAGTTCACGCAAGAATAATATACATGCAAATGCCACTTCTGTTCATCGACATTGCATGTTCTGGAGAATTCAAGAGCCGTGCGTCGATAGTTTTATCGAATAATAATAGTTTATATACAAATGAGCTGGGTCAGCTGGAGTTAGTTCACCAGACGTTGTCCTGTCTTGCGAACAGTAAAACACGTAAATTTTAAAAAGAAAAATATAGGAACACCATAATCAACTATCGGTATGTAATATACAGATAAAAAAACAAAAGATTGGTCAAGTGCTTTTGGAGGACTGCGACCACAAACGCTATGACACACATTTAGACTATATCAGGGATTCAATGTATCGAAATAACTAATTACAACTAACTGAGGTAGGGCACAGCCGGAAATTTCCCAGCTCGACTGGAGATGTACCTCGACCTTACAGAAGATCACAACTAAATAATACTGCTTTCAAGCAGTAATGTGTTCCTGTGGTAAGGTGACAAGAGCTCCTAAGGATTCGGGATAGGATTAGCAATACGCAGACAATGCTTCGGATGTTACAGGCGTCTATAAGCTACGGTAATCGTTAACCATCAGGTGAGCCGTACGTTTGCTTGCCGACTAGTACAGAGTACGTACGCAGTAGTAGTACTAGTACAGAACTAAATTAGCTTGTAAACATCCTTCTAGGTACAAAGGTATCTTCTTTAAAAATATCAAAGGTTAAAAAAGTACGGTCCGTAAATGTGTACAAGTACTGCACACCAGATCACGGCAACCATCTGTATGACAAATACAAATGTTTGTCATGTGTAGAGGTCAAACTCTCAACCGCCAACGTATGTATAAAGATCATATAAATATAATAAACAGCTTTTTGACGTTGACAAAGAAGCCGACATGATCTATACAACGCTTTCGCTACAGGGCAGTCAAAATTTAATTAATGATAGTAAATATTTAAAGATTAAAATCAAATATCCATTTCAATGAGCTATTTTAGACACTATAGACACACACTTATATCCAAAATACGAGTAAATAACTATTATAGCACATGCACAGCATATGCAGCCACTTTACTGCAGCCAATTTGCATGTGGTAGATATTTAAGTAAATTCATACGAAAATGTCTTATAATACATGTATAATAATACTATTTAAGCTATCCGTGGAAAGGTATAAGCATTTATGCGGTGAAATTAAAGCTTTGTACACGCTTCTGCTTTTGACTTGAACTAAAGTAGAACGCCATGGAATTTCTTTGTTGGATTTACTGAACGTTTTCAAAGTAAAGGTACGTTCTAAAACGAACTCTATTTAGAAGACACTAACTTTTCATTTCCGTAGTATAATAACGCTTGACAATGAGCTCAGAAAATTGAGATATTTATAAAATATAGAGTGCATGGAATTTTTTTATTTTCTTTTCAGCTTTATTCTTTCTTTAATAAAAAGTCCTTGAGAGGCGATCATTTCGTATTTTACGAGTTAGGTACCTATTTCAATTTAGTTAAGCGGAATTGTGTTTTTCGGAATTTTTTTACTTGAATCTACTCTTAAAACGGAAAAAGATTGCTTAATCTTTACTCAATTTAAAAACGAAACGAACTAGCCTTTCTTTTACAAAAAAAAATTTAAACCAAATGCTTATTCATATCAAATGGTTTGCAATAAATCCCGCTAATAGAACAAACAGAGAAGAAGTAACCAACTGTTGATCAATTTGTCCTTATCCATCGTTATCAAAATTATTACATTATGTGGTAGACGTTGGTAGGCCTATTCCCTAGATACCATCAAGTAGATCAGTAATTTCCCAATTACCATAAAATTAAGAAACTAATTGAACTCACCTTCAAATCTCTCGAATGCCGCAGTTCCTGTCTCCTGGGTGGCTGTCCCGGTAAATCTGAGTAGACCAAATTTCGAACTGATCCTTTAAACTTTGGCTCAAAGATAACCGATGGTAGAGCTAGCGTTGTCAGTTTTGAATTATACCTGGGAACAATGATATATAAACAGTCAATTATATGATTATAAGAGATCAAAGGTAATAAATTATATTATTATTATGTTTACTACATTAACTACCCATAGTCAATTTTATTGTATTATGAAGTATGTATTCTAGATGATTATCTAAGAAAAGTAGGTCTTGTGATAAATTCCAAGACAAAGGTCACGTTTAATAGGCTTATTTGTATCACCGAGAACTGTGTTCATAAGTAGTAAGGTAAATTACATTCAAATTGTAACTGAATAATTATGTCTGGGCACGTAACCAACAGTTTCAAAAAGAAAGACAATCAGTGTGTAAATTAGTGTATGTATATGGACACACACTCTCCAGCTCTGGAATGGTTAGGGGAGTAATTTGTTGTCAAGAGGTGAGACAAAAACTTAAACTGAAATTTATTCCCCGTAGTCATTTTACAAGTATAAGCTCAAAGTGTTATGACAATAAAATAAAAAACAGAAGTACAATAATAGCTAGATTATTTATATCAGTTAAAAACAAAACGTACCTAAATGGGGGGATAAACGAACCAAACGTGTCTTGGGAATAGGCTTTTATTTCAAGCTGCTCAATTTATAGAAAAACTATAAGACAAAAGCAGAACAATATCGTAGACTGGATTGTGAATCGTCTAGTAATAATTTATTGTCTTGGATACTCAAATTATATTTACTATGATTATTTTTAATAGACTAAAAAAAGGATAAGGTACTCAATTCGGCTGCATTTTGTATTTATTCTATGCGTTATATTATAGTGGTGTGTGGCTACGACACCAAAGAATATAGCCACCCCCTCTCTTCCCGTGGGTGTCGTAAGAGGCGACTAAGGGATAACAAGGTTCCACTACCACCTTGGAACTTAAGAAGCCGACCGATGGCGGGATAACCACCCAACCGCTGGCTATGAAACACACAGGCCGAAGACGGGCAACGTTTTAGGTGCGACAAAGCCAGTCCTGCGGTCACCAACCCGCCTGCCCAGCGTGGTGACTACGGGCAAAACACATGAGTTCTCGCATTTTTGGCGCAAACTTGTGGAGGCCTATGTCCAGCAGTGGACTGCAATAGGCTGGAATGATGATGATGATGATGATGATAACTATGCGTTATAATTTTACTGGGTGAACTGATTTCGATTATTCTTTTCAATCAAAAGATTATGCTTTTCATATAGTCTCATTTTAATTTAATTGAGATCTGACGAGTACTTTTTGAGTCGTTGAAGTCGGTTTTTTTTTCTCATTTGCGAGCACAATTATTTTCATAATCGTCATCAAAAAGTCAAGCCTATAATATAAGCTAACGACCCGGACAGGTTTTCCTGCGTTGACATTAATGGTTTTGCATCACTTATGGGACTCGCATCGTGTTGATTTATTTGTGAAACGGGATATTTTACCATGTTTTTGCTTAATATAGCATTTAAACATTTAAATCACGGAGTTTGGGTCGCTGACAGGTTAAAAACTTTATCGTAATATAGTGATGCTTTATATTATCTGAATCTATATTAGCTGAATTACATTTGTTATTGACAATTTTCTTTTTGTTAATTTAAATCTTTTTTTTTTTTTTGAAAACGAATTAAGAAAGAATTAATCCATTTAGTGGTTTGGTTGTTTTAATAATTCAGAAGTTACACGCGTTTAACGTCTTTATTAGGAAAGCAATGTGAAGAAGTTCATTTTTTTATACAATGATAGGCGACTGACTACTATTTCACCTGATGATAAGTTAAAATGCAGTCTAGGAGCATGCTTACCTAGAAGTAACATATTCACTCCCGACTTAAAGATCCCCAGGTTATAGTTTTACGTAAACACAGACGCTGGTAGAGAGTTCCATTCTTTGGCCGTACGCATTAAGAATGAAGCTCATTTACTCAGTATTCTACTATGTTTTGTTAAGATCAATTTAACACTTTATTAATGAGTAATCAAGTTAGAGATATTTCTATTATATTTTTCACTAAATTGTAATAATTGAGTAGATATAATAAAACTAGTTCGGCAAGCAAGCGGCTCACCTGATGGTAAGCGGTTGCGGTAACTTAAAGACGCTTGCAACACCATAAGCTAGCCAAGTGCGTTGCCTAATCTACCAATCCCCCCCCCCCCTCGAGCTCTGGTCACCTTACTCATCACATTCACATTAGCTGCGATTTTTAGTAACGTTGGGCACTTCTCTAGTCGGGATGCTCCAGATTATGAGCAGTACAGAAATACGTATTGGCCACAGTATAATAAAATAATTATTGTGACCTTTGAAATTATCAGAAAATTAGACTTTCAAAACACATTTATTTCGGCATTTCATTTTTATAGTAACTACTCGTAATAGTCGCCCAGTGGTCGAAATTTGACTATAATTAATTTAAATTATAAGTTTTAGCATTATTAAGGTTCTGTTGTCAAATACTATACTTCTATAATAATAAATAAAATAGTATATATGCGTGTGTGTGTGTGTGTGTGTGTCAAATACATGGTAGGTGTGTAATGTTTTTTTTTTATTGATTTAATGTTTTTTATGCATAATTTTAAAAAATATTACCATTCTGCACTCCTTCCCTATATAAACTATAAGTGTGCGAAATTTCACATTCCTCCGTTCGTGTAATTTTCGTAAAAAGGGGTATAAAGTATTGGCTTCACGTATTAATATATAGATTATAGCGGCCTAATTATGATAATTTATACAACACGAAACACGCGAGCTTATATATTTTTACATTTTTTTTAAATCAACGTTGTACAATAATTGTTTTCTTACAATTTAAACTAAATTTAATTAACAAATAAATAGTTTAAATAGCTGTATTTAACAATAAGTGCCAACTAGTCTACTACAACTTTAAAAAAAAACATTTAAACTTGAGTAGATGAAAAATGTATCTTATTAATCATTGAAAATTTAAAAAAGATGTGTGGAGAGTGTGAATTAATAGTAAGAATTGAATAAACACATATTATCCGGTTAGATTGAGGAGAAATGACTTGGAAAAGAACACAATTTCGCAAGCGAAGCCTTTTCAACTCGACTACGATTGCACAATCCATCTAGCGAGACAAGGACACGATTTATCTTCCTTCCTTTTCTATCCTATCAAATGTTGACAGCGCAATATATTTGAGCACAGCTTGACATATATTTTATGTGTAGGAAAAAACTCTAGAAATTTTAAGAGCCAGATTTAAAATAAGTTATTTTAGAAACAAATCGAATACCCACACTCGGTACTAATGACTTTTATTTGGATTGTCGCTTTCGCATATTCTTTTTTTAAGTAAAATTCTTAATGAATTTTTCACTTAGTTTTGTAGAACGATATAAATAAGATACTTTAGTTACATATAACTATAATTGACAAAACATTTTAAATTTTTATTATACTACCAAAAAGCGCAGCTTTACAAACTAGATTATTTAAAATTAGTAGGTAACACTAGTCGGCATCAAAATAAGAGCAAATATGTGTAAATGGAAACTCGAAAATATGGACACTGTAAATACAAATATGTGGTCATAATTTATCTGGAACGTTAAATTTTGATGCAAGTAGCATTTTTTGGATTTTCCTAGAATTTGTCACATTTCGATGCAACGGTATACGTAAATGTTTTTGCAAGAATGTCGTTGTGTTCTGCATAACTCCGTGTTAGACAGAGCGGTTGTTTACTACTAAGTAAGACACTAACTAACTACAATTTAAGCATCTGAAAACTAAATTTCCACGTACAAGTGAAGCCAAATATATTAGTTACATTTAACATATAACTAAAAACTGGCAATTTGTATATACAAGACAATTCTATAATTATAGCATACAAGTCAGAGATGAAGAGGTTTATAACTAGGGATACATTTTTGAAAACAACTAAAAACTGGCAATAATTTGTATATACAGACAATTAAATAATTGTAACGTACAAGTTGTTGCAAGTTAAAAGGAGGCATTTTTGTTAGTCCTCAAGAAAAAGTCATTAAAGCCCCCTTTCACTATCATTTCTCGTAACAAAAACGTATTTTGAGATATTATTTATAGAATGAAGTAAGGAAGAAGTTAAATTTGTGACATCTGTGAAATATGATATTATTTTGTTCAAAACATCATGTTGTTGTCCAGATATTATATTGTTTGTATAAAATAGATTAATTGTATTTTTTGGTTGAAATCTCTGATCAAGAGAATAAACCCATTTTTTTAAATATTTAAGTCGAACCAACGACGATGACACAAATTGCAATGTTTTAATTCCAATTTTTTCTGTGCTGTTACAAAATTAGCGGCATACTACAAAAATTGAAAATTCTCACGACGAAAATTAAATTCCGCAACGTCGAGCTTTTTCTCTGACTATTCTTATGAGATTTGTCAAAGAAGTCCGTTTACTTCACCTTCTTTACGACCAACTGGTCGTAATGTAAGTCTTTACGACATTTTGCCGTAAAAATAATTATTAAGTCAATGAAATTACTGACACGTTTTCGCCAGGATATATAAATCAAATTATTTATGTAATGACTCAATAAAATAGTATTTTTTGTTCACAAAACTAGATCAAAATTATTATCATATTGTTCATTATTACCATAACCATAGCTTACATATGTTACTCCGTTTGAGTGACAGATATCATGAGCCTTGGCGGTTAACATTTAATTTTTTAATAGATGACGTAGTTATCAGTGTAAATCGTGAAGATGACAAATCACAGATTACGTTAGCAGTACAATATCATAGTTATTAAAGTAAAACTTCTTCTTACGCCCGCTTGACTTGGGGAGTAAAATGGTAAATTCGTAACGAAAGCGTTACGAAAAATGTGATCGAATGGATGTTGTGAGTGAGATATAAGTTAAATGGGGCTAAAGAAGGTTTACTTCAGTCGTGTGGTTAAAAGCACACTCGTTTTTTTTTTATTTTTTTCTCCATAACTCAGTGACTTTGTTTCTATTATGATATCAGGCAGTGTATTGTACATTCTCACGCTTAGTCCATTGTGGTAATAAAATTTAACCCCAAATTCGTGTCTAAAGTTACAACCCTACGATTCGATTCCTGACATGTATTTATTTAAACATACGTCATACATTTGAAAAAAGAATGTAGCTACATCATTCGGTTGTTACTTATAATCTAGCCTATCTTAGTAACAGACGAGCGTGTGTTTATGTTAATAACATTTATTAATACACTTATTATTGTCACATATTATTATGTTAACGAAAATGTTAAATAAAAATCCGTTTTATAAGATAATCCGTTTTATAACACAACACAAAATAATATACAAAATATTAATAACATTTTCTACTTAAACTATAAAAAACATTAAGTAAATCGCTTCATCAAATACACGTTTGTGGTAATAAGATTGATTATACCCTTACAGCTTATTTTGCGGGTTTTAAAAACTTTCCAACTTAGATTAGGGGCGCATCGGGGAATACGAAGAAGTTTTACGGCCTTTGCATATAAATACTTTGAAAAATATTTTCCTATCTAACCATAATATTAAAATTACGTTGTTCACGTATCAATAATTTTATTAGAATACTGGTTGTTCCCCACGGTTTTACCCGCGTTCATTTGAATATTATATAGCCTAGTTCAGTAGCTTTCTAGTCTCCCTCGATAAATGAACTTACAAACACAAATTTTTCACAATAGTTTTTCAGCTCCAGCCTGATCCTGAGAAAAGCGATTTTAAAGAAACATTCTGCTTTATAATATTAGTATAGATATATATATATATATATATATATATATATATAATGTTTTTGATAGTAGTATTTTAATTTCATTTACACTCGAACTCATGATATCTGATCAATGTCTGTTCTATATATTGAATATGTTTTTTATTTTTATTTTGTAATTTTCATTGATCATCTTGTATCATATGCCTTTGAGGTCTCCTCAGTGCGGGCTGTCCACGCTTTGTATATTATTATTGTCTTGCATTTGCTGGTAAAGTTATAATTTTGTTATATAACTAATAATAAAACTTTGTACAGTCTTTTTCTAAGTTAAATGTTTTTATTGTAACATGTTTTAGTGTATTTAAACATCAATAATCACGATACTCCGAACCGGATAGCCGACCGATGGCGGGATAACCATCCAACTGCTGGCTTTGAAATACACAGGCCGAAGACGGGCAGCAGCGTCTTCGGTGCGACAAAGCCAACCCTGCGGTCACCAACCCGCCTGCCCAGCGTGGTGACTATGGGCAAAACACATGAGTTCACGCCATTTTTGGCGTGGACTTGTGGAGGTCTGTGTCCAGTAGTGGACTGCGAAAGGCTACTGTGATGATGATGATGAATCACGATACTCAGCCACGACCACGAGTAGCACCATTATAGACAGGGAAGGAGAGAGAATCGTTTTTAATTTTTAATTATTAATAGATGGTTATATAAAATTGGTATTATTAACTCCCCCTCACATTATTATGTGAAGGGAAGCGTTGGAATTTTATTTTCTTGCAAAAGGGGCAGTAGTCTATAACAGGTTGGGAAGGTGTATAGAAATATTTTTTCTTAGCAAGAATCGAAACTTTGACTGTAACTACGACATCCAGTTCTGTCATGATATTGTCAATCCCTAGTCGTATTTATCCACGCATAATAATAATAATATACTTTATTACACATTTGCAGGCAATCTTATTGCTAAAAAGAAATCTCTTTCAAACAAACTGATAATGAGAAGGATATTGCTTTTCAGATGGGCAGGTGGAATATAAATATAAATAAGTAAAAAAATAATCCATGCGTAGTAGCACAATGAATTAATCTACAGAAATATAAAAATATCGACTGAAAAATACAGTCGTAATTGATTTGGCAACATTTTAGTTTTCATTGATATTAAAAAAAATTCTAACTAAATTACAAATTCAAAAATATTGAATTAATTAACCGGCTCAGTTGCTTGATAAATAATGATACCCTTACACTCGTAGCGATCATATCTCTTGGTAACGAAATTGTCCCTCAACTGACTGCTTAATAGGGCAAATTAATCTGCGTACCTTCTCCCAAATGAAAAGATACCCGCACCTAACAGTAGTAAATCCACAAGCTGTTCCAATAAAATCTTAATATGGTAGATTCCTTAATCAAAAATTATATAAACTTTATTAGCAAGAATCTACATCTCTACAAGTATAACTCACAACGAAGTCATTTCCTCGAACACAATTTCAAAACCCGTCTTAATTTTAATCCATCTGATGCAGTAGTTTCTGATACACAGCGTTATCTTGAGAACTTGATCCCGGTGGTGCAATTTAATTAGCGCAAGTGATTCTTACACAAACACAAGTGTAAACCAAACGTTCGGTGAAGTTCGGTGAAGATCGAGATAAATTAAGGGAAATTAGAAATTTAAAATAGGGGAATAAGGGATATTGTCAAACTGATTTAAATGTGTAGAAAACTGTATGTTATGAGAAACATTTTATGGGTTAATTATAATTAAAATGTATTAAATTGGGTGTTGTTATATGTGTCAAACTCGGAACCTATCTGAAGTAGTGTACAGCAGGAAATCCTGCTAAAAATCTGGAGCAGACCGACTGGGGAAGTACCTCGACCTTACAGACGATCACAGCTAAATAATACTACTTTTAAGCAATGTTGCGTTTCTATGGTAAGTAAGGTGACCAGAACTCTTTCTAGGGGTATTGGGGGTAAGGTCACAACGCGCTCACGATGCTTATAATATTGCAGGCGTCTATAGACTTCGGTAATCGCTTACAAGCAGGTGAACCGTACGTTTGCTTGCTGAGCTGGTTGTGTAAAAAAGGCGCTACTAATATGAAAGGTAAAAAGGAGAATCTTCATACAACACGTTACTCTACTAACGTTTAACAAAAATAGTTCATTTTTATTTACGCAAACATTAAAAAAAAGCCACTTGCCTAAAAGAGCTGTGATAAGACTTAATCTCACGAGCCGTTGTTTATGATGTGTCTGTACTACCTACTGGATCTATCATCGTAACCAAAGACCTGATACGTATGGCTACCATTACTTTATTAGGGGTTTAAAATAACCTTTCCATGATGTCGGTCTAAACCATTTATCTTCTAGTTTAACGTTTTTAGTTGTAGTAATGTAACTTTAATTATATCAGCAACTTGACTATTGTAACTTAAACACACTACAACTATTATTCACACATTAAATTCTATGCTAAGAAACTTCCAGAAACTTCCCGATTGATATGTCTCTCGTAAATCACTCCAACTGTGTGGAATATTATACTATCGGTACTATTAACATAATATGTTGGTTATTGAAACCAACCTTGATATCGACAAGATTGAAAAGAAATAGATTATATTAATATGTATATTGATCAAAGAACTGCAAAAAATAACTATAATAAAGAAAGAAATGATCCCGAGCATCTTATTAGCCGGATAATAATTTGATCTATACCAAAATATAGTTAAACATCGAACACATAAATGTGCTTTACTAATTAAGATAGAATCTTTGTCAAAAGTATTTTAAAAAAAATAACGAACGGTAACTATGATATAAGTCCTTCTTAAATATTTTCTTATTAGGTATATATCAAGATATTAAACGACAGAAGATCATTAAGCTGAATAATTTGGACTACACACTCCAAATATCATAGTGTTACAAACCTTATTGATATAAAGTAAATTATTAATTGAAGAAATAAAAAAAAAAACGTAAAGCGCTTTACAAAAATTAGGGAAAACAGATATCATCCTACTTCGCAATCTAGAATCTTCTATTCAAAATTATATTAATAAATAAGATGTTTTGTGACGCTACATTTAATGCAAGACTAAATTTAAAATAATTGACATTTGATATTTTAAAGAATTATTTCTTTTTAAAGATTTTTTTTTTTTTTTGCTGATTGTTCTCTGCAGAATTTACATTCTGTTCCTAACTTTATTCGTTTTTTTTTTTTTTTTTTTTTTAATTACGATTAGAAATTTGTCCAATATTTTATTTACTTCGATGCAAACCTAATCTAACACCTGAAAATAAAAATCTTACAAAAAAGCTAAGGAGGAAAATTAACTGTATAGGTACAAGGCTTGTGTCACATTGTTCCGTATTCCCTACTTAAGTTTGAAACACATGGTGTATACACATCCAGTTTCACTCCAGACCTTTTGAGCTCGTGTCTCCTTAACTCAGACACACAGCGTTCTCTCAAGAAGTTAGAATTCTCAGCGGTGCTACTCGTACAATTTAATTAGCTAGTGATCCCGACTACACAAATACTAAGGTAACGTGCTGTTGGGAACTGAACTTGTGGTCACCTTCACCTTGGGGTATATTTAACTTTGATTGTTAGCAGTGAGAGTCTGAAACTGGAATTTTTCAGTATGTTAAACAGGAAGTTACGTATGAGTACCTCTTACTTCATTCCATGTATGGAAGCTTCTCTTTTTGATTGCCTATAAATTAGGCATTACAAAAAAAAAAAATATCTTTCACTATATTTTGCTGACGTTAATATTTATAATTTCCATTTAGATACCCTATGCGATATTGCGTCTGTAATACAGCTTGATAATTATTGGTGATAAAACATTATTAAGCTGTTCACTATTATATACTACAGTACTGTATACTACGGTATACCTTTATAGTATTACAGAATAGGTACAAACTGTGACCACAACTTCATTCGTGATTACTCATATTAAAAAAAGACAGGAAAAAAAATAGAAAATATTTTGACTTGTTTGTCATTTCTGCTTATGTAGATATTGAATGTTTCCGGATCATCGACACAGGAGTAAATTCTAACGAGGACCATTGAGTGAGGGGCATTTATTATATCCAAGGAAATTTTTGGGTACTGATTTGCGGAACAAAACGTATTGTAGCTTGTAGTGCGGATTACACCATGACATGATTACTGACAATTAAATTGTTTTGATATGAAGATCAGCTCAGATACAGAATGAGACACCTCTTATAGATTTTGATATCCTATCCTTATCTACATACACGAGTTTTCAATAAGCTTCAAAGCAAGCATTCCTTTAATAAATTTGATTGAATATAAATTATTTAACAAAACTAGTGGTCGCCCAGAGTTCAAAACCGACCATAATTAAAAATTTAAATAAAAAAAATAATGAAAATAAAAAAAACCTTTTTTTATTATTTTTCGATTTGACTACAGACTTTGACAATCAACAAAAGAATATATATAATATGCGTGTGTGTGTCAAATACGTGGTAGTGTGTGTAATGTTTTTTTGTCCGCGCAATTTGAAAATTTATGAATAAAAAGAGGTACAAAGTTTTTGCTTCACGTATTAATATATAGAAGATACCTCAATTCAACGTTTTTGAATTGTGTCTTTTGAGGCAACAGCGTTTGAGAGAATTTGCTAACAAAATTAAGTCACTTCTATTCCGCACTCGCTATCAACTTCCTTCTCATGGGAACGAATTTCAAGTCAGACTAACTTCAAACCTCTTCGATGAAATTCTAAAACTACTTTATTCACAAGTACCATTGCTCTTCGTTCTTAATAACAAATTTGTTTTTGACCAACATTCAAGAATTTGTTTGCATAAAGAACTTTAAATTCCATTTTATAGTTATATCACATTTTCTAAAGAGGAAATTATTTATTTATGTTGATCTACAAAATTATACGGACCGTATAGTAAGTCTATTAACTATTACAACATAATAAAATAAAATTGTTTACATTATGTATTAGAGATACCATTTAATAACATAATTAATGACTGCAGTTTGAAGGTTAAGTTTTACAAAACAAAAATAATAGTAGATAAAAATATGAGCTTATATATCTTTTAAATATAGTATATATGAGTAGTATATGATTATCGAAACGAAATGTTACAAAAAAAATTAAAAATTATATAATAAAGTTATATATTAAAAAATATTTTATACGTATTATTTTAATACCACTCGGATCATGTGCGGGACTAAATAATCCCGCCGGAAAGCCTTTTCATACCTTTCGATTCTATAGTCATAATAATAAATAGTTGTGTTTGCTCGCAAACGAAAAAAACCGACTTCAATTACATCGACAAGTAATACAACGACAAGTAGACGCAAAAAAATTAACAAACGCACTAATCGTCACTACGATGTTCGAGGGTTTCCTGATTTTCTTATCATGGTACCACTCTTGGAATATCTCCTTTCCAACAAAAAAAGAATTATCAAAATTGGTTCATACACGATGAAGTTATCCCCGAACATATATATACGGTCGAATTGAGTAACTTCCTCCTTTTTTAAAGTCAGTTAGAAATTCAAATCCAAGATACTTACCACGAAACAAAACATACATCTTTCAATTACAGAAACATCCCGTAATTCTTTTACAATATGAACTAGCAATGTTTATTACTAACGGAAAACAAAGGGATTGTTAAATGAAATAAGCAATATAGAAGTATGACGCCCGGGACTCCGGTGTCCACGCGGGATAATTGAATCTGCGTCCCGTCGGGACTGCGGCGCTCCGTAATCTCTATATATAATTCCTAAGAATCGCTTGATATATTTTTATCTTGAAACAATAACCAGTTGCTTCTTTTACACACACGTGACTGTTATCTATTTGCATTAATTTTTCAAATAATGTTACTGATTTATTCCATAAATTAAATGAAAAATGCTTCTTAAATAGTAATATTACCATTTTATCTGTATTCATATTTCTGTGAAGTTTTTAAAGATTACATATTGACCAGCACAGTTTTGATAAGAATAATTGTGTTTGCTCGCAAACGAAAAAAAAACCGAGTTCAATTACATCGACGAGTAATACAACGTAGATCGACAAAAAAATAGTCAAGTAACTACACATTATCAAAGATTACTCAAAAGTAGTTATCACATTTCGATAAAATTTAAATGTGACCGATGTGACATGATAAACATCCGCTTTCGATTAAATTAAAAATTATCAAAATCGGTCGATTTCTCTGGGATTCCATCATCAGATCCTAGTTTCCTTATCATGGTACCAAACTAGGGATATCCTTTCTAACAAAAAAAAAATATCAAAATCGGTACATCCAGTAGAAAGTTATGGGGAATAATACAACGTAGGTCGACGAAAAAGCGTCAAGTAAAAACGCATTATTAGATATAACTCGAAAACTAGTTGTTAGATCTCAAATAAATTTAAATGGGACCAATCGGCATACACCACCTTTCGATTAAAAAAAAATTGTCGAAATCGGTCCACCTGGTCAAAAGTTCTGATGTAATATATATTAAAAAAAAAATTCAGTCGAATTGAGAACCTCCTCCTTTTTTGGAAGTCGGTTAAAAAATATTTGTCATTGATTCTTCATTTACAAATAAATGTTGTATATTTGTGCGAAATGTTTCAAAAGACCGACTTTTAATTAAACGCTTTGAACTTTTATCTTAGAAACAGTTATGAAATCTTCTTAATTAACGTTAACTCCTCCTTTTTTGGAAGTCGGTTAAAAAGGGTATTCGACATTGTAGAATTTATATTTTTCCTTTATCTTTTATCATTTTTTACGCAATTGTTTGCAATTAAAAAGCTCAGCCCTTCTATGACTACGATTGCTGTAAAGTATCCAAAACGTCGGGCAACTAAAAAACTTAATAAACCGCGATAAAATCCGAAAAACCTTGTTTCATTATAATGAGTGAAATTTGCGTTAACATTAGAAAATTAAAAAGCTTTTAAGGGATTAATTTTTGAATGAAATACATTGTAATCTATCTTCTACATATATAGAAATGAATCCCCGATATGTATGACCGTTCATAAATTCTGGACGACTTTTTGTTTTTATAGACAAAGCAAGGTTTAGTACAAATGAAAATTTAAAAAACAATATTTTCGCTTAAAAACAATATTTAAGTACTAGTTTGTTGAGTAAACTAGTAATCGTATACATACATATATATATATATATATATATATATATATATATATATATATATATATATATATATATATATATATATATGTATGTATATATATATATATATATATATATATATATATATATATATATATATATATGTATCTAATATTACATAAATAAGCAAAAACTTATAATTTGAATTAATTTCTAGGCAATCTTTTTCTAGCCAATCTGTTTTTTTTTTTCACACCTTAGAACATACACACAAATTTAAATTAATTATGGCCGAATTTCGACCACTGGTCAACCACTAGTAATATTACAGTCGTATGAAATATTATGTTAGATTATTCGGCCACGTTCATCTTAAATTCACTAAATCAAAGGAAAAGGGGAATGGTAAAACCTTTTTATCGAAAGACGTAATGGCGTCACAGATCCTAAGCCAGCTATATAGACTTGGTGACGGTATGTCTAGACCCGTATCAAGCGCGCAGTCTAGACTCTTATATGTCTTCTATAACCCCGTTAGAGAACGAAATTGTGTCGAACTTTGTGTTCTTAGTTCTTAGTGTTATTTATTATTAGAGTTTTCTTTTCTAGCGAAAACAGTAAAAGATTTAATAATCCCATTCTTTATTGTAATATTGCTTCTTGTAAAGGAAGATAAGGAATCGTATTTTTAATAACATAGTAAATTTTCAATTTAATTACAATAATCTCAGCGCAGGTTTTCGCGGTGGTGTGTCCGGGTTCAATCTCCGTTGGCATACACGCGTTTTGCGTAGGCCTTACATATGTTTTCCGTGGTCAGAGCGTTTATATATATCGTGAGTGTTTTTGGTCCCCCTACACAAAAGTAAAATCTCATGAGAGCCATTTAAGACGGGAAAATTTAAGGTTTTACTATTACTGGGATAAAGGTTACTGTTACTTTGCTGCTACTGATGCAGGGAACAGCAGGAAATGTCCTACTTAAAACCTGGAAAAGCCTGACGGGGGAACTACATCGACCTTACAGAAGATACACAGCTAAATTATAATGCTTTCAAGCAGTATTGTGTTTCTGTAGTGAGATGACCAGAGCTCTTGGGGGGAATTGGGGTTATGTTTGGTAAATGCTTCTGGTGTTGTAAGCGTCTATAGGCTACGGTAATCGCTTACTATCAAGTGAACCGTACTCTTGTTTGCGGACCTAGTACTATAATACAGGCATATATTTTGTTGTATTATTTTATACATTTTTAGTACAGATGTAATATCTGAAAGAGTTATCATATGATACGAGACCGCCTTTGCAATCTGTTTAATTCTGTAATAAATTGTCATATACTTTATTTTAGTAAGTATGTAATTTCGCAACTCGACGATAGATGTCGCTGTACGCAATTAAATCGCGCTAACGTTTTGTTCAACGGTGTGCATATATGGGTTCCATACAAAATTTTATCGCCTTTACAATTTCAAATAAAGGACCTCACCTTGAAACGGCGTATTTATACTGTAAATCTCGTAGTATTGGAGTAGTTTTTATGGACGTGTTGTACACAATCTTTGTCATTTTCTTTCAGGTGTTTATAAAGTATGCAGTAAAGTATTAAGCAAATACTATTTTAAATCGTCACACTTAAATCCAAAACAATCCTGTCCATCAATACGTATAAATTGACCCATATCTATATACGATCTCACATTGCCGTCCCCATTCGTTCACTTCCAGACCATTTCACGCAAGAAATAGCCCACGAGACGACATTTAAAATACAAGCAATAAAGAATAAATATTTCATCCCGTCCCCATTCGAATAAACTATGGATTTTCTTAAACGACAGCGGAGCACATAAATAACAGCCTTGCTCCTGTTTTGCGTGAGGTTTGAGTTTGACATGTATGCAGATTTTATGATGTCACCACCGTACGTGATTTATCGTTATCTTTAGTAGTAGCTGGTCTTATGTGACGAAAACATTGTCGTAGGTCAATGAGCTCGGCTAGACGTTTTTGTCATATTACATTACAGCCTATACAGTCCACTGCTGGACATAAGCCTCCACAAGTTTACGCCAAAAATAACGTGAACTCATGTGTTTTGCCCATAGTCACCACGCTTGGCAAGCGGGTTGGTGACCGCAGGGCTGGCTTTGTCGCACCGAAGACGCTGCTGCCCGTCTTCGGCCTGTGTATTTCAAAGCCAGCAGTTGGATGGTTATCCCGCCATTGGTCGGCTCCTTAAGTTCCAAGGTGGTTGTGGAACCTTTTTATTCCTTAGTCGCCTTTTACGACACCCACGGGAAGAGAGGGGGTGGCTAAATTCTTTAGTGCCGTAGCCACACAGCTCATTTGTCATATTGTGGACACAATATACGTACAGCTGTATATGATAAATATAATATTATTATCAAACACAACTGTTCTAGTTCAAACTAGTCAAGAATAGATCCGATACTTGCAAGGAATATTACACTAACAGACTTTCCCGACCTTCAATTCTTATTACCATATTCATAAAAACTTCATTAAAAACATATATAGAAAATCGTCAAAGTTACATGCAACCTAATAGAGGTATAGATCAGCCACACCAATAGATAGCATCTATATTTCTCTAAATTTACGATTATCGATTTTACCAATATTCCTAGGAGAATGTGTTGCAGGCTAAGTTACCTATATAGAAGAGTATCAATTTTAATATATGACCAAAAAATGTATCAATCACTTACTCGATCTTAATTTGTTATGTTTAATTTAATATTTGGAATACAGACAATATTTCATTATAGGTTGTTACACTTACATAGCATATAAAATGAAATAAAAGAATTATCATTGCAGTATCGTACACAATCGAACAGAATACCACGTATTTAGGTCATAAGGGCGCGAGCAAGCGATATACTGTACTACACATTACACAACATTATTGACTTCCATTTATTGATAGGGAAATGAAAGATGTACATATATTATAACGTGATCAGGTCTAATTTAGCTACAGTATTAAGTTACCTTATCAAGGGACAAGGCTGAAACGATTGATAAAGGATTGAATCACTCCTTATTATTACACGTCCCGAAAGTTAACTTACAAGAGAAAGAGTTAGTTCTCGTCCTCAATTTGGAATAAATAGGTCATAATTTCCTCCTACCTCCTTACTGGAATTACATTTTTTTAGAATATTAAACTAAGCTTTGACCGCTCTAACAATCATTCTGTGTACGTTCATACTAAAAACTAGTGCATATTATTTCCTTAAAGCAAATTCCGACGTATCTTTTTGTAAAATTTTAGAACGAAAATTTTATGATGAATTTCGAGGGGTAATGCGTGTGCCAGCAAACTCTCATCAAAAGGTCTCTGCCCTTTGACGTGACGTAATGCGGAGCCCGTGCTCTATTATTGTTCACAAATGAAAACTGAATTTTCAAACAGTTTCATTTAGTTACTGTTGATAATCTAATTTGATTGGAGACAAAACAAGCGTTGTGGATTAAGCTCTGATCCTTCTTCTACATGGAGAAGGAGACCTATTCCCAGCAGTGAGATATTACAGGCTGAAGTAAAAACATTCCCAGTTATATTATTAGTGACGATCACTCTGGTCTAGCGGTGCGCAGCCGTGTTGGCGCCTACACACCGGCGGTTGCGCTTTCGATTCCCGCTCGGAGTGAAGATTTTTATTTGTACAAATCCATCTCTAGCGGGACTCGAATCCGCAAACCACATCGCTACAACAGAGCCGTTGTTAATACTCAATGCTTGTAAAACCACATTTAATACGCAGCATATCAATATCGTTTCCAAAAATACAAAACTTATATAAATATACGCATACATCGTTTCCCGTATGACGCCAAAGTCTATTCGCCAGATATGACCACGTCTGAAACAAAGGAATCCGAAGCGGCAGCTGTGTTTTATTCAGCAAACGTGTTCAAAATAAAAATAAAAACTACAAAGACAAATGTAGTGAATTTTATTCTCAACGAAAATATTGCGAGTCGGTAAAGATGCTATATTTCTTGGAAAGTGTAAAATATACTAGAACCGCTCCAGGCTGTACTCTGCAGATCGGCAACTGCACTCGACGCACGTTTCGCCTCAAAACAGAAGCATCCTTATACTTACAGATTTAGTCGCATTCTACCTACTTTTATTTCAGAAATATGTACATTTTATTTATTTATTGTTAATAGGAACATTTACAATGCATCACTTACACTAATTAACAGGTCACTAAAATAATTAGAAAAAAATACAGGAAACAGTTGACAAAAAAGGATATATATTCATATTTTATTAACCCCTTTAAACCCCCCCCCCCCCCCTCTCCTTATAACTTCGGGGTATGAAAAATAGATGTTGTTCGATTCTCAGACCTACCCGATATGCACACAAATCGGTCAAGCCGTTTCGGAGGAGTTTAACTACAAACACCGCGACACGAGAATTTCATATATTAGATTTAACATATGAATAATGTGTCGAGAGTCCGAAAACATATACAATACGAAATTGTGTATGTGTACAAACGCCCGGACAAAATATTTTTTTATATACATAAATCTAAAACTACGACCGCTAGCAATCAGCCTGTAACCACTGTACCAAAGCGTAAATAGATTTCCTTAAAAATGAATAATTAAAATTTCTCAAAAGAAAATTAATTTAATTAGACCCAATACAAAGAAATTTTAAGGAAAAAAGGAACAAAAGAGCAGAAGTGCAAACATCCTATTCAATTAAATTAAAGGTCGCATAAGGTAATAATAAAATGCTAATTGTACCAAGCATCAGATTTCTCTCACAAAAACTTTGTTGTCGGACAATTCACTTTTGGCTCGAAAATAACGGTACAATCTAGTTTTAGTTAGGTATCTGCGTGACCTAGTTCACTTCGTTAGGGCTAACTAAACCAAATGTTTCCTTGTTTCTTCGTTGTTTCAATAAGCTTCATTTCATATAATACTACACGCACGCTTGTGTTATAATCGTATAGAACTTTCCGCGAATTCGTTTTACTATTTAGCTATCCGTTTTATTTAATTTGCAAACGTTCCCGAGTAGGAATATAGCTGAATTTAATTTCATGGTTAAAATTCGCATTAAATTCGCTAAATTTAACTGAAATTTCTTCCTTACAATACCAAAAAACCGCAATTTGCAATAGCTAAGACAAACTTTGGTTTAATCTACGGCCAAACTATTAACTTGAAAGAATTTTAATTTGTTGAAAATTACATTTTCACTGTAACTTTTTCTTGTAGACATATATGTTATATGTGTAGTGATACAGATATATCCTATGTCACTACACACATATCCTATGTCACACAATCACTATATATATCGGGTAATCTTATTATACCTTCTTGTAATTACACAAGAGTGACTATCATGCCAATAACACAAACGAATTTTTTACAAGTCAAGTAATCATTTCAATGAATTCTAAAGTAATATTTATTTAATTATTTTATTATATACTACTTGTACCTCGCGATTTCACATGCGTTAATTTGAGGGGAAAAGTCTATAGCCTTCGTCGTAAATGGGCTATAATACAAAAATAATTTTTCAATTTGTTAAAAAAATCAGGCAAACTATTCATTAAACAAATGGACAAACTTTTCAGCTTTATAATATTAGTATAGAAACGTCGTCTTCACTTATAATTATTTTGTTAAATTGTCAAATAATCAAAATATATTTTGCAATTGGACACAAAACCTAAATTGATTTGATCCTTTTATTCCTGTTTTAATAAACAAATACTTGAATATTTTCTTAATACGGAGAAATAGTATATAATACAATTCAATAGAAATCTATTGAAGATACGATAAACCCAGCTTTATGAAGATGAATCGTTGCTTAGTATTATAAAAAGTCTTTTCTTAGAAGGGAAACCGGAAAAACCTCACAGAAAACATTTGTACAAACTCAGATATGAACTGGAGAAATCCTTAATAAAATTTATCTAATAATCCCAAGTAACAATGTAGTTATTCGCTCTGTTCTAATTCTGTAAGTCCGAGAAAAAAAATTACAAAAGAATTAAAATATTAGAAATTGTTAGAGACCAAATATAGACACCAAATATATATTATACATCTAAAGTATTAAAAGTTACAGCCTTATCAAAAAAACGAATTTTTTATTCACATGCAATTTAAAAAATTATTATTAATTTTAAAAAGAAAGAACTTTGTAGACAGCAAGGACTGCTTAGTTATTAATACTAATTTATTGCGTCTAACTGACGCTATAACTTTTGGTCCAGAACCGCGTCACGTAAACAAATGAGGATTATAAATTGTCCTCTGTCACTGTCTTTTCATCACAATCGTCAGATGTGTCAAGTAAGTCACGTCTCAGGTCACGTTACTTAAACTCTTACCGACGATAAAGAAAAACTATAAGAAATGCAGTTTCTGAAAATTTTAACCTATAGTTTAATAGGCGTACATCGTATTCATGCTATCTAAATGTAATTTAAATAGCATGAAGATATAATTATACAGATTGTGACACACCTACAACCCTTCTGCATCAGTAAGATACTCTGTTAACACCGATTGCCAATACTCCTGCTGTGTACGACTGTGTGGGCCGGTGTTTGTCCTCGTGAGCTCCCATCGGATCCATCGGTCCAGCCTCGGATAGCACTTAAAACTTCCAAGTAAAAACCCTATAGGAGCCTTCATTGCCAGTTGGATATTTCTTGGCTGTCTTTGTAGTTTTTATAATTTTATGCTCACTAAATTTATTGTTTGTCTGTTCCTTTTATGCAACTAGATTGGCAAATAAATGATGGCATCTGATGGTAAGTGATTACTGTTGCTTATAGACACCTGCAATAATAGAAGCATCGCAAACACATTGCCGACCTAAATCCGCAATCCCCCCCACTAGCTCTGGTACCTTACTCACCACAGGAACGCCACACTGCTTGAAAGCAGTATTATTTAGCTGTGATCTCCTGCAAGGTCAAAGTACTTCCCTAAGTAAGTGGGCCATAAGAAAAAAATAATTCATCTAAATCTTGTTAGTAACGTTTAAACAAAATGTTACAAAAAATAACACAATTCGAATATTTCATTACAGACCTGTCTAGATGAAGCAAGACAAACAAGTCACTCCAACTGTCTCTAATAACCCAATATGCGTGAGTACCGTCATGTACTTATTATCAAAATACTGTCAAGGTACGTGTTAAGGGATCCATGAACTAAATTTACTCGCCTCCCTTTTAATATTTAATGACATGGAGGTAAAATATACCCAGTGATATATGTTTTATTGATTGACTCAACCTGCTATACCCGCTAACCAGAAAAGTAATATTTCGATATATGGGAAAAATCTTCGAGCTTAGTACCCAATTGCAATCAATGTTTTTAACACGTTACCTGATACCTTAAAATATCTTACAATTACAATGTTTAGGAGAAAATTGTTTGATCTGCTGTTGGAGAAAATGTATTACGATGTTAATGAAGTTTTATTACACGGAATTTAGAATACTGATTTAATGACTTTAAAAGATAGTTAATAAAACGTGACATATAATAAACATTTCAATTATTGTAATATCAATTAGTTTAGTGAGTAGTTTTAGGAAGAAATTATATCATATAATAATAATAATAAAACGCTTCACATTCAACGGATCCCCCAGTAGGATTTTCTCCTGTGTTGGGGGGTCCGGAAACACACACAATACACAAACACAACGCCCAGACCACGACTAACATCTATATGGTCGATACAAATGCCTGTCGCGAGCGGGAATCGAACCCACGACCGCTAGGGCAACAGCCGTCATCATCATATAATGTATAAATAATTCAATGATAATTAATCTATTGTTATGTTAAAAATGTTATGTTATATTGTAATGTTAAAAATATATTGTATTAAACCTCATTGATATTAGCACACCGTAAGATAGAATATGATTGGATTATACTAATGTTAACCTTGTACAACTTCAACACCATGTCCTTGCAAATAAACGATTATTATTATGATTATTATTATGCTTTACTGTGGATAATTTACTTACAATGAGTAACGACTGATATTAATTGTAGGTACGATGCTGACTCTCGCACATATATGTACTTTAGACCAGAATATTTTTTTGACATCTATACAAATATATCTGCTCTTCTATATACGCACTCTTCTAAATAGTTCACACTCTCTACCACTACGTATAATAGTCGTCAATCAAATATATTAGACATAATTTAAGTTTAGCTTCCATTCCATTCTAACATTATAGAACTAAGCCCTACGATCAAGTTGCAGGCTTTCAATAAGATTGATTAAATTATAAATTATAGCTTAATATCCGTTCATAGCACTTTTACTAAAGCTCTGTTCTGTTTTAACCGTTCTAAAGGAAAACTCCAGTATTTTCGTATTAATGACGCAATATTTTAGTGATACCATCTTCTTTTAGACATTTAATTGAGCTTGGGTTAAATAGTAAGACGTAGCGGATACGTACAAACAAATCGCGCTTGAACTTGTATTTTAATTTTAATAGAAAACTACAAATTGACACATTTCTTCATCAATGTCAAACTTTTCTACAAAATTTAAAACCTAAATAATAAACAATCTTTTACATTGAATTAAATATTATCCACGCGAACATGATTTATACCAAAACTATCTGTAAATATTTAGTTCTTAAGTTGTGAATTGTAAATCTGTATAATATTTTGTATAAATAAAATTTTGAACATTAAATATTTGTAATGAAAAAATACCCACTTAAGTTACATCGACAAGTAATACAACGTAAGTGACGAAAAAAAAGTGTAAGTATATACGCATTATTAAAAATAACTCAAAAAGAACTCGTGAATAAAAAAAAATAGAATTACATGACAAGCACTATATTTGGAATAAAAAAGGATCATTTTCAAAATTGGTACAACCAGTAAAAAGTTATAAAGTAACAAACACAAGAAATAAAGTCGAAATAATTTGTTAACGCGAATTTCACTCGTTATAATGAAACAACTTTTTCGGATTTTATCGCGGTTTATTAAGTTTTTTAGATGTCCGACGTTTCGGATACTTTACAGCAACTATGGTCACGGGAGGAAAAGAAAATAGAAATCCGGACTGGAATCACCGGAATTGATATTTCCGGACCGGGTACCAAATTAAAGCAAAACATACAGATTACCCTTACTCTTTAGATATTAGTACAAATATAAACAAAGATATACAATCATAGTATTCAACTTGTATAATTTTGTTTCCTTCAATCCGCATTTTCTTATGATCTAGTCCAGAGCCTGTTAACGCGGACTCAATTAAGATTCCTTAGGCGTTCCCATCCCACTTTTACGAGGGTAATTTTGTCAAAATGGAAACTCGCCGTGTCTTTCCGGCTCTTCTTGTGAGATTCGATTGGCTCCCGAAATAAGAGGAATTTAGATTTTTAATACATATTGCAACATCGGGTGGGAAATAAAACGGGATTAGTGTATCAGCGCTTAAGCTCACGTTTGCCAACCTCAAGGAATTTATTTCTTTTATAACTTTGGTTATTTAGAGCATCGATAACATTATTAAATTATATAGCAACGTTATGTCTTCTCACATATTCCCACAGATCGCGTTTACATATATTGTAATAAATAGGTCATATCAAATTATAATATTTATATTCTTAATTCCAGAATAGATTTAAAATCTAAGAACTTAAAAAACTATCATGAGAACAAAACTTTATGCTGAAAATATATTTCTATTTTTTTAAATAAATTTTTATATTTCTTACGTAAAAAAGCATTAAAATAAATTATTGTTTATGTTCGTTGTGAAATTTTTTAATCTACAATGTTTTACTTAGTGCATACAAAGAAGCCTTTTCTTGCGCCAACAGAAGAACCTTTACAATAATTATAGTTCAACATGGGATATAGAAATTCTTGGTCAAGAAGTCACAGGTGTACTTAGGAAAACACAACATTAATACAAAAAATGGCCAGACCTAACGGAATAAGGAAAGAAAACTACCAAATTGAATTAGGGAGCTGCAGTCATAAATATTTAAGCTCTCATTAATATTTATTATGTGTGCTATGGGGCTGAGCCGACTGAGAGAAATGGCTTGTTATTCGCGACTTCGGAGTCTGATTTAGTACTCGTTAACATATTTTCAAAGTACGAAGACATCTGCTGAAAATTGCTTGTTATTTGTTAAAAAAAAAAAAACTTTTGTCGGAACGTAAAGGTCCCTTCATTTGAAGTTAGTGACAGTTCCAACTTAGTGTGTTACTTTGAAATTGATTTGAGTTAGAAGTTTGTGTACTTTTGATTGTTAGACAATTGTTTGGTTGGTCGCGCAGTAATTGGTATAGTGACAGTTATAAGTTCAAATTTGACGATAATGATCTTTAAATCTGGAAATAGAATATAAAATCTTTTGCATACAAACTCGTGTCTCATCTTTTTTCTAATTTATTATTAGAAGATGAGAGTGGAAAGCAATTTTCTCTTATATCTTATACTATTAAACGAGCAATACGAAGGTAAATTTCGCAGTTGTCAATAAAGTTGTAATAGTTTAGGTAGGAAATCGGCCGGTCGCGATCGACCTCAGGACCACGGTTCAAATCCTCAAATTTTCAGATCGAATATTATGTTTTCTTTTTTTTTCTTTCTAATTGCACTCGTTATTTTTTATTTAAATAGCCAGTTCTTATTTTTTATTTTTATATTGGTAAAATCGAAAAATATTTTTCATATTTTATTTTTATTATTTTTTAGTTATTTTTCATTTTTAATTTTTTATATTTGTTTATATTTTTTTTTATTATTGTCGGTAAAAAAAATAGTATCCATATTTTATAAATATGTAATTCGTATTTAAATATGATTTCCAAAAAACACGATTTACCAAAAATGAGCTAAGCTCGGTCACCCAGGTACTTTTTGATTGACGACGCGTTGACGCAACGGTCACAGCATTGGTTTGTGGCTATTGCGCTGGCGGTTGCGGGTTTGATCCCCGCACATGACAAACATTTGTATTGGCCATACAGATGTTTAGCTCTAATACTTCTCCTATATTAGAAAAGAGGCCTATGCCCAGCAGTGTGACACAAAGTACAGTTACAGGCTAAAGCGATTTGTACTTTTCAAGTTTCATAACTCTTTTCCTAGTCTTTCATTTTAATCTCATGCTTAATTTAAAAAAGAAAAGCTGTCAAGTTTTACCAAAACAAAATAACCTCTTGGTTGAAAACCTTATTAAAATTACTTACTTTATATCACACTAATATAAATACTAGACAAAGTTTATCCCTAGCTAGCAAAAAGTTATAATTGCTCCGGGTCTTCGAACTACGGTATATCTATTGACGCCGAGAAACTCATACAAGAATCGTGATAAAAGCATGCTGTTCATCTCAATATGCGCGTAAAAGGATGTCGCACAAAAGGCGTCTCGCAGTCTAAAGTCACGGTTCAGATCTCAAGATGATAATGCATAGCGCAGACAAAAGGGATGTGAAGGAATATACCCAAAAGTTTATTTGTGTACACGACGAGTTTTATATCCCTAGACAAAAATAAAACGTAATCAAAAATTAAATTACGGTCGTGAAATACACATCCATTAATTCCCCGAAAATTGAAGCTTACCCTGAATGTATTTGGAATCCTTTATTTTAGATCGAAACATTTAAGTGTAAAATGCAAATGGAATTGCGGACGCGATAGTTCGAAACCCAAAAACCTAATTTTATCCTTCGAATGAAAAACGATAAGTAATTCTACAAAAATCTACGATTCTATGTCGAACCGCGGAACACGTACTTCGATATAAACGGGAAAAATTCCAAACTAAATTTATAAATGAAACTAAAGTATTCGTAAAACAAAAGGAACAGATGATTGGTTGCGATGCAAGAACAAAATTTATTTATTGCTAACAGACCTTTTCTATTCGGAAGCTTGTTTGCCATTTTATTGCGGCTTCGCCTGCTCGGATTCCATTCTGTTCTGTTTCGATTTTATTGAAATAAATAGTATAGGTATAGTGTTTCTCTGGTAACATTTTTAAGATCTAAATGTCTTCCATAAAATGTTTTAGTATTATTCGCGAAAGAATGAATATGGGACACGAAATGATTTGCGTATAAGATGCATAAATAGTTTTTGCATGACTGTTAAATAACTGATTTTTAAAGAATTTAGAAAAACTCATAATCCTTATTAACATATACTATGGATATCCAATACATTATTAATATTATGAAAACTGGAACTTATGGAAAACGCCGACCTGGAAGGAAAACATCCTGGCTGAAGAACCTCCGTGAATAGTTTAAACTAAGTACTCGCTCTCTCTTCCGTGCTGCAGCTACGAAGATTAAGATGATGGTCGCCAACCTTCGTAGAGAAGAGGCATCGTGAGAAGAAGAAGATTATGAAAAAAGTATAGACCACCGCTAAGACACCCGCTCTGGTGTGACATCCGCTCTGGTGTAGTGGTGCGTGTCGTCTGCTCGGGATGGATATTTATATTTATACAAATATTTCTTTCCGGTTTGGATGTCTGTCGTTGTGGGTCTCCCCCACCGTGCTTCAGAGAGCACGTAAAGCCGTCGGTTTATATATATATATATATATATATATATATATATATATATATATATATATATAATACATGTCTAGGCTCCGAATATATATATATATTTTCAATCTTCGGATAACTTTAATATCGCGATGTAGGATACGTCAGTTCTTAGTCCACATGTTGCGAGACAGATCTCGCTACAAAATTATAGTAGGTACAGGTCAGTAAAGAAGATTTAAATACCTATTTTATATACATATGAATTGTTACGCTTTCCCTGTCATACGTCATAAAAGTTTCCCTTATCAAGTTACTAGACATAAACAGAACTTGAAGTCAGCAAACCGAGATCAGGAATTGCGACACCATCTCGCTCGGGGCTATTATTCGATTAGTATCGGAGAATTATCTCGAGGGAAACGCGAATGTGGCTGACGGCCTCAGGAAATGCACAACAGCTTGTTAACTTACCTCGGTCACAATCATGAGTGGTGGTAATTTGGTGAGTGAAACAAGGTGGTGGTATTTTGTAAAATGGTATTTTTGACAAAAAATACAGGCTTAAACTAACTGTTTTTTAATTTTTTTGGAACGAAGTTCCTTATGGGCCGTTGCAAAGGGGTACCCCAGCCAGCAAAAAATGTCCTTAACGTTAAATAAGATTCTTAAGTATAGTCCTGTATGATTTCTATACAGTGTCTAATGTATAGTCTAGTGATGACTTTAGTTTGCTATTATTATTATATTATCATTAGATAATTATAATATACTGTTATAAATCATTATAAATAAAAGGTGTTAAGATAATTTTGAAAGGTATTTTTTTTTTGTTTCTATTGATAATAAAATCATAACAAAAATGTATACACGAATAATTATTTTCTTTATACCTCGAATAGAACTTGAAAATAATATTTTACAATAAGGAACTTCCTTCAATCCTATCTGATGTCCCACGACCCCACCATAAACTACATACACCATAAAACACACATTATTAGGTATATCTTAAAAACTAATCGTCAGTCAAATTTAAATAGAACCAGACAAGTACCAACTTTCAAATACAAATCAATCATCATAATCGACACACCTAATTAAAATATACACAAAATTTTAAAAAAAACAGTCGAATTGTATTTTTAGTCGATTAAAACAAATTAGCACTGTAACTACGTTCATCAATACTAAATTAAAGCCGCTTTAAAATCTATTTATCGAACTAATTAACTGTATTATGTGCAAAGAAAACATTTTCGAACGATAATATCTAATTTATATTCAATTTGAATCTCACATATTCGATCAAAACAATATCGAATATCATTTTCAAAACATTAATTACCGTAATCGTTTATGATCATTTAAATAATCGCGTTAAAATTAATCACGATTAAAACATCCCAACCATAAATAATCGAACGAATCGAATAAATAACAATCGTATCCGACGTAAAATCGATCGTATAATTATTTGCCAGTTGAATCTGTGATATACGTTTAGTACACCATTATTAATGCAGTACATAGAACATTATTTTCAACTCTATTCCTTTGTGATAAAGCTTAAAAATAATAACTGAAATATACACTGACGTGATTTTCACACTTATTTCGTATGGTGTAAGGTTTTAAATTGTTTGCTGTTTATTCTGCTCTCAAGGTAATGTATTCGGTAATTATTTATTCTAAGCTAAAATAACGTTTGTGAAAGAGAATGAAGCATGGGTAAGAATGAAGTAATAATAGCAAATCTTCTCAAATGGCTCGTTTGCATACTTCGGAATGGGTTCTTATCATTTAGCTTTGAAAATATGCTTAAGCTTCCTTGTTGAAAAATTATTACATCAGCTAACAAAAGAAGATTATTTGTTAATTAACTTTTTTCAAATTTATATTAAGCTTAACGAACTCTTAATTATTAGCATTATTTACGTAAAAATTATTAGCTGGAGAAAAAAATAATAATTTTGTAACATAACTTTACATTATCTAAATAAACATTGAAACATGCTTGTACAAAAAATATTCTCTTTTTAAAAAGAGATGTGATGTAAGATGTAATGTACCTTCAATTATTTTTTTCTAACTAACCTACAATTATTAAAAATGAACTGAAATATTAAATATGTTTCGTATATGACAGTAAATAAGTAAAAATAAAATATATTTAAGTAAAAACATAACATAAAATAAGGCTGTATGGTCATCTATCTCTTAGTCGTTAAACATCAGTTATATCGTTTATTAAAAAACCGTGTGAAAACAACATGAAAATAACATGAGAAAGCTACGGAACGGAGCATGAGTAACGTAAGTTGTATGGTTTGTTGATCTTGCGATCAAGATCGGTTTTACGTACTCAAAACTTTAACCATGGCTATCTCTATAACCATGGGGTTCCAAAGGCAGTGGTACCGGGGGTAGCGCCCATCCATTCCCCCCAAAATCCCAAAATTCAATGGTTCTTAATCTAAAGGTTTACCAGAATGTATACGAGTCTCAAAATAAAAATAAAAGTCACACATGTAACCTATCAAAAAGTCCGATACATACACAAAAACGTTAACTCACACAAGCAAAGAATCCACTAACACATGTCACCAATCATTTTATACTCTATACCGATATAAACCGTCCCTGCCATAATATACTACCGGGATACTTTACGGCAGGGGTCGAAAGTAAATGGGACCAAGTCGCCGTGACCCAAAAAAAACTTTCAGTCATTAGCACAAAGCATTACTCATAAATCCCCTTGACGTCATAAAATGTAAGTTGGTAACATTTAATTAAAAGAATTCGTCCCCTTGTCCCGAGATAAAATTCTAAGCTTCCTGATAACGTGATTAATTACTCTCTTATAATATTATTTTCATGAACTAAATATAAATTACGTGAAAGATGAAAACTATTTCCGTATGTGGGTTTGAGTCAAGGCTAACCGTGACACAAAGACACGTGTCGAATCCGAGCCAGGCCCGCTAAAGTTGAAAACATATAATAAAACATCTAAAAGGAAAAATATAACATTCAGTAAAAGATAACTTACAAGATCAACATATTAATAAGTCTGTTAGAAAAGACTAACATTAGAATTTCTTGCCCTACTTAAGAGTTATCTAATTTCTAAAACGGTAGTATCGTCATTATAACCAAAAAGTGTTCTTATCTTCTTAAACAAAATATACTTTGACGTAACATAATTTGTTTAAGAACTTATACCGACCTCAATAGAACAGCAGCATGTATATTTGCCAATTCAAAATGAATTAACACCTTTATCTTTAATAGAAGCAGAATTTCTTAGAAGAGAAATTCATTAAAAATGAAATATATTCATCATTCATCATCATCATCATCATTTCAGCCTCTTACAGTCCACTGCTGGACATAGGCCTCATGGACAAGTTCGCGCCAAAAATGGAGGGACCTCGTGTGTTTTGCCCATAGTCATCACACTAGGCAGGCGAGTTGGTGACCGCAGGGCTGGCTTTGTCGCGCCGAAGACGCTGCTGCCCGTCTTCGACCTGTGTATTTCAAAGCCAGCAGTTGGATGATTATCCCGCCATCGGTCGGCTTTTTAAGTTCCAAGGTGGTAGTGGAACTGTGTTATCCCTTAGTCGCCTCTTACTACACCCACAGGAAAGGAAGGGTAGGCTATATTCTTAAAGCCGTAACCACACAGCGTATATATTCTCAGTGTATTACAATACGAATGTATTGTATATTTATATTTTTACTGAATTGATTTAAGAAAATCTAAAGACGACCTTTGGACGAATACCTTCTCTTTGTTAGAAAAGGTCTGGAACTTAATTCATCACACTTCTTTATTGCTAGGTTGCTAAATAATTTACGACAATAACTGGGACCAACGACATAATGTACTCAAGGCATAATATGATGATTGTAACCAGTTTCTACTCATACTGTGGAGATAATAAAAAAATATTATTTGCTTGGCTAGTGATATCCTCTTGTTTTTTTTTAATTTATTTAACTAGATTGGCAAACAAGCGTACGTCTCTCCTGATGGTAAGCGATTACTGTAGCTTATAGACGTTTGCAACACCAGAAGCATCACAGACGCGATGCCGACCCTATCCCCAAGTCCCCCCAGGAGATCTGGTCATCTTACTCACCAACAGAAACATAGTGTTTTTATTTATATATTTTTTTCCACAATATTTCTTATATGGTAAGGGTTAAGATAAGTTACAAGATACACATAGATAGTTATAATAAATACCACAAACGGAAACACGACTATATTGTAATTTCACGCATTCAAACATTGGTTTATAACAGGAATAAATCTGTATTATAGGTGATAGTGCTTTATTTTAATTAATGAGATACGAATATTCGGATACAATATAAATGTGACAGCTAAATACCACATATCATTGCCGAGTCATAACAAAATAATAACTAGGTAAATGTATGTAACAATATTATTTTACTTAATCACTTTAGACATTAATGCACTCATATTAATAAAGACATACACACAAAGAGTTTTACTCGGATAATAAAAAACATCGTCAAACCCTCAAAGAACTATCCTGTGTTCGGCATGAAAATACACAAATCAACAAACAAATACAAAAACAGAAATATGCTGTAACGGAAAAATACCGTCAGAGTCGGACCGCACCCCAGCTTAACTAGGCAGTCACAGGACTATCTATCTGTAGTTTTAAGTTGTAAATCGTCTGTACGATAAGCATAATTATAATGCATGTCAGTCAGTCAGTCAGTCAGTCAGTCAGTCCAGCCTATTGCATTGGTTGGATACAGGCATAAAAATCATAAGTCTCTTATATTTTATACATCAATCCTAATGCGAGATGTATAGTAAAAAGCTTGGGCATTTTATAGCCTAGGGGTGTCAACTTTAAGTATATGAAAAATAATATTAAAAAAAAAAACATATATTGATTTACAGAATACAATATATGTGGAATGGAAACAGAAAGTAGGAGACAATATAACATATGACTATGACGCATTGAAGCGAAGTAATAATAAATAAATATCTATAACATACAAACACTGTCGTTTGTTCCAAAGATAAGCAACTTAATGCTAATTTTATAAGTTACAGCCGACTTATATTGCTACAATTTTTTATACACACACATACAAATAATATATCTACAAATATATATATAATAAAAACTCTTTATTGTACACAAAGAGTGAGCAAAATTACAAAAATAGAAACAGGAGAGAAGTACAAAAGGCGGCCTTATCGCTAATGAGCGATCTCTTCCAGGCTACCTTTGGGTAAAGGAAATGGTATATATGTAGACAGTTTAGTTGTACAGTACATATATACCCAGACTCAGGAGAATAGAAATCGAACCCACTACCCCCGAAATAGAAAACGGGGTCACTACAAACTGCGCCAACGGGCTGTTCAAAACACGAAACTAAACCCCATTTATATAGTATTACTAAACATAAATAAACAAATTCTTGTATGAAATATGACAACTGGTACATAAATGGGACACCCTGCGGTAATGATATAAAGCGGCATTTCCGCAGACGTCATAAACGTTAAAACGCTATATGTTTTTACGCTGCGGTATTTGTACTATAGATAGTGCTGGCCGATAAACGATCTTTTCAATTTATCTTCCGCAAAGCATCGAATACTTCTCGTCTCACCGCAAGCCTGCGGTAAGTACAGGCTACACTTAAAACCTTTGAAACATTGCAGAATATACCTATAAATATATATATTTTAGTAAAGTAACTGATCCCAAACAAATTTTTACAGTCTTTAGGAAGTCATCTATATTTATTAATTTATTTATTTGTTTATTTATTAATACTTAATGCACAATACATTAAATAATTGTACAAAAGTCGGGCTGAATGCTAAAGGCATTCTCTACCAGCCAACCTTAGGGCGTACAAGAGCAGACGTTTGTAGGTGTGCAAAATTGAGTATTAGTAAAATTCACATTAAGAAGAAAAAAGGAAGGAAATATAAGGTAACGTTATATTATACACGAGCAAATAATTCATATATATACCATACAACCATATACATACATAAACAGATACAAACATACATACACATATACATACAAACATACATACATACATAATACTTAATAAGCTGACGATAAAAATCAAAACAAAATTACAGTGTAGTAGTACTATACCAATATAATAATCTATACTACTCATAATTTTATCAAACTGAAAGGTTTGTTTGTTTGAATGCGCTCCAAATTGAAAAATTCATTTTGAAGATTGTGAGTTATTTTTTTACCTCAAATTAACACGCGTGAAACCACAGGCACAGCTCGTGTGCGTATATACATCAAGTCGATTCGTTTTTTATTTATATACTAGCTGACCCCGCAAACGTTGTTTTGTCATATATGCTGTTAACCCCACTATAATTTAGGGGTATGAAAAATAGATGTTGTTCGATTCTCAGACCTACCCAATGTGCACACAAAATTTCATAAGAATCAGTCAAGCCGTTTCGGAGGAGTTTAACTACAAACACCGCGACACGAGAATTTTATATATTAGAATAACGATTTAGACTCTGTATACTCATCGATATTATGCACTGCATTATTTTTCTTAGGTAGTATAACCTGAACTGTGCACTTGTAACTACAAAAATAATAAGACATTCAGAAAAAAACTTATAAAATATGATGCTAAATATATTTCCACAACTGTAGCGTAAAAACATGGAGAAAAAACATATTAAATTTAGTTGGAATATAAAAAGCAACGATTCCATATAACAAATATATGTTTACGTTGAAACAAAGAACGTTTCCAACCAAACGAAACTAGTTTAAAAATTGCATTTACATGTACTTTTAGAAGCAACGGTACGTTATAACAGCGCTCTGAGGACCGGTCGCTGTAATATGTCGACTGTGAAAACAAATTGTACGACTATTTTAATTTTAAAACTATTTCACTCTCTGTTTCATCAGTTTTACCCAAACGCCCCAAGAGGTGTAAATCGTCCAATGGTCATAGTTTGGTATGACAAAAAATTTACTACTAAATTATCACTTAAAGCAATAATTGACACTTAGCAGTCTCTAAATCTACGTAAGATTGCCGTTGTAGGCTGGATGAGGATTGAGAAAAACCGGGATGTCTGAAGCGAACTTAGACAGGCCTATGTCCAGCAGTTGACTGCAATAGGCTGAACTGACTGACTGACTGAGTCTCCAAATGAATGAAACTATATGGTCCAAGAACACGCATAAAAAACTTCAAAATACCCACACACCGACGTCAGAAGCAATTTTGCTTAAGTCCCAAATTTGACAAACTTTTTGCCATTACAACGAGCAAATTACCAAAATGTCCGGAAAAAAAAACAGATTAACAAAACCCACTGAACTGATCATTACCATACTCGTTCCCAGTACTTTAACTGTATTTTCCACAAAGACCATAATTCAATATAGAATTTCCATATACCATATCACACTAAAAGGTTATGTATTAGTGTTTTTTAAGCCGATTTCGTTCCATCCCAACATTTTTACTATATTCGATCTGTAATCCTCTAACGCTACGTGATTTGATTTAGTTCTCCCATATTGACTGATAGTGATATTAAAAAAAATATTCGTGGAATACACGAATATATTTTAGAATAACAGAGCAAGTTTAATATCAGTGCTTTTGTTTAAAACAATTTCTCGTACTCTTTTATGTATAGTCGTTTCAATATACATAGTCTTATGAACATTGTTTACCTAATTTTTATTTGTTTCCATTTTATTTTTACTGCCTATAATATTAGTAGTAACGGAAATATTGCTTTACCATCAACGCCCTGCATGTCGTCTGCTGACAACAAGGCATTTCCGTCATATTAGAAGAAATGTAGTGAAAGAGTCGCGCACGACCATTTCACCTACGACGTCGCCGGATTGATCCGATGAATTATCAAAATAACAATCGCGTTAAAAACCGTAGAATCAAAATGCATATTGCAATGTGTGCATGAAAAAAAATTACAGAAATATTTAATGTACTGTTGATGGATGTAAAGGTGGATGGTAAATTCTCTACAAGAAATGTCTTCCAATCTGCTAATGGGATCATGTGAGAAAATGTCATATAGCAGGTTAGACATAGCAAGAAGTACGAAAATAAATAATAGCTAAAATAGCTAAATAATTCTGACATACAATGTACATACACATATTATATTTTGAGGTTGTGTTCATCATTATACTCGTAATATTTTTTAAGATACTTTACATTTAATAATAACTTCTTGATTCAATTGATTACTCATTCGAAACGTAAAAAAAACGAAATGGAAATAAATATTTTACACTATTCTTTTGTAACGAAAACAAACAATCTTTCTCTTCGTTTAATCGTAAGATCAAACTCTTTCTAACTTAAAAATGAAACAAATAAATTATTCATGGTTCATTGTTCGCGCCAAAGTTTGTTAATTATACAAATAGAGAAATATCACCAAGTGTCCACCAAACTTTACCCACTAACTGGTCCCGAGTGTTATTGTGTACAACTGTTTTGTATTTTAGAACAAGTTTCATATAAAATTTAAATAAATTTTATTACCTTTTGTCTCTGGATACTTCTTGATATCTCTTTATTACACTCTTCTTTTTTTAAGCATTATTTAGTCAAAATTTCGGAATATGGTGGTAATAATAGAGCAGTGATGTCAAAGATACGGCCCGCGAGCGCAATTCCGATCGATTCCTCTACGGCAGTTTTAAAATGCGCATACTACATTTTTCTTTTATTTGAATCTGGCCCGCCTACACATTCTAAATTTAATATAGGGCTTTCTACAAAATTGAGTTTGACACCCCTGTATTTAGAGAGTGTAAGTATTTACAAATTGACTATTTATATAAAAAAATTTATACCTACTATGAAAACAGGAACAGATTCATAATGATAAAAGCTAAGTAAACAGCTTCTTAATATGATTGTTGATTGAAAAATTGCTTGAACTATCTAGTTATATTGTTTCCTATGTCGTTGTCACTCCAAGTTTTGGAAACTTAATAGCATTGAGAACAGTGTTGGAGCAGTGAATCTAAAGTGCGAAAGACTATGACCACATCGGTTTCAACCCTCGTTCAAAGCGGATATCTGAGTTTTTGCAATTCGTTTGCCAATCTGAGCGTATTTGAAAATTTTTCCAGCAGTGCTTCCAAAAGCCATGACAGTTTTTATCGTAAGTAATCTTCAACCTTTTATTGACATTTGATGTTTTACATTATGAATTATCTGTACTTTTAATTTGATAGTCACGGGCGTCTGCAACTTCGCTGCAATATCGGAAGCTTAAAAAAAAAATCGCGGTAAGTCCAATACACCACACGTGTACTAAGCACGTTTTAATAGCGTGTTCGTTGTGTAAAGTTCAAATACTTATAATAATTATCCGTATTAAAATCAGAACCTTGCGAAAAAAATCCATATAAAAGATATAATGTCTAGTAAATTCTGAAAACTAATGATATATTAACTTGGAGCACGTCCTTTAAGTGGCGTTCACTAAACTAATGCGACGCACATGCTCCGAAGGCTCTTGTAACTAAAAGCTGAAATATATTTAGATAATCGGTATTAGCTGTCGTTATAAATATTTTGTATAAACTTTTTTATATAAAGTCTTTTGGGATGTATTAAATCACAATAAATTTTAAACACATTTTTGAATGTATAAAAAAAACTTCTGACGGCCTGGTTTCTTATGATTTTTAGTAAAGAGAGATCATATTTAACTGTAGAAAGTGTCACTTTATTATTTGTTTATTGAAGCTTATTACATTTTATTTTTCGGTACATCCACTCATAAAATAATAAAGTCAGAAATAGTGAAACTTAATATAAACTTACTGTTTTTTTTTTTTTCATTTTCTTGTTATAAATTGATTTAATCAATATATTTTCTGGGTTAAACTATCGATAGAACGATAGTTTCAAATAATCAACTCGAAAATACATAAATGTTAACATAAACTCAACTAAATAACCTGCAAATACTTCACCATTAAGCGAGGTTAGAGGAATAATATATAGAATATAGGGAAAGGGATGGTACCCACATAATTTCAAAACTAACCACGTAAACTGCATGATTAATAACCACGACTGAATGACTGGAGAAAAAACAAATCACATCCATCTTAAACGTTAAGAATTTCGTACAAATATGAATGAGTTAAAATGAAATCACTATTTCATTGACTCATCACTAAATATCGTAAACAAAGAAGTCTGAAATAAAACCCGACTTGGCTTCTAGCCATGAAACGTATAAAGAACAAAAGACTTTTATAAAAATCGACTTTCGAAGTTACCGGTCAAATGAATGTTTCTATTTTTAAATTTTATTATGAATTCAGGATTTCTGTATTATAAGGTTCTACTTTACTAGGTACGAGGTGTATTTTATAATTGGCTCAAGCATCTAACAATTCGACCGTGCATAAGTTTTCATAAGCATTATGTTTAAATGAACGAGTCCTTGGGACCTCTTTGTCTATTTCTTCATACTGGTTTCGCCCCTTAGTTTCACTGATTAATTTGAGGAAAAAAATGGCCTTTAACCTTCCGTGGTAAGTGGACTACCAACACAAGAAGTATTTATCAACTCGAACCAGTATTTCCTAATAGTACCGTGATTAAACATACATCATACATATTTTTTACGCAACCACGGTAGCAAATAAGCATATAGACCGCCTGATAGTAGCTACTTGTACTGTATAGTCAAAGTTATAGTGTTATTTCCGACTTGATTTTCTTCAATACAACGTTAATGACTTACTCCGATAATTATTAGTATAATTAACGTTACTTAATTAATATTATCAAAAGAACCGATACGCGTAGCCAGAAATTAAAGTTAAGTTACCTATAATTAAAAATGTTATTAATATATCGTATAATGAATTAAATATTTTCCATTAAAATACTTTTTTATTCAAGTAAGCTTGAAAAACACTTAAAATGTTTTTTTTTTACATGTTTTTTTTTTATATTTATAATTTGTTAAAGGATGATTCTAAAATGCCCCCTATTTGGGTAAAAAGAGCTTTTGGTTTTAATTTTTCATATATTTTTTAATTAATTATACGAAATGTGAAGCTACCATTTGTTGGAACTGAAAAAACTCGACAAAAAACATCAAACGTTTTCAATACATTGCTCTAATGAAGTGACTTCAAGAACTCAATACAGTAAAGAAATTGTTGTGTTCATAAACGTACGTAAACGTACTATTTTGAAGTGTGATATTGCAAACTAAGCCCTGTCTCCTCACTCTTACTAACACGATAAAACACCAAAACATACAAAACCAGTGTTTTAAAAAATATTTTCATTTATTATTTTTTCTATAAACAATCGCTTCAGCCTGTAATATCTCAATACTGGGCATAGGCCTCTTTCCCCATGTAGGAGAAGGATCAGAGCTTAATCCACCACGCTGCTCCAATGCGGGTTGGCGGATATAATCCCTACTATGAGTAACGATCGCTATCAGGTGTATGTACATGATAACAACCGGGACCGACGGCTTAACGTGCTCTCCGAGGCACGGTGAGGAGATCCACTAGGGCTGCACAAACACCAAGACCACGGCAAACACCTGTATGGCCAATACAAATGTTTGTCATGTGCGGGGATCGAACCCGCAACCGCCAGCGCAACAGATACAATGCATGGCTGTGACCGCTGCGCCAACGCGGCGCTTAGTTGTCAAACAATAATATTTTAACAAAGTAATAACTATTTCCTTCTTCCTTTCCTTTTACAAAATTGATATCCTAAACATCACTGGTACATAAAAAACAAGGTTAAATATTCCGTAGCGCGCCCAGTAATATAATACAGGACACGTGATCGTTATGGCTGATCTGACTAATGTTCGACACGTGCTCCGATGAATAAGTGGTTGTCGTGAATATTTCTACAACCATGTTAGGTTCGCGTTTTTATCAGATAAGATTTGCTACACGCTTATACATGGTGTTTGTTTAAATATGCAATGATATGTATTGGTGTACTAAATCATTATTTAGTCATTACTGACATGATTATCAACTGACTGCTAATTACTTGTAAACACTCTTCACCGGTATATGTTATGAATGAAACCAACCTACTATCTACCAAACTGTGACACAGCAGGTAAGCTTCAGAACTTTTTCAGAAATACCAAATTATTATGAAGATCACTGAGGTCGGGCACAGTAGGAAATTGCCTGCTCTAATTATGGAGTAGCCCGACTGGATTAGTACCTCGACCTTACAGAAGATCACAGCTAAATAATACTGTTTTCAAGCACTGCTGATAAATAGGTGACCAGAGCTGCTGGGGGGAATTGGGGATGGGCTCGGCAACGCGCTTGCGATGCTTCTGGTGTTGCAAACGTCAATAAGCGACGGTAATCGCTTACCACCAGGTGAGCCGTACGTTGCTTGCCGACCTATTAATATTAAAAAAAATATATTTTATCACAGCTAAGGTCAAGATGAACTTTAAAGACAACTTTTCCTTGTCGTAAATGCTTGTTGAAGCTAATTTAAATAACTCCTTTATTTTTGACGGCCTTTCCTATTGAAACTATTCGTACATAGGTAGTTAAAAAGTCGTTAGGACAAATATGAATGTTGATTGAGTAGCGCTGGTTAAACAAACAAAAAGTATGTGATTTCATGCAGGATAAATGACTGATATCACAGTATTTTATCAGTACTAAATTTGTGCTGATAATGTTTTTTGAAATAGTTATTGTTGAACTAGTGTTCGATTTTTCTAATAGATATCAATCTACATTTTGAATCTCGTAGTATCTTCACGTCATCTAACATATTTGATTATGGAAATGTATTACTTTATATTAAAAAAAAATAAAATAAAAACTTTTTGTGTGTGCCTAAGACCGCACGGCAGAAGTGAAAACTTATTATTACTTACCAGTCAGTAATAACTGTAGCAGAACGTAGATTAGCGTTATCTAGACAGACGGAATCCTACTCCCCAAAATTAAGACACATAATCGTGAAAAATTGTGTTGTGCGGTGTGGTGTCGGCTGAGTAGAATAGCACCACCCCCTTTCTTTCCGTGGGGGTCGTAAAAGGCGACTGAGGGATAAATCAGGCTTAAAATCATCAGGGTCCTGGAGAAGGAAAACTTCATTTGGAACCCGGAATAGGGTCTAAAATGCGAAAGACTTCTGCAGCCGAACTGGCTCCACACGTATCCACTCGTCGTTCCTATGGGCCTAGCCAGTGAGGTCGAGAGGTTGGCGCAGAGCTTAGGCAACTCTGCGTTTTCCTGAAGAGTGTCTTAGGTGACACAGCGTCTACCTGACACTGTCTACTAAGGCTAAGGCCAATGATTGTGAAAAAGTACAGGTAAATCAGAGAACTATTTTAACTTTATGTGATTCATTACGTGAAACTACAAAACCAGCCAAAATGTGGCATTATTTGAAATGGTTTCAGGAATACAAAATGTTAAAACCTTGTGTTGACAATTAAAACTGTATTAAGATACTCGAAGGCACCGGACTGTGTTACACCTGATATGCCTATGTTCGTTTCAGATAATGCAAGTTTATAATCAGAAATATTGTTGTATGAATCAAATAGTTGTATAAAAAATAAAGATACTTCACCAGGTACTAATATTATTTCTTATTCAATAGTAAAATATCTCCCACAGACTTCCATATTTCAGTGAACTTACAAGATCAGTTAAAATAAAATGTAATGATATTTGGAACGAGCATTTTGATGTCCGATCGCTCACGAAAGACATCTTCTTATATATAAAAATGAATCGCAAAATGTTTTGCTAAGCGCAAAACTCGAGAACGGTTGGACCGATTTCGCTAATTCTTTTTTTAAAATGTTCCTTGAAGTACGAGGATGGTTCTTACGGAGAGAAAAATTCGAAAAAAAAAAATTTTAAATTTCCTGAAAAAGTCTAAAAACAACACTTTTCCATACTCCCATACAAAAGATTTGTGATAATACTTAAAAGTCACTGTTAGGCGATACGAAGTTCGCCGGGTCAGCTAGTTTGGTATAAAACCATTCAACCTTCACTTCCGCTTATACCATTTTTTTTGGCGTAAAATTAAAAATAAGATTTAGTCACGGCTTTTTGACTTCGATCCGGCCACACTCCCTTGAATAGCAAACCTTGTTCAGCGTGCGACCAAAATAAAGATGTTTATCATATACTCATGGAATGTGTGTAGGTAAAACTGGAAAGACAGATATTTATAACTATTATGATATTAATCTGCTTGATATTGGTATAGTTAATATAATATTAGGTCACCCATTATCGTCAGGACCAAAAATGTTGTATCATATTTATATGTAAACGAAGATAATTTTAAGCTGTTTCCACTAGGGTGCCATCTTCAATGTTTGAACAAACCCTCTTTAAATATTTAAAAAAGGCTTGAAATTTTTTATGGATATTACACCTATTACTGATCTTAATAATCAATATACCATTTCATCCGCCAACCCGCAGTGGAGCAGTGGTGGATTAAGCTCCAACTCTTCTCCTACGTTGAAAGAGGCCTATGCCCAGCAGTGGGATGTTACAGGCTGAATCAAATCTAATCGAAAGCCATTTCTGTTTTAAAATTCAATTTATTATATGACAATATATTATCGAGCACAACGCACTTAAATTTGTTTTCGTCACGGAAATCTCATTTCAATAATCTGTATAAAACAAAATAGGAAATTTCATTAAGTTCCACGTAATTCGAGAACAGTACACTAAAAACGGGAAATTATACCATATAGTTGATTTTTATTAAGTTTATTTTTCATTCGGATCCAGCTCAAACGGTACGGTTCGAATTATTGCTTTCCGAGACCATTAGTCACGCAATAAAGCTAAAAACAATTTTATGTACTATAACGTCACGCGATACATAACTCGATGAGGAATTAATAAAAAATATTTTTAGATGCTACGTACAGAATGTACTTATTCAGTATGTTTTTATATATACAAAATACTTTGTGCACACAGCTGTTTTTGTTATTACAGACCCGTTATTTCTATAACATTTGTAAGTGGAATTCTAAGTGCAATTATGTGACAAACGACTGTAAATTTTAAATAATAACTACCACTAACGGAAAACTCGCTAACACTAGGCCTGTTAGTAAACGGTCACCATAACCTATGGACATGTTACAGGCGTCCAAGGATATTCCACATTCCATTTTATTGCCAACTCTACCCCCAAGCTACCTCAAGCTAAGTACCAACCACAGGAACATAACGCTACTTAAAAATAGTATTATTTGTCTGTCATATTCTGTAAATAAAAAGTGCTTCGCCAGTCGCATTACTCTAGATTTTGATCAAAGTATTTCCTGTTGTATCCCCACCACAATAAAATGAATTCGTAAACAATTAATAGATTCTATATGACTCAACAGTCATGACATTTAAAATAGATATCATGAGTGGAATTTTTTATCTGTACATAGTTTGGGTCATGCTAGATTTGCCCCGAACCTCTTCAATATGAACCCAAATATAATATATAATAGGGGAACATGGGGTTATATTAAACGGTTCAATATATACATGGAAACAACAGCATGAAGTATGAGGTGATCTACAGTAATGTACGTCTACAAATCGAAAGCCGGCTATACAATACAAGGTAATTTAGAAATCCTTCGTCTATTGTTATCAAAGTGAACGATACATCAGTATAGAGCGGTTGAATTTTGATTCATATTTTTTGTATAAATCTAGATATGAAACTTGCATGGTTAAAGGCAGAAGAACGGGCTAAGTGTGCCAGGTTGAAAGGAAAAAAAAAACTTTGAATTTGGAATGTTTAAGCAAAACGAAAAAAAAAATTATATTATGAGGTCTAAATTACAGACTCTGTAACATTCGACAATGAAAAATTAATAAACTATTAATACATTTCTGATTGAAAGCAAAGAGGTGGGACATTCTTTTTAATAAAAAAATATATCAGACAGTCTGTCAGTTGAGCTTATTAAATCTACGAAATATATTTTTTCTGGAAAATCTTGTAACAATTGCATAATATGACGTTTAAGTTTTGTGTGAGAGTGTATAATGTAAATGTGTGTATGAGAGTAAAGGAGAGACAAATAGTCTAACCTAATCTTAATAGGCAGGTAATAAACATACTATACAATCCTATTAATTCAAATCTGACTAATCACTCCAGAGATACGCTATCAAACAAACAATATTATGAGGGTATTGACGTCAACTATGTCATACTCACAAATATATGTTACAAGTAGATCAAGTATCTGGGTCAAACCGTCTCAGCGGACCGAACTTAAGATAGTTAAGCCCAGTTCAATACTAACTTATCTATTATTCAGATAACAAAACTTCCCCATCCATAAATATAATAAAACTAAAACGAGGTCATCTGTACGTTGAATATTTGGATACGATTCTTCGTATTCGTATTTTAATTTTAGTTTTTTTTTTTTTTTTTTTTATGTCACTAGGTCGGCAAACAAGCGTACGGTTCACCTGATGGTAAGCGATTACCGTAGCTTATAGACACCTGCAACACCAGAAGCATCGCAAGCGCGTTGCCGACCCAATCCCCAATCCCCCCAGGAGCTCTGGTCACCTTACTCACCAACAGGAACACAATACTGCTTGCTGCTACTTAGTTTTATTACATCATCTTAATTGGTCTGTGTGGAAATCGAAATTTCGTTATTGTACTTAGGCTTAAAAAGCACTTTCCAATAGTTATTTACAAATCACAATTATATTTCTGTTTAATTAAGTCAGTCAGTCAGTCAGTTCCGCCTATTGTAGTCCACTCCTGGACGTTAATGGACTGCCTACCCAAGTTCGCACCAGACATGCCGGTTTACCGCAATCCTCATCGACACTATACCGGCAATTTTACGTAGATCTTGGTCTAGCGGGCCGAAGGATGTCGCACACTGCGTTTTAATATATAAAAAAAAAACTATTGTACTCATAATAAATGTTGTATACACCTGAAAAGACAGATAATTATGAATTACATGTACAACTGTGTATATTATGGTGTTCTAACGATGTGTCAATGGTCTGCGTAATGAATAATTAAATTTATAATTATCGTAGTAGTACAGTACAGTTTACTGTATTCACAGTCGGGGCAGATGACTGGTGGAATCAAATGTGAAATACACACAGCGTTTTGTAAAGCCGACATCGCTATTAATCCCACCACGAAATGAACGTCACTACATTATTGGGTTCCGGTCGGTTAACAGCATCACAAGTGTAGTGTTTGTATTTTAAAATATTCATATACTTTCATACCACAGTTATTTTATACTAGCTTTTGCGCGCGACTTCGTCCGCGTGGATCAGAGGCGCGCGCAATACTTGATCATTATTTTGCTGCGATGTTATTTTAAAACTGCGATATCTCCTGAGATACTCATTGAAATCAAATTATATAAAAGGCTATTTTGTTTTAAATTAAATACTTGTGATGAATAACTTATTTATTTAGATAAGGATTAATACCATGTTTATAAAAACATCTTCGCAAATAATGCATTATTTTAGAACAAACTTGGTTAGCACAAAAAAGGTTATAGTGAGCCAACTTTAAAAGATAGATATATGCTGTCGCGGACTTTTTTTTAGAACTTTTAAAGAGGATCAATTGTGTCATACATGATTTTTGCGAAACTTTAACTGTTAACAGCGCACGCAGCGGAAGCTCTCAAAAGGAAAAAAGACCCCTCGATTTTGAAACATTCTTCATTGGTGCTCCGCTCCTTTTGGCCTTAGCGTGATGATATATAGGCTATCTAACACAAAAAGAATTTTCCAAATCGGACCAGTAGTTTCTGAGATTAGCGCGTTCAAACAAACAAGCAAACTCTTCAGCTTTATAATATTAGTATAAATATGTATCATTGAAAAATGAATACTTTGTAATTTGAAATTTGTTTAAACAATTGAAAATAAACTATGACTATAACTGCACCTACATTGAACCAGCTACCATCGAAATTGAAGCAGCACTACACTTAAATGACTATATAAAACTATAAAACTTAACATTAACGTTTAAATTTGTTTCAAAAATTACATTTAGTATATATTTTTAGAATCCAGTATTAATTAACTAGAATTAATATTGTTATAAAATAATAAATAAAAATTAAAATATTGTTATAATCAAGTAACAATATCACAGGGATTGATGGTATACCTTATCAGTGTTTACCTCTGTATTCCGATATTTTAAGTTGAAAGCAAATGTTATAAAATTATGGCAGGAGTACTTCGATGAACGGTCAAAGTAAAGGAATATGGTTATAGAACAGTACAACCAAATTTGTGTAACCATCCTTGGTTTCTTGGTGCCAATGTGAGCAGAATCGAAATTGTAACTCAGGCTGCGATCCGGACATGTCCCGCTAAACAGCTTCGACGCATTAAGGGGCTACACTACCTCAGCTCGAATTCAGATTTCACCCGTACTAAAAACACAAGAGAATTGAGAGTGCTTGGTTGTTCATCGCGTGAATTATATGTATTTTCTCCCCACAAACATTACCAATAGTTACTTTTTAAAAAACGCAACATATAAAATGTTCTTTATACTTATTTCAATTACCATGCTTAATCTCAAGTCCATAACTTCTATATTTACTGAGATATTAAGGTTTTAAGACAAAAATAGAGGTAACTTTGCGATTTTTTGTATCGAGAAAATTTTATGGAATCGTGTTTTCGAAACATATGAAAGATAGTTTATGTCCTGAACTTTACCATACATAAATTTCAAACTTAAATATTCAGTAGTTTGGAAGATATGGACATCCTGCCGAGTGGAAAATAAGCAATTTGAGGTAGCATACACTCTTAATGGGCAAGGCTACGTCATCAACTTGTTCAGAATGCAACAAAATAGAAGATGTGCTTCACATAATGGCTGAATGCATCCGGAACGAAGCAGAAATGGCAGAATTTCTTATTAGAATAAATGTAAATTCTTTCGACACACACAGGAATATGGAATAGTATTCTGGCCTTTCCAACGTCTGGAGAGGCAAGGATATATAAATTAGTATTAATAGGATTAAGACGTCACGTCATATTTGTAATAAATAGGTTATTTTAGAGATTAATTGTATAGAAGCTCCTTTAGGGGTGACATGATCACTTCGTGATCAAACTCCTTCATTTAATAATTTTTTTTTTAAAAAGTAACAATATCAATGTTAAAACTACAATAATTGTTACTATTGATTATTTATATGTAGCAATGTTTAAAGTGAACGTTGTTTGTAGTGTAGATTGAAATAAGAGGTTAGGTTAGGTTAGAAAATTCCAATGTAAACAGATCAAGCAGTGAAATAAATTCGAATTTATTTAATTGAAAACCGAACTGATCCTACAATATTTAACACGCAAGATTAAGTTTTCATCATTTAAATTGTATCTTAAATTAATTTCTCGATCGACGAAGGATGCCCTACATGTTATTTAATTAACTACCATATTATAAACATTACCACAGAATTACTTGATGAGAAAATTCAATAATCCAAAGACAGGCTCTGAGAAAATTGATTAAATTATTCTAAGGCGCAGATAATTCGATGTTATTCTACTCCGCTACGGTTGTTGGATCGGTCGAAAATTTGAAAATTATTTCCGCCAACGTAGTTGAAACTACATTAAACATCAGATAATATTTTATCTTTTTAGGTTATCAAGCTACGTTTTAATGTACAATTTTATCTATAGAGTTATATAAACGAGTTTTACATCTACGGTTACATTGCGAATGTGGAAGATTAATTTGTTTTATTGTTTTAAAATCTAGTCACAGATTATACCACTTACAAAGGCATGTAGTCGAGGAGTAGTACGGGCTGTAAAGCATTCAGCTTTGACGTATGGTAACAGGAAACTTTACTACAAATATCGATACGGTTGAAATCATGCGTCATAGGTTATTATACTTCTTATTCTGAAAACTATGTTTTTGTAACGACTTTATTATAAATAATAACATAGATAAAATGATATAAAAAAGTTGTTGTTTCATTTTTTGGAAAAAATGATTAAATAAGGATATTGCTTTTAAATTCGAACTCGATTTCATCGTATTATATTGTAAACTACAAAATTTGACTTATTTCGATGTTAAACGATATTAACTTAATTATTAAATTAAGGATATCTGTAAAATACTAGGCAATCATCTAGATACCGCTGTTTACTTTGTTAATTTTGTATTTGTTGTTGTACTCCTTGTTGATGATGACTTATGAATAAATAAATAAATTAATTAATTAATTAAATTCATCCATATATTCCAAAACATACGTGGCTCATTTTTGCAATTAATCAAAACACATCTGGCTCATCGACACACTTTTTAACTATATTTTTCTTAATGTATGTACAAGGATAGCTTCGTCGTTTAAGAACCGATTTTGATAGTTATTTTTTTGTTGGAAAGGAGAGAGGGTTGTACCATGATAAGGAAACCAGGATCTGATGATGGAATCTCAGAGAAATCCAGAGGAACCTTCGAAAATCCTAGTGACGACTAGTGCGTTTGTTAATTTTTTTCACTCACTCACACTCACTTCAGCCTATCGCAGTCCACTGCTGGACATAGGCCTCCCCAAGTTCGCGCCACACATCCCGGTCTTCCGCAATCCTCATCCAGCCTACACCGGCAATCTTACGTAGATCGTCGGTCCAACGGGCCGGAGGACGTCCCACACTGCGTTTGCCAAGACGCGGTCTCCACTCTAGGACCCGTCTACTCCAACGGCCATCGGTCCTGCGACACAGATGACCAGCCCACTGCCACTTCAACTTGCTAATTCTGTGGGCTATGTCGGTTACTTTCGTTCTCCCGCGGATAGTCTCATTTCTAATCCTGTCTTTGAGAGAGACCCCAAGCATGGCCCGTTCCATTGCACGTTGAGCGACTTTAAACTTGTGGACCAGTCCCTTGGTCAGTGTCCACGTCTCGGCTCCGTATGTTAACACAGGCAGGACGCATTGCTCGAAAACTTTTGTCTTCAAGCATTGCGGAATCTTCGAAGTGAAGACTCGACGGAGCCTGCCAAACGCCGCCCAGCCCAACCGAATCCTCCTATCGGCCTCCTTCTCGAAGTTGTTGCGGCCTAGTTGGATAGTATGGCCTAGGTAAATATAATCCTGACAACTTCGAGAAGGGTACCATCGACCGATACCGGTATCGGTATGACTTGGTTGTTAAACATAACTTTCGTCTTATCCAAGTTCATACAGAGACCGACACGTCGGGAGGACTCGTTTAGGCCGGCCAGCATTTGGCCTAACTCATCCAGCGTCTCCGCAAAGATGACAATATCGTCGGCGAAACGAAGGTGAGAGATGAATTCACCGTTGACGTTGATGCCCCGTTCCCCCCAATCCAAGGTCTTAAAAACATCCTCTAGCGCAGTGGTAAACAGTTTCGGTGATATTACATCCCCCTGTCTTACCCCGCGCCGGAGGGAAATAGGTCTTGTTCTTTGGTCATTGACATGAACGGTCATCGTCGCCGCGTCGTACTTAGATTTTAGTACCTCGATATATCGCCAGTCGATATGACATCTCTGCAGAGAGTCCAGGACAGCCCAGGTCTCGACGGAGTCGAAGGCTTTCTCGTAGTCCACAAATGCCATACACAGCGGTTGATTATATTCTTCCGTCTTTTGGATAATCTGCCGAACAGTATGGATGTGGTCCACGGTGCTGTAGCCATTTCGAAACCCAGCCTGCTCTGGTGGTTGGAATTCGTCGAGTCTTCTGGCGAGACGATTCGTAACAACCCTCGAAAACAGCTTATAGACGTGGCTCAGAAGTGAGATCGGTCTGTAATTCTTTAACAGAGACTTATCGCCTCTCTTAAAGAACAGCACCACCACACTCCTGGACCACGCCTCCGGCGTGGTACCTCGGTGGATGACGGCGTTAAATAGTCTTGCCAAGGCTTTCAGGACAGGTCGCCCTGCGGCTTTAAGGAGTTCAGTGGTAACTCCGTCATCCCCCGGGGCCCTTCCGTTTTTAAGCTGCCCGAGCGCTGCACCAATCTCATCTTCTTCGAAGTCCGGGATACACTCCGAATAATGGCGCAACAATGGTGCCCGTGGATCTTCGGTGTCCCAAGTCGCAGGCTTGCGTGCGCTCGACGAGTACAGCTGTCCATAAAAATTCTCAACCTCTTCTCGGACCTGAGGGCGAGAGCAGACGGTTCTGCCATCTGCTGTTTTAAGCTTCGCAAGAAGGCTTCTCCCCAATGGTCTTTGGAAAACTTTGGACCCCCTATTCTGCTCAATCAGAGTAGCAACCTCTCTCGTATTTGAGCAGCGGAGGTCTCGGCGAATAATTTTCCGTACCCTCTTGGAAAGAGCCCTCTGTTCTGGCGAAGCAGCCGGCAACTCGCGCCTCTGCCGCATCAGATCCAAGGCTTCGGGAGAAAGTTTGGACTGCTTCGTTGGCTTTGTTGGTGGAAAGTGCCTGCGACCCAGTGTACACACCGTCTTCACCACGTTGTCGGTTATCTCGTCCACGTCGCTAGTAGTTTCCAGCGAATCGAATCGGTTTTGGAGTTCCAACTGAAACTGCTCGGAACCACATAGTATTTGGGGCAGCGTAGGTCGGAGAGTAGATTTCATCAAGCGGGTCCGCTCCTTTCGGAGACATATATTCAGAGTGCCCCGTACTAGCCGGTGGTCGCTGCCGGTGTTAAACCTGTTAACCACTGAGACATCTCTGAATATATGCCTTTTATCCGCTATGATGAAATCTATCTCGTTCCTCGTCACAGTATCGGGGCTTTGCCATGTCCACCTCCTTTGGGGCTTCTTCTCAAAAAATGAGTTCATCAAGAAGAGCCCCTCCGATTCGAGGAAGTTGACAAGCGTCTGCCCCCTGTGATTCCTGTGCCCCAATCCGTGTGGTCCGATGCTCGATCCGTCGCGGCCTTGTACTCCCACTTTAGCGTTGAAGTCTCCCATAACAACGCTGTAGAAGGTCGAAGTAGTGCCATGTATGGCCCTTGTGATATCTTCATACAAGGCTTCGACTTCATCGTCAGAGTGTGCCGAGGTCGGCGCATATACCTGTATCACTTTCAGGGAGTACCTGTCGGTGAGCTTAAGTACAAGGTACGCTACCCGGGTCGACACACTACTGACTTCCACAACGTTGTTAGTGAGAGTCTTGTGAACCAGAAAACCGACGCCACCTTGGGAAAGCCCATCACCTTCACGGAAGTAGAACAAGTGCCCGGAGTCCAGGATCATCGTGTCCTCTCCCTCTCTTCGGACTTCAGACAACCCCAGTATGCTCCACTTAATGTGACTAAGTTCTACCTCAAGTTCGGTGAGGTGATGGTCCAACCGTAGCGTGCGTCCATTATACGTAGCCAGGAATATTTTTCTATGGCAGCCTCCCGTACCCCGGTGATTCTTAGCACCCTCTACCCCACCGTTACCACGGCCGCTGCCGTAGCCGGGAATAGTGGGGCTGCCGGGAACTGAGGGCCTTATTTTTAGGTTAGAACTCATGGGGGTTTTTGCCCATAGTCACCACGCTGGGCAGGCGGGTTGGTGACCGCAGGGCTGACTTTGTCGCACCGAAGACGCTGCTGCCCGTCCTCGGTCTGTGCATTTAAAAAGCCAGCAGTTGGATGGCTATCCCGCCATCGGTCGGCCTTTTAAGTTCCAAGGTGGTAATGGAACTGTGCTATCCCTTAGTCGCCTCTTACGACACCCACGGGAAGAGATGGGGTGGCTAAATTCTTTAGTGCCGAAACCACACAGCACACAGCACAGTTAATTTTTTTCGTCTACTTACATTGTATTACTTGTCTCTGTAATTGAAGTCAGTTTGTTTTCGTTTGCTAGCAAACACAATTATAGATCATAAAATACACAGCGAGAATTCCGTGTGCGCGGGGACATATACAAAACATAAGTTGTTAAATATTATAGTCTATCAATATTAATGTCAAATATGAATCATTAAAATATGACGCATACATAGATATAAAAGAAATACTTAACTTGTAAATCGTAGTCAGTAATAGCTTCACTAATGAGATATTCGTTTACGTCAAAGAGAAGTGATTTATGAAACATCTTTTTGATAACTTAATAACGAGTCCTGATTGCAAATTTTTAAGACTTTTCTTTTTCTAAGAACATTTTTTTGTTTTGATATTTTTAGTGATAATTAGAATTTTAAAAAGCGAAAACTTATTAAAGGTATTCTAAATTTAAATAAAGTTTATTAATTTAAAGAGCCGCAACTAGTATATTAGACTTTTTTTATATGTCATATAAAACATTAAATTTAAAAGTACTTAATATTATCTGTGTTCGTTTGGCACTATTTAAAATCATAATATATGCATCATTAATACTAAAGAAGACGAAAAAGTACTTTAATTATAATTAATGAAAATAAATCTTTATAAATTACTACATTAAAACCTATCAAGAACATCCCTACAGTCTACGTGTTAATAGCCTACAAATAATTGACTCAACCGAAGTTAAGCCATTACCGACATTTACAAGCACTTACAAGACCAAAAAACAATAAACACGTTTCCGTTAGAAGGAATAAAGGGAAGTAGATTGGAACTAATGATGGAATAATCAGAAAAAAGATATCGTCTATTATCTCGTTCCCACCGGACGAAAAGTAACTAAAGTAGTCGTTATGGTTTTTTAGACGGATTCTTTGGTATTAGCACAGTTAAACTATATTCAATCAAACTAATACATGTCAATTATATTTACACTACGTAGGTAGTCAAACTGCGATAGACTGAAGTGATGAGTGATGAGGTAGTCAAAAAAATAGTACACACAGTACACATCACTATCACTTCAGCCTATCGCAATCCACTACTGGACATAGGCCTCCACAAGTTCCCGCCAAAAATGACGTGAACTCATGTGTTTTGCCCATAGTCATTACGCTGTGCAGGCGGGTTGGTGACCGCAGGGCTGGCTTTGTCGCACCGAAGACGCTACCGTCTTCGGCCTGTGTATTTCAAAGCCAGCAGTTGGATGGTTATCCCGCCATCGGTCGGCTTTTTAGGTCCCAAGGTGGTAGTGGAACTGTGTTATCCCTTAGTCGCCTCTTACGACACCTATGGGAAGAGATGGGGTGGCTATATTCTTTACTGCCGTAACCACGCAGCAGTAAAAATAATAATATGATAATAGTAGGGATAACTCACAAAATACTCGTCAGATTTCATATAAAAGCAAATCGTCAAAGTCGTTGAACTCAGTAAAACATAAAAAAACATACAGTCGAATTCAGAAGCTATTCTGAAATTGGTTAAAAATTAACGTAGTACCCTCTTTCGATACTTAAACAAAGATATATTGGTTATTTATATTTAAAAATATACACAAGAATGTTCAAGATGAAAATATGCATTTTGTGACCTACATCGCACAAGTTCCTTGCACCTTGGCCCCAACATTTGAACCAGAGTCTGAAAATTAATGTCAAACTAACGAGACTAAAAGATCTTTGTTGACGTAAAATGTTACATAGTATTTTAGGTATTCATAATTTTTTTTTTTTGCTTTAAATAATAAATAAAGCCACGATTATAAAAGCTTATGAATTATATCAAAAGTATGAGATAAAACATTTTTTTACATTATAAATTCAAAATAATGTCAATCAAATGACATCTTTAATAATAAATAAATAATTATTTTTTTTTTATTTCGGATAACAAATGACCCACAAAAACAATTCTTCTTACAATAAATAAAAATTAATAGATGGTACAACAATTTTACAATTACAATATATAATTAATAAAAGCAATTTATTTGGGAAACCAAAGATGTTACATTTTTTTTCTCGATTGAGCTTTTACGTCCATCGGATTCGTTATAACTGCTTAGTTCTATTGTATCGTATTCTATTAATTCAAGTTTTAGTAAGTACAACAAACGCAATTCGAAATATATCAATAAATATTTGGTAGCTCCTTTTCTTAAAATGTTGGCCGTTGTTCTAACATATCCGATGTTGGACATTGGCAAAACAATTTCAAAAAATGGTCCAACAATAACCCAAAACTCTGTAGTAACATCCTAAGGAGGCTTAGCGAGGCCCTTTGATGTGAGATGAGATAGGTCATGTTTTGTTTTACGATGTTACGAATACAAACACGGCAATGTTTTTCTGATATAAACTTTATGATTATTGTAATAAGGATTATAATCATTTATCAGTTTACTTAAGGGTATGCAAAACTAAAGTCTTAACAAATGCTTGAAACTATGTCACACTAAGCAGTTCAGAATTAGTTTCTAAGCTAGAAATAAATGTTTTTATGGCTTAATCTATTATAGCTCTATGTGCATTAGTCAATAGTTTAATATTGCTACAAGGAAATATGATTGTCCCAGAATTCTGAATACTAATATTTTACGGACATGAACCTTATTATGAATTTTTACTAACCATCTCTATATTATCTATCTAGAGTCAAAATAAAAAATAACATGTAAATAACAAATAAGCTTCAAACACATATATACAACATATATATATATTATATACATACTGACCCCGCAAACGTTGTTTTGTCATATATGTAATCGACCCCCTTAAACCCCCCACCCCTTATAACTTAGAGGTATGAAAAATAAATGTTAGCCGATTCTCTGACCTACCCGATATGCACACAAAATTTGATGAAAATCGGTCCAGCCGTTTCGGAGGAGTATGGTAACTATCATTGTGACACAAGAATTTTATATATTCGTATAAGATTATACAAAAATAGCCATAAAAACAAAACAACATGAAAAAACAAAAGCAGACAAATACAGGGGTCTAGGCTCCGAATATGATTTTGTCCCATTCGGTGTCGAGACTCTTGGTCCATGGGGTCCTAGTGCTATAACACTTTTTAAGGAAATAGCAAAAAGGTTATTCGACGTCACAGGAGACCGAGAGAGTCTAGCTATTCAAAAGGGGAACGCTGCCAGTATCTTCGGAATCTTGCCTAAAGGGACTCCTTTTAATAATATTTTTTAGTTATTATATTATGTATATACTTTTAATAATATTTTTTAGTTATTATATTATGTATATAAATATACTTAAGGTTTTTTTTTTGGTACTGTGTGGCTACGGTACTAAAGAATTTGCCACCCCCTCTCTTCCCGTGGGTGTCGTAAGAGGCGACTAAGGGATAACACAGTTCCACTACCACATTGGAACTTAAAAAGCCGACCGGTGGCGGGATAACCATCCAACTGATAGCTTTGAAATACACAGGCCGAAGACGGGCAGCAGCGTCTTCGGTGCGACAAAGCCAGCACTGCGGTCACCAACCCGCCTGCCCAGCGTGGTGACTATGGGCAAAACACATGAGTTCACGCTATTTTTGGCGTAAACTTATGGAGGCCTATGTCCAGCATTGGACTGTGATAGGCTGTAATGATGATGATGAAGGGTTTTTTAGTTTAATGTAATTTATCTAATTATTATTATTATATTATAAGTTGCTAATAAATGTTCCTTGTACAAATCTATAATCTATAATAATAATATATATAAAAGCGAAAGGTCACTCACTCATCACGAAATCTCCGAAACTATAACACCTACAAACTTGAAATTTGGCAGGTAGGCTCCTTATAGAGCGTAGACGTCCGCTAAGAACGGATTTTATGAAACTCGACCCCTAAGGGGGTAAAACGGGGGTTGCAAGTTTGTATGAAAGTCCTATGTTTTTGAAGTAAGATACCTGAAATTTTAAATGTATGCTCTATAGATGATGAGAAGACGTCCAAATAATGTATCTTTAGAAATCAACCCCTTTTTGGGGTTAAAACGGGGGATGGTAGGTTGACTCACTGATCACGAAATCTCCGAAACTATAACACCTACAAACTTGAAATTTGGCAGGAAAGCTCCTTATAGGGCGTAAACATCCAATAAGAACAGATTTTACGAAACTCGACCCCTAAGGGGGTAAAACGGGGGTTGGAAGTTTGTATGAAAGTCCTATGTTTTTGAAGTAAGAGACCTGAAATTTAAAATGCATGCTCTATAGATGATGAAAAGGCGTCCAAATAATGTATCTTTAGAATCAAACCCTTTTTGGGGTTAAAACGGGGGATGGTAGGTTGACTCACTGATCACGAAATCTCCGAAACTATAACAGCTATAAACTTGAAATTTGGCAGGAAGGCTCCTTATAGGGCGTAGAGATCCGCTAAGAACGAATTTTGCGAAAATCGACCCCTAAGGGGGTAAAACGGGGGGTTGGAAGTTTGTATGAAAGTCCGATGTTTTAGAAGTAAAAGACTTGAAATTTAAAATGTATGCTCTATAGATGATGAGAAGGCGTCCAAATAATGTATCTTTAGAAATCAACCCCTTTTTGGGGTTAAAACGGGGGATGGTAGGTTGACTCACTGATCACGAAATCTCCGAAACTATAACACCTACAAACTTGAAATTTGGCAGGAAAGCTCATTATAGGGCGTAAACATCCGCTAAGAACGGATTTTACGAAACTCGACCCCTAAGGGGGTAAAACGGGGGTTGGAAGTTTGTATGAAAGTCCTATGTTTTTGAAGTAAGAGACCTGAAATTTAAAATGCATGCTCTATAGATGATGAAAAGGCGTCCAAATAATGTATCTTTAGAAATCAACCCCTTTTTGGGGTTAAAACGGGGGTAGGTAGGTTGACTCACTGATCACGAAATCTCCGAAACTATAACAGCTATAAACTTGAAATTTGGCAGGAAGGCTCCTTATAGAGCGTAGAGATCCGCTAAGAACGGATTTTGCGAAACTCGACCCCTAAGGGGGTTAAACGGGGGGTTGGAAGTTTGTATGAAAGTCCTATGTTTTAGAAGTAAAAGACTTGAAATTTAAAATGTATGCTCTATAGATAGCGAGAAGGTGTCCAAATAATGCACCGTAATCTATATATATAAAGGAGAAAGGTCACTGACTCACTCATCACGAGAACTTAATAACCGCTGGATGGTCCATCCATCCAGGATGGACAAAGATGAGGCAGGGAGGTAGATTATAGTTAGTTGACGTCCGCTAAGAACGGATTATGCGATATTCCACCGCTAAGAGGGTTTAATTAAGGTTGATAGTTTGTATGAAACATATACAGCCTGAAAATAAAACTAAAAATGTGGTGTATAGAGAGGTTTTATAAAAATAACTATTAAATTATACTAAATTGTGCCTTTTAAAAAGTTACTCAGTTTGATAAGCATTTCAAGTGACTGAAATAAAAAAAATATTTGCGTTAAACATCTTAATAGTAATGCATATCTTCATAACCACGCGGACGTAGTCGCAGGCGACAGTTAGCGTATTATAAAACAAAGTCCCCAAAAGTATATGTGATGGATTCCTTCAAAATCTACAGAACGGATTTTCATGCGATTTCACCAATGGAGAGAGAGCTTGGAGAGAGAAAGGTTTACGGAACGGCTAAGCCGATTTCGATAATAGTTTCACTGGAAGTTTGCCGGGAAAACTTTGTGACGCACTGATTTCTACGCGGGCGAAGCCGCGGGCACAGCTAGTAATAAATAAATATTAGTTAAAATAGCCAATATGTGCGATATATATATATATAGTAACTGACTTAAAAGGTAATGTAACTAAGAGGACGAGCCACGCGGAAAGTGTAGTAAAAAATATGAACAAAATGGTTAATCTAGGGTCAATGAAACATAATGAATGTACATGACACACACATACACACATCCTGCGCTAAACTTAGCGAGAGCGAGAAAAAAACAAAAAATACTTGACTAAAGTGAAACAGAATGATGTTTAATCCTCTATATATGTATATACAACAACGAGGCCACATACAAAGAATCGTGACGACGTCCTTAGGAAATTGCTCAATGATGGTCCCTTCACATGGGGTGAATAGGTCGTGTAAAACTATGACTAAGAACTTTTTCGTACAAAAAAAATATATCTATTTTTTGTTGCAAAGTGTATTAGCTTACTTTATAGCATAAGACATTATTATAAATAGACTTGATATTTTATAAATATTAGTGTGTGCGTAAGTGCGTAGTGTAGGTGTATGAGTTAGTGTAATTGTAAATATGTAACCATAGATTATACACTTATATACTGGTATATGTAACTTTATTAAGATGTCAGTAACGTATCAATCGTCACTAAAACAACACGTCGTTATCACTTTAACTAATATCTCTCATAATCCTTGTAATAAAATCTATTTACAGCGACCAACGTGAACACTTTGTAGTTCTCAATGTTTAAGTGTTCTTGATAAAATCCAATCAAAGAATAAATACCGTCTGTTACAAGCGGTACTTTATATAAATTGAGTCAAATCAGTAGCATATTATTAAAAAATCTAACATAATCTAATAAGAAATCGGTAAAACGGTAAATATTCTATTATCGTATATCATTATTGTAAGTTTTCAGTTAATAAAAATAGAACTTAACGTTTTGACGCATCGATTTTAATCATTAGAAAAGAAATTTTAAAGAAAACATTAAATTTCATTTATTTTTTTTAATGTACAAAACGATCTTAATAAAATTATTATCAAAATAGACATACGACGTTTTTTAACTGAAGACTTTATCTGTAAAATAGATTACAATTATCACACCGATTCTTCTACTACACTAATAAAATAAATACCCACATTTTACATATATATTACAAAGAATATATAAACTTTTTTTTATTTCTATAAAACTGTTTTATTCGCAACGATTATAAGTATGGTGGTTTGAATGTAATAATGGACCTAGATTAACCTTTGACCCCAAATGTACTTAAAGAAGATTGATGGCCTTAAAAAGATATGTAAACGGTCACTCAATCATAATAATAAAACCATTTTCACCGAACAAAAGGAATTTTCACATTTCACAACATACGAAAAGATTTAGAATGCCACACTGGAGTCATTAATTATATTAAAACAAAAAATAATCTAGCCTCGTAGCACTTATGTAACGGCGTAGCACTCGTAGCGTAACTACGTAGCCGTAGAGACTTACCCAGAGGACTTGCAAAACAAGTTTTGTTTTGCAAACTGGTTGTAAAAGATTACTATTATTGAAATTATGTGAATGACTGTTTCAGTGTTTGGCTGAAATATTTAATAATCCCTTTTTTTGGTATCGCAGGGGAACCCATTACAGGGGAGCCTATGTAAAAATTTAAATGAAATAACTCCTCGTCTCATTGCCTCCACTGGTGACAAGAGGGCTGGTGCATTTTTTGCCTAAAGAATCGGCATACCGATTCAACGAGGAAATGCTGCCGCCAGCATTCTTGGTACAATTCCATTTTGTCGGCTGAGTAGAATAGCACCACCCCCTTTCTTCCCGTGGGGGTCGTAAAAGGCGATCGAGGGATAAGCCTGGCTCAAAATCATCAGGGTCCTGGAGAAGGAAAACTTCATTTAAAACCCAGAATGCATTTGTGGCATAGCTCTAAAATGCGAAAGACTTCTGCAGCCGAACTGGCTCCACACGTATCGACTCATCGTTCCTGTGGGCCTAGCCAGTGAGGTCGAGAGGGTGGCACAGAGCTTAGGCAACTCTGCGTTTTCCTGAAGAGTGTCCTAGGCAACACAGTGTCTTTCTGACACTGTCTAAATCATCTGCAATAGACGGATTAAGGCCAAAGATTGAAGATAATAGAAAATTTACTCCATATAAATGTCTCAAAACTTGGACGAGCGAATGTCATGCTTTGTTACAGAATCAGTCAGACTGACTGTATTTAAATGGATGTTTAATAAGTATACTACTGAAAAATAACAAAGTAACGTATAAATCTGTATGTTTATTACAAAATTGAAACGATCGTGCGAAATGTTACCTAATCTACCAGACTAACGGAAAAGTCACGATGAAACAAAATATAATTTTGATTTTAATTTCCAATTTGTATACCAAATATTTACTTTGTTTATTGTTCGTCATTTTTTATCTATATTATCTTTTGTATTAAATTCTCGGGTCACAATGCTAGTTACCATACTCCTCCGAAACGGCTGGACCGATTTTTATGAAATTTCATGTGCCTATCCGATCGGTCTAAGAATCGGCCGACATCTATTTTTCATACCCCTAAGTTATAAGAGAGAAGGGGGGGAATAAGAGGGTTAATAACTTATATGGCAAAACATCGTTTGCGGAGTCAGCTAGTAACATTATAACAATGATTAACAACAATTATGGTAAATTAAATAATAAAAATAAATAATATTCAAGTATTATTAAGTTTTATTTATAATTTAAAAAGTCGTTCCAAAAATCAATATGAACACGTGGTAAACGATGCAATTAGTAACTAGTTACAAAGAAATAGCAAAATATTAACCACATTGAAGTAACTATTATCGCGTTTACTCGAGTTTTTTTAATGAAAAATAAATAGCCAGCAATTAAGCGGACGGGTCATCTGATATTAATGGATCACCCTCGAACCTTTACAACAGTTAAGGAGAAAGGAAGCAAGGAACTAACGATGAAAAGGGAAGTTTTTGTCCTCTAGGTCTCACACATACCAAATATAACTGTAGTTACATAACACTGATTCTCTGCGAAATTGTTGTTAAGACATTAAAACATAATATCTATTTAGCCCACTTCTAAGTTCTGCTGTAGTAAAATATTTTTGTAAAATCTAAAATAAAATAGCTAGCTGAAATAATAGTGTAAAAAGGAAAATAAAAATCCTAACGACAACGTAAACCGTCCAATCAATACTTGCACCAAATGAATACTTCGATTCGTTCGATTTAAAAATTATAATAATAATTATTATAATAATCGTTAGATAACCGATAGTAAACATCGTAAAGCACATGAGACAAATATATAATGATGAGGTTTTGTAGAAATTCGTTGAATGAATGAAAACAAAACAATACGATTATTACTGCCATCGACCAATGTTATACGTGTCAGAAGCAGTTGTAACCGCAAAATATTCCATGTATCTACGTACATACATGGTAAAGATATATTTATTATTTTTTTGTGCTGCTACTGCAATTTTTTGTGAAGAATTTGTTGCAATATTTTCCGCTACGCTCGTTCATTGTAAGTAACAACCGTTGCCAGATAACTGATGATAACCGGGATCGACCGCTTTGTACGGTGTCATATACAGTGAGACACCCAGACACCTTGACCAAAGATATATGAATTGAAAAAATATGTGCATACTTAAAAATATAAATTTCGAGAGAATTTTTTCATCAAAACACCAGATTGGTCTTCAATATAAGCCCTTTCTTCCACAAAATTAGTTAGAAAATTAAGATATTAAAATTCTAACATAATCACGTAATTTCAAAGATGGCGCTCATCTTCCACTGTTTTATTTAAAACTGTCAGCATAGAACAAGCATGTGATAGTTTACTTTTTTCTTTGTAGTTCGTTACCGTGAACAAAGGGACTCTTGAGGCTACTCACGGCGAAAGCTCGAAGTTTTTAATACTTGCGATAGCACATGAAGGCTTCTTTCGAGTTTTTTCTTTGTGCTACGCACTGCCTTGAAATTTGCCAGTCTTTAGTGAAATGGAATTTTAGAAACATTATAAAATAAACAGAGAATAATACGCTTAACTTAACAGATAAACAACAAAGTTATATAGTAAATAGTTACTTTCATAATTAATCAGACAGACATAAAAATTATAATTTGTTGCATTACATTTAAAAAATTTGGGTTTTATATTATCTATAACATTTGTCTTTTTCAGTAGTGTTAACTATGCACTTTTGATTTTTCTCGACGTTTTAACAGAATTGCATCAGTCGAGAACTGACAGGAGGAAATAACGTCCTTCAAAGAAGTCTACCAGTTTCCTTTTCTCTCCTACATAATATAATTAAAAAAAATATCCTTAGTGATAATACAATATAGTACTTAAGTACTAACTATTCGCTCACTTAAGAAAAAAAAACAATATTTTTACCCATCTACTGCTGGACACTGAAAGATAATTAAAGTTAGCAGATACTATATTAGTCTCGCGATGACACCCAGTAGCAGTAATGAAGACGGACAATTATCTTTACAGTAGCAAATTTAAAAAAATACTACATTTAGCTTTTGATGTTTTTTTATTTTGTTTGTCATTATATGTATGTGTAATGTGTACGTTCGTAATTGAATATTGTTATTTATTTTTACTAGCGTGTCATTTGCTTTGTTTTGTCTATAAAAGAATTCTTACACAACCAAAATTAAACAAGAGAAAATGAGTTAAAATCATTTTCAAATTTAAATTCTTAGTGTAAAATCAAATCAGATAAATGCGCATCCTACAACTATAAGTAAATTTATATATAAAAAGGGTATTACGAAATGCATCATATGTTCATATTACAAATCAATTTTCAAATTGATATGTACTCAAATGTACTCAATGCAGATGAACCTCGTAGGGCATATACGGTATTATATCGATTCATCTTCAATATGACGAAATATTTTTGAAGCATCCCATCCCATTTATATATAAAATTATATATTATTGACTCTTTTTTATTTTGCTCTTTGACATTAATGTAAGATTTTATTTCATACTAGCTGTACCCTGCGCGCGTTGTTACGTTTTTTTTTTTCTTTTGTTTTTGGTTGTGTAAGAACCAATTCAGAAACGTTCGTGGACTCATGCACACCACTGCAGAAGATCGTGACATGATCAAATGCATAGTTTACGATTCTATAAAGGACATGCAGCCAAACATTTATATATATATATATATATATATATATATATATATATATATATATATATATATATATATATATATGACAGCGTTGAATGATCAATATGGAATAATACAGGCAAACCTCATAAGCGTTTCATAATTTGTGATAGTTTTTTCCATCTTATATTACAAAATTTTTGACGCTATGACTAGTGATGTCATGACTTACTGTCACGTACCTATGTGCTGCATAGTCATCCTGAGTTCAAGTCTTGAACTTGATATTTTTTATAATGCTATTTTTAGAAGGGGGAGGAATGACTTGGAAAATTCTCTGTTTTATAGAAGTTATTATTTTTATAAAAAATGATACTTTCTAAGAAAAAAATATATTTGTTCTGAATCGGATTTCTGTAGAGTCAATAAAATGAATCATCCTAGCTTTATTGTATTACATTTTATACAAGGGGTTCCGCAGTGTTTCCGCGCGGTGATATTACAGTTACTGCTCCACTAATATTAGCTGTAGATAAAGGAAAAGAGAATTTATTTATTTGAAGTGAGTATATATTTATTGTGAGTCACCCGCGACCATGACGCCTACAACCTCCACATAATATCGGGAAATTCAAATTAAGAATCGCAGTAAGAGAAATCATCATCCACCGAGGTACCACGCCGGAGGCGTGGTCCAGGAGTGTGGTGGTGCTGTTCTTTAAAAGAGGCGATAAGTCTCTGTTAAAGAATTACAGACCGATCTCACTTCTGAGCCACGTCTATAAGCTGTTTTCGAGGATTGTTACGAATCGTCTCGCCAGAAGACTCGACGAATTCCAACCACCAGAGCAGGCTGGGTTTCGAAATGGCTACAGCACCGTGGACCACATCCATACTGTTCGGCAGATTATCCAAAAGACGGAAGAATATAATCAACCGCTGTGTATGGCATTTGTGGACTACGAGAAAGCCTTTGACTCCTGACTGAAATGAGACTATCCGCGAGAGAACGAAAGTAACCGACATAGCCCACAGAATTAGCAAGTTGAAGTGGCAGTGGGCTGGTCATCTGTGTCGCAGGACCGATGGCCGTTGGAGTAGACGGGTCCTAGAGTGGAGACCGCGTCTTGGCAAACGCAGTGTGGGATGTCCTCCGGCCCGTTGGACCGACGATCTACGTAAGATTGCCGGTGTAGGCTGGATGAGGATTGCGGAAGACCGGGATATGTGGCGCGAACTTGGGGAGGCCTATGTCCAGCAGTGGACTGCGATAGGCTGAAGTGAGTGAGTGAGAGTAAGAGAAAACTGTTGTGTGAACACTATTATCTTAGGAATTAACTTAGTTTTAAAAATTTACATCGACGAATAAATTTGTGTTGTCTGTTTGATTTTATTAATGGATACATAGTGTTGCCCAAATTCAGTCTTGGTCTTGCAGTCTTGGTCTTGTTCTTGCGTTTTTGCAAGACCAAGACCAAGAACAAGACCGCGTATTTTTAGCAAGACCAAGACCAAGACTGACCGTGCAAGACTTGAGCAAGAACAAGACATAGCCTGCAAGACTCTTGCGTCTTGCAGCTAGGACTTAGCGCTATTTCACTGAGTAGTTAGGTGTAACAGTTCGGTGTATAGGTAGGTACGCTTAGGAATTCTATGAGACGCAAAAAACTGTATCAAAGAATATGAAAAACTGGACCTATGCGCATTACGACTAATACCATAAACATAGCGAATAAAAAAATATCTATTAAAATCAAACTGAGTGCATGCATAGTTATGTTTTAACCATCGGCACTTTGATAATGCGGCATCAAAGGTTTTGTACTTACTTCTCAAAGAAATTTGCCTCTTTTCGGAAGTACATGGTTATGATACACGCGCCGGCGGCTTCTTTTGAAATCTAAAACAATCGTTGCCGCCACGCCGAAATCATAACATTTGACACTATTTGATTGCCGCCATAGGGCGTAGGTATACTCATGCAAAATAATTTCGAATTTTAAGAGTACCTACAGGTGTTCCAAAGAATAAATAAGTTTCAGAGTGCTTAGAATGAAAATGAATACATTATACTGATCACGCAAGTAGTATTATGATTAGGATAAAATGGTAAGGATAGGTAGTAGATGTCATATTAATTCATTCTAGTAAGTATATATTATAATATTGATTACTTATATGGTTTTAAACTAATTACTTAGGTACTATTATTGTACATTTAGTCATTATATTTCTTAAGTTTTTACAAGAAAAAATAGCAAAAAGTGTTCAAATATCACCCGTTTAATAAATATTGTAGCCACTTTTAAATATACTTGAAACGTGTAAAAAAATTCTACAAAACTAATAAAATAATATAAAAAGCGTAGGTACTTACCTACTAATAAAATAAAAAGCCTGCGATAAGAGTTTTGTATTACTTACCAGCCCGAATATCTCTGAGAGAGATGATGAGAGTAAGTATTTACTAGCTGTGCCCGCGACTTCGTCCACGAGGAATAGTAACTTTGGAGGTATAGTGACGTTGAGCAGCTCGAGACAAAATGCTTAAACATTACAAGAAGAGCAACTGGATTTATTGTACTTCTTTAATTTTAGACCCAAGGCATAAGGCTCAGACTTTTGACCTGACAATGTGGGGGAAGCAACTTAAAACAGAAAGTCTGCGCAAGTTCAATGAACTTTATGAAGAATATAAAAGTCTACACTCACTGAACAAATCTCTGGAATTACCAGAAAAAGAAAATAAAGTATGTGATGAAGATGAAGACGTAATAGACTTTGATAAACTCTATGAATGTCCCTCGACGTCATCTGGATCTTGTCTTCAAGGCTTAGTGATAGACGAGTTGGAGGAGTACCTGAGAAAACCAAGAACTGCCAGCTCGGAAGACATTTTAGATTGGTGGAGGACGCATGAGACAGAGTATCCGATTTTATCGAAAATGGCCCGTGATTTTCTCTCAATACCTGCAACTTCAGTACCTGCTGAGAGGTTATTTTCTAAAGCATCATTAGTAATTAGAAAACATAGAAATAGGTTAAGTGATGAGTCAGCCAGATGGTTACTTTGTATTAATTCTTGGTCAAAAAAATTGATATAAAGTATCATAACCTAATGATAAAGCTGTTGATTTGTGTTGTATTTTATTTTTTATTCAAATAAATGATAAATCGTAAAACTCTTTTATTAAATTTCTTATAAGTTGAGGGTTCAATCTCTTTCTAGACAGATAAGTATTGTTCTTTAAAATACAGTCAAGTTATTGTAATTAATTTGTTTTTTTACATGTTTTAGCAAATGTAAGCTTATAAATCATAAATGTTTATTAAGAAACAGTTACTTCCATGGAAAACGACATATAGGTCAGTTGATTTTTCGAATTTCTTATCAAATCTTCAGTTATTTATTAATCTGCTTGATCTTTACTATGGCTATGTTAATTCAAGCTCACAATGTTCCAACTCTAATACGTTTTTCTAAGATTTAAAGTAAACTTTAATAAATAGTAATAGACTAATAGGTAATTGCAAGACTTGCAAGACTCTTGCTGCAAGACCAAGACCAAGACCAAGACTGGGAGCGCAAGACCAAGACCAAGACCAAGACCAGGTGTATTGGCGCAAGACCAAGACCAAGACTGGCTAAGTCTCGTCTTGTTCTTGCATTTGGGCAACACTATGGATACATGATAATAAAAATTAATGTTTTTACCTAAATATAATTACGTCAACAAGTACAATGAGTACTTATTTTTTTAATGAAACTGTTTTTTGTTCCTGGTACGAATTAGGGATAGGGTCAGCAACGCGTTTGCGATGCTTCTGGTGTTGCAGGCGTCTATAAGCTACGGTAATCACTTATCGTCAGGTGAGCTATACGCTTGTTTGCCGATCTAGTTACATTTTTAAAAAACCTGAAAAAAATTAAACGTACCACTTCTACACGACTTCAAAGTAAAGACATTTAAATGTCACAGAATATCTTCCAAGACTTTTTTTGCAATAATTTCATTTAACGCCCACGTTAAGACTAATTTAAAGGCTAAAAAGAGCATTGGAAATATCAGTGGTGTGACTCGTTTGACATTTAACTGAACTAAACTGACTGACCACCTTAAAATGTCATATGATAATAATTTGATATTTTGCGATGCTGACTAGATTTACAATTATGACTTTTTTATACAACTAGGTCGGCAAACAAGTGTACAGCTCACCTGATAATAAGTTATTACCGACACCACATCCCTCCAAGAGCTTTAATATGATTATAATGATCTACGTATTTTATATATATTGATACAATTAAAACGTAAAAAAAAAAAAAACTTCAATTTACGCTACAGCAAAACAGAATAATCATTAAATTGTTAAGCTATTGTATTGTTATCTGGGAAAATAAAATAGTAAACCGAGTCAATTAAAACTCCTGCGTGAAAATGAATTAAAGGTTGGAAACAGGCCAACTCTCAACTTCCACCGAAAGTTGTTGTTCGCAGCCAACGAGCCACACTCGTATTAGTGGAAAAAGTTATAGAGACTCGGAGATATTTACCCATTCTAAAAACATATGGAGCGACCGCATTTAGCGAAATCATTAAACTTCTACTTAATATCACTCTGACTTGAAACAATGCCTGACAAAATACATTAATTAACTAAGATATATTGTAAAACTATGTCGAAAGTCTATAAGCTTTTTTTTAAAGTTAAATAAGCTGATGAATGTGTGACGAGAGCGTTACGAAAAGTGCGATCGGGCGAGTATAGTCATTAAAAAACAAATTTACGGAGAATACAGAAATCTTTGTAATTAGTAGATATTTAAATGTTATTATTATGTCCTACGGGAAGAGAGGGGGTGACCTTGGAACTTAAAAAGCCGACCGATGGCGGGATAACCATCCAACTGCTGGCGTTGAAATACACAGGCCGTAGACGGGCAGCAGCGTCTTCGGTGTGACAAAGCCAGCCCTGCGGTCACCAACCCGCCTGCCTAGCGTGGTGACTATGGGCAAAACACATGAGTTCACGTTATTTTTGGCGTAAACTTGTGGAGGCCTATGTCCAGCAGTGGACTGTATAGGCTGTAATGATGATAAAAAAATATGTCCTAATAACAACCGTGACTCAGCCTTAGTCATGGTACTTAATCTTTTTGAGATTAAATATTTCTTTACATAATTATGTTTGCTCTCCAACAAAAGAAAAACCGACTACATTTTAAATCGACAGCTACCTAAAAGAATTTAAACATAACCAACGTAGTTCAATTCAGTTAAATACGGATTATAAAAAAAAATCAGAAACTAATCGTCTCATCTTGCTTATATTTAGATGGTACCACATGACAGGTAACCAGCTTCCATATACAAATAATCATTAAATAGGTACACCTTGTTAAAAATTATGAGGTAGCACTCATAAAAAATGCAAGGGAATCGACAATCTCTTTCTAATTTTGAAGTCGCTAAGAGTGTATGCTAACTGAAAATTGCTTATTTTCCACTCGGCAGGATGTCCATATCTTCCAAACTACTGAATATTTAAGTTTGAAATTTATTTATGGTAAAGTTCAGGACTTACTATCTTTCAAATGTTTCGAAAACACGATTCCCTTAAAATTTTCTTTTGCGTTTTTTTAAAAATAACTATTGGTAATGTTTGTGGGGAGAAAATACATATAATTCGCGCGATGAACAACCAACCACTCTCAATTCTCATGTGTGGTTAGTACGGGTGAAATCTGAACTCGAGCTGAGGTAGTGTAGCCCCTTAACGTGCTGTGCTAAGCGTAATTCTTGCATTTTTCATACGAAAATTATTTCTCTCTTCCTCTGTATTCCATTAGTTGAGTTGTGAGTTGTTATACTATTGCCTCTCACAATTTTTTTATAAAATGACTAGCTGACCCCCGCAAACGTTGTTTTGCCATATATTTTATTAATCTTCTCGATCCCCCCCCCCCCTTTTAACTTAGGGGGCATGAAAAATAGATGTTGACCGATTCTCAGACCAACCCGATATGTACACGAAATTTAATATTTTATTAACCCTCTTCGACACATTTATTTCGACACGAGAATTTTATATATTAGATAACGCAGTTATATTCACTTATAAGACGTGTAAAAGCAAAAAGATCATGTAAACAGATAGTTACAAAAAGAAACACGTAAATCGGTTTACGATTCACAATGACATAGTTCTAATACAAAAAAAAAAAAATTCAACCAATCTATACCAAACGAGGTTCCTTTTCAGAACAATTAATTTAAACGAAATTGTAACTGACGTAGGAAAGAAAACGAAAGAAAGTGATACTAATACCAGATCGACTGGAGACAATCCCACGTGAAATCCATATCAATTACTTAGAATTTGTACAGCTTCGTCGATCGCCATCGGTGTCTAGTGGGCATTTAATCAATTTCCTCTGGACCCTTTGAAGAAATCGAACAATGACTAAGCCGTTAATCAATATATTATGTGTCTGTGACTTTAAGACGGCTTCATGACAATGTCGAACTTACGCTACGAGCTATTGCATTTCATTAATATTTAAACTTGGAAAATACGATTTAATTATTTTGCATTTTATTGTTTACGTTTCCAGTGATTCAGAAATAATTCTGAAGATTATACATACAAATTAATGAAAACTAAGTAAAATTCATTCAAACGAAACTTAGGTGAATTTAAATTGAATCTATTTAATTTACGAGTACTTCGTTAATAAAAGCCATCTTTTGATGTGTGTAGGGATGACATTCTTAAGCTAAATAAGAAATTAATTGTTATTTAGTATTTTCTTATTGCGACATTGGTGCCTGAATTGTGTTTACTTCCCTGACATGAAACTTTCTACGTTCTAGGATTCCAGGATTCCAGGATTCATCACTCATCATTCACCATTCATCATTCATCTTCATCCTTCATTTTCAATTTTTTTATTTCCCAATTACCTCCTACCTTTCACGAGGAACTTAATAGCCGGCCGAATGATTACCGGCAATTGTTACCGGTGGAGATCTCCGCCGGGCATCAGACGGAAGCGAAGAAGAAACCACCAGCGCCGGGGATCAGTCAGGCCAGTGTCGTTTCATTACATAGAAAGGTACGTGTCGTAATTTCGGCCAGCCGAGGAAATATAGGCTTAGAATCAAGGTGCCTAACGCGCTTTATTTCGAACCCTACCCTCTATTCTGTTCGCGCTTTACCTTCCACCCCGTATTATTAACTTAATATTCTCAATTTTCACCATTATCTCACACCATAACGCGACAGTGACATCTTACTGTTGGGAATAGTACTCTTCGAAAACGTAGGAGAAGAGGTCAGAGCTCAATCTGCCATGCTTCTCTACTGCAGTGAACGGTTTGGAAATAATTAATACGTAAATTCATCAATTTATATTTCAGCAGCGTAGTGGAGCAAGCGGAGTTTCTCATAAATTGTATTTTAAAAAATGTCGTAATGACTTCGTCTCATCATACGATCAGCCTTCCGAGAGGCTTGGAAACAGACCATTTTATGTATTTCCTGAGTACCTCTTTGTTATTTCAATCAAAGTCTTTCCGTTGTTCGACTTTTGTGCGGTTTTAAGAAAATTGGTTAAGATTTTGTTAAGTGCTTAACAAGAATTGCTGGAGGAAAATGCTTATTCATTGTTATTTTTTTGTTTGTATCGGAAAGGTACAATAAAAATACTTTTAAGAGACCCTATAAAAAGTCACGGAGCTCTTCAAAAGTTAAAATTTCATCTTTTGCGTCGTATTTCTTACACAAACTGTATACGGTTTTAAATTTAGTTAGTAAAGCGTCAAATGCGAGGTGTTTAGCTTAAACTCACTCAGCAATGAACAGGACATGTATTCTCACACTAATACATACTTTTTGCTTGTATAGTTGTAGAACAAAAATTTAGTATGAAATAAAATTTATTGATGTAAGCCGTAAAAATTAAAGTGAAATTGGATAAATCGTCTCGTGTTACACAAATGTCTAAAAACAAATTTCTGTAATTTCATCTTTAATAATGAATATTATACATACGTATACTTCTTACACTTGTAATAAAAAATAAAGACTATGCACTCAACAATATCCAGTAGAATATTAATCCTGTGTCGGGATCTGAAAACAGACACAATGCAAGTTCATTCACCATTTGTATGGCACGGCATGATGGCATTGTGGAATAATCATCCACGAATGCTAGCGAATTAATCCATTTGCTGTTACATCTGTTCCATTGCATGTATATTAAACCAAATATATTGGAATTTATTGGAAATGAAAGATACCAAAATCAACACAAAGTAGGCCATGAATTTCTGTCCAATTAAATCTGTGTTGATTTTGTTCCATCTTAATTGCCGAAAATTTACCACACATCGTAATCGGAGGACGACCGGCGTAATTTATTTCGGACGCAGGGCTATCTATCTGTCTCTATCTTATCTTCTGTCTGAATAAAACGAAAAAGTATGTATTAACTTTATATGTTTTTCATATGACTTTACTTAAGTTTTTGTACCTAAAAATTGCCTATGTGGCTGTTTGACAATGCTTCATAATTTTTATTTGGCGTTAATCTTTGTATTTATAACGCAATTTTTTTCTAACGTTTGCATTCTCTAACAAAAAAATACCAGGCAATCTACAAAAATTTCCTTGTTAAACCACGCGATTTTGTCAGTGTTTTATTTATATCGGCGAATGCATTACAAAGCTATGCAATGTCCAATTCAATGCGCTGTTCTAAAAATATGCTTTTGCCTTTTTCGAGAGTGCACAAAAAACTCTGTCGACCAAAGTTCGGGCCTATAAAACTCAATGATACCTACACGAACTTAGCAACCGAATCTTTGCCACTAAATTCTTCCATTACTAACCTCTAGAAAAGTTTTTCGGTTAATTTCAGCGTTACTTATCGTATAGACCTTCGACAAGAAATAACACAGTCCAAATGGTTCTGAAATAAGTTTTATTTGCTATAATCGCTTCTAATTCACTTTTCTTCCCCTACACTTGAACTTTCTCTACTAGCCTCTATGGAGTTTATTTAGTCATTATTAGCAGAAGTGGAAATATATATATGTCTTTAAACTCGTTTTATGTTACTCGTTTTATATTATTTTACTTGAAGTAAAATAAATAAGCACACATTGAACGCGTAACGTGTTCGGTAACATAAGTAGTAAATTTTGAAGCCTTTTTGTTGATAACAATGCAACATTTCACAATTGAATCAGTACGCCAGTTCGTTTAGTCAAAAAAGGTCTGGCAATAGAAGATATAGAATTGTGGAATTTTAATTTGAATGATATGATGTCGAGATCGACGACTATAATAAGTAACTCTTGAATCCGTGTATTAAGTCAAAACAAAGAGTATGGAAATTTTTGTCACATTAAGAATCTTCGTAGAAAAAATTCCACACAGAAGGTTAATGAGCGTTAAATGACAAATTTTACACGAAAAATCTTATTGTATCAAGTATTCCACAAAGAATACCCGAAATAATTGTGTTTGCAGACAAACGAAAAAAAACCGACTTCAATTACATCGACAAGTAATACAACGTAGATCGACAAAAAACTAGTCAAGTAACTACGCGTTATCAAAGATTACTCAAAAAGTAGTTATCAGATCTCGATAAAATTTAAATGTGACCACATGATGAACATCAGCTTTTCATTAAATTAAAAATTATCAAAATCGGTACACCCAGTAAAAAGTTATTGCGGATTTTCGAGAGTTTCCCTCGATTTCTCTGGGACTTTTCTCTGGGTTTCCTTATCATGGTACCAAACTAGGGATATCTCCTTTCCAACAAAAAAAAGAATTATCAAAATCGGTACATCCAGTAGAAAGTTATGCGGTATAATACAACGTAGGTCGACGAAAAAAGCGTCAAGTAAAAACGCGTTACTAGATATAACTCGAAAAGTAGTTGTTAGATCTCAATAAATTTAAATAGGACCAATTGGCACACACCACCTTTCGATTAAAACAAAATTTGTCGAAATCGGTCTACCCGGTCAAAAGTTCTGATGTAACATACATTAAAAAAAAATACAGTCGAATTGAGAACCTCCTCCTTTTTTGGAAGTCGGTTAAAAATTGTGACACAACCAAACGTATGTACAGAAGCGTTGGAATTCCTTACAAGTCAACGTTAAATGGCTTAGCGTGGCATTTTAATTCGTATCGGGATCGAAATAAGCTTAAGACTCGAGTTATTTAAAAGAAGACTGTTTGAAATAAAATCAACAAGCTTGGGTATATAAATAAAAGCATCAGAAAACTACGAAGATTTTTAATACGTTAATTTCATAAAACCTTTTTGAGATTTTTAATGTGGTTAGTTTTATTTTCGTACTTAAAAATTATTTAAATGAAATAATTATGAAGGTAAAATATATTTCAGTTTTAATGGAAACATTTTTTTAAAAAAATGTTTGGTGAAATGAAGGCAATTATATTATTTTACTAATTATTTAAAGAAACAGAAACATCGTTGAATCGAAATCATTATTTATAATAAGTCAGATTCTCACAAAGTGAACGTAAATATGTATACATATGTGTCTTGTTAGCAATTTCTGAATTATAATGGATAGCCTCAAGATAAAAACAGATAATATATATTATTATTTGGCAAATAACTGTATTTACGTAAAAGCGTATGTAGACTGAATAGATTTGTATGTCAAAAATCATTAAATATAATAAATATAAGTGTCTCACTAGATGTGAAAATAGTTTTGCAAATTTAATACACCAGTTCAGTGAAATTAAAAAGTAATTTCAAATGATTAAAAATTACAACTTTAATAATATAGTATCACATACTTGTGTTATTTATATATAGAAATATATAACGTAAGGCTTAAAACCGAAATTGCGTAAATACTGCTGGTAAAAACGACGTATCTACTCAAAAGAAAACAATTAAGTTTGAACTTTATCTTAGTGTATTTTAGTTCGAAAGTCAATTATTCCAGATTTGCTGCTATAATTGGTACTATAATTTTCAATATTATAAATGCAATGTACTCACGATGGCGGCATCCCCCCTACGAAGACATCGGAGTTAGTATTGAACTTGCCAAACGCGAACTCCTTGCCTCTTGACGTTTTGCTCTGTATGTTACCGTCCACTGATAATGAGGTGTGTTCGTCGTGACGCGCCACCTAGTGGGAATTGGTTTTGGTTGAAAATTTTCGGGAAGTTCCTTTTAATGTTACCAGTAACAGAAAAGTTAATTCTTTTACGTTTCCATTAATCGATTCAGCCTGTAACATTCCACTGCTGGTCATAATTATGCCTCTTTCTCCATGAAGGAGAAGGATTGCAGCTTAATCTATCTACCACGCTGCTCCACTGCGGCTTGGCGGATATTCCTTACTATGAGTAACGATTGTTATCAGGTTTCTATGATAACAACCGAGACCGACCGCTTAACGTGCCAAGTGCTCCGAGGCACGCTGGGAGACCCACAAGGACAGACATCCAAACCGGAAAGAAATATTTGTATAAATACAAATATCCAACCCGAGCGGGAATCGAACCCGCAAACCGTCTGTGTTTTAGGCGCCTTAACGCACCATTACACTAGACTCCACAGCAGTTGTTAACGTTAATCCCTAATCTCTAATATCCCTAATTCCCTAATATCTCCCCGAAGCAAAGTAAGCTTCCCCATTACCCCTCTCCCAAAAAGGCTGGACAGGGAGAGCGACTATCGGAGGCGCTGAGCAGGTTCACCAAAGACAATAGTCCGAGGCAACCAGCGGCGTCACCGGCCGCTCGAACTAGGGCCGATATGGGACAAGTATCACCACCGAGACTTCGACCGGCGTCCACACCGCTTCAACACGCGGAAAATGCCCTAATCGAGTTCCTGGCCATTATTAAGGCAAACCGCGAGGTAAGCTTGGCCACCTGCAAAAAGATCATGCAGGCCTACCAGTACGATCACCAAAGATTACTGGAGGTGGAACTCGAAGAAGCCGAAGCAGCCATATACAACAGTGATACCCGACAAATACTCAAGGGCAAGATGTCGGGTAGGTATATGGCCGCATATAACATCACAGCAGGCTTCGTGAGCGCGGTCGAGTCTGAGGGTAATGACGAGGAGTCACAAACCTTTGAAACACCCGAAGGGGACCCGGTGGTGGTAGTGGCGAGATGCACGAAAGTAATGCTGGGCGACCGGATGCTACGGATGGCAAAAACCATCACGGGCGACCGGGCCGAAGCCGGCTTACCGTACGTGACCTGGGAACTACCATCACTGGAGTGGATAAACGGGGTACCAGGATGCGGCAAGACAACCCGAATAGTCAGGGACTTCGATGGGGACACGGAAGTCGTGATTACGACCACAGTCGAGGCGGCTAAAGATCTAAAAGAAAAACTGGTGCACCGCTATGGCAACAAGGTCAAGCAAAGGGTACGTACTATGGCCTCCGTTCTGGTAAATGGCTTCCGTGAGGGTTTAAAAATCAACCGCCTAACGGTGGACGAAGCCCTCATGAACCATTTCGGAGCCATAGTAATGGCCGCCCGACTATCGGGAGCTGAGAAGGTAGTCCTCATCGGAGACATAAACCAACTGCCGTACATCGACAGGGATAACCTGTTCGAAATGCGGTATTGTAGACCAACCCTTATAACGACTATTTCGTGCGAGTTGTCGTGCACGCATCGTAACCCCAAAGATGTCGCCTTTGCCATCAGTGAGGTTTACAAGTCCGTGTACAGCTCAAGCACAAAGATCCGATCTTTGCGAGTGGAGAGTCTCACAGGCGCGCGCATTCCTGTAGGAAGGGACCGAACCCTGTACCTGGTATTTACGCAAGAGGAGAAGAGATTGCTGACTGACCAGGGATACGGGTCCGGTGAGGGATCGCGCGTCTTAACCATTCATGAGGCGCAGGGCCAGACCTATGAGGACGTCATCGTCCTCCAGACAAATACAAGGAGGCTCAAGATCCACGACAGCGTTTCGCACGCTGTAGTCGCGGTGACTAGACACACCAACACCTGTGTCTATTACACCGACGACCGTGACGACGCAATTGGTCGCTTTGTGGCGAGGGCAGCGGAGATGACGGACAAGAAAATCCTTGAGCATAGTCTCAAGATGGCCATTCACCATAGAGATGCTGCCGTCATTGAGAATGTGCTCAAAATGTTGAAAAATGTAGAGGTGTGAAGACATTATTGTATTGTAAGTATAAATTATGCGTAGATAAAAGTGTAAAGTAAGTAATATAAATAATAAAATTGAATGTAATAGTATAGGAATAGGATAATGTAATTGTAATGATAAGGCTTTATATATTTACTTAATAAGATAGGATTAGTCATATAATATATTAATAAAAAAAAAATTTAAAAAAAAAAAATTAAATTTAAATGGACAAAACGATTCCTAACCACAAAAAAAAAAAGTACCTAACTACTAACAATAACATAGGTTAAGTGTACATTGTAAGTAGCAAATAAGTGTACATATATTGTAGTTAGAAAATAAGTGTACATATATTTTAGTTAGCAAATAAGTGTAAATATAATAAAAATAATTAGTATATAAGAATATAAAATAAGCAATATGTAGAATAGTCTTGGTCAGTGGACTCGCGTCGACTTTTAGAAATTTGAAATTTTAAAACTAGTTATTAAGGCTTCTGGATTCTAAGTTGCGGTGAAGTACCGATGCATGTTAAAAAATAATAATAATAACAATATATGGAATAACAAAAGCACGGGCATAATAAGCCTGTGGATATATCACATAACTAAAAAAAAAAAAAAAAAAAAAAAAATTCCCTAATAATATTATAAATGCGAATGTAAGTTTGTTTGTTACGCTTTCACGCGTAAACTACTTAACCGATCATCATGAAACTTTGTAAACATATTCTTGGAGGTATTAGAAGTAACATAGGATATAGAATAATTTTTACAAAAAAAATTTCAATGCGAGTGAAGTAAGGTAAAAGCTAGTATTTTAATAAAAATAAAACCTACAATTTAATACATAAATGCGTTAAAAATAACATAATATAGAAAATAAATTGAAATATAAAAATAACATGATATAAAATTCCAGAAATAACGACATTCAAAAAAAAAAACATAATATAAAATTAAAAAATGCTGAGTAAATATCAACTTATTTTAGGTGATTGAAATAAATTCTAAAAAAAAATTGACATCCTTAAAAAATGTCGCAATATAAATTGAAGGCAAAAATCAAAATAAACTAAGCTTATCGCTGACATAAATTAGAGAACTTACCTGAACTTTGTGCCAGTGGCCATCATTTAAATTGCTTCCCACAGTTATTATCTGTGCACCGCCGCCCAAATTATACCTCAGCCTTAACACACCGTTCACTAGTTTCAACTCAAAAAAGTCGTAAGTGCCACCATCGTCTGTATACAAAAGTAAGCCGTCCGGTTGATCGGTTTTGAACTCAAGTTCCAATGTACCGTTCAGTCCAGCGTTCCATTTTCTGAACTGGGAGTAAGGGTTCTGTTTGTCGAGGACGAACGCGAGGTTTCTGTTGAGCGAAAGAGACAGGAGGCAGAATAATATGTAACGCATTGTTCTGGCGTGTACCGACATGGCGGCTAAACGTCACCAAGCGACGCCTGATAGCGACCGTTTGCGTTTCATTTCTCGTGAGCCTGCAACAAAATGATTAAAATTAACTTGTGTATAAATATATATAGCTGAACAAAATTATACGTATATCACTATGGCGCCACGCTATTGTTATCTTAGGCTTTATTTAGACTGCTTAATCGAGGCGGTGTCGATTTTATTTTTTAACCGACTTCAAAAAAAGGAGGAGGTTACTCAATTTGACCGTATATATATATATATTTTTTTTTATGTATATTCGGGGATAACTCCGTCATTTATGAACCGATTTTGATAATTCTTGTTTCGTTGGAAAGGAAATATCTCTAGTTTTTTACCATGATAAGGAAACCAGGATCTGATGATGGGATACCAGAGAAATCAAGGGAAACTCTCGAAAAGCCGCATAACTTTTTACTGGGTGTAACGATTTTGATGATTTTTAATTTAATCGAAAGCCGATGTTTATCATGTGATTTTTACATTTAAATTTCATCGAGATCTGATTACAACTTTTGGAGTAATCTTTGATAATGCATATTTACTCGACAATTTTTTTTTCTACCTACGTTGTATTGCTTGTCGATATAATTGGAGGCGGTTTTTCTTCGTTTGCCTGCAAACACAATTATTTGAAGTAAAAGATCTTTACGCACGCTTGACATAGGAAGTAAGCGAGTGAATGCATGACGAGAGCATTACGAAAAGTGTGATCGGGCGAAGCGAACAGAAGTTATAAGTTAACGGGAGATATAAGTTAATGAAGATAGAAAGAGTGAGAGGTACGTTTCGTAAGTTTTACTTCAGTCGTTTGGTCTAAAGTAGACTCGTTTTTTTTTTTTTTGTAGTCAAACTTCTTACACACTTTTTACTTGGGGAGTAAGCTAATGTGTGACGAGTGGTATGAAAAGTGTGATCAAAAGTTAATGTTTAAAACTATTGTTATTTTTGGCTATAGGTATTATTTGTTTCTCAAAATTATTTCCAATGTGAGTTTGTAGTAATGTTCGATTTATATAATATATATTTGTGTTTGTTTTTTTTTTTCGTGTTATATATATATATATATATATGTTATATGTACAATTATATTTTTTTTGTATTGTGTAATATATTTGTTGCTGTTTTAAGTAATAATTTCACGTTTATTTTATTTAGTTAGATATAAGTGGAAACTTTGCTGGCTTAATCATTCTTATTGTCTTGTGAATTAATTGTGTTGTTGTATGCTGTTTGTTTACCAATAAATAATAATAAAAGCACACTTCTTTTTTGTTTATTTACTATATCCTTACTCGTAAGTACAGGATAGATACAAGGGAGGGGTATTATTTCAACAACATTTATATTACATTCATTTCCTAAGCTATGTACAAAAAATCAATTAAATAATAGCGGTGATTTAGTCTTAAGGCAGGATTATAGTTTAGCTGTACACACATCTGGCATTATATCATTGACACGAAAAAGAACTTAGTTATATTCTACAAATTAAATCACTCATATAAGCGTAGACAGAGTTTTAATAATAATATTGATTTTTGAATGGCTAAATTATTGTTTATTTTATTTATACTTTAACCTTTATATCATAATTAATATCGCTATCAAAATATAATAATAATAAATAATAAATAAATAAATATCTACACAATACACACACAGGTAACAGCCGACTGGTATAGCTACATTTTTTTTTTTGATAAAAATACTTATAAATAATACATATAAAAATATATAAATAAATATATACAATACACCCAGACTCAGGAAGGGAATCGAACCAACAACCCCCGGAGCAGAAAGCAGGGTCACTACAAACTGCGCCAACGGGCTAATAAAATAAAAATATTCGTCACCTTTAAAAAGAATAATTAGAAAAAAAAATAATTATCACTATAAAAGAGTTTTTATGCAAATACTCGAACACAATATGCCACTATCGAGTGTTTTAAATTATTTAATTAATATGAGAGGTACTTGTTGTTAGTGTTACGTGATTGCATGAATGCAATTAGTGAAATTAAAATAATTTAATGAATAAAGTAAAAATTGTAAATTACTTCGACAAATTTTTATTTTGTTATTATTATAAAACGTGAACTCATGTGTTTTGCCCATAGTCACCACGCTGGGCAGACGGGTTGGTGACCGCAGTACTGGCTTGTCGCACCGAAGACGCTGCTGCCCGTCTTCGGCCTGTGTGAGTTCACGTTATTTTTGGCGTAAACTTGTGGAGGCCTATGTCCAGCAGTGGACGGTATAGGCTGTAATGATGATTATTATAAAACATGTTTAATGTATATTTCAACTCAAAACATACACATTCTCTTCAAATAAAGATTTTTTTTGCAAAAAATGCTTGTATGAATTTGAAATATCATATTATATTTTTTAGTTATATCTGTATATTAATCAAAATAATGTATTATATATTATAAAATTCAAAGTTATTTTAGTAAAAACTAAAGCAATTAATCAGCGAATATACACACAACACTCATAGACACTCGGCTAAAAGAAAACCTAACATTGGCACAAAATTCCCGAATCATTAGCGCGTACCCGAGCGAAATTTTAAGAAGTCTCTATCAGTTGCCAACAAATGTTTCTTGGCAGAAGTGATTCTCAGGTACAAAAACCTCTTGAGCGAACAAAACAACTGCCGATACGGGAAACTAGGACGGGGACTGAATGCGCTCATCAAGAACAGGACAAAAGTACTAAAGAACTGCGCCGATTTAGCAGAACTTCGTCAAGAATTTGTTTAAAACGTTTTAATTGAAAATCAAAGTAGACAGTAATAATTATTTATTTAGGTACAATCACAAAGTCACTTTAAGTTTCAGTAAATATGAAACATATTTCTTGTTTTTGTTTGTCTTTGATCTCTAATTATATAGTATCTACTCCTATAAATATGAATAAATATAAATATCTCATACTTAACATCGTCAGTCATCTGTTCCCATATTAAGCAACTTAATGCTTGTGTTACAGGTAACAGCAGACTGTTATAATTTTTTTTTTTTTTTTTGATAAATATACATAGAAATAATACATATATAAATTTATAAATACAAATATTACACCCAGACTCAGGCGGAAATCGAACCTGCAACCCGCGGAACAGAAAGCAGGGACTACAAACTGCGCCAACGGGCTAGTCAAAATATGTAAAGTAGGTATTCATTTTCAATATTATTAAGCCACTGAAGAATATGGATTAATCTTTAATTTCGTCTTATGTCGATTCTTCATACGAAAATATTCGGCCGGTAAGTAACCTTCAATGTTAAACAACTTCAAATATTTACTTAGTCAATGATCCCATATCGTAAGAGAACGTAAAAAAGTCACGTTGTTTCTTATTTATTCTATGGATTTTAACTCGCATTTATTCATGGTTAAATTATTAATTTTAAAATTGCCTTTTTTTCCAGAATATTTTTTTTTTATTAATGGCTATATATATATAAGAAATATTTTTACATATGTTTGGACACAACTTATTTTATTAAACTTGAAATTGCGTTATTAAAAACCTTCTAAAATTAAAGTAATGAACCGCAAACAGGAATATTAAATTAATTAAAGAATAATACGAAAAAAAAAACGAATGTGCTTTAGACCACACGACTGAAGTAAAACCTCTTTAGCTCCTACAGTAATATGCGACATGTAACTTTCTCTCTTCCTATCTTCACTAACTTATATCTCCCTCTCAACTTCCGTTCGCCCCGCCTTGTCATAATCTTCGTAACGCTCTCATCATGCATTCACTAGCTTACTCCCAGGTCAAGCGGGCGTAAAGAAGTTGTACTTCAAAAAGAATACAGAAATCGTATATTCTTACTTAAGATGCTATTGGATCGACTGTAGTCATTTTAGTAGCGAAAACAGAAACATAAAAAGCGCAAGTAGGACAAAAGAATTATGACGAAATATAAAACAACTTAACTGTTAGTGTTTTGTTTGTGTCGCGATAAAAAACAGAAAGAAAATGTCCGCGGATTTAGGTAAAGATCCTTAATCTTGAAACTTCCAGGAGAGAAGACATTTTGGGTTTAAAAACACTAGCATTCATATAGAATAACGCCAAGTTGCACGAAACAAAATTAAAATTTAAGTAGAGATTAAACTAATTTAATCACCAGAATTTCATACAAATCTTGCGATTAAATTAGTTTAATCACTACTTAAATTTTAATTTCTTTTCGTGCAACTCGGCGTAAATGAACTAAATTAAACTGTTCAGTTTCATTTCGACTCTTCTCAACAAAATGAACGATTATAACTTAATAGATTTATCGATGACGTCGTCCTGTCTTGCCAACTGTAAAAGTTGTGAAGTTGAAATACTCACTAAACTTACTGATTTTTTTTATTTTTTTTTTGACAGTTTTTTTTTTTGTTTTTTTTAAGTAAAACTTCCATACGCACGCTTAACTTGAGGAGAAAACGTGTGGCAAAAAAAAAGTACAACTCTAAAGCACACTCGTTTTTTATTGTAGTTTTGTATAAAAACTTACTACGAAATTTTGAAAAACGATTTATAAAAGAAATTACATTGGTAATGTGGTTCTCAAGTTATGGCATGAAGAAGAAAAATAGAAATACATTTTTATGTATCACCATGTTGTGTTCTGCCATTACGAATATTATACAAATGTTATAACACAATGATTGAAAAGTGTTTTTAAAGACAGTTTAATGTATAACATCTTGATTTTGATTGATTCTCGAATCAAAATTCAAATAATCGTTTCATTGTTATGTCAAATACGTTATGGATATTGCAACTCGATTCAGATTTCAATAAAATACGAACAAGCTTTATCTTGTCTCGCAAACCATTTTCATTTTGTGATTTATAGGTTTCAATATTTTGTAAAATTTGAAATGTGTATTGTTTTACTATTTATACATTTTAGGGTATCTTGAATTTAAAGCGTATTTGACAAGTATGCCAAATTTGTATTGATGTAGGCGAGCTGATTCATTGGGCTTAACGTCTAAAGGTGTAATGCGTTGGATGAACTACATTGCCAAAAACCGCTCCACTTCTAGGCAAAAGTATCATTTTCATATAATAGATTGAAGATTAATTTGTTAGACGCTTTTACTTCGAATAGTTTCTCTACGAAGAGTATTAATTCATTAGGGTTTTACGTTAACGATAACGGCATGAAGTTAGACCACCACACTACGATACGGTAACTAATTTGTATATGCGAATTGTTGGTATGATGCTGTTATAATGGCGTACACCAGACCTTACCAAGTAGCATTGTGTTCCTTTGGAGAGTAAGGTGGTCAAAGTCTGGGGAGGGTTAGGGGTGGGGTCGGCAACTCACTTGCGATGCTTCTGGTGTTGCAGGCGTCTATAGTCTACGGTTACCCCTTACCACCTCGGAGAGCTTAAGTTTGTCGACCTAGTCGTAAAAAAAAAGAAATAGATGTATTAAATACACAACAAAATAGTCATAAAGTCATCTATGACTTATTGTCGTCAGTATTTCAGCTAATAACACATCACAGCTAAAACCGTAACGTCACCAAATCTGAATACCCATCGTTTGATAGCTTTGAAATGAAAATACATAGAAATTCACAACTAAATTGTCGAACACACCAGCAATCACCATTAGTTAAAACCGACAGTTTAACTCGATCGAGCGGTTAATCTATACATACTCGTATCGTGGCGAGACCAATTCGGTACATTGAGTATACATATATTTGCAATATAATAATTATATGTGTTTTACTTATATTGTAGCGATGAAACAATATTTTTAAGATTTATAATCTGTTGTTCTCTTTCTAATGGATCGAGTTTATTGAAAATTATTAATAATAATAGTGTATATCAGACTATAGCTTAGGCTTCAGGCTAAAAATTGTGTGTCATACAACGTAATATCAATACAACGCAAGTCAGAGGCTAATTCATTGCTTAGAATTCTTGAAATCAAAATCATTATACCGTTTTTATGATTACGTTTTTCTGATAATCTTTATCTTTATATATAAAAAGACAAGTCCTGACTCACTCATCAACGCCCAGCCCAAACCCTTGGACATAAAAAGCTAAAATTTTGCACAGAGTTACCCTTTATGATGTATACAAGGAATAAGGAATGATATTTCGAAATTCAACCTGGTGAAATTCAACCTAAAATGGTGGTTCCAAATTTGAATGGCGAAACAATATTAAAATGGACATTTCGATTCGAAACTTCTTAGGAGTAATCCCAAAAATAAATAATCAAATACGTTTTTCGTGATTTTCCGAAAATCAACCCCTTAGGGGGTGAAATGGGGTAAATAAACCTAATAATCGACATGGGTGTCGTTATTTATGTTTTTTGGAACGTTGATTGCGAAAATATAAGTTATTTCGAAGTCTAAGACGGCGGACGTGACATAAAAATATGGTCTACTGTCTCACACACTTATGCTCAAAGTGGGAGTTCCAGTAATGCTACTGAGAAATCTTCAATCCACTTTAGTTGTGCAATGGGGCCAGGTTGCGTGGGAAAGCCTTACATAAGAACGTAGTAGAGGCCATTATATTTACTGGCTGTGCTCGAGGTGAATCGGTGTATATACCGCGGATACCACTTATACCAACGGAGTACCCATTCGAGTTCAAAAGATTGCAATTCCCCCTTAAGGGTCTGTTTCGCAATGACGATCAATAAGTCTGAAAACAGCAGGAATTGATCTTAGGGGATTGCTTCTCGCACGGCCAGTTTTACGAAGCTTGCTCGAGAGTGAGCTCATCTACCAACTTGGTCGTGTTAGCATCTGAAGGCAGACCTCTAATGTAGTATATAGAGAAGTGCTTTCAGCATAAACTGAAAAAATAAATAGTCTTAACTCTTAGGCACTTCCTTGGGTAAGTTTCCTGCGCGAGCGAAGCCGCGGGCCAATGCTAGCAGTCACATATTCATACGCTATAATGTTGACAACTTGTGTACTCCCATTCTTACTAGATGTGAAATTGCTTACTCCTATTGCATCTAATATTTTAAAATGTTCACAACCTCTGACTGTTATGCTGTCGGTCGCGAGTTTGGTCCCACGACAAATATTTTAATAGGCCATAGAGATGTTTGTCATGACATATTTCCACACACAAGATTTCACACTTAAGAGCGCTCGAGTATGAGGATTTTATTTAGTATATTTAGTATTTCTTTTTGCAATACATAAAACTTTTTTACGCACGCTTGACTAAGACTTGATTTGACTAAATAAGCTGGAGAATGCGTGACGAGAACGTTGCGAAAGTGTGATCGGGTGAGGCGAACGGAGCAAGAGAGAGAGGTGTGAGCACACATTTTCTCTCTTTCTCTCATCGTCAGTTATGTTACGTATATCTAAGACGCAGCGCAGGCCCAGGCGCAGGTACAGGCTTATGGTACAGGCCTATTGCTAAATGAGTTTTACTTCAGTCGTGTGGTTTAAAGCACACTCGTTTTTTTTTTCAATAGTTTTGATTCACCGCAACGAAAATTATTCGACCTTTTTTTATTCAAAATTACTGCATGAACATGCAATGATATTTCGAAATTGAATCACACCTTTCATTAGATCAATTTTCGGGTTCATTACAAATCTATCAAGTTCCAACATCGCAACCACTTCTGGAAATTTTGCCGAGAGATAAAACTGGGAAAAAGAAAGTTGGCAACGTTTCAGAGCCTACTGAAAGTTCTCGCCGATAGCTCGCCGTCGATTTCACGTACAGCTTTCATCCATTCTGAATAAGCGATTACTCGTCTCCTTTTGCTATTTATTTTCTAGATACTTCATGCATTTCAATTTAAAATTGACTCGAAGGCTTATATGAAAATTTACATACAAACGATCTTTGTTCTAAAGTCTGTTATTTGTAATACTCGTAGTATCTTATCTACGTACATATGCAAATAATCTTCGCTATATATCTAGAGTAAGATTGTCAAACTCATCATCCTCATACTTAGCGAATCCCAGTAAAATAAAATCCTGTCTCGCATACCGCAGTAGCATGGACATACCTATGTCAAACAATACTTAATTGCCAGACATACTCGCATTGTGATAAAGCATAGCTATTGTACATTTATTACCACCAATTTGAGTCTCACTCTAAAAGTAGCTCGAAGTAACAACTGTAGCTAAAAAACAAAACCTCTGAACCACATTTCTTTTTCCCAGTTCTAATATTCATTCATACGTGTTCAAACCAGCCTCGCCCTCTAACAGACAGTTTACCTTAAATAAATGGTACGGAAATAACCAAACTTATCAGCTTATTTGTAACAAAATTCAGGAAAAATGTTACGATATCGTTATATAAATTGAAACGAAAACGATGGAAGCAAGTATCCGTAAGGAATAGGCAGTTTTTTGCGAAGGCGCTATCGGAAAACGTGTTCGTCTCTCACGACCGAACATAAAGGGCATAGACCTCGTGATACGTATAGGTATAAGCTGAACTCAATGGATTAGAACTAACTCGGAGACGATCCTACCCAATGTTATACAATTTAGGTTAAATTTACATTTTTATAAATATTGTATTCAAAAAGACGATGTAATAAATTCGTAAGCTCGTTGTATAGGAAAGATGTTTGTGTTGTTGTTTATTTATTAGAATCTTACCTCTGTATTTGTATTTCAAAATGCGGTCGATATATTTAAGCCTTCTTTGACCTTTGATAAAAATTCTTTTGGACCCTATGTAAACACATATGGTAAATGAAATAAAAAATTATTAAAAAAAAATGACATCTTTTTTAATCATTAATTACTGTAAAATTATCGTTAAATTTTTCAATCATAAATTCTAAAATTATCGTTAAAATGATTCCAAAATATTTAAATCAACGTCAAATTTTATTTTTAGTCTTCATTTTAATAGCGTAATCAATCTGAATATGTTTAAACGACGTGCTTATAAATATATTAAAAATGAATCTCGATTAAAATTACTCATAAATATCACAATTACTTTTAAATATAAATAAATTAAAAATCGTGATGAAACTTCCAGAAGTATCATTACAAGCTTTAACTAGTATACTATTTTAAAATTTAAGGAAACACATAATAGAAGATCAGCGTTAAAAACTTATTTTAGCCAATTTTTTTGGATATCAACGAGATTGCTTTCATTTCATTTTTCGGAACGAAATGCATTTTCCATGTTGAACGAAAGTATGAGCCGTCTACATTCCGAGTTTTATGAAAGTCCACTGCTTTTCTGAGCAGGGTGATAGTAACGATGTGGCTTTGTGATTTATTACGTAGCATTTAAAACAACAGGTTACTGTATACGTTACTAACGTATGACGCGTTACGTTACCGTAATCTGTTATTTACCCTGTTGTTGGATTATGTCCCACAACTGGCCAAAGATATCTATCACTATTTATTTAGAATATTTACTGGGTTAATTATTTTTGTTATACAATCTGCTAATCTGCAAAACAATATTTATTCTTTCTGCAACTGTTTGTCTGAAAACATTTGGTATTTAGCAATAAGACCTCCTGGTTGTACAGCTTATGATATTATGGTGATGATAGGCATTCACACTTCCTTCGTGTATTAGAAGGGTTCGAGCTTAAACCACCACGCTGCCCCACTGTGGGTTCGTTGATATGATTTACTTATTTATTTTATTTATTTATTTAATGCATAAAACGCTTATATCTAACATTACAGAGAACCCAGTGCGTTAGTTAAGTTAATCCCAAATTCACAATGCAGATTTTATTATAATCCTACTGATTTTGTATATAAATAACATTAGATTTAACAATTAATAAAAAAAAAACAATTCAAATAATTCAATTAAATTAATAAAATAAATATAAATAATAAATGTCGAGACAATACACACACGGTCGTCTGTTCCTAGAGTAAGCAACTTAATGCTTGTGTTACAGGTATGAGCCGACTAGTAAAGCTACATTTTTTTTCGATAAACATACTTATACATAATACATATATAAATAAATATTTATATCACACCCCGACTCAGCAGGGTCACTATAAACTGCGCCAACAAGCTAGTCAATTATTAAAAATAATAATAATAATTCTAATTGTAATCAATTAAATAATTAAATTTTAAAAATATATAAAACAAATATAAATAATAGTCACAAATTAACACATATACTCGTATATATTCATCTCATTTCATTTCTTTCTCTCATTTAAATCAATATTTCATCATTTCAGATTGAATAATGATATTAATATATATCTATATTTTAGTGTATAAAAATTTTTGTTAAATATTTTGTTTAAAAAAAACATATGACCATAATTTACCAACAAGCAAGGGTAAACAGCCAGGAAACTTATAAAATGATAAACTTCGCTCCTTTCACAAAATATACCCGGTAATGACCATAGGTCATAAAGATATAACCCGAGCGGATCAAGATACTCGGTTACAAATATATGTTCATAAGATAAGCCGGTAAGTTAGAGAATGACAAAATGGAAAGCAAATTGATAAAATCATAAACGTCATCCCAGTGATCTCGCTTCCCAGCATTTGCATCCCGGTAATGACCATAGGTCACAAAGATATGATCCGGGCGAATTAAGCTAACCGGGCTATGTGCATATATTAGACATGCTATATGATATCCAGGAATCCATGAAAGGGATTAACTTGGATTTGCTACCGTGTATGCTTTTTTCTGGAACAGAAATTTCTAATGTAGTAATAATATAATACCTAATATAGTGTATTGTGACCTCTAAAACGTTTACTAGTATTTAAATGCTTTTTCATTTAATAGTAAAACACAAACTATAAAATCGGAAAGTTTGCTGTCACAATACCGGTAAAAAACGGTAAACAGTCATTCATTATAATTTGAATTACATATTTGTAAATTATTAAATTCTTGATACAAAATTAAAGCGATATTTTTAAATAACGTTAATTTTTTTATAAAATAACGAGATCTAATTATGCTGTGGAATTTAATGTTATCTGGTTATAAAGAATTCATTAGTTTGAGCAGTCATAATAAAATTACACCTTTGCTTATTTAATGAAATTATTAAATTAAAACCGAACACGTTCCAACGGGCTTAAAAGAAAACGCATAAAATAATAACTGTTATAAAAAATTCAATATAAAACACTTTTATATCTGATATTTTTATGGAGATTTGTATTTAAAAGAAAACTTCATCGAAGTAAATTTTATATTCATAGTAAAACGATACAATCTTGAGCATCGTTTCAACGACTTCGTTAGAACCAAGAAAAATAGAAAGTATTTTTTTTTTAAAACTTTTCTCGATTTGTTTGCATCAATACGTGAATCAAAAGCTTTATACCCATTTTTAGGATAAATGCGCGGACGGAGGAGTATGAAATTTCATACATTTGTAGTTTTTATAGAGAAGAAGTGCGGAATGCTAATATTTTTTTTTTTTTTGAATTATGCATAAAACATACATTTAATCAATAAAAATTATGTGGTGCCATGGGACACCAGTTAGGAACGAAGTGCCTTCGGATAGTATAGAAGCAACACAATTTTAAGAAAATGTTGAATTTTATATATATTTTCTAGTTCTTGATTTTTTTTAAATTTTTTTTTTAATTAAGTACATAAAAGTATTTAGGAAATTTAATTAATTTAATTACCTCCTATATAAAAAATGTAAGCTCAGTTAATGGATTTAAGTCTCAACTATCAAAGTATATTTTAGAGAGTACCCACTTTTATAGTGATTAAGAACAAATATAAAACGACTTATTTATACTATATTCCGTTAACTAAGTACCTACTTATAAGGCGAATATTTGTATTATACATTTATTATGTTGTTCTCATGTAAGTGAATTTTCTTTTTGAGAATAAATTCTTTAAACCTAAATTTATTATTTTAGAAAATAACAAATACCGTAAAATAAAATAAATCAAACAAAATAATAATAATAATCCAAACTATTAAGTGAAATAAAAAAAAACGTGTCTTTATTTATTTTTGTCGACAGTATAAAATTACATAAATAATTTTAAAAAAAAGTTTACTACTAATATTTTAGTTTTACAAACGTCATATCATACAGTTGTGTGACTGATATTACGTAACTTCCGTTACATATTTTTCTTACGGTTTTAGTATCACATTTTTTTTCAGTTCGGTCGCCCCGCCAAATGTCAAGCCGTAGTAAGGAACTTCGTTCCAAAAAAAACATTACACAGCACTACCATGTACTTGCCACACACACACACACACACACACATACGTATATATACTCTTTTGTTTATTATAATAGAAGTATATACTCGTAGTATAGTAGTAAGAGTATCTTTCTTCTCTCTCAAGACTATCTTCGCTCTCTTGTCTTTGACAACCGAACCTTAATAATGTTCAAACTAAAGTTTTTTAAGGAAAGTTTTTGAGTCCTCCCGTGACCAAGGTTGCTGTAAAGTATCCGAAACATTCGTTTCATTATAATGAGTTCACGTAAACATTAGAAAATATGAAAAATTACCCAACAACGTGCATATAAAATAACCGTAATGTGTTATCCGTAGATGCTTCTTTATGACACTATATTGTTATAAATTGATGACTCATACTCAACGCGCTTGGAATTAATCTGTTTTCCGAGAACTCCGAAACACACAAAACAAGCATAAATAACTACGAGACTACGACTTAAATCTGTAAAACCTTTATTCGTGAGCGTAGGTGGAAACTGTGAAATCGTAAAAATTTGTAAATAAATTATGTACTCAATTTTTGTTACTCTAGATTTATATAGGAGCCTTTCTAAAATTACCTTATTATAGGACACACTTAAAGAGACTTCCTTCCTGTACTGTGCTAGGACGAATTATAAACTGTCCATCGTTGGATAGAACCTCCAAGTATCTCGGTACTTGGCATTCGTCTCCCATGAGAGAAAAGAGTTAAAGAATAATCCTTCAAATTACTTCATTGTAGATAATATAGTTATAAAAAATAAGCTTAAGCTTAAATCGCAACACTGCATTGCTGATTTAAGAATGAACTCAAAATCAATTTTGGATTATCGCTTTACATGTCGTGTTTTTAAATTTAAATGAAAAATCAGCAAAGAAACTCCACGGGACTTTTTTTAAACTGTCCATTTCAACCACTACTTTAGACATAATATCCTGTATAAAAGATTTACAAAGTTCATACAGAATTTGAGAACACACAGGTCATAGAAGTTGAGATAATTACAGATTCTACCTTTTGACATAGTTATAATTGTAAACATCACACGTTTTCTATTCAAATAAACAGTATCATAGCGAGCTACTTTAATCATTCAATATAAAAGCGAGACCAGGCCAGCGGAGCAGTAGGTACGTAATTCTTCCATTTCATTTCCCTTTGAGATGAACATGCTCAAAGCGAACAAAAACCTCTAATCCTGTTCGTAATTAATCAGAAACATGTCGTCGGTTCTAAACATGGTTACTTTTACGACTATTTATAAATAAACAAACAGATAATCAATAGATATGCGAGTAACTAGATAACCGGTGCGTTTTCTTCAGCGTTTTTTAATCATCGCTTAAGCAGCTTTATTTTACGTCAAGAGACCATTCCCAGGATAGTAGCGTAGTAGGATAGGGCAAGCGTTTAAAATACAGTACAGGTATTCCTGACAAATAATCTTCAGTTACAATTCTTATGACCATAAACTTCCGGTTTCAAAATCGATCTCTGATTTCCATAATAGAGACAGAATTCGACACAAACACTGAAATTGTATGAATATTCTATTTATGGCACGCAAAATGAGAAATAGTTTAGTAAAGCGACCCGTAATAATTCAAGTATCATGCAAAGTAGCAATTATTGAAGTTCACAGGTAAATAATACTGTGTTCAAGTGATGCTGTGTGGTTACGGCATCAAAGAATATAGGCACCCCCTCTCTTCCCGTGGGTGTCGTAAGAGGCGACTAAGGGATAACACAGTTCCACTACTACCTTGGAACTAAAAAAGCCGACCGTAGTGGGATAACCATCCAACTGCTGGCTTTGAAATACACAGGCCGAAGACGGGCAGCAGCGTCTTCTGTGTGGTTACGGCATCAAGCCAGGGCTGGCTTTGTCGCACCGAAGACCGTGTCACCAAACCGCTTGCCCAGCGTGGTGGCTATGGGCAAAACACATGAGTTCACGCCATTTTTGGCGTGAGCTTGTGGAGGCCTATGTCTGTAGTAGTGGACTGCGAAAGACTGCTGTGATGCTGTGATGAAGTGATGTGTTCCTGTTGTGAGTAAGGTACCCAGAGCTCTAGGTGGTATGTTACTAATGTTGCTGGCAATCGTAGGCTACGGTTATACTAGCCACCCTAGTAAGGTCGTGTATTAATATAACATAGTTACTTTAAAATATCACAGTCAACCGATGTAGAATTATTCTTATTTATCTTTACGAAGTATTGTTTTAAAGATTAGAAATACACACCACAAAATATATCTTCGTATATCTTCATCGATATCGTTCAAGATCGTATCACTGGAGCGCTTATTACATATTCTTGTAAATTTCGTTACATTTATTCCGCTGTCACGAGAAAATGTGTAACGTAGCTCTGATAGCATCTTAATGGTTATTAGCTTTTGTTTGAAATAATGATTTAAATCAGCGAAAAATTTGTAAGTACATATGTTAAATATGCACAAACATACATTTTAATGTATTATATATTATTGTTTTATTTTCTTTATGTATTAATAACTACAAATAATTAATAGTATTATACTAATTATATACGCTGCTAACCTTTGGAATAATCTCCCAAAATTCATTCAAGAAAGCTCATCGCTGTCCACTTTTAAAAACAATCTTAAAAACTATCTGCTTTCTAAAATCATTACAGATGTATGAAATGTATATATGTTTTATTTTTATGTTTTATGTATGTATGTAGGATGTATCTGTGTATGTTTATATATGTTTATGTATATGTAGTGTATGTATTTTGTATGCTTTTTTATTATTCTTCTACTCCTTTACTTTGCCTCGCGTTCACATTATCTCTCACTGCCACGGGTTGACTGGAAGAGACCTCTTTTAGAGATAAGTTCACCCTTGCCAACTTTCTATATTATAATGACTATTGTAAAATTTACTTAGTGCAATAAAGAATATATATACTGATAACCGTTCTGGTGTGTAGTGCTTGTAGTCGCTTTAACACCGACAGTCGACGATGTCTCTACCACTTTCGGTAAACATTTGTACAAACTGTTTCTTTCGGCGAGCTTTTCAAGCCGTCGATCCCGGTTGCCATTAGCCTAACAAGTTACTTATATTATTTTTATTTCTTTATTAGGACAACTTAAAAAATATACTTTAATATCGATTTTACAAAAATGTTTACAGTAATTTGCTTAGTTTCGTTTTATTTAATAGTTACCACGGCATGGTAAAGGACAAATTCATATAATACTCGTACTTTTTTAATGAATGTAATGTAAAGAGTAGAAAATTTCACAAAAAAAACGTTCCATTTTTGACAGGAAAAGCTACGTTAGGCTACACGAGGGAAGGGAGGAGTCTAAGGGCTAAAATGTGACCACGTGATTTCTGGACGCCCCCTAAATAAAAAATATTTGTAATAAAAATCGCAAAATAATTGATTGATAACCAATCTAGATCAGATTTAACAAAACTACTTACAATTTAAATGTTCCAACGGAATTAAAACGAACCAGCTTTACTCCTCCCAATAAATCGATGTTTTTTTTAATAGCCCATACAATATTACATGATAGAGTTCCCTTTGTTAGACTTCCAAAAAACACATAACAAATAACTAGACCACAACGAACGCCCGCATAACCTTTGGTCATTTGAGAGATAAATGAACAGTGTGATTAACTTTCGCAGTTTAAATACTGCTTATTTACTGGCCATTAATTAACAAAACGTACATTATGTATCCCTAGTAATATTATAAATGTGAATGTAAGTTTATTTGTTACGTATTCACGCGATAATATAAATAAATATAATATAGGAATATAATATAGGAATAAATATAATATATATATATATAAATAATATAGGATACTTTTTACTAAATAAAGATCAATGCGAGCGAAGCCGCGGGAATAACCTAGTATATATATAAAAAAAATATAAATAAATATCATATAACCTCCACACACGGTCGTCTGTTCCTATGGTAAGCAACTTAATGCTTGTGTTACAAGTAACAGCCGACTGTTATAACTATTTTTTTTTTTTGATAAACATACGTAGAAATTGTATATTGTGTAGATATTCATTTATTTATTTATGGCTTTTGATTTGGTTCTTGTATGTATCTATCAGGACAGAACATCGTATTCAATTTAGTGGTCTGTACTCAGAAAGGGTGTTAACAGTATCCTGGTGCGAATAGTCTTCTTTCCAACTGTCTATCACAGGATACAATATTTTTGAGACCACGATGCGTATATCCTTAATTTTGTTTACAAAATAACGTATACTTCACGCTTAACAGCCTTAAAATCAAAAACAAGTCATATATCTGTATGGCATGTACAAATATTAGTCATAAATAAAGATGGAGACTACTAACGTAATAGCCTATGTAGTAGAAATTTATGCTAGCCGATCTTGGCTGAATTATTAATTGGTACAACGTCAATAGTATGACGCTCATTGCTAGCGAAGGCTACCATATGAAGTTTACTAGGAAAAAACGCTTGTCATTGAAAAGTTGATTATTGCCGCATTTAAAGGATTTATAACTATTGACAGAAAATTGATTTTTAATCTTTATATGATGTGCAAACATTCGCGAAGGACCTTGGATTTATTACCACAGACGGATCCTTGCATTGCAATGAAACTGATTAATTTAATGAGCTAGATTGTTAGGAATCATGTTGAATTTACCGGAAATAACTGAATTCCTTCTTACCAAGTACATTTAATGCATATAACTAGTTTTCACTTGATATCTTACGAATATTGTTTCTGATTTCTGTGATGTAATCGACAATAATATCCCTTCCCAGGAGACAGCAATGTACTTTGTGCATTCCAAAACAGAAGCCACAAACACAGATACAAAGATAAATACCGTAAAACTAGATCCAGATATCCGAAAATGTCCAAAGTACAACTAGATCCAGATATCCGAAAATGTCCAAAGTACAACTAAGTAATCCAAGTTGTGCTTGGTCCTCATTGTTTCGGTTCCATCGATTCCTTAGCTGTATGTATCTCAAGATGTATTAAGCTCATCTATAATCATTTGGTGATTTTGTTTAAAAAAAAGGTTCCAGTGTGGATGACTCACGTTTACTCTTGTTACTGATATAAAAATTGATATTCATGCTTTAATAGGAAATAATGTTTTATCCGTCAATCATCATCGTCATCATCACTTCAGCCTATGGCAGTCCACTGCTGGACATAGGCCTCCCCAAGTTCGCGCCAGACATCCCGGTTTTCCGCAATCTTCATCCAGCCTACACCGGCAATCCTACGTAGATCGTCGGTCTAACGGGCCGGAGTACGTCCCACACTGCGTTTGCCAAGACGCGGTCTCCACTCCAGGAGCCGTCGAGGACTCCGTCAATACAGTAATATAAATCAATTTCAGTCAATTGAATCGAATTAGAATACCAGCTTGTTACATATTTAGAACAAAGCTATCTTAGCTATTAACCACTATTATCACAATTCTACCGCATTCCGAATCAGAACCGCAGGTCTAAGTAGCGACAATTCCTGCATTTAATACAAATGCCATTCTGGTCTAAATGTGTCCGAATACTTTGGAAACATTCCATTAAATAGCTCGTTTCTCGAATCTTCGATTACTATAAATAACTGTTTATAAACACTTTCAATATACCTATAACATATTTTACATTGCCGTTACATTTATACGTCAAAAAACAAAAAGATAAAACATCGTCGACATATTTGCTTATTTATTATATTGTGCTTGCAAACGAATAATTGTGTTTGCTCGCAAACGAAAAAAAAACCGACTTCAATTACATCGACGAGTAATACAACGTAGATCGACGAAAAAATAGTCAAGTAACTACGCGTTATCAAAGATTACTCAAAAAGCAGTTATCAGATCTCGATAAAATTTATATGTGACCACATGATAAAAATCAGCTTTCGATTAAATCAAAAATTATCAAAATCGGTATACTCAGTAAAAAGTTATTGCGGATTTTCGAGAGTTTCCCTCGATTTCTCTAGGATCCCATCATCAGATCCTGGTTTCCTTATCATGGTACCAAACTAGGGATATCTTCTTTCCAACAAAAAAAGAATCATCAAAATCAGTACATCTAGAAGAAAGTTATGCGGTATAATACAGCGTAGGTCGACGAAAAAAGCGTCAAGTAAAAACGCATTATTAGATATAACTCGAAAAGTAGTTGTTAGATCTCAAATAAATTTAAATGGGACCAATTGACACACACCACCTTTCGATTTAAACAAAATTTGTCGAAATCGGTCCACCCGGTCAAAAGTTCTGATGTAACATACATTAAAAAAAAAAGTACAGTCGAATTGAAAACCTCCTCCTTTTTTGGAAGTCGGTTAAAAAACCGACTTCAATTGCAAGGACAAGTTTTACAACGTAAGTAGACGAAAAAAAAAGGTCAAGTAAATACGCGTTATCAAAGATTACTCAAAAAGTACTCATTAAATTTCGATCAAATTTAAAGTGACCATAAGACAAATATCAGCTTTCGATTAAAGTTAAAATCATTAAAATCGGTACACACAGCAAAAAGTTATGCAAATTTTCGAGTTTCCCTCAATTTCTCCGGGATCCCATCATCAGATCCTGATTTCCTTATCATGGTACCAAACTAGGGATATCTCCTTTCCAACAAAAAAGAATTAACAAAATCGGTTCATAAACGACGGAGATATCGTCGAATATTCATAAAAAAATTTATATATATCGTCGAATTGAGTAACCTCCTCCTTTTTTGAAGTCGGTTAAAAAACAAATAAAATCTTATACTAACCGCATTTCAAAACTCGTTATTAAAATTTAACGTAAATTTCAGTATAAATATCTTCATAACATAAATGTGCAGAACAAAACCGCATCCCGCAGGCACAGTTGCTAACAACTGGAGCACTCAAACGGCTTATTGTGGAATGCATCGTGAAATTGTTAATGCTCGGTAATTTTTAGACGTAAATTTACATATTTCGCAATCGCTTTATGCAAATTGTGAGATTTTAATGTGTACGTAAATGAAGTTATTCTAGGAATTGATGTTGTACTAAAAATTACTAACAAATCTACAAAGGATAGCTCTTGAAACATTAATTATTTGTGAATTAATACTCGTAATTAATTACTTGTTTTCATTATGTAATTACGTTTCGTATTTTAATATATTTATTGATTTTCGTGCAGTGTATCGTGTATGATATGTCATGTTACTTATTTCCTTCATAGATAGTTAAGGTTGTCTGTAAGAATCACTATCAGTGTCTGAATAGAGACAAGACCGCATTACGCCTCAGCCTGTAATATCGCACTGCTGGGCAAAGGCCTCTTTCCCCGTGTAGGAGAAGGATCAGAGCTTAATCCACCACGCGCTCCAATTGAGGTTAGCGGATATTAATCATATTCATAATGACAGCGGTTCCTATGTTATAGTGCGAGTCTTTGCGGTGGTAATCTTGGGTTCATTTCGTGCCACGAGACTGCCAACCAGGAGGGAACTAGAGTTTTGGCTCTAACTCTTCTGTCCTGTGTATGGAGATGAGGCCTTTCAGGTGTACATGGTAACAACCGGGACCGACAGCTTAACGTGTTCTCCGAGGCACGTTCGGGAGACCCACAACGACTGAAAACCAGACCGGAAATAAACATTTGTATAAACACAAAGATCCACTCCGAGCGGGAATCGAACCCGCAACCGTCGATGTTTAGGCGCCGTCGACGCGACGCACGCACCATTACAATATAATCTATACAAATAAATAAAATTGGAGTGTCTGTTTGTAATATTAAAATAGCCGCTTGTTACTAAATGCATATGTATTTATACACGGTACATATACCAAAGCTACATTAATCTCTGAAACGGCTGGACCGATTTTGACGGGACTTTCACTGGCAGATAGCTGATGTAACAAGGAGTAACTTAGGCTACTTTTATTCCAGAAATTTATTTATTTTATCACTCTGCGAACTGAACAATAACTTTTTTGATAAATCCCACGCGGACGAAATCGCGTGCACAGCTAGTAATAAATATGATAAGACCGCATTTGTGCTCTGTTAAGTCTGTATATTGCATTTTTCTTTATATATATAATATTAATTTAATCGATACTTTTTAGTATAATTGTAGTCAAAAAAAGACAAATGATATTTATTTTATAGTTTGATATGTATTTGTATAAAAGTGTGTATTTTATACCATATTAATGCATTGTTATTATTAAACACTTTCCGTAGTTTTAATTTTGTAAGAGTTAAAGTACAGCCTCCTTGGAGGCGTGCAATGTAATTGCTACTGAATATTTGGAACACATTCTATGCTGTGAAGCTGTGCCTGAAACTCAAAGCTAAAGTATTTCAACGATGCACGGTAATACTCTAGTATTAATTTCAGGCTTAGGCTCTACCAAAATATTTAGCTGAAACAATTAGAAGTCATAGAAAGAGTTGTGAATTACATAGAATAGAAAAAGATGTGCTATACTCGTAATCAGAATCAAAGAGTGATATTTATGAAATTGAATTACTTTTATAACTCGAATTACTCGATATAACTCGAAAATTACTGTTGAGATCTCAATCATATTTAGCTAGAACCATATGAAATGCTTCGATTTAAAAAAAGTTAGCAAAGTTGGTCCACCCACTCAAAAATTTGAGGTAACATACATAAAAAATAAAATAAAATTGAGAACCTCCTCCTTTTTTGGAAGTTGGTTAAAAACGTACCCAGATATGATCCATATAAAATGAGCGTATACAAAACTTGACTGAATCAGAAAGGATGCAGAATATTCTGACGCTTTGAGGTAAAGTAAAGATAGGTTCCAAAGATATTGAAAACTGGAATACATTTAAGTATGTATTTATGTTAATGGAAGCGTTCAACGATCTTCGAAACTATAATTATTCAATTTCAAAAGTATTATACTTTCCGCATAAACCGAGTTTCAAGCGGATGCAGCCGCATAGTAAAATTGTAAATTGTTTTAATATCCAGGTATTTTTGGCTTTTTTGGTAGTGTTTCGACGATACATATTTCAGTTTTTTTTTTCATGTTTAACCGTTAAAATTTTATTCTGTCTTTTTAGGAGCATTCAAAAAATAAGTCCGATAATAATTTCTTAATCACAATTCCTCCATTAAAATTCTTATTATAACAAAATTGTTCTTGAAAACCTAATTGAATAACGAATATTTTGATTACAGACCAAAATTATTTTCTCTTGATAATAACGAACCTTTTTAGTTGAATAAAATATTTTTTTTTCTTTTGATAAATGCGCAGAATATTACCGAAAGATTATTTAAAAAAAATAATTTTCACTGTTTGGCTTTTAAACCCACTATTGTGTACTTTACTAACTTTTTTTTTTATTAATTAGAATCGCTAGCGAATTTAGATAGAGAATATACATAATTCATTAAAAGTTCTAAATATTTTGTGTTGTTTTTTTTTAGCATATTTATTATTAAAATATCATAATTTTAATAACCGAATATAATACGCTTTAGCCTGTAATATCCCACTACTGGGCATAGGCCTCTTTCCCCATGTAGGAGAAGGATCAAAGCTTAATCCACCACGCTGCTCCAATGCGGGTTGGTGGATATATTCCCTACCATGAGTAACGATCGCTATCAGGTGTAGATGATAACAACCGGGACCGACGGGAAAAGGCCTGTAAGGCCCAAAAGTGGGATGTTACAATATGAATCAGTAAACGGCATATCAGTGGATTGGTATTTTTTTGTGTTCAAATTACAATTTATACTTGGAAAATTAGAAGGAAATTAGTAAAACAGAATTCCTAATCTCCATTCTTCGGGAACAATAACTAAACACCACCGTTTTATCGCCAGCTTAAATATGTTCCTAATTTATTCCTAAGTGACAGTTGCAGACGTGGATTTGGAAATTCGCTTAAGAGGAAGATTCGTGGTTTCTTTGAATGGGTATCTAAATGTTATATTGGCTTAAGTCGCGAGTGAATAGGTCACTTCTAGGTAAGCGTGCTCCATCTTAGACCGCATTTTCACTTATCATCAAGTGAAATAGTGGTCAAACGCAAGCCTATCATTGTATAAAAAAAAGATTTATAAAACTTTAATAAACTTATTTCAGCGATACCTTAGTCGCGGGTTTTCTTAGTTTGAGTGCCAGGATTTATTTCTTTCTCATAAAATCGTCCTGAAAATAACTACAATTACCGTAGTGTAGGTAAATCTAAAGAACAGTTTTCATTTTGAATTGCATTGTATTCAGACTGCAGCTTCCATAACTTTTTAATTTGGTTGAAAAAATTGTGTAACAATTTTTATTCAACTATTGAAATTGACCTTGCACTTGAAACTTTATAATTTCCCTCGTTTTTCACAAAATTAATTAACAAAACTCGTGCTTGGAAATCAATGAATTATCGTGCTGCTGAAAACTTGAATTTTTTTATATCAAATATACTAAGTACATAAAAATAAATCGCTAAAATGTATATATGTATCTACAATCGAAAAATATCTTTGTTTGTCAGGAAAAGGTTTCTGTAAAAGAAAAAAAAAGATATATTTACTACAAAAAAATATGGCGTAATATGGCAATACGAAGTGGTGAACTTCGTACCGCCATATTCGGCTCAGCTTGTAATTTCTATATTTTTATACAAACACTCTAAGTACGTGCCATTAATCGTTACCTTCATTTTCGGACTGACCTTGAACTTCGTTTTTTATATCGCCCTTACTTGGCTGTCGTTACGGCAGTAAAGAATATAGCCACCCCCCGTCATAGTCACCACGCTGGGCAGGCGGGTTGGTGACCGAAGGGCTGGCTTTATCGTACCGAAGACGCTGCTACGGCGACGTATGACGGCTGACGTATTCGGCCTGTGTATTTCAAAACCAGCAGTTGGATGGGTATCCCGCCATCAGTCGGCTTTTTAAGTTCCAAGGTGGTAGTGAAACTGTGTTATCTCTTAATCACCTCTTACAACTCTCACGGGAAGAGAGGGGGTGGCTATATTCTTTACTGCCGTAACCAGACAGCAGCCGTAACCACACAGCAGCCGTAATCACACAGCAGGCTTACAGAGTAATTATTTAGTTGTTATTTAGTAGTGATATTATGTAATACGATTAAACATTTTCTTTTGTTCACATGTTATATCCAATCCAAATGTCGTCTGGAAGAAATCAGTATCTAGCGACGAGACTGCTTTTACATATGCAGCATGGAAGCTCTGATCCTTCTCCTACGTGGAATAAGAGAAAGATGATACATTTAATTCTATCTATCTTTTAATTTGTAAAAGCGTTCGTAATATATATATATATATATATATTACGAACACGTATACGTATATATATATATATATATATATATATATATATATATATATATATATATATATATATATATATATATATATACGTATACCTTATATTAAAGATTATTTATCTTTATTCAGAATGTTTATGGGCTATAAAAAGAGAATTCCACGATCTACAGGAGATTAAAATTAGCCGTAAAATCGAGCCAACGTAAGTCGCACTGTTTGAGGTGTAGTATGAAATGCTATTACCTTTAATAAAACCATATTAATAATATAATTATTAATCATAAAATTATTAATAATAATAGCATTAATTCAGTAGACTGAATTGCTGAATTAATATTAGGCCTCACGGAGTTAAATCTGATCATGAATGTTCAAGTGCAATTTTTTTTATTAAAAAATGATAGTGTCAAATACATGCATTTTTGTTGTTGTTACGTTTAATAAAAACTTATTATATCATCAAATGCATTATGTATATTCTAATAGATTGACTATTCTAGTCAATTTGATATCAGACATTCAAATCCGAGCACGAATTTTCATCCTTCGTACTTACATTTTTATACAAAAAGTTAAGAACGTGTGTAATTTTTTTTAATGCAGCGTGGCGAAATAAACTCCAAAAATTCACCTCCATAGGAGGAGATTAATTTGCCCAGCAGTGGGCGATCTAGAGACATAACAGTAAACTAATAGCAATTGATATATTATGTTCCACATCCAAAAGTATCCTTTCACGATTCAGCCTATCCCACAGCTGGGCATAGGACTCTATCTCCATGTAAGAGAAGAATCGAAGCTTAATCCACCACGCGCTCCACTGCGGGTTGACGAATATACATATAAAGTATCATTTATATGTATGTATTAAGGCTTCTTTTCTATGAAATTTTTTCATGTTTATGTGGAAAATATATGAATGAAAATTATACCTTTAATTTTTACAGATATTTTAAGTGAATGAAGTAACTGTAAAAATAATAATTATAGAAAATATTAAGCTCAATTAATGTTATATTCATTAATCGGTGTTTATTAACTACACAATAATCTACACAAGAACTACAAAAGATTTAGTTCTAACGAATATATAATTGAAAATCGCCGCTTGACAGTCAGGTACAGATATCAATAACAAAAAAAATACTAACGAAATGAATACTTGAGTGAACTATTTCCATGCAATTACTTTTCAAAAGAAACTCACATAAATCAGGAAGATTCTTTTAAAAATAATCTTACGAGGACATACTTATACATACTTCTCGACACACATAACTATTTCTTTCAGCGTAGCGTCGTATACAGCCCCATAAAATATCACCCTCGTATAAAGATGTAATGGCATCACACAAACAAAGGAAAGTAACACATACATACACATATAACCCAGCATAGTATGGCCACAACAAAAAATTTAAATATAAATTAAAAATGGACCAATAGACCAATACTACGTTCTGTATTACAACAGAATGGTAACGTAGCGTGTTAGGGGTAAGAGTAGACGAGTAAATTACATACCTATTCAATATCCATTCGCCTTTGTATTTGCACAGAACTATTCACAAATGTCTACACAAATTATAGTACGGTACGTGTTTATTGTAATTTATAAAGTGAAGGTTTAGATTATGTAATTAGATCAGGATTTAGGACGCATGGCGCGAGCGAGGCGCGCTGAGTACGACTGCAGGCAGAAATGGCGGCGGTTTGCGCGCGCAACCCGCCCTGCGGTTAACATGGAGTGCCTTTGAAGCGTTTGGGCGGATTATTTTGTATACATCTGTCTAGTGTCAACCATCAAGTAATGATTTTTTTTTAATATCTGATCAAGTATGGCAAATATTTGTTAATAAAATAAAAGGTTTCACGTGTGCTACCTTTAGTTATTTTATTGTATATAATTTTGAATGTAAAATGTAAAGCTTATATATAGCCTTTACCTTGTTTCTGTTAGTTGCTGAAAAATAAGTTAGATGAAGCAATAGTTGTTATTATATTATTAGAGTTAAATTTTAATATGAAATTCAATTGTTGAATGTATTAATAATTAATAAAGAATGTATGTAACCATGTCTTACGTATTCACAGAACCGTACCTTAAATGAAACAAAAGGCTCACACTTTGTAACGTTCAACATAACCCTCTACCAGTGACACTTTTCAGGAGCACCTTTACAAAACTACAACATACATTGCGCAAACCCATAGTCCCTCAAACATTCACTAATAACAAATAACGCAATAAATATTATAAATAAAAAAATCCCAATCAAATAATACGAGACGAATCATCGTTGAAAAAAGCGTTGATTTTCGTAAACGAAATTTCCCGTTGAGAAGTGCAGTGAGGAGTCGAGTAAATTCTTTGTTGGAAGAAGCAATAAGGGCGGGAACATAAATTCGACAGTTTATGCGTTCGAGGGATGAACGAGGGTGAAATTAATACAGGAGTAGTTTATTAAGGTTACGTTATTACTTTTGAATCTCATAAAACTTAAATATCTTAGTGTTGTAATATTGTTTTAGTATTAAAAAAGTTTAAAAACATTATTAAAGTACTAGTACACATTATTTCTGTTACACTGTTAAGCCCGTGTGTATTCTATTAAAGTAAAATAAATAGAACATGCCAGCTGATTCAATCCAGACTTAAGGATATATATTTTCACTAGCTGTTCCTGCGGTTCCAACTGTGTTTGAGAAAAAAACCTATTACAACATTTTCAAACCATTAGGTACTTTTCAACTCGGCGCTAACACCGGCGAACGGCCCGACGCGTTGTCGTTTCATTTGATTTTACATTATCTCCTAAATTATGGGTCTAAATTAAAAGCTATAAAAGACAAAGTTTATCTTCAAAATTGCATTCATAATGAATTATTTTTCATTCATAACTTTCGTAAGGATTCATATACCTATCTAATAGTAATACAATAAAATAATTTTTTTGTGATCATTAATTTATTGTAGAGTTATTTTAAAACTATGATATCTTCTAATATGTTTATTGAAATCAAATGATGTCAAGGACAATTTTATTTGAAAATAAATACTGGCGATGAATTACGTATTAATTTGGATAAGGATTTATATTTATATCATGTTTATAAAACCGCCTTCGCAAATAATGCCTTATTTTAGAACAAATTTGATTACCATAAAAAAGGTTATAATGAGTTAACCTTAAAAGACAGACATTAGTATGCTGTCGCTAATCAATTAATTCTGTCATACATAATTTTTGGGTAGCTTTAACCGTTTAAGCAGTGCCCGCGATGGAAACTCTATAAAATGATAATTATTTTTTCGCGTATTCGTAACATTTCTTATGAACGCTCATAGCTCATTTTGGTCTTAACGTGAAGCTATATAGCCCATAGCCCTCTTCAGTAAATGTTAAAGCAAACAAACAAACTCTTCGGCTTTGTAATATTAGTAGTACATATCGTAAAAGTTCGCGACATAAATGGCATGAACTCATATGTGCTGCCCATAGTCACCACACTGGACAGGCGGGTTGGTGACCGCAGGGCAGGCAATTTCGGCGCGAACTTGTGGAAGCCTATGTCCAGCAGTATGATAATAATATCGTTAAAAAAATCTGCGTGTCTTCTGTAGACGATTGGACGATTTTAATGAATATTAAGGATTTAAAAATAAAATGCTCATCAATCTTGTGTTTTGGTTTTATAATTTAAAGAGCCTATATGTACCTATATATTTACATCTAAGAGTTAATGGCTAGGAGCCAATCGAATAGATCTCGCCTACAGTTAACTCGAATTAGTACTAATAGTCTCATAACTACACGTCAATAATTAAATATAACTGAGATGTAATAATTTGTTTAGCTGTGTCAATTATTTTAACCACAAGTACAAACATCGGCTACTACCTATTAAATTGTTAACTTAAACATTGTAGGCTTGAGCTTAAGTTTGCTTCGAAATAGTAGTTAAATAGTAAAACGAATAAATCTATCACTGGCGCTATTCAAATTAAAAAACTTTACATTTTTTGGAACGAACTTCCTTACGACAGGCTTGATATTTGGCTGGGCGAGCGAACTGAAAAAAAATGTGATACTAAAACCGTAAGAAAAATATATAACGGAAGTGACGTTATATCAGTCACACGACTGTTTAGTATGACGTGTGTAAAATTAAAATATTACTAGTAAACTTTTTTTTAATTATTTAAGTAATTTATAGTGTCGACAAAAATAAATAGACATATTATGTTTTTTATTTCACTTAATAGTTTGAATTATTATTATTATTATTTTGTTTGTTTTATTTTATTTTACGGTATTTGCTATTTTCTAAAATACTAAATTTCCTAAATACTTTTATGTACTTAATTAAAAACCAATCAACAAAATTAAAAAAAATCAAGAACTAGAAAATATATATAAAATTAAACATTTTTTTTTCAAATTGTGTTGCTTCTATACTATCCGAAGGAACTTTGTTCCTACCTGGTGTCCCATGACACCACATAATTCTTTTTATAAATTAAGTGATATATCCACAGGCTTATAATGCTCGTGCTTTTGTTATTCCATATTTTTTTATTTTTTTTTTAACACATGCTTCGGTACTTCTCTGCAAATTTAGATAACTAATGAACTTGCCTTAGAATCTATAAAAATCGACGCGAGTCCACTGACCAAGACTATTCTATATATTCATCATTACAGCCTATACAGTCCACTGCTGGACATAGGCCTCCACAAGTTTACGCCAAAAATAACGTGAACTCATGTGTTTTGCCCATAGTCACCACGCTGGGCAGGCGGGTTGGTGACCGCAGTACTGGCTTTGTCGCACCGAAGACGCTGCTGCTCGTCTTCGGCCTGTGTATTTCAAAGCCAGCAGTTAGATGGTTATCCCGCCATCGGTCGGCTTCTTAAGTTCCAAGGTGGTTGTGGAACCTTGTTATCCCTTAGTCGACTCTTACGACACCCACGGGAAGAGAGGGGGTGGCTAAATTCTTTAGTGCCGTAGCCACACAGCACTATATCTATATATTGTTTTTTTTTTATATATAGTTATTATCATAATATATTCTTCGAATTCTCCTAGGTTCCTAAAGTTCGGTACTTTTTACTTGCGTTATAAAGCAAAAACAATAATCGAAACCAACCATACCAACCAATACCTAGATGTTTGGATATTTGTTAATCTATTTTTGTATATAAAATCGTAATACGCATTTAAAACGTATTTAATCTTTAAAATTGTTGACAAATTATATCCAATATTCATAAGATGTACCACTATACACTATTATTTTTTCGTTTCTTTAATTGGCCACTTTGAGCTCTCAAGTTACCATGCAAGCAACATGAGCCCTTCTGTCCCTGGTGTATGTAATAACAGTGCACAATGCTTAGTAATGTCCGGTAAGCACTGCCTACGGAAATTGCTAGGCTTTGTCGTAGCCAATCATTAAAGTAGCTGCTAATTATTTGAAATTTTAAAAGCGCAATTAGTGGTCATTAGATTGTATAAATTTTAATGTTTTATTTCAGTATAACTTCCCAAACTTTATTAGCGAAGAAAAAATTGGTACCAACTATAGTTGTTTCTAAACATGCTGTTTTTTACTACTTTAGAAACTTAACTTTAATTTTTTTTAATTTTACATTCGAACTGAAGAAAATAAGTTAAATAACGGTAAGTACATATCTGCAGCGAAAAATCTGTTTGTTTGTAAGTATAATAAGGTAATACAGGTAAAAAAGTAATCACAGAATAATAACTAAATAACACCCTCAAATAGTGTTCTGTTCGTGTTGTAAGTACGGTGGCAAGAGCTACGGGGGAGGGATAGCGATAGGGGCGGCGACGCACTCACAATAATCCTGGTGTTACAGGTTACCAAAAGCTACAGTATTTGCTTACTATCGAATGGACCACATGCTGGCTTTCTACCTTCATAGTATAAAAAGGTAAATAAATAAAAAGCACCGATCAAACAATTTGTCGTATATTAAAAGAAGGGATTGGGATGGGTGTCGTTTTCATTCTGGCCGGATCCAGTCAAATTTTCGTCGATCCGACCAGATTTGGGCCCGATTATTCCAACTTTTCTCTTTCATTCCAACATAAACAAACCATTAATGTCTTTTCTTTTTCATTCCAACACAAGCAAACGCAAGATACCTACGTTGTGTGATAGAACATCACTCTCACAACCAGCAACACTGCTCAGCGTTACTGTACGGTTTTCCTCCTCACATCTTTTTAACACTACGGACCTTCTATCGTTACTTGAGGAGTTAACTCCGATAAGATCATATCAGGGTAAGGTTTTAGATTAAGAACCGTCGAATTATCTAAGCTCAAAATTTGACCGTTTATTGGCATAATTTCGTTACAAAAAAAAATAACCCTAACCTATCTAATTTTCAAATTAGATCGTTTATCGACATAATTTCGTTACAACAAAAAATAACCTATCTTATCTAATTTCAAAATGACGGTTCTTAATCTAAAGCCTAGCCTAATATCAGTATTATCATTTTTACGCTCTACCTATAGAATACTTCTAGAACCACCATAGATTTAAATGTATTATGTGTATAATCGTGAACTATGTGAACCTTATGAACCTAGTTATACATGCACCTTGTCCAAGAGTGAAAGTTTTACTACCTACATAATATTTAACAACAACAATTAATGCCCTGTTACGATCAGTCATAGATAAACATGTGAGGATCTCAGTGCACGAATGAATTACTATTTAGGTACTATCTATATCAATATTAGTACCTGGGTAACCGAGCTTAGCTCGGTATTTTTAGTAAATCATATTTTTTGGAAATCATATTTAAATACTAATTACATATTGATAAAATATGAATAGTATTTTTTACCGACAATAATAAAAAATATAAATAAGTATAAAAAATCAAAAATAAAAAAAAATAATGATAAAATATAAATAATATTATTCGATTTTACCGACAATAATGAAAAATAAGAACTGGTTATTTAGATAGAAAATAACGAGTGCAATTAGAAAATAAAAAAGAAAAAATAATAATAGATCTGGAAATTTGAGGATTTCAACCGTGGTATTTTCGATCGATCGCAACCGGCCGATTTTCCACCTCAGCTATTACAACTTATATATTATTATATTATATTATTATATTTACCTAGGCCATACTATCCCACTAGGCCGCAACAACTTCGAGAACTTGAACTTGGAGGGGCCTATGTGCACTATTACAACTTTATTGACAAGTGCGAAAACCTTCATTTTCTAACGATATTGTAGTCAGTTTTTCACTGTCTAAAAACTGGTATAAAACGACATTTTCTAAAAATGAACCCTAGCTAGACTTATTTATCTCCCCCGAAATCCCCTGCATACTTTTTATTAAAATCATTGGAGGCGTTTCCGAGATTCAGATTATATATATATAATCTGAATCTCAGAAATATAGTTTATATATATATATATATATACAATAATATATATATATATATATATATTAATTTTATAAAGCTGAAAAGTCTGTTTTTCAGGCTATTTACATTAGTGGTTCGAATTGAAAAAAAATATTTTACGTTAGATAGTCCATTTACTAAGGAAGGCTATTTTTTCCTTATACTAAAACATGTGAAACCGCGGGGGACAGCTATTAGTCTATATAAATTTAAATAAATCAATGCTTTTATAATAACATTGTGTTTGCTCGCAAACGAAAAAAAAACCGACTTCAATTACACCGACGAATACAACGAAGATCGACGAAAAAATTGTCAAGTAACTACGCGTTATCAAAGATTACTCAAAAAGTAGTTATCAGATCTCGATAAAATTTATATGTGACCACATGATAAACATCAGCTTTCGATTAAATTAAAAATTATCAAAATCGGTACACCCAGTAAAAAGTTATTGCGGATTTTCGAGAGTTTCCCTCGATTTCTCTGGGATCCCATCATCAGATCCTGGTTTCCTTATCATGGTACCAAACAAGGGATATCCCCTTTCCAACAAAAAAGAATCATCAAAATCGGTACATCCAGTAGAAAGTTATGCGGTATAATACAAACGTAGGTCGACAAAAAAAGCGTCAAGTAAAAACGCATTATTAGATATAACTCAAAAATTAGTTGTTAGATCTCAAATAAATTTAAATGGGATCAATTGACACATACCACCTTTCGATTAAAAAAAAATTGTCGAAATCGGTCCACCCAGTCAAAAGTTCTGATGCAACATACATAAAAAAAAATACAGTCGAATTGAGAACCTCCTCCTTTTTTGGAAGTCGGTTAAAAATATAGTTATTCAATTACATAATACACATTTTTTTGCAACAAAGTAGTTGTGCTATAAAAATGCTTAAAACTATCAAAATAACATTAGATAAAGTCCGATATACATTTCTGAAGTATATTATTTTGCTTCTTCTTCTTTATGGTATGTTAAAATGGCTTTCAATAGTGCCAAATGAGTACAGATGATTTCACCAATATCACGTAGAATATAAATTAATACTTACTTGTTGCAATTATTAGACTTATATAAACAATATCTGCTAATAAACGTTTTTTTACTGTCAATTTGACAAACTTTTGACATCAACTATGGCATAAATCGCAATTGCCATTGGCACTGTTGGCACGTTAAAATCTGTGTTTCTTTCGAAGGTCACTTTCAGCTTAAAATTTTATGACAGAAAAGAGATATTTTCGCTTACTATTTTTATTCTAATATGGGTGAATACTAACTATGACTTCACAGTATAAGAAATTTACCAAATTGATTGCTAAATGGCCGGTTGACGCTTCTAAAGGTGATAGGTTAGTATCTTATACATGTCTACACTTATGTATATTAAATATTAACTAAACTGTATTTAAAATTAAATTATATTTATAAAATTTTCAGAGATCTTGGCAAAGTTATCCGAGATAAAGTGAAAGTAGCTTTTGAGGCATCTAATAAACAAAACTTAGATTCTGAATTGTGCAATCGTCAATATAACGCTCTAAACAAAATAGCAGACAATCATTACAGAGACAAGTATAAAAGAACCAAACAGAGCACTGCGACTGGTCTGAGCCCCGAGGAGTGCAACGTTATTCTGTCTAATGAGGTATTAACTTATTTAAAAGAGGAAAACAAGGGTTTCTTTAGAAAAATCTTTCAAAGAGATTCAGAATGATTTCAAAAAATACACGATGCTTAAATTACATCTTAAAACAGAGGCTCCATAGTAAACACTATAAAGACCATACACCAGTTATGCTAAATGAAGTCATAAAACACATGAAACCGAGTGACAATGAGTTATACATTGATATGACTTTCGGAGCCGGTGGTCATTCTAAAAAGATTCTCGATTCAGCGGATTGTAAATTAATAACATTAGATAGAGACCCAGTTGCCTTTGAAAAAGCCAAAGAACTATCAAAGTTGTATCCAAATAGAGTAACTCCACTGCTAGGAAGGTTCAGTGAACTTCCTGCACTGTTAAAAAATATTGATGTCAAACAATCTTCGATCGATGGCATATTATTTGACTTTGGTTGCTCATCCATGCAACTAGACAATGGTGAAAGAGGTTTTGCTGTCAGTAAAAATGGTTATCTTGATATGAGGATGGACGCCGGAAGAGACCCGAACCAAATCACAGCTAGAGAAGTTTTAGCAACTGCTAATGAACACGAACTTTACAAAATATTTAAAATCTACGGAGAAGAGAAGAAAGCTGCGAAAATAGCTCAAACAATTATTCAAGCTAGATATATGATAAAAAATATAGATACAACTCACGAATTAGTCGATATTGTCGATTCATGCTGTCCTGACGAATTTAGATTAGACAAACTGCAACGACCACAGTCCAATGCTACTAAAGTATTTCAAGCATTACGTATATTTGTTAATAATGAACTGAACGAGCTTAACTATGGAATGGTTCTGTCAAAGTATTACTTAAAGTTAAATGGACGATTAGTTACAATCTGTTTTCATTCTCTTGAAGATACCATCGTTAAACGACACATTGCTGGAAATATAATTAACGAAACAGCCAACCCTGTTCCTTTGAGATATCTCAGTCCGATGTTAGTACAAGATCAAGATACAATAAATCAGTTTTTAGATACTCCATGGAAAGCAATCACTAAACATGTTGAAGTACCTTCTGAAAATGAAGTTGAAAGAAACCCTAGAAGTAGAAGTGCAAGATTAAGAGCTGCGATTAAAATAAAATAAATACTTTATAGTAGCAATATAGTATAGGAGATTGTAAACTTATGTGGATAATTTTAGTCTGTATAGATTGTAAATAAAAATATGAACTTATTGTTTCAATCTTTTTTTTGCTAACTTTAAAGCTTATTAAAATATATATCTCACTCACTCACTTCAGCCTATCGCAGTCCACTGCTGTAAATTGGCCTCCCTAAGTTCGCGCCAGACATCCCGGTCTTCCGCAATCCTCATCCTGCCTACACCGGCAATCTTACGTAGATCGTCGGTCCAACGGGCCGGAGGACGTCCCACACTGCGTTTGCCAAGACGCGGTCTCCACTCTAGGACCCGTCTACTCCAAAGGCCATCGGTCCTGCGACACAGATGACCAGCCCACTGCCACTTCAACTTGCTAATTCTGTAGGCTACGTCGGTTACTTTCGTTCTCTCGCGGATAGTCTCATTTCTAATCCTATCTTTGAGAGAAACCCCAAGCATAGCCCGTTCCATTGCACGTTGAGCGACCCTAAACTTGTGGACCGGTCCCTTCGTCAGTGTCCACGTCTCGGCTGCGTATGTTAACACAGGCAGGACGCATTGTTCGAAGACTTTTTTTTTTCAAGCATTGCGGAATCTTCGAAGTGAAGACTCGACGAAGTCTGCCAAAAGCCGCCCAGCTCAACCGAATCCTCCTATCGGCCTCTTTCTTGAAGTTGTTGCGGCCTAGTTGAATAGTATGGCCTAGGTAAATATAATCCTGAACAACTTCGAGAAAGGTACCATCGACTGATACCGGTATCGGTATGACTTGGTTGTTAAACATAACTTTCGTCTTATCCAAGTTCATACAGAGACCGACACGTCGGGAGGACTCGTTAAGGCCGGCCAGCATTTGGCCTAACTCATCCAGCGTCTCCGCAAAAATGACAATATCGTCGGCGAAACGAAGGTGAGAGATGAATTCACCGTTGACGTTGATGCCTCGTTCCCCCCAATCTAACGTCTTAAAAACATCCTCTAGCGCAGTGGTAAACAGTTTTGGTGATATTACGTCCCCTGTCTTACCCCTTTATATATATATATAGTTATATGTATTTTAAAAATAAGACCTAGGCCTTGTTGACGACTGCTCTGGTATAAAGGTCCGTATCCCGTGTCGGTGGCACCTAAACACCCGGTCACGGGTTCGATTCCAGAGAGAGCACGTTAAGCTGTCAGACCCGTTTGTTATCATGTATATCAGGTGTAGCGATCGTTACTAATAGTAGAAAGTATATACGCCAACCCGCAGTGTTTAGTAACTATGGTGGAAGCTCTGATCCTACTCCTACATGGGGAAAGAGGCCTATGGGATATTATAGGCTAAAGCGTATTTATATATATAGGTACTGTTGTAGGATAGAATTATTCAGTGAACTATAGAATAAAACACAAAAAGCAATGTAGACTCATTAATTATCAGTATATTTATTCTTTTTGACAATATAATGGTAACTACTTCTAATTTTAAAGGTTACCAATTAACATTAAATCTTAATTACATATTTACTATATTCCCACAGGAGACAATTTAAAATATAGCACATGATACTTTTAATTACAATAGCATTATGCTGTTTATCATTATTTAATACTACATTAAAATGCGTGGGTACAAAAATATCATGCAATCCATTTTAGAAGGTGACACATTTTGCTGAAATTTTTATACACTTAAAATGCATTTCATATCCAATTCCTTCAAAATCAAACATGTTGACTGGCAACTCAGGAATAAATAATCTAAATTACTAAATATGGAATATACTTAATACATATTAATTATAAATTTACAAGCGATTTATGTACAAGCATTTTAATAATAACATTTAGAGATTTACATCGCCTCAAAAAGGAGAATATACATATAAACAGACTATCAAATGGAAATCGTGGCGATTTTATTCAAAACTTTCAGCTATTTCGACCTTTTTCTAATCGATTCGCATTTGTCTAATCGATTCGCATTTGTCTAATCGATTCGCATTTGTCTAATCGATTCGCATTTGTCTAATCGATTCGCATTTATAGAATTGATTGGAACTTGTCTAATTGATAGCATTGTCGCCATATATTATTCCAGAGCTCAAATCATACTTTAAAGCGATTCAGTTGATTTTCAATTTCATTAGAACCATATCTTGCTAATATTTTTGTCAAGTTAAACTCATTTTTATCATTATTAAATACACAAAAAATATTTTTTCTTCTTAATCCTTTACTTTTTTAGTATTTTAGTTGTCCTAAAGCACATTATTATCCGAAAAATCACATGAGGTATTTACAAATTTTAAGCTGTTTATATTTTCATTCAAAGTGTGACATATTACAACTGTACATTCAATCTAAGAGTGCTGTGTTCACATAAAAATCCCACAGTTGGAATGCGGTACACAATGATACTACAATAAAATGCAAAATAAAAAAACAATGTGTTCAACTATCGAGCAATTTTTTTTGTCATTTTTTAGCAACACCGGGTAAATATTGTGTAATCTACTATAATACTACTTTTTTAGTTTTTATTCTATAAATACAGTAATTAGTACATACTATTTGATTCATGAATGAACTCTAGTGTAGAGTGAAGTTAATATAGCATTATCATTACATAGTATAAAAGAATGTCGCTTCCCGCTGTCTGTATGCTTAGATCTTAAAAGCTACGCATCGGATTTTGATGCGGTTTTCTTTAGTAAATAAAATCATTTCAGAGGAAAGTTTACATATATAATACTTGCGTAATATAATAGAAGCACACTGATAGTTTTAGAGGTTTGTAATGTGATGTCGTTAATAAACATATTTTTTTGCGCTTGCATTGCAAATATTAATTATTTTTAATTTTTTAGCTGTGGGTGTACCCATGCGTAGCCAGTGCGGGTCGCTAGTACATAAATATAAAAATTTATGATTCTATCGAATTTGTTAATTCTTACGTGAAATTTTAAGAGTTTACTTGATGTTAATATGACATAGACTTACTTTAATATTTTATTGAAACATTTGTAATATCATTGTCTAAGGTACGAGTAGCACAAATGTATTTGTGAATGACGGCAGTGTTGTATTTTATACAATTAATTTCATATTCTTGAAGCATTATCCATGCATTTCTGATCAAGTATCACACAACATACTTATTATTGTATATATTACATATCGATTACTTTACGATTTAAAGTTTTTAAGTTGAAATTTATTACTGCTTTAAAAATTTAGCATAATGCTTAAAGATTATAATTAAGACAAAATTATTTTTTATTGGTTACAAAGAAAGGAGCAACTTATTTGAACACTCTTTTAACATTTACCCAAGAACATATTTGACTAAATCTTAAAATCTATGGAACATTTGAACTCGTACTCGTTGAGTTTTTTTGTACAAACATATTATGCAATCGTTATTCATAATTTAAGTTTCATACTTTCTTACTTTTCATATCTTTAGCTGGACACATTTTCATCTTCTTGATGGACAGCTTTCTCTTCCTGTAAAAGAATATTTATTTAATTTAAATCAGGTCTGAACATAACAACATTTTTAAATATTTACTAGCGTTTTTCGTTTTGTTACAAACAACATTGTATCATGCAGTACATTTGTATCATGCAGTAGGCATGTCTCGCAACTAGGCAAAAGATTCTACTCTTGAAGGAGAAGCTTAATCGGTCACACTGGGCACTGGGATTTAATAGATATAACATGTTTTACAATTTCTGACAAAAGGTGCAGTGTGCAACACTGATATGTTAAGTCAAGGATGTCACACAGATCTAGTCATGTTTAATTAGTCTCTGGTAACAGTGTCCTTAAGTATTTTTTGTTATTGTATATTAGATGTGCCATAGTTTCACCGGTGTTAATTTAATTTAAAAAATATATTTTCGAATTCTATGTATCTTTACTCGGTAAATGGACTGCGCCATAAAAAGAATTTTTCAACCACAAACGTACTCTTCAGCTTTATAGCATTAGTTTACATGTTATACTCCACTGTAGTACTGTTTTGTTTCATATATAACTAGTTCGGCAAACAAGCGGACGGAACGTCGGATTACCGTAGCCTTTAGACGCCTGCAACACCAGAAGCGCCGCAAGCGCGTCGTTGGCCCTACCCCCTCGCCGACACTACCCCCTCGCCCGGAGCCCGGTCCCCTTCTGACGGCTCGCACGCGCCTAGGCGCCTAGCGGATCGTCCGTAAGTCGTCTCAGCGCTCCGCATAGCGCCTCCTCCACTCCGACGACGCTCTAAAGCCGAGGTGCGATCCTCCCAGAGGGCTCCCCTTCTTCCATCGCGGCCGGTGTCTATAGTACCCAGCCCCTCTCACCGGTGACGCTGTAAAGGCCGCTAGGGCCAACAGCACTGTACAATTCGAAAAAAAAAAGAAAAAAGTCCTACCTCTCAGTCGCGTTAGCTGCGCTGCACGCCCGAGAGCGCGCTGGCGGTGGCGCGCGCCGCGGCCGCCGCGCCGCGCATGTCGCGCAGCGCCTGCGCCACGGGCGGCGCGCCCGGCCGCGGGAACATGCCCGCCAGCACGTCGTTGAAGCCGCTCACCTGGAACCGACGGGCTCCACTTAGTTTGTTGTTGTTGTTCACGGGCTATTTTCCGCAACTCGACGTCTCGGTGCGCCTTTTTTGCGTGATCGGCTGGTGGGCACTATTCGTGCCAGCCGAGCTCCTCGAGGAAGCCTAGCAGACCCTTCACGTTGCCGACGACTTCCTGGAGCAACCTCGGTGTCCCAAGGTGTAGTGCCCTTCCACTTAGTTTATGGGTTGGATACAAAACATTGAAATAGTCTCTAAAACATCACATGATGTTAAGCGATTACCGTAGCGTATAGACGCCCGCAACACCAGAAGTATAATCATTTATTGCCGACCCTTACTCCGATCTCACCCAGGAGCTCAAGTCACATTACTTACCACAGGAACACAACACTGCTTGATTCAGTGCTGCTTGAAGCAGTATCAAAATCTGGAGCAGCCCGACTGGGGTAGTAACTCGACCTTACAGAAGATCACAGCAAAATAATACTGTTTTCAAGCAGTGTTGTGTTCCTGTTGGTGAGTAAGGTCACCAGAGCTCCTGGGGGGATTGGGGATTGGGTCGGTAACGCGCTTGCGATGCTTCTGGTGTTGCCAGGCGTCTATAAGCTACGGTAATCGCTTACCATCATGTGAGCCGTACGCTTGTTTGCCGACCTAGTGACATAAAAAAAAATGGTTTTCCGAAGGCTAGAAAAGAATGGAAAACTTTTGGCCAGATCGAAAGGCGTCGAGTTTAAAAGTGGTTGATTTGGCATGAAATACCCCATATATGTATATACTTTTATTAATTTATTACAATCAAACTCCATAATTATAGACTCCATATTATAGTGATATTGAGGGTAGAAAATAAACATACCGTATGTTTATCTTCCCAACCCGCATTAAAGCAGCGTAGTGGATTAAGCTCTGATCCTTCTCCTACATGGAAAAAGAGGCTTATGACCAGCAATGGGATATTACTGGCTGAAGCGTATGTTTATCTTCTACCCTCAATATGACTCAAAGTTATAAATCATAACTTTAAGGCGAGTTATTTCAAAAAAATTCTGTCAAGCTATTGTTATGTAAAAGTTATCATACACACCATTTGACTACAATTCTTCCTGAACCGTTCAACTCCAAACGCCCTGATGGCCCTCGAGAAGCCGAACACCTGTGAATCAATCCAGGCTGATCGCTTGGCTATCGTCTGCCCATGACCTGAAGGCCTGTACTCCACACGTTCCACCACACTCTGTAACAAATACAATAAAAATAATAGTAAAAAAACTTTATTTTAAATAAACAACTATTGCAAAGCAATTTACAAAGAATTCTAATTAGTGGAACATATATATTTATAGATATAGTCTGATTATATGTGAAGTGTCCCAATTTTCTTACGTTCTTTGAATTGGTTTTTTTTTCTAAATTTTTATAAGATACATCGATAGAGGACTACCTAAAATACATATTATTGAAATTAAGTCAGAATTAAAACATCTAACAACAAATTAGATTAATTCTAATCTTCATTTTTTAAGCATAATTTTTAAGCTACATTTTATATATATTACTTTTAACTACTTTCTACTATTTGTAAATTGGTGACTATGGGCAAAACACTTAAGTTCACGCCATGTTTCGCACGAACTCGAGGCCTATGTCCAACAATGGACTGCGATAGGCTGCGATTAGATATATATTTTCATAGTAATATTAAAATAGCCGCTTTTTACTAAATGCATATGGATGTATACAAGGTACATATACCAAAATAACATTTATTACAATTTTTGTCTGTCTGTCTGTCTGTTTGTTTCGGCTGATCTCTGAAACGGCCGGACCGATTTTTGACGAGACTTTCACTGGCAGATAGCTGATGTAGTAAAGTGTAACTTAGGCTACTTTTATATTTGAAATTTATTTATTTTATTACTCTGCAAAGTAAACAATTGCTTTTTTTGTTAAATTCAGCGCAGACGAAGTCGCAGTAGCTAGGTAGCTAATATCTTACATAATAATTGCTGGTTAACTAAATAACCAAGTAATAAAATATAATAAATAAGAACATAAGGCAAAATATGATAGACAAAAATGTAAGAAGGATATTTCTTCTTCTTCTCCAGGTTAAAATGGCTTTCAAGAAGGATATTTCGAAACGATGCCAGTTGGCAGTGACTTTTACTATTGTTACTTTTAATATAGAAAATGAGAACAAAAGTAATTTTATAACAATTACGAGTTATAAGAATATTAGTAGTCAAGGTTGTGAAGCAATAGAAGTCCTAGGTTAAATATAAGTTGTAACAATTGGTGCGCTTATATAGAAACTTTTATCCGTTTTGTTGTACTAAGTCACATTTCTTAACATTATATTATTTTAATATTGCTAAATGATTAAGTACTGACACCAATTTTAGTTATAAGGGCATATCACTTAAAATAAAAATAATTAACACCCAAACTCAGGGTGGGAATCGAACCCAAAATCTCCGGAGCAGAGAGCAGGGTCTCTAAACTGCATCAACAAGCTAGTCACTTAACATAATGAAATTTACCAATAATAATGATCAGCTATACAAAAATATACGAAATGTTTCCAAACGTAATCTAATCTATAAAGGTCCGATATAAGCAATTTACATGACAAATATACTATTATGCTGTATGTTAAAAACTCATACCATAACTTTTGTGTATCCTAAGTTCCTTGTGTACGTGACTAACACCTTTTTTTCTGGATCAACTATGCTCTCTTCAATTATCTTAACTGATTTCGCACTGAAAAATCTGAAAAAAATATTTTCACCTCCTATAATTAGTTTATAAAAAAAAATTAAAACATAGAGACAGTCATCTGGTACTACAGAAGGCAACTAAATGCCTGTCATAGGGAACACATAATACATATATAAACATAGCACCCAGTCTCAACGTGGGAATCGAACCCATTACTGAAGTAAAAAGCCGCTGCCAATTGCTCCAATGGGCTAGTTTTAGTTTTTCACACTTATTAACATCAAACAAAGACCAATATTTTACACTAGACAAGTATAATAATGCTTACATATGAATACCAAAAACGTTAACATATATGTGTTTATCAAGATAATCTATAAATAGATAAATAACAAGATGAGCTATTTATCACATCATAACAATTTACGTCACATATGAAATTCTACTACACTCAATTGAAGAGATTTTCATCATAAGTCAACAAAAATATAACTCATTTATTCACCTGACAACAAAACAAATAAATGTTGATGATTTCACCAATGCGCTGCGTGGTTACGGCACTAAAGAATTTAGCCACCCCATCTCTTCCCGTGGGTGTCGTAAGAGGCGACTAAGGGATAGCACAGTTCCACTACCACCTTGGAACTTAAAAGGCCGACCGATGGCGGGATAGCCATCCAACTGCTGGCTTTTTAAATGCACAGACCGAGGACGGGCAGCAGCGTTTTCGGTGCGACAAAGTCAGCCCTGCGGTCACCAACCCGCCTGCCCAGCGTGGTGACTATGGGCAAAAACCCCCATGAGTTCGAACTTAAAAATAAGGCCCTCAGTTCCCGGCAGCCCCACTATTCCCGGCTACGGCAGCGGCCGTGGTAACGGTGGGGTAGAGGGTGCCAAGAATCACCGGGGTACGGGAGGCTGCCATAGAAAAATATTCCTGGCTACGTATAATGGACGCACGCTACGGTTGGACCATCACCTCACCGAGCTTGAGGTAGAACTTAGTCACATTAAGTGGAGCTTACTGGGGTTGTCTGAAGTCCGAAGAGAGGGAGAGGACACGATGATCCTGGACTCAGGGCACTTGTTCTACTTCCGTGAAGGTGATGGGCTTTCCCAAGGTGGCGTCGGTTTTCTGGTTCACAAGACTTTCACTAACAACGTTGTGGAAGTCAGTAGTGTGTCGACCCGGGTAGCGTACCTTGTACTTAAGCTCACCGACAGGTACTCCCTGAAAGTGATACAGGTATATGCGCCGACCTCGGCACACTCTGACGATGAAGTCGAAGCCTTGTATGAAGATATTACAAGGGCCATACATGGCACTACTTCGACCTTCTACAGCGTTGTTATGGGAGACTTCAACGCTAAAGTGGGAGTACAAGGCCGCGACGGATCGAGCATCGGACCACACGGATTGGGGCACAGGAATCACAGGGGGCAGACGCTTGTCAACTTCCTCGAATCGGAGGGGCTCTTCTTGATGAACTCATTTTTTGAGAAGAAGCCCCAAAGGAGGTGGACATGGCAAAGCCCCGATACTGTGACGAGGAACGAGATAGATTTCATCATAGCGGATAAAAGGCATATATTCAGAGATGTCTCAGTGGTTAACAGGTTTAACACCGGCAGCGACCACCGGCTAGTACGGGGCACTCTGAATATATGTCTCCGAAAGGAGCGGACCCGCTTGATGAAATCTACTCTCCGACCTACGCTGCCCCAAATACTATGTGGCTCCGAGCAGTTTCAGTTGGAACTCCAAAACCGATTCGATTCGCTGGAAACTACTAGCGACGTGGACGAGATAACCGACAACGTGGTGAAGACGGTGTGTACACTGGGTCGCAGGCATTTTCCACCAACAAAGCCAACGAAGCAGTCCAAACTTTCTCCCGAAGCCTTGGATCTGATGCGGCAGAGGCGCGAGTTGCCGGCTGCTTCGCCAGAACAGAGGGCTCTTTCCAAGAGGGTACGGAAAATTATTCGCCGAGACCTCCGCTGCTCAAATACGAGAGAGGTTGCTACTCTGATTGAGCAGAATAGGGGGTCCAAAGTTTTCCAAAGACCATTGGGGAGAAGCCTTCTTGCGAAGCTTAAAACAGCAGATGGCAGAACCGTCTGCTCTCGCCCTCAGGTCCGAGAAGAGGTTGAGAATTTTTATGGACAGCTGTACTCGTCGAGCGCACGCAAGCCTGCGACTTGGGACACCGAAGATCCACGGGCACCATTGTTGCGCCATTATTCGGAGTGTATCACGGACTTCGAAGAGGATGAGATTGGTGCAGCGCTCGGGCAGCTTAAAAACGGGAGGGCCCCGGGGGATGACGGAGTTACCACTGAACTCCTTAAAGCCGCAGGGCGACCTGTCCTGAAAGCCTTGGCAAGACTATTTAACGCCGTCATCCACCGAGGTACCACGCCGGAGGCGTGGTCCAGGAGTGTGGTGGTGCTGTTCTTTAAGAGAGGCGATAAGTCTCTGTTAAAGAATTAAAGACCGATCTCACTTCTGAGCCACGTCTATAAGCTGTTTTCGAGGGTTGTTACGAATCGTCTCGCCAGAAGACTCGACGAATTCCAACCACCAGAGCAGGCTGGGTTTCGAAATGGCTACAGCACCGTGGACCACATCCATACTGTTCGGCAGATTATCCAAAAGACGGAAGAATATAATCAACCGCTGTGTATGGCATTTGTGGACTACGAGAAAGCCTTCGACTCCGTCGAGACCTGGGCTGTCCTGGCCTCTCTGCAGAGATGTCATATCGACTGGCGATACATCGAGGTACTAAAATCTATGTACGACGCGGCGACGATGACCGTTCATGTCAATGACCAAAGAACAAGACCTATTTCCCTCCGGCGCGGGGTAAGACAGGGGGATGTAATATCACCGAAACTGTTTACCACTGTGCTAGAGGATGTTTTTAAGACCTTGGATTGGGGGGAACGGGGCATCAACGTCAACGGTGAATTCATCTCTCACCTTCGTTTCGCCGACGATATTGTCATCTTTGCGGAGACGCTGGATGAGTTAGGCCAAATGCTGGCCGGCCTAAACGAGTCCTCCCGACGTGTCGGTCTCTGTATGAACTTGGATAAGACGAAAGTTATGTTTAACAACCAAGTCATACCGATACCGGTATCGGTCGGTGGTACCCTTCTTGACGTTGTTCAGGATTATATCTACCTAGGCCATACTATCCAACTAGGCCGCAACAACTTTGAGAAGGAGGCCGATAGGAGGATTCGGTTGGGCTGGGCGGCGTTTGGCAGACTCCGTCGAGTCTTCACTTCGAAGATTCCGCAATGCTTGAAGACAAAAGTTTTCGAGCAATGCGTCCTGCCTGTGTTAACATACGGAGCCGAGACGTAGACACTGACCAAGGGACTGGTCCACAAGTTTAAAGTCGCTCAACGTGCAATGGAACGGGCTATGCTTGGAGTCTCTCTCAAAGACAGGATTAGAAATGAAACTATCCGCGAGAGAACGAAAGTAACCGACATAGCCCACAGAATTAGCAAGTTGAAGTGGCAGTGGGCTGGTCATCTGTGTCGCAGGACCGATGGCCGTTGGAGTAGACGGGTCCTAGAGTGGAGACCGCGTCTTGGCAAACGCAGTGTGGGACGTCCTCCGGCCCGTTGGACCGACGATCTACGTAAGATTGCCGGTGTAGGCTGGATGAGGATTGCGGAAGACCGGGATGTGTGGCGCGAACTTGGGGAGGCCTATGTCCTGCAGTGGACTGCGATAGGCTGAAGTGATGTGAGTGATGATTTCACCAATATTATGTGTAACAATGAAAAAAAAGTTTGATCAGATTTAAAAAAAATATGAGGAAGTAATTTTCAAAAGTGGTCATTTCCTAAATTGAATTTATTTAACAATATTTTGAAGTAACATGCTGAGGATTGGAACAAATTTAATATCTCAAACCATGGTTACAATAATTATTTTTTTTTTAATAATTTCTTTTTAAATATCTGTAATAGAGACTTGTATACATATGTACATGACACTCCTATACTATATTTATCTAATCTATACTAAAACTAATAATATTATAAAACTTAATTATAATACTAAATTATTACTAATATAATAATTGCTATAATACTTGATATTATAATAATTTAAATTTCTTAAAACCTATTTTAAGTTTGTAGTACTAGAAATGAACTTTCTTTCAAATATTTCAATAATTATCGGTAGGGCACAGCAGGAATTTTCCTGTTCAAAATATGGAGCAGCCCGACTGGGGTAGTACCTCGACATTACAGAAGATCACAGCAAAATAATACTGTTTTCAAGCAGTATTGTGTTCCTGTTGGTGAGTAAGGTGACCAAGCTCCTGGGGGATTGGGGATTGGGTCGGCAAGGCGCTTGCGATACTTCTGGTGTTGCAGGTGTCTATAAGCTACGCTTACCATCAGGTGAGCCGTACGCTTGTTTGCCGACCTAGTGACATAAAAAAATATATATATTTGTCATATCCGGTGTATTAAAAGAATGGATATGATTAGTTTTAAAAATCTACTATGACTCCTACCGCTTTATAACATAAAAAATAAGTGTAATTACTTATTCTTAGAGATAGCTGTACAGAGGTGAAGGTTATACATACATTGTAACCTCTCATTTATCATTCATTATCTATATTACTCATAAAAACAAGATAAAATAAAATATCTCACATAGCATAATATTTACGATAATATTTGTGTAACACTAAGTGATCTTTTGTTCAAAAATCGTTTTGATGAAATCAATCTTTTGTTACCCAACAGTTGCTAATAAATGTTTGCCTTTCAAGACGCTGAAAGGATTTGTATAATTCAAATGTTGTTAAATCCATTTTGATAAACCAACAGATACAAAAAAGATTATTATTATATAATCATTATTAATATTATCAAACATTATAAAAAAAGAACTGCACTTTCAGAACCTAATATTATTTCATATTAACATATTAAAAAGACCCTGGTTACCACCCATTATTGCCCAATTTATAGACAGTTACTTGTAAATATTTTTGTTTACATTATCTTTATTGATGGCCTTGATGTTTACTTTGGCCAACCTTGAATATGACCCTGGTGCATGGAAATTATCTTATGTCTATGTTAATTATATTAGCTATAGATACACATTAGATTTTGAATGTAAAAATAATATAACAAAATTTATGAATTATAACTCAATTAAATCTCCTTTGTATATTTTCCTCTCTGCCTTACAAAGGCATTTCTGCACTAATGCCAATAAACAAAAAACATAAATAATAGAAATATTATGATAATTTAAAAAAAAAAAAACACATTTTTCTAATTCCACTATAGATAACAAGTAAAAGTTACTAATTTATTAAGCCAACCAATAGCAGAATAACCATCCAACTGCTGGCTTTGAAATGCACAGGCCGAAGACGGGCAGCAGCGTCTTGGGTGCCACAAAGCCAGCCCTGCGGTCACCAGCCCACCTGCCCAGCATGGTGACTATAGGCAACATACATAAGTTCACGCGATTTTTGGCGCAAACTTGTGAAGGCCTATGTCCAACAGTAGACTGGGATAGGCTGAAGTGATGATGATGATGATGATGAGTGATGAATTTATTAACAAAGTAATTAAATGACTTAGTTTGAAAAGAATACATTTTTTTAACCCTAAACAGAAGAATCTAATAATGACCACTTTCAAAAATTATCTACAAATTTATTAAATTTATGTTTATGTAAAGCTAGGTAAATAATACATACCTTTCACCCCATTTTGGTACCCTATTTGTTTTAGTTAGCAGTCTTTTTGTGTACAAACATCCATCCTTTACTTGTCTACTCCAAGTATCTTCTGATAGCACATGTGTACTGAAAATATATACAAAATACAGTAAGTAGAATATATATAATAATATAGAAGTTTCACAAATCAAAGTACATTTATTGTATAAATAAGCAAGTAGATACCTTTGTGGATTTGGATATCTCTTCCAATAACCTCGAGCGACTTGATCCCAGCTAAAGTTGAAAATCGTCGTATTTTCATAGTATCTTGCCATTTTTGTTAATCTTATTTTTCAAAATTGGAATGCTTATTTTCAAAAACAAGTTGAATTCTTCAATGCGCCATATTTTCACTTTTTACACTGATAGAAACACGGAAGCGTTAAGTTCGAATTCGTAAAAATTATAATAACTTATACATAGTTATGTGTATCGTATTAGCGATCGGGTTACATAAACACTAAAACTAGGTCAAAATATGATTTAAATTATAAAGGGCCGAAACTTGAAGGTATTTGACTAATGTAAACAAAGAATGCACTTCGTGACTGCGATCACGTAGGTATGTAGTTAATCCAACTACATACAATTTGAATATTCAATTAAGGACAACTACTCTTGAACATACAAAACAATAGAGTACAAAAATTTTAAATCTATAATTTTATAATTCTTTCTTCATAGGTGTTAGAACAGTCTACAATTTTATACACATAGCTATTAAAATTTTAAAGAAAAAATAAATAATTACCAAGTGCCGCAAATGTGGAGCGTATTTTTGTGAAATATTTTCTAGTAAACCCTTCACACAGTCACTCTCACACTCCACAAATTTATTTTAAGCCTACGATGATTGATTTATCCAAAAACCTCATGTTATCATTCATATTTTAGAGGATTTTAGATAAAAATCCGATAATATTTTTCACAGATAATTCCAGAGTCCACAACGAAATTTGATCATGGTCACAGACAGAACTCTTCTTCTTCTTGTATAATGGCTTCCGTGAGGATTTGCCAATGTCAGAGTGAGTCTATGATTTTATGTTTAGGGTAAATGCTCTGCTAAGAATATTGGTGTCATGAGAGTACAAGTGTTAAATATTTATACGGTATTAAAGTGGCAGACTTTCACTGTTGAATTACCTAAAACAAACACAAACACAAATTGTTAATTTATTAGATGGACATCACATTACAATTTAATTTTGTTAGTTGATATATACGAACATAAAATATCAATAAAAGGGATATGTACATACGATAAAATAGATTTGAAATTACAAGGACGGGGAATAGATGGAGGAAGTAAGTCATAAAGAGAAGGATAATTCTTTGGGCAACAGAAAAAGATATGCTCTGGGGTACCTTCGTCGATCCCACATTCACAAAGAGAGTTGTCCCTGATCCTGATCTTTGCAAGAAATACAGGAGTACATGAGTGTCCAAGTCTAAGGCGACATATTGTTGAACAGACAAATTTGCAAGCTTGACGGTATTGGAAAAACCAAGGTCTTGGAGGGATGGAGTCTTGTATTTCAGCATAATATCTGCCACAGGATCTGCTTGACTGAGACCAAAGGTTATTCCATTTAGTCATCATGTGAGTCTTTGCAAGTGGGATGAGATCCTGGCAATGTACTTTAAATTGACTAAGGATACCAGATATTGTGGCTTCTTTAGCAAAAGCATCTGCACTTTCATTACCTAAAATCCCACTATGTCCAGGAATCCATGCAAGCACAACCCGAATGTTCTGTGAGTGGCATTTAAAAAGTAACTGTCTTATTTTCAGGATGTAAGAAAATTTGTTTTTTGACCTAAATGGGTTTGACACAATAGCTTTAAGAACACTTCTGGAGTCTGACAGTATAATGGACTTATCTAAATGATGTGATTCTATAAAAGAAAGTGCTTCTAAGATAGCTATTGATTCCCCTGTAAAAACTGAAGACATGGCAGGTAATTTAAAGTTTAAAATCACATTTACTTTAGGGATCCAGACGGACACCCCAACGCAGCTATGAACAGAAAATTTTGATGCATCCGTAAAAATAAGTATCCAGTCCTTAAACTGTTCGTTTATTATTTGATTAAATTGAAAGTTAGCAAAAGGTGAGCCTTTCTCAATAGAAAAGTCAAGGATAATGTGAGGTGGGAATATAAGAGATTCAAAAGGGGTATCAAAAAGGGGATTAAGTCGGCATTGATAGATAGGGCAAGGGAGACTAGTCAGTTTTTGGTAACTGATTAAGAGGCATGGGGGATCTTTGTGCAACCAATAATTAGAGGAGGGGAAGAGTTGGGAAAGAATATGGAGTTTACTAATAAGTGGGTGATAGTGGGATTGAAAGACTTTAAAAAGGAATCTATCAGATAGGTATTGTCTTCGAAGATGAAGAGGAGGGTCGACACATTCGACTTGGAGAGCATTAACTGGGGAGGATCGCATGGCGCCTATAATGATTCTTAGTGATTTGGACTGGATCTTGTCTAATGACTTTAAAGATAATTTATTACAGGGTTCTAAGAGAAAAGATCCATAGTCTAAATGACTACGGACAAGGGAATTATAAAGTAGCTTCTGGGAATAAGGATGGGAGCCCCACCATACTCCTGAGAGGGACCGTAACATATTAATGTTCTTTTCACATTTCTGGTTTATGTGATTAATGTGATGTATACCGGTCATCTTTGAGTCCAGATAAACACCCAAGAATCTTACACTACCTTTAACCGGGAAAACTTGTTGGTTACTAGTTATATTAATGTCAGGAACAAGTCTGGAACGAGAGAAAACCACTACAGTACTTTTGTCAATAGATATAGACAACCCATGATTACCTAACCAATCATTCAAATAGGCAATGGCAGAGTTAAGTCGAGTAGTGCATTCATTTATGTCTTTGGAGGAAATATATAGTGATAGGTCATCTGCATATTGAAGGACATTGCAAAAACAATTAACTGAGAGGTCTAAGTCGTGAGTATATATACTATAAAGGAGAGGACTCAAAACAGAGCCTTGAGGGAGTCCTTTCCACACCATTCTTGGAGGGAAAGAAGAATGTCTTGTAGATATAATAATAGAGCGGGAAGAAAAATAGTTGTAGATAAAATTTGTCATCCTCACAGGGATACTCAGATTTAGCATTTTCTGCCTGAGCACCGGAAGAAGAACATTATCATATGCAGATACCACATCAAGAAATACTCCCACAACTGTTTCTTTTTTAGAGAATGCAATACGTAAGTCTGTCATGAAGATCCCAAGGCTGTCCATAGTACTAAAGCCTTTTCGAAAACCGAATTGAGTTTTGGAAAGGACTCCTCCACTTTCCATAATCCATTCCAATCGGTTTTTAATAAGGTGTTCAAGGATCTTAGCGATAGTGGACGATAATGCTATTGGTCTATAGCCATACGGGTCTGTACTAAGTTTTCCCGGTTTCAAGATAGGCAAAACTATTTGTCTTCGCCATTCATTTGGAGGGACTTCCGATTGATATATATAATTTAAAATATCTAGGCAAAGCTTTTGAGTAGCTGGACCACTCTTGACGATAAAAGAATAAGGAATACCATCCTCGCCAGGAGAGGAGTCTGTTAAGGACTGCAAAACCAGTTGAAATTCCTCCATAGAATAGGGGGCATCGAATTGATTTGATGGGATATGATTTGAGGTTATATATGTTGTACACTCTTCCAATGAAGGGACCGATAGAGGTGCCAACTTTTGCGAGAAGGCATTGATCCAAGTAGATGTGTCATTGGACTGATGGTTATCACTAGCAGAAAGTGTTCCTCTATATCTCCTAATGTTTTTCCAAACAATAGAAGGGTGAGAGGCAGGGGATAAACTTTCGCAAAAGTGGTACCAGCCCCTCTTTTTCTTTTCAGAGAGCAGTCTATTTACTTCAGCTGCCACTCTTTTATAATTTAAATAATTATCTAGACTCATAGAAAGTGAGTATTGTCGCTCTGCATCTTTGCGACGCTTACATGCATTTGAGCAATCAGCATCCCACCAAGGAGGGGATGTCCTTTTAAAAGTGCCAGAACCTTTTAAAGGAATTGCCTTTTCAGCACTTTGCAAGAGTGCATTTTTAAAATAATTATACACTAGGTGGACGTTATTTGATTGGACAGGAGGGATATGACTAACTTCATTATCCGTAACTACTGCAAACTGTGACCAATCTGCTTTGGCCATATTAAATTTCAATCTAGGGGGAATAGGGATAACAGTAGGTCTAGAAGAGAATGATAGTGATATAACAATTGGAAAATGATCGCTGCCAAAAGAATGAAGGAGAATGGTCCACGAGGATAGGGAAGAAAGGGATGCAGAGCAGAATGATAAGTCTACAGCACTATTTGGGTTTTGTAGAGGGGAGACTCTGCGAGTGGGGGACCCGTCATTTAACATAACAAGGTTATAATCATCTAAGATATCTAAAAAATATGGGGACAAATAATCACAATAATGGGAACCCCAAGATGTGTGATGAATGTTAAAATCACCTAACACAACAATAGGGGGAGAAATAGACGAGATGACAGATGAGAATTCACACAGGACGTTAATATTGGGTTCAGGTATATACACAGAGAAGAAAGTAATGTTTAAAATGCGGACAGCCACAATATTGATTAAGTCACTGTGTGAGGGGATGGAAACGGAAGAATATATACAGTTCCTGGAGACCAATATGGCTACTCCAGCTTTGCCATCAGTCCTGTCGTCCCGGAGACATGTATAGCCCGGGACTCTGAAATGAGAACCAGGTCTTAACCACGTCTCCTGAATGGCAAGAATTAATGGATTGTGCTTTTTAATTAAATATAATAATTCATGGATTTTGTTTTTAACGCTACGACAGTTCCACTGTAGGATGATGTGCTCCATTGTTGGGAATGAGGTTTGCAAGCTGAGTTAAGTTTTTGTGAATATTGTTCGGTAGCTCGGAATCACTGAACCGGGAAAGCAAGTTGATCAGGAGAGAAGTAAGAAGTTCAATAACGTTATCGTTAGGAGAGAGAGAATCATTTGGGACTGCACATCCATTTGGAGATTCAGAAACAGGTGTCTCTACAATCTCCCTATGAGCATGACTGTCATAGCCGGGTGTGATAGGGGGAGGAGGGCGTTGAGGAGTAAATACTGTTTTTTTATAGGAGATTGTCGTTGGAGGAGTATTCTTTCTATTTATAGGGGAAGCAGGAGAAGAGGAAGAGATTCTTGTAGAGTCAGCAAATGAACGTCTTACATGAGGGAATCTGGCAGAAGCTTCGAGGTAAGATATGCTTTCTTGAGACATGATCAATTTAATGGACTTCTGCCTAGAGTATTCTGGGCAAGAAGTATCATTTGCTGAGTGTGGACCAGAGCAATAAAGACATGTAGGAGATGATACATTACATGTTTCCCCTTCATGCATCTGGGAGCATTTATAGCATCTGGGTTTGGACCTACATTGTGCTTTAATATGTCCAAATCTACAGCACTTGTTACACTGTATTGTTGGTAATAGATATGTCTCAACTGGTAGAGAGGAGAAAAAACAATAAACACGAGGTGGGAGCTTTTGAGAATTAAAAGTAAGGACAACTGACTGGGTGGGGATCCAGGTAGGGGAACCATCATTAATAGCTTTCCGGCTCAATCTCCTAGCTTTCATAACCTTACCGTATCCAAGGGGAACCTCTAAATTAGCTACAAATTCCTCCATAGACCAATCTACTGGGACATCTCGAACAATTCCCATGCGAGATACACTATAAGATGGAATTATTGCGGTAAATCCAGCAGCTCCAAGGGCGGGATGGTCTAGGAATTGATTAGCATGTTCGGCTGATCTAAATTCAATAGAAATTCGGTTCCTACCAATTCTCTTGATACCATCCATTACAATGTTTTTGATGTTGTTTTTGAATAAGAAATGTCCAAATTGAATAGGGCGAAGAACCGTACCGCTATTGGATTCAGACTCAGGTTTGGTGACATGAACGACAAATGGAGCAGCATCATCCGAAGAGTATAACCTCTTGTCGTTTTGAAATTCGGGGCTGGTGTATGTTAATTGAATTGAAGGAGTCGACGAAGATGGGTTAACAACTAACCTTTTAGTCTGGTCAGAGTCAGAAGGATCGTTTAAAGGTCTTTTTCTGTTGGTTTTGTTACCTCCACCGGGGTCCGGCGGGTCGGTATCCATTTTTTTAAAACAAAAAACAAAAACAAAAAAAAACTACTTACAACGTACACTTAACAGTAAACAACACAAACAAATATATAAATAATTCAATTCAGGTGGGAATTGCCAAAAAACAAAAAACAAAATCACTAAACACTCGAAAACGCTTGTAACTGACACTTACCAGCACAGAGCATTCCCAGACAGAACTCACAGAATTACATACTACATTTGACATTACGATGACAGATTAAAATATAGTATGTTATTATCTGTCATAAAACATATTATCTTATTCTGTTTATATATTTATATAATAGAAATTAGGTAATTATTAAAATATATACCTGTGTTATATAATTTCTTATCAATAACCTAATTTCTATTAGATATTTAATAAATTATGTAATAAATTGTCAAGTTAAAGATGCTAATCAGTTTTTTTTTCAAAAGTGTGTCATTAGATTTTAAATAGGATAATATTAGTTTTGTAATCATCTATTTATATAAAAAATTTGTGTCACGATGTATGTTCCAGATAAACTCCGTTTTCAGTTTTTATCTCAATTGGACCTGGTAGGTGGCGCTGCTATCGGCATGTAACTCCGAAACTACTGAATCAATTTTTATGAAATATTAATTGTATTGTCGGGCTAATCTCTGAAACGGCTGGATCGATTTTGACAGGACTTTCACTGGCAGATAGCTGATATAGTAAGGAGTAACTTAGGCTACTTTTATTTTAGAAATTTATTTATTTTATAACTCTGCGAACTAAACAATATCTTTTTTGTTGAATTCTACGCGGACGAAGTCGTAGGCACAGCTAGTATGAACTATAAATTCAGTTACCTGCACTATCAAATATTTCAAATTCTACGAATTAAATAATAAAATTAAAAGAAATGCAATAAACTCTTTGGAATTCAAATTTACACAAATGTTGTGTTAAAATTTACGTATACGTCAAATTTTCCCGAAACAAATAATTAAAATGGATTTTAATAAACAATTCCTACACAAGTTAAGAGACGTATCATTAGCTGAACCTTATATTATATTAAATGACGATGTAGCAACTGAATTAAATAATTACATTCGACTTCTCGATGAAATAACTTTTGAAGATGGACTGTATCATATTTACTACGGTGAAATAAAAACAATACTTAACAGTTTCATCGAGCATTGGACTCAAAAGATGGATGAAGCAATAAAAGAAGCAGACAGATGTAGCAACACAATAAATAAGGAAGAGTTAATGCAAATGATGGAGAAAACCATACTCATTCATGAGATGAAACAAACCGATTTTGTACAACAATTTCTTCCACCTGAAAATTCTCTTGAAAATGAAATATTTGATAATTTAAAAGAAAAATTCGAATCTTTCATGGAGCAACTATTTATAATGAGAGACTATCTTCGAAAACTTGATAAACAGACTAAAGTAGAAGCATTTGCCAAAGAACATTTTCCAATTTCATTGCAAAGAAAAAATGATATTTTTGTTTTCACTTACTACTTTATATCTGAACAATTGACACACGTTGTTAGTAAATTAGTCTTTTTAAAATTATTAGTTTTAGTAACATGACGGTTTTCCGTGTAAAAAAGTTATTTTTTCTTTCATCACCTTTGATAATCATAACCATTGATTGTCCACAACATATTAACAATGGCTTAAGAAAATTGTCACAACCACCATATACCATGATAGACAGACTATCATCTATTGGTGTAGCGCTCTTTTATAACGTAAAATAATAGATTCTGCAAAATGTTAAATGAAAAATAAGTTAATGTAACGCACTGTCCGACATAATATTCACTGTAGACATTCAGATGTACCTACTTGTTTTAGAAATTTGTTACGAGACATAGATCTCTTCAGAATTCTACTTTAATTAAGCATGGTTAATTTTAAGCAACCATATAATAACAACAATAAATAATTATTCTAACAGCAAGCAAATGATCTGTTTTTCCAGATTGATCGAATTCACATCAGTCTTAAAGAGATATTAACTCGCGTCCGAAATAACGTCCGCACTATGGAAGAACGATCAGAAGTGAATATATCCAAGTTATTGATACGTCTTTATGAAAAGAATAAGGAACATCTAATGTTATCTCGGCAAGATATCCGGTCGTCTGCGGACATTGCTGAAGTTAGTTTGCTTGAAAATATTAATTTAAATTAAACTATACCTACTATATTTTTTAAACTTCTAAAACCTTTATATCCGGTAATATATTGTAATGAGATGTAAAATGGATCACTTACCATGTTTTGCGTTAATTACTACTCTTGAGTTTTCGATATACCTATCGGTACTTTCGTAAGCAGTATTCTTTCTTTGTTTTTGTAAGCTACAACAAATTAGAATTAGAAGGTACCAGAATGTCATGAACATTTTTTTTCACTTGCTCACTATCACATTAAGGTTAGAATGAAGGGTTGTTTTTAGTACATTTTCTTCCAAGTCCGTACTTAAATGTACATGCAAATAATTACTAACGGTCCTAAAAAAATACTCTACGTAACTTAAATTTCTAATGAAATATTTCTACCTCATTTGAAAAAAATATAGGTTCAACGTAGCATGGAAATAATAAAAGATAAAATTGAAGATTCCAAACACGTGCCATATAAACGTCTTCAAGAGGAGTATGAATATTGGGACACAAAAATACATGAATTTGAGCAAATTAAGAAAACATTAAAGAAAATACAAGCAGAAGAAGAGAAAGTTCTGGAACAGAAGAAATTGTTTGACTCCTTAAAGTACAAAATACGTTTAATGATTTTAAATATTTTTTACGGTTTTTATAATTGGGATTACCATTAATTTTTTTTCGAATATGTATTTAAGCGATACCGAAATACCAGCGCCTAAACGAAAATGTTGGGAAAACATGGGTGAAAGATTTAAACAAAACCTGGAAAGAATAAGAGAGTTAAAATCGAACGCAGCAAAGACTTTACTTACTTTTTTCAGTGTAAGAGGTAAAAAAAGTACTAACATTTTAATTAATTATTATAATGAAACAACCATTCTGAATTATTATTTACAAACCGAATATATTGAGATTGGTCAAAGACAGTTATGCCATTCATGTTTCTTTTGTTGTAGGTCAAGATCGCATTATGTATTCGGACAATATTGGAAAATATTTCTTAGACGAATACGGTCATCAAAAATATGTCTTCGACTATGGTCTTAAGGAACTTCACGTAAATTGCGTCGGTGATTTTGTTGAAGTAATGTTATTTTTATAAAACGTGAAATTATATATTGCCCACTTTTAAATTTATCTTTTTAGAAATTATGAATAAATTGCACTGTAGACAATTAAAGTTCACCTATGATCCTCAATCTCACTAATTACGATTTAATTTTAATAAAGGTGATCTATGTCTAGAGATTTAGGCAATTATTTAAGGCTCTGGTCTACGCTATTATTATTCATGTACCACCAATATATAAATAAATAAGTAATCATTTATCATGCACAGGGCACAGCGGAAATTTCGTGCTCAAAATATGGAGCAAACTGAGGTAGGGCACAGCAAGCCTGTTCAAAATATGAAGCAGCCCTACTGGAGCAGTACCTCGATCTTCCAGAAGATCACAGCTAAATAATACTGTTTTCAAGCAGTTTTATGTTCCTGTTGGTGAGTAAGGTAACCAGAGCTCCTAGTTGGAATTGGTGATAGGGTCGACAACGCGTTAGCGATGCTTCTGGTGTTGCAGGCGTCTATAAGCTACGGTAATCGCTTACCATCACCATCAGGTGAGCCGTACGCTTGTTTTGCTGACCTAGTTACATTAAAAAAATACTAACGTATTACATATAAAATAGAAAAATTAAACTAAATAAAAATATACATTGAAGGCAAAGGGGCACAATATTCAGGCTGTTGAGCTGTTGACAGTGGCTTCAATCACCACTCATAACGAACGACGAAATAATTGAATTGATCATACAGATGTTTGTCTTGTTTTAAGCGTTTGTGTTTGTTTTGTATGTGTTTTTGAATCCTCGACTTTGGATTCTTATTATACTGGTAGCCGTTGGGTTTAAGGCGTTTATTTTTATGTTGTCTATCATTAAATTTCTTAAATTGGACTTTAAACGTGTAGATAGAGGGATGAAATATTGTCACACACTTCAGCCTATCGCAGTCCACTGCTAGACATAGGCCTCCCCAAGTTCGCGCCACACATTTCGGTCTTCCGCAATCCTCGTCCAGCCTAAACCGGCAATCTTACGTAGATCGTCGGTCCAATGGGCCGGAGGATGTCCCACAATGCGTTTGCCAAGACGCGGTCTCCACTCTAGGACCCGTCTACTCCAACGGCCATCGGTCCTGCGACACAGATGACCAGCCCACTGCCACTTCAACTTGCTAATTCTGTGGGCTATGTCGGTTACTTTCGTTCTCTCGCGGATAGTCTCATTTCTAATCCTGTCTTTGAGAGAGACTCCAACCTAACATAGCCCGTTCCATTGCACGTATATATATATATATATATATATATATATATATATATATATATATATATATATATATAATATAAATATTGTCAACTAAAATAAAATTTGTTTTCAGAAACCAGATAAAGATAGATATTTCTACGATAATATGGGTCGTTTTATAATTGACGATAGTGGTCAAAAGCTGTATCAACTAGCTCCATGTACAAGTACTTACAAAATAGAAAAAGATAGATTCGTAAAAGAATCCAAGGATTGTGGACATTCGGAACAAGTTATGGGTGAATGTCGTATGCAAATACAAACCCCAACTGATAAAGATGTATTACCAGATGTAAAACCCGTTGAAATCAAAGGTAGAGAAAATGTAATTAAAACGTCAAAAATTTGGGCATCATTCTTTATTCCTGCTATGAAATGTTAACACCATAAGCTGATACTTACCGTTCAACCTTATGTAAAAATGATCACTAGATAGGTACTTAATTCGATTGGAATCTTCTCAAAATCATCGCAAGCATTTCAGGTATTTTACTAATATATGTATGATGACTATATTTTGAGAAGAATCGTTGGCAGTTTATCTTGTTCGAAACCGAAACTAACTGAATTTTCAGGCAACTGGATCCCAAACCACATATGTTTATCATTTTTAGAATTCCGTCCCCAAAGGCTAAAAACGGGACACTATTACTAAGACTTCGCTGTCTGTCCGTCCGTCCATCTGTCTGTCTGTCACCAGGCTGTATCTCAAGAACCGCGATAGCTAGACAGTTGAAATTTTCAAAAAATATGTATTTTGGCTGCTGCTATAACAGCAAATACTAAAAATAAAATAAATATTTAAGGGGGGATCCCATACAACAAACGCGATGTTTTCGCCCTTTTTTGCTTGATATCAATAAAGGCAACAAGGAGGCACTTGAAATATTCACAAAATACTCAATTGTATTTTTACTTTAACAATAAATAATAAAATTAAAATAAAATAAATACTTAAGGGGGCACAGATACAAAAAACGTCATTCTTTCCTATTTTTGCTCGATACCAATTAATGGTAACAAACGCTGGCGCAGACAGGTAGACGATTGAAATAGTCACAAAATACTAAATTGTATATAATTACTTTAATAATAAATAATATAATTAAAATAATAAAATGTTTAGATAAAAAAAATTGTCTAAATATTTTACCTAGTCAATGGTACGGAACCCTTCGTGCGCGAGTCCGACTCGCACTTGGCCTATCTTTCCAGTTCCTAATACCATTAAATACTATAAGCGCTCACGAACATAATAAAAAGATATCAAAGTCAAGTTTATGATATTTTAACTAATTAATTATCTAATTATAAGTTTGTCTTAGCTTGCACTGCACTAAAATTTAATAAGCTTTAAGGTAAATTAGATTCAGAAGGGATCAAGTATCTATGGGACACTTTTGGTCATATTTTGCCTGAAATCTTGTACGACGTTGCTGAAACTCGTCCGAAGAATCCAATACACCACATAGCTCGTAGGCTTTTCGCACTGAAGTAAGTTATTTCTAGTAACTGTTGTATTATATTAATAGCTGCTGCCCGCGACGTCGTCTGCGTGAACGCTATACAGCAGCAAAAATACCTACGATTATGCCTTTTAAAATTACATTCATTTTACCCGTTTCTTCTTTACATTTCATATCTACAGAAAAATCTCATAGATGGCGCTGCTTTAAAATTGTCTTGTCTACTTATATTCATTTAATTATGTTTATCGGCTTAGTTACTTATATTGCGTGATTTTTATAGTGTGAAGCTAGCTTATATAGCATGGTTTTTAACATAATAACAACAACATTCAAATATGCGTCGTTAGATTACACGTTGTTACAGAATGCGTTGAGGAAATAGAGGTTCACTGCTCGTTCCCGGTAGGTGATAGTATGATAATATGTAGCCTATATGTTGACCCGACTTTTTAATAATATTCGTGCCAAATTTGAAGTAAATCCATGCGGTAATTTTTGAGTTTATCCCGGACATACATACAGACAAACAGACACACAGACAAAAATTCTAAAAACCATATTTTTGGCTTCGGTATCGATTGTAGATCACATACCAAGTATTCTTTTAAAAAAATATTCGATGTACAGTTTTGAATTTCCTACCATTTTATTATATGTATAGATTGATTAAGGTAAAATTAAAAACAATCGTTTTTGCATCATTTTAAGCTAAATAATCTTAAATTATAATTGGGGATTATTTTCCGTGTTATTTATCTTCCACTTAAAAATTTAAAAAAAAAGTAATATTATAATCGTGGATAAAAAAATGTTTGTTTCCTGGTTTCCTCACAAAGTAGTACAAAGAGTAGTACATACATGAAACCTCCTTTTAAGCCCATTAAGCCGGTATTAGGAAACTTCGCTCTTCCATTTCATTTGTCATACTTTTATGTATTAACAGTACACACACAAATATGAGAAAAAAATGTTTATAAAAAGTATCATAGTTTTTACAAATTAAACATGCGGCATATAATTATGTGTGTGTGTGTGTGTGTGTGTTTTTTTATGTATTAATTACAAAAGTGTCTCAAGTTCGTAGGTTATAGTTTCGATCCATTTTATTACAGTTTTTTAGTCAAATTTTTTTTTTATTATATATTTATGTATCTGTTTATTTATTTACTCTATTGCATATCAAGCCCGACCTTTTCCCGTATTGTCTGCTAGCAAAATCAGTTTTTTTCAAACTGTTTTTGAATTGGAAATATTCCATTTTTTAACCGACTTCCAAAAAAGGAGGAGGTTCTCAATTCGACTGTATTTTTTTTTATGTGTTACTTCAGAACTTTTGACTGGGTTGAACGATTTCGACAAATTTTCTTTTAATCGAAAGGTGGTGTGTGTCATTTGGTCCCATTTAAATTTATTTGAGATCTAACAACTACTTTTCGAGTTATATCTAATAATGCGTTTTTACTCGACGCTTTTTTCGTCGACCTACGTTGTATTATCCCGCATAACTTTCTACTGGATGTACCGATTTTGATAATTCTTTTTTTTTTGAAAGAGCATATCCCTAGTTTGATACCATGATAAGAAAACCAGGATCTGATGATGGGATCCCAGAGAAATCGAGGGAAACTCTTGAAAATCCGCAACAATTTTTTACTGGGTGTACCGATTTTGATAATTTTTAATTTAATCGAAAGCTGATGTTTATCATGTGGTCACATATAAATTTAATCGAGATCTGATAACTACTTTTTGAGTAATGTTTGATGACGCGTAGTTACTTGACTATTTTTTCGTCGATCTACGTTGTATTACTCGTCGATGTAATTGAAGTTGGTTTTTTTACACACAATTATTGAATACATAAGCTTTATATTAAGCCATAATAGGTTGACTCATGGGAGCTAAGATATAGCACACCTAGGTAGTAGGTACCTAACTACCTATATACCAATTCCTGGTTGTTTAAGTCCTCACTTGTTTGTATTATAAATCTAGTTATGTCATAGCTTTTTTTATTTACTTGCTTTCAGTTAATGTTATAAATATTTTTGAAAATAATAATGCAATACAACTATTGTAGGTTTAAGAAGAGTGATAATGACAAGTTGAAGATGAAGCAGGAAGCTTTTGAGTATCGTGAAAAAATACATAACGATCGCAAAGAGGTAGATTTTTTTTTCTATAACTTTCTATACATATAGTTGTAACTAGTAGTAAGGCAGCCTTAAAGGATGGTTTACACAGTGCGAGCTGCTGCCTGACCAGTAGACAGCTACTCGGTTTGTCTACTCGTCCGCCAGTAGCTCGGCTCGCATTTGCTGTCTTTACGACAGCTAGCTACTGCCCAGTTCGAGTCGAGTCGCAATGTCGAGTGAATATGTTTTAATTAAAAAAACGGTGATACGCTCTATGACGACAATATTATGTTAAAAATTGGAAAATATCTATAACCAATAAAAAACACGGGTTCAAAAAAAAACTTCCAAACTGTCCGGCTGGCACTGGCGAGCTACTGCCGAACGCGTCCAAACGATGCTAGCGACAGCCGAGCCGCTGTCATGTGCGAGTTGCAAAGAGTGAAAGTAACAGAGTACAGTATACCGGGATGTAAAACGTTTTTTTTTAATATCACTGAAAGCCACAGAGTACAGTATACCGGGATGTAAAAGCAAAAAATGTTTAAGTAACTCGGATGCGAGCTACTGACCAACTCGGACGTACGAGTTACTCGTAACTTACGTCCAAACAGTGCGAGTTACTGCAGTGCAGCTACTCGGAAAGCTGACTCGTACGCTAGCTCGTACTGTGTAAATCAGCCATAAGAACCTGATCACAGGGCGTTTCAGTGATATTAAAAAAAAAAACAATAAATTTTACATTTTTCTACCTATCTATATCTGTTTACCTATATTGTTTTTTTAATGCTATTATCTGAAAGGATGACCATAATTTGTAGTTGGTATATTATTAATGTTGTCAAATAGCCAATTGAAACCCAAACTAGACCTTTGACGACGCCCTGGTCACAACAGTTTACGAAGTAAAATAGGATTTAAGTCGTACAGCCTAGTCATAAGGTGTCATAAGTGGAAAATACCATTAGTTTTTCTTAGTAGGAAAGGCACGTGTATTATTATTTTTTACAGAAAATCAAACAAAAGTTAGACGCATGGAAAGCGAAGCAAGTCAAGCACAGGAAACCTGAAGAGTCTGATGATGCAGAAGAAAGATTTGTGTATAACGCACTCGTACTCCAACAAGACTTCATAAGATCTTTGGAGAACTATGACATTTAACTGAATAGATATGAATAAAAAACTTAACCAAGAATGTATTTTGTCTTTGCACGGATTTATTGCATCGCTACGCAATGCTTCAGCCAGTAATATCCCACTGCTAGGCATAGGTCTCTTTCCCCATGTAGGAGAAGGATCAGAGCTTAATCCACGCTGCTCCAATGTGAATATATCCTTTGCTATGAGCAACGATCGCTATCGGGTGTAAATAATAACCGGAACCGACAGCTTAACGTGCTCTCCGAGGCACGGTGGGGAGACCCACAAGGACTAACATGGTTTTTAAGAGAACTAACATGGTTGTTAAGGACTAACAATGTCGTTGTTAACATGGTTGGTTAACCGGAAATAAATATCCACTCTGAGCGGGAATTGAACCCGCGACCGTCGGTGTTTAGGGACCGCCGAAACGGCACACGCACCATTACACCAGGGCGGTCGGATTTTATGCATACCTATACAAGCAAAATTTTGAATTTTCAACAGAATGTAAAGTACACACTTATTATTTATTATTTTGATTAGTTCATTGTCATCGTCCTTATTGACGGGATTCGAAACCACTATACTACACTGTAGTAGCTTAACTAGAATGTGTAAAATAAAAAATGTTTTAGGTACATACAGGTATTTATTTATTGTTCAAGCGTCTACTAGATATAACGAGACACACTTCAACTTTCATACGAAAGCGAAACTATAAATTAAAAAAAAAAAGACAATAACCCTACAACTATTCGCCTCGGATGGACATAAGATTTATTTCAATTCAAAACCCACTGCCAGATATATTTGGTCTAATTCACAAAATAGAAGAAAAAAATTATATTATTATAAAAAAAACTAAGACAAATCGATGACGCAAGATCATAGACTACAAAAAACTACCTATGTCTAAAAAACCGAAACGGTTTTATGTAAGCGAATTGATATATAAAAAAATCCGAACAGAGTACATACATACACAAAAGAGAATAAAAATTAAAAACATTGTTAAAAATTCAAAGAAAAGACTACCAAGCCCTAATATGCCGCTACCAACTTTACAACAAGCGCGCGGAATCCACATTTGTTTTTGACATAATTTACAATTTAAAAAAATAGATTCCTCGCATCGTAATAAAATCGGCAGAGAACATAATTATAATAGATATTTTCTAACCCCACATAGTATTTAGACCCTAAAGATCCGGTCGAGCAGGTACACGAGTATATCTCTATTTACACAAGATGAAATGAATAGAATACAACTTAAAACCAAAGGTTTAATAAAACATTGAATATTATTCAAGATTATCAAATGGTGTACTTCGATATAAATTTTCATGATTTTAAGTTGTACTTGAAAATATCGTATTATATTCTGGTAACAATAAATAACGCATTTTTTTTTATATCGACTAATTTCTACACATTCAAGTATCGTGAGATGATTTTTAAGTACAAAGCGTTTATTAAAGCAATCATAAAAAAAATTTATGATAAATTGTGAAACACCTAACGATACAAAAGCAATGTGATTCACAAGGTACAATTAATTGGTATCCTCTTTTTTTTAAATCGTCTTGTATTTACTAGGAGTTAAATCTGAAATTTTATAAAATTTTAATTTAATTATATATTGTAAAAATATATCTTAATTAAAACTTGTAACAAAGAAGTAAAGAAATGCTTGCAATAGTTCTAATAGTTTCAATGGTTCCAATAGTTCCAAATGTTTCAATAGTACCATAGTTTCCAATCGTTCCAAATGTTCCAGTAGTTATTGTAAAGATTAATTTCTTCTTTTTTTTATTATGATATAATATTGAAATAGTAAATAATTTTTGTATATTTTGAAATATTTATGACCTTACAGATGCACTTCAGAAGAAACATCGAATATAAGTACGAGTTCATTGAAAACTATATTAAATATTTATGACAGTACATTTTGTCAAAAAAGATATTCAATCAAGACATATTTACTTCCCAGGCACAAACATCTTAAACAATTCCATTAATTTCAACTATAACTCAAGACGAACAATTATGTCAAAATAAATTTGCATAACGAAAAAATACCTAGTGAAAACCAGACTCTAAAGTCCCATTAAAAACAGTTTATTGTTATTAGTAAATAATGGTTAGAATTATATTGAGTCAGTCACTAAACTTCAGATTCCAAATTAATACACATGGTCAAGTAAAATTGTTTGAATAATATACAAATATATAATAATACATACTACCCTACTCCAAAATAGTACGAATATTACACCTACATATATAGTTATATTTGACTCATAACACTGCGTATATTTTCTAGAAATTTCCATAAGAGACTAAAAAATTATTGAAGCTCTAATGTTTTAACTGACTCAATATAAAACTATGGTCTTAAAACAAATATGTCAATGGGGTCCATTTAATGGGGCACGATGAAACACACAACTATGTACAAAAACTACACGCACAGATTAAGATTTAGTACCTGTTTCACCGGTTGCGAATAACGCTATTTGACGGATGGTAGGTAGGTTATATGGTAATGAATTTTTTTTTACCATCGAATTCCACAATACTTACGAGATGTTTCTGTTCGCAAATATAAATATATAAGTTATAGTTTATTAAGAAGAAACAGGTTCTTATGGCCTGTTCTACCTCCTGCTTCTAGACTATTCGAAATTTATTTGCAGGATAAACTTACCCGCAACCGATGAAACCGGCCCTTATTAGGTGTGGACATATGAAATTATTCAACTGGCACCACTGTCAATTAAATATTTCGCCCATCGAATATTACACATACTTATTTATTAAGTTAGCTTCAGGATTTGTTTAGTGAAAGAAAACGAATATTACAACTAAAGTTTTATTTCAAACACTAACAGTGACTGGCCTAACTGAAATATATAGAAAAAAGTTATCTGTGAACGATCGCAGAAATTTAGAAAAGCAGATGTTCTGAAACAACAATACAAAAATTTATACTTATTTTATTACATTGTTCATTTATATCGCTATACACTTTTTTCTATCCTTTTTTATAACGTATATTAGCCAATAATAACTTTACATTTTTGATACACCATCTAGAAATTGAGTTATTACTGTGATAAACAATTGTTACGAAATCAGTCGTACACATCTAGGTGAGAAATTTAATTGTATAAACAAAAAAAAATATTAAAAAATTATTATCAGAATCATCAGTTCTATTCTGCAGAAGTCCACAGATAATCAAAACACGGCTCGAACCGATACAGACAACACAAAATAGGGTTCGAAATAAGTTCAAACTTTTTTTATTAATTACATTATATTTAAATCGAATCACTATATAACACATCTAGACAAAGTCAATGGAACAGAACAGGGATTGAAACATCAAACGAAAAATTCTAGAATTACCTAAAGGCTTTGATTTACAATTATATTTTAATCTATTTTACTAATAATATTGTCCGGAAGAAATTAATTTGTGCTGTGTAGTGCCGCATTTGCCAATCATTAATTCATGTGAAAATGCTGTGGACTGTGTACTTTATACCTGACCTTAGCATAGGGAGAAAAAAAAATTGTCTATGACTCAATCCACAGCAGATAAGGCTAGAGTATTGAATGTTAAAATTTATTTCTGCTCGGTTACTCCCCAGCTATGTCGTCGTTTCAGCCTACCATCACTTATCGTTCTAGAGACAAGCATTTGTATGGTGATAGAAGCGGGATTTTTTACAAAGCGATTAAAATCTAACGACAATACATAGACGTAGGTACCGAACATTAGCGAGTCGCACTCACACTGCATACACTTCGAGACGCGTTTATTTTATTTACAAAAACAAGTTGTCAAACATTCCGCAGTGCGAGTAGGAATCGAATTTATTTAACGCGAAATTATATTCATCAAAACGCGTATGCAAATCACTCGTTAGGAAATATATTTTATTTTTTACACTATAATGATGAATATATTTAAGCGATCACAAAATATACGAAAAAAAAAAACGAAACCACTCTTACGCTATTGAGGCTTAAAACTTTGCATACCAGAAAATACACCTAAACGTCATACTTTTTCGATGGGTATAAAGTCAAAATTTTCGTTAAGCTTACCAACGATTTAATTTCATAAAACTTTACTACTATTGGTCCATACACAGATAAAAAATAGGTCGACGATAACATATTTTCCTTTTTTAATCAAGATAATTTGAACTAATTTAACGCGATGTATAGGTATTTATCTATCAAGAATAGAGATATGTTTTTATTGAAGAGCTGGCGAACAAAAAAAAACATAAAATTAAAACATTTTCGACTATACTTTTTAATATGAAAACATTGCTTTATAAAAAAAATACAAGAAAATATGAAGAACATTTTTTTTATTGTGGCCAGATTAAAATACAAAATAAAAAGAACACTGGATTGTACAGAACTATTACATTGAAACTCCGATATTTCGGCCTCGTTGCAGTTTGTGAGTTCAAAATAATTATCGCACTAGGTGCCTCAGATTCAAATGTGATCATAGCAAGCGCGAAATTTTAAAACTTTTAATATTTATATAATTCTTCTGTATGGGTGTTTGTCACCTAACTTCTACAAAACATTTGGACCAATTTGGTTGAATCCAAAAAAATTTTGGAAATTTCATGAGTACATTTCAATAGGATCATGGATGGTTTGAAAACACAACTGGGCCCGGTAGGTGGCGCTGTTGTCGGCATGCCATACGTAATGTGAAACTATTTTTCGGGCAGAACAACGTCTACCGGGTCCGTTAGTACTAAAGTTGCTGGGTACGTTTAAGGTTGCAGATAGCATGTGCTACATAAATGTACGCAACATTACCTTAGTTTGTAACGTATGTAATGTTCAGACTTAGAAATTTTTAAATTGATTGTTTTTGATTTTTTGTTTTTACTACTTTTTTGAGATATTTTTTTAATATTCATCAAGTGTGTATAAATCACCTTATGGCGAAATAAATAGTATTTTCATTTATTAAAAAAGGTATAAAAATCAATAAAAATTATTTATGTTTTGTACTACTGTGAATTATACTATTTATGTGCAATAAATAAATAAATAAATAAAATAAAAAGCTAATAATGTATTGCACGCCAGCCCCCCATGTTACCGGGCGGGTGTCGATACGTGTTTTAAGTCTCAATAGGCAGCGCTCGGCGTCTAGTTCGCTCCGAAAGCCTCAGCGAGCTCCGCTTGACAGTCGAACGTATCCGAGCTGTCAGTGTGTTCCGGGTAGAACTCCCTGTATATCTTGTCCAGTAGTGCTTGCCTGGAAAGATAACGACAATTTTTATTATACGCAAACCGAGACAAAAATAAGACAAAATTTTAAGTTTACCTATATTCTTACCCGTGTAAATACCGCTTGGTGTCCATAAATACATTACATTACTATCCATAATAGTATTCGTGCCATCCATAAATTACGTCACACGATTTTGAAGCTTTTTTTGGTCCCCTCTGCCGCCCTTATCAAAGCTTGTCCTATTTATGAGACCCCTGTTGTACTACTCCCCTTAACATGTGACGTAATTTATGAAAGGCCCGTAAGGGAAGTAGCAAATATTACCAACACAAATGCCTATAATAACATCACTCACTAATCACTTCAGCCTAATAAGTCTACTGCTGGACATAGGACTCCACAAGTTCGCGCCAAAAATGGCGTGAATTGTTGTGTTTGTACAAAAATTAGTTTTTTTTTCTGGGTATATATTCTTGTGGGTTCTTCCGCAGCGCCCCGGAGTAGGGAAAACATTAACGAACCCGAAGTGAAGTGGCTTGGTGGATTAAACTCCTATACAATAAGAGGTCTTTGAATAGCATTAAATAAGTCTAAGGCCAATTCAATTCATGCAAATTGAGAGCTTGATTTTATTAACTTTCTTCCTCTGATAAACAGACTTTCTTAATATCTTCTTTGAAAATTATTCTCGGTCGATTTAGGCTCGACTTTTGCTCACGACGAATATCCTTACATATTTGACATATTTGACTCTACCTATTTTCTAATTCAAGCTAACCACATTCTACAATCACATATTAAATATGGTATATTCTTTTATACTCATTAAGATTTCAATTTTATAAATTATCGTTACGACTGACATAAGACATAACGGTACACGTTTTATAAAAATTTCTTTCTACTTAACATAGAAAAAAAAGGACATCTCTTATTTAAATAATAATAAAAATAAAAACAATACCTCTTATCCTATACTATTTTTCTACTTTACATTGAAGAGTTTAATTAATATATTTCTTTATATCTTTTGACAGAGGAACCGTAAAAGAAAGGACGACCAACAAATAACAAAAGAGTATGAAAAGTAAGAATTATCAACTCACTTAGCAGCTAGACCACCACCGGGCGGCAGACCGGGTATGTTCTCCTTCACGAGTTCCTTGAGCACGTTGGAGAAGCACACGTCCTCCTCCTGACCGGAGTTTTGCTGTATTAGCGCTGGAAAGAAATTATACATTTTAGAGTTAGTACATACATAGAAAGCGTGCAGCGTGGTGACTATGGGCAAAACACATGAGTTCACGCCATTTTTGACGCAAACTTTTGGAGGCCTATGTCCAGGAGTGGACTGTATTAGGCTGAAGTGGACATACATAGATAAAAAATTTGAAATATAATTTAAAAAATAGAAGATTGCTGTTTTTAGCTACTGATAAATGGCAGTCTACTGGTTCTATATCAAAAATAGATAAAGATGTGTGAGATCAAAATTAGAAGACATTATTAATATAAAAATATACAACAAAGATATGGTTGCCGTAGTTTGGGCGTTTATGGTTATAATGTTAAAAGACTTCTTAAAAAAGGTGGAGGTTCTCAATTCGAATATATATTTTTTTGTATGTTATCTCAGAACTTCACTGGGTGGACCGAATTCGATTATTCTTTTTTTAATCGAAAGGTGGTGCTTGGCATATAGCTCCATTTAAATTTAATTGAGAACCGACGAGCACTTTTTGAATAATTTTTGATAACGCGTATTTACTTGACTATTTTTTCGTGTACCTAGATTATATTACTTATCTATGTAATTAAAATGTTTTTTTTTTTTTGTTAGCGTGCAAACACAAATACATGTGTTTCCGGAGGCCGAAACAGAACTCACATCTCAGTGAGAGGCGTTAGTGTCAAGCGTTAACTTGCTTTATTACTACATTTCATTCTACGTAACATTGGCGAAATCATCTGTACTCATTTAGCACTATTGAAAGCCATTAACCCTGAAGAAGACTATATTTCAAGTTTTTTTTTTTTTTTTAAATAACACAATATTAAGCTAGTACTATAATCACTATACATACAAACGATAAACGTTAAAACGTATCTATTATTAAGGTAAAATAAGTTTAACATAATGTCCAACGTCGCGTCGCAGTGTAATTAGTTGACTAAAGGCTGATACTGTACTTTCCCGGTATCCCTGGAAATGCAGCCAAAATAGTCGATACAAAAATACCATAGTACGAAAGCGCACATCGTTCAATAACTTGGGTTTTTTCATAGTATACTATTTAAGTACTATACAAAATACAGATTTAAATTTAACATAATATTATGATTGAAAAAAAAGGTCTAAAAATATCACATTTGGAAATGTCAACACCGCTTTTTGGAAAATTTTAGACTTAAAAAAAAAACATTTTCTATCAATGGAGAAACTAAAGCAAATAAAGTACAAGTTTACTAGTGTGTTCTGTGTTACACGAACAAAATCGTAAATACAAATTCACAAATGGACGTAATAAGCGGATTTAACCATGGTTTTTTCTCCCTCTCAATCAGAGGAGGTAGAGCTGTGTCGGTCAATCATTTCTTGCAACCCGGGTCGATCGCGACCCATTGGCAAGATGATAGTAGAGTCAGTCTGTGAGGACTCGTACGGTTGTTTGACTAACCGGCTGACCCGCGTCAAAGAAGCGAATCTCGTACAGTACGTACAGTAACAGTTATAACAATAATATGAATAACCGTAATATATAAATAAGATACCGTGTGAGATGTAGTCCGCAACGGTGCTATTATGTTTTATTCTAGAACTACTTACTAAATAATAACACAATTTAACAACGGAGTGCTTAAAAAGCTGATTTTAATATACATACTCAAAAAACAATAATACTAATTGTCACGTACGAGTGCGACTATCACAAATTTGTAAACATCTCGATAATATTTTATATTACATATTTATATGATTACTTAGTTAATCCTATACCTTGATGTATATAACATGACAGCAAAATTAAGAAAAATAGAGATAAAATCGAAAAATTCTATTTTTTTCGACTAAAAATATTCTAAAACCGCTTAGTTATCGTATCACACATTAAAATATTAAAAATCCACGTAACATTGGACGAAATCAATAACGAATTACTGAGAACCGTTATTCCCTGAAACTGTATGACGCTTTGACGTGTTTCGTGCTGATTTCCGATACGTCAACGTTAAACGTATAAACCTTTCAACATGCCTAATTCAAGAGAAATATACACAACTAAATTTATATATATTATAAATATATTATTACAAATAGTTTTATTTTTTAACCGACTTCAAAAAAGGAGGAGGTTACTCAATTCGACCGAATATATACATATATATTATATTCGGATATAACTTCGTCGTTTATGAACCGATTTTGATAATTCTTTATTTGTTGGAAAGGAGATATCCCTGGTGTGGTACCGTGATAAGGAAACCAGGATCTGATGAGATCCCAGGGAACCGAGGGAAACTTTAGAAAATCCGCATAACTTCTAACTGGGTGTACCGATTTTGAAGATTTTTAATTTCATCGAAAGCAGATGTTATCATGTAGTCACATTTAAATTTCATCGAGATCTGATTACAACTAAGTAATCTTTGATAATGCGTTACTTGACTATTTTTTCGTCTACCTCCTACGTTGTATTACTGTCGATATAATTGAAGTCGGTTTTTTTTTGTTCGCCTGCAAACACAATTGTTTTATAAATTTTTCCAAGAACGAAAAGTTATTATTGCTATAATTATATGCTATAATTTTCAGAATTTTTACATAACATTAAACGTGATATCAAATACCATAATAAATTGATATTAATTTAATGTTTATTAGTATAAAAAACTACATTACAAATTATGTTTTAAAGATAAACATTTGTGATTTCTTTTCGAGTAAGTTAGATTTTTTTATAATTTACCAGAAAAGACAAAAAAGTTCAATGGTATGTAAAATCCAAATAAATACAAAGTACTATTATATGACGTTCAGCTAGTTTCTTTTCGATACTCATTTATCATTTAGTTAGTTTCTCGTTTAGTAGTGTGAAACCGGGATGACTATTATCTTGGGTCTTATTCAAATAATTTTACACTAATTCCTACCATATCTATATTTTTCTTAAAACCTTATAAATAAATATAATATACCAACTACTTGTAAATGTAACGTTACCTGTAAGAGAAATGAAAAATATTTAGTTTTTTCTATATTAAAATGTTCCAAGTGGGTGGCCTATTTCACGCAAAGATTTTATGTTCCGTGTCCGTGTCTCATAATAGGGTCAGATGGGGGCTATCGCCCGAGGCGTTGCAGAATGTAGACTGCACGGAGATGCATGAACAAATAAAATATTACAAATACTAAAATATATACACTTTTTATTTAAATATTTTATACTTTATTGTAAAACCACAAATATGATTTTAATAACAACTCAACAGAAAAATCTTTAAAGGATAAATTTTAGGATTTAAGCTTTTTGTGTTAAAATTATAATTTTTTTATTTCTTTTTTTTTTTGAGAAATATTTTGATTCTAAGCAGATTGACAGTACTTCTGTGCTCTTTATAAATTTTAAATTCTATTTTAATTAATAGAATTTTCTAATTCGCAGTAATATTGACAACATAACATCACTATTGTTCATATGTTTACCGGTTTTTAACTCAAACAACTTATTTTAAGTTACATCTCCTTTTAAAATTACCATCATAAATCAACAAACATATCAATTTTCATTGAACCGATACATGTTTAGTCTACAAATAATTACTTACAAGATGATAACGATGCGATAACGGTTTATTAATTAAATACTGATATTACTCGTAATTATAGCGCCATTTTATTGCATAAAAATAATGCATTTGACAATAACATGTGTCCGGTTTCTAACATTTTTTTTTAAAACAACTGCGAAGTCTCTTTTCGATTCTTCTCTGCAGAATCTACATTTCGAAGCGGTGGCTGCTTCACTTTTTATAAGTAATTAATTAAAATAAATACAATATTTATTTGTAAAGTAACGATTCAATAGTGCTTTTGAAGACTACTTAGATAAAATAATTTTTGATTTATAATTAAGCTGTGATTCTTCTCCTGCGTGGGGAAAGAGGCCTATGCCCAACAGTGAGATATTAAAGGCTAAAGCGTAAACGAAGCGATTTAATTTGACATTGAATAACATATTATTGATTTTAATAAATATTCTATGTGCCAAAACAGGCAATTGTCTACCATTGGAAAAGACAACAGTGTGTGTGTTAGCATGTGAATTTGATTTGTTATTGTACTACGAGGCCCGATGCAAAATAGTTCGTCTAGTGTAAAATTTTCTCTGTGAGATTTTTTTCTAACTTCATTATTTTTGTATATCTATATAAAATATTAAGCTGTTCTACTATCGCATGTCGCGTTAATTATGCCATTTTTTTAATTATGAACCAATAAACTATTTTAGCTTTTTAAATTTATACATATTCTATTTTAAATTCGAAGAAGTTATTAGCAAAATAGTTCAATATTAATTCAAAATTATTAATTGATGCAATAGAGTTCGTCTATCGGTGATTATTCCTTCTTTGTACTATTATGTTGCATAATTTAAATTTGTAAAAGCAATTCTGTATCATTTGTCAAGTAAAACAGTATAAATTCTGAAAATTTCAGTTTTTTTCATTAGTTTCAAATAACAATGGGTCGTGGCAAACCCGTGTGTGAAGAGCTTTTAAAGCGAATAGTTTCTGGGGTCGATGCTGGCAAATCAAGTTACCAAATATCTAAAGACTTGATACTTCCCTGGGTGTCGTAAGAGGCGACTAAGGGATAACAAGGTTCCACAACCACCTTAGAACTTAAGAAGCCGACCGATGGCGGGATAACCATCCAACTGCTGGCTTTGAAATACACAGGCCGAAGACGGGCAGCAGCGTCTTCGGTGCGACAAAGCCAGCCCTGCGGTCACCAACCCGCCTGCCCAGCGTGGTGACTATGGGCAAAACACATGAGTTCACGTTATTTTTGGCGTAAACTTGTGGAGGCCTATGTCCAGCAGTGGACTGTATAGGCTGTAATGATGATGATGATGATGATGATGATGATGATGATGATGATGATGATGATGATACTTCCCAGGTCTACAGTCCAATCTATCATTCAGCACTATAAAAAGAATGGAACGTCTTCTTGTTTGAAGAAAACTGGTCGAGCACGCATCACAAGTGGAGCAGAAAACAGAATCCTGAAGAAAATTATCAAAAATAATCGTCGTGCTCGAGCTGGAGAACTCACGGTGCAATGGAAGGACGTGATTCACAAAGACGTCTCAGTTGATACTTGCAAGAGTCCTAAAAAGAATGGGTTACGGATTTTACACCGCTAAGGAGAAACCTATGGGCAACACACATGAGTTCACGCATTTTTGGCGCGAACTTGTGGAGGCCTATGTCCAGCAGTGGACTATATAGGCTGTGATGAGATGAGAAGGAGAAACCACTGTTGACTGCTGTACAAAAGAAAAAGAGGTTGAAGTTTGCTCGTGATCACTTAAATTGGACTTCCGATCAGTGGCGTAGTATGATTGGAGTGATGAGCCCAAATTTCAAGCGATAGTCGGCGATGAAAGGAAAAAAGTGATTCGGAACAAAAATGAAGCATTTCATACTGATTGTCTCAAACGCAAAGTCAAGTTTCCGGCGTCTCTTATGATATGGAGCTGCATGTCTGCTGGTGTTGGTGCAGTTTGTAGATGGTTCTATCAATTCTGCAAGGTATCAAAACCTTTTGGAAGAGAATTTACTGCCCTCTATTCCGTTACTCAAGCATCAAGATTCCTTCATTTTTCAACAGGATGGTGCTTCCTGCCATACTGCAAGGACAACAATGACGTGGCTACTTGCGAAAAGCATCCGTACAATCGAATGGCCACTTGACAGCCCGTACTTGTCGCCGATCGAAACCCTATGGTGGAAAATGAAAAAAGTTCTCCGTTAAAATCCATAAAGATCGAAGACCAACTTAAAGGCTAAACTCTTGGCTGTCTGGGAGTCAATTACGCCTGAGAAGTGTGCAGCGTTGGTTGCAACCATGCCTCTTCGCATTAAAGCAGTCATTGAGAGCAAAGGCGACACAACTAAGTGGTAAACGAACTATGTTGCGTGAGTGACAAGGGTAGACGAATACGTTTACATTATGTTTAAAAAAAAAAAAAAAATTTATGTCATGTAAAGTCATGAAAGCACGTTAAGCCGTCTGTCCCGGTTGTTATCATGTACACCTGATAGCGATCGTTACTCATAGTAGGGAATATATCCGCCAACCCGCATTGGAGCAGCGTGTGGTGATTATGCTCTGATCCTTCTCCTACATGGGAAAAGAGGCCTATGCCCAGTAGTGGGATATTACAGGCTGAAGCGAAAGTCATGAAAGAATTTCAGTTATGTTAAAATAAACTTTAAAACTTCGAATTGTTGTTTACATTTTATTAAACGTTCTTAATTATTTTGTCAATATTTACTTTCTATATTTTACGCTTTGCACTACTTTCCATACTAGACGAACTATTTTGCATCGGGTCTCGTAGTAAGAGAATATATTTGTTATAGTAAAACAAAATAATTTGACAGTATTTTAAAAATGCTGACCTTTTTAACAATTTTTTCAAATATAACTAGAAAGGCGAATAAAGAAAATTGTTCATGAACGATTTCCTATATTTTTTGCTTTAATTTTCGCCAGACATTTTGGAAGTCAACATATTACTGTTACAAAAATAAAGCCGTGACAAAAGAGATGAATATATAAATCTTCATAACAACTCACTAAAATCAAGCATATCTTAATAAGTGTTCCGTTTACCCTCACTTTCGAAACCCAAAAACCGTAGATCTAACCAACGTCATAAGTAAAATAGTTATACACAAAATTTACAATTACCATTGTTTAAAAAAAAGGCGCTCAAGAAAAAGCATTACACGCATAATGTAACCGATACATTAATTAAGATTACATTAAACTTTACAATTGTAATAGAAGGTATACGATCTCTGCACTTCCTCGACTACTCCGCGACACGTAACACTTTCCTAAACCACCACTTTATTACACAGGGTTTAGAGTACAAAATTGTAATCACGTAAAAAAATTCGTTATTTTTTTTGAAACCTTCAACCTTGACGTAACCTTTGCGAGTCTCGTGACTTTCTAAGCTATGTCTATGTGTGCGTTATTTTATTAATACGGTTACGATACAAAACTGCGTATTTTTAACTAGCTTTTGTTACCCGTTACTACGTTTGCGTAATCCGTATGAACCGTACACTTTTCTGTGGTAAAAGTAACTCTCCGTTATTCCAGACTAGCTCGCGGCTTCACTCTATTAATTTTTTTTTTTATATATAAAAAGTATCCTATGTTACTTCTTATACTTCCAAGAATATGTGTACAAAGTTTCATGATGATCGGTTAAGTAGTTTTCGCGTAAAAGCGTAACAAACAAACTTACATTCACATTTTATAATATTTTAGTAGGGATTATATTACTTTCTAATACCGCTAGGGCGGCACAAAAGCTGATGGTAATCAGTCACCGTAACCTATAGACGCCTGTATTTACTAAGATATTTTTTTTTGTAATAAAATTAAGGTAGTATAAAAGCATTCAATCTACTTGATGGTCAGGAGTTACCGTGTGCTATGGACGCCTGCAATATATATTATCCTATTCTATACCACTGAGGCTGTGGAGGTGCTGTGTGGCTACGGCACTAAAGAATTTAGCCACCCTCTCTCTTCCCGTGGGTGTCGTAAGAGGCGACTAAGGGATAACAAGGTTCCACAACCACCTTGGAACTTAAGAAGCCGACCGATGGCGGGATAACCATCCAACTGCTGGCTTTGAAATACACAGGCCGAAGACGGGCAGCAGCGTCTTCAGTGCGACAAAGCCAGTACTGCGGTCACCAACCCGCCTGCCCAGCGTAGTGACTATGGGCAAAACACATGGGTTCACGTTATTTTTGGCGTAAACTTGTGGAGGCCTATGTCCAGCAGTGGACTGTATAGGCTGTAATGATGATACCACTGAGGTGGCAAACAAACGTACGGTCCACCTGATGGTAAGCAATTACCGTTAGCCGTGCCTGCAACACTGGAACGGTATGCAAAAAGTGTATAAGAGAGTATGGCTACCAAATATTGAGAAATATTTTTTTTTTATGTCACTAGGTCGGCAAACAAGCGTACGGCTCACCTGATGGTAAGCGATTACCGTAGCTTATAGACGCCTGCAACACCAGAAGCATCGCAAGCGCGTTGCCGACCCAATCCCCAATCCCCCCAGGAGCTCTGGTCACCTTACTCACCAACAGCAACACAATACTGCTTGAAAACAGTATTATTTAGCTGTGATCTTCTGTAAGGCCGAGATACTACCCCAGTCGGGCTGCTCCATATTTTGAGCAGGAAATTCCTGCTGTGCCCTACCTCAGTTAAATATTTCACATTTGCACAGGTTTCATTATATTTTCTCGTGTATACTGAGCAATCCGTGGCCGGACACTTAATGAAGGGAAATTTTTTCGAATTATGACAAGTGTCATCAATAATTATGAATAGTTGTGAAATGTTTTTAAAATAACACATTTTGATCGTCTAATAAAAGAACTTTGCGATGCTATATTTGTGTTTTCATTTTGCATCCTTTAAACATTACTTAATCGTGAAATTATCTTCGACCGGACACTTTTGCACGCGACTGTAAAAAGAATTTTGTGATTGAAACCAAACAAAGAAATTGGCCTGGAGCGAGGCGAATTACCGCATGAATAGTGTGTACTACGTACAGCGTGGACCGTACTTTAGTTATAATATTATAATTATGGATTACGAAATATTTTTGGATGATTTTAGCCTAATACTGACACACACACTCACACACACAAACACACTTCAGCCTATCGCAGTCCACTGGACATTGGCCTCCACAAGTTTACGCCAAAAATGGCGTGAAGTCATGTGTGGTGCCCATAGTCACTACGCTGGGCAGGCGGATTTGTGACCGCAGGGCTGGCTTTGTCGCACCGAATACGCTGCTGCCCGTCCGTCTTAGGTCTTTGTATTTCAAAGCCATCAGTTGGATAGCTGTCCCGCCATCGGTCGGCTTTGTAAGTTCCAAGGTGGTAGTGGAACTGTGTTATCCCTTTGTCGCTTCTTACGACACCCACAGAAAGAAAGGGGGTGACTATATTCTTTACTGCCGTAGCCACACAACTTGACAATATTGAAAATATAATATAATTACATTTTCATTATGAAGCCTTATCAGTTAAAAATTTTGATTAACTTATGTAATGAGATACTATTTACTTCATTAAAACTTATGGCAACAGGGTTGCCGGGGAATTAAACAAATTGAATTGTTATATCTGCGTATACATTTCTAAGTTCAACATTTATGTCATGTTTATTAACTTAAGCATTACTATTTTAAGCCCTCAAAATTTAACAAAAGTTGTATTCTCGACCGTACCGATCAATCTACTTTTTGTCTTCTCCATTCTGCGTTACATTGGCAAAATTATCTGTGCTCTTTCACCACCATTGAAAACCAGTGAACTAAATAAAACAGTTTTAATAATGTTTATGAACTTTTAAGCATCTTAGGATCTGCTATAAGGTCATATATTTGCAGTAAGGTAATTTCCTAATCCACCCTTGACCGAGCGACGTTAATAAACTCTCCTCAATCTAGAACGCTGCTTTACGTCTAATAAAATCAAGAAATTACTGGTTCGAACCGGTCGACAGCCCTCAACTGAAATCGAAAATAAGATCGATAAAGACAGCTAGGATTACTCGAAGCGTTATACGGCTTCGCTTATATTAGCGTGAAACGTTCGAAAAACTCCACTCGTCGGTGAGACGTCGCGACGACCGGACGTTCATTGCTTTAACCCTTTTTGAAAAAACGTAGTAAAAAAAAACTAGCACGCCAATTAGCAACGAACAAATCATAAGAGTTAGGACTAAAGCAATGAAACTATAATAATATTTCAAAACTGACTTTAATAATAAAATTTTTAACAATGTAAATATTATTATAATATAATTATATGAATTATTTTTATTAGGTATAATGGTCGTTGAACTCTACAATATCACAAAGGTAAAAATTGACAACATAATGAACTTGTACATGGGGAGCACTTATTATCACATTTTTGTGATCGTAAAGGTAACACATGTTACTTTTACTAACTACCGTTTAACACTTTTCTTATATCTTTAACAGATAGAGTGTTTCTTTAGTTTGTGAAATGATCATGAAAACCTGCTATTTAAAAACATTTTTTTATCCGACGAAAATTAGCTAAATGATAAATTATAATTACCAACAAATAAATATGCAATAATATAGCACACATAAATAAATGTATTACATACAATAAAAAAATTCACACACATAATAATAAATTAAGCTCCGACCCTTCTACATGGAGAAAGACCTACACTGGGATATCAATCAATCAATAAAAGAAAGAAAAAATACACTAGATATTTAAACAAACTATTTACACCCATTAACGAAAATACTAAAAAAAAATAACAAATCTATCAACAATCACAGCAATTTATAACTATATAAATTAAACAGCACACATACATAAATAAACTGTAAACGCAAGTAATATTACAATTGATAACGATTCATGGTAAAATTAATACATATATTCTAGGATTCAAGTGAACATAAGGATCTTACGTCACTGACTAAAGTGTTTTATGAATCATTAAATCAAAATAGATAAGAAATGCATTGAATTGTAAAGTTATATTACCAATAGTAAAATATCCATTAACTAAAGCCAATTTTCGATATTCAAAAAACGAATTGTTCCTAACGGTTCAATTTCAAAAATCATTTTCGAAATTTAAATGTTAGCAGACGTAGTGTCGTCTATCCCGAAAAAAAAGGAAATGTCAAAGTGAAAGGGGAAGGCTCTAATTAGGTGTCATATGTATTTATTTATTTATTATTGAATATATTCAATGATTGTTGGCTGGGGGTTATGCAAATTGGTTTGGGGGTTAATCTACAACCTAACCACATATCAACAGATGCGGGATGATTAATCGGCGACCCCTAAAATAAATCGCTTTTTGACTATATGGACCGTACTGTACTACATTGTAATTAATTTAATTTAATATAATTATCGTGTTCATTTTTTTTAACTGGGAAGTTTTTTTCTGAACAAAAAGTTTGTGTTTTCACAAACCATCAATAGTAATCGGAGTAAAAGATAAGTTTTTTAAAACGGGCTGTGAAGACTTATATTAAGTTAAAGTTGATTAATTAAGTACTAATAAATAAATAATGTCATCTCCTATAGAAAACAATGCTAATATTTCATATTATTTTGTAAATAAGGCAAGATGAAAATTAAATAGCTAAAATATTTTTAAACCATTTTTAAACGTTTGTACTCGTATAAAGAAATTGAATCGTTTTTCTAATGAAATTAATATTTCGAAGCTGAAAATTGTATGTACTCGCATGATGATCGTAACTATTAAATACGTTTTAAGTATAATAAGAGAAAAAAAGTTAATATTTATAAAAATTATGACTTTTATAGCAAAAGAGTTTGGTCAAGTTACATATAAAGTTATATCTAAGGAAATTGGTACAAGTAGGGGAGGTAGGTAATTAAGAAAATCTCTAAAGAAGTGTCTCTCTGACAAATAAATTCATATGTATATGAACTCTTCTATAACTATGTAAATTTTAGCGCCATCTTCAACCAGTTGTCGATAACACTATTTGACAGATGACAGTATCCGACAGTAAAGTTTTTATTATTCATTTTTACCATCGAATTATATCTTTATGAGACATTTCTATTCATATAAATTAACATCTTGTGCTGTGTGGCTACGGCACTAAAGAATTTAGCCACCCCCTCTCTTCCCGTGGGTGTCGTAAGAGGCGACTAAGGGATAAAACAATTCCACTACCACCTTGGAACTTAAGAAGCCGACCGATGGCGGGATAGCCATCCAACTGCTGGCTTTGAAATACACAGGCCAAAGACGGGCAGCAGCGTCTTCGGTGCGACAAAGCCAGTACTGCGGTCACCAACCCGCCTGCCCAGCGTGGTGACTATGGGCAAAACACATGAGTTCACGTTGTTTTTGGCGTAAACTTGTGGAGGCCTATGTCCAGCAGTGGACTGTATAGGCTGTAATGATGATGATGAACATCTTAAAGTTGCATAATAATTGTGGTGAAACGGACCGACCTATTCTACCTCCCGCTGTCAAAGTCTATTTGTGTCGTCATCCGTCGAATAGCGTTACCCACAATTGGTAAAATAGGCCCTTATTCTTGAAGATAAACATGTAATACAATTAAATTTTTAAATTTACAATATAGGGTATACTATAGACAAAATTTTATTTGATTTTTACTAAGTAGTGCACAGGAAGACTACGACTAATTGACTTTATATGGAAAACACTTTTAAACAGTAAATGTGTCTTTGAGTGTAAATCTTAAAGTACATAAATTTAGTAATATAAGATACATTTGGCTTTCCTTAAAACTATTTCTATATCCGATATTTTGAAATCTTGAGAATATATTTCAAACGTCATTACATAGTCGTAACCGAAAAGTCGACATTAACCATTCCATTCTCCAATCCAAGTCCAATAATATGCCCCCGATTTTTAGGGTTCCGTACCTCAAAAGGAAAAAACGGAACCCTTATAGGATCACTTTATTGTCCGTCTGTCTGTCAAGACCCTTTTTCTCAGGGACACGTGGGAGGCATCAAGCTCAAATTCATATCAAAAACTCAAATCTACTGTTCCTTGGAACTGTGAAAAAATCAAAGTTCGAAGCCAACACATGTAGCAAATTTTCGATACTCACAAGGGAATCAAAACCTACAGAGAACTTCCCGTAAACTCAGAATCTTGAAATTTGGTACGAAGCAACGTCTTATAGTACGGATAAATGAAAAATTGCGAAAAGTATAAATTTATAGTTACATCATTAAAAAAATTATTTTTAATAATTTTGTCTGTACGGAACCCTTAGTACGCCAGTTCGACTCGCACATGGCCGGTTTTTCGTTTACAAAAGAAAAATATTATATTTTTATTAGAGATTAAATTGTAAAAAACTAAAGGTACTGTTGTTTTAAAGTACCTTAAGTGTAATTTCGACGATAAATAATTTAAATTTAAAGTTTGAACATTATTAAGGTTCTGTTATCGAAAACTTCTAAACAAAGTTACAAAAGAGTGAATGTGTCAAATACGTGGTAGTGTGTGGATGTTTGTTTAAAATAATATTAGCATTCTGCACTCCTACTCTATATAAACTATAAGTGTGCTAAATTTCATACTCCTCCGTCAGTGAAATTTTCGTAAAAAGGGGTACAAAGTTTTTAGTTCCGCCAACGATGACGAGAAAGAGGCCTATGCTAGGGATGTTAAGAATCGTATATTACTCTATACACGAAGTATCGTATATCTATAGTAACTAAAATCAAAGACAGTTAATTGAAATTTGCTTTTTAAACGTCCAAATATAAACTTGACGTGAGACATCACTAAATCTCTGAAAACTAATTCCATATAGTAATTAAAGTGATTCTTTGTAAGAATACACGAAAAAGTTTTTATCGTCATTCACAATTAATTGTTTTAGTTACGATAGTCGTTGCTTTAAAAATAACAAAAAATGCCACTCTTAAGCTGAAATAACAATGGGTTAATTAATTTAGACATCTAATATTTTGTAAATACCTACATTATTAGACTTGTTTTAAAATTTTCGTATTCAGAAACCTTTATCACACACACAAATATAAAATAGTTTTGTCAAGCAGGATTTAAAACGAAACAGATTTTTTATCAATGATAATCAGTTCTTTAGATCATCCAATGTTAAATAAGACAAAAACTTTAATATGACAAATTAGTTCCAGCATCTAAAGGAGCGTTCACTTTACGGCACAGTCACTGTCCTTTCGCTGACATTATATATGCTCATATCATATCGACGTTAAAGAGGCCATGCAAGCTACGACTGTTGTAGTATGTGGTCATTTACTTTGTCATATTTTTTCTTTATGTAACTAGGTCGGCAAACAACCGTACGGATCACCTGATGGTAAGCGAATTAAGCGAATACCGTAGCCTATAGACGTCTGTAATACTAGAAGCATCGTAAGGGCGTTGTAAATCTCTTATCCCCAATCCCTCCAGGATATCTTGGGTCACAAAATTTTGTAAACTTTCAAAAGACTATAATTAGTGATAGAATATGTTCGTTTGTCTAGACGTGGTTTTAGAAATGGGACAAGGTAGGATAAAGAATAAAGCGGCAAATTCAGGGAACGCTTAAATCATATTATAATTACATAAAAACTTGCTTCAGAAAGCTCCTAATATAATACAATGTAATATAATTTGTTGAAATTTTTTAATTTTTAAACTCACTACTACCAAGGAACGTAACTACAATTTTTTGTCTTGATTGCACTAAAAAATAAAAATATAAATTAATGTAGAACTAAAGCGATTGAATGGCCTCCTTGCAATGCTTACTGTACATCCTACGCTGCTTTCAAGTTCGCGACAGTTCATCCGTACATTACAAAGCCCACTCGTAATAAAGGTATATTCACCAGGCTGAATTGAATACGAGAAACAAACGGAATAGAGGCATTGTGATCTGTATATTTATTAAGAAGCGCAGAAACTTCGAGATAGTTACATTATTATTAAAAGAAATATAAATAGAAAGTACTGACAACGAAGTCCTGTCATTCCTTCATAAATATAATTGAATAAGTAGGTTTATCCTGTACCTACAATTGTCATTTTAATGATTTAAGTTTTTTTTAAATAATTGAATTTATGAATGTAATATTTTTAAATCTTATAATATAATTCTATTTTTTTTTTGTTACTTTTTAAATATGGTAATTATGATAATTAAGAAATGGTAATAAATTTGTAAGTGATTAATTATTTTTTCATTATAATTTTAAAACGTTAACTTTCGTGCACTAAAATATTGACACTCAATCTCAGATCACAACTAAATAATACTGTTTTCAAGCAGTGTTGAGTTCCTGTGGTGAGTAAGGTGACCAGAGCTTCTTCTGGGGGGGATTGGGGATAGGGTCGGCAACGCGCTTGCGATGCTTCTGGTGTTACAAGCGTCTATAAACTACGGTAATCATATGCATTCAAAATCATAGTATAAAAAAATGTAAATAAGTGTGTTTCCCGATATTTGTTGTCGAATAATCGCAATCGCGGTAAGTCACGTTTAAGTCACAAGTGTAAGTAAAATATTATTTACGTAATGACTATTACTGTATAGATAACATAATAAAAAATAATTGTAATACTTGAATTTGTGTACTTAGGGTTGTCATAAATCAGACAACAAAATATTTGACACCAAAAATTGAAATCTACCAAATTTAATATTTAATTTAAAATTGTTCATATTTACTTATTCAACAAATAAAAAAAATCTATGTTTTTTTAATATTGACGCCAATAAATTTATTATAAATTATTTCATTGCCAAGGTAAAAAGTTAAATGTTGGAAAAATCCCAGTGCAAAATAAACAAATTAGTAGAAGTCGTCAGTTAATTGAATAATTTACCCAATTGTCACGAAAGAAGGTTAATGAATTCTTCAATGTACCTACGTAAGATTTTGTTTATAAGTGTACATATATGAAATTATGTATATCGAGTGTATTTTGGATCTATTTAGCATTTTAGCATGCACTGTAATCTAAACGACTTAATGATTTTGTGTATATCTACTTGTGTGTATCATTTATGGAAATAAAAAATTAGCATCTTTTGTGATATATAAAAATAATTTTTCCTGGTTGTCATCACAATGTAATGACGATGATGATGGCGATCGTTATTAATGCAAGGGAAATCATCTGCAGTAGAGAAGCGTAGTGAATTAAGCTCAAATATTTTTCCTAGATTAAAAAAGAGACCAGTTCAGTTCATTGCAGTTCACAACATTATTTTTCTAATATAAATGATAGCAATTAAATATCGTTAAGTAGATACTGTGCTTTGATTGCTGTGTGGTTACGGCAATGAAGAATATAGCCACCCTCTCTCTTCTCGTGGGTGTCGTAAGTGGCGAATAAGGGATAACACAGTTCCACTACCACCTTGGAACTTAAAAAGCCGACCGAAATACACAGGCCGAAGACGGGCACTAGCGTCTTTGGTGCGACAAAGCCAGCCCTGCGGTCACCAACCCGCCTGCCTAGAGTGGTGACTATGGGCAACACACGAGTTCGCGCCATTTTGGCTGCGAACTTATGGAGGCCTATGTCCAGCAGTGGACTGCGATAGGCTGAAATGACGATGATGATGACGAAGTAGATAGCTAGAGAAATAACAAAACTGTGTTATATTTATTCAGACATTCCTACGACGACGGGTTTAAATCACACGGGTAAAGCCCGCCAATCGCATGTAGTATGTATGTATTTATCGTGACATCACATTAGAGTAACGAATAAAAGCATTGGTTGTTTTTTGCAGTTAAATATTTTCTTTGTATCCCTTATAAATTAACTTGCATTAACATTGAATCTGGTTAATCGCGAATAATCAAATATTTTGTATACAATTTTTTTTTAATACACAAATCACTACTTTTAAGAGACGGAATACTAGTCCAACTCTGTTTATAGAAATACAACAGGCTTCAAAAGAAAAATGTATCGATAATTTCTACATTACTAACGCAATTTTAATAACATTCAGTATTTTTTTATACAACTAGGTCGGCAAACAATCGTACCGCTCACCTGACGGTAAGCGATTACCGTAGCTTATAGACGCCTGCAACACCAGAAGCATTATAAGCGCGATGCCGACCCAACCCCCAAATCCCCCCAGGAGTTCTGGTCACCTTATTCACCAACAGGAACACAACACTGCTTGAAAACGGTATTATTTAGCTGTGATCTTCTATAAGGTCGAGGTGCTACCCCAGTCGGGCTGCTTCATATTTTGAGGAGGAAATTTCCTGCTGTGCCCTACCTCGGTTAAAAGTCAGTAGATCATTAAGCTAACTAGTAACAGTAGAAATATAATAAAGAAGATCAGTTTTCCCTGAAAAACATAATACCTTTGTGTTTTAGAGTATAATTCAGTTGGTGTAGTATTTCTTGGCGTCGATATGTGTTCATAGCTTGAATATGTAAAGCGGAAACCTACGAATATCGGTTACTACATACATAATATGTATCATTCCATGCAAAGCTGTCGTTTGATAAACTAGATCATGCAAACGAAATTAATGCAATCTGTTTGGTTCGTGTCCTACGGAACTATGTCAAATATAGACACTGTAATTTTTTTCAAAGTTGGTTTAAAATAGTTTTTAATGTCATAATAATTATTACATTTGATTTTACGCATTATTAGATATATCTCGAAATGTGTTTGTCACATCTCAATTAAATTTAAATGGGACCACATGACACGCCACATTTCGATTTCAAAAAATCTAAAAGTTCTGAGCTAACATTAAAAAAAAAACCAACTATCGGATTGAGAATCTCCTTTTTTAGGAAGTCAGTTAATAAAAAGGTCAGACATAATCATATTATTATAATGCAGGAGGGTAAAGCGGCGGAGAGAAGTCAAGTAACAAATAACTGTTTACGATATTAATATTGTAAATGAAATGATTACTGATGATATTAGTCTAAGATGCGTTTTGAAATCGATTCACATTAAAAACATTTAAAGATAACCTAGCTTACTTGATTATCATTATAAATTTGATTAAAAAGAACCGTTGGTAATATCATCGAACTGATAAGATTCCAAATTCGAATTCTAAAAAAAAACTACGTAATAATAATGGCGCTATTTTGTAAACAAAGTTTTGGCACGTGGATAAAATTTAATTTATATAAATTGTTATGTTATGAATAGAAATTAATCGTATGAGCATTAACTTACGATTAATATTTAATCGATAAATCCTTGAATTTGTATACACAAGTGGAAAATTAAAAGATATTTATAGTTTTTAGATATAAGACACGAAAAAAATTTGAAACTGCAAATACGTACAAAACGGTTAATAATAGTTTAAACGTAAGAGTTACTCGAAACTTGAATCGTAATAACATTGTTAATTTTCATTTAATACACGAAAATCGTATAAAAATAATTAACTAAAATGCTCAGAGATTGTGAGCCGATAACATTGATTATATATTTTTATCACAATATGAATCACTCTTAAAATGACGTACTTTAAGGCAACTTTATTATTATGTAGATACTACGTAATATATTTTATAATTTTTATGTATTAATGTAATAAAGATAATTATTGTAAAATGTATGATAATTGTTTTAAATTACTTTTCTCTTGAACTTCTCACTATATAATTGTTTAATAATCTACTCATAATAATTCTACTTTGTAATGAGTTTTTATTATATTAAAAGGGTTTTTATTAAATTAATTATCATTTAAATATAATAATAATATTACCAAAATTATTAATATTTTTTTCAACTTATTATTATATATTTTACCTTTCCAGCGTTCCTGTTTTTAGAAATAAATGCAGCCTATCAAATAAATATGTATATATAAACACTGGTTTTCTGTAATATAATCAAAACGGTACTTTACACATATCTCTAGTACTTGATTGCGCTAAAATCAAAACTATGACACATTTTTATCTGATAATTGTTTGTCTTTAATACCAACACCACCTTACCCAACACTATACGTTTATATCAGACCTATCTGTGTATGATGAAAACTAAGACCACACTTAAGGGCCATTTTCTATAAACATTATTTATTCCGTTTTAGACGTGTGTTATTAGTATCTTCATACTACTTAGTTACAATGTATATTTCCTCACAGGCCCCACTGCAACCAGGGGCCCTAAATATTTCAAAGTATGGTTTCTCATTATCAAAAAGGCAAAACAAAATATATTAATTTAAACTCAATAATAATAAAAATAAATAAAATTAGTAAGCCTATTTAACAGTGATATGAACTCACTGTTGATCTTTCGTGGGGCCCTCAATTTCCTATACCTGGGGGCCTCGACATAAAAGTACATGTGTATTTTCTAGAAGTAATACCGACAAATAATTAACAAAAAACGTACAAAACCAATCTAAACAAGTATTACATCAACCCTGCATTTTGCTACTATTGCTTTATAGACCTTTCTTGAGGCCTCGAGATTTCCTATTCCCGGGGGCCTCGTCATAAAAATTCATACGTATCTTCTAATACAATGCCAATAAATAATTTACAAAAAAATTAGCATGTAATTAAATGTATTAAACTTGTAACATCAACACTGTACCTTACTACAATTGCTCTATAGACTTTTAATGGGGGCCCTCAATTTCTTATTCCCGGGGGGGCCTCGACATAAGTACTTCTAATAGTAAAAATGACAAATAATTTAAAGAAAATGACCATATAAAACCCTATTACAAATACATTAACCCTGCACCTCGCTACTATTGCCGTCTGTCTGTCTGTCGGTCCGCGTGTGCGCGCAGGCATGCAGTAGAGAGTAATAGCAACCTGTGAGTCGTTGTCGCAGCGTTTCGTCTAATTCTCGGTCGGCTCGCTGGGCCTCTGGGTTGGGCTTCGGTGCGGCGGGGAACACCACTAACACGATGCTCATATTATCCTTGCTACCCTGAAATATTTATGTCTTGGTTAGGTTTATGGATATTTTTCTCTGTACCTATAAAAAGGAATTAATTTAGAACATATTGTATATATATATTTTTAGTCGTGTGTAAATATAATTAAAATTGAGTTAATTACAACGGTTTTTATATAAAGTATATAAGCATCTATCACCATGTTCTCTACAGACGTCTTCTAAACCACGCTACATATAGAAAAATCATACTGCAGAATCAATCGTCCTTTCGAAGCTAAAAAAAAAACTTAGGGGAATATATGTATTGCATAGTTATCTTATACAGAGTCATCACAGTAACCTGACGAGATTAAAAGTGCCTTTTCAAATTATATCATTTATGGAAACTGAAGAAAATATTAGTCTCAAAAATAACGTACACTCAAAAATTAATGTTGTGTGAGATTTGGGTAGCATCCTAACATGTCAGATAATTTTTTTTTACATTTAAAATAAAAATAAATTATATTTTAAATGAACAGTAAATATAACATCACCCTAAACAATTGAAAGGATCTTCTAAACCAATAAAAATAGAAAAACATAAGCAAATACACTACTTTCTATGTCAAAGCAAAAATGAATAGTACTGCAGATATTGACAATCTGTTATGAATGAACTCATTGTTATACCACAAATGGAGCGGGCTTAAAAGACTGGGTGACACAATTACCACTATTGCACGAATAAAACAATACATAATAGCTTTGATTCTGATATTTTAAGGCTGCATGACCTATTTATAACATATACATATATAGGTTTCATGTTGTCACTATTTTAGTTTAATTATGTTTGTAAAAATTAGCTATTAATTTTTTTTTTGTTAATAATGCCTTTCTGTACTTAGTAAAATAAGATGTAATTGTTACTTTTCAAGTCCCTTAGTGGATTTCACAAATAATGGATTGATACCAATATGCAATTTTTAAATATTACCAGACTTCAAATAAATTAAAAGTAAAAAAAAACCTTTTTAAAAAACTAGCTTTTATTTGACGATTATTAAACGAAAAAAAATAAATTTATACTGTAAAACTTTTACTATCTACTTAGGGGTTGATGGCAAGCGATTACAGCCTACAGACGTCTGCAACACTACAAGCATTGCAAGCGTGTTGCTGAACCTACCCGCAATCCCTCCCAAAAGCTCTGGTAACCTTACTCATCACAGGAACACAACACTGCTTGGAAGCAGAATTATTTAGCTGTGATCTTCTGTAAGGTCGTGGTACTTCCCTAGTCAGGCTGCTCCAGATTTTAAGCAGGATATTTCCTGCTATATACTTCAGTTATTACTAAGTTTTTACTGGGATTTCGATGATTCTTTTTTTAATTGAAAGGCGGTGCTTGTCACATGGTCCCACTTAAATTTGATTGATAGCAGCTATCTCTATAGATAGACAGACAGATAGCAGTATTAGTAATAGGATTCTGATATACCATTTACATTTTTTTTTCCATTTGTTGAAGATGGAACATTGAAACGAGAAAATAAATTTCAAAACTAGATTTTTTTTGTCAACTGATATAGTAATTTCAAAATCATATTTTATCTATGCTGTGTGATAATATTTAAGATTTTAAATATTCCTATTTAACTAATAACCATAATTATAATAAATAACCTTACTTAAACAATACACTGATGTAGTAATGCACTTTTTGGATAATCTTCATATCTTTACATATAAAGAGCTATTTATACTTTTTCATGGGTTTTTTCTTCTGCTCATAGAAGAATTATTAACATAGAACAATACATACTATTTAAATACAATAATTGAATTTGTTTTTAAGACATTCAAGGGTAATACCTACATCAAATCCCTATATCTTCATAGCATTGTATTCTATTTAACATGAATATTGATATATATGAATATATATTACAATATTTCTTTTTTTTTTTTTTCAATTCTTCGAAACCACAGCTAAATAATACTGTTTACAAGTAGTATGTATTTCTATGGTTAGTGTTTAGGCTGTCACTAATAAGAAGATTTTATTATACATATTTTAAGTTAAAGTTTTATTGTATAAAGTTGCAACACAGTAAATTAGTTTTTTACAACTGGTATCACCGTTCCTGCCCAGGCGTCACTTTACTTGCAAGAGAGAATCGAAGCCATCAAAAATGGAGTCGAATAATCTAGCATTAATTTAACAAATTATTCATATTCATATTCATGTAAGCGCAAACAGTTAGTAAGATGAGTGGGGGGATTGAAGGTAGGTTTGGCAAAATGCTTGTTATGCTTTTGGTGTTGCAGGTAAGCTGTATGCTTAATTACTGACCCAGTTGTTTAAAACAAAAAAAAAATGAGTATGCATGATTTTCTCACCTAGAGCTCTAACCCTTCCATACATGGAGAAAATGCCTATACTAAGCAATGAGACATTACATACTCAATCAATCAATGAATTTATCTTATTTTTAGTTATAATGTGATTTTTATACAGTTGCAATTGTAAAACTGATTTACATTGTTACACATGCCATTTGTCATATTTGTATAGTTTTTTAACCAACTTCCAAAAAGGAGGAGGTTCTCATCATTACATTACAGCCTATACAGTCCACTGCTGGACATAGGCCTCCACAAGTTTACGCCAAAAATAACGTGAACTCATGTGTTTTGCCCATAGTCACCACGCTGGGCAGGCGGGTTGGTGACCGCAGTACTGGCTTTGTCGCACCGAAGACGCTGCTGCCCGTCTTCGGCCTGTGTATTTCAAAGCCAGCAGTTGGATGGTTATCCCGCCATCGGTCGGCTTCTTAAGTTCCAAGGTGGTTGTGGAACCTTGTTATCCCTTAGTCGCCTTTTACGAGACCCACGAGAAGAGAGGGGGTGGCTAAATTCTTTAGTGCCGTAGCCACACAGCACACACAGGAGGTTCTCAATTCGACTGTTTTTTTTTTTTATGTATCAGAACTTTTGACCGGGTGGACCGATTTCGACAAATTTTTTTTTATTCGAAAGGTGGTTTGTGTCGATTGGTCCCATTTAAATTTATTTGAGATCTAACAACTACTTTTCGAGTTATATCTAATAATGCGTTTTTCCTTGACGCTTTTTTGTCGACCTACGTTGTATTATACCGCATAACTTTCTACTGGATGTACCGATTTTGATAATTCTTTTTTTGTTGGAAAGGGTATATCCCTAGTTTGGTACCATGATGAGGAAACCAGGATCTGATGATGGGATCCCAGAGAAATCGAGGGAAACTCTCGAAAATCCGTAATAACTTTTTACTGGGTGTACCGATTTTGATAATTTTTAATTTAGTCGAAAGCTGATGTTTATCATGTGTTCACATATAAATTTTATCGAGATCTGATAACTACTTTTTGAGTAATCTTTGATGACGCGTAGTTACTTGACTATTTTTTCGTCGATCTACATTGTATTACTCTTCGATGTAATTGAAGTCGGTTTTTTTTTCGTTTGCGAGCAAACACAATTATTTACTGTACATATATAAAAGTAAACTAAACATAAGACTGTAATTAATCTACTTTAGTTCAAACCCTATGTGCTATTAAGCTATTAAACTTAAGCTCTAAAAATAAATTATTGTCAAATTAAGTGCCTGTTTCTCTTACAGATAAATTTTATTTCTTATATAAATTACTGCTAGTATTTATTAGCAGGAGGTGAAGTGGTTAGGTTTCGTTTGCTTCAACAATCAAATTAAAACTTTCGGATGTTAAAAATCAACATATCCAACAAAAGCGGAGACGAATGGTCAAAATGAACGAAATATATAATAAATCTTTATCTGTCATCTATTACAAATCAGATAGTTTTATTGACAGCCTTTTTGTATTACTTTAATTCCACCGATAAACTGCCATGCAGATTGGCTGGTTAAGATATTGTAAATTATTTGGGTAAAATAAGAATTTATTGTTATAACCAGAATTACAGATCTTTAGCTAACTTGTTTACCTCAAAAGCTATCTTATCCAGAAATATTAATATTATAATGTTATTATTACATATTAAATTTTAACTGATAAATTCTAATTCCTTACACCAGCACACAAAGCAGATCTTTGATTATCTACACACATATTTGCTACTTAATTGAACGTGATACTATTAGCTAACATTTACGTGCAAAATATTATCTGTGTAAAAAATATCATGACATTTAAAGATTAAAAAACACAACAACAAGACAACCTATCGTAAATATTTATTTCTTGTAACTTATTTTTTGATCTCAGTTTATGTATTACTTTAATTATATTAGTAAGGTCAATGTCAAATAATTTAATATCAAACCCCTAATTAAGTTAAAAATGTTACAATATAATAATCATTCCTCGTTACTTTTGTGTGTGATCAGGTTACGACTACTTATCTCGGGTTTTATAAACAATATATTTGTCAGTAGCGCCATTACTTGAGATACAAAAAGAAGACAAATAACTTAAAGCAGAAAACTTCATAGGAAACATGCCAAAATTTTTAGAGTCTTCCTTAGGAATGAAGTGTTTAGTAATTATTTGATCATAAGTACCACACATTTCTGATATTTCTAAAATGAAAGTTATAATCAATGTACATATTTGATCTAAAGACTTTTCACTCCACTGTTTCATATTTCCATTGATTTTTTGCAACACTAACCAGATTAAAACCTTTATTTGACAAATGTAATTATTGTGCAGTTAAACGGAGTGTAATCATTGAGAAAACATATTAAATTACAGTTAACATATTTACCTTATAAAGACAGGTGTCGATGACCTGATTAGTGATAGCCACAAGATCGTCTGTGAGTTGCAGTAACGAGTGCACATATGCACACAGAGCCTTGTTGCTCATCACGTCCCACACTCCATCGCAGGCCAATACCAGGAACTCGTCCTCAGACTCTAGCCGCTCGTGTACTGACACCTCGGGTTCCGGCGACACAAGCTGTTCACAAGGCCCACGATCCATCACCTTCTTGTATTCGTAGTCCCCTAACGCCCGCGATACTGCCAGACTGCCGTTCACGCGCTGTATCATAACAGAACCACCAGCTTGCACTATACGAGACTTTTCCGAGGGCAACTCCGGTTTGTGGTCTCGGGTCGCGAATATCGGTGCTCCGTTCCGTGCCAGAACCGCTCGAGAATCGCCACAATTAGCTATGTATATCTGCTTAGGAGAGACAAACGCACAGACTGCTGTCGATCCAGATTTTTCCACGCCGTTCGAAAGCTCAGGCAGCTCTCTCATCTTCTTATCTAGGTCGAGAAAACCAGCACGTATCGCCTCCACAATATCATCTCGCCGAAACTCCTCAGTTTGTAGGATACTCTCGAGCAAATTATCCGCACAGTGAGCTGATACCCGTGCACCCGCATGGCCGTCAAATACAGCGAAATACGACCAGTCCGATAATGTTCCGTTTAGAGTGAGCTGCGCGTGATGTGCATCCTCCATCTCAACGCGCCAGCCCTGCATCGACGCCACGCCATAGCGAAGACCGTTACCTTCTCCGCTCTCGTTGTACTTCTTAGTCTCGGGCTTGTTTAAAAAGGCCCCCATGCTGAGTCCCTCTGTATTGTATCGCTATTCGCACATAGTTTCCACACCATCAGGCACTCGAAAAAACGTCGCGACCGATAACGTTAAAGGCAAGTAAAAGCATCACTGGATCTAAGATACGATCTCGTCTCAGGTGAATTATAAATCTGTTACACTCAATTGTTATTGGCACAGGTTTGATAAGTCCAGATTTTGATTTTGCAGCTTACTCTGAATACTCTGCTTCTACGTAATTAACAATACTATGATGTTGCGTCGAACTCAGTGACAAATGGTGCTCTCTACGAAATCGTAAAACGAAAAAGCAACTCAAAAGAATGAATGGCGGACATAAATAGTAATTGTCTATGACTGGTTCCCAATAAAAAGTATACATAATTACATAGTCAATTTCATATGATATTTCATATGCTTTAGTAACAAGAAAGATATTGGACGAAATCACCAAAAACAAAGTTATAAAGACTTAAGAATTGTGCTTCTCAAACTAATATTATTGAGATTTTATAGTTTTCATTTTTTTTTTGTAGATTTCATTAGTAAACTTTTATTTTATCTGATGAAGGAAAACGAAAGTTAGGTTATATGCATATATTTTCCTTAGTACCTAGTTAATAATAAAATTTGTGAACCTTTTTTCAGCCTATGCCTGATTAACAATTTATAATATCATAATAACGATATCCCTTAAGGCCTTATATACTCTTTGCCTTAAGGCCTTAACTAGACGTCTACACCACAGATTAGTATATATGTAGCTAGCTACACCTATGTATACACCTATGTACATCTATGTACGATTGTATGGTATCAGCCTCTCTATCTAGGTATAGGTTATATTTTATATTATAGTCATAATTTCATAGCTAGTAACACTTTCTGGTTTTATCTTTATTAGATTTTTTTTGTCAATAGACAAAATCTGACATGGACATTAGACATATCTATCTTTAGTAAGGTTTAGTAAGGTTATGTTATAAGAATTTAAGGTTATGTTATGCGAAAAATAATATTTTAATGAAACAACGTAACATTATAAAACCTTATTATATTTATAATGTATCGTTTTAATCTATTTATACTTATTTAGTGAATGAAACGTTAGCCTTATTACACAACAATGTTTAGAAGTGTCGTATTAAGATGGTAAGTTTTCTTAAAATATTAAATAATAATAAATATTATATCCCACATTTTTAATTCTAAACTGAATCGTATTTTTTTTCTAATTTTATAGTTTTTTTAGGTTACCCATAAAACATTTAAAAAATGAATGTTTTCTACAAATACCAGAAACTGGTAAAGATTACTCGAAATTGTTCTGGTCCACTAGACGACGCATTTCAGTATCAAGTATAAGTTTTAAAAAAAGAAAATCTTCAGAGGAAAAGGTAAAAATATTGGTACAGTGTTGTAAATTAATAATATATTGTTACTTCTTTTCTATTTCAACATAAATATCAATATAAAACAACAGAATTTGTATTTTTATTTTGTTTACTGAGATGTACTATTTTCCTATTAACACCCAATATACTTTTACAAAACCTTAAAAACCATGTAATTAAAATTTATCAAATAAAATATTATAATTCTTTTTTTTAATGTTTTTTTTTAGGCAATAGAGAATCAAGGAAAGAGGGTGATCAGATATTCACCAAAGGCAGGCTCTGAGGTTGTGGGAATATGGCGTAACATGACGGTTCAGGAGATTGCTGATGTCTTGAAAAAAAACGTTGGTTGGTATAGTATTTTTCTAGTACATTTTTGTATTAAAAAAATGCGATATGGATGAAAATAAAAAAAACATAGACTTCAATTTGTATTTATTTTTGTATAACAAATATAGGATAAATATAAGCAAAGGACCTTAAACCAGTAACATTGTACATGTGTATATACAAACATTACATAATAATAAATAATCATAAGATCATATAAGAAAAGTGATCAAGATATTGTTTTAAAATATTTCACCTTTACAATTTCAGACCATGTCTATAAGGCCTTAGAGTTTGCTGATAAAAATTCAGATACAATATACAGAAAAGACACCGTGATCCATAATCCACAGATAATAAGAGACGTTGTAAAAATATCTGGCTGCAGGTTCAAAATTGTCGCTAGACCTGACGAAGAAGTGGAAAAAGAAGAGGTAATGTATGAGAAGTATAAAAACTCTTAGCATGATTACTGGCAGATTTACCAGTACTCTGGAGTCTCGAGTGGCCAAATTTTAGGGCTACAAATTTTGCTTAAATTTTAAAGTTAAATTTGAAACATATTATATACATACAGCTAAAATATATTTTCCCTTGACTGAATTATTTAATGGAATTATGGCAGCCTTATATAAATAAAAGGTTAGCCAAAATATACTATCCCTTGAGTCGTTTATTTTATGGAATTAACACGTTAAATACTGGCTTGATTTTTTAGTTTTTCTGTTTGAGCCATGGGGGACTCCATGTAGTCAACACACAATTTTTTTTCATTGGTGCCGCGGAAGAGACCACATAAATGAGAGCCAGAGTCAACTTAAAAAATATGACTTAAAAAAATATGTCATGTATGTCATGTAAGGAAAAATAAGTAAGATCCTTAAAAATGGTAGGTAGTGCAATAAAAACTTATTAAAAAATCGTTGTAAATAAGGACTTTTAACTAGCCCCATGGACTAAATAAGTGAGGCCCAACTGGTGTCCCCCATGGCGTTAAACATGTTAAGGAGATCTTAAAATAAGGTCTACTAGGAAACTAAATCTACAATATCATATTTAGAATAAAGACGCAGTCCCAGCGCCTCCCGCGCCTCCCGAGAGGCTTCGCCCTCGACCACCAGTGGTATGTGTAATGGGACATGTAGACCATGGGAAGACCACACTTCTCGACGCTCTAAGAGATACATCTGTTGTTGACACTGAGTTTGGAGGGATAACACAACATATAGGAGCTTTTGAAGGTTGGTTCTGGTAAATTTATCATCTATTTTATTGAGACCGGGTTTTCTTAAAGAAAACAACTCAAGAGATCGCCAATCTAGGTTATTATAGACTCATTTTGTGCTTAGTTATTACTCAATAATTTATACACAAATTGCAAGGACTTTTGTATGCCTGGATGTGATGCTGTATCAGCAGTATATTACTTCCTACTAGTACTATATCTTCCTAATACTATTATAATATATGTGGTGGTGGGCAAAACACATGAGTTCACGCCATTTCTGGCTCGAACTTGTGCAGGCCTATGTCCAGTAGTGGACTGTGATAGGCTGATGTGATAATATGTAGTACAAACGTTAATAAGATTTCAAATTGTTAATTAAGGTCATAAAAGAACTTTACGAGTAATAACTCTAAGTGACCTTACCTGTGCTGTGTGGCTACGGTACTAAAGAATATACCCATCCCCTCTCTTTCCGTGGATGTCGTAAGAGGCGACTAAGGGATAACACAGTTGCGCTACCACCTCGGAACTCAAAAAGCCGACCGGTGGCGGGATATCCATCCAACTGCTGGCTTTGAAATACACAGGCCGAAGACGGGCAGCAGCGTCTTCGGTGCGACAAAGCCAGCCCCGCGGTCACCAACCCGCCTGCCCAGCGTGGTGACTATGGGCAAAACACATGAGTTCACGCTATTTTTGGCGTAAGCTTGTGGAGGCCTATGTCCAGCAGTGGACTGTATAGGTTGTAATGATGATGATGACCTTACCTGTATGAACATCTGTTTACAGTGAAGCTACCGTCAGGCGAGAAGGTAACGTTCCTCGACACGCCGGGCCACGCGGCCTTCACGGCGATGCGGTCGCGCGGGGCGCACGCCACGGACGTGGTGGTGCTGGTGGTGGCGGCCGACGACGGCGTCATGGAGCAGACGCTGGAGTCCGTGCGCATGGCGCGCCAGGCGGACGGTGAGCGCGGGGCGGGGGGTTCGGGGGAGCCACCCGGAGATAAGTGGCGGGGCAGTTCGACCTGCCAATTAATTGTGGTTCTGGGGTAGTGCACCAGGATAAGTTACTGAAAAGAGTGACCAGAAAATAAGTGGCGGGCTAATTTGATTCGCCAGTACGATGTAAGATATTTCTACTCGATGTCAGCCCATGGACGTGGTGTGGGAAGCCGATGAATTTTTAAAAATACAAATATTATTCATCTTTAACCAAATTTTGAAACAAAACATAATAAGATTGATAATTTATTACAAAATGATCTATCTCTATAATTTATTATTATCAGTTCGAAAGTGTTTATATATTAGCTTTATTTCTTTTTTCAGTTCCCATACTGGTGGCAATCAACAAAATCGACAAGCCAGGTGTGAACATTGTAGGTATGCCTCAATTCTATATATATATATTTTAAATTCCACTAAAAATTCTATTGTTAAATCAGTTTTAAGTTTTAATGTTTTAACATATTTTAAACACACTAAAATTTTCACTCTCATAAACAGACAGACCTATATAACATCAAAAATTTTATCAAATGTACATTTTCTAGGAAAAAACGATGCGTTCTCTCGCACAACACGGCCTAGTCTGTGAAGCGTTAGGTGGTGACGTTCAAGCTGTAGCCATCTCGGCGTTAAAGAGGCTGCATCTTGATACGTTAGTTGAAGCGCTCATCTTACAAGCACAGCTGATGGACCTAAAGGCGGACCCCGGGGGGTATGTGGAGGGGGTGGTCATTGAAGCCTTTGTTGATCCAAGGACAGGGTGAGTTATACTGTGTTAATTTTATTTTTGTATTTTTTTTTTCAAATACGACAAACAAGCATAAGTCCCACTTGTTACAAAGCAGTTACTGTAACCTAGACGTAGACGTTTGCAACACCAGAAGTATCGCAAGCGCGTTGCCTATGCTACTCCCGAGCGTTCCTAGAAACTTCTACCTCACCACAGAAACACCAAACTACTTGAGAGCAGTATTATTTAGCTGTGATCTTTTGTAAGGTTGAGGTACTACCCCAGTCCAAATCCAGCAGTCAAATCCTGCAGCGTCCTACCTCGATAAAAGTTGGATTTTATATGTTGGATGTATATTTATAACAATATTATGTATATCCACTAAAATATTCTTTGTTTTGAAATAAACAGTAATAATCGCATTGTAAACACGAGAAGGAATAACAAACATTTTTGAATATCATATCAAAAATTGACCGCTCCAGCGGGGTTCGAACCCGCGTCTCCGACTGACCGTGTCGATCACACACGGTCCGTAGCATCACGGCGGTCAATTTTTGATATGATATTCAAAAATGTTTAGAATTCCTAATGTGTGGGTAACACAAAAATAAAATCGTACATATTAGGAATAACAAAATTGTAACTCCAAGTATCCGACTGCGCAAAGTAAACGTTTCCTTTCTGGGTCATGGTATTCGCATGTATAATAAAATACCACAAACGATTTTGGAATTGTCTCAACATAAATGTAAAGTTTTTATTTAAAAAAAATTAATAGATAAAGCTTATTAGTGCATGATTACATAGTTGATAAAGATGTGTGGACTTAGTGACGCTGTATTTCATGCAACATGTTTCTAATTTTGTACTAAAACACAGTTTATATATTATTTTCAAAAGAGTAACTGCGGAGTTTCTCGCCGATTCTTCTCTGCAGACTCTACATTCCAAATCGCTGGTAGCTTCACTTTTACAAAAATAATAATTTATTTTTAAAGTTTTAATTTGTAAAATGACGATTCGAAAGTGCTCTTGGAGCCTATTTGAATAAAGCTATTTTTGATTTTGATTTTGATTTTATAATTCATATACCGAACTGTAGATCTATAAAGAATTTTTTGTTTATTAGCAAGCAAGCAACGGTGCTAGTACAACGAGGTACGTTGCGGAAAGGATGTGTTATCGTCGCCGGAAACGGATGGGCAAAGGTATGAACTATTTTTTAAATAAACGATGAAGAGAAGAAGTTGTATTTTTTAAATATATGTTTAAAATTTTTTTTTTAATTTATTGTATTTTTTATACTCTTCTTGAGCTTAAGACTTAAGGCTAATTTTAGAATCGATCTGACTGCACGTTGATCATCAGTGTTGTTAGATGGTTGAGTGAGGTAGATACGGCCGCTGTCAGCTATCAGCTATGCGTTGTTCAGAAACGTTTCAACTGAAAATTTCACGGCATGCTGTCAGTATGACTACAAAATACAGCCTTAAAAAATTTTTTTTATTAAAACAGGATTAGAGGATAATTAGATAAATAAATTTATCTATCAATATTTTTTTTGTATAAACGTGCTCGTCGTTTGTGTGTGAACGCACTCTGTACGAACGTCGTTTGTGTGTGAACGCACTCTGTATGAAGATCGTTTGGCAGGTGCGCGTGCTGCAGGACAGCGCAGGTGTAGGCCTGCAGGAGGCGCCGCCCGCCACGCCGGCGCGCGTGCTGGGCTGGCGGGAGATGCCCGCCGCCGGCGACCGCGTGCTGGAGGTGGACAGCGAGGTGAGTGCGCAGGACCGTGGGCGACCGCAGGGATCGTGGGCGACCGCAGGCGACCGCAGGTGGCGTAGTGGTATATAAATGTACTATAGATTCATGTATTGCTATATACTATCCGCCAACCCACAGTGAGCAGCGTGGTGGGTTGAGCTCCGACACTTCTCCTACATGGAGAAAGCGGCCTCTATACTCAGCAGTTATGTTACTAACTAAATAAGTAAATCGAACAAAAATTGCCATATACATAATTTTAATCATTATTGACAGAAACGCGCAAACGAAGTAATGAAATGGCGTCACAACCAACGCATGAAGGAGAAGCAGGAGTCCGACCTCGAAGCGATCAGCATCAAGGAGAGCGAACACCAAGCCAAGTACAAACAGATGCTAGCTCAAAAGCGCGCGATCGGTCGCTTCAGGACGCGGCCGGACGGGCCCCGGCAGAAGATGATCCAGCACGACGACCACCCCACGCTCAGTGTGCTGGTTAAAGGTCAGTGGCTACTTTGAGGTCCAACTAGAATTACCTTTCAGTCAGATTCCAAGAGAGTTAGGGATGACCGCTCTGATGTAATGGTGCATATGCCGAAACGGCGGTGCCTAAGCACCGACGGTCGCGGGGATTTCCGCTCGGCGTGGATATTTTTGTTTATGCAAATATTTAATTCCTGTCTGGTTGTTAGGTAAATATTGACCACGCAAACGTTGTTTTGCCATAATATAATTATGTTATTAACTTCCTCAACCCCCCTCCCCCCGTTATAACTTAGGGGGATGAAAAATAGATGTTGTTCGATTCTCAGACCTACCCAATATGCATACAAAATTTCATGAGCATCGGTCAAGCCGTTTCGAAGGAGTTTAACTACAAACACCGCGACACGAGAATTTTTTATATTAGATTATAGCATATAAATGCTTTGAATAGTCAATAATATTGCCATTAATATATGTTTTTCCAACTAGGTGATGTCGACGGATCCGTAGAAGCAATTCTAGATATTCTGGAAACTTATGACGAGCACGATCGCGTCAAACTGGAACTTGTCAACTACGGCGTGGGACAAGTCACACCCAACGACATCGAGGTATTTGTCTATGGCTTGGAATTTTTTTAAACATAAATACAGACTCATTGGTGAAGTGATATCATTTTGCTGATGTAATAGCGGTCCCAATCGATCCTTAAACATGTGAAATGCTCGTAAAGACCATACAGATATTTTTCTAACCCCTAACACACGATTTTCATCTTATTTTTTTTTACATTCTGTAACAGTTCGACAACTGAGTAAGTTCCCCACAAAGGAGAAGGGTTAAAGCTTAATTTAACTCGCTGTTCTCTGCTGATAACTTATGGCCATTTTACATAATCGCTACTACGAGTCTATAAAAACAATCGGAACTTACCCAAGCATTATTGAGTGTAAACGTTTATTCATTCTTTATTTCCAGGTCGCGCAAGCTTTCAAGGCTATAATATACGCATTTAACGTGGAGTGTCCACCAGCATTGTCCGTGGAGGCCAAGAATAGTGGGGTGACGATTAAGAGACACAATGTCATCTACAAGCTAGTGGACGACGTCAAAGAAGAGCTCAATGCACGGATACCGGTCACACAAGATGAGGAGTTGCTCGGTGAGTGTAGGGACGGTGGTCACTTGAGGATTTTTCGTGATAGTGGCCGAAATAGCATCACTTGAGAATTTTAAGTGATATTGTCCAGTGTTGACTCTCTTGCTGAGGTATATTAACAATCAAATCAATATTAAATAAAAATTAATTTAACAATAGTTTAGGTGACGTTATACTTATAATTTGTTTTGATAAAATGTCACCTAATTTGAGGAATAATAACACGAGTCTCATTAAAATCCTGTCCGCCAGGTGAGGCAAACGTTCTCCAAGAGTTCCAAGTATCGGAAGGCAAGAAGAAAGTCCCAGTGGCTGGCTGTCGCTGTGTGAAGGGGTCGCTTGTCAGGAATGCCCTTTACAGGGTAATCAGGGCACAGGAGGTTGTTTTTGAAGGTATTTTATACAAATCCAGTTATTATATATTTATATTATACTATATGACCTTATGGAGAAACGGTACGGGATTTTTTATGAACTAACTGAATTTTCAAGGGAATTGTCCATTTTTTATTTTTCTTAAATTTTAATTGCACTGAAGAACAATTGAGCAATCAGTACATATGCATTACATACAGAGATGCATTGGTTACTAGACAGCATTTTATTTTATTTTTCTTTCATAAACGTATTTTATATTTTATTAACTATAAAAATAAACCTTGTTAACTAATTCGTAAAATTATGATGCCTAATATCTTATATGTCTCATAGTCAAAATTTTTACCCACGTTCTCCCGTACTCCCCTTATATTTGTATTATAGTAATCAATTCCAATGTCCAGGTAAATTAGCATCAATGAAACATTTAAAAGACGAAGTGACAACAATAAAACGTGATATGGAATGTGGTCTACGTTTCGAAGACCCGGCGTTTAGCGTTCAGCCAGGAGACACCGTTATTTGTTATAAGATGGTTGATGTTTCGGGCAAAACCAATTGGGATCCAGGATTTTAGACAATTGTACCCAATAGTAACCAAATTGTCAGAAAATAGGTTGAAGAAATCGAAGTTTTTACATCATTGAAAGACTTACACTAACTGATTCTATCCATTTAAGTTACCAGAAAATACGGTCAATATATATAAATGAAACTAAAAATGGCACATTTTTTATTCAGTAAGATTAAAGAAGTCAAAAGTGTTCTGCCTTTCTATGTCGAACTCAAAATCACTGGTGATAGAAAAGAGCGGTGGGCCGCAAACTTCAATCTAATACCATGTATGTGAATAAAATTATGAATACTCCAAAATAACTTAGCTCAAGTCTGTCAAGTCATATTTACATGACAGCCGCAAGAGAAAAAACGTCGAATTCAAATGTTCCAGTCTATTATTACCGTATGCAGATTAATTTACATTTGATTGTAATAAGTAGATAATTTATAGAATTAGTTAATAAATTATCAAAGAAAATGATTTTTTCATTGCTTCCGTACAATAACATCGAGTAATGTCACATTGTCATGATAGGATTTGAAAAGTGGAATCGTCAAGAACTGTTATAGAAGTATTAGATTTTTGGTGTTACTATTGTGGCTCTTTTCTGCAATTGCCTTAAGTGACTTTTATATTAAGACAAATAAAAACTTTATCAGCCAAAAAATGATAGCAAAATATTAACCCAATGGTTACTATTAGAGCCAACTAAACAACATTTTATATTGCCATGGATTATTATTTTTAACTTTTATACCCACCTCACCCACCTTAGTTAAGAATGTTTGGGGTAAGTAGGGTTGTGGAGTAAATTTAAGATGTATTATTGAATATAGGCTCGATATTTTACAATCCCATGCAAAATATATTCTTATATCTAAACAAAAGAAACCTGTACGGGTTAACGCATATTGAGCAATATGACTGCATGTCTTGCAAATTAATAACCCTTAATTTAGCTGATTTATTACGAAATTATTTGACTGATGCTGATTTCTAATAAACCTGTTATTAGTTTGCTACGAATGACGTCAAATGACGTCTGTACTTCTGCCTATATATACTCAAAATATTCTTAATAAATATAGTGTTAGATCGACTTTCATTGGGTTTGGTTTCCCTCATAACCTTCCCTCACATGTCATCTCTCACTCAACCATAGACTGTACCATACAGTTTTTTTGGTCCTTCAACTATTTTTTTTTCAGTAATAGAAAAAAAACATATTTTTTTCAATAGATAAAGGTTATTGGTTTTAGTCGTATCGCAAATAAAACTGCATTGTAATATAAAGAGAATCGTCTATTTATTTTAACTTCATAGGCTCATAATTCGTGTCTCACTAGTTTTGAACAAACTTCATCAATAAATTAATTTAATCGCCCACGCGACATCTAGTAACTTTGTATGGAACTAACACTGACTATCAAACGAAAGATACATACAATAGGATTTAATTCGCATTATATATACAATATTTACTATATAGGCTCAATTATTACAGTATAAAAAATACAAAAAGAAATTCTACAATTTACATCTTGTATATTTTATTTTCTTGATTATGTAATGGCGGCAAAAATATACTCAAAAATAAACATTAAAACGTTTGATTACAAGTAAATTATTTCGGAATACACAGAAAAATCGTATACCTAATTTAATTTAACCATATTTTATTAAATGAATGTACAATGACATATATTATCTATGTACATATCAATATCTAATTCAGATAATCTGAAAATGTTTCAAAAGTTTTTTTAATTTTTTTTACAATAATAAAGAATTGTTTGATATAATACACTAATGAAAGTTTTTCATTTTAGAAAACATCATTATTTCTTTACATTTTATTGCATCAGTTCTTACTAAGATAAAGAATCATATATCTGATTTATATTACAATAAGGCAATCACTACCAATTGACCGCAGTCAAAAAGCTTTACGTAAATAATATTGCATTTTAAAATCATAATTTTTGAAAAACAAATTATATGTCAAAACAAGTTTAATTACGCAATAAACATTGTTTAAACGAATGTATGATACCAGATTTGAATAAGTAAAAAGAAAATACTTTTTAGTATAACACATTCTCTATTATTTATTGAAACAAACTATGTAATAGTTATGAAACGTTATACTTAATCAGTCAAAATTTGCAAATTAACAATAACAGGAGAAAAATTCGAGCTACTGAAAGGCTCGTACACAAATTAAAAAAAAATAAGTTCAACTTTAAATTGTACCAACAAATAACATTTTATGTTTGAAGTGTACCTATCAATTTAGTTATAAAAATTGCTATACATAGTTAACGAAGCAATTTTCAAAAGTAGTCAAATCTCATTTTCCAAAATTCTAAATAATTAATAAAAAATATTTAAATGTAAACTTATTTGTAATAGACTATTTTTTTAAAATATGGATCGTCTAAAAATTATATTGAGGAATTGACATTGTATTAGATTTTGTTTAAAAATGACCACTTTTGACAATTACCTCCAAGATTTCTTTTTTCTTCACATATCCGTCAATTATCTCTTCTCTTTCTATTACGAACGCGCAACACAACGTTCATTAAAATCATATAAAATATTGTTAGTTCTAAATTATGAGACCATTAATAACAGCCATTTCACAGTAATTACTGTTTTCGTGTTATTTCAAAAGGGTTGTATGTAGATAAATAATATATTTACCTCAATATATATTATTAATTTTTATTTTTTTTAATATGTAAATATAAAATTATAAATACTGACAATTAGTCTAGAAACAAGTCAAATATCATTAATAAAATGCGATTACAATCAATAAACTTATTAATGTATGTTATATACAAGTGGTCGTTGGGGTTACGCGTTCCATGACTATACTAAAAATAGGGCTATCGACTATAACGAAAGAATATATACGAGTATAGTGGACATGGTACTTACTGAAGATACAGAAATGAAATTGATACTAAAGTTAAACCACAGTTTAAAAATTTGCTAAATTGTTGAAAGCGTTGCGATGGCTCGCAAGACTCTGAATGATAAATCAACTATTACAACTAATAATCGACATCAGTCCAGTCATTATAAATGTGTAAAAACAGTTTAAGGAAAAGTAGTAAAAAGTAGTAAAAACTAGATTTTTGTAAGCTATCGATAGTGTAACAAAACTAAAAAGTCCACCACGAGTGTACGTCAAGTTGGTCAAAGGTCGCAGATTTGTGTTTTTTTATTATTAATCCTGTATACTAGGACAGAAAGCTGATATAATTTTGGAGGCATCTTAATTGAAAAACATATCATTGACAACTCATCAACATCAACATAGAATATAAAATTTGTCATAAAAATGCCATCTTGGCACTATGTACATAATACTAAAAAGAACTGTTTTTAAAACACGGTCGACATCTTGAGATTTTTAGTGTCTTCAAAATGACGACAGAGATATACATGAATAAATAACCAGAGCCTGACATTTGTGCAAAATAGAGAAGTGAATACTAGTTGAATATATTCTCATCTGCATGTATTCTCTATAGAATTCAACGCATAAAATATTAGAAATAATGTGTTCTTAATTAGGCTCTGATGCTGCCATGACCATTCCTTTGGTGTTATGTTAAAATTTAAGTTAGTCTTTAAAAGCAAAGCCTTTGGGCGTATAGCGCGTAATGTAGTACGTAAGTATTATCTCTTATTATAATAAAATGAGATTAAAAAAAATTAGAACTATACACATATGTATCGGAATGAATCAAAAATTATTACAAATAGTAAATTATTTTTAAATATATATTCGTCTAAATTCTGTGTACTTTATATACATATTTTTTCTTTCATAGTTGTAACATAAACAATTATTGACTATTTATTTATTGCGACTAATAAAGCGAATCGCTCACATCGACGCGGACTTTTTACGTCTTTTATAAATTTTAATAAATATATATTAAAACCCATTTTTACCCAAAACTTTTCCTAAGAATTATATGACTGGATCAAACGATTAAATCTTAAAAGACACGTCGATTTCCAACAATATTAAATCGGTTAAAAATGAAATAAATAATTATTTTTGACATTGAAAATACTCAGTACATAAGTCCTCTCAATTTTAAATAATTTTAAGTCTTTATTGAGGTTAGTTTAAAATTAATTTAATTCTGAGTTTTATATAAACCACGCAATCTTTGATTGCTAAACAACCTACATGCTATATTTACATGTGAGCCGAAACGAAAATGTCTTAGATTAATATAGGTATGTACACTCGTCTTAACAATCGAATTTCAATACTATTGCCATATTACAAATATTTTTTATCATTTTTTGAACAATCAACAATGGAATTGTGCTGAACTCTTATTCGTTAATAAAAAATAAAAATAAAAAAAACTATTCAGAAATTAAAGGATGAATTGAAAAAAAAAGCTTAAATATTTTTAACATATAAGGTACATTAACGAAACATCAAAAGGACAAAAAATATATTTTTAAATACTTTGAGTACCGTAAATTAAATATTTAGAAAAAAAATCTCTTAACGGTTTCTAAAAAAAATTTAACTGACAAACATTTAAGTTTGTTCATATACACATATGTATGTTATATATATTTGCATATGTTGTTTCATACAGAATATAATTTTTTCTAACTAAAAAAGTTCAGCAAAGTTCTCAGTGTATGTATCTTACAATCCAATCAATGTAATATTTCAAGTTATCACTTCGATACTGGCAACATTGCACACCACAGATCAGTTATGTTCACACAGTATGTGTGTTATGCCTCAATGACTATTATTTCAGCTGCCATTCACATGTGAGGCCTATTAAAAATAAGCGTAGACAGTACCTCGATGTCTTTAAGGCGAATTATGCAAAGTCTTTGTAAATAACTATAAATGTACAACATCAAAACGACACCTTCAAAGAATTCTCAACTAATTCGTTTCCATCTCTATATATTAAATCATAACATTAAACTATCCATATTAAATAAAAATCGATTCGCATCCGATATAATAATTTAAAACATGCAGAACGACGTCTCATATTCACATAATGTATATTCTCATCTCACTTAACCGCACTTTAAATGCTGTACAGAGTTCCTTCACGCGCTCGTCATTCGCGTCATATATATGTGTGTATGTGTATGTGTGTGTGTATGTGTGTGTATGTGTGTGTGTGTGTGTGTGTGTAATGTGTGTCGAAGTCGACGAGGTTGAGGCGGTCGCAGTCTCGCTTGCGCTCGTGACTCGGTCGCCCGTATGTGTATATGAACGTGTGTGTGTGCACTAGTCGACGAGGTCCAGGCGCTCGCGGTCGCGCTCGCGCTCGCGCCGGCGGTCGTGCGGCGGGCGCGCCCACGTGTTGACGCAGCCGTCCGCGCACGCCGTCACCAGGCACTCGGCGCGGAACAGCAGCGCCGTCAGCCGCTCGTGCGCCACCTTCTTGCACACCAGCGGCTCCAGCACCGGGCACTCGTCGAAGCGGGGACACGCCGCCGTGCCTATCAAACGCAGCGGATCGCAGTCGCGTTTCTCCGCCGGCCGCGTGCCGCTCGCGTGTCTTCGATGCTCCGACCGACGTTCTCCGAACGAAAACCCCAGCCTCTGAGTGAACTGCGCTCCCAACGATCCAGAACCCTCTTCTTTAGTGCGTGTAGGGGGCGGAGCGGGATTGGGCGGGGAGCCGGTGCCGCGCGGAGCTCCATTAGGTGATAGGTGAGCCGAGGCGCGCGTTCTAACCGGCGGTCGGAGCACGTCTGCGGTTAAGTCCCACAAACACAGCTGAGTGTCCTGGGAGACGCTACCGAGGCGGTAACACTGTGCTCCGGGCTCGCGTTCGGGCTCTGACAGCGTAGCCACGTAGGGATCGAAGGCTACTACGGACACCCAGGAACGATGGCCCTGACCACGCGCAACCACACGCCTTTCCCCGAGTGACCACACGGTGACGAGGTCGTCTTCACCACCGACGACAACATAGCGGCCGTCCGGTGCCCAGCACACGCAAAGGAAGCCTCCGAAGTATGAACGCGCTCGCCCCACCAGCTCCATGGTGTCGTAGTGGAAAACTCTCAGGAAGCCGTCCTGCGACACCACGGCCAAGTTGGTCCCGCACGGAGAGAACGCAAACTCGTTTATACAACTACCCTCTGCACCTATCACCCACCTGGAAGATATTGTATGCATGTTATAAGACACTGTCCAAAAATATCAACAACAAAAGAGTACACCACCTTTAATAAAATTGCTTATTTTATAATTAATATAAAGCCATTCTAAACTTTCTCAAAAGAAACCTAAAATATTAAAACTTTTTACAAAAACACTGTCTATATTACATAGATAATAGAATTTTATGATGCAAGATATAGTATTATTTTTAAATAAAAACAAATGAACACTGACCCAATACTTATTATAAAAACCATTTAAATTATGTAATGAATTAAATTTATCTGAGCAATGTTATGAAAGACACCGCCTTGTTTTAATTGACTTAACCAAAAACAAATCTTAACTAACCTATACAGTGGATTCCTAGTTGATTTAGTCCTACATGTATGAATGGAATACCCCTCCCCCTGCTTGAAAAGCTGGTAATGAGGTGACGTGGTACCGCAGGTTAGCTCTTCATTGTAAACATAGAGCTGGCCGGAGGCGTGTGCACTTATAAAAAGATTGCTGGAGCCCGGCACCCACTTAATACAGGTCACTCGTGTCTTATCTATCAACCTCTGAAAATTATATCATCCTATGTTACAACATATATTTGTAAAACATAAAATTTTAGTACCAAAAGTAAAGTTACTATACACATTACTTTCAAACTAATCAGACCCAAAAGAACATATGATTGGATATCAGACTTATGTTAATCTAATGTAATATAATAATGTTATATCAATGAATATTCAAATACTAAATTTTATTTAAAAAACCGAGTGTGCAACGTGACACACAACTGAAGTAAATCTTCTTTAGCTCCATTCACTCTCAACTTCCGTTCGCTTCGCCTGATCACACTTTTTGTAACACTCGTGACGTATTCACCACCTTACTCTCCAAGTCAAGCGTGTGTAAAAATGTTTAACTTAAAAAAAACGAGTGTGCTTTAGGCCACACAACTGAAGTAAAACTTACGATACGTAACTCTCTCTCTTTCTATATTCACTAACATTTCCCTCTCAACTTACATTTGCCTCGCCCGATCACACTTTTCGTAACGCTCTCGTTGGGATTTTTAACTGTTGTGCTTTGATACGGGAACAATACAATATATAAACAACACAACAAACATACAAATGGATACATTACAAAATTAGAAATGAACGGCGTAAGCAACTACAAAACAATACATTAGTCATTATTCTGCGAATATGTTCTGCGTCGTTTAGGTCAAATGACGTAAAGCCCTGGAGTGCCATGTGTAACAAAATAATTCTTGCCAGTGCAACTTTAAAGTTCTATATTTTACTCATTTCTTGAGATATTTTATTTTATTTTCACGTGTTTGTTTTATTTTACTTAATTTATTATTTATAATAACTCACCTCTTCATTATACAATTTACTTAATTCCTTCTTAATAGGGTCTATGAGTTGAATTTGGCCAGTTGAAAATCCTATTACTAATGAAACACTGTCCGACGTCATAGTGACATTGTTGAAGTCGTGGCAAGTTGGGTTCGTACCCTTGTACATCTTCTTGTCCACTGGTTTAGTGAGATCTGCAGCCTGAAACAATTAGTATTATTAATAATGTTTTAATAAACACAAATATTGTTGTATTCAACATTCTAAATCATATATAATAATTAAAAAAAAAAAAATGTGTAAACAAATCATAAAGACAACATAATTACTCAAAATGTAACGTTACTAGTAATATAGTAAGTATATGTACATTAAATATGTAGGGACAGGTCGCCAGTAATTAGTAACTTGATTTATAAATATATGTGATAGTCAAAACATTGCCTAAATACAGCTTGATTGCATGTAAAACAAATGAATCGAATATAAAAGTGCATATAAATGTATTACACATGTAGTGGCAGCAATTACAAAGGCAATAAATACCACATAAGTACTGGTTGACGTTTATCTCTATAGATCCCTTATCAAAACCTAACAACTGTAACACTTAAACAAACTACAAATACAAAATAAAATTATGTAACTTTTTACAAGATTATATTCTATCGGCTATTGTTCTCTGGAAAGTACTTTCTTCTACAAACTTTTATCTATTTAATAAGATGATGTAATAAATAGTTATTTGTAAGCAAATATTTTAAACACAAGATTACCTTTTTAACACCTCTATACACATAAACATACAACTCCTTGCCATGATTGAAGCAAATTCTGTCATCGGAGCCTTGTCCGTCCGACCCGGGTGCTCCTCCGCCCGGCCCCGGAGGCAGCGTGACCAGTGACACGCGTACATGAGTGGAACCTGATCCACTTGTGTATCCCACACGATTAGGCCTCGAATACTCCGACAGAGTCATCAATCGATACGTCCCCTCGCGCGTCACAAACTGTGTCTTCACATCGTCCTTCCCGCCAGAGTCAGATTGCACGGCCATGTTATCATATCCTGTTATTATTCATTGAGACCGCCTGGGAAGCCCGATTAATATCAGTTGACACCTCAACCCTCACGCGACGTAAGCCGCTTATAAACAATTCCCATAGCTCAAATATATTCAGTCTGATCAGCTCATTGGGTACTTAATAAGTTAATAATTAAATAGCTCTTAGTGTGTTTAAAATATTAAATGTCGAAACAAATTAGATGTTCCTGTGTTTCCTGTGTATGCAACTTATAAAGTCAGGTGTCATGTCAGACAACATGACGGCCCATTGTTTATGGTCATCTGTCAGCTATGGAATCTTAATTCTTATTTTTTTGTACAAAATAATCAGAAAAAAAATTAAAAATGAAGAAAATATCTTTTTATGCAAAAACATTCATGCTTTTAGACAATAATACTAAAATAATACATGTCAAACATTATATTTCAATAAATAATAGAATTCTATTAAAATGGTACATCGAAACAGTGATAAGTATTGATGTGTCATTTTCATTTTATTTCATTAACTATACAATTAAATAAAATTGAAGTGTCTGTTTGTTATATTAAAATAACCACTTTCTTTTTACCAAATGCATACGGATGTACATACGGTACATATACCATAATAACATTTTTTTATAATTTTTGTCTGTCCGTTGAACCGATTTTGACGGGACGTTCACTGGCAGATAGCTGATGTAGTAAGTAACTTAAGCTACTTTTATTTTAGAAATTTATCTATTTTATAAATTAGCAAACTGAACAATATTTTACTAATTTTTTATTAAATTCCACGGGAACGAAGTCGCGGGCACAGCTAGCCAAAAATAAAAAATTTGACACACATTCCCAAAAAAAAATTGTGAAACTTTACAATGAAATGGAATTGAAAAAAATGTTTGAACTAGTGAAAAGTCACATAGCTAATAATATTACACATTTAAATTGCATGAAGATGAAGTATGGGAATAAAAGCCACTGTCTTAAATATTAAAAAATAATTGCCCTATTATACTTTACATGTAAAAATGTGCTACTTAGTAATACAGCTATTACAAGCTCTATTGTATAATATTGTTCTATGAAAATAATTACACTGAAAAAAGAATATTTCATAGATGCGCAGACTCCTCTGCCTTGGTTTGGGCCTAATTCGTCATGCTACTACGGAGCATAAATCTTATCTCAAAAACGAGGTCCGATGGCTTGACGTATTTTTAGAGGCCGATTTGATCAGCGAGATAGAAGATCGACCTAGACAAATACCTTGACTAGATATAGATAGAATACTTGCTTCAAACTTACTTCGAATTTGTGACAGTTAGCATCAATGGCAGCTTTGTTACCACAACTTCAGAGCCCAGACTTAAATATTATTAATAATATTAATTCACTTTATTTTAATGGAGGCAGGGCACAGCAGGAAATTTCTTGCTCCAAATCTGGAGCAGCCCGACTGGGGTAGTCCTCAACCTTACAGAAGATCATAGCTAAAAAATACTGCTTTCAAGGAGTGTTGTGTTCTTGTTGGAAAGGTGTCGGCAGCGCGCTTGCAATGCTTCTGGTTTTACGGTAGCTACGGTAATCGCATACCATCAGGTGAGCCGTACGCTTGATTGCCATAGTTGTATAAAAAAAAATTGCATGCGTACAGAGTACACATGTCAGAAGTGAAACTTCCTTGGCAAACTAATTCAAAAAAACTAATTAAAAAAAAGGAAAAGGAATTGAAAAAAAAACAAAAAGCCAACGTCATGCGGTGTTGCCGGGCGGTCACCCATCCAAGTACTTACCGCGCCCTATGTTGCTTAACTTCGGTGATCGGACGAGTACCGGGGTATTCAACATGCTATGGACGTTTAAAAATTTATGACGTGTGACACGTTTGATTCATAAAAAAATTTCCTTCATGCGCCTAAGTTTTACTTTCAAAAAAACACTAAAAGCAGAATACATAGCAAAATATAAACTTAACAAATGTATTATGAGGTACAAAGGGTGGCCAAATCGTTGAAAAGCGATTTCTTCCAGGCCACATAGGGGCAGCGGAGATGGTATTGTGTCGGTGTAGGTGTACAAATTGTGATACTTACAAAAATTTAAAATGAGACAAACTTGTAAACATACTTAAATATACACATATATAAATTAATACATATACAGGATGGTCCAATGTTTGACGTCCAAAATTTTTTTTTGGATTGCTGACATCTGGAGGTATTCGGAAATACCCCATGTATGTTCTGCGATTTTTTGTAGTTTAGGAGATATGATTTTTTTTTCATATTTTTAAAAATTTTCGACCTAACTATGAAAAAAATTTTTTTTCGTTATGAATTAAGCCATTTTCTTTAATTTTATTTTTTGTGTCTTAGTCCTTATGAGTTGTACTCTCACAGATAAAATACCTAGCTTCCTACTATTAATAAAAGTTATTAAAAATTCAGATCGAAAATAAATAATTTGGGTTTGAGCGAGTCGGAGTTCAATTTTGAACTTTTAATAAAAAAAAAAACGAAAAAGTTTCATGACTTTTTAGTAATTTTAAAAACTTCCTAAGATCCTCAGCTTTGATTATAAAACAAAAAAAGTGGTACTTAATAGGCCTATTTTAGCCGTAAACTGCCTTTAAATGTACAGGGCCGTAAAATGTCCTAAATTAATCAATTATTTTAAAAGCACCTATTGTTCATTTCTAAGATAAATTAGGTTGGTTGTGTGCGATATAATTACCATTCATGATAAATAAAATAATTAAAACAGTTATGACTGATTTTTATTTATAGCAAATTTTCAAAATGTCTTCTATGTTGTCTAATTTTTGTTGCGGCCAGCCTTAGTTTTTCGCGCAGCTCTGCTTCCGTGTTTATTTCGCGTCCGTAAACCACCTCTTTATAATATCCCCAGAGAAAAAAGTCGATGGGGTTAAGGTCTGGTGAGCGTGCAGGCCACGGAATTGGCCCGCCACGCCCAATCCACCTTCTGGGGAATCGTTGATTCAGGTGCTCTCGTACTGTTCTTGTATAGTGGCAAGGAGCCCCAGTAGTAGTTTTAGTAGGCTACAACAGAATTTTTTAAGACGTTGTAGATTGTGTATTGAAGCTGAAGGAAGACATTGATGTACTCTCCGAGGTACGGTGGAGAGACCCACAAGGACTGCACAAGAACCCACACTATGGCAAATATCTTTATGACCAATACAAATGTTTGTTATGTGCCACATCGAATTCGCAACCGCCAGCGCAACAGCCACAAGCCAGTGCTGTGACCGTTGCGCCAGCGCGTCAAATAAATATATTAAATATAAATATCTTATATACATAATAAAATATCATACATACACATAATTTAATTAAAGTTGAATTTTTAGAAAATGCTTCCTGACTGTTTAAAAAGAAAAAGGGTTTGTACACGTCTAATAAGCAAAGGTAAGGATTCCCAAAGACGCGAAGCTTGAACAGTGACATATTTAGTATAAGAAAGACGATAGTGTGAGGGAATTTCAAGAGATAAGCGGATCATCAGAACGAAGACTGCGTTCGTGGGAATCGCTAAGACACAGGTACTTACTGGACATGGCTGCTTCGGTAAGTACCTGTAACAAATAGCTAGGAGGAAAACTATCTCTACATGTCATGAGTGTGGCACTACGATGGATAAGGCACGTCACAATATATTTAGAGGAATGCGCAACTTGGGAACCTGGCCCTGGTGCCCATTGTAGGCGGAGACCTCTCACTTTCGAGCGTCGTCCGCTCCATGCTCGGCAGTGAGTAGTGCTGGTCGGCGTGGCCTCCTTCTGTGAGGAAGTCATGGCTCTAAAGGAGGCCACGGAGCGGCAGCACGAAGCCAACATCTGTGCACTCCTTCACCCTCTACAATAGAATAAGGGCAGGGCACAATCAATCACTGGACTTATTTTTCGCACTTTAATAAAATTGAATTGAATTGAATCGAACTATAATAAAATTTGCTGCGTGGTTACGGCATTAAAGAATATAGCCACCCCCTTTCTTCCCGTGGGTGTCGTAAGAGGCGACTAAGGGATAACGCAGTTAGACTACCACCATAGAATTTAAAAAGCCGACCGATGGTGGTATAACCATCCAACAGCTGGCTTTGAAATACACCTGCGGTCACCAACCCGCCTGCCCAGCGTGGTGACTATGGGCAAAACACATGGGTTCGCGCCATTTTTTTTTAATAAACATCTATAAAAAAACAATACACAATACACACAGTCGTCTATTCTTAAAGTAAGCAACTTAATACTTCTGTTATAGGTTACAGCCGACTTGTATATAGCTACATTTTTTTTGAGATAAACACACATATAAATAACTAGCGACCCGCTCCGGCTTCGCACGGGTATAAAATATAATTATAGCCTATGTCATTCACTGAAAAAATGATTAAAATCGATCCAGTAGTTTTGATTTATTCATTACTGCCCGTGGCCCGCACGCGTTAACTTAAGGACGCTATCACATTTTTAACTCGCTCAAGTTTAGGTATTTAAATCGCAACACAATAACATTACACGTACGCACACATTGATACCGCTTTCTGCTCGATTTTGTACCGACGTAACTAATCTTGGTACTTGAAAGTATTAATTTTTAATTTTACTGGTATTGATTAGTAAATTTAGTTGTAAGTTTAAATTCGAACTTGGTAACTGTTACTAAGTTACTGTTACCTACTATTCACGGAACCTCTCCCTTACTCTGTTTATGACGATGTCTTAAGGCGTCAAAGTATCTACTACTCGTTCGTCGTACTATACAATAAAATATAATAGACAATAATACACCTATTTTTATAATTCAAAATCACATACAATTTTAAGTTATATAATTATAGTTTTAACATTATAATAATATAAACATAACATATTTTACGTAAACAATCTATACAAATATATAAAATTGGAGTGTCCTTTTGTTATATTAAAATACTGCTTTTTACTAAATGCATACGGATGTATACACGGTCCATATACCAAAATAACATTTTTCCAATTTTTGTCTGTCTGTCTGTCTGTGTCTTCCGGCTAATCTCTGAAACGGGTGGACCGATTTTGACGGTACTTTCACTGTACTACCTTATGCAATAAGGAGTAATTTAGGCTACTTTTATTTTAGAAATTTATTTATTTTATAACTCTGCAAACGGAACAATGATGATGATGATGAATGTAAATTTAAAATAAAATAATTTTTAACAAAAAAAAAAAGACTTCAAACAGGAAACTAAAAAGTGAAAAATAAATTTACTTAGTACAAAGTAATTCGTATTTTGATTTAGTTAATCAGAAATGATTTAATAAATATTTTATAATTTTGAAGTCGGTGCCAAGTAAAAAAATAACTACTCTAGTATCTACTCGTAAGTTGTATTCAGTTTTCTTTCATAATTTGTTTCATTGACTATAAATTAGTTTGAATACTGTTATTATTCTGTTATTGTTTTGATATATTTAATAATATTTTTTGTACTTGTTTTTTGTGTGTGTTGTTTGTATTTGTTATTGTAGTCAGGTTGTTGTAGTATTTACTTGGCACCGACTTCAATATTATAAAATATTACAATATACAAGCACAAACACCCAGATCATGACAAACATCTTATATGGCCAATACAAATGTCTGTCCTGCGCGGAGATTGAACCCACTAACGCCAGCGCAACAGCCAGTGCTGTGACCGCTGCGCTAACGCGTCGACATACTATGAGTAAAGTTCGCTATCAGGTGTACGTAATAACAACGTATTTTTTATTATTATTATTATTATTAAAACAACCGGGACTGACAGCCTAGCGTGTTCTCTGAGGCTAGGTTGGTTGGGAGAACCACAAGGATTAACAACTAGACCAAAAATAAAATATTAGTATGAACATAAATATCTACTCCGAGCGGGAATTGAACCCGCGACCGTCGGTGTTTAGGCGCCGCCGACACGGCACATGCACCATTATATCAAAGCGGTCGTCAAACAGCAAAAGGTAACTGCTGTAAATTGTTGAGAAATTCCCTCGAGTGTTTATGGGCTCCATCATCAAACCTGGTCCTGCGACACAGATGACCACACAGCAGGTAATTGCTATAAATCGTTGAAAAGTTCCCTTTATTATCTTTCGTCTCCATCATCAGACTGTAATGGCACTTGTAACTCATATAGGTGCAAAGTTCTCATCGATAGAAACGAATTAAGTTCAAACACCAGGTAATTGCTATAAATTGTTGAAGAGTTCCCTCGACTATCTTTCTTCTCCATCACCAGATCGACTCCAGACCTTTATTAAATAGTAGTGCTTTATAGTACTTAATGAAAACATGATTAAATTTACTAGTCACCCGTACGATTTTTGAAAGTTTTCCTCGATTTCTCTAGGATCCCATCATCAGATCCTAGTTTCCTTATCATAGTACCAAACTACTATCTCCTTTCCAACAAAAAAAGAATTATCAAAATCGGTTCATAAACGAAAAAGTTATCTCCGAACATACATTAAAAAATATATATATATATACGGTCGAATTGAGTAACCTCCTCCTTTTTTTGAAATCGGTTGAAAAGAAGACAAATTGCGAAGATTACTTATTATTATTGATTATTATATATAAACCAGATGTATAGCAAAGACAATCGATTGTGAAGTATCAATTTCGTCCAAGCACAGTACACACAAGGAACTCATTTTTTACGTAATTATTACTTGCGCTGAAGCGATACAGCCGTGCTTCCATGAGCGCGTTTCGGCGCGGAATGACGAACGACGATGGTTCACTTGTAAAAAATGTATGAAGAAATTTGAGAGCGTTTCTTATTTTTCTCATAAATGGAAATATTATTTATTTTTATATAAAATATCTAGCGCTACGCATAGAGGACTAAATAAGCAACAATTTCTTAGTGTAGTTATTTTTCTTAGTGCAGTGTATTTAGATACAATGGTTCCTATTCAGACCCGTCTTTTTTTAATTTTTTGCGATTTCTGTGATGGTTAAACTGTATTTGTGTGAAAAGTTTGTATGGGGCTATAGAATTTTTATGGTCTCACTCGGAGATGAATATATTATCTTTCATTTGAAACCAAAATATCCTCTCAGGGTGACTCCTAATTAATTAAAATGGTACGTGAAAAACACTGATATTTGTGGAAAAATGTGATAGCGTCCTTAAGAGTAAAAGCCGGCCGGAACCGCCGCAAACGCTACGTACCGCGATTTTTAAATCTGTAATATCTTCGAAAATATTCATTTAAATCATATGCTGTAAAGGGCCTATAGATCTATATTAAATAAAAAACATATTTAAGGTATTTAATTGGATAAGGATTAATGCTGTATTGGTTAAAATCGCTTCGAAAATTAGCCATTATTTGTCGTAAAAAGTAAATGACAAAAAAATGTTATTGTGGGATATCCTTAAGAGATAGGTATATACCATCGCGAAGTTTTCTGTAGACCTTTTCAATGTGTACAATACTTAGCACATTATTTTGATAAATCTCGTAAGGTTCAGCCTGCGTTTGCAATTTAAGCGAAAAAAAAAAATTTACGACATAACATTAGAAAACTCAAAAATAACAGTATTTCTCCACTATTTAATGGATGTTATTATGCATATAAACCTTCCTCTTGAATCAATCCATCTATTAAAAAGAACCGCATCAAAATCCATTGCGTAGTTTTAAAGATTTAAGCGTACATACATGTGCAGGGACAGAGAAAGCGACTTTGTTTTATACTATGTAGTGATACATATATAAATAAATAAATATGTAATACACCCAGAGAATAGATATATAAATATATAAATAATTAAATTGTATATTACACCCATACTCGAGGTTGGAATCGAACCCACAACCCCCGGAGCAGAAAGCAGGGTCACTACAAATTGCGCCAACGGGCTAGTTTTTGGCGCGAACTTGTTGCGATAAGCTAAAGTTACGATGATGATAAAGTGCTTAAAATATGGGGCTTTTATGATATTAATAAAGCCAAACGTGAAGCAAATTATATTTTTTTAACTTTCTGTTTGCAAAAAATTATTTAAACCATATTTCTGAATTAGTACGTAAAAACTCGTGAGGGCGGGGGTGTCTTATCAAATACAACGGGTGTTAACTAAGAGGGGGAGGTGGTTTAAGTATTGTAAAAATGGGTCACGTAGTATGGGTATGTTCTCTTAAAATATATAAAAAATAGTCATAGTCATAGTCATTTTCTGTATCATTAAGAGGAAAGGGTACCGGAGAGACTTTTCAAAAATAGGTATTTGAATAAAATGTTTCTGTCGCGCTGCATGCCGCTACCGCGCCCCGCGCCATCTCCGCTGCGTTTTTTCTATGTGTGACTGTCGTGTTGTTAGTGTGCGTGCGCCAGCTATTCAGCTATTAATTGTTGACGATATTTTAGTATTCGCATCTTTCGTTTGTGATTGACTACGAATACATATAGCGCATAGTGCTATTTTTCTGAATTTGGCTTGTTTTATTGAATTTGTTCTGCATCGTATTGCTGTGACTCGGCTTACTATTATTGGATTTCGTAAACTACTTATTATTATGTTTTATTATTTTGACTTGGATACTCTTTGTGACTTGATACATTACTATATTTTTGTGGGTAATTATCGAAATACTTAGGTACTTTAGTTATGAATTAGGTATGTAATTACATGGTTGAGGTGTGTGTAAGAATGGGTATTGAGATACATACATAATTATAGTGTATACATGTAGTATATAGTATAAGTGTAAGTATAGTATATATATGTAATGTAGTACATACATGGTATAAAACGTTTGTCTTAGTACCTATATCATTTGTAATGTCTTATGTTTGTCGCAGTTAATAATACATAGATACCTATAGGTTATATGTATTAATTAACATATAATTGCGGCGATATAACAATGGTTAAAAATAATATTATAATTAAAAAAAAAAAACAAGAAAAGCCGCCTGCGTGAATAACAACTATTATAAAGTCAACTGAAAAGGCTGGAACAAGATAAAAATTCAATAATTACACAAAGATAGCTAAATAAATCACAACAATTTCAAACATGTACTGTAACACTTACAAAATAATAATACGTATCAGATTGATTTTAACCGACTTCCAAAAAAGGAGGAGGTTCTTAATTCGACTGGTTTTTTTTTTTGTATATATGTTACTTCAGAACTTTTGACTGGGTGGACCGATTTCGACTTGCTCGCAAACGAAAAAAAAACCGACTTCAATTATATCGACATGTAATACGACAAAGGTAGACGAAAGTGAAAGTCAAGTAAATACGCGTTATTAAAGATTACTCAAAAAGTTGTTATCAGATGTCGATGAAATTTAAATATGACTACACGATAAACACGAGTTTTCGATTAAATTGAGAATCACCAGCAGTTGGATGGTTATCCCGCCATCGGTCGGCTTTTTAAGTTCCAAGGTGGTAGTGCAACTGTGTTTTCCCTTAGTAGCCTCTTACGTCACCCACGAGATGAGAGGGGGTGGTTATATTCTTTAATGCCGTAACCACACAGCAAAGACACAGAGAGCGACATAACTTGTTAAATACATAAATAAATGTTGCATAGCAACTGTATTAAGAAAATTATCATTTTACATTACAAACACGTCCTTTCAAGATAACTTTGAAATCCACTTGAGATATAAAAAAAAAAATGTAAAGAATAATTGTGTTTCCCGCATCTATTGTTGCAGGTCAAGGCTGATAACTCTCCAGCTTGGAACTACAAGCTCTTTAAATTAGATTAAAATCTGAAATTTAAAACATTCATTCCATTAAGAAACTCATGGAATTATTGCTGATAAAATTTAATAGCCTTAGATCCAGTTTTCCGGAGGTTTAACTTGATGTTTTTCAAAACTAAAACTGATAAAAAATTACCTAAGGACTTCGATGGAACAGGAACAGCTACAGCAGACTACACTCACTATTCGCTATTCTAGGAGGAAGTAATAACTTATAATCAATAAATATTTATTTTAATTTAATGGAAGCATTTTTTTGTGAGAAATCTTTACCCTTCATTTGCCCCCCTCCCTCCCCACTAATTTTGATGCAGGGCCCACCTAAAGTATGCTACGCCACTGGTGCCACTTAATTTTTTTACGCAATCCAGAAATATCATTCTATTTGCGAAGTCCAAATACGAATCGCATAGGTACATAGATTCGATCAAGTTTAACAATCTGCTCCTCAGTAATGTCAAGATAACAACTAAGCAATTTTTTACGGATAAAAAAAAAACAGGAGGTTCTAAAGTTGTCACGTACCTATATATATATTTTTTTGACCATGCATAACTTTTTACAGGGTATTCCGAAATTGATAAAAAAAATATATTGGAAAGAGTAAACCCCGAAGTTGATTTTCTCCTAGGAGGCGAGGAAGAAGCCCGGCTCGCAGCTTGCTTGGCATAGGCATGGGAAAGAGCAGTCGTAATTTTTTAAACTTTCTAATTGTATTTTTTATTAGTATTACGGTAATAATAATCATAATATACTTTTTTGAAATCCTTGTATTGAGCCCTTTAATTTGATACCAAAAACAAACAACATAGTTATTTACCATAATTATTTATCATTGTTATTTGTTAGCGAAACCCTTCGTAAGCCCAGGTTTGCACAGTGTTACAATAAAATCCGCATATACAAATAAGGTTTTATTGTAGTTATGAAAAGAGAAATTATTTAATTTTGTTAATACGAATTTTAGAAAATATCGACTAAAAATTACATCACTAGTGTATCGATATAATTATCGACTATGAGGCATCACTTCGCAGGCGTATATACGTATTGCTTTGACCCTTCCCTCCCCCAGACCTATCCCCCAAAAAGCAAGAAAGGGACAACTGCAGCTCAGACCGTTTTAGGTAAATAATTTTTGACCAAAACAGTGTTTCGTAGTCGACTGTTTTCTCCTCAAAACATGGCAATTTTTTTTTAATTTTTTTTTTTACAAATAAAAAGAAGCCTTCGGCTATGCCCCTATGTTCTCATTTTTTTGAAAATATACATATATATTTTTTAATAAGTGTCCGAAAATGTACAAAAAATTATGCAATATTTCGAGTTTTTGAAGTCTCCTACTTCCTATGATAATAAGAATATGAAAAAAATCAAAACACAGGGGCATGGTCATGGCAGCAAAAGGTTCTGTGTCACAAAAATATTTGATCTTGTGTCATTATCCAGGGAGAAAACAGTTACCTATGTTTGTATGGAGAAAGAGCCGGTACCCTTTCCTCTTAAAATAGTATAGTAAGCAAAACAAACAAAAATTTTAAAATTTTTATTTATATATTTTGTTACAAATAATAACATTGTAATAAGATAAAAAAAAGAAAAAAAATCTTAATCTACTTTATTTTTTGCTATAATTTGCTAACATAATGGATAATATTTACAAATTATTATAAATCTTTATCTTGTTCTGTTACATTCTTTTTCACGGGATTTATTTCTGACGTTTTTGAAACGTCCTCTTCTGGTTTCTTTTTAGCTCCCTCTTCTCCCTCCAAAAACTCATCCCATTTATTGATCCTTTGATTTAAAGCAGCATCAGTCTCAGCTATTCTGTATTTAGTACGACCATCCCAGGTTTCGGCTGTAATCTGCCGTTTACCAAACCACCTACCATTGATAAGTTGAATGACGGCGTCTGCTTGTTCAGGCTCTTTCATAGAGATCTGAGCTACTCCCTCAGGGTGCCTGTCGTATATCACAACCTTTCTAACCTCTCCGCACTTACTGCACTCCTCTCTTAAATCCTGCTGGTAATCAAGTATAAGTTGCACATCATTATCAAAATCAGACGGATGAAAGAGATTTTTAACGATAACAACTTTTTCATGTTTTGATCGTTCTCCGATAAACTTTTCCGGTCTCCAATCAAACAACTTCTGTTGCATTTTCTTTATTTTTTCCAACTCTTTTTTCTTTTTCTTCTTTGGTTTGAGAGCTGGATTGTATTTACCTTTCATTTGGAAGTGTGCTCTTTCTACTCTTATTTTGTTACCTTTGAAGTCACTGCCGTCAAGTAACTTGAGTGCAAGATCTACAGACTCAATTTTGATGTATGTGCAGAGGGCATCTCCCTTAAAACAGTCTTGTTCTTTATCTCTATACAGTTTAACCTTCATTTTCTGTGAACTTGGGTCTCGTTCAACGAGTCCACACTTCTGCATTAGATCTACAAATTCTTCCTCAGTCAAATCTAATGGTAAGTTAGATACATAGACTTTTGTATTTTTCTCATCAGCTTGCTCAAACCATTCAGGATCATTCTTTCTTTTTACTCCCGCTGCAGATTTTTTTTCTACCTCCTTCTTTTTATCTGTTTTTACTTCTTCTTTAGCTGTATTGTTAACGAAACCGTAAGCCATTTGGTAAAAGGCTAAAAATTCATCATCTACTTTTGGTATCCAAGCCTTCTTCTCGTTATCCCAAAAGAATTTTGAACCATCTGCTTCAGTGTACACATGGGTATCATTTTCATAACTGTAAGTCCTTCCAGGCACTTCACCTTCTTTAGGAGTCCAAGAGTTGGTGTCCTTATTCCACGTAAATTTTTGTTGAGTTGTAGGATCTGTATAAATGGCCTCATCGTTTACATAAGTTATATATGGGGCATAGTTACCATAAATTTCTTCCATAGAAGTAGTGTCAGCATTTTCATTATTAGTCTTATTTAATGAATCATCAGTCTGTGTTTTTGGACTTTCTTTATCGTCTGCGGATTTAGCTTCCGTAATGGTTTCTGTTGGTTCAGGTTTAGTTGATACAGACATTTGACATTGAACATTTTCATCGCTTTTTACTTCAGTTTGCTCTTTCGGCAGTTTTTTGAATGTATCGATGGTGTCATCTTCTTTAATAACTTTACTTTTCTCTTCTTCTTCAGTTAGTTTCTGAACAGTTTCGCAGGAAAGTTTAATAACAAATCCTGTCTTCGCAGGTTTTTCGGGTTTATCCATCGTTCTTATGTTTTGAAAACACTGGGTTTATCTTATAAGAAACTTATTACATTATCTTATAAGAAACTTATTATGTTATTTTATAATGAATATAAGCCAATTTCTAGAAAATCAAAAATCTTTCGGCTGCTTATAAATAATTTCGTTTTGACAATTTTACGACTATCTGTAATCTGTATCTGACGTTCTGTTGGGTCGTTCCACTAAGCGACCGCAACGACAACAAAGGGAATGTCAATTTTCAGCTTTTCACCAGTTTGAGCCACCCATTGTTAAAGTTTTTTGGTGTTGCATTCAAAGCAATTTTCAAAATATTTATTAGATAAATGAATTTTTGACCTGATAACGTGTAATAAATTGATTAACGCCGGCGACATGAAAGAAAAAGGATGACTCATTTGTAGCTTTACGTGAAGTGGGAAGATTGATTGGCGTCAGCCGCATCTATCTCTCTTCCACTTGATTGACCTATACCTATAGCATATACCTACGTCCGAGGAGTATGTTTTGCAAAAAGTAAAATAACTTGCTTATGTTGTTGTTTTAAAATTTATCCCCAATAGGGAAAGGCAAAGGACTATAATCCATACAGCCTAGTCTGAATTTGTAAGTTTCGTTCTGATATATCAAAAGGCCGGAGCCAAGTCTGAAGTAACTTTATTGTTCTTCTGATTCGATGACTGGTAGAGTAAGGCCGAAACCAAGTCTGAAATTTCATATTTTCGTCTACTCTTCTTTGTCTATAAGTGATAGGCGAGGTCGAAACCAAGTCTGAAATAGGCCGAAGCCTGAAATATCAAAATAAAATTTCACATCCGATGAATGAAGGTCCTGATCCTGTTTCAAATATCATTGATAGTATTGCAAATAAATTCAAATATACTAGTATAGTTATCCAAATTAGTCAATAAATCTTGTGTATTGCGCGGGACATTTTTTGGTCCAGAAGTTGATAACAAGTTGGCTATAAATAAGAGGCGTTCCAGATTAAAAGCGGAGCATTCAAAAAATATGTGATCTAAAGACTGTGTAGAGTTGTTGGTGCAATGTGGGCAAACGGGCGATGAGATGATACGCATACGATTCAAATGTGCATTAAATCTGCAATGTCCAAATCTCAAGCGGCATAGTATTGTATAATATTTTCTGCTTCTATGTTGATGCGATTTAGTAAACCAAGGACTTTTTCCAATATCTTGATTTATCTGAGCATACCAAGATCCTTTTCTTAACAAGGTTTGTCGCCAAAGATCACGCCAATCAGATAGGATTTTTGATTTAATAGCAACTAATAGATCAGTGTATGGTACGGCAACATTCTCATCAACAGGGCTGCCGCTGTCACTGTCAACAATTGAACGTGCCAGAAAGTCCACATGTTCATTTCCCCTTACTCCTATATGTGAAGGTGTCCACAATAATTTGATGTTGTAGTTTCTTCTGGATAGTTGATAAAGGAGATGTCTTATTTCTAAAATGATGAAGTTTGTATTAGCACTGAATTGATAATTATCTAAAGCCTTTAGAACGCTCATACTGTCAGTAATGATCAGCCAATATTGATTAGTTTGTTTTTTAATGAATTCTAGGGCAGCAGTAATTGCTAGAGCTTCAGCTGTAAATATTGATATCTCCTTTTTCAATCTGACGCCTTGGCCAAACTTCAGATGAGGTACATAATAGGCCATGGAAACATTTATATCATTTTTTGATCCATCTGTGTAAACTTGTTTGAACTTATCAGAGTATTGTGCTATGAGGTTGTAAACTTCCTGGCGCTCTTTTAGCTTATGGTCAATAATAATATCGATTTGATTAATAAGACAGTCAAACTCCTTTTCGTAACACATCCAATTGCTAGAACTGTGTATTTTGTGTTGGTTATTTAGATTTAACATGAATGAATATTCGAAGAGAATAAATGGGTTATTAGAAGTTAATGGAGCATTTACAGGATATTTACTATGTAAGTAATTAAGCTTTTTAATTAGAGGATGATTACTAATGGAAAACAGTTTTAGCAAAAAACAGTATTTCAAATATTTAAATCTAAGGTGTAAAGGGGAAATGTTGCACTCGACCTGTAACGAATTAATTGGGGTTGTTTTCATGGCGCCAGTGATAAGTCTCAGGCTGTGATTTTGAATAATATTTAATTTGTTAACCAACTTGTCATTAGCAGAAAAACATAGAAATCCATATTCAAAATGACTGCGTACAAGAGATTTATATAGGGTAAGAAGGATTTTTGGATCAGAACCCCAATATGTTTTTGCAAGAGACTTTAAAATATTAAGAGCCTTAAGAGCTCTATCAACTATGTGGTCTACATATTTGTTCCATGATAAGTTATTCATGAATATCATTACAGCCTATACAGTCCACTGCTGGACATAGGCCTACACAAGTTTACGCCAAAAATAACGTGAGCTCGTGTGTTTTGCCCATAGTCACCACGCTGGGCAGGCGGGTTGGTGACCGCAGTACTGGCTTTGTCGCACCGAAGACGCTGCTGCCCGTCTTCGGCCTGTGTATTTCAAAGCCAGCAGTTGGATGGTTATCCCGCCATCGGTCGGCTTCTCAAGTTCCAAGGTGGTAGCAGAACTGTGTTATCCCTTAGTCGCCTCTTACGACACCTACGGGAAGAGAGGGGGTGGCTAAATTCTTTAGTGCCGTAGCCACACAGCACGTGATTCATGAATGTAACACCTAAAAATTTAACTTCATTTGTGATAAGAAGAGATATATTATTATAGTTTATTTTAATTCTTTCAGACCCTACTTTATTAAAAACTATGACTTTAGACTTTTCAAAGCTAATGTCCAATGCAAGATAATTAAAATAAGAATTTAATTTAACTAAAGCTTCGTTTAACTTAAGATTTAGGGTAGTTATATTATTACTAGAACAATAGACTACCAAATCATCAGCAAACTGTAAATTGTATATATGAGAGCCTAGAATTAAGTTTAATCTATGTATATAAAGTGTGAAAATCAATGGACTCAAAATGCTACCTTGACATGTACCTTTATGAGAAAGCCTTGGACCAATAAGTCTATTATTATACTTAACAAGTACCTTCCTACTGTGCAAAAAATTAAAAATCCATTGTATAACTTTTACAGGTAAACCAATCGCAGCTAATTCCGTGGATAGAATATGATGGTTAACATTATTAAAGGCTCCAACTACATCGAAGAAAACTCCAGCGAGAGCTTGCTTTGATTGTATAGCATTATAAATATCAAGATGTAAGTGAGCAATGCTCTCCCTTGAAGACCTGCCTCTTCTAAAACCAAACTGATTAGAAGGTAAAATATGATTAGACTCTATGAAATGTTCCAATCTTTGTTTTAAAAGTTGTTCAAATATTTTTCCCATGCAAGAAGTCAATGCTATAGGTCTATATGAATCAAAGTTAAACTTGTCCTTGTTGGGTTTTAAGATAGGTACTAAACAATCAACCTTCCAATCCATAGGAATAAGATTATGCTCCCAAAGAAGATTCAGGATATTTAATAAAATTAGTTTAGATTGAGAAGACAGGTGTTTAAGCATTTTATATGAAATGTAGTCAAGGCCAGGTGTAGAGTCTTTTCTGGATGAAATAGCAGAATTTAATTCGACAATGGTAAAAGATTTTATAATAAAATTTTGATTAGGAAGAATATGGCAGAAAGAATTAAGATTAAAGGCTGGCTCTACAGTATCTGGAGTATATTTTTTGAGAAAATCAAAGATCCAAGAATAGTCAGAGTTGTTATGGGAAGGTGGAGAATAGCTTTTGTTAAATTTTCGCATATACGTCCAAATGACTGATATAGGAGTCGATCTGTTAAATTGTTCACAAAGTTTTATCCAACTGTTTCTTCTCTCATTTCTGATAATATATTTTTTGGTGGCTTGTAGTCTTTTAAAATTAATGTAATTAGCCTCAGTGGGATCAGATTTAAAAGTCAAATAAGCGTTTTTGCTATTTAATACGGCTTTGGTGCAATTGAAATTCCACCAAGGAAGAAGTTTTTTTTTTTATTTAAGTTAGAAGGAGAGCATGAAGATAAAGCTGTATTAACCAAAGAGTGCTTAGAAATAGAAGATGATTTCCACAGTGCTGAGTGTAAAATATCTGTAAATTTTGTGTAGTTATGAAGGGGGTCTTGTGTATCAAGAGAAAATTCAGTGAGCAATAGTTGGACATTTAAATTATAAATGTTCCAATCAACGTTGTTCAGGTTAGGGAAGCAGGGTAGTGAGCTACTATTGGGAATAGGAGTGGCATTGTAATGATTGTTATTAAGTAAAATTTTTGTGATTACAGGAAAGTGGTAGCTGCCTAAGGGATCGTCATGTACTGACCAGTCACACTCTAGAGCCAATGAAGGTGATACTATGGTTAAGTCAAGAGCATTCTGTCTCCATATGTGCGAACCAACAGTGGTCATACTTCCGTCATTAAGTATAACCAAATTATTGTTATTGATAGACTCTAAAATGTCTTTGCCTCGACAATTAGAAGTAGAACAGCCCCAGGCTGAGTTTAGGCCATTAAAATCTCCTGCTAGGAAGATTGGTTCTGGTAAACTTTTAATTAACCTGTCTAGTTTAGATTTAGAAAAAGCAGGATTGAAATTAGTTGGACTGTAAAAGCTTATGATAGTAAGTTCTTTGTTGCTAGAGTATTTTATACGAACAACAACATTTTGAATGGAGTCATCATAAAAAGTATCAATTTTAGAATAAGAAATAGAGCTATGTATTAATATGGCTACGCCATTGTGGGTGTTTCCTGAATCAAGACGAATTACATTGTAATGACGTATCTTAAATTTTTGACAAGGCTTTAACCAAGTCTCACAAATTAACGCAATGTGAATATTTTTGTCCAAAAGGAAATAATTAAAAATATGTTGATTGTGTAGAATACTCTGAGCATTCCATTGCACAATATTTAAAGTATCCATAAAGTACAAATTATTTATTAGTAACCTTTTTTAATGTATCTTGCAGGACATTTTTAATATTTTGGGAAGAGATAGGTATTTCATTATTTTTGTTTAGTGTTATAAGTTTTACTAAAGCTTCTGTAATAGATTTGAGTATTATTTCGGAATTTAAAAGAGATAAGAACTGATCAGTTTTGTTTAATGATGGAAAGTGAGAGCTGTTTAAAACATCAACAAAGCTTTTTTTCTGAAATTTATCTCTGTTAAGCTGGATTTTTTCTTTTTTAACAGGGCATGCAGGGGATATGGCAATGTGATTGCCAGAGCAGTGACAGCAACTGGCTGCAGTATAAGGAGTCTGACAATCTTTAAAATTGTGACCTTCGCCACAAATGCTGCATCTTTGTGAATTTTTACAGAATTTTGCAATATGACCATATCTTAAACACTTTAGACACTGCTTTACTGGCGGGATGTACTGCCGTACTTCGAACCGCCAGCTGTTGAGGTCCACACTATCTGGTAAATTGGGACAGGAAAAGGTTATAGAAATTGTTTTTGTGGGGATTAATTTTATTTCTCCATTTTCTCTTACACGTCGCATAAATCTACGTATAGATATAATATTTTTCGTGCTAGTTAGAGCTGAATATATTTCTTTATTGGATAATTCTATAGGCACATGAGAAATTACCCCAGTGACCTCTGTAGCGGCAGCCGGAAGGGAAGCTTTAAGTTTGTACCCATCAAGATATTTTTTGTTGCCTAAGACCGCGTTAGCAAAAGCAGGTCTATCAAAGATAACTCCAACTTTACTTTTATTAATGCGTTTTAGTTGTTTCACGCCTTTATTATATTTTTTTATGCTATTAGCGAGTGTCATCATGTCTCTTGTTCCGATTGGCTTGTCAGCCTCTGTACTCTCCAGGAATACAATATAGTCAAAATTACCCCCGTTCTCAGGGTAGTGCCGCACGTAATCGGCTACCCGAAACGGGGCATACCTTTCGGCGTCTGTTAGCTCAACAGATTTTATGGACTCGGAGTCGGAGCTCAACGAGTCGTCCTCAGCGTTACCTTCCTCCTTCTTTTTCCTTTTCTTACTTCTCCCCATCTCTTGATTAATTTATAAGTATTTATTTATAAAAAACTCCAGTGAATGAATTATAAAATTAATAAAATATTTTTGAAAAAAAAAGACCGCCTTTTCACTTCAAAGTTCCCGCGCTCTCCTATAACTTGCTTATGTTTTGTTATGACGTTGTTACTGGTTGTTACGTTAAACTATCGTCCGTAAACCAACTTTACAGACAACCAATTTTTTTATTACTATAATTATTATTACATAGTATCTTACGAATATATAATAATAGTAACTAAAAATGTTGAAACTAAAAGATAATAATGTTTAACCAAATTGAACATAATCAATTCATTTATAATATTTGATTGCAATTTTCGCTATAAAACGACCAAGATCAGACTGTCAATGTCATCAAAATTTTATTTGAAAAAATAATTGTGTGAAGTGTAAAGAACTTTGCTGGGAGTTTTTTTGGCGCGAACTGATGGTTGACACACGTATTAGAGAGATTGTTGTCGCTTAATTTATTTTTATTAGGATTTATTGTAAATTTTTTAGTTAAAATAGTGGGTAATTAGTTGTATTAGTTTCTAGTATCATTCGTAAGTCCTGGTAAGTGCTTTTTATTTGTATTTTAACTAGAATAATCAAATTATTTCTTTCTAACTAATTTTTTTTTTCTTTCTTTCTTTTAATTATAATGGACCTAGACAGACCTCCGGATCCACCGGACCCTGGTGATCCTCAGAGTTCTCGAAAACGTCTAGCAGCCGATGATCTGTCCACTAATCCCTCTCCAAAATAACTATAAGCGATCCTACAGCCGCTATTCCCTCTATACAGACCGTTTATGTTCACCCCTCTTTTTCCGAAGCTCCTAAGAGCTACGCAGAGGACGACAAAGGTCCTTTTATAGTCCATGTCTCACGAGAAGTCTCAGACCCAGCCTCAGGAACTACGATCCGAGCCATTAAATTTGGTCAGTTCTTACATACAAATAAAATTAAATCCGTTGTTAATGACGGCGTTAAAAACGTTGGTCGAAATAAAATTTCTGTACAATTTACTTCTGCAGAAGCAGCCAACTCTTTTTTATCTAATCCGGTTCTCGACTTGTGTAAATATAAAACTACTGTACCGACATACAACATCACTAGAATAGGCTTGGTTAAAGGCGTACCAGTAGACTGGTCTATGCAGGAACTAGTTGAGTCCTTAGAGCTTCCCTCCGGTTGTGGACAGGTCATGAAGGCCCGACGTCTAAATAGAAAAACAATAAGCGAAGGTACTGTTACTTGGGTTCCTACTCAATCTGTTGTCCTGACTTTCAGGGGGCAAATGCTCCCAGAAAAAATATATTCCTACCATACATCCCTTCCCGTGGAAATTTATAAGTTCCCGACAATCCAATGTCTCAGCTGCTGTCGTTATGGTCACATAAAAACTCAGTGTAGGTCAAAGCCTAGATGCTATAAATGTGCGCAGCCTCATACTGGTGAGTCATGTGAGGTTTCTGAAGATAATGCGACATGTTTACACTGTTCAGGCAAACATTTTACTATCAATAAGTCCTGTCCAGAGTTTTCTCGTCAGCAATCCATCAAGGTCATCATGGCACAGGAGAGCATTTCATACTTGGAAGCATCCTCCCGTATCCCCCCTTCCACTAGATCCTATGCAGAAGTAGCCAAAGAAATGTTTTCTCAAATCAAATACTCCCCCTCTATCCCCCAAAGGACCAGTCCTACTCCACCTATTGTACCTACCTCTTCACCTTACCATTCATATAGAAAAACAGATTCCCGAACTCCTCGTCCCCGACCTGCTTTGGGAAAAGGGTTCAACAAACAGGCTCATGATTCTATTATTTCTAATTGCCCCACTTCCCAACCCAACGGCTGCGCCCTTATCTCAAATAAGGATCCCTCCTCTCCTACTCTTAATCTCAATCTTTTACAAAGTCTCACCCAAATTTTCATTTCTATTGCCACTAAGTATACTGACTCGACAATACCGACCAACGTTGCCTCTCATTTATCCTATATTTTAGATTGCCTTACCAATGGCTCAAATCAACTTTCTTCAATGGAATAGCCAAAGCCTACGTCCTAAACTACATGAACTCCTTTTATTAATTAATCTTCATAAACCCATCATTATTGCCATCGCTGAAACATGGTTGGTTCCAGGTTCCCGGTTCCGGGTTCCAGGTTTCACCTGTTTGAGGGATGACAGGAATGATGGGTATGCGGGTAGTGCCATTCTTGTCCGGCACTCCACTCCCTTCTTCCAAATTCCTCTTCCCTCCCTCAGCCCTAATTTAAATGCCGTTGCCATTAGAGCCTTCAACATTTCTTTCCTATCTCTGTATATCCCTCATCCTCGCTCTTCTCTTGGCCCGGAATTACGATCCATATTCTCTTCCCTCCCTAGTCCTATCATTATCATGGGAGATTTCAACACTCACCACACTTTGTGGGGTTGCCATTCTTGTGATGGGTTTGCCCAAGTGTTGCTGGACATTGTTGACGATGTAAACCTTTGCATACTCAATGATGGATCGCCGACGCGCAGGGTTTGCCCTAATCAGAATACCATGTCTGCTGTTGATCTGTCCCTATCCTCTACTGCTCTTTCTTCCCGAATTTCCTGGAAGACTCTATCATCTACCTACGGCAGCGATCATTATCCTATCCTTCTCTCTCTCATTCTAAGCTCCCCACCACTTTCCACTACAGTCCCTTCCCTTAAAAAGTATAAACTCCACAATCCAGACTGGCATTCTTATGCCGCATCTGTTGATAGCATGTTAGATTGTCTTCCGGATTTTGTAGATGATAAAAATATCTTTTTTTATTACAACCATTTCTATAATGCTCTCATTTCTTCAGCTGACAAATATTTTTACAAAATTAATTTTAATAAAAAAATTTACTACCCTTCCACTCCCTGGTGGGATGAGGAATGTAGCTTTTTGATAAGGGAAAGAACAGAAGCAGAACAAGCGTACACACTATCTATGACTGTTGAAAATTTCATCAAATATCGTCATATCGAGGCAAAGTGTAAAAAGCTTTTCCGTAAGAAGAAAAAAAGTAGCTGGATTAAGTTCTGTGAGTCCCTTTCCCCCAGATCTCCCGCACATATAGTTTGGTTGAATCTTAAGAAATTTCGTCGATCCATTAATTGCGCTAATCCCACATCCAATGATCCAGTGGCATGGCTTAACGATTTCACAGACAAACTCGCCCCTCCTTATGTTCCTTTCAAGGACAGCTTTCCAACTCCCATAATTCCGTCTGTTTCTAATACTATGGACGCACCATTTTCTTTCGCTGAATTAGAATGCGCATTGAACGGCCTTAAAGATTCTACTCCCGGGGAAGATGGTGTTCCCTATTCATTCGTATTAAATTTAAATGATAAAGCTAAACAAAATTTTCTGAATATCATTAATGCTTGTTTCATGACAGGAATCGTCCCGCAACCTTGGAAGTCACAAATAATTATTCCAATTCTGAAACCAGGCAAAGACCCGCTAAATTCTAATTCATATAGACCCATTGCTTTATCATCCACTTTGTGCAAAATTACTGAACATCTTATCAAAAATCGACTGGAATGGATAGTGGAAAGCAGAAAAATTCTCTCGCCCTTTCAATTTGGCTTTAGAAAGGGTTTGAGCACCATAGATAGTTTGAGTATTCTATCAACAGACATTCGAACTGCTTTTGCAAAAGGTGAGTTCCTGGTAGGTATTTTTCTTGACATCACTTCTGCATATGACAATGTACTGCTTCCGGTGCTCAGGCAGAAAATGCTACAACTGAGTATTCCTCCGAGGATAGTGCATTTCATTTACAACCTGTTGTCTTGCAGAACCATAGTGGTTAAACACCAAAACCACTCTTTTCTCCCCAGACTTGTCTGGAAAGGTCTACCCCAGGGCTCAGTCCTTAGTCCTCTGCTGTACAGCATTTACACTTACGATCTTGAACTGTCTGTTAATAGCTTTTGTAATATCCTTCAATACGCGGACGATATTGTCCTGTATCGTAGATCAAATTCCCAGGATGATACTACTTTTCGGCTAAATTCTGCTTTGCACTATCTTGACCAGTGGCTTTCAAACCATGGCTTATCCCTTTCCGTCCCTAAAAGCCACGGAGTTGTGTTCACAAAAAAGAGGAATATCCCGTCCTTTGATTTGTATATTAGGGGTCAAAGCATTCACTTCACGGATAAGGTCAAATTCTTAGGCATTGTTCTCGATTTCAGACTGAGCGGATTTTCTCATATAGACTACATTATTAAAAAATGCGAAAGAAACATTAATTCCCTTAGAGCAGTATCAGGTGTTTGGTGGGGTGCCCACCCTTACACTTTAAAATTAATTTACAATGCAATAGTACGAAGTCATCTAGATTATGGAACATTTATCTTAGACCCCTTTAACAAGAGTGACTCAGAAAAGTTAAATAGAATTCAATATAAATGTCTAAGAATTATTGTTGGTGCAATGAAATCTACACCAACAAATGCCTTACAAGTAGAGTGCGTTGACCCTCCTTTACATCTCAGAAGGAAATATCTGTGCGATCGTTATGTCATTAAAACTCTCCAAATTTCTTCCCATCCCTTATGGTCTCGACTAAACGAGCTTTCCCTTCTTTGCTCCAATAGTATGAGAACCCTCCCATCCTGCCTATTAGACAGCTTTCTTAAATTCACCAGATTACCCCATCCTCTAGCATCATATCCCTCTAACCCTATTTTTAATACTTCCTATCAAGCTTTAGTATATCCCCCTCCCGTCATCACAGATCTTGGTCTAGTTAAAGGTGCATCTGATACAAAAACAAAGTTTCAAGAAAAGACTTATCAAAATTGGTCAGACTATCTTCACATCTATACAGATGCATCAAAGCTCTCCCCAGATAGTTGTGTTGGTGCTGCCTGCTGGATTCCTAAATATAAAATTGTCCTACAATTCAAATGTCCTCCTCATTCGTCAGTATTCACAGGAGAAGCTGTGGCACTGTTGGAGGCAATTTTATTTACACTTTCTCATAATATTCCAAAATCTGTAATTTTTAGTGACTCACTAAGTTGCCTGTTAGCGATTAAAGCTAACCCGTTTCGTAGTAAATTAAGAATTTCTATCGTTTTAAAGATAAGGGAGGCTTTACTCTCATGCTATCATAAAGGCTTAGGAGTTTTACTGGTATGGATCCCTGGCCATTCTGGTATTCCAGGTAATGAGACTGCAGACTCTTGTGCCAAGTCAGCGGTTCAACTTGGCTCATTAGAACATTTTTTTAACTCAAGTCAAGACCTGCGATCGTTGGCGAAAACTCATCTGGACAAATCCTGGACTTCATCATGGGTTGAGTCAACATCGGTTAAGGGAAAACACTACTCTGTCATTCAGCCTAATATTAGCCAAGGCGCCCTTGGTTTTTTCTTCATAGACATGCCGACCGCTGGGTAACATCAACAATTTGTCGCTTGCGCCTTGGTCACTCATGTACTCCAGTGCATTTAGCAAAAATTAGGGTGCGTGATCACTCACTGTGCGAATGTGGCCTCGACGAAGGTTCAGCATCCCATATCCTTTTCAACTGTCCCAAACTCCTTTACCCTATTTATGATGTCCTTCCCCCTGAAATCCCCCGTCCTGTAAATATTGTTTGCTTATTGATGCTTGTATTTAGTCCTCATTGTACATTCTTGTGTAGATATATCAAACGTAATAGAATTAAATTGTAAATAAATTAGGTGATTGTTCTATTATTTAATTGTTTATAGTGTAGATGTAAATAAATTATTAATAATATTCTTGTTTATGTATATAGTATATTTAGTGCTTGTGTTGTTTTAGGTTCATAGTTTGATATATAATACCTACTATTTTGGCAGTCTTCAAAATTCTACTGAGGTTGCTACCTCTAATTCACCGACCAATCTCCGTCGTGTCTTCTCCATCTTACGTGACATTGGCGAAATCATCTGTGCTATTCGGCACTAGTGAAAGCCATTAATTCTAAATTCATTCAAGAACTTTGCTAGATTTCAGCTTTAGTACAATACAATTAGTCAATTACAATTACGTTGTTTTAATTGTGTGTGAAACGTAATAAGTATATCGTTATCAACTACTTATATAATAGTTTATTTCATTTACAACAGACGGAACTAATCGGCAAAGTTCCTTGAATTATGGAGGATCTAAAAAACGTTTTTATTTCGCCGCTTCCGGATTCGCCTTACGTGAAGCCTTTTAGATTCAATTATACGCAAAATGGTAAAGAGAAAACTTGGGATCTATTGGAGGTTCACGACAGCGTCGCCATCGTAGTCTTTAATGTGTCTAGAAAGGTTATGATTTTTGTGAAGCAATTTCGTCCAGGTTCGTAATTTAGTATATAATACAGCTTTTAAATTCTGTGGTAGCTTAAATTCATACATATTATTATTAAATTAAAAAAAAAGAACTAAATAGTACATAAATAATTTTTTAAAGCATTTTTTAACTAATTTAGTTGTTATTTTATTAATTCGCGTTAACATTCGCGTATTTTTATTGTATGTGAGCACATATGTTTTTATTGAATTTCATTTAATAAAAATATAGTGATTTAATACCATTTTTTTTCCAGCAATTTACTACAATTGCATTCACCCTGACGACAGGGAATCAAAGGTTATAGATACAGAGAAGTATCCAGCATCATTAGGTATTGCCTTAGAGATGTGTGCAGGTATCGTTGATAAAAACAAGCCGGTGGAACAGATCGCTCAAGAAGAGGTTTTAGAGGAGTGTGGCTACAACGTCTCTCTTGATCAATTGCACAAAATTACTTCTTACAGGTAATAAAATAAAGGTATTCCATAAATGAAGTCAAAACATGAGCAGTATAAAAATACTAAACGTACTTCAAGAAGAAAATATGTTATATAATTGTTATAAAGAATGTAAATAATACTCATGTATAAATAGTTATTTAAGTATTTAATGTTTATTTATGTATAAATATGCACATTTCTTATTATACACTGAAATTAACTTGTTCAAATTTTAATGTGCTATTGTTTGTAAGACTTTGGAACATTTGTTGGGTACATATTGTAATGTAACATTTTATGCAAAAAAAAAAAAAAAAAAAAAAAAATTTTTAGGTCCGGTGTGGGTGTTCAAGGATCCCTGCAAACATTCTTTTATTGTGAAGTAACTGATGATATGAAGACTGAACAAGGTAGAGCATCATTTTTATTAGAACATTATTGACAAAATTTATATTGAATACAAACAAATAAAAAAAAAAAATCAATAAAACGATGACATTTCTTTCTTTATTGGTTATTTGCGGGTATATAGAAACTCTTTCATGCGTTCTGAAAAACTTTCTGTGTGTATGTAAAACTCTTGAGTTTATATTTACATTTTTCGATATAAAACAGATATGTAAAATATTTTTGTGATTAATAAATAAATAAATAAATGAATACCATAATTGAGACGTAAGTATCTTATCACAAATATTTTGACATAATAATTTTGTTTTCAGGTGGCGGCGTGGACGATGAAATAATAGACGTTGTTGAAAAAACAATTCCAGAAATAGAGGAAATGGTAAATTCTCCAGGGCCTATACCCAGTCCGCCGAGTTGCCTCTTTGCCCTGATGTGGTTCTTACATTACAAAGCAGATAAATTCAGAAAGTAGGTGCAAGTAACTTGCTCATAGATAAAATTATTTATCACAATAAACCTTTTAATTTATTTCAATTTAATTAATTTATGTTTTGAAATAATTTTGATGTGGGGCAGAAAGGCTATTGCATATAATGGTTTTAACATGTTTGTCGCCTAGTGCAATTTATTTGTGTTTCTTACGTGACTTAAATTAGGCTCAATTCAAAGCAGTATATAGGAACATAAACAAAGTAACTCAAGTATTATGATATCCTCTAAAGATTGTTTTCTATTGTTTTTTTTTTTTTTTGTTAAAAAATGGTTATCCATGGAGAATGCACAGTTATTTAAATAAAAAGCAGAGGAACACCATATAGAGATTTGTAAGAAACAGGAGAGCAACCCCATAAGAAGAATGCTCGTCCTATGTTACAAAAAAGGAGAATAAATTAGTGCTAGTTATAGATAAAGGGACCCGTAGATCATACCCTCCCAAATATATGTGATGTGGTGACAAAAATGTTAAGTGTATATATTATATATTATAATTTGATATTTTTTTTATTATAAGGTGATAAGCCATTTAATATCCGTAGTGCCCCAATTACTCCAGTTTTTATAAAGCTTACAAATTGTAATTAAAAATTCTTAAAGATATTTGTATCTAGAGCTACAATTATTGAAATCCCTTTATGCCCCGGCCCATATCCAATTGTCATAAAATTTAAAATATGAAATTCTTTGAATAATTCAGTTTTTTATAAATTAAATTGAAGTAAATTATGTGTAGATCATTTTATTGCTCATTTTTGCTCATTAATGCACTTAATATGCAGTTATCTTCCATACACATTTTAAACGTTGATATAAAATTTTCCGGCTATTTTTATTTATAATTGGTTAATGGTATATATAATATGTAATCAATTTCATGTCTAGTTGTCTATAATTGTTGGATTTTGATAAGAAATATAGACTGAACAGTTTGTTTCATATTTTCCTCACTTTTTTCTACATTATTTTCCTTATTCCATGACTTTAGTCATAGTTTTTAAACATAAATTAGTTAACCTTGAATATTTTATGATACCTACATAGATAATATAAATTTATATTATTATTATTCGTTAGAACGTGTAAAAGGAGTCATAACAATAAAGCTTATTACTTTCCTTTTTTTGTATGTGATAAAAAGAATATTGTAATATTTTTATACTTTTTCATTTATTGTTTTTATATATTAAGTAGACAAAAGTTGTATAGCCAAGAAATATTTTGTTTAAAACTAACGATACATGCGCAGGTCGTACGGGCGTTACTGTGTGGAATGTAAAACGAAAAATAACAATATGTTCAATTGATACAAAGTATGTGAAACTTTTATTTACATTGACCTATTGAACTTATTATCAGTAATATTATTTTAATAATTAGAATTTAAATTAGCATTAGTATTCATTGTTGTGTCAGCTATTAACTTTATCATTGTTTTGGCAATGATGATATTTTTATAATTTCAAACAGGCAATATTAGGTAATTGTTTAACTTTATTATTATTTTTTAAACTTGTATCCATTTTAATCATTATACATTTGTGCATGTTTCCTCAGCAGTTCCAGATAGATCCAAATATAAAACGATGATTGGTGGGAAGTTATTGTAAACTATTGTGTTTCAAACAGGGAGTCCAAATACTTTATTCAAATTTGATACGTTAAAATACAATTTTTATCTGGGCATTTGTCGATCAAGATAAATAAATCTATCAGGATACCCAGTAGAACTTAACATTTTATATCTGAGTTTTTCCACAGGGTCAAAGGGAAAAATTATGAAATTTTCACGATAAAACGTGGGTGTAAATTATCTTAACTAATGAGGGTTAAGTAATATTCTTTATTCACCTTATTTTACGTATTTTATTGGTATTGACTTTTGATTGTTCAACTACGTACTTTTGAACTACGTATTATGGGTACATGCTTATATCGATTTAAGCTAAATTTGTATTATTTAATGAAAATGCAATATTTTTTTGTTATGGTTAATTTAAAGCGGATATTAAATTTTTTATTGTAAAACAAAACTGTGATTATGTGATTATATATGGCCTTGATTATTAAATCAACATTTAAATACGTCTTTAGTGTTTTATTTCTAAATTTGTGTTTTTATTTAAACATACACTTCACAATGTACAGTTCTGCTATTTACACATTTATATATATTTATGTAAATTTTGTTGACATAGGTTAATATTGGTGATATAGGTGCAATGCAAAATCCAAAACAATATAAAAATAAAAGGAAACCGAATTTGATTGATAAATTACAGCTTAAAAACTGGAAACGTGGTCACGTGTTTTCAATAAGAAAGAAAATATTAAAAAAAAAATTTATACAACTAGGTTGGCAAACAAGCATACGGCTCAATTGTTGGTAAGCGACTACCGTAGCTTATAGACTTGCAACACCAGAAGTATCGCAAGCACGTTGCTATCTTCAATAGGTATCCCCCAGGAGCTCTTTCGGTAATCATCATTTTTAAATTAAGAATAATAGTTTTTTTTACAAAGTACTTGAAAATTTGTTATAGCATAACTTATGTCATTAACTTAATAAAATATGGGCAAAATATGATCAACTTTAGTTTTTGTTACAATTCGAGGAGATTCAATAAAATAGCCGATGGACTGACGTAACGTATTTATTTATCTTAAATATAAACTCAAACTGCTAGTGTATCCTTGTGAGGTCCTCCACGATCTTTATAAGGTCGTCGACTGTCGCGTCCCGCATCATACCGCCACCGTCGTCAATCTGTACGAACAATTATTTATTTATTTTTATTTCCAATCACAGCACATTTACAACCAATCACAGATTAACACAGGAAATAAATAACGCCTCACACTCAACGGCTGCCACTACGATGTTTTCCTTTGTCGGGGGTCCGAAAACAGACAAAATACACTAGCGCAAACGCCCAAACCATGGCAAATATCTGTATGACCAATACAAACGTATGCTATGTGTTGGGATCGAACCCGCACCCGCTAGTGCAATAGCCACGAGTCAGGACTGTGACTTGCGCTAACGCGTTAACTTATTACTAGACAACGAATGCTCTGCAACTCTGCTGCAACTGTAGCTTATAGGTTAGGTGATATAAGACCTACATGTTCATTTTGGTGGGTTTCTGGCCTTTAGATTGTAAGGAGAGTGTTGAAATTAGAACTAATCGATTATTACTATCGAAAATCGATTATGAGTAACAATTTAACAAATATCAACCTCCTCTTACTCTTCCCGTTGACATTAATGGCTGCTTTAGGAGTTCTTGTGTAACGTTTTGTGACTTCTGGATGGTATACGTTTTTAAAGGTAAAAGAATTATTAAAATTAGTTACAGCACTTTTAGAGTTTATTGATTACAAACGAGGCATTTGAGGTCTGACGTATAAGTAGAAAATTAATTGACTCATAACTGGCAGATATAAATTTAAATCTAACTTCTTTAGGCACACTTGACTTGGGGAGTAAGCTGGTGAATGCGTGACGAGAGTTACGAAAATAGTGATCGGGCGAGGCGAACGGAGCAAGAGAAAGAGGTGGGAGCGCACATTTTGTGTCTCTCTTTCTCGCATAGCCAGTTACGTTTCGTATATCTAACAATAAGACACAGTGCAGGCCTATTGCTAAAGAAGTACTTCAGTCGTGTGGTCCAAAAGCCCACTCGTTTTTTTAAAGTTATAATAAATTAATGTAAATTACCTGTAAGCCCTGTACCGTTTCTTGCTGCATATCCCTCGAGAGATCGAGGAAGCTCTCTATTAAGTCACCGTCAATGAAACCCTCCGCCGGCTCGGTTTTAATGTCCGTATTAAACGACCGCCAGAACGAGTGCGGTATCTTGCCCACCGACTTAATCGTGTGAGTCAGCCTTTCTTCTAGTTGATGAAGGAATTCAAATAGTTCTTGAGGTAACTGGACGACTAGACCTGGAATTACAAATTATAGGTGTATAAAAAACTATTTAGCTGGTGTAACATACAACGCAGTATTAAGAAGCAAGTGACCAATTAGACCTAAGTCCGCCCTTTATGTAACTGTCTTTAAGCTTTGTTTGTAATGTATTTTTAGTGCACAATAAAAGATAAAATATGGAAGTGTTACAATTATTGTAGGTAAACAAAAAAGTGAATAAAAACTGCAATAAATGTGAGCGCATAGCTTCATACCGAATACGTATGCCGTGTAATGGTGTGATGAGTTTTAGAAGTGTTCGCGCTTGTGCGCGTATGTGTGTGAGAGAGAAATTAATTAATTTATTTATTTCATCTTAGATATAGTCTATGATTATATGTCAGTTGTCATTATATATGTACTAGCTGTAACCCGCGATTCCACCCGGGTTAATTTATGAAAAAAAAAGGTACTAAATATTACATAATAGCCTTTCTCGGGAAATGTACAATCTAACATGAAAATAATTTTTCAATTCGAACCAATAGTTCCAGAGATTAGCGCGTTTAAACAAACTATTCACCTTTATAATATTAGGATAGAATAAAATAAAAACAAATCCGTCAGAGTCGGACCACGTCCTAGCTTTACTAGGCAGTCACAAAACTGTCGATTTGTAGTTCGAATAATAAATAGCTCGTGGTATTATAATGTATGTTCAACGAAAGGCCATTAGAGACCCTGGACGTTAATTTTAAAAAGAAAGAAAGAAACACGTTTATTCAGAGCATCACTTAAAAACGTAGAGTTTTTACACAAAAAAGTCACAGTTAAATACACATAATAATTAATAAATAACTACATATAGAAAAAAGAAATTTACAAGACCAGTAATATAGACTACAAAAAACTATAACATCAAAAAAAGTAAAAAAAAAAAATGTAAATAAAAAATTCCAAAGAAGTTATGAAATATATATATATAGATATTTATATATATATTTTATATGTGTAAGTGTTATGTATGTTTATTATTATTATATATTTGTCTATTAGTACTTTGTTCGAGTATTCTAATTCGCACACCAATCGTTTGTTTACTTCCTAACTGCAGTTTCTATTTCGTGTCCAATACCCAAAGGTTGTCTGGAAGAGATCGCTCTTTCAGCGATAAGACCGCCTTTGGACATCTTTCATTTTATATTTTTTTTTCTCTGTTGTTTCTTTTAATGGTGTACAATAAAGAGTATTATTATTATTATTCATCATTACAGCTTATACAGTCCACAGCTGGACATAGGCCTCCACAAGTTTACGTCAAAAATAACGTGAACTTATGTGTTTTGCCCATAGTCACCACGCTGGGCAGGCGGGTTGGTGACCGCAGGGCTGGCTTTGTCGCACCGAAGACGCTGCTGCCCGTCTTCGGCCTGTGTATTTCAAAGCCAGCAGTTGAATAGTTATCCCGCCACCGGTCGGCTTTTTAAGTTCCGAGGTGGTAGCGGAACTGTGTTATCCCTCAGTCGCCCCTTACGACACCCACGACAAGAGAGGGGGTGGCTATATTCTTTAGTACCGTAGCCACACAGTACATTATTATTATATTTAAATAGTAAGAGGCCAGTAGGCGCGTGCGCACCGATGGCGCCGCTGACGGTGGCCAGCAGCACGGGCCGCGCCACGGGCGCCGCGCTGTCCGCCAGCTGCGCCACGAGCGCGCCGCGCCGCATGACGTTGACTGTGATAGGTTATTATAGGTTATAGGTAGGCGAGTACGCACCGATGGCGCCGCTGACGGTGGCCAGCAGCACGGGCCGCGCCACGGGCGCCGCGCTGTCCGCCAGCTGCGCCACGAGCGCGCCGCGCCGCATCACGTTGACTGTGATAGGTTATTATAGGTTATAGGTAGGCGAGTACGCACCGATGGCGCCGCTGACGGTGGCCAGCAGCACGGGCCGCGCCACGGGCGCCGCGCTGTCCGCCAGCTGCGCCACGAGCGCGCCGCGCCGCATCACGTTGACTGTGATAGGTTATTATAGGTTATAGGTAGGCGAGTACGCACCGATGGCGCCGCTGACGGTGGCCAGCAGCACGGGCCGCGCCACGGGCGCCGCGCTGTCCGCCAGCTGCGCCACGAGCGCGCCGCGCCGCATCACGTTGACTGTGATAGGTTATTATAGGTTATAGGTAGGCGAGTACGCACCGATGGCGCCGCTGACGGTGGCCAGCAGCACGGGCCGCGCCACGGGCGCCGCGCTGTCCGCCAGCTGCGCCACGAGCGCGCCGCGCCGCATGACGTTGACTGTGATAGGTTATTATAGGTTATAGGTAGGCGAGTACGCACCGATGGCGCCGCTGACGGTGGCCAGCAGCACGGGCCGCGCCACGGGCGCCGCGCTGTCCGCCAGCTGCGCCACGAGCGCGCCGCGCCGCATGACGTTGACTGTGATAGGTTATTATAGGTTATAGGTAGGCGAGTACGCACCGATGGCGCCGCTGACGGTGGCCAGCAGCACGGGCCGCGCCACGGGCGCCGCGCTGTCCGCCAGCTGCGCCACGAGCGCGCCGCGCCGCATGACGTTGACTGTGATAGGTTATTATAGGTTATAGGTAGGCGAGTACGCACCGATGGCGCCGCTGACGGTGGCCAGCAGCACGGGCCGCGCCACGGGCGCCGCGCTGTCCGCCAGCTGCGCCACGAGCGCGCCGCGCCGCATGACGTTGACTGTGATAGGTTATTATAGGTTATAGGTAGGCGAGTACGCACCGATGGCGCCGCTGACGGTGGCCAGCAGCACGGGCCGCGCCACGGGCGCCGCGCTGTCCGCCAGCTGCGCCACGAGCGCGCCGCGCCGCATGACGTTGACTGTGATAGGTTATTATAGGTTATAGGTAGGCGAGTACGCACCGATGGCGCCGCTGACGGTGGCCAGCAGCACGGGCCGCGCCACGGGCGCCGCGCTGTCCGCCAGCTGCGCCACGAGCGCGCCGCGCCGCATCACGTTGACTGTGATAGGTTATTATAGGTTATAGGTAGGCGAGTACGCACCGATGGCGCCGCTGACGGTGGCCAGCAGCACGGGCCGCGCCACGGGCGCCGCGCTGTCCGCCAGCTGCGCCACGAGCGCGCCGCGCCGCATGACGTTGACTGTGATAGGTTATTATAGGTTATAGGTAGGCGAGTACGCACCGATGGCGCCGCTGACGGTGGCCAGCAGCACGGGCCGCGCCACGGGCGCCGCGCTGTCCGCCAGCTGCGCCACGAGCGCGCCGCGCCGCATGACGTTGACTGTGATAGGTTATTATAGGTTATAGGTAGGCGAGTACGCACCGATGGCGCCGCTGACGGTGGCCAGCAGCACGGGCCGCGCCACGGGCGCCGCGCTGTCCGCCAGCTGCGCCACGAGCGCGCCGCGCCGCATGACGTTGACTGTGATAGGTTATTATAGGTTATAGGTAGGCGAGTACGCACCGATGGCGCCGCTGACGGTGGCCAGCAGCACGGGCCGCGCCACGGGCGCCGCGCTGTCCGCCAGCTGCGCCACGAGCGCGCCGCGCCGCATCACGTTGACTGTGATAGGTTATTATAGGTTATAGGTAGGCGAGTACGCACCGATGGCGCCGCTGACGGTGGCCAGCAGCACGGGCCGCGCCACGGGCGCCGCGCTGTCCGCCAGCTGCGCCACGAGCGCGCCGCGCCGCATCACGTTGACTGTGATAGGTTATTATAGGTTATAGGTAGGCGAGTACGCACCGATGGCGCCGCTGACGGTGGCCAGCAGCACGGGCCGCGCCACGGGCGCCGCGCTGTCCGCCAGCTGCGCCACGAGCGCGCCGCGCCGCATGACGTTGACTGTGATAGGTTATTATAGGTTATAGGTAGGCGAGTACGCACCGATGGCGCCGCTGACGGTGGCCAGCAGCACGGGCCGCGCCACGGGCGCCGCGCTGTCCGCCAGCTGCGCCACGAGCGCGCCGCGCCGCATGACGTTGACTGTGATAGGTTATTATAGGTTATAGGTAGGCGAGTACGCACCGATGGCGCCGCTGACGGTGGCCAGCAGCACGGGCCGCGCCACGGGCGCCGCGCTGTCCGCCAGCTGCGCCACGAGCGCGCCGCGCCGCATCACGTTGACTGTGATAGGTTATTATAGGTTATAGGTAGGCGAGTACGCACCGATGGCGCCGCTGACGGTGGCCAGCAGCACGGGCCGCGCCACGGGCGCCGCGCTGTCCGCCAGCTGCGCCACGAGCGCGCCGCGCCGCATGACGTTGACTGTGATAGGTTATTATAGGTTATAGGTAGGCGAGTACGCACCGATGGCGCCGCTGACGGTGGCCAGCAGCACGGGCCGCGCCACGGGCGCCGCGCTGTCCGCCAGCTGCGCCACGAGCGCGCCGCGCCGCATGACGTTGACTGTGATAGGTTATTATAGGTTATAGGTAGGCGAGTACGCACCGATGGCGCCGCTGACGGTGGCCAGCAGCACGGGCCGCGCCACGGGCGCCGCGCTGTCCGCCAGCTGCGCCACGAGCGCGCCGCGCCGCATCACGTTGACTGTGATAGGTTATTATAGGTTATAGGTAGGCGAGTACGCACCGATGGCGCCGCTGACGGTGGCCAGCAGCACGGGCCGCGCCACGGGCGCCGCGCTGTCCGCCAGCTGCGCCACGAGCGCGCCGCGCCGCATGACGTTGACTGTGATAGGTTATTATAGGTTATAGGTAGGCGAGTACGCACCGATGGCGCCGCTGACGGTGGCCAGCAGCACGGGCCGCGCCACGGGCGCCGCGCTGTCCGCCAGCTGCGCCACGAGCGCGCCGCGCCGCATCACGTTGACTGTGATAGGTTATTATAGGTTATAGGTAGGCGAGTACGCACCGATGGCGCCGCTGACGGTGGCCAGCAGCACGGGCCGCGCCACGGGCGCCGCGCTGTCCGCCAGCTGCGCCACGAGCGCGCCGCGCCGCATCACGTTGACTGTGATAGGTTATTATAGGTTATAGGTAGGCGAGTACGCACCGATGGCGCCGCTGACGGTGGCCAGCAGCACGGGCCGCGCCACGGGCGCCGCGCTGTCCGCCAGCTGCGCCACGAGCGCGCCGCGCCGCATCACGTTGACTGTGATAGGTTATTATAGGTTATAGGTAGGCGAGTACGCACCGATGGCGCCGCTGACGGTGGCCAGCAGCACGGGCCGCGCCACGGGCGCCGCGCTGTCCGCCAGCTGCGCCACGAGCGCGCCGCGCCGCATCACGTTGACTGTGATAGGTTATTATAGGTTATAGGTAGGCGAGTACGCACCGATGGCGCCGCTGACGGTGGCCAGCAGCACGGGCCGCGCCACGGGCGCCGCGCTGTCCGCCAGCTGCGCCACGAGCGCGCCGCGCCGCATGACGTTGACTGTGATAGGTTATTATAGGTTATAGGTAGGCGAGTACGCACCGATGGCGCCGCTGACGGTGGCCAGCAGCACGGGCCGCGCCACGGGCGCCGCGCTGTCCGCCAGCTGCGCCACGAGCGCGCCGCGCCGCATGACGTTGACTGTGATAGGTTATTATAGGTTATAGGTAGGCGAGTACGCACCGATGGCGCCGCTGACGGTGGCCAGCAGCACGGGCCGCGCCACGGGCGCCGCGCTGTCCGCCAGCTGCGCCACGAGCGCGCCGCGCCGCATGACGTTGACTGTGATAGGTTATTATAGGTTATAGGTAGGCGAGTACGCACCGATGGCGCCGCTGACGGTGGCCAGCAGCACGGGCCGCGCCACGGGCGCCGCGCTGTCCGCCAGCTGCGCCACGAGCGCGCCGCGCCGCATGACGTTGACTGTGATAGGTTATTATAGGTTATAGGTAGGCGAGTACGCACCGATGGCGCCGCTGACGGTGGCCAGCAGCACGGGCCGCGCCACGGGCGCCGCGCTGTCCGCCAGCTGCGCCACGAGCGCGCCGCGCCGCATCACGTTGACTGTGATAGGTTATTATAGGTTATAGGTAGGCGAGTACGCACCGATGGCGCCGCTGACGGTGGCCAGCAGCACGGGCCGCGCCACGGGCGCCGCGCTGTCCGCCAGCTGCGCCACGAGCGCGCCGCGCCGCATCACGTTGACTGTGATAGGTTATTATAGGTTATAGGTAGGCGAGTACGCACCGATGGCGCCGCTGACGGTGGCCAGCAGCACGGGCCGCGCCACGGGCGCCGCGCTGTCCGCCAGCTGCGCCACGAGCGCGCCGCGCCGCATCACGTTGACTGTGATAGGTTATTATAGGTTATAGGTAGGCGAGTACGCACCGATGGCGCCGCTGACGGTGGCCAGCAGCACGGGCCGCGCCACGGGCGCCGCGCTGTCCGCCAGCTGCGCCACGAGCGCGCCGCGCCGCATGACGTTGACTGTGATAGGTTATTATAGGTTATAGGTAGGCGAGTACGCACCGATGGCGCCGCTGACGGTGGCCAGCAGCACGGGCCGCGCCACGGGCGCCGCGCTGTCCGCCAGCTGCGCCACGAGCGCGCCGCGCCGCATCACGTTGACTGTGATAGGTTATTATAGGTTATAGGTAGGCGAGTACGCACCGATGGCGCCGCTGACGGTGGCCAGCAGCACGGGCCGCGCCACGGGCGCCGCGCTGTCCGCCAGCTGCGCCACGAGCGCGCCGCGCCGCATCACGTTGACTGTGATAGGTTATTATAGGTTATAGGTAGGCGAGTACGCACCGATGGCGCCGCTGACGGTGGCCAGCAGCACGGGCCGCGCCACGGGCGCCGCGCTGTCCGCCAGCTGCGCCACGAGCGCGCCGCGCCGCATGACGTTGACCATGTCCCCGAGGTGGAACTGCCCCGTGTAGCCCATCTGCTGGCGCTCCTCGTCCGTCGTCGCCGCGCTGCACGGTACAACTATTATTATTGTTACACGGAAATTATCGTTGGACGTATTCTACGAACTGCTCCAGTGGTTTATAGAGGTTGTAATGAGTGATGGAAATCAAACCATGTCGAATGCTTTAGTGTTCGTAATTCAGATTGCTTGTATTGTATGCGATTTCAAGATCAATCGGTATTAAAACTATTAACGTTTACTTTTGCTTTAAAATAAAAGACGACTCGTATGATAAGAATTTCGTGTATTGTCTGACCAAATAACGTTACAAATTTAAATATTTTGAATGAAGAAAAAAAAAAACGTATGAAGTTAGGCGAGGTCCCCCCGCCCGTCGCCCTCTCATTGGCTGATAAGCGGCAACTTCATATCATTAGAAGCGCCACTACCCACTAGATGTCGCTTGAACACTTTAGTAAGACTACTTTATTAATATGTTACTCACGTAATTTATACTTACATTTAGGATATATGTATATACGCTAATATAATATAATACGCTATAGTGAGCTAATACACTACAGGTTGAAATTCGACCATAAGTCATTTAAATTATAAGTTTCAACATTACTAAGGTTCTGTTGTCAAAGACTATACTTCTACAATAATAAACAAGAGTAGGTAGGGTAGGTATATATGTCTGTGTGTGTGTCAAATACATGATAGTATAATGTTTTTTTTTTTTATCGATTTAATGTATTTTTCATGCATTATTTTGAATAATATTAGCATTCTACACTCCTTCTCTATATAAACTATCTATCTATCTATCTTCTATCTATCTAACTATAAGTGTGGAAAATTTCATAGTCCTCCGTCCACCTAATTTTCGTAAAAAGGGGTACACAGTTTTTGTTTCACGTATATATACCGGGTGATTTTGAAAGCGTTTTGGAAACGAAAATTTTGAATTATTTATCAATAACAGAAGCTATATATAACGTTAATTTAAAAATATATGTAATTTTTTTTTCATCAAAGTCGATATTCATATCGTTTACAGACAAAAAGTGAGAACCAGTAGTAGCGCTACACGGTAATTAAATTCTAAAAATAGAAATACTATACGTTTTAATATTGCGTCACAAAATCGTATTAGCCAATAAAAACAAAGCTACCGAGTTGCGCCGGAGTCGACCAATGACGGCTCACCTGTAATCGTCGGCGTCCCGCGTCCCCCTGGCTTTCAGTCGGTCAGTAATACCATAGCGGTAGTCGGTACATGTGTAAACAAGGTCAAGGACGTTTAAATTATTATTCGCCGGAGTTTGAAGATGTTCTTGAGTACTTCGAGCGCGATCCCCGGCGGAGGACAAGGATGGCAGCAAGAGAATTCGATGTTAGCCAAAACTTCGTATGGAAGATATTACGTACACAAGGATTACACCCGTATCATTTTCGTAAGGCTCACGTAATAAACAACGCACCGGCAAGAATCGCCTTTTGCCAGTGGTTGTTAAATAATACAAACGACAACATACTCTGGACGGACGAATCACTGTTTACTCAAGTGGGACTATACAATGTGCACAATGAGCATTACTCGGCTCTAATTAACCCCTACTTGATACGAGAAAACCATCACCAGGTTCGTTTCAGTGTGAACGTGTAGGCCGGTATTATTAACGACCAATTAATAGGGCCTATTTTTATTGAAGGTCATCTAACCGGCAACTCGTACTTAGAGATGTTAAGGAGAATAATATCTGAGTTAGTAGACGATGTGCCGTTAGCTTACTCGAGAGGTATGTACTACCAAGACGACGGCTGTCCCGCTCATTACGCGAGTGTAGTGCGTGCGTACCTGGACAATGAGTTTAGTGATAGGTGGATAGGTCGAGGAGGGCCTGTGTCTTGGCCACCTGGAAGTCTGGACTTAACGCCCTTGGATTTTTTCTTGTGGTCGGAAATAAAAAATTATACACGTCAATATGAAAGCTGTGATGATTTACGCATTGCGATAGTGGACGCTTTTGATGAAGTGAAAAGTGATGATGAAAAGACACATTAAGAAAATTAAAAGAATTGTATTAAACGTGTACGATTGTGTATTGAACGCAGCGGACTCCATTTTGAGCAGTTGTTTCGATACAGAGAAGTGTAAATAGTGTAAATAAACTGTTAATACGTATGTAAGTTAATTATTCTGTAGATAGCTCCGATTTTTTAAATACGCCAGAAATTTATACCTACAGTCCGTTTATAAATTTATTTGTTCTGAAAAGAACAATCGTCGTTAATAATCGAAAAGAAGTTTAAATAAAATAGGTATTTCTGACGGTCCTAAGCCCGTGTAAAGTATGAAGGACAAACGAGTCTATCTACGTAAGTACTCGCTAGCTCGCGCCTATAGGTATACTTTTATCAACCGAAACGCGCACGGACGTGTTTCATTCATATAAAATAATGAATGAATGATCAGTGCCTTACTACTTTCCAAGTCGATCGAGTAAAAATGAATATTAAAATTGAAACTTTTTTTTAATCAACATTACAATTGATTTATCAATTTTTATAGGTACTATAGATGATTCCAAAGTAAAATATTTCGTTTCCAAAACGGTTATAAAATCACCGTGTATATATATATATATATATAATTTCAATTTAATATATTTCAGGTCGGTATACGAATCGATTAGACGCCGCGTTGGCGCAACGGTCACAGCCATGGATTGTGCCGGTTGCGCTCGCGGTTGCGGGTTCGATCCCCACACATGACAAACATTTGTATTGGCCAAACAGGTGTTTGCCGTGGTCTGGGTGTTTGTGCAGTCCTTGTGGATCTCCCTACCATGCCTCGGAGAGCACGTTAAGCCGTCGGTCCCGGTTGTTATCATGTACACCTGATAGCGATCGTTACGCATAGTATGGAATATATCCGCCAACCTGCATTGGAACAGCGTGGTGGATTAAGCTCTGATCCTTCTCCTACACGGGGAAAGAGGCCTATGCCCAGTAGTAGGATATTACAGGCTGAAGCGATACGAATCCATTATACGATCTATTGTACTGTTCAATTTTTAATCTATGTGCCCCAATTTGAATGGAGCATAATATTATTTTAGCCGCACCGAAAATTCAAATGACATTCATGTAAAAATAATGTTCCAATATTTTATTACATATGATCAAAATACTATAAATAAGTCTGGGGCAGATGAAACTAAAGAATCTTAACTTACCTATCCTTCTGACAAACAAATAAGTTAAAACTGTTTTCTGCTCCTAGGAATGTGTCGTCGTCGAGTATTTCCACCGCCGTCATCCAGTTGGGGCTATAGTCCCGAGCTATTTCTTCGAAACTACCCTCCATCTAGATGAAATATTAGATTTCATTGTTATACAATATTTAAAAAGAAATTGTTTAGAAAAATGAATTTTTTTTTCTCCAAATATATCTCTTAAAAGTAATGTGAAAATATTAAATATTACAATACAAAATAATCTATATGATATTACTTGAATTATTAATGTGGCCAAAAATCTTACATAACCTTTAAAATGTATATGGTTTATTAAGTAGTGTAGTTCATATTTATTCAACTGTATGTTTTTAAAATGTACATTGAACCATTACGTTTTTGTGTGTCAAATACAAAAAAATTACTACATATATGTTTTACTAGTTGTGTTGCGCGTTTCCACACGCAACTTATTTAGGGAAAAAATAGCCTATAGACTTCCTCGGTAATTAGGCAATCCAACACAAAAATAATCTTTAAATTTGAACCAGTAGTGGCTAATATTAGCGCGTTTAAACAAACAAACTTTTCAGCTTTATATATTAGTAGGTGATTGTAACAAACCTGTTTGTACTGCAATAGAGACATGGATCTCATGAGATCGCCAACGAGGATGAAATCTCCTTTTACTTTTAGATACAGAGCGACAATATTGTTGAAGTGACTGCATTCCAGACGCAGTTCTTTCTCTGACGTCCACTCAAATAGTCGTACCTGAAACATGCATATAACATGCATTTTTTTATACATTTAATTCAGCAAACTGTGTGGTTACGGTACTAAAGAATATAGCCACCCCCTCTCTTCCCGTGGGTGTCGTAAGAGGCGACTAAGGGATAACACAGTTCCGCTACCACCTTGGAACTTAAAAAGCCGACCGATGGCGGGATAACCATCCAACTGCTGGCTTTGAAATACACAGGCCGAAGATGGGCAGCAGCGTCTTCGGTGCGACAAAGCCAGCCCTGCGGTCACCAACCCGCCTGCCCAGCGTGCTGACTATGGGCAACACACATGAGTTCATGTTATTTTTGGCGTGAACTTGTGGAGGCCTATGTCCAGCAGTGGACTGTATAGGCTGTAATGATGATGAATTCAGCAAACAAGCGTACGACTCATCTGATGGTAAGCGATTAGCTTAAAGTAACACCAGAAGCATCGCAAACGAGTTACCGACCCTCTCATATGGTATTGTTAGGTAAAATTACTTTAAATCTTTTTCTTAAGCGTTTAAAAGAAATGTAAATACACAAGTCTGCAATAAAAAGTTATTTAGTACTGTTCGATTGCTAACTGCGGTCTTTCAAATAGGAGGTTCAACATGGAAAAAAGAACCTAGACTTTTTTAAACTTTTAATTTGTCTTTAAATACAAGCTACTCTGGAAAGGTAGTTCTGCATAAACCATCTTTTCATTGTAAATTATAGCAGTACTCATTGGGTCATTGGGTTTGCGTTGGACTCAACTTTCAAGAGTTGTAAAACTACTTTTGTCTTATCTATAAAAATTAAATTTAAAAATTTAAGACAATATCGAAAGCCAGACTATAATTAAAATAAAATTTACAGCAATATTAATGTACATAATTATTCTAACGGTCAAAAATTATAATCACTTTTTCTAAATTACAAAAATTATGCTGGATAAGGCTGGGTACATTACATAAGTTTGTAATGTACCACTTGTTAAGATATAGCAATTTTTAAATTGATAGCTATTTAAAGGTAACCCTTCAATTTTCGTTAACATTTTGAATCTTTTCACACGCTTGACTTGAAGAGTAAGCTAGGGAATGCGTGACGATATCGTTACGAAAAATATGATCGGCCGAACGGAACAAGAGAGAGAGAGATGCGAGCACATTTTGTTTCTCTCTTTCTCTCATAGCCAGTTACGTTTCGTATATCTAAGACACAGTGCAGGGCTATAACAAAAGAAGTTTTAAACATTTTTGAATATCATACCAAAAATTGACCGCTCCAGCGGGATTCGAACCCGTGTCTCCGACTGACCGTGTCAATTTTTGATATGATATTCAAAAATGTTTAGAATTCCTAATGTGTGGGTAACAAAAATAAAATCGTACATATTAAAAGAAGTTTTACTTCAGTCGTGTGGTCAAAATCACACTCGTCTAAAATAATAAAAAAATATTATTTTTGACATTCGTTCGGTACATATAATCGCACGCGATCGCACACGTTTTTGTTTCATTTCAGTTAGTATATAAAAATGTAACTCACAGTACTATTAATAGAAGCCAATAGTTTTCCATTGAACTCGACGAGTGTGTAGCAGCCGCCCTTTATTTCCTTCTCCGCGACCTGCGTGAGTTTCCCCTCGCACCAATGGAACAGCAGGATTCTACCCTGTCGACAGAACGTGTGGGAGGCAAACTTTAACTAATAATTTCATTTATAAAACATTCACAGGTAAGAAGCACCAACAATTACATATTTAACTTACAAAAAAAAAAAACAATATCGATGTAACAAAAATAAAAATTTCAATTAAATCGATTTCCCGTATTTTCATCTGATCTTTTACATTATTTAAAACACATCTTACAAACTTAGTTTGGGAGTAGAAAAAACAAAAAGTATAAAATAAAAATAAAAAACTTTTTTATTAAACAATATTAGGCATATCGAAGATTGTTCTATGTTACACCACTTAAATTACATTTCGATTCGAGACGATAAAACTGTTAAGATATATTATTTTTAAATTGACTTCGATTAAATCAAAATAAATCATATTTAACGCGATCAATCTTATATTATCTCTCTCTCTTTCTTACCTGCTTCGGCTCAGATTCCTCGGGGTTGAGAATAGCGGTACCAACAGCGTAGTAGTGGTTGGGGTCATCAGCGAGTCGGCACGACACTAGCGACATCGCGAACTCCGTTGATAGCAGTTGGTGCGCGTGAAGTACTGTGGGGGTAATCGCTGAATTATCTACCCCAGAATATACGTCCACATTGTTACCAATGCTGGGCTACATTTTTTAAATTATTTACTGTTTTATTAGTTTCAGTCTATAAATAGTGGTAAAACAGCGGGGTGGATACTGTTACTGTTAACCCTTAATCCTTCATCCTCGTTACAGAAGAGATGTTTGTCTATAATTAAAATACTTAATAACGGCGGGTGCGGTGCACGCACGCACGCGCACGTACACACACACACGCACACTTACACGTACACGCAGACGCAGAAGCGCGCGCGCGCGCACACACACGCGCGCACACACACACACACACAAACACACGCAGACACAGACACAGTGACACACACGCAGGCACAGACACAGCGGCCCACACGACAGACACGTACCCTCGAAGGTGTGCTGGTCGACGACGAGCAGGTTGTGCAGCTCGACGTCGAGCGCGACGGGCGCGTGCTTGCCGGCGGCGGGCGCGGCGGGCGCGGCGCCGCTGCTGCTGGCGGCGGCGGTGGAGGCGCTGGCGCGCGCGGCCACGGGCACACACACAGACACAGACACATGACACACACGACAGACACGTACCCTCGAAGGTGTGCTGGTCGACGACGAGCAGGTTGTGCAGCTCGACGTCGAGCGCGACGGGCGCGTGCTTGCCGGCGGCGGGCGCGGCGGGCGCGGCGCCGCTGCTGCTGGCGGCGGCGGTGGAGGCGCTGGCGCGCGCGGCCACGGGCACACACACAGACACAGACACATGACACACACGACAGACACGTACCCTCGAAGGTGTGCTGGTCGACGACGAGCAGGTTGTGCAGCTCGACGTCGAGCGCGACGGGCGCGTGCTTGCCGGCGGCGGGCGCGGCGGGCGCGGCGCCGCTGCTGCTGGCGGCGGCGGTGGAGGCGCTGGCGCGCGCGGCCACGGGCACACACACAGACACAGACACATGACACACACGACAGACACGTACCCTCGAAGGTGTGCTGGTCGACGACGAGCAGGTTGTGCAGCTCGACGTCGAGCGCGACGGGCGCGTGCTTGCCGGCGGCGGGCGCGGCGGGCGCGGCGCCGCTGCTGCTGGCGGCGGCGGTGGAGGCGCTGGCGCGCGCGGCCACGGGCACACACACAGACACAGACACATGACACACACGACAGACACGTACCCTCGAAGGTGTGCTGGTCGACGACGAGCAGGTTGTGCAGCTCGACGTCGAGCGCGACGGGCGCGTGCTTGCCGGCGGCGGGCGCGGCGGGCGCGGCGCCGCTGCTGCTGGCGGCGGCGGTGGAGGCGCTGGCGCGCGCGGCCACGGGCACACACACAGACACAGACACATGACACACACGACAGACACGTACCCTCGAAGGTGTGCTGGTCGACGACGAGCAGGTTGTGCAGCTCGACGTCGAGCGCGACGGGCGCGTGCTTGCCGGCGGCGGGCGCGGCGGGCGCGGCGCCGCTGCTGCTGGCGGCGGCGGTGGAGGCGCTGGCGCGCGCGGCCACGGGCACACACACAGACACAGACACATGACACACACGACAGACACGTACCCTCGAAGGTGTGCTGGTCGACGACGAGCAGGTTGTGCAGCTCGACGTCGAGCGCGACGGGCGCGTGCTTGCCGGCGGCGGGCGCGGCGGGCGCGGCGCCGCTGCTGCTGGCGGCGGCGGTGGAGGCGCTGGCGCGCGCGGCCACGGGCACACACACAGACACAGACACATGACACACACGACAGACACGTACCCTCGAAGGTGTGCTGGTCGACGACGAGCAGGTTGTGCAGCTCGACGTCGAGCGCGACGGGCGCGTGCTTGCCGGCGGCGGGCGCGGCGGGCGCGGCGCCGCTGCTGCTGGCGGCGGCGGTGGAGGCGCTGGCGCGCGCGGCCACGGGCACACACACAGACACAGACACATGACACACACGACAGACACGTACCCTCGAAGGTGTGCTGGTCGACGACGAGCAGGTTGTGCAGCTCGACGTCGAGCGCGACGGGCGCGTGCTTGCCGGCGGCGGGCGCGGCGGGCGCGGCGCCGCTGCTGCTGGCGGCGGCGGTGGAGGCGCTGGCGCGCGCGGCCACGGGCACACACACAGACACAGACACATGACACACACGACAGACACGTACCCTCGAAGGTGTGCTGGTCGACGACGAGCAGGTTGTGCAGCTCGACGTCGAGCGCGACGGGCGCGTGCTTGCCGGCGGCGGGCGCGGCGGGCGCGGCGCCGCTGCTGCTGGCGGCGGCGGTGGAGGCGCTGGCGCGCGCGGCCACGGGCACACACACAGACACAGACACATGACACACACGACAGACACGTACCCTCGAAGGTGTGCTGGTCGACGACGAGCAGGTTGTGCAGCTCGACGTCGAGCGCGACGGGCGCGTGCTTGCCGGCGGCGGGCGCGGCGGGCGCGGCGCCGCTGCTGCTGGCGGCGGCGGTGGAGGCGCTGGCGCGCGCGGCCACGGGCACACACACAGACACAGACACATGACACACACGACAGACACGTACCCTCGAAGGTGTGCTGGTCGACGACGAGCAGGTTGTGCAGCTCGACGTCGAGCGCGACGGGCGCGTGCTTGCCGGCGGCGGGCGCGGCGGGCGCGGCGCCGCTGCTGCTGGCGGCGGCGGTGGAGGCGCTGGCGCGCGCGGCCACGGGCACACACACAGACACAGACACATGACACACACGACAGACACGTACCCTCGAAGGTGTGCTGGTCGACGACGAGCAGGTTGTGCAGCTCGACGTCGAGCGCGACGGGCGCGTGCTTGCCGGCGGCGGGCGCGGCGGGCGCGGCGCCGCTGCTGCTGGCGGCGGCGGTGGAGGCGCTGGCGCGCGCGGCCACGGGCACACACACAGACACAGACACATGACACACACGACAGACACGTACCCTCGAAGGTGTGCTGGTCGACGACGAGCAGGTTGTGCAGCTCGACGTCGAGCGCGACGGGCGCGTGCTTGCCGGCGGCGGGCGCGGCGGGCGCGGCGCCGCTGCTGCTGGCGGCGGCGGTGGAGGCGCTGGCGCGCGCGGCCACGGGCACACACACAGACACAGACACATGACACACACGACAGACACGTACCCTCGAAGGTGTGCTGGTCGACGACGAGCAGGTTGTGCAGCTCGACGTCGAGCGCGACGGGCGCGTGCTTGCCGGCGGCGGGCGCGGCGGGCGCGGCGCCGCTGCTGCTGGCGGCGGCGGTGGAGGCGCTGGCGCGCGCGGCCACGGGCACACACACAGACACAGACACATGACACACACGACAGACACGTACCCTCGAAGGTGTGCTGGTCGACGACGAGCAGGTTGTGCAGCTCGACGTCGAGCGCGACGGGCGCGTGCTTGCCGGCGGCGGGCGCGGCGGGCGCGGCGCCGCTGCTGCTGGCGGCGGCGGTGGAGGCGCTGGCGCGCGCGGCCACGGGCACACACACAGACACAGACACATGACACACACGACAGACACGTACCCTCGAAGGTGTGCTGGTCGACGACGAGCAGGTTGTGCAGCTCGACGTCGAGCGCGACGGGCGCGTGCTTGCCGGCGGCGGGCGCGGCGGGCGCGGCGCCGCTGCTGCTGGCGGCGGCGGTGGAGGCGCTGGCGCGCGCGGCCACGGGCACACACACAGACACAGACACATGACACACACGACAGACACGTACCCTCGAAGGTGTGCTGGTCGACGACGAGCAGGTTGTGCAGCTCGACGTCGAGCGCGACGGGCGCGTGCTTGCCGGCGGCGGGCGCGGCGGGCGCGGCGCCGCTGCTGCTGGCGGCGGCGGTGGAGGCGCTGGCGCGCGCGGCCACGGGCACACACACAGACACAGACACATGACACACACGACAGACACGTACCCTCGAAGGTGTGCTGGTCGACGACGAGCAGGTTGTGCAGCTCGACGTCGAGCGCGACGGGCGCGTGCTTGCCGGCGGCGGGCGCGGCGGGCGCGGCGCCGCTGCTGCTGGCGGCGGCGGTGGAGGCGCTGGCGCGCGCGGCCACGGGCACACACACAGACACAGACACATGACACACACGACAGACACGTACCCTCGAAGGTGTGCTGGTCGACGACGAGCAGGTTGTGCAGCTCGACGTCGAGCGCGACGGGCGCGTGCTTGCCGGCGGCGGGCGCGGCGGGCGCGGCGCCGCTGCTGCTGGCGGCGGCGGTGGAGGCGCTGGCGCGCGCGGCCACGGGCACACACACAGACACAGACACATGACACACACGACAGACACGTACCCTCGAAGGTGTGCTGGTCGACGACGAGCAGGTTGTGCAGCTCGACGTCGAGCGCGACGGGCGCGTGCTTGCCGGCGGCGGGCGCGGCGGGCGCGGCGCCGCTGCTGCTGGCGGCGGCGGTGGAGGCGCTGGCGCGCGCGGCCACGGGCACACACACAGACACAGACACATGACACACACGACAGACACGTACCCTCGAAGGTGTGCTGGTCGACGACGAGCAGGTTGTGCAGCTCGACGTCGAGCGCGACGGGCGCGTGCTTGCCGGCGGCGGGCGCGGCGGGCGCGGCGCCGCTGCTGCTGGCGGCGGCGGTGGAGGCGCTGGCGCGCGCGGCCACGGGCACACACACAGACACAGACACATGACACACACGACAGACACGTACCCTCGAAGGTGTGCTGGTCGACGACGAGCAGGTTGTGCAGCTCGACGTCGAGCGCGACGGGCGCGTGCTTGCCGGCGGCGGGCGCGGCGGGCGCGGCGCCGCTGCTGCTGGCGGCGGCGGTGGAGGCGCTGGCGCGCGCGGCCACGGGCACACACACAGACACAGACACATGACACACACGACAGACACGTACCCTCGAAGGTGTGCTGGTCGACGACGAGCAGGTTGTGCAGCTCGACGTCGAGCGCGACGGGCGCGTGCTTGCCGGCGGCGGGCGCGGCGGGCGCGGCGCCGCTGCTGCTGGCGGCGGCGGTGGAGGCGCTGGCGCGCGCGGCCACGGGCACACACACAGACACAGACACATGACACACACGACAGACACGTACCCTCGAAGGTGTGCTGGTCGACGACGAGCAGGTTGTGCAGCTCGACGTCGAGCGCGACGGGCGCGTGCTTGCCGGCGGCGGGCGCGGCGGGCGCGGCGCCGCTGCTGCTGGCGGCGGCGGTGGAGGCGCTGGCGCGCGCGGCCACGGGCACACACACAGACACAGACACATGACACACACGACAGACACGTACCCTCGAAGGTGTGCTGGTCGACGACGAGCAGGTTGTGCAGCTCGACGTCGAGCGCGACGGGCGCGTGCTTGCCGGCGGCGGGCGCGGCGGGCGCGGCGCCGCTGCTGCTGGCGGCGGCGGTGGAGGCGCTGGCGCGCGCGGCCACGGGCACACACACAGACACAGACACATGACACACACGACAGACACGTACCCTCGAAGGTGTGCTGGTCGACGACGAGCAGGTTGTGCAGCTCGACGTCGAGCGCGACGGGCGCGTGCTTGCCGGCGGCGGGCGCGGCGGGCGCGGCGCCGCTGCTGCTGGCGGCGGCGGTGGAGGCGCTGGCGCGCGCGGCCACGGGCACACACACAGACACAGACACATGACACACACGACAGACACGTACCCTCGAAGGTGTGCTGGTCGACGACGAGCAGGTTGTGCAGCTCGACGTCGAGCGCGACGGGCGCGTGCTTGCCGGCGGCGGGCGCGGCGGGCGCGGCGCCGCTGCTGCTGGCGGCGGCGGTGGAGGCGCTGGCGCGCGCGGCCACGGGCACACACACAGACACAGACACATGACACACACGACAGACACGTACCCTCGAAGGTGTGCTGGTCGACGACGAGCAGGTTGTGCAGCTCGACGTCGAGCGCGACGGGCGCGTGCTTGCCGGCGGCGGGCGCGGCGGGCGCGGCGCCGCTGCTGCTGGCGGCGGCGGTGGAGGCGCTGGCGCGCGCGGCCACGGGCACACACACAGACACAGACACATGACACACACGACAGACACGTACCCTCGAAGGTGTGCTGGTCGACGACGAGCAGGTTGTGCAGCTCGACGTCGAGCGCGACGGGCGCGTGCTTGCCGGCGGCGGGCGCGGCGGGCGCGGCGCCGCTGCTGCTGGCGGCGGCGGTGGAGGCGCTGGCGCGCGCGGCCACGGGCACACACACAGACACAGACACATGACACACACGACAGACACGTACCCTCGAAGGTGTGCTGGTCGACGACGAGCAGGTTGTGCAGCTCGACGTCGAGCGCGACGGGCGCGTGCTTGCCGGCGGCGGGCGCGGCGGGCGCGGCGCCGCTGCTGCTGGCGGCGGCGGTGGAGGCGCTGGCGCGCGCGGCCACGGGCACACACACAGACACAGACACATGACACACACGACAGACACGTACCCTCGAAGGTGTGCTGGTCGACGACGAGCAGGTTGTGCAGCTCGACGTCGAGCGCGACGGGCGCGTGCTTGCCGGCGGCGGGCGCGGCGGGCGCGGCGCCGCTGCTGCTGGCGGCGGCGGTGGAGGCGCTGGCGCGCGCGGCCACGGGCACACACACAGACACAGACACATGACACACACGACAGACACGTACCCTCGAAGGTGTGCTGGTCGACGACGAGCAGGTTGTGCAGCTCGACGTCGAGCGCGACGGGCGCGTGCTTGCCGGCGGCGGGCGCGGCGGGCGCGGCGCCGCTGCTGCTGGCGGCGGCGGTGGAGGCGCTGGCGCGCGCGGCCACGGGCACACACACAGACACAGACACATGACACACACGACAGACACGTACCCTCGAAGGTGTGCTGGTCGACGACGAGCAGGTTGTGCAGCTCGACGTCGAGCGCGACGGGCGCGTGCTTGCCGGCGGCGGGCGCGGCGGGCGCGGCGCCGCTGCTGCTGGCGGCGGCGGTGGAGGCGCTGGCGCGCGCGGCCACGGGCACACACACAGACACAGACACATGACACACACGACAGACACGTACCCTCGAAGGTGTGCTGGTCGACGACGAGCAGGTTGTGCAGCTCGACGTCGAGCGCGACGGGCGCGTGCTTGCCGGCGGCGGGCGCGGCGGGCGCGGCGCCGCTGCTGCTGGCGGCGGCGGTGGAGGCGCTGGCGCGCGCGGCCACGGGCACACACACAGACACAGACACATGACACACACGACAGACACGTACCCTCGAAGGTGTGCTGGTCGACGACGAGCAGGTTGTGCAGCTCGACGTCGAGCGCGACGGGCGCGTGCTTGCCGGCGGCGGGCGCGGCGGGCGCGGCGCCGCTGCTGCTGGCGGCGGCGGTGGAGGCGCTGGCGCGCGCGGCCACGGGCACACACACAGACACAGACACATGACACACACGACAGACACGTACCCTCGAAGGTGTGCTGGTCGACGACGAGCAGGTTGTGCAGCTCGACGTCGAGCGCGACGGGCGCGTGCTTGCCGGCGGCGGGCGCGGCGGGCGCGGCGCCGCTGCTGCTGGCGGCGGCGGTGGAGGCGCTGGCGCGCGCGGCCACGGGCACACACACAGACACAGACACATGACACACACGACAGACACGTACCCTCGAAGGTGTGCTGGTCGACGACGAGCAGGTTGTGCAGCTCGACGTCGAGCGCGACGGGCGCGTGCTTGCCGGCGGCGGGCGCGGCGGGCGCGGCGCCGCTGCTGCTGGCGGCGGCGGTGGAGGCGCTGGCGCGCGCGGCCACGGGCACACACACAGACACAGACACATGACACACACGACAGACACGTACCCTCGAAGGTGTGCTGGTCGACGACGAGCAGGTTGTGCAGCTCGACGTCGAGCGCGACGGGCGCGTGCTTGCCGGCGGCGGGCGCGGCGGGCGCGGCGCCGCTGCTGCTGGCGGCGGCGGTGGAGGCGCTGGCGCGCGCGGCCACGGGCACACACACAGACACAGACACATGACACACACGACAGACACGTACCCTCGAAGGTGTGCTGGTCGACGACGAGCAGGTTGTGCAGCTCGACGTCGAGCGCGACGGGCGCGTGCTTGCCGGCGGCGGGCGCGGCGGGCGCGGCGCCGCTGCTGCTGGCGGCGGCGGTGGAGGCGCTGGCGCGCGCGGCCACGGGCACACACACAGACACAGACACATGACACACACGACAGACACGTACCCTCGAAGGTGTGCTGGTCGACGACGAGCAGGTTGTGCAGCTCGACGTCGAGCGCGACGGGCGCGTGCTTGCCGGCGGCGGGCGCGGCGGGCGCGGCGCCGCTGCTGCTGGCGGCGGCGGTGGAGGCGCTGGCGCGCGCGGCCACGGGCACACACACAGACACAGACACATGACACACACGACAGACACGTACCCTCGAAGGTGTGCTGGTCGACGACGAGCAGGTTGTGCAGCTCGACGTCGAGCGCGACGGGCGCGTGCTTGCCGGCGGCGGGCGCGGCGGGCGCGGCGCCGCTGCTGCTGGCGGCGGCGGTGGAGGCGCTGGCGCGCGCGGCCACGGGCACACACACAGACACAGACACATGACACACACGACAGACACGTACCCTCGAAGGTGTGCTGGTCGACGACGAGCAGGTTGTGCAGCTCGACGTCGAGCGCGACGGGCGCGTGCTTGCCGGCGGCGGGCGCGGCGGGCGCGGCGCCGCTGCTGCTGGCGGCGGCGGTGGAGGCGCTGGCGCGCGCGGCCACGGGCACACACACAGACACAGACACATGACACACACGACAGACACGTACCCTCGAAGGTGTGCTGGTCGACGACGAGCAGGTTGTGCAGCTCGACGTCGAGCGCGACGGGCGCGTGCTTGCCGGCGGCGGGCGCGGCGGGCGCGGCGCCGCTGCTGCTGGCGGCGGCGGTGGAGGCGCTGGCGCGCGCGGCCACGGGCACACACACAGACACAGACACATGACACACACGACAGACACGTACCCTCGAAGGTGTGCTGGTCGACGACGAGCAGGTTGTGCAGCTCGACGTCGAGCGCGACGGGCGCGTGCTTGCCGGCGGCGGGCGCGGCGGGCGCGGCGCCGCTGCTGCTGGCGGCGGCGGTGGAGGCGCTGGCGCGCGCGGCCACGGGCGCCGCGCCGCCCGCCAGCCACTCCAGCTTGTCCACGCGCATCGTGATCACGCCGAACGTCTGCGGACACCACGTTACACCGGTCACCTCAGACACCTCGGCACTAGCCGTCCAGTCTAGAGGTCGCCATACACAACAGCTTCGTCGCGAATTCAATTTATCTCGACTCTATTACGAAAGTGAATACAATAATGACGAATAATTTTTTTTTTATGTCACTAGGTCGGCAAACAAGCATACGGATCACCTGATGGTAAGCGATTACCGTAGCTTATAGACACCTGCAACACCAGAAGCATCGCAAGCGCGTTGCCGACCCAAACCCCCAATCCCCCAGAAGCTTGATCACCTCACTCACCAACAGGAACACAATACTGCTTGAAAACAATATTATTTAGCTGTGATCTTCTGTAAGGTCGAGGTACTACCCCAGTCGGGCTGCTCCATATTTTGAGCAGGAAATTCCTGCTGTGCCCTACCTCAGTTAAATGTGCTTTGGACGCACACTTAGAAAAATTTGTTTGTTAAATAAAGTTCATTGACCCCGATGTTAAGTTTTGTTAGACTAATAATATGTAAAGTAAATAAAATAGTTACATATCATGTATGTACATACTGAAATAAACGTTAAGAAAAACAACCACAGAAGAGAAAAAAATAATATATACCAAATAGTCTAGACAAGTTAAATGCGTATTACATAACATATCTATAATATAAAAATGAGTCGCGGAATGTGTTGCTAAGCGCAAAACTCGAGAACGGTTGGACCGATTTCGCTAATTCTTTTTTTAAAATATTCCTTGAAGTACGAGGATGGTTCTTACGGAGAGAAAAATTCTAAAAAAAAAAAATTAATAAAATTAAGGAATCGACTGTTAGGCGATACGAAGTTCACCGGGTCAGCTAGTCTAAAATAAAAATGAATGTTGCTAAGCGCATAACTCGAGAATGACTCGACCAATTCGGCTAGTTTATTTTTTCGTATATTCCTTGAGGCCCACGGAAGGTTATAAACACAAAAAAAAAAAAAAAAAAATCAAAAAGATGAAATTATAAACAAAGTAATCATTCGGAAAATGTTACATTTATTCAATTTCAACTTTTGACAGAACGAAGTCTGTCCAGGCAGCTAGTTTCCTAACAAAATTGTATTAATCATAATACAAAACTGTATAGCTAATGATCATAATATGTCGTCTATGAACGGTGTTATGCAAGAGACGCAAGCAAAACAACAAAATATTGACCTGTGAGGCTTCTTGATACGCGATTCTACGCGGTGTCTCCCCGAGTGGCACAGTCCGTATGTGTAACTTCTGTATTTCGTCTATTGTTCCTATTGTGACTGTGCTGTCGGTGGCCAGTGCTAAACTGTTGAAATAGCATACTGATTATTCAAATATGAATTAGTTGTGTTTAATGACGATAGTTTTGGAATAAGAACATCATCCTTTGGCAAGAAAGATTTTTTTTTAATTCCCCACCGTCGCTATTTATTTTGTGACAGCATTATTTCTGTGTCAGTACATTTTATTTTCTAGTGAACTATCGGCAAGTCATGCAATTCATGATATGGCATTGCATGACAAGCAAGATAATTTACACATAACATTATACTATTAAAATATAGACAAAAGTCTAGACAAAAAAAAAAACGACCAAAAAATTGCTGGTTCAATTTCAGGTTAAATTGATTTTTCAAGGAATTTCATTTCTTGAAGAAATTCATCAAAAATCATTCATGATTCATCCACAAATCTGCAATGAAGCAACGTAGCGAAATTATTATATATTGATATTCTATTCCTTCTCAGAAATTCTCCTTTCTAATAAGGATAAAAAATGGTCACATTATTACACTTAAATTATTTTGATTCAGATTACTTAATCTTACCTGTCAGGATAAGCCTGTGCATTGAGCGAGCACATGTGAGTGACCTCCTTCAAGTTGACATTGGAGAACACGAGTTTGTGGTTGGAAGAGAAAATAACTGTGGGTCGGTCTGAACAGGCAAATATGTTTGTTGTTGATAATGACCTGAAAGCATATACCTTTTAAATCAAAAGCTTCGTTTTTCTTTGCAAAGAGTAGGCTAAAATCGGACATTTTTTAAGGCGTGTTCTGCTTTTATACTGGATCTATGTTGAGCAAGCATTTATTTGAAAATTTTTATGGCTACATGATCGTCTGGGGCTAAAGTGATGAACTGGGGCAGTTAATTTTTTCTATTCTGGTATGAAGTGCCCCATTTTTTTTCTATTCCTTATTTATTACTTTTTATACATAAATAAGGTTATTGTTATTAATAAAAAACGCCATACCTAAAGCTTCGCAAAACCGTGGGCTGTGTCCCAAGAGTCACTTTTTTCTTGTTACTAAGGACACCAGTCTCCTGGTCCACGGTAAAGTAGAACATAGACCCATCGCCCAACGCGCACAGCAAGTAGCAGACACCCTCCAACACGCAGATGAGTAGCGAACGGGGGATGATTTCTGAAGGTGGTGATTAATTTTTTTTTTCTTTAATAAATCGTATTTTTCAGTTTTTTAATTCTTACTTAGGATACATCTTATTATAACAAAAGTTATTGAAGATTTAAATTTGATAAGTAGAAATACTAAGTTTAAGGAAGACTAAATGTGCAAAAGAAATGCTAAAAAACTTGACAAATCCATTGATATATTTTATCAATTATACAGAATTTTCGAAGGATTAGGAAATGCAGAAGACTAAGGTATGGGGTTATTTCTGTAAGAACTCGACCTCATTGCCACACGTCTCTGTTATGCTAGAACTATGTGATATTAGTACTCGTAATGTCTATTTCTACATAATGCCGTGCCGTAGCACTGTGATTTGAACCAGCCTGAGATATGTTTTGTAGCATCATCGTGTTTATCTTAGTGGGCTATAGTCTGTGGTGTGAGTGTGTTTGGTGCGGGTGTATTAATAGTCGGTGGTCTAAATGTGTTTGGTGCGGGTGTATTAATAGTCTGTGGTGTGAATGTGTTTGGTGCGGGTGTATTAATAATCTGTGGTGTGAATCTGTTTGGTGCGGGTGTATTAATAGTCTGTGGTGTGAATGTGTTTGGTGCGGGTGTATTAATAATCTGTGGTGTGAATCTGTTTGGTGCGGGTGTATTAATAGTCTGTGGTGTGAATGTGTTTGGTGCGGGTGTATTAATAGTCGGTGGTGTAAATGTGTTTGGTGCGGGTGTATTAATAGTCTGTGGTGTGAATGTGTTTGGTGCGGGTGTATTAATAGTCGGTGGTGTAAATGTGTTTGGTGCGGGTGTATTAATAGTCGGTGGTGTAAATGTGTTTGGTGCGGGTGTATTAATAGTCTATGGTGTGAATGTGTTTGGTGCGGGTGTATTAATAGTAGGTGGTGTAAATGTGTTTGGTGCGGGTGTATTAATAGTCTGTGGTGTGAATGTGTTTGGTGCGGGTGTATTAATAGTCGGTGGTGTAAATGTGTTTGGTGCGGGTATATTAATAGTCTGTGGTGTGAATGTGTTAGGTGCGGGTGTATTAATAGTCTGTGGTGTGAATGTGTTTGGTGCGGGTGTATTAATAATCTGTGGTGTGAATCTGTTTAGTGCGGGTGTATTAATAGTCTGTGGTGTGAATGTGTTTGGTGCGGGTGTATTAATAATCTGTGGTGTGAATCTGTTTAGTGCGGGTGTATTAATAGTCGATGGTGTAAGTGTGTTTGGTGCGGGTGTATTAATAGTCTGTGGTCTGAGCTCACCTCCCGAGAGTCGCTCAGTGTGTAGCGGTGTAAGTTCGGGCAAACGCAGCAGACGTACGGAGATGTCGGTCCACAGCCCCACCGCTAGCAGGGAGTCTCCACCCGGTCCTAGTTCTAGGCACGCCACCTCTTCCTCCATCGTCACCGATCTGTGGAGATATAGTACACGGTAAACACTTACTTTGGCCAAGAGCTTAAAAATAAAACGGCAATTTATCTTATAGTCGTATCTCTGTATCGATATTGAAGACACTAAAAAAAGACTAGATTAACTGGGAAACAATATGTTAAATTCAAAAAGAAGAAGAAAATACGTAGACTCATATCAAGTGGTAAATTCACCACTCGTGCCCAGAATACTTTCAATGAAAGGTGAAAAGAGGATATCCTGGGTCTCCAGCGGCGGGGTCAGTGACAGTTTAACCTAGTCAAAAGGCACTACGAGGTACTGATCTTCATGTTAACGCAGGTTCGACATGATAATGAATAGTCAAGGTTATTTTGTTGTAAGGTTTGTCACCAACTAAGACTGAGGATATGTGTATCCAGATCCTGGGCTGGCGGCGGCCACGACGCGCTCGCCCGCGCACGCCACCACGGACAGTGTGAAGTGTGTACAGGTGTAGGGCACTCACGCCAGTAGAGTGAGCTCGGCGTGCCCCACGGCCACGAGGTAGATGCGCGGGCCGGCGGCGGCCACGACGCGCTCGCCCGCGCACGCCACCACGGACAGTGTGAAGTGTGTACAGGTGTAGGGCACTCACGCCAGTAGAGTGAGCTCGGCGTGCCCCACGGCCACGAGGTAGATGCGCGGGCCGGCGGCGGCCACGACGCGCTCGCCCGCGCACGCCACCACGGACAGTGTGAAGTGTGTACAGGTGTAGGGCACTCACGCCAGTAGAGTGAGCTCGGCGTGCCCCACGGCCACGAGGTAGATGCGCGGGCCGGCGGCGGCCACGACGCGCTCGCCCGCGCACGCCACCACGGACAGTGTGAAGTGTGTACAGGTGTAGGGCACTCACGCCAGTAGAGTGAGCTCGGCGTGCCCCACGGCCACGAGGTAGATGCGCGGGCCGGCGGCGGCCACGACGCGCTCGCCCGCGCACGCCACCACGGACAGCGCGCGCTCGCCCGCCGCCCAGCGCGCGCCCAGCCGCCAGCCCGCGCCCGCGCCCGGCTCTTCGCGCGCGATCAGTCGGATGCCCTCGTCCGTCACCTGCGGGGCGGTTACAACAGTGACACTTTGTAACAATATAGAGTCATTGGTGCGCGATCACCTATAGCACAGAATCGTACACTAACACTTTATAAGAATACAAAGTCGCTGCCAAGACTGAACCTCTGAGAGGGTTCATACAGTCAGTCTGATGCCCTCGTCTGTCACCTCTGAGACGTTTCATACAGATAGTCATATGCCCTAGTCTGACACCTCTGAGATGGTCCATACAGTTAGTCAGATGCCCTAGTCTATCACCTCTGAGACGTTTCATAGTTAGTCGTATGCTCTAGACTGTCACCTCTGAGACGGTCCATACAGTTAGTCAGATGCCCTAGTCTGTCACCTCTAAGATGGTTCATTCAGTTAGTCGGATGCCCTAGACTGTCACCTCTGAGACGGTTCATACAGTTAGTCAGATGCCCTCGTCTATTATTATCTGCCTAGGTCTACCTAGTAAAAGTAAAAACGAAACTTATAATAAAACTAGTTGCGACCGTTATTATATGATTTTAAATTAGTTTGAAATATTAACATAAATACTAACTTGTATTAGCTGATCGTGACACACATTCCCAGTGAAGAATGTCTGTCGATCCGAGACGAAGCCTTTTATTTCTGTTTCTTCCACTTCTTCTCCGCTTAAAGCTAAAACCCTGTGAAAGATATAAAGATATTTATAGCCTTTATTAAAGTAAAACTTCTTTACACACACTTGACTTGAGGAGTAAGCTGGTGAATGCATGACGAGGGCGTTACAAAAAATGTGATCGGGCGAGGCGAACGGAAGATGAGAGGGTTAGAGGAGGAGGGTTAGAAAGTTTAACTTTAGTCGTGTAGTCTAAAGCACAGTACCTGGTCTGCCCCACAAAAGACAGTACTAGAGTGTCGTGAAATTGTCCGCCTTGAGCTAGTGTGAGGGCCCACATGCCCTTGATGCCCGGTAGGTCAATGGATGCCTGCTCTTGGATGCCGATACCGTTGCGGATTATACGCAGCGAACCCATTTTGAAGGCACCTGCAGAGGATTATGAAGGTAATTAATTAAAGTTGGCGTGTGACACAGATGAGATGTTTAATTGATGTGTCTGGCTGCCTATTCCCTGCCTATATAATTAATAATTAATGTTTCTTGGCACATAACACATAAAATTTGTGTTTGTGTAATATCTATGTGAGGCTGTAATGACATCACTACATATGCTTGAGAATAATTAATGGGGATGCGATAAGGTGGTTCTGCCCGTTTGTCACCCATCAGAGCACGAAATCAACAGATTCTGCCCCCCTACTCATTGGACCATATGATTAGTTGATTCTGCCCCTCCACCCAACGACACACGTGATGAGTGATGAGCTGTCTCTGAAGCATGTGATTATCTGGTTCCCCCTTTACTCACTGGAGCAACTAATAAGCTGGTTCTGCCTCTTACTCACCGGAGCAAGTAATGAGCTGGTTCTGCCCTTGCCGCTCAAGGTCCACAACACACATGTCTACGATGGGCGCAAGGCTCGTGAAGCTCTCCATAGGTTGAACGTAGTGCGCGTGGGAGTCGTCTCTTCCAGCAGCCAGCCGAACTAGAGCAGAGTCTCCCAGCCGAGAACCCACGAATACCACACCGTTGTCTAGGTATGTCATACATTCTGGAATGGGGATGTCGCCTGTGGATGTAAGGAAAGATGAATGTAACATTACTGTTGAAGGCTAACATCAAAATATTATATACGTATTGATATTTTATTACAAAGTACACTTACTGTAACTATCTTAATGACAAATGCTATTCTAATATAGTACATTATACGCTTCGGCAAACTCGAACACAGGCATGCACAAATACTGAACATGCTAAATTGATTCATTAATGTTTACCATGTCACCAAAAATGTATTTACTTAATTTTAAGGCTATATTTACAATTTTTCTCATATAAAGAGCGACAAACCAGAGAAAGAGAGGTCAACGATATGTTTCTTACCAAGTAATTCGACCTTCAAATCCTTAACAGACTGTGTTCCATCCATCTTCTCTTGAAGCTCCAATAATAACATGAACAGCCGGCCAGCTATGTCCCCCAGTAGGTATCTCATACCTTTTTCATCAACTCGACAATAACAGTTTATAGGAGTTAACTGAAAAATAAAATATAATATAATAATATAATACCTTTCTGCATTAATTTCCTACCTATTCGATTTTTCAAATTTATTAAATATTACTAAAATTAACCTCTAAATTTACCTCTTTTTTATTTTTATTTTTTTGGAGCTCAATATTTGGATATTATGTATGAACGTCTTGTTCACGAGACATAAAAAATAGACACAAAATAAAAATAAAAAAACAGTGGTAAATATTCCGTTTTATAAAATTTTTGTAATTAAAATAACCGTGTTAATTTTTAAAATTAATTAGTTGAATTTTATTCTCACTTTGATCTGTGGAGGAGCTACAGCTACATAACTCTGACCGTCGTGGTATACTATAGATTCTTGTCCAACTACTATTGCACCACCTGTAATTTAACAAATCGTTAATGTCATTCATCTTACCAGAAAATCACACCTGTTGTTATGACTACCCCATTTGCGCAGTTTGTAGTGGCAGTGCTGTCTGCTCAAAGGGGGTGTGGGTTCTATTAACGCCTGAGTCTGGGTGTTATATTTGTATTTATATATATGTATATATATTAAAATATTTAGCGACAATAGTCGGCTGTTACCTATTAACACAAGCATTGCTTACATTAGGAACAGATGAACGTGTGTAAGTTATAAGATATAAAAAAATATATTTTAAAAAATGTAAACAGTCTATATGACGGTAAGCGTATACCGAAACATACGGACACCTGCGACACTAGAAGAATTACAAATGCTTTGTCGACTTTATATCCGACCCTCTTCAGAAGCACTAGCTGCTTTACTCACTTAAATAATTTAACACTACGTAAGCACAGTATCATTTAGCTGTGATCTTCTGTTAGGTCGAGGTACTTCCCCATATATATATAGGATATTCCCTGCTGTTTGCCTCAATATTTATAATTACCTAGTGGACTTGGTACAGGAATAAGTATACAGGCTTCAGTCTCGACATTGTCTTGCTTCCATGGTATCTTCGTAAATTCTTTATCTCTTAAATTAATTTCATGCGTCTGTAAAAAATAAATGTATCTTTACTATAGATATTAGTAACTAATTTTATACAAAGTTTCCATCTTCAAAAAGCTGTAGAAGTACTACGTAGACGTTCTACTATGTAGATAGTACACAGTAATTACATACTATTAATATTTGATATATAATATACCTTTATATGTCTTCCATTGAGATCTTGGTGTATCAAAATTAAAGTTGGATTAGAACAGCCGTGTAAGAATTCTAAATCAAATACATTCAATTCTTCCAATCTGAAAAAAAAAATATCCATTAATGGATTTACATAATAATATATAATTGTCTTTATAACAATATGCTTATCGTAATTACCTGTCTATTATACAAGTAAGGATAAACAATAATACTGTTTTTAGATTTTTAGTTATAAGTGGAGGGTATTTTTTTTTTATATGACTAGGTCGGTGTTATGTGGTTACGGTAGTAAAGAGTATAGCCACCCCCTCTCTCCTCGTGGGTGTCGTAATACATGAGTAAGGGATAACACAGTTCCACTACCACCTTAGAACTTATATAGCCGACCGACGGCGGGATAACCATCCAACTACTGGCTTTGAAATACACAGACCGAAGATGTGCAGCAGTGTCTTCGGTGCGACAAAGCCAGCTCTACGGTCACAACCCACCTGCCCAGCATGGTGATTATGGGCAAAACACATGGTGGAGGCCTATATCCAGCAGTGGACTGTGATAGGCTGAAGTTAATGATGATGATGATGAATGACGAGGTCAGTAAACTCGGTTACTGCTTATCTGATGGTAAGCGGTTACTGTAGCCTAGCTGTTTATAGCCTATAGATGCTTGCAACAATAGAAGCATTGCAAGCGTGTTGCTGACACTCGCAAGGGGTTCTAGCCACCTCTCACCACAGAACACAACATTACTTGAAAACAGTATCATTTAGTTGTGTTCTCCTGTAAGGTTCAGGGTTCTTTCCCAAATATATTCCTCAAAGACAATTGTGTTGGTAGTAAAGAAATGTTTCAAAATATAAAAATCAAGACAACATCTCTAGTATCAGTGGAGCTCACATTAAAATTATCACCAAATAGAGAGTAAAATAATTAACAGTTTACACTTAACTGTCCTCTGCAGTACAGAATACTGTTTCAAGGATCTGGGCACAAAAAAAAAACATTCGATTGGTCTAATAGAAATATTTATCATTGGAGGTGATTGAGCCTACTACCACAAGAGAACAACATACCTTAAACTAGCAGCTTTTAGCTCAGTAGAGTCTTTATCAAGTGGTATTATTTTGAATAAACCGTCGTAAAGTCTCAATCCAATAACTCTTGCTTGGGGGTCAATGACTGCAAGGATACCGTTTTCTGATGGCTTTCCAATCCGATCAGCTACGTTACCATGGGCTCTGGTTACCACTTCTAATTCCCCATTGGCTCCAGTTCTCCATTCCAATATCATAGCATTGTATCTTGCTGTTAATATGAATACTAAATCTTTCTTCTCATACTGAAATTAGAAGGTCACATATGAAATACATTTTAAGGGTATTATGTAATTTTTAGGTTTTTTGTACTGTGTAATATTCTTATATATATATTTTAATGTACATTAATTTTAATGATGCCAAAGCTCAGACACACTGAAAAACACAACGCACTATACAAAATTAACTTAATGGAGGGTTGGTGAAAGATAAAGATTGTTAACATTATATTATATATTTATGTACTATATATGTTTTATGATATAAAACTGTGACAAATAAGAGGTGAATGATGACTAAATCTGAATATAGCACTTTCAAGATTGAAATTTTTTAAAACACAATATATAATGTTTAATAATAAGATACACACTATTTGAAAAGAATAAACTAATAACTCACCGGAGGTCTAAAAAGTTTCATTTTAGCCACTCTGCCATATAAACCCACTTCTTTCATAGGACGGAGACCTTCTGGAGTCACAAGGTACATCTCTAGACGAGACACTTTTGCTACCAGAAGGTTTAAATCCGTAGGTGATGTAAAATTTCCTACAATAAAGAAGCATGCTTTTTAGCAACAGTCCTATTCAAATAATATTTATAGTCTCCAAATAATATTTATAATCTCTTTAATACACGAAGGTACATTAAATAGTTTTCAGTGTGTTAATATTAAAAGTTATTCTCAGCTTTTAAATAGTAAAAACTTTATAAAATTACGGTAGGGAAAAAAAAAATTTCAATGGTCTTTAACAAAAAAGGCAAATATGTAATAAAAATACGAAATAATTAGCAACGAAAATAACATATCTACAAGTTTTCTATCAATTTTAAGAAATTCTAAACTTTTTTATCCATAGGCTCGAATGTTATCATTAATAATAATCTTATTAGACAAAAATAACTCAATGTTAAACACTGTTATAGTTAACCTCTATTAGAAATATTATAGTTATTTACCTGTTATACATGCTGTGACCGCTGTTGGTTTTTGTGCAGTAACAACGTAGTGGTAAGCCATGATCAAAAACTATATTATAGGTCCTAATTTCTAATTATTTTTCTTTTATTTATATCTTTCACCATTACAATATCGAAAACGGCTGTCGGCTATACGCCGCCTGTTCTGTTTACTAGGGATGTTATCACTTTATCAATATTGTCTTAGAATCGGTACTACAAAAAGTGATTTAAAAACAGTTCGATCTATTGTGATTTCGATTATATATTTTTAAGTAACTGGGCATAATTTTGTAAATATGAAATCCAACATTATGTTTCTGAAATATAATGTTTAACGAGCATATCGTTTTCACGGATTGTAGGAATTAAATAATCGAGTTAAGAATATCGATTTTTTCGATACTGTAAAATTATTTTTACATCTCTCATGTTCGGTAAGTAGGTTCTTATTACCTCCAAATGGGGCTTGTAAGTTGTAGGTGACTAATTAGCGCTCTAGGGAAATAATGTAGCTAGAAAAGCCCTAGTGCGGTAAGTAGTTAAAAAAAAACACTTTCTTTCAAAAAGTTCGCGTACATGTCTAACCATCATACTGGCAATAGACATCATGCATTCAGCCTAATGACTAAAGAGGTCGCTTTCTATTCAGCCTTGTCTTCGTGTGAGTATAATAGTCATCAATTTTCAAAAAACACCTGTCCTTAAAATTTGAAAATTGTTCTTATTTCTATAAATTTCAACAAATAAAATGTTATACTCTTGTAATGCCGGTTTTTTTCTACTTACCTCACAATCGAGATGTAAAGCGGAATAGTTAGCTCGGGTGTAAGCATCAATTGCATCCTCGAACTATAAAGGCGCACTAATAATTATCTCAGGCTACAATTGATGCCTTACAGCCCTTGGCTACTAATTTACTATTAATTTAATGATGCTTTTAAACATACAATTACAACACCTTCGTATTGCTTGAAGTCCTGGGGCGAACCAAATCACAGCTTCACACTGATACTTAGTTTGGGTAATGAAAAGAAAAATTACGATTAATTTTTTTTTTCCAACCTTTATATTTTTCGTAAAACCTATAGTAAATATAATAAGTAACGCTTTTCTAAGTCGATTAAGGATCATTAAAGTTAGCTGGGTCCTATTGTTAAATTACATATAAGTACAGAAGAACAGTATTTTTGTTTGTAGACAGCTAGATATTGAGATGAACAAATAAAAAGAATCAAAATAAGTAATCACTAACAAAAATTTAAATAAAATACCTACTATTTACAAAGTTAGAAATTGAATTTATAATAGGATCGGCCACATAATATACTGTTTGTCAATGTGAATGTCATTCAGACAAACTCTTCGCTGCTTACTAGAACTGATCAGTCAGATCAGTATTTTTTTTTAGTATTAGGATTGATTTTCAGTTTTCTAATAAGTAAGCCCGTTAAGATCGGCATGCTGACTCTCAAACGTATAATGGCTTACAGTAGGACCTTTTCTTCACATTTTATTCAAAAAGTTTTCAGAGCCATTTGATCGTTTGCTAAATCTTTCTGAACGGGGGAGACGCCGTGCTGTAATAATTATGCAGAACATCTCAAAATCAAAATCAAAAACAGCTTTATTCAAATCCCAAGAGCACTTTCGAATCGTCATTTTACAAATTAAAACTTTAAAAATAAATTGTTATTTTTGTAAAAGTAAAGCTACCATCGATTTCGAATGTAGATTCTGCAGAGAAGAATCAGCAAGATATTTCGCAGTTACTCTTTTGAAAAATAATATAGAAACTGTGTTTTAGTACAAAACTAATAACATGTTGCATAAAATACAGCGTCACTAAGTCCACACATCCTTATCAACTATGTAATCCTGCACCGAATAATAAGCTTTATCTGTTATTTTTTTTTAAATATTGATAATGATGGATGAATTGATATGATATTCAAAAATGTTTAGAATTCCTAATGTGTGGGTAACACAAAAATAAAATCGTACATATTAAAAATAGCATGGTGTCGTCTCCTGTCAAAGTATTTCATTTTAATATGAAACTTTGAATAGTTACGGGTCTCTGTAAAGAACTCACTATAGACGGCGCCACGGTTTGCTTAAAGCGAAAATAAAAATCATCATGTCAAAAATTTCGCTCTAGCGGGTACATCGTTCCATAGCTTAATTGGCTAGAGCGCCGACACGGTCAGTCGGAGACGCGGGTTCGAACCCCGTGGAGCGGTCAATTTTTGATATGATATTCAAAAATGCGATTATTACTATTTATTTCAAAACAATGAATATTCTGGTGAATATACATAATATTGTTATAAATATATTGCGACGCAACTGTTAATATGTCTACCTCTTGAAAAACATCTCGTAGAGTCCCGAGAGTCGGAGAGCTCCAAGATCGTAAATGCCGCGAATAGCCCTTTTTTGCAACATAAATACAATCTCAATATCTGTAGCATAACCCCACAGTAACAGGCCGTAAGACCTAACAATATGGAAATAGGTAAAATATATTAAACGTGCAGTAGCAACGTCGGTCAACTGTCGTACTTTTCTAACTGCGAATGCTAAGGAGTTGAGTCTACCATTCAAGGATGACAAATGGGAATTCCACTGAAATTTTGAGTATCCCTAAGATTTTCTGTTCCAATAACTCGTCGTAGTCAAGGATGACCTGATAAGACGGTAGGCGTAATAGATACCTACAGTACACATAGGCTCAGTACTTGGCTCTACCATCACTACACTCATCTTATTTTCGGAAGTCAGTAATAAATCCAGTTTACCCAGGTCACTTTGTTTGTCACGAAATTATAAGGGCATGAAAGTAAGGACAAGATGAAGAAATAGAAATAAGTTAGTTGAGGTACAAAGAAATACAACTCAGTTATACTAGCCCCATCCAGAAACGTTTCTCCCTGATGAGTGCGATAGTAACGGTGTAACATTTTGTTTAATAAAGCGGCATATGGAACGAAGTTCTTTAAAGGACTTTGGATTTCGCTTTTACAAGGCACATTTGCAATATGCCTTAAAGACGTTTCTAGCAGTTTTTTCAATGACACGCTCTGTTACTACCCGATTTTAAGCCCACCCTTCAGTATCGTAATTTCGCATCAGGTTAGGAGCAGCATATTTTGCGCGATGCAGACAGACAGACAAAAAATCTAAAAATTTTTTTGGAAGTTATACAATTGCTTCATATTAGACATCCCTGTTAATTTTTTTATAAATATTGCCTGGAACTATTTTATTATTTCTGTAGACAATATTGAGTTCTAAAAGGTACCCAGCAACACTATATATATAATAATATTGCACTAATGAAAAAACACAATTTTTTAATCAGATTTTTTGTATTCAGATTAATCAGAATAGACAATTCTATTTTAGGAAGAAGGGGGTTATTTAAAAGACTATAGAACAAGATATATAATGTAATTTGTTTCTGCTGTTATTCTATGTACTATATTTTATTTACAATATGTAATTAATCAATTAAAATCAGTCTTCGTGGTTGCTAGGCGGCACACTTTCGAAAAGCACTTGCGTTAGGAATGTAAATTTATCTGAAACAAGAAAAATTTACTATTGTTATATAATATATTATACGTAAATAAATATAAGAACTTGCGAGGGTAGTTAAAAAATATGTTAAAATTTGAATCAAATTTACCTTTTAGATACAATGATTGGTTAAGTTACTATTAATATTGATTAAATATTTAACTAAAATATTTTGAGTATTTTTGGTGAAGTTTTGCTTTGTACAATAATCACAAATGTTATGTTATATATCTGTTCCACTACCAACTTGGAACTTAAAAAGCCGACCGATGGCGGGATAACTATTCAACTGCTGGCTTTGAAATACACAGGCCGAAGGCGGGCCGCAGCGGCTTCGGTGCGACAAAGCCAGCCCTGCGGTCACCAACCCGCCTGCCCAGCGTGGTGACTATGGGCAAAACACATGAGATCACGCCATTTTTGGCGCGAACTTCTGGAGGCCTATGTCCAGCAGTGGACTGCGATTATATAAAAAAATATTGACGTGCATATAAAAATACATCTTTTACATGTAGATACACAGTGAAAAAAAAACGTTAGCTTGTGATTTAAAAACTAACATTCTTTATAACAAGTATACTCACTTAATAAGGCGGTGGGTGTCTTTTTGTAATAGACAAACGTCGTGTACACAATAATGCCCAGCACAATAAAACCGATAGCCATTAAATATTTGACGGACGGATCGTGGACGATTGGCAATATTGACAGGAATATCGCTACTAGCAATACAAAGCACGGCACTATCGTTGGCACTCTATACGGTCTGGGTTTGTCCGCTTGTGTTTTCCTTAACACTAGTAGCGCAACCATTGCTAGTCCATAGAAGAACCATAGGAACCAACTGGCGAACTCTATTAGAGTTTTAATGTTGCCAACAAGTATAAATATCGAGGTAAGAATTGCCTGAAATAAATGAAAATAAATTATTACTTTTTTTGGATAAAGGTAGCGTGAATATAATGGTATTTAATTTTTTTGACAAACAAGCAATGGTGAGCCATTACCGTAGCCTTAAATCTAAAGACCCCTACTTCACCAAAAGCAAGCGCGTTTCTCTGCTCCTCCCCAGGATCTGCGGCCACCTTCCTTACCAAAAGAACACAACAATCATTGAGCAGTATAATACTTTAATTACTGTACGATAAAATGTACCTGGAATGCGACCGCTGGTGCCGGCGTCAATCTCTTTACATTAACATATGAAAACACTTCCAGCATGTGACCACTTCTTGCTGCTGTGTAACATACTCTGAAACAATATTTACATGTAGCATATTAAATATCGAATAAATAGGTTATATAATTACTTCATATTTGTTTTCATACCTGGTAACACCAAACTGTACGCTCATTGCACAACCAAACGTAGCTATGGCAACACCAAGCGGTATTAAAAAGCTGGCTGGTCCCAATACTCTAGTTCCAAATGTTACCGCTACTGCTGGCACGGATACCATTTCTGCGTACGTTAGTACAGACATGTATGCTACGTTCATGAAGACATACAGAGCGGTTATCAGAGGCACAGCGATTGATATACTGAGCGGAACGTTACTGTGGATAAGAGATAAGAGTTATTTAATATACTTAAGGCTGTATTACATCATAAAACAAACTAAACAAAATAAAATTGTTACTTTTGGTACAAAGACGCAGGATATCATGCAAGATATTGTTTGATTAAAGCCACCTGTTGTTTATTTAATTAAAATAAAATATGTGATTAGAAAATAAATGTAAGCAACCTGTTGTGGTATTTTTATTAGTTAAATCATTATTATGAAAACAATTTTCTTTTTTGTGATCATATAGAGCTACCTATATTTAATTTGAGTAGATTTATTTAGATATTTATGTTACTGATTTATTTATTTATAAAAACTTTAATATACAACTTCAATAATATTAATTGTTTGCTGGCAAACGAAAAAAAAACCGACTTCAATTACATCGACAAGTAAAACGTAGGTAGACGAAAAAATAGTCAAGTAAATACGCATTATCAAAGATTACTCCAAAAGTTGTAATCAGATCTCGATAAAATTTAAATATGACCACATGATAAATATCGGCTTTCGATTAAATTAAAAATTATCAAAATCGGAACATCCAGTAAAAAGTTATGCGGATTTTCGAGGGTTTCCCTCGATTTCTCTGGGATCCCATCATCAGATCCTGGTTTTCTTATCATGGTACCACACTTAGGATATGTCCTTTCCAATAAAAAAAGAATTATCAAAATCGGTTCATAAACTACGAAATTATCCCCAAACATACATAATATATATATATATATATATATATCCTCCTTTTTTGAAGTCGGTTAAAAATGAAGACTAAATAAATACTAATCCTATAACTAGCACAACTCAAAAGTGAAAAAATAGTGTATATTTACACGCCAGGGTTGATAATTTCTTCTGTTACCACGGTCACACTGTTCCAGCCATCATATGCCCATAAACCAGAATATAACGCAAGAGCTATACCGCCCGGACTAAACGTACTACCCTCAAAACCTTTATTTAAATTATCAGTGTTACCTGTAATAATAAATGAATTTATTAATTAATACATTTTTGTGATATTGTATAATAATTAAGCTATTTTTTTTATGTCACTAACTAGGTCGGCAAACAAGCGTACGGCTCACCTGATGGTAAGCGATTACCGTAACTTATAGACACCTGCAACACCAGAAGCAAGCGCGTTGCCGACCCAATCCCCAATCCCCCCAGGAGCTCTGGTCACCTTACTCACCAACAGGAACACAATACTGCTTGAAAACAGTATTATTTTTATTTGTTACTAATAAATAATAATAGTTAATAGTAACTGGTTTGCGGCTATTGACTGTTGTACACAATATTATCGTTTTTGTTGTACATATTAATAAATATTAAGTAATCACAATAAAAGTGCATAGTACAAAGTAAGAGTAGTTCTCTAGATCAGTGAAATCAAACAACCCACCAAACGTTTATACTGTATAACATTAATTTAACAAAATAATAAAATAAGTTTGAATATCTGTTAACACTTGCAAATTCATTGTGAGTTGAACAAGATTGAAATATTCTAATATAAATGGGTCCTAGCAGCCCTAGCATAAGCCTCTTTCCCATATAAAAGGGAACAATATTAAATTAACAAAAATAAGAGAAGATTAACAAAAAGAGAAGAAAAAAACACATTTATGGACATACACAGGCTGAAATAAATTGTTATAACTGCATACCTCTTATAATTTCGTAAAGGCCTCCGCCGATTACAATGAGACAAGCGAATACTTTGCAAACTCCAAATATATTCTGTACCTTTACAAATAGCTTGACGCTCGTTATGTTAATGTATGTCATTATAACTGAAACAAACGACAAATAAGTCATAAAATACCATTAAAATTACAAAAGTTTATAGGGGTGGATGTTTGTTTTTATAATTTATGAACTTAACACAAAATGACTGAATAGATCTGTATGAAATTCGGCAAGTGTTAGTCTCGAATACTGCACAAACCTTTTTATTCTGAACAAATTTAGTTTCTGTGGAGCAACCTTTTTACAGACGCAGTCGCAAGCAACATCTCCAATATTATTGTTTTATATACATATTTGTATTTAATTTGTTTTATTATGTATTTATTTTGTGTGTGACAGCCATTGAAACAGACATCATTTTATCTAATCTACAACTTGTTTATGTTTATGTTATTTTTTTGCCTTTTTATTTATTGTTAGTACAATAAAAGTCTAAGGGTCTTTCAAGGGTAGATTATATTTTATATAAAATGAAATAAAGAAACTGAAACTTAAAAAGCCGACCGGTGGCAGGATAACCATCCAACAGCTGGCTTGGAAAAACACAGGCAGAAGACGCGCAGCAGCGTCTTCGGCGCGACAAAGCCAGTCCTGCGGTCATGAACCCACCTACCCAGAGTGGTGACTATGGACAACACACTTGAGCTCGTGCCATTTTTGGCGCGAACTTGTGGAGGCCTATGTCCAGCAGTGGACTACGATAGGCTGAAGTGGAAAAAAAAATACAATAAAATACTACTTATAACGTTTATTCATATAAAGTTAATTACAATCGCAATAAACACAAATATTTTACATATTATAAATAAAACTTAATAAGCTATTTTAACTTCCATATTGTTGTAAGGATTTGTTGTGACAATGTTCATATCCTTTAGAAGTTCTATTATCCTATAGTTTTCTTGAGTAATTTGTATGTAGCCGTTTGATTCCTCGTTGAGCTTTTCTTGCATTAAATGCTGGAATTATTAATGTGTAGTAAATAATTTGATATAATTTAAACAAGCATTGATTATATACACATAAGGACATCAGACTTAACAGCTGCCAGTAGAAAATTCTCATGTGTTGGAGTCTAGTAATAGATGAATGTTTGTATAGGCTATATGGAAGTTTAATGTGCACTGAGCTTTTGGTAATAGTATTGTGTATTTCTGAACCTTCGACACAGGATTTATATCCCACCCTTCGACACAGGATTTACATCCCACTAGGAACATTTGAGCTGTATAGAATTATTATTATTATTATATATTAAGATATTACTGTGGGGCTACGATAGTAAAGAATAAAGCCACCCCCTCTCTTCCCGTGGGTGTCGTAAGAGTTGACTAAGGGATAACACAGTTCCACTACTACCTTGGAACTTAAAAAGCCGACCGATGGTGGGATAACCATCCAACTGCTGGCTTTGAAATACACAGACCGATGATGGGCAGCAGCATCTTCGGTGCGACAAAGCCAGCCCTGCAGTCACCAACTCGCCTGCCCAGCGTGGTGACTTTGGGCAAAACACATGAGTTTACACCGCTTTTTGGCACAAACTTGTGGAGGCCTATGTGCAGCAGTGGACTAGGCTGAAATGATGATGATAATGATGAAAATATTGAAATTTTTACCAAATTAGCAGTTTAATAGATGATTTTTAAGTGTGTTTTCAAAAGATTGTTATGAACCTGTACTAGATTCTTTATAAGAGAATGTCTAAAATAAATGCCTCATATTCAGTGCCCCCACTAGATTTACTCCTGTGTCAGGGGTTAGGAGACTCACTCAACACCACTTCCAATACAACTGTATGCCATGTGCAGGGACCGAACCCGCAATAGCTATAAGCCAGAGCTGTGACCATTGCACTAACATGTCAAATATATAAATAATGATTCTAATTTGATTTAAAAAAAAAAGATAATAGTATTTCATACACCTACCCCCATAACATCGAAAATAGCATCACTATCATTTGGAAACAATGATTGTATGAGACCATGGAGTTCTGTCTTCAGTTCATGGAATGTTTCTTTAGCTTTCTGCAAGTGTTCTTGCGTTACTTCCTTCTGTACTATCCTCGGGCGAGACAATGCTTCTTTTGCTGTATTTGTTAAGTCAGTTAACCTGTTTAAGGTGATATATGTCATAAATTTATTATTAATTGACTTTAATACACATTCGTAATATATTATTGACTGTGTATAGAAAATTTAATACTAAGAATGCAATATTTATAGAGTTAATGACATAATAGTAACTTTGTTTTCTGATTTGTCGATTGTATTAAAATATTTAAATTCATACTAAAAATTTATTCGTAAAAAGATAATATATAGTAAGCAAGTCAATATTAATGTATTTAATATTCTTAATAATATTACGAAAATAATAAATTTTGGGTAGCAAAAGTACGACATGACATACCTTTGTATCTCGTTTTCAACATCAAGTATTGACCCTCTAGTGAACGCAATGAGTTCTTCTACTTGTTCAGTTTTCACTTTCATATCAGCAAGAAGCTGACTTACAATCAGATTTTCATCTGTAGGTATTTGTGTTTGAGAATTTTCTATTTCCACTCTTAATCCTTCTACATAATTAAGGGCTTTTTCTCCAACATTGTCCGGGGTGAGCGACGCATCAAATGGCGTATTTTCTATTATTTCACAAACATCGAGACACCTCTGTTGCAATCGTTTAATTTCACTTGATATATTTTCTTTTGTTTCTACATTTAATTTACTCGACATGTTTACACTATTACTTTTTCACTACCAACATTCATTAAAAACATTAGCACATTATAAACGGAAAAGGCTTCTTTTTTTATTTTGGATATGTAAATAAATTGTTGCTCAATTTTTCCCCACTTTTCACAGTAAAAAACACTTTTCTTTTCATTTGTCTAATTCAAATTGTAACGTAAAACGTCTCCAAGGTCCGTGGAGGTTAGAATTTTGAAGTTGTTTACGATATGCGAAACCGCGGTATTACGAATCTTTGGTATCGTTAAAGTCAAACGGTATGTGAGTCACAGATTATGCATTCATTTATTAGTGATGTGCGATACATCTAATACGATTGCTCGAATAATCGAAAAAATAATTCGATTTTATTGATAACTTACATAAAGCTGCCAGTGACCCCAGTTTAATTGCTGTGGCTTTGTAGTCAGGCTGTAAATTAGTAGTAAATGGTTGAATTGCATATTCAGCGAATGTCATTACTATAATAGCTACTTCAGCTGGCCTCAATATAACAACATATATCCAAGCACATATAAACGATGGCAAAGGACCCCAAAATTTATGGGTTTTTCCAAATGCTTCTTGAAAATACGAATATTCAGCACCAGACTTGTTTACAACAGTTCCTAATTCTGCAAACGCTAATGCTCCTAAAAAAAATGTTCAATTAATTAAAAATATTAAATAAAGAAACTGTAACTTGAAGTTATACAGTACTGTAGAATAAAAATGAAAATTAAAAGCATAGGTATCTTACCTACACCCACCTAATAATGATATAATTCCAGAAACAGTCCATATGATTAAACATAATGCCACGGAACCTGAGTTTTCTAATGCTGATGCTGGCGATACAAAAATACCAGAGCCGATCATGACACCGAGAATCAAATTAACGGCAGAGAACAACCCTAATTCTCGTCGCAATTCCACAGCGCTGCCGGATACTTCTGTTGCATCATTAGTATTAGGCTTTTCAGCCTTTTCTATGGTTTCTACTTCTTGACTAGCCATTTTTGTATCTGTAACAAAGATATGAATATAACTTAAGTAAAAAAATAAATAAATTAGGCAACATATTTTATACTAGCTGTATCCCGCGGTTTCACAAGCGTTAATTTGAGGAAAAAAGTAGCTATAGCTATAGTTTTTTTCGGTAAATGGACTCTCCAACACAAAAATAATTTTTCAATTCCAACTAATAGTTCCTGATATCAGCGTCTATAAATCAAACAAACAAACCTGTAACAACTCATTATTTTAGATAACTCACAGTTATTTAAAAAAAAACGACTGTGCTTTAGACCACACGAGTGAAGTAAAACTTACGAAACGTAACTCTCTCTCTCTCTCTTTCTATCTTTACTAACTTATATTTTCCTCTCAACTTGCGTTTGGCTCGCTCGATCGTACTTATCGTAACGCTCTCGTTACGTATTCACCTTACTCCCCAAGTCTAGCAAGAAAGTTTTATTTCAAAACTATATTAAGAAAAAAAAAAAAAACCATTGCTTGACGATTTATTTCAGACTCGTAAAAGCTACATTTTTTTAGTTACTTATCATAATTGCATGAATTGAATAAGTTTATAGTGAACGCAGTGTGATGGATTTATTAATGGATTAGATGTAGATATCACTTACTCAACGTGTAATCGAATTAATGCTAAATGAAATTGTCAACGCGATTCGAATTACAAATTATAAAATTTCTTACTGTAAACCTTATATTGATGTAAATAAGAGTGACAATAAATGGTACAAAACTGAATAAGTTCGTGGGAATTAACCTCAGTGTAAGAAAGAGGTCAGAAGGAACATTGCGTTAACATTGCCGAATCAAACAGGAAAGACTGGCCACTTATGCCAATCAAGAAAAATGCTAGCGGTGTTCTCTATAGAGAGGAAATGTGTCACCAAATTAGGTGAATGTACTAGTATTTTGACCTCTATTCATTTTCAATTACAGAAGGACTCTTAATGAAGAAATACAAACGAGAAGGAATCTTACGTTGATTTTCTTTATTACTGTTGTATTTTTATGCATGGCAATAAATTATACGTGAAGCGTAGCTTTTTTTTCCGACTTCCAAAAAGGAGGAGGTTCTCAATTCGACTGTATTTTTTTTTAATTTTTATTTTATGTATGTTACTTCAGAACTTTTGACTGGGTGGGCCGATTTAGACGATTTTTTTTTTAATCGTGGTCATTTGGTCCCACTTAAATTTATTTGAGATCTAACAGTTGTTAACTTTTCGAGTTATATCTAATAATGCGTTTCTACTTGACTATTTTTTCGTCGACCTACGTTGTATAATATATACCACTCACACTCTCTCACAACTCTTTACTGGGTGTACCGATTTTAATGATTTTTCATTTAATCGAAAGCTGACGTTTATCATGTGGTCATATTTAAATTTCATCAAGATCTGATTACAACTTTACAACAAAGTAATCTTTGATAAAGCGTATTTACTCGTACTTGACTATTTTTCTAGTCTACCTAGGTACGTTGTATTACTTGTCGGTGTTATTGATGTCGCTTTTTTTTTCGTTTGCGAGCAAATACAATTATTGAAATGTTTGAATAGGTCTTTAGAAAGAACTTTTTATTCAAAATCCCAATACGCTGTTATTTTATGTGGAACTATCCAATCGTATTAGTTTAACCTAAGACCTTAGTTGACCCTTTTTCACACGTTCAAGTCTTCTGCGAACAAGAACATATTTATTTGCATGTTTGTATTAATAACGATAATCAAACATTCTGTGTCTCTACTTAAAATGTTTTTGGTGTACGCATATATTCTAAAACTTTGAGAAGCTTTGGTATATGCGAGCTAAGACAATGAATAAATTTTGAAAAATCTTTTCTTGCATGTCGTTTCGAATATGTCATAAAACATTAATGTTCAAGTTTTCGGTTGTACAATGATGGATGTATCAAACGAGTGGATTTGTGGATATTAAGAATACATATTTCATGCCTACGACTTTGTTTTTTTTTATTTTTTAGAAAAATTTACATTTTCTATTTCATACTTTTCTGTCTTGTATATTTACATGATATCTTTATGTTTCTATCTTAAAAAATGGCACAACTGTTAAAACCTTTTCACACATAATTGAGGTTTCCAAAAAATACTTTTTAATTCAGTGATAAGCTTACGATAGAATCTTAGGTACCAAATTTTATATATCTAGCGTCAATGGCTGATTGGCGATCGCTAGCGATCCCGTCAGACAGGATAAATTATTTTAAATGAACATTATTCCTAAGCTATTAGTAAAATACTTTCCATCTTTGTTAGAGAATAAGGACAACATCTGTCGGGAATCACCTTGCCAGTTCCACGCAGCATAAGTACCTTGTTTGTACATAGACTCACTCTCCTGATGCAGTAAAGAAAACGTAAGGTTGCCCGAGGACTGTATCACCCTTTCAGTCTCCAGCAGAACTGAGAGACAAGCAGGCAGATGCGGTAATTTGCGGGGATTTTGTTTTAACAATTTGTAATCAATATATTTATTTACCGTTATTTTATTTCAAATCTACTGTGGCATATTTTCGTTTTTGTATGTGAGTGATGTGAAGGATTTTACAGATAAGTATCAAGTAATTCCAATCTAGTACATTCTAATTCTTATCAATTCGATAACACAAAACAGATTTTTAGAATTAATTATGCAGAGAAAATAAAATTTTAGTGTATTTATTGCTTAAAAGTTATGGCTTGATTTCATTCAACATATTTATTAAAAAGATATATTAATTTTGATATGAGGTTTTTTTGTACAAAAGTTACGTTGCAACACTCCTTGATGCAAATTTTTAGCCTTCCAGGGCTTATGCTACTCGTATATAGTTGCTTACGTTTATGTAATTGTTAACGAGCTTACACCTACACCAAAATTATACGCATAAATTTTTTTATCATAAATAAGACATCAATTTTTAATTTCGAATTGATCGCAATACTTCTGATTTTTTACAATACAATTAAATGAAAATTATAACATTATGTATGTATTTCCGCGTATTTTCTTGGAAATAGAACTAAACGTGACACTAAAAGGAAATTAAAATTATATTATATTTTTACTTTTACAGTCCTAGCTTTTAATCTACATTTTAATAGTTGTATCTGATATTGCATACAGAGATTTAAGTAGATAGATTTTCTTCCCTGTCAATGGTGTAAACTGTAAAATATCAAAGATTTGAAAATGAATCGTATGTACCAATACAGTCCAAGAGCCCGCGAGGGCTAGGCCTTCATTATTTCATAAAAGCTGACACTTTCTCAGAGCATGCTCCCAATAAAGGTGGCAGCAATGGTCAAATATAAAGTTAAATTTATAGTGACTTTGGCAGATATCGTGTCGTATTAAACGTGTACAATATTGCAAAGTATGCAGTGAAACAATAGTAGAAATAATTTATTTTATTCAATCCGACTGCAAATAATTTCGATGACTGATAACAGTATAAGTAATTATGATAACTGGGACTGGCATTAGTGTTGTGTCTACATCTATACATCTGACACTCACTGATAATCACCACGGGTAAAGTTGACTGCGCAGCATTAATTAGTTTAGTATTTACCAGCAGTAACTAGTGTAATTATTCCTCTGACGTTTTAAATACTACTGTAGACTAGATAGACTAGCTATTACGCGTGATTTCGTTTGCGGTTTCGTTCTTTACTTTTTTTATAAAAGAGGGGTGGCCGGGGGGGCGCAAACGTGCAGACAGTACTCTCTGATGTTAAATGTTTACATTCGCCTACGGACATCTGCAGCATTAGAGAAGTTGCGGGTGCGTTGACGGCTGTTAGGGATAAGACATCTGTAAACTCGACACTTGAAACCCCAAAATTATCCCCCCCAAACCCACAAGTTAATTTAAATATATGATTACTGTAGGATATAATTGTTCTGTTATTGTATATTGTTATTGTATCGGTTATTGTGTTTGTTTGTTGTTGTATTGAAACTGTGTATTTCTTCCAAGATGAAGAGGTAAATCCAAAATCCAAATCATTTCCTGGATGACTATTTTTCTAAATTACGTTTTGATTTTTAAGAAAATTTGAATACTAAGGTAAAGAAAGTTTAAAGAAAATAAAAAAAAAATGTTGGTAAGTTTCTTAAGGAATCTTAAGGAAAAATATAGATATGTAACGAATTAAATTTATTGTTGTTATAAGTACTACAATGAGTAACGTAAATATAGTTATAATAGTTACTGGAGTAAATCTGATTCCTACTTCATGTAAGATTACAGCACCTTTTTATCTAGGTAATATTTACGGAGGATATTTATTGAAGGAAATTTTGTAACTGTGTAAATACGGTACATAACAATAAATAAATATCTTTAACGTAATTATGTAAACGCACGGTCGTCTGCTCCTAAGATAAGTAACATTGTTAAACATTTTGATAACAAAATATTAAATAATTTATCATTCAATTACGTTTGGAAAGAAATAGATAGGTCACTGGTTCGATTCCGTTCATGACATTTGTATTGACCATACAGACGTGTTGTTCGGGCGTATGCAAACTTTGCGTTTGTGTGTAGCGTATTTTCGGATTTACGATACAGGGGAAATTCCTACTAAGGACCGTTGAGTGGGAGGCGTTTATTATTATTATTATTCTGTTACATACCTTTTTAGTTTATCAATGAATAATGGGATGAATGTTTGTTACGCAATCACTCCAGAACGGCTTAAGGGGTAAGTTTAAAATTTAGTTTGTAGATAGCTGAGAATAATTTAAATATAGAATAATTTAAGGGCTGCTGTTTATCCGAAAGTTGAAAGATTTTTGGGAAGTAATCCGGCTAAACTGATACACGATTCGTATATTTTTTCAGGTACAATGTATTGTTTTAAGATTATTAGGAAAAAAACATTAAAACTTGTATGGGTTATCGCAGACGTTATTAATTGTATACACATTATAATATGACTTTTATGTACAAAATTATGAAAGATTCTAATTTTAAATTCTAATTCTATTCGAATTTCCTTATGTACTCGTACTGATACCACTAACTAAATGTTTGTAATAAAAGTAGCGATAACATCACGACCACAATAATCCAAACTATAACGTGTGTTTAAATTATCAACAGTATTATCACTTAGGTACAAGATATTTAAATATATACTCATCTAATTAACATTTCATTGAGTTTTTTTAAATAATGATTCGCTTCGCTTCAGCCTGTAATATTCCACAACTGGACATAGGCCTCTTTCCCCATGTAGGGGAAGGATCAGAGCTTAATCCACCACGCTGCTCCAATGCGAGTTGGCGGATATATTACCCCCTACTATGAGTAACGATCGCTATCAGGCGTAGATGATAACAACCGGGACCGACGGCTTAACGTGCTCTCCGAGGCACGGTGGGGAGACCCACAAGGACTGCACAACACCCAGACCACGGCAAACCCCTGTATGGCCAATACAAATGTTTGTCATGTGCGGGGATCGAATCCGCAATTGCCCGCGCAACAAGCACGTACAATCCATAGCTATGACCGTTGCGCCAACGTGACGTCATAATAATTGTGTTTGCTCGCAAACGAAAAAAAAAACCGATTTCAATTACATCGACGAGTAATACAACGTAGATCGACGAAAATATAGTCAAGTAACTACGTGTTATTAAAGATTACTCAAAAAGTAGTTATCAGATCTCAATAAAATTTATATGTGACCATATTACAAATATCAGCTTTCGATTAAATTAAAAATTATTAAAATCGGTACACCCAGTAAAAAGTTATTGCGGATTTTCAAGAAGTTCCCTCGATTTCTCTGGGATCCCATCATCAGATCCTGGTTTTCTTATCATGGTACTAAACTAGGGATATCTCTTTTCCAACAAAAAAAGAATTATCAAAATCGGTACACCCAGTAAAAAGTTATTACGGATTTTTGAGAGTTTACCTCGATTTCTCTGGGATCCCATCATCAGATTCTGGTTTCCTTATCATGGTACCAAACTAGGGATATTCCCTTTCCAACAAAAAAAGAATTATCAAAATCGGTACATCCAGCAGAAAGTTATGCAGTATAATACAACGTAGGTCGACGGAAAAAACGTCAAGTAAAAACGCATTATTAGATATAACTCGAAAAGTAGTTGTTAGATCTCAAATAAATTTAAATGGGACTAATTGACACACACCACCTTTCGATTAAAACAAAATTTGTCGAAATCGGTCTACTTGGTCAAAAGTTCTGATGTAACATACATAAAAAAAAAAAATACAGTCGAATTAAGAACCTCCTCCTTTTTTGGAAGTCGGTTAAAAACAGAATAAATTGAAAAAAAACGCGCAACCATTAAGCCGACGTAACCCCACTACTGTTGTTTCACGACCTGTGTATAAGACCGTGGACAGGAGCATAAATAACATGATTGACATGAAATAAAAAAAAAATGTATTTATTGAAAACTAAATAAAATCGGAAAGTTATCCCTATGAAAAAAAAATCTCATAAAACTCATAAAAAAACATGGACAAATGCAGGCCAAATTCTCATAGATCTCACAATCTCTCATAACTAGAGATATGGGAATTTGCTCTGCATTTGTCTATGTTTTTATGAGGTTTATTAGATATTTTCCATACAGTATTGTACACATCATGTCTGCGTGGAATGGTGCCAAGAATGCTGGCAGCATTTTCCCGTTGTCACCAGTGTCTTATCACCAGTGGAGGCAATAAGGCGATGAGTTATCTCTTTTAATTTATTTTACACATAGATATAGTAAAAAAAGGTAGATCATGCGCGGCCTTTGTTGTTAGTGAAGCCACAAAACTCGGCTCCTTCAAGTAAATACACGCGCTCACGCACACATATGCATCCAAATACGCTCATTTTCGTTAGTATGTCACGAGGCTTCATACAGTAACTTTGCTTATAAAATGCCGTCTTGTGTGATTAAATGGTGCAAAAACAATACCAAAGTAAACAAAAAATCTGAAGGAATATCGTTTCACACGTAAGTACATATAAAACTTTAAATTTATTGTTATTCCAAAATAATATTGAGGTTATTCAGAACTTATAATTTCAATGTCACGAAATGACGTACCACGGGAGTGTTGCCACTAGTTCTTTTTTTTAATACCCCAAAATGTGGGTAAGTAAATTGTACGCAATCAGAAAAACAATTAAGTAAAAAGTAAACATAGTTATTGTTTTTTTCTCTCGTGTTATTTTATGTTACATAAATTGAAAATAAAAAAATCAAAATATATTTATGAATTATTAACTCGTTTGTTTTATGTTTTAACTTTTGACAATTTTTGAGTAAACTAGGTACCCATATTTTACTATCAAATTTCATGGTTTTAGGTTTCCAACGAATATTTTAATAAGAGGTGAATGGGTAGCGGCTGTAAGACTGAGAAAATGACCACGATTATGCTGTCCATGCGCATAAAGTCAATTTAATACGATTAGTGATTGAAAAATATTTGAACATAAGACTACATCATATTAGTAAAATGCAATCAATGACGATGACTCTGAGTTCTAAGCGACAAAAATTTAAAAATTTCTAAATTCTAGGTTTAAGAAAAATAGTTAAAAAAAAACCAACTGCCTACTGAAAAGAGATAAACATAGGGGATAGGAAGTTTCCATTCACGATTATCTTACGAATATATTTTTTTATTATTCTACTGATTTTCTGTTTTATTTTTAGTAAATTTATTTAAAACTATAAACAGGTTTTTATTTTCACATACCCATTTTACCTATATTAAATTAATTGTTTAATAAAAATTTTAGGGACTTTTTTTAAAAGGTGTCAACACTTCACTCACTCACACATCTTTAAAAAAGTGGCTTCAGTTTTCTGTTCTAGGTGCGTTATCTACCTTTTTTTACTTGATCTATGATTTTACATGAAATAATTATTTTTATGTCAATAAATGATAATAATGTTCACACAAGTATTCGTATCACGAGTAATAATTTTCATAATTAGTAATGACCTTTTAGAACCTTTTAGACCTTTAGTTTTATTATGCTGATGTGCAGAAATAATTTAAAATTGAGGAAAGAAGAAAAAAGTGCGTATAATGATCCTTTGCTAACGACTTTTCTTTTTAACGTGGGGAAAGTCCTTCATGGACAACCTCCGGCGAGGGGGCACCGGAGGGGAGTCAGACTCTTACTGAATAAAAACCATCCACGTGTGAGCAGACCTCCGCCTAAGTGGGGCGAGATGGGATCGCGTTAGCATGCACCACCTTGCTGCCCCGGCTTCTCACAGGCATAGTGATTTTAGCGACGCTTGCCCCGGTTCTTACAAGCATAGTGATTTTAGTGACAGCGAGGGATACGGGCGGGGTGACCGCATCAAACGTATCCCGTCATCGATTTGACCGCTGTTGATTTTATTTTTATGTCCATTTTTACATCGCGATAATCCTAACTTCTACGATATTCATTTACTCTATATGTATGTTTTTTATATGAGTAGTGTGGCAAATAAGTGTACATGGTAAGCCGTTAAGGTAGCCAATGGACGTCCCTCAGGACTATTCAGGAGTTCTGAAGAGCTTACTCACCGCAGGAACACAACACAAATTCTAGAGAGAGCAGTTCTTTGCCTTTGACCTTCTGCAAGGATGAGGTATTTCCCCAGTCAGGCTGCTCCAGATTTTGAGCAGTATATTTCCTGCTCTGATCTATCTCAAGGTGTAAAGGAGTGTGTAGCTGACATATTTAAATTGAGAAGGTTTAATGCTGTATAATCGAAAAACTTTTGTAACTTCTAATTATTGCCTTTAATTTTAAAATATCATTTTAATTAGAAACTATTTGAAAGTTATATGTCAATTTTCGTTGCGTTTTCCACTGCTGGACATAGGCCTCCTCAAGTTTGCACCAAAAATGTCGTGAACTCATGTGTTTTGCTCATAGTCACCACGCTAGGCAGGCAGGTTGGTTATCGCAGGGCTGGCTTTGTCGCACCGAAGACGGCCTTGCTCGTCTTCGGCCTGTGTATTTCAAAGCCATCAGTTGGATGGTAATCCCGCCATTGGTCGGCTTTTTAAGTTCCAAGGTGCCATTGGAACAGTGTTATCCCTTAGTCACCTCTTACGACACCCACGGGAAGAGAAAAATTCTTGATTGATTGATTGATATTTGAAAAGTAGATATATTTTTGGTACGTTAACTTTTATATGTGTAAAATATTTCTTACGATAATCTAATAGGGTATGACTGAAAAACAGTGTTGGTTTTTGAAATCCAACTCCAAGCTGAGTGATATTCTTTTTTGGGGCAAAACACGTAGTTGCAGACAGAATTGTCTTTTTGATTGTTGTACTAGCTTCTGCCCACGACTTCGTCCGCGTGGAAAAGTTTCTTTGGGCTAACTGGGGAAGCTCTCAAAAGGAAAAAAAAACCGATTTTGAAACATTCTTCATTGGTGCTCCGCTCCTATTGGTCTTAGCGTGATGATATATAACCTATAGCCTTTCTCGATAAATGGGCTCACTAATTGCTAAATAATAAAGGCTAAATATTTTTTCAAATCGGACCAGTAGTTCCTGAGATTAGCGCGGTCAAACAAACAAAATAACAAACAAACAAACTCTTCAGCTTTATAATATTAGTACAGATTTAATTTTTCATGTCTTTTATTTTGTTTTCAAAATTGTTGATTTTTTTATTCTTATTATCTATATTATGTATATTATGTTATTTTTTCTTACTTTATAATATTTTGGAATAAAACTTCTTTATGCACACTTCACGTGCTTTTACGTGACGAGAGCGTTACGAAAAGTGTGATCGGGCAAAGCGAACGGACTAAGAGCTTTCTCGCATAGCCAGTTACGTTTCGTATATCTAAAACACAGTGCAGGTCTATTGCTAAAGTAGTTTTACTTCAGTCGTGTGGTCTAAACCACACTCGTTTTTTTATTAGTCTTTTTATAATTTTTATTTAATTGTTTATTAAGTACCTAGTGTTTATTTCGGTGATCATTGTCCGTAATAAATGTCTGTGATTTGTGTTATGTCCCTAATAAATGTTTTTCTCTATATCTTTCTTTCTTTCAATACTATAAAATCACTACATAGTATAAAACAAAGTCGCTTTCTCTGTCCCTATGTCCCTATGTCCCCATGTCCCTATGTATGCTTAAATCTTTAAAACTACGCAACGGATTTTGTTGCGGTTTTTTTAAATAGATAGAGTGATTGAAGAGGAAGGGTTATATGTATAATAACATTCATTAAATAGTGGAGAAATACTGTTATTTTTGAGGTTTCTAATGTGATGTCGTAAATAATTTCACTTTTTCCGCTTACATTGCAAACGCAGCTTGAACCCTACGAGATTTATCAAAATAATGTACTAAGTATTGTACACATTGAAAAGGTCTACAGGAAACTCCGCTATGGTATATGTCTATCTCTTATGGATATTCCACAATAACATTTTTTTGTCATTTACTTTTTACGACAAATAATGGCTAATTTTCAAAGCGATTTTAACCAATACAGCATTACTCCTTAGCTAATGAAATACCTTAAACACATTGTTGATTTAATATAGATTTATATGGCCCTGTACAGCATATGATTTAAATATTTTCGAAGATATTACAGATTTAAAAATTGCGGTACGTAGCGTTTTCGGCGGTTCCGGCCGGCTTTTACTCTAAAGTTAACGCGTGCGGGCAGTAATGAATAAATCAAAACTACTGGATCGATTTTCATCTTTTTTTAGTGAATGATATAGGCTATAATTATATTTTATACGCGTGCGAAGCCGGAGCGGGTCGCTAGTCGTAAATAAAATAAAAACCGTAAGCAATGCATCCTACAAAGGGTATAATAAGTGTTCATTGAGTAAGCACAGATAGCTACACTTTTGCTGGGTATAGTTAACGAGAATCGCACGATTTACACGTAAAATCGTCATCGGAATTTATTAATTTGATAGCGTGCTAATTGTGGATATTTTTGTCATATATCTGGTACGATGTGAACACGCGTTGTTGACTATTTCAATTATACTGGCAACTAAAAGCCCGGAGATGTTATTTATTGAAAATAGTAAAACATTACATAATTTCAAGTCTGATATAAAGACATATTATGTCGAAAATATCTAATTATGATAAGTCATAAGTCATCGTTTGACTTAAAAACAATTGAAATGTTGTGCTTAGTGACCAGTACGCTGAATAATTTTTGATTGTTTCAATAGTTGACAACTAATTTAAATACTTTGAATAATTGCGAAGCATTAAAAATAAAATTGGAATAATTGTTTGCTTGTTAGCGAAAAAAAAAAATCGACTTTATTTACATCGACAAGTACCTAATACAGCGTAGGTAGTTGAAAATATAATAGCCTTGAATGCTTTTTATTAAGCAAATAGATTAATTACTTTAATGGTTTGTCAAATAGTTCTAGCAGACACTAATCTAAGAAAGTATTCCTAAGTTAGTTAGACCAATTTATTGTTATTTAAGTGTTTTACGAAAAGTATTATGTTTATAGATTTCTATTCTATATATACTTTCATCGTTCTTACGGAATGAAAAATTAGGTAAATTATACAGAAAATTTCATCATTTGAAAAACTGTTTTTAAACTTATTTTATGAAACATTTATAACAGCCACTTAACATGCCCGATCGAATAGTCTAATGTTGGCGAAACTTTTACGGTTAATGTAAATGTAGAACAATGAGTATTAATACTAAGGTATTATACGACAGTTTTTGACTATAAATATATGTGTGATTGTTTCTCTGTCATACAAAAACTGCTAAGGGCTGTCTATAAAATACGTTTCCATATATAGAGCTGTGATTGCTAAGCGTGATACTAGATATAATTTGATCGAGATCTGATGACTACTTTTGTAATTGAAATCGGTTTTTTTGTCGTTTACACAATTATATCTCTAGTAAATTATATCTTAACATGTATAAATCTCGTGTCACAATGTTTGTCCTCAATGGACTCCTAAACCACTTGACCGATTATAATAAAATTCGCACACCATGTGCAGTTCGATCCAACTTGAAAGATAGGCTATATTTTATTTTGATATATTAATTATTATATTTAAGAAAAAAATAAAGAAGGCGGTACAAAGTTCGCCAGGTCAGCTAGTATAGTATATAGATTGAAAAAGTCATAACGTTGTCAAGGGGATTTATCAGTTTGACAAATATCACTTGTAATATGTCCGATTACAAATCTGACAAAAAGAAATTGTGCCAATGATTGATCACTTATATCATATAAATACGAAGGTATAGTACGCCATTTTATTAGTTTTTCTCTTATATTCTTACAAATATTGCAATAAAATTAGTAGTAATAGGGTAGAGTATGAAATATCTCGTTCAAAATTGGAGCAGCACGACTGGGGAAGAACCTCAACCTCGCAAAAATTCACAGTAACATAGTCAGAGTTCCAGGATGGATTGTGTCGGCAACGCGCTTGCGATGTTCTTCTTGATGTAGATGTCCATAGGTTGGATTAGTACAGCCGAACCGTACGCTTGTTTCTCATCCTAGAGGTAAAACGACATCATTTCACTTAAACCGAATATAAAATCATCATATCAAAAATTTCGATCTAGAAGGTACATCGTTCCATAGCCTAATTGTCCAGAGTACCGACACGGTCAGTCGGTGACGCGGGTTCGAACTCCGCTGGAGCGGTCAATTTTTGATATGATATTCAAAAATGTATAGAGATATTAAAGTAGAGAACTTTTTGTTAGCTTAATTATAAATTAACTGTGCCTTAAAATTTGATGATGGGTTTTTTACTCCAATTTGGATGCACGCTAGAAAATCTGAAGGGATGTATATTAAATATTATGTAGAGAGAGCGTATTCTAAGTATAATATGGCTGAGCTATTGATAGCATAATATGGCTAAATAGTATAAAAAACTTAATTGAATAGGATAATTATGGCTAATTTTTATCCCAAAGAAACGTAGCTCTCTGTGTTAGATATCCATTCGAACAAAGATATCGGCAGCTATTATTTTTTCACGTAGGTATATGCATATGAAACTGATGTGACTCAAGTGCATGTGTGTTCGGAACTGTATGTATGGGTTAACTTGTCATAAACCTTAGTGAGTAACGGCCGAACCCAATATTCAATCTATCTCTGGTTATGTCCTACTAGAGACAGAAATATCTATCTATCATTCATTTTACTGACCCAATAAACTTATCGACGATAGGCAATCTTATCCTTCAAAGCTGTCTATCGACGAGAGGGAGAATAGCTTACTAGAGATAACAGTTCGTATGAAAATGACAGTATAAGCGTCCCAATAATAATAGAGTTCTATCTGTCAGTAACGTTGGTTATCTTTATTAACAACAATATCCGATCTATAGTTTTCGGGGGATAACTAAGATTTATTAATTGAAAAAGTATTTTCTTTGTTTAAAATAAAATTAATTTCGAGTGAAAAATAATGGCAGACTCAAGTTCAAGTAGCAGTTCAAGTGATATTGCACTTTTGCAACAATTAATTGAATAAAAATAATAAGTTTCTTGTGAAATAATACTTACTTTACTCATCTTGTGAATAAAACAAACAATTTGGTGAATGATTGTACCTATAATTTGCAATGATTTGTATAATTTGAATTTTGATTTGTAAAAAAATTATACAAATTCAAACGAAAAGACGATTCAATAAAGCGTAATGGCGTCGTAGCGTCTTTTCGTGTCGTGTTAAAACGTTCCGTTACTAGATTTACCATGGATTCCATATTAAAATAATATAATTTATTATAAATTAAAAAGTCTGTGTAAAAATTAATTTGTCCATATTTTTATAAAACAAGATTACTTTAATATGAATAAAATTTGTATGACAAATTTAAATACTACAAAACATCTGTGTAACATAACTGAGGCCGTCTGTGACGCTGTGTATACTGGAATGTAAGGAAGAGCTCGGGTAGCCGGTCTATCTACAGCTAACTGGAGATAGTAGTCCCCTATGCGAATTATTGGGACAACTACAAAGGATAGATAGTTAGTTATTAGCAGTCGATGATAACTACCTATCTCTATCTTTAGATTGAATATTGGGTTCGGCCGTATAAATCGACATCTGCGATTATTTTCAGACAAGAAACTTCGATAATCGGTCTCATATTAAGACCGGATTTCGATTTCTGAAAATGAAAAGGCAAGAGATTCTTATCTTCATGAGATTTTTCGATCATTTTTGAAATGTACTTAAGATTGTTGCTATGACTAAATATAGATATTGATAAACGGGTATGCCAAATAGGACAATCAATCTATATCAATTTCATGACGCTGTATTTCATGAAAGATATTACGATATTACTAATTTTGTACTCTAAATAGTTTATATATTATTTTCAATAGATTAACTGCAGAGTTTCTTGCCGATTTACCTCTGTAAAATTTACATTCCGAATCGGTGATAACTTCACTTTTAAGCTTATTTAAATGAAGTAATTTTTGACTTTGATTTTGATTGATTTTGACATAGCGTAGAAAAAGAGAAGCGGTAGGGAAGTGTACAAACAGTTGATAAACAATTGGCATATAGTTAACAAGGAATATGATATTAAAAGAAGTAAATGTACATACAAATACACACATACACATATACAAATAAATATATACATATATACTACATAATATTATATGAAGACACTAATGATATTTATGAGGTATTTAGTGAGAAAAATGCGCGTTTAGATATTTTTTTAAACAAGAAAGAGATTAGCTTTTCTAATAGAGAGAGGAAGAGAGTTCCAAAATTGTACAGCCTTAACAGAAAAGGAGTTTGAATAAAAGGAAGTAGTACGGATAGGAGTTTTTGTATTAAGGTTGAAGATGACCTAAGGGAACGATCATGAGTGTCACAGAGCAACTCAAAGCGATTTTTTAGATAAAGGACGAAGGAGGATGGAAAAGTACACAATAAAGTAAAGAAAGGATGTGTATATTGCGAAAGTAGATAGGGAGCCATTTGAAATGATTACGAAAATCGGAGACATGGTCATATTTGCGAAGACCAAATATGAACCGTATGCAAAGATTCTGGAGGCGCTCAAGCTTATTTAACTGCTCCTCTTTAAGATCTAGGTAACAAGTACAAGGTTAAGTAGTAAGTAACAAGATAGTAGATGAATTAAAATGCAACTATGCATAATTAAGTCTAAGCTATTGCCCGCGACTTCGTCCGCGTGAAATTTGATAAAATATATTGTTCAGTTCGCAAAGTTATAAAATACGTAAATAAATTTCTAAAATAAAAGTACCCCAAATTACTTCTTATTACATCAGCTATCTGCCAGTGAAAGTCCCGTCAAAATCTGTTCAGCCGTATCAAAGATTAGCCGGAACAAACAGACCGATAGACAGACAAAAATTGTAAAAAATGTTATTTTGGTATATGTACCGTGTCCATATCCATATGCATTTAGTAAAAAGCGGTTATATTAATAATACAAACAGATACTCCAATTTTATTTATTTGTATAGATTACGTAAACTCTTGTTAAATAATTCATACAGTTCATTTATCAAGCACGTGTGACATGTATAATGATAATGCAGCAATGTTGTAAGCTGCACACAAAATATAACGATATTGATTAAAACTCGATTAAAAGTTATTATTTATATCGTTTTACTTGAGATCTATGTACTATATCTATATAAAAAATAAAAATCAATGTTGCTAAGCGCATAACTCGAGAATGGCTCGACCGAAATCGGCTAATTTTATTTTTTTGTATGATCCTTAAGGATGGATTATTAAGCACCTACTTTTTCTTTGCATATACGATCGCTTTTTTACATTTGCAAATAGGATTTTTTTTCTGTTTGCCTGTTTACTATTAACTTTTTTTAGTTTGAATAATTATAAATCATATTTTTTTTTATGTCTCCCAACCGTACCACGGAGCATTTTAAACAGCCGGTACCGGTTATTATTATATGTAGACACCTGATAATGATCGTTGCTTATAGTAGGGAATATATCCGCTAATCCAGTGGAGCAGTGTGATGGATTAAACGACCCTTCTCCTACACGGAGAAAGAGGTCTATGTCCAGCTGTGGGATATCACAGGCTAAATTGTATTTTTGGAGTATAACGGACTATAATTATTGTCTATATTTTTGTTTTTTTAAATAATTGCAATATTTGTGTTATCTCCATTGTACTTGACATTGTCGAAAACAACTGTGATCTTTTGGAGCCATTAACAATTTGAAAGTCATTGAACGTTATATTTACGTCTGTGCAATAATTACAAGTGATTTTTTTAAGTAATCTCACTGACAATTATAATTTCACTGACCTCATTAGTCTAGACAATAAATTGTATTATGTATGTAAACATAAATTACGAATGAGTTTTCTATCACACTTCAACTGGCTTCGGATGAGTTAATTGTTGTTGTGTTGTGTTTGTGTCTCTTGTTAATGTAATTATTTACAAGTCAACACAACAATACAATCTCAAAAACACGTCAAACGCGTTTAACCACCTATAAAACACGTTGACGCAGTGGTTACAGTAAGTGGTGGATATGTTAATAATGTTTGTATGAGTCATATAAAATTATGATCTGAGCTTTGGTGATAAGTATGTATGTATCTGACACAGGACACAACAATAAATAATGTCACAATCGACACAGTGCTATAGTTGTGTGCGTGCGTACTTGCTAAACTCTATATACTTATGTAAATAGAGTATATGAGACCAGCGCATATATGTATGTGGGTTTACAAAACAACTATCATATTGTTTTCATAAAACAATACTACCGTTTTGTTCTCTTGACTTTTGTAGTCATTATTACAATAAATTACTACATGACACCTTTTTTCATTCATGAATTATATACATTAATTTAACTGACTGACTGGTACACTTATGCGTTATTTAATATAACAAAACATTATCTATTAGTATTTATTTAAAATAGAATAATAATATGATGCAAGCTTTGCAAAAGTTTATCCCGAACTACATACCTATATCGCGTTTGTGTTCTTTTAATAAGGATTGGAGAATCTGCATACGGATTGCTCACAGCCAGTGGCTACTAATATTATAAACGCAAAAGTTTGTGAGGATGTATATATATACGTATGTATGTATGTATTTATATGTACACACGTACGTATGTATGTGTGTATGAGATCGATTTGTAATAAAACTTGGTACGTAGATAGCTGGAGACCTAAAATAACACGTAGGCTACTTTTTATACTGATATTCCCAGGGTATCAGAAATTACGCGGGTGAAACTGCATGGAGCAGCTAGTATAGTACATATATACTCAACGTACAATGCTTCTCCCAATTTACATATTATGTCTAAGTGTTTTTAACACGCAAAAGTATAAAAACATCAAAAGATAACAAGCACTAAATGATTCTTTATTACAACTTCACGACATTTTTTTTTAATATACAGATTAACAAAAAACGTAAACAATATAATTGAATAAGTATAGATTATTATGAGTATATTTATATTGATTGGCGGAACAGACGTAAAGCCGTTGAGAGTTATAGGTTAACGAGATAACAAATTACAACGTTGGCGTTGTCAGTGATTGTGTAAACATTTGTATGTCTGTCCATTTAATTACTATAGCATTATTTTTATTTATTTATTTTTTGTTTTTTAGCCTGTTCGTATTATGGCCTTTGTTCAATAGTACCTACCTACGTTGACTCTGCGGTTGTTGTAGCTTTATTCAGTTCTTTAAAACAGGCAGAGTTATTTATTTTGAATCGTTTATACTATACATATATGTAACATATATAACTATAATACATTATTAGTTCATCTCTACATATAATAAAATGGTAGGAAAAACAAAATTGTACATTGAATATTTTTTTAAAAGAATACTTGGGGTGTGATCTACAATCGATACCGAAGCCAAACATATAGTTTTTAGAATTTTTGTCTGTTTGTCTGTATGTATGTCCGGGATAAACTCAAAAAGTACCACATGGATTGACTTCAAATTTGGCACGAATATTATTAAGAAGTCGGGTCAACATATAGGCTACATATTATCATGCTATCACCTACCGGGAACGAGCAGTGAACCTTTATTTCCTCAATTATATTTGAATTTTGTTGTTATTATGTTAATAACCATGCTATATAAGCCAGCTTCACACTATAAAAATCACGCAATATAAGTAACTAAGCCGATAAACGTAATTAAATGAATATAAGTAGACAAGACAATTTTAAAGCAACGCCATCTATGAGATTTAGATGATAGCGTTCACGCAGACAACGTCGCGGACAGCAGCTAGTAGATCATATAAGTATTATTTTTAATAAACAGTTATGTACCTACATATTTATATTTTGTTTTTCGATACCGTTGGAATTTCAGGGTAAAAAGGAACCAATGTGGTCTTATGAAAGTGTAACAAACATCCATCCATCCTCACAAACTTTCGTATTCATAATATTACTATTACGATGGGGCCCTTTGTAGGTACATAATTTGAGAAATTTGCAAGTGACACTGAACAAGTAAACAGACTGACAGGGTATTAGAAATATACAATTTTTATCAATACAAATAAATAAAATTGGAGTCTGTTTGTAATATTAAAATAACCGCTTTTTACTAAATTCATATGTATGTACATATATACGGTACATATATAATTTTGTCTGTCTGGCTGTCTGTTTGTTCCGGCTAATCTCTGAAACGGCTTTTGACTTTCACTAGTAGATAGCTGATGTAATAAGGAGTAACATATACTACTTTTATTTTAGATTTTTTTTATTTTATAACTGCAAACTAAACAATAACTATTTTGTTAAATTCCACGCGGACGAAGTCGTGAGCACAGCAAGTATAAAATAATTGAGTTTACTTGCAAACGAAAAAAAAAATCAACTTCAATAAATCGGTGAAATTAGTATATAAGTAATAATTATAACGTAGGTAGACGCACCAAATGACAAGTACCAGATTTTGATTAAAATAAGAATTATCGAAATCGATCGACCCAGTCAAAAGTTCTGAGGTAACATACGTAAAAAAAACATTCGAATTGGGAATCTCCTCCTAATTTTGAAGTCGGTTAGTAAAGAAAGTTCACACGACATCTTTTAAGAACTTAATAATGGTTTTATTGTTTTCTATATACAGAATTTTTATATATAAATATTTCAGTTCAATGACTTCAAATGAAATTGCAAAATAGTTATTATAGCTGGTAACCATGACATACTTAAACAGCTGTATCTAACTCGTAAGAATGTAGTTTTCATTACGGAAAATTATCAATCGCTTTGAAGTTTACTCATGATACGATTGTCAATCGCATAATTATTTGAAGTTTACCTATTGCATAATTATTAGAAGTTTAGCCATTGCATAATTATTAGAAGTTTACCCATTGCGTAATTATTAGAAGTTTACCCATAATACAATAGTCAATTTCATAATTTTTTGATGTTTACCTATGATATAATTGTCAATCGAACCATGGCTTAAAGTTTAACTACGGTATACCGTAATATGAAGATAACCGTATATCCTGAATTATAATTCAGGATCATTAAAATCTCATGTTATGTTACTGATGTTGGAGACGTCTGCAGGTTATTGTAACCGCTTATCAACAGGCAGACAGGTTTGCAACCATATTGGTATAAAAAAGATGATTCGTAATTTAAAAATTTTAAGAGAGCCTTTACAAGCTGGCCGTTATATTTCTATTGTTTATTTTTTATTATCATTTGTACGGTTTCGAACCCGTTAATTTGAGGAAAAAATAGGTTTCCTCGATAACTGGACTTTCCAACTGAAAAAGAATTTTGAAATTCGAATCAGTATTTCCTGAGATTGGCGCATGTAAACAAACAAACACACAAACCTTTTACATTTATAATATGAGTAAAGATTTATGTGTACTTTGGGAAAAATTACGATTAATTACAATGAAGTTGACTTATAGCTAGGTAAATGCTGGATAAGTATCTGATTTGCCGATGTTGATAAAGCTATCTGAATTATAATTGTTGTTACCATACACGAACCGATAAAAGATACCAACAGATAAAAGATGCCAACAGATGAATGCATATGATAAATTTTTTCACCTTCAAATTTCACTTTATCTGTCAGCAGTTAGATAAGTCTATTCGTAACCTGTGAATCCAAAATTATTTGTTTTTTGATTGAGGATTGCTTTACTTTCAGCTGAGAAAACCTACCAGTAAGTTATGTATGAGATAAATCTTATCAGCATTCGGTGAAACCGGCCCTAACTTAGGTACCGTATTTTTAAAGAGACGGATAATATACAAACGAGAATCTTCATTGAATGTAATTTGTATTAGAATTGTATTGTATTGGTTTGTAAACTCTCTAGTGATATTATTGGCGTGACCAAGGGAAACAGCAATTTATTTATAATTCATTTTTATATACTAAGATTTATTGAATTACCAAACAACCCATTTAGAGACCCATTGAGACCAAATATTTTTATTTAAAATTGCAAATCAAATAGACTCTTCATTTTTACTTGGCAATCTACTAATGAACTGTCCACGATCTGGTTCACGTCATACAATGTGTTTTCATACCCTAACTTGTCCTCCTATAGCGCTAATTCATTTGTGATCAGAGCTAGTCGTGAAAACAATACGCAATTCGGAAATTTTGATTTATTTCATTTATCTTTAGCTGAATATAAAAAAGAGAATCGAATTCGATTGAAACGATTTAATGTTGAATGGATTCTGTTTGTGATTTGCATTTATTTTAATTTATTTAGATTTTTATTAAGTTATGTAGCTTATCATTGGTTGTATATGGTTCCACCAAGTTTGCTGGATTTTGTAGTATTAATTTGTGTTATAGTATTTTATCATATAGATAATATTATGTTTGTTGCCCATATATATATATATATATATATATATATATATATATATATATATATAGATTATATTCATGTATCGTCTTAAAAGTCTAACAATAACAGCTTAGCTTAAACTAAACTATTTTTATTGTTCATCAATTAGAAACGGTTGACAATTTCACGCATAGCAATGGATGAATTTTTTAAATACCAAAATTCTACGTATTACAGTTACACTGTAAAATAAATCATTCAAATTTATACAAGTGCTCCAAAAAAAAAAAAAAATAGAAAAACAAGAGACATTAAAAAAAAACTTAAATACATGTGCTATAATCTGTATTAAAAAAGACAAAAGACACATAACAAAGCAAATGCAAAGACAACGTACAAGTAATTGAACTTGAATACTCTTTCTTTCATTTTATTAAAATATTCATTTTCCGTGGAACGTGTAAGAAACGATTACAGTCTAAAAATAAATAACTAATCTTGTCCCGTAAATGAAGTGCGCAGTCGATGTTACTGACCGAAACGCAGAAATGCATGTGGATAATTTGTTGAAACGTAAAATTCCCAAAAAGTACCTACAGTTTTTTTTTACATTTTTTTTAATAAGTCGAAATATAATAGTATATGATACAATAAAAACGATAAAAACAATATGAAATACATCTCATATATAAAATTCTCGTGTCACAATGTTAGTTACCATATTCCTCCGAAACGAGTGGACCGATTTTTATGAAATTTTGTGTGCATATCGGGTTGGTCTGAGAATCGGTCAACATCTATTTTTCATACCCCTAAATTATAAGAGGGAGGGGGGGATTAAGGGGTTTAATATCATATACGGCAAAACAACGTTTGAGGGGTCAGCTAGTAAATCTATAAAAATGGCGTGAACTCATGTGTTTTGCCTATAGTCACAACGCTGGGTAGGTGGGTTGGTAACCGCAGGGCTAGCTTTGTTGCACGGAAGACGCTGCTGCCCGTCTTCGGCCTGTGTATTTCAAAGCCAGCAGTTGGATGGTTATTCTGCCATCGGTCAGCTTTTTAAGTTGCTGTGTTATTCCTTAGACGCCTTCTACGACATCCACGGGAAGAGAGGTGATGGCTATATTTTTACCGTCTTAACCACACAGCAAGTAAGCATAATATGAGTGCATATGTTAATTATCTAATATATAAAATTCTCCTGTCGCGGTGTTTGTAGTTAAACTCTCCCGGAACGGCTTGACCGATTCTCATGAAATTTTGTGTGAATATTGTGTAGGTCTGAGAATCAAGCAACATCTATTTTTCACCCCTCTAAGTGTTAAGGGTAGACCACTCCTAATTTTTTTAATTTTAGATAAATTATTTATTTTTTATTTTATTGTGATTTGGCGTTGAAAAATACATACAACCCTAAATTTTCACCCTTCTACCACCAACCCCTATTATTAAAAAGCGTTTAGCGGCAAGACAACGTTTGCCGAGTTAGCTATTTTTTATATAAAATTTATGAAGATTTGATTGTTTGTTTGCATTGAATAGGCTACGAAACTACTGAACCGATTTGAAATATTCTTTCACCGTTGGGAAGCTACACTATTCGCGGATGACATAGGCAATATTCTGTATTCAAAAAAAAAAAAATACGGTAAAAAGTATTTTCAAATTTTTGTTTAATACCCTTGCGAAGCCGGGGCGGGTTGCTAGTATGGCGAGGCATGTCTACATTTTTAATACGCAACGCTATTGGAGTTAAGTATATTAAAATTGTTTACGCGATTTTCGCCTTTATAATAATAACAAACGTTCATTATAATTGCATGTTTATTTTTTATTTATTTTTTGTATGGGAAGGCTCTTCGTATTTCCGAGTATTTGAACTTGAGACTGCACAGCGTGCAGTTTTCATATTACTGCGTGTATCAATCACTTAAATTTTCGCCTCACTGTTTTTTTGTTCAATTTAAATACAATTACAATGTTTAGCTTTACTGAGAATTATATTCGTTATTGATAAACGACGTTTAAAAGAAATGAAAATGAAATAAAAGTTTTTCTTGGAACGTTATTAAGCAATTAATTTCATTTGCTTTATTCACAATGCATATTATGTTTGCTTTTATTCTTTACATTTTTTTTTATATCTCAAGTGTTTTTCAAAGTTATCTTGGAAGAACGTGTTTGTAATGTAAAATGATAATATTCTTAATGCAGTTGCTTTGCAACATTTATGTATGTATTTAACAAGTTATGTCTCTTTCTGTCTTTGCTGTGTGGTTACGGCATATAGCCACCCTCTCTCTCTCTCGTGGGTGACGTAAGAGGCGACTAAGGGAAAACACAGTTTCACTAACACCTTGGAACTTAAAAAGCCGACCGATGGCGGGATAACCATCCAACTGCTGGCTTTGAAATACACAGGCCGAAGACGGGCAGCAGCGTCTTCGGTGCGACAAAGCCAGCCCCGCGGTCACCAACCTGCCTAGCGTGGTGACTATGGGCAAAACACATGAGTTCACACCATTTTGGCGAGAGCTTGTGGAGGCCTATGTCCAGCGGTGGACTGCGATAGGCTGAAGTGAGTAAGTTATGTCTGTGAACTGATAAATAAAAATACAATTTTAAACTTATCGTTGTTAAAAGAACTTTTCTTACCGTTCTGTTTGTTATACGATTTCCTAATGAAGTTCAGAGATAAAATTGATTACAATCTTTTATTACTTATTACGTTGATTATCATCATCAGGACATCAGATGCAATTATCGATCAATATGAAATCTTAATCATAACATCAGAGTTTCGAAACAGTTCTGGTCATTAATATTTAATGACTTATTGTGTAGGTACTATTGTGGCGCAACGGTTACAGCATTGGTTTGTGGCTGTTGCGCTGGCAGTTGTGGGTTCGATCCCCGGACATGACAAACATTTGTATTGGCCATACAGATGTTTGCAGTGGTCTGGGTGTTTGTACAGTCCTTGTGGGCTTCCTCACTGTGCTTCGGAGAGCACGTTAAGCCGTCGATCCCGGTTGTGATTCATGGACACCTGTTAGCGATCGTTTCTCATAGTAGGAAATATATCCGCCAACCCACATTAGAGCAGCGTGGTGGATTAAGCTCTGATCCTTCTTCTACATGGGGAAAGGGGCCTATGTCCAGCAGTGGGATATTACAGGCTGAAGCGACATTTACATCTTGGTAACAAGTTATTTTAACTTATGGTACGAACATGTAACGAAAATAGAATACGATTAGTGGTCTACTATGTCTGTCTATTACTAATACGAACTATTATATATAGAAATTAGGGAAGGTAGACACAGTTACCGTAAGGATAGCATTAAAATTTACTAAATCTCTATATATATAGAGATATATATTATATATAGTTTATATCGTGAAGAAGTGTAGAATGCTAATATTTTTTAAATTATTGCATAAAAAATACATAAAATTAATTTAAAAAAAAACATTACACACACACTAGTTACCATGGATTTGACAACACAACGACACACGCATATATACTCTTTTGTTTCATGTTCAAACTTATTATTTAAATTAATTATTATGGTCGAATTTCGACCACTGGGCGAACACTGGCCGTATTTACACTTTTTTTTTCTTTCTTTGATTTTTGATTGATATGTAATGGCGATAATAATTAAAAAACCGATTAGTAATTTGAAAAAATTCCGTAAACTACATAGTATTGCGATGGTATTGCGCTGCTACATTGCATTATCTGTTATTTTATCTCGATCATGATATAAAAGTCAGTATAGAAAAATACTTAAAATTTTCCGTTGATCAGATCGATGGAAAGAGTAACAGTAAAAAAAAAATCATTGTAAAAGTATGCACGGTATACCGTATTTCGCTGCGCTTGCGTCGTCTCAGCAGTAAATTGCTTTTTGGCGCGGTACTCACATTTAGTCAATACAGGCTCTTGACCTTTTTGCATCATACTCAAATGACTGAATAAACAGGAATAAGAGGAATGAAGTCCTGTGAGTTTGTACAACATACACTCACCGTCGTCAGTTCCTAAAGTAAGCAACTTTAGGAATTTATAAAATTAATGCTTATAAATAACAGCCGACCGCTATAGATAGTTAGTTTTTTCAATAAACACATATATATCATCATTACAGCCTATACAGTCCACTGCTGGACATAGGCCTCCACAAGTTTACGCCAAAAATAACGTGAACTCATGTGTTTTGCCCATAGTCACTACGCTGGGCAGGCGGGTTGGTGACCGCAGTACGGGCTTTGTCGCACCGAAGACGCTGCTGCCCGTCTTCGGCCTGTGTATTTCAAAGCCAGCAGTTGGATGGTTATCCCGCCATCGGTCGGCTTCTTAAGTTCCAAGGTGGTCGTGGAACCTTGTTATCCCTTAGTCGCCTCTTACGACACCCACGGGAAGAGAGGGGCTGGCTAAATTCTTTAGTGCCGTAGCCACACAGCACAACACAACATAGCAAACACACACACACACACACACACACATATATATATATATATATATTAATATTATATATATATATATATTAATATTATATATATATATATATATTAAACCCAGATTCGGGGTGGGAATCGAACCGATAACCCCCGGAGCAGAAACTGACTTTTTATAATTGCCTTTTGTTAGAGTTTTATTTTGTTATTTTTATCGTTATATTATAATGGTAAGTAATATAAAAAAGTACTCGTCGCAAATCTAACTTCTTTGTGAACGATAAGAATTATCTATGTTTTAATAAACTTGAAAGATATTTATTATTTTTGTTATTAGAGTAATTTGTTAGGTCATTATAAAACAAGACCTTTCTTGCAATGTATACAGAAGTCAATTTAGTTTTTTTTTACGTATTGATAACAATAATTAAATGATTAAATGTTTTCCTTAACTTTGATACGGATTTCTTAAGACCTTAGCGTATTAATATACTAGCCATACCTGTGCGAATAATTCGCACTAAATAAGTTATAAAATTACCGACCGTCAATCATATTGATAAGTACGTTGTTTCAAAATTAAAGCCGTCATATATGTAATTTTAATAATTAATTAATTTACAAAAACAAAAGCAATAATACATTTTTTAATTGTGGATGGCGGTAGAGCAAGCAGTTATCTTTAAAATGATATGTAATTTATGTGAAGTAATTGTGAGGTTTTTTTCTAAAAAGGGAAGCAAACATCTTAACCTTAACGTATTAATACTGGGTTTACCGATTGATGATTGTTACAAAAATTATTTATAAACAATATTTACGATATTTTTTATTTTAATTTTGCAGAGCTCGATAATCTACGAAAGTCTTGTTCACCAAACTGAAGTATGCGGGTAGATCGTGACGGCATTACAAGTGTCCATACCGGACTACCTCCTTTCTTGTACGTTTGCTGCGTAATATCCGGTTTTTAAATATTTTTAGTAGTAAAAATAACCATTTTAATTTAAAATTTTATATTGATGATTTTTATTTAAATCGAAAGCTTAAATCAGAGCTTTATCCAGTACTAGTACTGGATAAAGCTCTGATTTATAATGCAATCCATGTGATTAAAGTTTACGAAGTTTTTACCGTTAAACTGTATCTGTCAATTATTTCTGTTCACAGATAGTTTATCCCAAAAGTTGTAGGTTATTTACTAATTGAGGTAAAAGCCAGGAACTATTCAGCTAACCCGTTCGCGATTTATTTTTTATACTAAAGTAAATATAACATAATTTACACCCATTAAACAGATGAATGAAGTTCGTCTCTAGTTCGGTTTTCCTAACAGTACGAAGTATATTGAACAGTGGAGTGTTATTGTGGAATTTTATCATTGTAATTACTTACAGGGAGGAGTGGCGGCAATTCAATTAAAAACAGAATACATTTAGTAAGTATATGCGTGCATGGACAACGTTTTTGTTTGTGGGTTCGATCTCCACAGAATTTTGATTTTTAAATTAGATGAAAAATAGAAAACCGGGCATTTATTATTTATTTTTTTCATTTCTATAGCTTTTAATGCTATACCTTTGTGCATATAATAATAAATTAATAAATATTGCATGAATATATGAATATCATATTACCAACATAACGCTCTAGCAATGTTATGTAAACATGTCCTTGATTTAACGTAAAGTTAGTCGTAAATACATACACATGTATGTACTGAATACAACCTAAGACCTACTATGGTCGGCAGATTGTGTTTCATTTCCTTTTTATTTATTGAAATACACGCAATATATAAATAATAAAATCTTTGTCAACGTTTCAGACTCGATTGTTTTAAAAGTTTTCTGATTTTGTACTTTACTTATTAAATATGTTATAGAAATAAAGAAAAAAAATCTAAACTACCTACTCTACATAAAATACAGAATGTTATCTAAACGTAAATTTTAAAACAATTATATAATGTTATTTCATATAGAAAATAAATTTACTACTAAATTTTTAACATTAATTTTTAGGTCATAACTTTTTTAAAGCTTTTATTTTCATTCGATGACCCTAAAGGTACTAGGAGATCATAATCAAATGCTGATATACTCGTACGTACGAGTCTTACTGTCTTTTAAGTATGTACACAACAGTCACGAGTCGTATATTTTGTTTAGTTATGGAACATGTGACTGTGAATAAACATCAAGCGTAGTCAAGTACAGTACTATAACAATTTGTAAATATGTGGACAGTTAACTGTTGTGCGAGTCTTACATTGCGTAAATATGAAATGATGGTAGAGAATAGCGGGAAACATTTTCCTACAAACAGGAACTCGAACGGAGAGGCATCTTACAGAAATTCAAAGCAATTTCTATGATGAGCGAGATAGTCAGGACTCCTGGAAATGTGCTGTGTTGACAACGGCTTAGCTTATGCCATTTTAGATATAATGTTATTATTATCCCTGTAAAAAAATTCGTCAGATGCATTGCGTCTTTCTGGCGTGATCGAGTAAAACACATCGCTTTATATTTAGTCAGAACAAAAATAATAGCGAATTCAATCCACTACTGTTGTAACTTCTATGAGTGGATGAGTATTATACCCAAATGTTTTAGAGTTATTCTGTTCACAGTTTGTGGTCATGTTTATATCAAATGTTTGTATATGACATAGAGATAGTTATTTTTTTTGTACAACTAGGTCGGTAATGCCTACAGCTCATCTAATGGTAAACGATTATCGTAGCTTATAGACGCTTGTAACACCATAAGCATCGCAAACGCGTTGTCGACTCTACCTTCCGACCCTGCCCAGAAGCTCTGGCTACCTTACCCACCACAGGAACAAAACACTGCTTGGCAGCATCATTTAGCTGTGATGATTTATTTTTGTGTATTGTCTGTATTTCCAGACCGGATTTTTAAATTAAATTTTGACAATCGCGTTTTTGTTGCCAGCAGATGACAAATATTTTTGTACACCCATATAGACATTTGTATATTGTATGTGCTTTCCCGACTCCAGACACAGAATTTTCAACCTAGCTCCCGTTGATTGTGATTATGTTTTAAGCTTAGTTCGGTGCAGTTTTTCAAAAAATATTTCTATACAGATAATGCGCAATTTTCGATACTTTGTTTTAGACTCAATTATACTTTGTATCTGCGTAATATCGAATTAGCGTGTTTTGTTTTAGAACTGTTTGTTTATAAAATTGTTCGTGCAGAAATATTTTAGAGTATTATTTTCATCACCTGGAATAATGTCAATTTAATCTAATAAAATTATATGCGTTCTATATATTTGTATTTCTGTTTTACCGTATAAAGTGATGAAAGGGTATAACTAAAATTTTCACTAGTTTGTCAAGGTTTGTACCAGTTATTTCAACTTACCTACTCTTTCACCGCTATAAATATTTTATTATTTGTTTCGATAAATTCAGTCTGTACCATCCCACGACTGGGCATAGGCCTCTTTCGCCATGCGGGAGAAGGATCGGAGCGTAATCCACCACGCTGTTTCACATACATCATTTGTTCATTATTTAATAATAGAGTACTCCCACATATTTTGGAGACGAGAAGTTGGCGCAGTCGTAATAGCAACGGGCTGATGTGGTGGAAAGTTCGATCCTCAATTTTAGATCATGCTACGTTTCCTAATAATGAAACGGTGATTATCAACATAGACACGGATGAAGCCGTGATATATGTAGGTATATGTATCTTGTCTAGTATGCAGTAAACGCCATTTTAAAATTCAGCGCCCCGGGCAAATAAAGTTTGCCATCCCATAAATAAAGGGGAAAAGTCAAAATAAATGTGTTTTCGAAAAAAAAGATTAATAAATAACCGATTATTTACTTTGGAATTTTTCAGCTGACTTTTTTAGGGTGCCTATTTGGTGTAATTTTTATATAATATTTGATGAAAATAGCAAACAATACGTAATAACAATAACACGCTCTCCGGGGCACGGTGGGAGACCCACAAGAACTGACCACGGCAAAAATTTGCGGGGATCGAACCTGCAACCGCCAATGCAACTGCCACTAATCAGTGCTGTGACCGTTGCGCCAACACGTTGTCAATATTTTCATTCAAATTAATTTTATTGTAAGCTTGATTGTTATTACAATAAAAACAAAAAATATTTAAAAAACACTTTCTTAATGAAGTTAATGGAAAGGGAAGATTTAGAAAGAATAATGTAGTCTTGATTAAATTTTAAGATTACGAAGTGTAAAAATTTATTTAAATAGAAATTTCGCTATCGCAGTTCATACAGACAGTACTATACAATTTTTATTCAAGATATTTTTAGCAAATCGTTCAAATTTAAAATTAGTACAGTTCGATTACTATAACCTTGGCCTTGAGAATTTGGGATGTTGTATAAATTGATGAATCGAGATGGCTCAAATATCAGATCTCAACCACAAAGGTTATGGGTACATATTTCGATCAGTATAACAGAATTTTGTTATTTCGTCTATCTTTATTTTACTTTCAGTACTATTGTCTTTTGATCGACTCGAGTTTAGTTAAATCAGTTAAATACGTTCTTGTTACGTACGTTGTACGTTCTCTTCTTCTACGTAAATACGTATCTATCTAATTGTATTTTTCGTGTTATATTTAAGATTTGTTATGAAATAAAATATTAGGAATTTTCTAACACTGCAAATGTTCGGAGATTTATCTCCGTTACGACAACCTGCAGTGCAACAAAACAAAGCAAACTCTTATCATTCTTCCTACGAGGAAAAGAGCTCATTTCGATGTTTAATCAAATTGTTTATATACACCTACAATAAACATACTTCAAAAAGTGTGATGCATATTTTTACATAAATTATACAATTATATCTGTTTTAGATTAGGGCTACGTAACAAGGTCGCAGTTCTAATCCTGCTTTATTTTCACTTTTCGACTTCCTAGCAGCAGAAGATTTAGTTCAAGGATAAAGAAAACATGTACGATAAGAAAGTATAGGAAAATATCATTTGCTCGTGTTTATGTATTTCGATACGTAGAACAGTACATTGTTTTGATATACACCAAATAATAGTAAATATTATAATTTAATTAGATAAATATAACATACCACCTTTCAAATTACTTTTAAATAATTATTTATTTATATTTAGTTCATTTTATTCTTTATCAAGTGAATATTCATAAATTGATTACTAGGTAAGGTCTTATTTGCAAAATTTATTGTTATAAGAACACTTCAGTTGAGGCATTTAACTTCAGACATGTAAATAATGGACTTCCTTACCAATGCCATATTTACAAATGTCGCAAAAATTGATACAAAAAAAAAAAAAAAAAATTACAAAGAACACGTGAAAACGAGAGAAAAGTTTTGTATTGTATTATTAAATTTAAATAATTATTATTTACTAAACTTACCTAATAGCAAGTAAAATATCAATCACAATCACAAAGCCGATCACATGCACATTATAAAAATAACTTGTGCGAAATAAAAATGTTTCGACGTAGAAATAAAGTAAACGCGTGCTTCCACAGTTACACCCACTTTAAGACTGCTATCGTTTTTATTACTACGCTACTATATCGGCTTGTCGATAAGATATATATTGATATATTTATATATATACGTATTTATTGATAAGGTGAGGCGATCTCGATTAATACTTATCCAAAATTGGATCAAAGCGCTTAATAATTGTGTTTGCTCGCAAACGAAAAAAAAACCGACTTCAATTACATCGACAAGTAATACAATGTAGATCGACGAAAAAATAGTCAAGCAACTACGCGTTATCAAAGATTACTCAAAAAGTAGTTATCAGATCTCGATAAAATTTATATGTCACCACATGATAAACATCAGCTTTCGACTAAATTAAAAATTATCAAAATCGGTACACCCAGTAAAAAGTTATTACGGATTTTCGAGAGTTTCCCTCGATTCCTCTGGGATCCCATCATCAGACCCTGGTTTCCTTATCACGGTACCAAACTAGGGATATCCTCTTTCCAACAAAAAAAGAATTATCAAAATCGATACATCCAGTAGAAAGTTATGCGGTATAATACAACGTAGGTCGACGAAAAAAGCGTCAAGTAAAAACACATTATTAGATATAACTCGAAAAGTGTTTGTTAGATCGCAAATAAATTTAAATGGGACCAACTGGCACACACCACCTTTCGATTAAAACAAAATTTGTCGAAATCGGTCCACCCGGTCAAAAGTTCTGATGTAACATACATATACATACAAAAAAAAAAAAAAAAAAAAAATACAGTCGAATTGAGAACCTCCTCCTTTTTTGGAAGTCGGTTAAAAACATTGACAATTATACCTATTGACGATTAGGTAGAATCTGATAAAATTATTACAGTTTACATTGTTACTCTGATTGTAGCTATTATTGGTAGGTTATTTGTTTTGTTTCTGTATGACTAAACTGTTAAAATTATGTTGATCCAGTTTATTGATGATATAGCTATTTATAATTGGAATAAGCATTTAATTAAAAATTCTACGTTATAATATATGATATCTGAAAAACTTTAAGCCAGTCAATCAGTTCAGCCTATCGCAGTCCACTGCTGGACATAGGTCGTCCAAGTTCGCGCTAGATATTTCGGTTTTCCGGAATCCTGATCCAGCTTCCAATGGCAATCTTATGTAGATCGTCGGTCCAGAAAAATTCTAAATATGGTAGTCTTATCTCTATAATTGTAAGGAGACGTACAATAAGTTTTGTTTACACAAACTTTACAGAAACTTTATGATAGTAACTTTTGGCGTAATATCGACCATCATAGGATCGATTCCCAAACGGAATTAACATTTTTTTATCGACTAATATTTGTCGCCTCGTCTAGGCGTGCGTCCTTGTAGTCCCTACCGTCGCATATCAAAATCACTTTTTTATTATATTTATTTAATCTTGTTTATTTTGTAGTATATGTTTCAGCGCGTTTATTAATATTTATATTTAGCTACGAAAAGACGTCAAATCGCTTATTTTCGTTTTTCCTAGTTTACAATAACAAAAATACGAATTTGAAAGACACATCTGTTTATATTGTATCTGTTGCGCTGGCGGTTGCGGGTTCGATCCCCGCACATAACAAACATTTGTATTGGCCATACAGGTGTTTGCCGTGGTCTGGGTGTTTGTGCAGTCCTAGTGGGTCTCCCCACTGTGCCTCGGAGAGCACGTTAAGCCGTCGGTCCCGGTTGTTATCATCTACGCCTGATAGCGATCGTTACTCATAGTAGGGAATATATCCGCCAACCCGCATTGGAGCAGCGTGGTGGATTAAGCTCTGATCCTTCTCCTACATGGGGAACGCGGCCTATGCCCAGTAGTGGGATATTACAGGCTGAAGCCATCTGTTTATATTGCACATATTCTTCTTCATATTTTACACTCCAATCGTATATTGAGTAATGAAAAGGAGCAAAGTATATTTTTGATTTATAAGTCTCATTCAATTAAATGCAACAGTAACGGCTGCTTTCCATGAGCCTATCAATGATCAATGATTTATTAAGGTAAGGTAGAACAGGATACATCGTGTTCGAAGTCTTGAACAGCCCGACTGGGAAAGAATCTCAACCTTACAGAAGATCACAGACAAATAAAATTGTTCTCAAGAAGTTTTGTGTTCACGTGGTGAGTAACGTAGCCAGAGCTCCTGTTTATTACATAATCTAATATATAAAATTCTCGTGTCGCGGTGTTTGTAGTTAAACTCCTCCGAAACGGCTTGACCGATTCTCATGAAATTTTGTATGCATATTTGGTAGGTCTGAGAATCGAACAACATCTATTTTTCATCCCCCTAAATATTAAGGGTCGTCCACCCCAATTTTTTTATTTTCAGATAAATTATTTATTTTTTATTTTATTATGATTTGGCGTTAAAAAATACATACAACCCTAAATTTTCAACCTTCTACCACCAACCCCTATTTTTAAATAGCGTTTAGCAGCAAGACAACGTTTGCCGAGTCAGCTAGTTTATTATAATATTTACATTACGGTGAAATGCGTTAGTTGTAATAGGCGACTTTGTTACGAAAACCGATTTTTGGACAGAGATCTAGTTGAAAAAAGTTTCGTATATTTTTATCTGATATTGCTAATAGATTCTGAGTTTGGTAGCCCTTGTAGTTCTAGTTGTCACTGGGTTATCATATTTGTCGCATTAAATATTCATACAAATATAGCGTTATCTCTGTGGTGTTGGTTTCCGTTGACGAGAGTGGTAGTGACTCAGAGCTCCATTTCGTTTCCCGATTGCGTGTTTAATCGGTATTGTTTTTGAGTATTCTTTAACTAGCTAACATAAATAGATTTTTGAGGTAGGACACAGAAAGAAATATTTTGCTTAAAATCAGAGCAGCTTAACTGCAATCTTACCGAAGATTCAATCTAAATATTAGTGCTTTGTTCCGATGGCCTTGGGGGAGAGTCAGGGGTAGAGAGCTTAGAGTCGATAACGCGCTCGTTGATATAACCCTGCATTGGAAAGAGTGACGTCAGCATACTCTCACTGGGTCTATTGAGACGACTTTAAAAAGTCACAAGACGTCATTACCTCATTTATTTTTAGAAGGGTGTTGGTATTCAAAGAAGGACTTTGTCCAGTGGAAGATCAGTGACACTCAGAGTAATGACCTTATTGATAAGTGCTAATGTCATTCCATAATTATGTTGAAGTAAGATTTAATTAAAAACAGCAAGAACTCATTAGCAGTACTTTGTCTAACAAAGGTCTGTTTACGAGTTTAACATTGTTGTCTATATACCTTCAAAACGACTGGATAGAACTAAATAATTCGTTTTGTTTTGAAAGTGAAACTTTTTCTGACGACTAAGGTTTTTTGGTCTATCTGACGCATGTTGCTCGACAGCAGTCAAGGCCAATATGGCAACTAAGAGGTTAAAATATAATACGAAAGGGGTCGAAAATTAATCAATTAATGCTTTTTAGCAAATACAAGGTGATATGAAGTTAAGCAGCTAGGTATAGTCTCGCAAATTAAATACATTAAGGAAGTTATTTATATAATAAAATTTAAATAAGCGATATTTGACGGGGGTGATCTGTGAACGACGACGACCGTTCTGTTGTATTGGTGCGTGTACCGTGTCGACGGCGCCTAAGCACCGACGGTCATGGGTTCGATTCCCGCTCGGAGTGGATATTTGTGTTTAAGCAAATATTTATTTCCGGTCAGGCTTTTATTCCTTGTGGGTCTCCCCACCGTGCCTCGGACAGTACATTAAGCCGTCGGTCTCGGTTTTTATCATGTACACCTGATCGTGATCGTCACTCATAGTCAAAATCAAAACCAAAAACAGCTTTATTCAAATAGGCATCAAGAGCACTTTCGAATCGTCATTTTACAAATTAAAATTTTAATGTGATTATTATTTTGTAAAAGTAAAGCTACCACCGATTCGGAATGAAGATTCTGCAGAGAAGAATCGGTAAGAAACTCTGCAGTTACTCTTTTGAAAATAATATTAACCATGTTTTAGTACAAAATAATAAGATTTTATATTTGGCCATGTCGAGAGAATGAGTGAAGAACGGATTGGCGAAAAAAGTGTATAAGAAGAGTGTGAATGGAAGGGTTAGAAGGGGTAGACCTAGGCGGACGTTTCGAGACCAAATAAGTGACGTCTTGTAAAAAGGCCAGGTCAAGAGAAGAGCGTGTATGAAGGGAATAATTAAAGTGGACGAAGCGAAACAAGTATGTAAGGATCGTAGCAAGTGGAAAGAAGTGGTCTCTGCCTACCGTTACGGGAAAGAGGCGTGATTATAAATATACCTATATATAATACGATTTTATCTTCTAAAAACTTTGATTTCTTCAGTTTCCTTATTTTCAATGGTTAACGAAACTGATCCATACTGTCAAAGGGTTTTTTACTTGACATATTATTATTGGAGCAGTCTGAAGAACAGAAACAAATGAATGCAATTTTTATTAAAAGCCATTTGTACCTCCTCCTCCTCAACCATGCTTATTATGGCTCCCTGCTGTGGTGAATGTGGGGGATTAGATGGCCCACCTCCGCCACGATGGCCACCAGTCTTTGTTAAATTGCGCCTCTCTGCAGCTCTTGTTTTGCGAGCCATGGCCTTCAAGTTATCTCATGCTTTTTTTAAATTAATTGTATCACGCTAAAAAAACAGAAAGATTACATTACAGGTATTACCCTACGGAAAAAAAATCTCATAAAACATGGACAAATGCAGACCAAATTCTCATACCGAATTTTAAGAATCTATCAGATCTCATAGACTCTCATAATCCTATATGAGAATTTGGTCAGCATTTGTCTATGTTTCATGAGATTTTTTCCACCCGGTACTTCATTATCGAACAAATAGTATTTATATTACCAAACAATTTATATGCAAGTTGTACCTTGTGTACATGTACATTGTTATTAAATTCTTCTGTAAGTGAAATCTATGCAGATTTTTTCTTCACAACTGTTTTACCGTCAGGTAGTTTCTATTCTATTATTGACCTTTTTTAACTAACTGCGCTATTAGCGATTTTTCATCTGCGGTATAGTTCGGAACTCTCTTGCGTGATGTTTTATTTTCTACGTAAAATACAAAGAAAATATAAAAAAATACAAAGAAAATACAAAGAAATTTCAAAAACACTGTAAGATAATTACAATCCACATAAAGCCTCAATATACTAATTACATATTACAATATTATTAATATAATAATACAGCCATACTTACCACGACTTTAAAAATTTTCTGTAGTAAATTACCTACTATTAAATTCACAAGTTTAATTCAACACAACCAGTCAACCAAAGCAAACAAAGTTTCAAACGACCGAAAGCCGTTGGAAACTTTGGAAAGCCGCAAAAGTAGGGACACGAAAAGGTATCGATACTTTTTGGTATCGAATACATATCCGTTCGATACCGATACTTTGCATTTGATACTTTTAACTCAAAGAGTACTTTTTGGCAGGTATTGGGTCGAATAAGAAATTAAGTTTTAAATGGGTAATTTAATTACCCACTTAAAACCTCTTACTTACAGCTTACGTTTATTATTATGTGAGCGGCATCTAACTATCATCTATAACTCTAACATCATCATCTATCATCTAACATCATTCTCTGAACTTTTTAAATACAAGTTCCCAACCTTTCCTTCATTCATTGACTAAACTTATCAATCACTCATTTACTTACTCGTTCACTGTTGTTGTTTAATTTTATCGTAGCCGTTTTGCGCTTTGTTTTTCTGCTATATTAATACGGTTGATCATTATTTTGCTTCACTATTATTTGATTTATCCTAGTGTAATCTAAAAGTACTCACTATTATTCTGTGCTGTGTAACGCTTATATGCAAAACAGCTCAAAAAACTTCTATTTTTAAGGGGTTGTACGGATTAAGAATGAGAATTTTAATATATATGCCTAAAGTACTAAATAATTTAATTTTGTTTCAATTTTTTTTCGAAGTTACCGTTGTCTTTTTCTATTACTACCACTACCATTTGTTTTTTCATGTCCTTCTCTACTGAAGTTAAACTGACGTTATTTACTGACTGATATGGACCTATGCTCTATGCGCATTAGGCCCTAAGAAAAGTACCCGATATCATGGTGTCTAATAAGACTGTGATTTACACCTTTGATGACTCTAGCACTAGGAAATATTCCTCTCATTGCCATCTATTTATCCTGCGATCATAGATCAAGTAAAAAGAATAGATAACGCACTTAGAACAAAAAAGTGTAGAACTTTTTTAAATATGTGTGAGTGAGTGAAGTGTTGACAGTTTTTAAAAAAAGTCCCTGAAAATTTTATTAAGTGGGATTAAACACAATTAATTTAATATAGGTAAAATGGGTATGCAAAAATAAAAATCTGTTTATCGTTTTAAATATATTTACTCCTTTTTTTTGCTTCAAATTGTTAAATAAATCTATTGCAGCCAAGTTTTGATTTAATGAATTGTATAAATCTGTGTCTAATCAATGAAAATTGCGTTTTTAAGTAATTGATGATTCCTCTGAAGGGCAAGTTCCTGTTTCAAAGACATCTAACTCTTTGCTGTAATGATTTAATTTTTTTTAACATTTTTTTTTTAAATAAAGTTCCTGTTTTTTTAACTTTTCTCTTAGTTTATTTTTTCTAGGTGTATCAAAGATTGAATCTTGGTTAACGACTGATTTTAGACTCATCCGGTAGGTCCTAGAACAAAAAGTACAACATTAAAATACGTAGTAGTAAGTAGTAGTATGTACGTGATGGAACTCTGTGAAGTCCACGTTTTGTACCATACATGTCAGCTTTATCAAAATGGTTAGAACGAACCACACTAGATGAGGATGGCTGTCGTTGTAGTTCATTTCGGCTCAATCGTACAGCAGCTACCTGAGGTAGGGCACAGCAGGAATTTCCTGCTCAAAATATGGAGCAGCCCGGCTGGGGTAGTACCTCGACCTTACAGAAGATCACAGCTAAATAATACTGTTTTCAAGCAGTATTGTGTTCCTGTTGGTGAGTAAGGTGACCAGAGCTCCTGGGGGGATTGGGGATTCGGTCGGCAACGCGCTTGCGATGCTTCTGGTGTTGCAGGCGACTATAAGCTACGGTAATCGCTTACCATCAGGTCAGCCGTACGCTTGTTTGCCGACCTAGTGATATATAAAAATAAAAAAAACCTATTCATCTATTAAAACATTCGTTGGAAACCTAAAATCATGATATTTAGTAGTAAAATATAAGTAGTTAATTCACAAATTTAAACAGACACAAACGAGTTAAAAATTCATATTTAGCTTGACTTCAATTTAGGTAAAACATAAAATCACACGATATTAAAAAACACAATAATGATGTCCACTTTCTACTTAATTATTTTTCTATGATTGCCTACAATTTACTTACCCGCCTTTTGGGCTAATGGAAATAAGAATTACTGGTAACACTCCCTTGGTACGTCATTTCGGGACATGGAAATAATAAGTTCCGAATAACCTCAATATTATTTTGGAATAACAAAAAATATAAAGTTTTGTATGTACTTACGTGTGAAACGATATTTCTTCAGACTTTTTGTTCACTTTGGTATTGTTTTTGCACCATTTAATTACAAAAGAACGGCATTTTATAGGCAAAGTTACTGTACGAGGCCCCGTGAGATACTGACGAAAATGAGCGTAGTTTGATGCATATGTGTGCGTGAGCGCGTGTGTTTACTTGAAGGAGCCGAGTTTTGTGGCTTCAGTAACAACAAAGGCCGCGCATTATCTACCTTTTTTTACTTGATCTGAGCCTGCGATAAACATTGTTAATTATCAATTTTTGAAATTTTAAATCGTGCTTGTGTTGTAAATAGCCCGTGTAACCTAACCAATACGACCAAACAGCACATGCGTGCTTATCTATATATTAATGCGTGAAGCAAAAACTTTGCACATCTTTTTACGAAAATTGCGCGGATGGATGACTAAAAAAATTCGTACACTTATAGTTTATATAATGAAGGAGTGCAGAATGCTTATATATATATATATATATATATATATTTTTTATTTTAATTATGCGTAAAAATATATTAAATCAATAAAAAAGACTTCACAAATGCTACCATGTATTTGACACAGACACACAAATATTATACTCATTTGTTGATTGTCAAAGTATATAGTAAAATGGAATATTTTTAATTAAGGTTTTTTATATTCATTTTTTCGGTTTACTTAAATTTTTTAATTCTGGTCAAAACTTCTGGGCGACCACTCGTAATGTAAAATTAGTGAATTATTTCTAAAAAAAAAAAATGAAATAAAAGTTAGAAACGTTCAAACAAATAATTAAAGTAATCGAACGAATAATAAAAAAAAGCTATCGATAGTAAAACTTAGATTTGGTTTTTGTTGCGCCAACTTATGAGAGTAAATTTATTTGAATTTTTAAAAATAAAAAATCAATTAAACAAATAATAATATAAAAAACATTGATAGTCGAAATCATGCAACGGGCACGTTCGATGTAACGTTAGTATTAGTATAATATGTACAACTATCAATTACTATACAACTCATCGATTAATTACTTTTTTCGATAATTACATCCCTATCAAGCATTTTCCGCTTTTAGATTCTGATTACTGTATACTCTGTGCTATCATTCAATTCTAAATGAGCATTTAGACCGTTTTCAAAGAGGATTCCAATTATTCTTTGTACTACCTCTTTTAAGAGATTTAGCTTATGTATTGTGATATTTACTTAATAAACTTATTAATTACTTTAGTTAAGTAATTGTAAGGCATAAAAACCAGTTACCTGAAGTAGGAATACTCGTTAGGAATTGTCTGTGTGACAGATCGATTTGGCGTACTTTATAAGTTATAAGGTTATAATTATACGATTTACATTGTTTTCCATTTGTGTTTTAATTGTACATATTAGTTAAAAATGGAAAGCATGGATGTAGCCCAAGAAAGCACTTCAGCAACGTCGACGCCAGCGACGGAGAATGGTGAGTTTTTGTGGAATTTTCACAAGTGACGCCGGTACTCGATGCGGTAAAAACGTGCTTCTTTGTTTCTAGTTTTTTTTGCTCAAGTTCTTAATTTACGCCTCGTAGGTCCTGATAAAAACGTTACTGCAGAAGAAATGACTTCGCGTGACTATTATTTCGACTCGTACGCACATTTTGGTATCCACGAAGAAATGTTAAAAGATGAAGTCCGTACACTCACATACAGAAATGCGATGTATCATAATAAGCATCTCTTCAAAGGAAAAGTAAGAAATTATAAATCATAAACCACATGATAAGTAGTAATTCGATTGAATAAAGAAAAATAAGTCTCACAAACGTTGAGTATAAAAGGCTCGGTATTTCAGTAAAATTACGATTTTAAATTATAACTATTTTTGTAGACGGTCTTAGATATTGGCTGTGGCACAGGAATTCTGTCAATGTTTGCTGCCAAGGCCGGTGCAGCGAAGGTCATAGCTGTGGAGTGTTCCAACATAGTCGACTATGCTCGTAAAATCGTTGAGGCTAATAGACTTCATGATATCATAGAAATTGTCAAGGGAAAGGTAAGACTTATTGAAAATTGTTTGTACATATAAATAAAACTAAAATTGTATTACATGTAAAAAAAATTGTGATAAAAAGACTTCATGCCTAAAAACAGCATAGAGATTGATAATTTGATGACTTTGAATTTGAAGATTAAAGGCTTTCTCCTTTATGTGAACATATTTTATGGTAAACTTATTGTAATTGGATATGTCACAAAAATGTATATTTTATCGATGGTTGTAGGTAGAAGAGGTAGAACTGCCAGTAGACAAAGTAGACATTATAATATCAGAGTGGATGGGTTATTGCCTGTTCTATGAGAGTATGCTGGATACGGTTTTGTACGCTCGTGACAAGTGGCTCAAGCCCGACGGTATGCTGTTCCCTGATAGGTGAGTTGAATATATATGCCAATTAACTGTTGCATGTGACTTTAAATACATGCTCATACCTCAACTGAGGTAAGACACCGCAGGATATATCCTATTCAAAATCTGGAGCAACCTGACTGGAGAAGTACCTCGACCATACAGAAGATCACAACTAAATAATACTGCTTTCAAGAAGTGATGTGTATTGGCAGTAGGGTCCGTAATATGCTTGTTTACCACCTTAGTAAAAAAAAAAACCCACATGATACTGCAATAGATACTGTGATTTCTAATATTTTAGCAGTATTGCACCCTCGATTAGTAAAATGAATATGTCTATAATGATTTAAGGCTTAAATGTATATTTCATGTTTGTACAATCAGCAAAGCAATGTAGATTTTATATATTTTTGTCTATAGACTATTTATACTGAGAATCCATATAAACATTCAATAATAAATTAGGTATCATTTACGTTTGTTTTAGATGCACATTATTCATTTGTGGTATCGAAGATCGTCAGTACAAGGACGAGAAGATTAACTGGTGGGACGATGTCTATGGTTTTGATATGTCGTCCATAAGAAAGGTGGCAATTTCTGAGCCTCTTGTTGATGTTGTTGACGCCAAACAGGTAATTAGACACAGGAAAACAGCATATCTGTTTCATGAAATGCATGAGATTTTGTTATATATGTATCAGTTGTAAGTTTCGTCTCTAAAGTTAGTATCTGTATTAAAATTTATTAAATTAAATTATTCTGAATTGAATATCCTTTTGTATGATTTTCTCGTCCGAGGTGTGTTACAGTAACTTTGTGGTCCAGTGTCTACCTTTATTGGGCTTAATTACTACTAAGATCCTAGTATATACATATATAACATGTACTTTACTTATTTTTGCAATTTGGTATAGGTTTATGTTGATGACTTTTACGTCACTAAAGATGCTTTATGGAAAATTGGTCTGTTGGTCCATTTTTTTTGTCAGTAAAATTTTTTAAATATGAATTTTTTGTTACAGGTTGTTACGAATTCTTGCCTATTAAAAGAAATCGATTTGTACACAGTCAAGAAAGAAGATCTGAACTTTGAGTCAAAGTTCCACCTTCAAGTAAGTTCATTGTTGAGTTTTTGCATTCTTTATTTTATAGTATGATTTTTATACAAGTTTTTTTTTTAAATTGAATAATTGTTATTATATCTTAATGAGAAGCTTAAACTTACTTCTTAATAGTAAAAAAATCTTAAATGAATTTTCAGCATTAAAATAAAACAAATATATTATTCTTTTTCAATTTTTAGAAATTAGAATTGATCAAACGTAACTAAATAAACGCAAAAATGTAAAGTTGAATGTGAATATGAAATGTGAAGCAAACTACATTCTACCTTTAACTGTCGTTTTCTTATATAATAATAATTCTTATTAATATATCAATTTTTTCACAATAAAAACAAATGAATTTTTTATTAATAATGAATATGTATTATATGATAATAATAGCTATTACACGCGGCTTCGCTCGATTTTTTTTTTTTTTTATATAATGTATCCTATGCTACTTCTAATACCTCCCAGAATATGTGTACAAAGTTTCATGATGATCGGTTGAGTAGTTTTTGGGTGAAAGCGTAACAAACAAACTTACATTCACATTTATAATATTAGTAGGGATGTTAAATATGTATGTTTTCTTAAAGGTACGTCGCAATGACTTCATCCAAGCGTTGGTGACATTCTTCAATGTGGAGTTCACGAAGTCTCACAAGAGGCTCGGCTTCAGTACTGCCCCTGAGGCTCCCTACACGCACTGGAAACAGACCGTCTTCTACTTTGATGAGTATATGACGGTAAGTCCTCACGTAGTATGTTGTAGGCAAACAAGCGTACTGCTCACCAGAAGCTAAGTAAATACTGTATTTACGCCTGCAACATTAGAACCAATGCAAGTGCGTTTGCCTGAGTCGAGCTGCTCCAGAATTTGAGCAGTTTTGTTTCATAATTTTGTTTTCAACAAGTCATCTTAGCTCTAACGCATTTTAGCTAATTCACTTCAGCCTATCGCGGTCCACTGCTGGACATAAGCCTCCCTAAGTTCGCGCTAAGAATGGCGTGAACCCATGTGTTTTGCTCATAGTCACCACGCTGGGCAGGCGGGTTGGTGACCGTAGAGCTGGTTTAGTCGCACCGAAGACGCTGCTGCCCGTCATCAGCCTGTATATTTGAAAGCCAGCAGTTGGATGGTTATCCCGTCTTTTTAAGTTCTAAGGTGGTAGTGGAACTGTGTTATTCCTCAGTCGCCTTTTACGATACCCACGGGCAGAGAGGGGTGGCTATATTCTTTGTTGCTGTAACCACACCATTTTTAGCTAATTATTAATAATAATTAATAATTTACTTTTTATTGTACATAAAAAAGATGCTTGCAATTAATGATACAATAAAAAATACCTCCTACAACTGGTGGTCTTATCAAGTATACATAATTATTTAATTTGTTTAAAAACTATAGTTGTTGTATTATTCTTTTATTTATAATAGAGACTTGTCCTGTACAGTGTACAGGCAGGTCAGTACTATTGTAAAGAAAGTTGATTAAGATAATTGTGTTATACGAAAAAAACCGACTTCAATTATATCGACAAGTAATACAACGTAGGTAGACGAAAAAATAGTCAAGTAAATACGCATTATCAAAGATAACTTCAAAAGTTGTAATCAGATCTCGATGAAATATAAATGTGATCACATGATAAACATCGGCTTTCGATTAAATTAAAAATCATCAAAATCGGTACACCCAGTAAAAAGCTCTTTCTCTGGGTTTCTATCATCAGATCCTGGTCTCCTTATCATGGTACCACACCTGGGATATCTACTTTCCAACAAAAAAAGAATTATCAAAAACGGTCCAGAAAATGAAGCTATCCCCGAACATACATAAATAAATATGTATACAGTTGAATTGAGTAACCTCCTCCTTTTTTGAAGTCGGTTAAAAATAAATTAAAAGAAAATATCTAGAATATCTCTAGGTACTTCTATACAAAAAATAAGTTTAAGCCAATTAATGAGCAGCATAGTGGATTAAACTCTGATCCTTCTCCCACATGGGGAAAGTGGCCCATGCCCATCTGTGTGATATTACAGGCTGAAGCGTAAGCGTATCGCTTCACTGAATGCTATTAATTAAACGTAAGCATATAATTAATGCGACGCCGCGTTGGCGCAACGGTCACAGCCATGGATTGTACCTGTTGTGCTGGCGGTTGCGGGTTCGATCCCCGCACATGATAGACATTTGTATTGGCCATACAGGTGTTTGCCGTGGTCTGGGTGTTTGTGCAGTCCTTGTGGGTCTCCCCACCGTGCCTCGGAGAGCACGTTAAGCTGTCGGTCCCGGTTGTTATCATGTACACCTGATAGCGATCGTTACTCATAGTAGGTAATATATCCGCCAACCCACATTGGAGCAGCGTGGTGGATTAAGCTCTGATCCTTCTCCTACATGGAGAAAGAGGCCTATGCCCAGTACTGGGATATTACAGGTTGAAGCGTATATAATTAATAGTATTCATTTAGCTGTTGCGTTTAACACAAGCATTAAATTGCTTTAGTAACAGACGAACGTGCGTGTAATAGTATGTTATAGATATATTGAAATTTATTTTTCGATTTAATTTTCAGGTAAAGAAAGGTGAAGAGATAATGGGAACGTTTTCGATGCGTCAAAACGCGAGAAACAATCGCGACTTAGACTTCGAGGTCGAAATCTCTTTCAAAGGGGAACTCTGTCAAGTTCAAGAGAAAAACCACTATCGGATGCGTTGAGAACATACTACCGTAACAATATGACGTTAATAATAAATATTATGTTTGTAAGTCTACTCGGATATGAAAATGTTTTGTGCTGTGTACTTGCATAGTTTTTAACTTGATTTTTATATACTAGTTGTGCCCCGCGGTTTTTTCCCGCTCTAATTTGAGTACAAAATGTACTAAAATTTCACATAGCCTAAATATAAATGGACTCTAGAGCATAAAAATTACATACATACATATAATCACGCCTCTTTCCCGTAAGGGTAGGCAGAGACCACTCCTTTCCACTTGCTACAATCCTTACATACTTCTTTCGCTTCGTCCACTTTCATTATTCCCCTCATACATGCTCTTCAGTTTAGGGTACTCTTGACCTGGCCTTTTTTCAAGACGTCCCTTATTTGGTCTCAGAATGTCCGCCTAGGTCCTAACCCTTCCAAAAATTAGCATAAATATTAGCTCTTTATAAACAGACAATCTCTTCAGCTTTATAATATCTACACAAATAATTAAATATCTACACAATACACACACGGTCATCTGTTCCTAAAGTAAGCACCTTAATGCTTGCATTATAGGTAACAGCCGACTAGTATAGCTACATTTTTTTTTATAACCATACTTATAAATAATACATATATAAATATATAAATAAATATTTATATTACACCCAGACTCGTGGTGGAGGGGATAATATAATATAGATATAATCTAATGTATGACAAATCTTGTTTTATAGTGTTTGATATAAAACTTCTCTGAAACATTTTAAATGAGGTTAAGTCTGAGAAATAGCTCGTAGGGTATTTTTTTATCCCCTGAGCTGACAATGATGTCCCTATCCTTATGACAACAACGTTTGACAGGTCAACTATGTGCTATAAAATACAAAATTGTATAACTGTATGAGATATGTTTGTCTCAAAATGAAAATATTTTTTTGAAATAAAGTTAAATACTATACAAATACACAATTACAAAGTAACAGGTCTTTCATTAACTTCGAAGTGATATTAATATTTGCTTAAGAAAAGTAATAGAAAGGTTTTGTCAATGTTTAAGTAAAGGGCTATGTTCGCCTAGCAGTATGCTGTAAACAAGTTATTTTAAAAACATTCTCTAATAAGTATTATAGTTTATATGTTCAATTTAAAATATAGATCTGTGGACTTAGTCTTATGTAACAGTATTTATGATTTTTTATCGACAAGTTAAAATATATAGACCTCGTAAATTAAATTTTTTTAATCTTTTTACAAAAGTATCAATATATCGTACAGATATTGAAGATATTTGATCAGTTTTTTTGAGAAATGAAAGAAATGATATAGTTTACATGAAAGTACAAATTTTTGTTCAAAATATTTTTAGTAGTTTTTTTAGTACATCTCATGGACTTGTCCTAAGTAAATTAATTTATTGTTACATAAAGCTTAGGTCCATCGATTCATAAGAAAAGCTCATAATAATTACTAACATCGCAGTAAATCATCATTTTGTTCCAAGATTTATGTAAATTAAATAAGATACAGAGAGTATCAATGGTTACTAAACAAGTTTTTTTTTATTCACTTGCTGAAATAAATAATTGCTGAATGAATGATTAGACAGAGCTACAGTCTACATGTGTAACATTAAAATTTTAACAAACTTATGTAAACAGTTATCATATATTGATGGTTAAATTGTTGGCAGAAAATCATTTGAACCAAAAAACAAACTGATTTGTTTAGCATGCATATTTAAGTTTCCGTTACATATATTTATATTTCAAAATTCTTATCTCGTTATTTTGTGCACTTATTACTTACACATGTTTGCATAAATTTGTTTAAAAATATTAATCAAATTGTCATTAAATTGATAATAATCAGATTATTTAGCGAAAAGTAATATATTATTGTTTGAAATTATCATTTTAATTACATGACATATTTTGTCCAATACTATGATGATTGGTTGTTAAAAATGTCTAAAGAAATCATTGATCACAATGTAAATTTTTATTAATAACGAATAACACTCAATATAACAATACCTGGATTTGAGCAACCGTAATAAGCGATGGGTCTCAAGAACAAATAATTACCAAGTATTTATTTAATTACAGGATGTAATACCGTGATTTTCATGGCGCAATGTTTGTGACCATGGCAGTACCAAAATATCTGAGAATCAAAATAACTAACATCATAAATGGTATGTTATGGTAAATATTTCGTTTTACTTATCAATCAATATATAAAGTTATTGTAAAAGCTTACAGGAACTTAGTTGTTCATTTTATAACAAATAAATAGTAAAATTAATTTAATCTATTTTTCCATGAGATTTTGCTGTGGACCCATCATAATGTATGTGAAAAGAGTTCTTTTCCTGTGGTTTTGTTTTAAAAATACAAATTAAGTGTTTAAGAGTTTGTAAATTATGTTTTGAGTAATAATAAAGTCATATTGTTACGTGGACTTATACCTCAGTAAGGGTGCGGATAATTGACTTCTATAGAAGAGTGACTTTCCTAGTGTTATAAACTTCATACATTTTTAGTTTTAGTTCTGTAGAATGTCGAAATGAGTAATCATTTTATGATATAGTTTCTCTTTCGAGTAGTATTCTAGATCCGCGCCGCTCTGTCTGTGTTAAAGTAGACAAACATTTTCAAGGTAACTAAAAGCCAAAACCGCATACATGATTTGTGATAAGCTTAAAGTTCGTATCGTAGCAAAATATAATATTTTGCACCGTTTCTCTAAGAAAATCTAGTTTTTGTATCTTTTAGTATTAAGTAAAACTAATTTTACGGTTTTTTGTCGCATTTTTATTGATGTCGTAGATTCTGTGTTGCCATTCTTGAATTTCGAATTTTCGGATTTCATTTTAACGAATGGTAACATTAAAAATGTGCTGCCAGATAAAACATTTCGTATCGGGTGCTATAAGTAATGAAATAATTTTAATGTTAAAAGACCAATGAATATTTGTATTTTTAAAGTGTATTTGTATATTTAGGTAATTTTATTTTTTTCTAATGGCAACTCAATTATCAGATGTCTGTGAAACTGTTGTTCATTATTACCGGAAACGTGTGTAAAAGAAAATAAATAAATTTGCGATAAATATCTGTAAAATTAGTTTTATTTTTATTGTTATTATGAAATAGTGACAGTAAGAAAGTAGTTTGTACTGGCTATCGATATTTTTATAGGATTTTTTAAATAAGTTACGTAACTATTATGGAGATTGCTGAGATTATTTTATGGACGGTTAAATGCTAAATTTTTGTGTCTTCAAGTAAAAGATTTGATTAGATCTTGCAAGTATTAGTGGCGTAGTAGAATTCATCTTCTGAAGCTGGCGATTACTTCTATCATATGAGCGTATTTATCCTAGGGCCATGGCCCGGGGCGACTTTCTGTGACGGATGGCACAAGCCGAGCGACAGCGTAAGCAGAGGATGCGTATTCGGGATGTAAAAATTTCAAAAATTCGGGGGCGAAAACTATTGGTCCGGGGCGCTGAATCTTAAAATACCCCACAGTCCTAATACTTTTACTTTATTCATAAACTTTTTGAAGTAAAACTTCTTTATGCACACTTGACTTGGGGAGTAAGCTGGCAAATGCGTGATGAGAGCGTTACGAGAAGTGTGATCGGGTGAGGCGGACGGAAGTTGAGTTATTAGTTAGTGAAGATATAAAGTTTTACTTCAGTCGTGTGGTCTAAAGCACACTCGTTTTAAGGGTTCCGAGCCTCAAAAGGAAAAACGGAACCCTTATAGGATCACTTTGTTGTCCGTCTGTCTGTCAAGACCCTTTTTCTCAGGAACGCGTGGAGTTGGGAAAAAATGAAACTTCTAAGCCAAAGCTATAAAGGAAAAATTGCGAAAGGCATAAATTCTTAGTCATTATACATCATTTAATAAAGATATTTTTGATTATTTTGTTTGTATGAAATCCTCGGTGCGCGAGTTCGACTCGCACTTGGCTGGTTTTTTTTTTCAACAAAGTCGATGCACTGACTTACTTTGATTTTAAAGCAAAGTTAATCTCGACTTCATTATAAAAGGCTTTAATAACGTTACTCTTTTAGAGCTGTTATGTAAAAAGTTATTATCATGGTAACAGTAACGAAAATGTGACCTCAACTAGTTCGATTTTTTTTGTGATATATTTTGATAAAGAATTAATTAGAACAATATTTTACACGTTAGGTCTTCGCTGAATATTAAGTACAGTTTTTTTGCAAGTAGAACAATCACGAGCTCTCTACTTCATATATAAAAATCCTTACAGTTTAAACATTGATTCAAATTAATAATATATTGATATGGAACATAATATTAAAATAAAAATAGAAAACTCGAATAAATGAAAGTAAAAGTTAAGCGACATAAATACTTTTTTAGTTCTGTTTGTTTTTTTAACAATAAAATGTTTTATTTTATAAACGGAGCACGTGCTAGGAATTTAGTGTAGGAAATGCAAGGTAATTACGAATGTATTAAATTTTATGATAATGGTACATAAATGAGTCAGCCTAATGCGTTATTTTATTTTACCTTTATTACCCAAAAACATATATGGTATATATAAGATAAATATTATATAAATGGCTAACATATTCTGTCGTCTGTTCCTAAGGTAAGCAAGGGAACAAGTTGATATACTTGTGTTATAGGTAACAGCCGACTGATATAGCTACATAATTATATTTTTATTTAAATATATTACTCCTAGGCTCGACGCGAAAATCTAACCCACAACCCTCGGAGTAGAACAGGGTCACTATAAATTGCGCCAACAGGCAAGTCAAAGAAGATATTTGGATTTAGACCAATTTATATCTGAGCTGGATGAACGCCGTTGTGAGTCTCGTCTCATGTCAACATGTAAAGCTTTCGGTCCCGGTTGCTATTATCGTATAGATTGGATAGTGACATATTTGTGGTGCGGAACTTAACCGCCCAATACAGTGGAGCAGTGGAGCAGCTTAAGCTACAATCCTTTTTTTGTATGGAGAAGAGGCATTTTGGAGCTGTTGAACTTTTACAGACTTCTTCTTCTTCTTTGGCTTTAGCACCCTTGCGGAATTGCCAGTATCAGAGTAGATGTTTCAATGTTAATTTGAAATTAAATAACTTCTATGACAATGGTCGACATTTTTTTTATCTTTGATTTGATACAGACTAAAAAACAGACTGATTGTACTTAGTTTATTTGAGTATCATTTCTAATTAATACATTAAAGAACTTATTGCTATTTGCTCAAGTACTTAAAAATAAATTGAGTATAGATTTTTTTTTTCAAATTAAAATAAAGAATAAGTACTAAGGAAAAAATAATGATTGTTAATGGCATAACAATTACATTTAATTATGTAAATAATAAATAATATTCTATTGTGAAATGACGAAATAAATCTTTTTGGAGTTTATTCGAGTTTAATCCTTAAGAATCGACTTTCCTATAAGGCCCCGGTATGAAAAAAAATATGAGGAGTAAAATTTCCTGAACAAATGACCTTCTTAAGTTTCTCGTAACGCCATCTATCAGAACACTATTACGTTCCGATAGATGGCGTTATTTAATTCGTTTTTTTAGCATTTGATGTGGTATTAATTTGTGTGCTTTTACTTAGACTAGTAAATCTTTTTTGTGCTTATTTAGACAGTCAATCTGAAGGAGTAAACTCCAGTCGTGCGTCGGAGCTGACACACTTACTTTTTTTAAAGTCGTAAAGTAACTTATTTTAACTTAAATTCAATTTTATTCTAAAGATCAATAAATACGTCAATTTTGTTAGTCTCAATATCGACGATACATAACGTTTTTGAAAAATAATCTAGTACCTAATTTGATCGGTGTTAATGACATTGAATCAATTGAGATCAACCTGCTGCATTACTGCAATATGCAAGTGGTGAAAATCACGTAATCTCTTATAGCAACCTAGAAATAGCAATTAATCAGTAAAACTCACATCATTGTACACCTCTTTGTAGTAGTTTAAGCTACAAATTATACATTTTATTCTACGTGGCTTACCATGATTTTTATTTTATAACTCCCAATGTTTCATATTCAGTCATCCGTGATCATGGCGTCTATAGCTTCGCCGAAATTTCGGGTGTTTAAAAACTCACGGTAAGCCTCGTAGAATGAAAAGTGTACAAATCTTACGACTAAACTATACTTTAAACTACGAGAGGCGCGATAGGTGCGGCGACTACACCTGGAATCACAGCGCTCTTCTGTAAATCAACGCAGCAGCAGTTTGTTATTAAATGGTATTCCTCGCAAGAGTTCGCGTACAGGAACTTGCAGTTAGCTTTGCGGCACGAGAATGGCAGATCTGTAAAATGAAAATATTCGTAAGTACCTGTACTGTACATGTACTATCTTACAATTAGTAAATTTTGAGTTTGATTGATTGAGTTTGATGAAATACTTTTTCCAAAACAGTACTTAGGTAATGCTAACTTTCATTTTCTAAAAATAAAGGAATAATTGCGGGCCGGACAAAATATAAAAGGAATTTTATCATTATTTTTAATTTATTGAGCAACGAAATTATTATATTACCTACTTATTGTTTATTTACTGACCAATACTTTATATGTTTAAAGTTTTATTATTAAGAATATTAAAACATTTTACAAAACTTACATCCAGAATTCTCACAACAGCAGGAATCATGTGCTTGTTTATGATAACAGTAGCTGTATACCGATGAGTCACAGAGCGGGCAGCCAGGATGAGCTCCTGGGGGGCCCTCTAACCCTGGTTTATACCCTCCGTACTGTCCTCCATAATTATCGTTGTATTGCCCAGGATACTGTCCAGGATACACTCCCGAGCCTCCAGGGTACTGGCCTGGGTAATGTCCATAGGGGTATTGTGAGTAGCCACCTCCTAATAAATATTCCCAAATCTCTCTTATACCGAAACCTGTTGATGGGATGATGGATGGATGAAAGTGTATGATGAATGAAGTAAGCATGATATAAACAAGTATTTAGCATTACCATTTGCCATTGGTGGGTAGCAAAAATGTTAAATATTTAATGAAAAACTATTTATAAATACATAAAGATCAAATCCCTTGAAAGCGGCGCAGCACATTGCAATTTGAATAAGAGCAATAGATTGTGTGGGTGAGAGTAGTGATTCTAAATCTTTTTATTCCTTAACCATTTCAAAATTTGTCGATATTCAAAGACACGACGCGTTGGCGCAACGGTCACGCCACTGGTTTGTGGCTGTTGCGCTGGCAGTTGCGGGTTCGATCCCCGCGCATGACAAACATTTGTATTGGTCATACAGATGTTTGTCGTGATCTGGGTGTTGTGCAGTGCTTGTGGGTCATCCCACCGTGCCTCGGAGAGCACGTTAAGCCGTGGGTCCCGGTTGTTATCATGTACATTTGATTGCGATCGTCACTCATAGGTAGTAGGGAATATATCCGCTAGCCCGCATTGAAGCAGCGTAATGGATTAAGCTCTGATCCTTCTCCTACATGGGGAAAGAGGCCTATGCCCAGCAGTGGGATATTACAGGCTGGAGCAAAGACAAAAATTAGTGTAAATTTAAAGCTTTTTACCTGTCATATTAAGTGTATAACTAGCAATACCCGTGTGAATAATTCGCACTAAATATGTAAAAAATTTACCGACCGTCAATCTAGTTAACGTTGTTTCAAAATTGAAGCCGTCATATTTATTAATTTAATAATTAATTAACTTATGAAAACAAACGCAATAATAATTTATTTAGTTGAGGATGCCGGCAAGCAGTTATCTATAAAATGATAAATAATTTATGTGGATTTATTGTGAGGTTTTTTTCTAAAAAGGGAGGCAAACATCTTAACAATATAGTACCTATATGTAAATCAAGTCGGAGAAATACGCAAGCGAGACGAAAACTTTATATTTGCATCACAAAAATAATTAACGCCCAACGAAGTGGGCACGGATTGACTAGTATAAAATATTTTTAAGTGTCGAACAATCTAATAAGTAAATATCTTTATACTCAAAATATACAGTTATTATAAGCATATTTTTATTTCTATTGCGGTTTGCATTTGATACATTATAAACCAAATCCAAACCATGTTTGTCAAAAGATGTCGGCATATACTCCGTACGATAAGAAGTGCGTTTACTTGGTTTTATGTGAATCTAAAATGTTTTTAAAGTAAAACTTCTTTATGTACGCTTGACTTGGGGAGTAAGCTGATGAATGCGTGACGAGAGCGTTACGAAAAGTGTGATCGGGCGAGGCGAATGGAGCAAGAGAGAGTGGTGCAAGCACACACTCTTTCTCTCTTTATTAAATAGACAGTTACTTTTCGTATATCTAAGACACAGTGCAGGTCTATTGTGCTGAACTTTTACTGCAGTCGTGTGGTCTAAAGCGCACTCATTTTTACTTTCCTAATTTTTGGACAATGTTTTGAAAAAAACTTATTATAATTAAAAACAGAAAATACCTCAAATTCAATTGGCGTAGTAATCCTTAGAGATGTTGAAGTCATCTCTCACGCAACATTTTATACCTAGTTAGCACACAACTGTTGTCGTATTAAAATTAATTTATTAAATATTTTGTCACAATTAAAGACATACCTTATACATAGAAGTAGTATAAGGAAACACAGTAATTATAACAATAAAAACAACTAAGTACGATAATAACCTCTTGGTTTTGGTAATTATAATTTAAAAAAAAAAACATGCTTAACCTTGGTGATGTACTAAGTTTATTGTTTCCACTTTATTTTAGTTAAAATGGTCAGAGAAACTATATATCATTACATAGTATAAAACAAAGTCGCTTCCCGCTGTCTGTATGCTTAGATCTTTAAAACTACTACGCTACGGATTTTGATGCGGTTTTCTTTAGTAAATAGAGTGATTCCAGAGAAAGGTTTATCTAATACTATTAAACGAGCATTCATTTTTAGAAAATATCGTTTTATCCCAGTTTTTAGACAATGAGAAAATGGCTATAATATCGTTAGAATACGAAAGTAAATTTCGCAATCGTTAATAAAGTTGTTATAGCTCAGGTGGGAAATCGAAAAGACCGCGGTTCAAATACTCAAATATTCAGATCGATGTTTTTTCTTTCCTTTTGTAATTAAACTCGTTATTTTTTATTTAAATAGCCAGTTCTTATTTTAATTGGTATTTCCTTTTGGTTATTTTCTTTGTCAAAATCGAAAAATATTATTCATATTTTATCATTATTATTTTTTAATTATTTTTTTAATTTTGATTTTTTATATTTTATAAATACGTAATTCGTATGTAAATATGATTTTCAAAAAACACGATTTACTAAAAATACCGAGCTAAGTTTGGTCACCCAGGTAACTACCTAGGTATAATACGAGTACATGTATAAAATAGTAGAGGAACACTGGTAGTAACTTGCAACCGTGTGAGTCGAGGCAGGTCGCTAGTTATTATTATATTTAAAACTTGAGAGTTTTTGTACCATATTGTATAAATTAAAGTTTACTAAAATCACAATTTCCTGGTTATTTTATTGTTGTTTATCTTATGTGTGTGGAAGAGGATTAAGCTAGACTCTGATAAAAAACTTAATAATTAGTGTAATTTAATAATTAGCCTGCATGGACTATAGAAGGTTATTCGTAAAAAGGGGTAGAAAGTTTTTGCTTCATGTATTAATATACAGATTATAATAAGTCGTATGTATGTATGATGAATGAATGATGATATGATCAAAGCTGAATAAAATTTAAATAACGACATGATTCCAGTCACACAAACGTCACAAAGACCCAACCAACACCTGTGATCGATAGTAAAAAGCCAAAAAACCGTTAAGTTTTTAAATGTATTATTTTTTAATCACACCTGATGTTTAGCAGCAATTAAACAATAAATATTTATGTAAATATGCGTTTAAATGTTGAAACATGTATTACCGTTACGGGCTCCGTTTATCCTGTTTCGACTTATATCGTAATTGCTGAGCTCGACACCTATCGATCGACGGATTTTATTATAATACATAAATAAATATATATAAAACATAAACAACCACTACCATAAATATTTGTATGGGTTATACAACAATTCTCGTGAACGGGGATTGAACCCGTGATTGTCGCATCATTTCATTGTTGTGATCACTGCGCCTACGTCTTCCATTAAATGAATTTTATTGATAAAAAAATTATACAATTACATTCAATATGATGTTTTATTATGTCACACATAAAGCATATTATAATGTTTAATCGGTAGTTACAAAACACTTAATAAAAGGGAAAAAAAATAACGACAAAATTGTATTCGGTTTTATTTACGTATTTCAACAAAACAATAACAAATTAATTTATTACACTTTGAAGATTTAATAAGAATAAATAATATTTATTTCCAATAAAATAATTTAATTAGATTTTTGATAACTTTTATCAAAATAAAAATAATGGAAGAAATTTTTATGCTTCATATTCCTGTCTATAAAAAAAATCTAAGGGCATTTTCTTTGAGGTCATTTATTGAATAAATAAAATAATAATAAATATGAACTTACCATAGCTAACAGTTATAATGGCGGCGAAGGTTAAAATTGTTAGTTTTGACATTTTTCACTTTGTATGTTTGTTTGTCTACATGTGTATCGTTTCGCAGATGGGAATTGAATGTATATTATAAAAATGCGCGGCGCGGCTAAGACTTAGCTCGACTTACCGGTACCATCGCGTTCAAAATATCAAAATATATTAATTTAATTTATTATCGGTATTTATCTATATGTACTGACTTATAAAGCTGAAGAGTTTGTTTTATTTAACTAATTAAAAATAACACTGATTTCAAGCAGTGTTGTATTCCTGTGGTGAGAAAGGTGACCAGAGCTCCTGAGTGGGATTGGGGGTAGAGTTGGCAACGCGCTTGCGACGCTTCTGGTGTTGCAGGAGTCTATAAGCAACAGTAATCGCTTACCAAGAAGTGAGCCGTGCGCGTATTTGCCGACTTAGTTCTAGTTGATATATAAAAAAAAGTTAGTTAAAGAAAAATTATTTTTATTTGGATAGGTATTTACCGAGGATAAAATTTTAGTACGGGTTTTTCATAAATTAGCGTGGGTGTAAAAGCGGTACAGCTGTTGGTGTTTTACAAGCCGTTAAACTACATTAGAACAGCTTGGAGGGTTAACCTTCACCCCTTCTCCTATACTTTAAACTCGGTAATAATACATAATTTACCGTCTACAAATAATACCGTCTACAAACAATAGGAAAGTAGCATGACAGATTATTCTTCCATGTTTCTACATAGGAAAAGAAATTAGGCTCATAAGTGGGATATTATGATATGCGGGAAGATTTTCAAATACGTTTTATATATTTTTTATGAATAAAGTACCTTCTTCTAATACTAAAATTTACGAATTAGGAACGAGAGTTGCATGATTTTGTATATATGTATGCAATTTTTATTAACTACTGTAGGTTTTTGCTTATAATATGTAAATATCTGTGATAAGATATTTATTTATTTTTTAAATATATTCATTAATATCCGTTAGATTAGATAATACTTATAAAAAGGAAATTATTTAAAATTAAGGAAGTTAGTTTTCAAAGAATTAATTATACTTAATCATAAAAAAAAAATCCGCGCAGGGTACAGCTAGTTGTTCTTATAAAAAATGAAATATTATCTTATAAAACTTAAATTTTAACTTATAAAACCGGTATTGAAATAAATTATTAAATATTTTAATTTGTATTCGTATTTCAAAATGTTAAGATTAACGTGTAATCAAAAATGTTTAAAAGGATTTGCACATTTAAATTAATTAAACAACAGGTTAACACAATTAATTAACGCCATAAATAAGAATGAACGAAATTCTGATTTGTAAAGGAATGGCTATTTTTATTTTTAACTAAGTAAAAAAAAGTAGGAGGTTTTCAATTCGATTGTACATTTTTGTGTCTTAACTCATGACTTTACTGGGTGTACTGATTGTGATGATGTGTGGTCCGATTTCATTCTGACCGCGACCTAGCTCGAACTTTTTGAATTATCCCTAGTAATGCGTATCTATTTAAGTCGTTAATTTTTCAATCTATCTGCGTTGTATTACTTGTCGATGTAAACTAAGCTGCGTGGCTACGGCAATAAAGAATATAGCCACCCCCTCTCTTCCCGTGGGTGTCGTAAGAGGCGACTAAGGTATAACACAGTTCCGCTACCACCTTGGAACTTAAATAGCTAACCGATGGCGGGATAGCGAAGACGGGCAGCAGCGTTTTAGATGCGACAAAGCCAGTCCTGCACGCCATTTTTGACACTAGCTTGTGGAGGCCTATGTCCAGCAGTGGACTGCGATAGGCTGAAGTGATGATGATGGTAAACTAAAGTCGGTTTTTTTACGAGCAAAAAAATTTATTAACATAGCCGTTTGTGTGTTCGTCTGTACACGAAGTGCGTTACACTGGTCCAAGATCGAGGGTTAGTGCGTGTCCTTAACTCGTAATAGGGCCCGTTCTCTAGCAAATACCAATTATAAAGTATTACTAGTCATTCTAGGTACTAGAATTAATGTCGCATTTAGTTGCGGAATATTATATAATAGGTATACCTATTTATTTATACTTTAAGTTAGGTGCTAATGGTGGTTTCCACAGATTCAGTAAATCACTAGAAATTATATACGTAATGTATCGTGTCGTAATAAGTTCACAATAATACATCAAAGTGTTTATACAAAAAAAAGTTATAATATAATTAGATATACTAGAACAGTTGATATATAAATAAAGATATGATGATATAAATAAGCACGTTTAAAATATACACACGCTTGTTTGTTCCTAAGGTACTAACGTAATGCTTTTTTAAAATAAGTTTTAATATTACAGCCAGGCTTTAGGGGAGAATCTATTTATTTAATTATTTGGATTTATGACTTCTAAAAATGTCAAAGTAGCACGGATGATTAAGTTTCTATCACATACGATGGAAATATCAGCCTGTAACATCCCACTGCTGGGCATATGCCTCTTTCTCTATGTAGGAGAAAAAGGCACAGAATGAAAATATATCAAAAAGCTTTAAAAAAAGTAAGATGTCAGTTGTTATTCAACACGGATTTTTATTGAGGATTTTTGAAATGAGGTGATTTTAAATTACTTTATTTAAAAATCAAAATCATCACTTCAGCCTATCGCAGTCCACTGCTGGACATAGGCCTCCTACTCAAGTTCGCGCCAGACATAATGGCGCGACTCATGTGTTTTGCCCATAGTCACCATGCTGGGCATGCTGACCGCAGGGCTGGCTTTGTCGCATCGAAGACGCTGCTGCCCGTCTTCGGTCTGTGTATTTCAAAGCAGTTGGATGGTTATTCCGTCATCCGTCGGTTTTTTAAGTTCCAAGGAAGTAGTGGAACTGTGTTATCCCTTAGTCGCCTTTTACGACACCCACGGGAAGAGAGGGGGCGGCTATATTCTTAACTGCCATAGCCACACAGCTTATCAAAAAAAAAAAACAAAAAAAAAAATGATGATTAAATATTTTTTACCGTAGATTTCTTACGTCGTCAAGTGAAACAATAGGTACAACAGATACGACGAATTTTAATTAAAGGCGGAATTGACGTTACATGGTTTTTGCTACGAGGTAATTAAAATCAGTTTTAAGTTTGAGTTGTTATTGTATAAACAAAGTTTTGTTTTACATAATTTTTTAATTTATTTGTAGTGTATGTGTGCAATGATGCTCACGCTAGACGCTGATTGACGCTGACGCAGTTGGCATTGATAGGGTTGATTTCATGAATCGAAATAAATTAGTCCTTTTTTTTTCGAAAATCCTCGTTTTGCTAGTATTGGGCAGCCTGTAATGTTTACAGTCACATTCTTTGCGGAGTGATTTATGTGTGACGTATGTAAAATTGTGCATGGTATTTGTTTGAAAGTACCGGATATTCAAGATTGAAGTAACACGAATGAGTGTTCAGATAATTCTAATGAAAATCCTCCGATCCTCCTTCCGAGTTCCGAGGCCTGGGGTTTGATTCCTGCCTCGAGTACGCGTTTTTTTTAAAATGTCTAAATTAAGGTATGTACTATGTGTAAGTCATCTGTTCCTTGAAACACAGATATTGTGTACGTCGTATTTTGTAAAAAAAGAAAAATAGAACAAAGGATAAACAGGCTTTATAAAACAAGAATAGTTTGTGTGGTAATAGGTATGGGTGACGATCCGTTTGCGCAACGGTTGACGCACTGACTGTTGCGCAAGCGCTCGCGGGTTCGATTCCCGCTCACGACGGACATATATATCGACCATATAGATGTTAGTCGTGGTCTGGGCGTTGTGTTTGTGTATTGTGTGTTTCCGGACCCCCAGCACAGGAGAAAATCCTACTGGGGGATCTTTCGAGTGTGTAGCGTTTATTAATATTGAAAAAAAAAAAGTTTATGTGTTGTTTTTAATTCATAAGGTTTATTTTCAATTCTACTACAAATACTGCTGCTTTCAATTAGTGTGACGGGTAACAGGTAGCCATAACTACTCCTTAGGTATTACTTATGTTGGACCACAAAGCTTGCTTATGATATTAAGAACGACGATAGTAAAAAGTACAATTAGAGGAAGGTGCAGAAAGGCGGTCTTATCTCTAAAAGAGCGATGACTTCCAGACAATCTTTAGATATAGGACAGTGCATACATGTGATGTTAGCAACAGACGGACCGTACGCTTGTTTGCTCCCCCAGTGCTATAAAAATATACATAACTATAATATAAATTTACAATAGTTATTTATTTAAAAACATAAAATGAAACTATAACATTGAAATAATAATATATTATATATGTATATATATATATAATATAATAATATATTCTACGAGATGGTTGATACAAGACTTTATAAAATATGTATTATAATAATTTAATTGAAAAATAATCAAATTGATGAGTCGATGATTACACTGTTCCCGCATTCCATGCATTCTTCCTTCGTAAGCTGAACTCTTGCTTTACGGCATGGTAACTCTACTTGTTACTATATAAGTAACTATTTCTATTGCAGATAGTCCAGTCCATAATAATTAACAACAACCAAATATGATAAGTTGTCATTGAGAGATAAAAAGAATCAAACAATATTACTTTCTCATGTTAATTAATGTCGAAAAAATCAAAAAACATTTCGCGACATTTACTTTTGTTATATCACTAAAAGAAAACATCTTTTAAAATGAGTGTCTAAGTTAATTCGTTAATGTTTTCATACAGGTACGTATGGGACTTGTAAAAACACAGTTCATTTATTATTCCGCGTTATGTTAATTTGTGTAATACTCTTGAGTTATTACGCCCGCATATAAGTGTTTGTGATTTCAACAGTTTTTTTTAGATTAAGTGTGTTGTTACTATGTTATTCTAGGTTAATGTACAATGAATATTCAAATACGCTGTTTACAAACAAAAAATTATACGTTCAGATAAAAGACAGATAATTTTTGTTATGGTAGGTTAAAGTATTTTTTGTTGATTTTTTTTTGAGGTTGTCCTCCAAAATAGTGCATATTTAGTTAATATTCCGACATTTTAGACGTTTTAGTCCGATTTCAGTGATTATGCTGCTGCAGTTCTAATCTTAACCAAAAGTTCGTAGCTTGAAATCTGAGTTAGCACTTACAAGTTGTGGTTGCAAGAGTGGTGGTGTTTTTTTTCGAAACTAAAAATAACAACTTAAATTAATCGATGAAATACACATTTTTAGGTATAAAAATTAAAAAATATTCGTCAGATCTTGCTCAAAGTTATGAAGTAACAAATATAAAAAAAAAAAACAAATTGAGAATCTCCTCTTATTTGATGTCGGTTGAAAATATTGGCTTTTCTTTTTTCTTTCTTTCTTTCTTTTCTTTCTTTTTAATTAAAGAAATACCAATTTGAATGTTTAAATTTTTTTTTGAAGTTATGTCTTCTAATATAGCATACCTTAGCTATACAGAAAGACCATGTTTGGTCATCAAGTGATCAGCCCATACAGCCCATCTTTGTAAAGGTAGGCTCTATATTTAGAGCGGCTAATGTCAGGGTCCAGAGGTGTATGACCGAGGTACCGTAACTAAAAACCTGTTGAGATCGCGTTCGTTTTGAGATTAGTGCTCACTGATGGATTTTTATATTATAACTAGCTGACCCCGCAAACGTTGTTTTCCATATATGTTATTAATCCCCTTATTACCCCCCCCCCCTCCCTTATAACTTAGAGGTATGAAAAATAGATGTTGGCCGATTCTCAGACCTACCCGATATACACACAAAATTTTCTAAAAATCGGTCCAGCTGTTTCGGAGGAATATTTTAACTAACATTGTGACACGAGAATTTATGTAATATAAGATTATGCATTAATTATGGTTGTTAATAAAACGTAACCGCTAGCAAAGCTAAATAAGTAAATAAATAATTAAATTATTATCATCATTACAGCCTATACAGTCCACTGCTGGACATAAGCCTCCACAAGTTTACGACAAAAATAACGTGAACTCATGTGTTTTGCCCATAGTCACCACGCTGGGCAGGCGGGTTGGTGACCGTGAAATTATTATATTTAATGTTAATGTTTTTATTGTGTTTTATTTTTTTTACGTAACGGTAAGTGAAGTTAGGTGGTCACCAGCGAGTTTCGTTTTTTGTTCATACATATAACAATATTTTTTCTCTTTTAAGCAGTGTTGTGTTCCTGTGAGTAAGGTGAACAGATTTCCTGGGGGGATTGGGGGTAGGGTCGATAACGTGCTTGCGATGCTCTTGCTGTTGCAGGCATCTATAAGGTACGGTAATTGCTTACCATCTGGAGATCCAAATGCTTATTTGCCAACCTAATCGTATAAAAAAACCTGTCACCTTGTCTATGTGTAACATGCTTAAGAAACGTTATAAAATAAAAGACTGACAGCTTCCAATAGAATATTAATAAGTTTAGGCTGTTGAACAGTTCATGGATACAAAAACTGACGTATAGCCGACGTCAGATTAGTATCAAATAACTTGACTGGATGTGCATTTCGATTTACGTAATAAAAAATGTTGTAACACAATCTATGAGCTCGACTTTAAATACTGTTACACTTATTTATATATTTTTATATGTAGGTATACAAAAAACCGTTAGACGTTGGAACAGACGGGTCCTGGAGTGGAGACCGCGTCTTGGCAAACGCAGTGTTGGGACGTCCTCCGGCCCGTTGGACCGACGATCTACGTTAGATTGCCGGTGTAAGCTAGATGAGGATTGCGGAAAACCGGGACGCCTGGCGCGAATTTGGGGAGGCATATGTCTAGCAGTGGACTGTGATAGGCTGAACTGACAGACTAATAAAAAAAATGGTTGTCTGTAAAGTCAGTTTATGGACGATAGTTTTACGTGATAACGTCATAAAGAAACATTGATGAAATATTGCTTACTTTGAATTGAATTATCACTGAATTATTTCGAAATTCTAGCTCTGATGTCACGACAGAAGAGAGATAAATGTTTCACAAGCCAAGGCTTGGGTCGATCGTGACTCTATCGCTTGTTCCGCGCTCTCGCTTCCACGCTCAGGCTCAGGCGGAACGTGACACTTTTTCGTGCGTGCAGCCGGTGTTCATCGATTTATTAGACGTTATTACGTCAAAAATATTTATTGTTTTGTTTTTAAATGAGATGTGAATTATCTCAAATTTGTGTACTGTTAAGAATGAATTATGTTGGTTGTTCTCTCCTATATCTATATATCTCTCTTAGCTCTTGTAATAAAAGAATTCTAAATCAGTTTTTGTATTCATTTATTTTTAAGTAATGAACTTATCTTTATAACGTTTACAGTATTTTTATAATTATAATAACATTATTTTTCTCATAAATTGTACTGGTAACATTTTGACCAACTGAATAATTCTAAACTTTTTGTCTCTTAACACATTAAATTCTAAATGTTTTGTCTCCTAACACATTAAATTCTAAACGTTTTGTCTCCTAACACATTAAGTATTTTACTGTAATTATATTGTAATTTAATTTATCTTTCAAATAGTTGTATTAATAATTGCGTTTGTTTTTCATTTAACATCGATAAGTAAAATCACTACGTAGTCAAAAAAATAGTCAATTAAATACACATTATTAGGAATAACTCAAAAAGTACTCATAACTAAACGAAAATAATTATTAAATTATTGGAGTTGTCAAGGAACTCCGATAATATAAATGGCAAATAATTATAATTATTAAAATTGGTACCATGTAAAAAGTTTTGAGGTGACACAAAAAATACAGTCTATTAGAGAACCTCCTCATTTTCTCGAAGTTGTTTAAAAATAATTAGTCTATAAGTCATATATTATTATATTGTAAGTTAGTTTTGGATTTAATCATCCGTGGATCAATCATGGATCACCGTTTTAGCTCTTAAAATTTTATAACCGTTTTAAAATGATAAAAATTGTTCTATTTAGATTTTGTAGTTCATTTAAATATTTATAACCGACTTCAAAAAAGGAGGAGGTTACTCAATTCAACTGTATATATATTATTTTATTTATTTTATACTTTATTGTACACCACAAATATATTACAAATAAAGGATAAAGATAGTTACAGACAGTGAAGTACAATGGGCGGACTTATGGCTAATTAGCCATTTCTTCCAGACAACCCAGGCATAAAAAGGAAACTTATTATCTAAATTGGGTAGGTGGTGTAGATGTATAATAAACTTACATACAAATGTCTACATTCTAATACTTATAATAAAATAAAGAATTTATTATTATTATCAGTATTATAATAAAAAATACATAAATAAATAAAAAGAAGAATAAAAATATAATATACATATATTCTAACATAAACTAATAAAGTATGCGAGCAATGAACGTAAATTGAAGATAACAATTAAATGAAATGATAAAAACACAAATATACATATACATATATTACAAACAAAATGAGAAAAAAAAAGAAAAGAAATTGTACCATATTACACGAAATCGTCCCCATCTTAAGATAATAATTCTTAACGTGTATTTATATTATAATGTATGTTCGGGAATAACTTCGTCGTTTATGAACCGATTTTGATAATTCTTTTTTTGTTGGAAAGGAGATATTCCAAGAGGGGTACCATGGTAAAGAAACCAGGATATGATGATGGAACCCAAGAAAAATCGAGGGGAATCCTCGAAAATTGTAGTGACAACTAGTGCGTTTGTTAATTTTTTTCGTCTACTTATGTTGTATTACTTGTCGATGTAATTGGTCGGTTTTTTAACCGACTTCCAAAAAAGGAGGCGGTTCTCAATTCGACTGTATTCTTTTTTTTATTTATGTTACATCAGAACTTTTGACCGGGTGGACCGATTTCGACAAATTTTTTTTAATCGAAAGGTGGTGTGTGTCAATTGATCCCATTTAAATTTATTTGAGATCTAACAACTACTTTTTGAGTTATATCTAATAATGCGTTTTTACTTGACGCTTTTTTCGTCGACCTACGTTGTATTATATCACATAACTTTTTACTGGATGTACCGATTTTGATAATTCTTTTTTTGGAAAGGAGATATCCCTAGTTTAGTACCATGTTAAGGAAACCAGGATTTGATGATGGGATCCCAGAGAAATCGAGGGAAACTCTCGAAAATCCGCATAGCTTTTTACTAGGTGTGCCGATTTTGATAATTTTCAATTTAATCGAAAGCTGATATTTATCATGTGGTCACATTTAAATTTGATCGAGATCTGATAACTACTTTTTGAGTAATCTTTGATAACGCGTAGTTACTTGACTATTTTTCGTCGATCTACGTTGTATTACTTGTCGATGTAATTGAAGTCGGTTTTTTTTCGTTTGCCTGCAAACACAATTATTTCATTTGCTAGCAAACACAATTATTACACACACTTATATTTACACATTATCATATTGTTTATTTCCTCAGTATAATATATAGTTTTTAAACTTATTAATTAAAATTAGTATAAAGTCTAGATTTCAACAAAATCAGTTATTAGGCTAAAAAATTACTTAATTACATTTTTAAAGTGAAATTTAATTTACAAAATTAATAATAAATCAACTGCTGTTAAATTTCATTTAAGATTTTCTCTAATCAGGGCCGGCTTCAGAAGATACAAATTACAATCCCGGGGCCATGAGTAAGAAATGAAATTAAAAAAATTATCAAAAGTTCAGTAATTAACAATGTTTTTTTTTGACTTGACTGAAACAAATTTTCGTAGTACTCGAAAAACAATTAGAGGCTTTTTTTCTTCGTTGCCCCAGTGCCCTCCGTACCTCGAAGTCTAACCCTGTTTCTAATCAGTCAACATCGAACATATTGGATTTGATATTCTTTCACATCACAGATTTTCGATGTGGATTTAATGTTATATAAAAGCCAACTTAAATCTATTACCTATAAGGTTTAATTTACATTCTATTAAATAATGTATAATATAGTGATTAGTGCTAATGACATCTTAAACTAAATCTCATATTATCTCATCAGTCATTTGACAAGAACATCATATGGACTTAAAACAGCAATTCAGCAATTCTTTGATTTTACATACCAGAGTTAGATAGAACAATATTATCATTAAAATTCTAAATATCACGTAAGTAATGTTAACCGTCAACTTTTTATTTGAAGCCTTATTTCTTTTAATTCTTCAAAAACGTTGATCTCATTTCGTTGTTGTTGTTACTTTCGTTGATTCTTGATACTTTAAAATTTCTAATATTCTTGTCGAGTATTTCTATTTTGAGCATTACAAGTTATTGATATTTAAAATAGCTCTCCAGCAAAGTATGTTTGCGCTTTCATTTCTATTTGTTGTACTTTCGACGTAACACCACCAAGGAACAAAAGATGCAAATCTATAACATCATTAGCACTAGAATATTGGCTTTTGTTTTGAAAGTCACAAAACTTATCTATGTTTTGAATTAAATTAATCTAATCTAGCTTGATATAAGGTTCAAGTTTCATCGCCCTCATGATGTCCCCAGTGACAGAACATCTGCCAGCTTGCATGATAACTCTCGGGTCCTCCTTGCCAAAGACCAGCTGTTTGAAATAATGCTCGTTCAGGGTAAAGGTCGTATCTGGATCCTCATCTGGCTCACCTTCATATACAATTACTTTGTTTAAATCTAATGCTGGAACGAGAAATTTTAAGAGGTTACTGCTTTTGTCGAAGACTATTATCTAAAATGATGATTATAATTTTATTTGGGCTGAAATTAATAGTAATGAGTTTTTTGACTTTAGCGATTTAATTTTTTTTATTTAAAAATGACTAACAATGAATATGGCAGTTTTTCCGTGTTACATGTCATCTATCATACAAATAAATAAAATTGGAGTGTCTGTTTGTAATATTAAAATAACCGCTTTTTTCTTAATCCATATGGATGTATGTAGGATGTATGTAGACGCGGTACATATAGGTACCAAAATAACATTTTTTATATATTTGTCTGTCTGTCTGTCTGTTTGATCCGGCTAATCTCTGAAACGGCTGGACCGATTTGACGGGAGTGGCAGATAGCTGTTGTAATAAGGAGTAACTTAGGCTACTTTTATTTTATTTTTTATTTTGTCTCTGCGAACAGAACAAATTATTGTTGTATTTTGTTAAATTCCACGCGGCCGAAGTCGCGCGCACAGCTAGTATATAATATATATATAATGATAATGTCATTCCAAAACATAACTATTTGTGTAAAGTAATGTAACTATTTATGTAAGTAATATCAAAATCACATATTATTCAATTTTTGAAATTTATTTATTTTATTATAAGTCTGCGAACTGACAATAACTTTTTTGTTAAATTCTACGCGGGCGAATTCGCGGGCACCGCTAGTATTAATATAATGAAGCTGAAAAGTTAATTCTTTATGTTTGTTGAAACGCGCTAATCTCAGGAACTATTGGTTCGAATTAAAACATTCTTGTTGTGTTTGACAGCCCAGTCAACAGAACACTATTACTCCGCCCATTTACCGAAAAAGGATTTCCCCCAAGTTAACGTGTGTAGCGGGACACAGCTAGTAAGTAATAAATAAATTAATATGGCTAACAGACACGGTCATCTTAGATCTGTAACTAACTACGTACCAAATTCCAATACAATCCATTCGGTAGTTTTTGTGTAAAAGAGTAACGCATTCACCCATCTCACAAACTTTTGCATAACAAGACAGTGAGAAGTCACTGGATTTAAAGGGCGCAGAATTGGAAGGAGAGGCGAGGATTGAGGCCTATGTCCAGCAGTAGACTGTTGGCTGATGGATGTATAATATTAGCAGGATAAATTAAATTACTTACTCCAGGAATAAACAGATGTGCCCTTAATAATGTTAAAAAGGAAGACACCGCCTAATTCCCTTGCCTTTTCCGGGTCCACGCTTTGTAACTTGCTTTTTATCCTGGCCACCAGATCAGCTTTGCTTTGGCTGGAGTGGTCGCTTTGGGATGCACCCTATAACAAGAATACAAAAAATTCAAAAATAAAATTTACTTTATTTTATCAGGCTTCAAAAGCACTTTTAAATTGTTATTTTAGAAATAAAAAAAGACATTAGTTTTAATTAATTCGGAATATAGTCTTTGCAGAGAAAAATCGGCAAAAACTCTGAAAATTAATATAAAATTAGTACAATCCTACATGAAATACAGCGCCACTAAATCCATCCATGAATAATAATAAATAAATAAATATCTACACAATACACATACGGTCGTCTGTTCCTAAAGTAAGCAACTTAATGCTTGTGTTATAGGTAACAGCCGACTGGTATAGCTATATTTTTTTTCGATAAACATACTTATAAATAATACATATATAAATATATAAATAAATATATATATCACACCCAGACTCGGGGTGGGAATCGAACCCACAACCCCCGGAGCAGAAAGCAGGGTCACTACAAACTGCGCCAACGGGCTAGTCATTATTCATTCATCCATATTTTTTATTAATATGTTCTCGAACATAATAATATGCTTAGCTATTAAATTGTTTTTAATAAAAGCTTTAAATTTATTTTCTAGCAATTTCAAATCGTTTGTGGGATGATGTTTGTTATAAATATATGTGAATACCATAACCTATTATGGAAATGTCTTATTTAAAATAACGATGTTTTGTATTGTCTGAAATTAGTAACTTCTTGCAGATGTTATAAATTTTTCAAGCGAAGATCTCTTTGTCAGAAAATTGGCTCGTGTTTTGGATAGTCTTTCGCTTATTGGATTTGTAACTCCTTTTTAGGTAATAATGACAGGAAAATTCTTGAAATAATTTATGCATGTAGGTAAAATAAAATTGTGTGAAATTAAAGTGAAAAACTTTTTGAATATAAAACCAAAGCCTGTAAGATTACATTCGTAATAAAAATTACATTTAAGTAATCCGGGTTCGACTACCAGTCGTACTGTCGTTAGAGCGTGCAGTATGGCAAAAAATAGTCCAAACCCTATTTATAATACCTATATAATTATCTTATAACATACACACACGGTGGTCTGTTCCTATGGTAAGCAATGCTTGTGTTACAGGTAGGGTTGCCAACTTTTTTTGACAAAAAAAACGTATAACATGGTTTGGATAGGAAAAAATAAAGTATTTGGAAGAAAAAAAAAGTATTTTTCAAATTTTATGTTTTTATTGCTTTAAAAACGTATTTTTGTGTGCCTTTAGCACATACTAACAATTTTTTGTTATGTTTAAATGTTTCAAACTTATTTAACAATCAATATTTAAATTTATATAAATAAAAATTCGTTTCTAATTAAATTTATTGACGCTATATTTCTCTCTTCTCGCTACTTTAGATTCATTACTAAAAAAACCCTTTCAGTGAAAGCTTAAGTAGTGGGAACAGAAAGTAAGTAAGAAAATTTTTTTTATATTTGGTAAGCTATCAGGTGCATTTTTAAGTATATATTGCCATTTTTCAACTGTACTTTTCACTGAAAATTCTTTATCATCATTAGCGATTTTTATTTGGATCTCTTTAAGTCTTATACATTCGGATTATATATCCTGCATCTTAATATTTAATCCGTCTTGTAATTTAGTTTTTATAATTATCATTTCAAAATGTTCAAATTTAACCGCATTTTTAAGGACACGTTAGGAAGTATTGAAAGCCAGTTATCTTCGCTAAGGTCAAACCATTTTTCCAACCATTGAATCCTTAACTACATATAAACAAAGCCAACGGTCAATTTTTCTACAATATCGTTGATAGTGAGTAGTGACATCTTTGACAAATGTCAGATTGTCACCTGTCCTGTCACATTCAAAAAACACCACATCTGACATCTAACATTTCGTTCAGTAATTTTAAATCCTTTCCATCATCCTTTTTACCTTATGTGTACCGTTAAATAGTTAAGTACCCATAATGAGTATTTTGTTTCACGCATCACAGTAAAGATTGAAAATAAAGTATTTTAATATACTTTATTTGTATGCAAAAGTATAAAGTATATTTACCAAAAATAAAGTAGAATACTTTATTATAAAGTATGGTTGGCAACCCTAGTTACAGGTAACAGCCGACTGGTATAACTAGATATTTTATTATTTTTGATAAATATATATAGAAATAGTACACATATAAATACAAATATTACACCCAGACCCAGTCATTTGTTAGTGCTAATTGTAGTTAAAATAATTAGAAATCTTAAATAAGGGACTTATAATTGTTAGATTGGTAACTTAAAAGTTTTAAACTATTGACTTAGAAGTATTACATAACATTCTTTACTATTATTAAATTAGTATTTTAAAAGTGATGAATAAATTGAATAGCGTAAGATACAAGTTCGTTGACACTTTTTATTAGATTACGTAAAACAAGAACGCACTTGACTAACTACGCATTACGTACGTAATTTATGAGAAATACTTTGAAACGCTTAACGGAAGTTAAGCGTAAAAAAATAATAAGTCCAAATCTAAGCTAATCGATGATATCTAACAAAACTAATAAGTCCCAATCTAGTCTAATCTATGATATCTAAATAAACTAACTAAAAAAATTTAAAGAATAATAATGGGCCCCTTATTTTACTTGACTGCAATAATTTGTTAAGTATCGACATGATTCCTATGTTAAACTCATAATTATATTTAAAAGCTTAACTACCTATAAAAGCCAGTAATCTTCCCAATGTTAGGGCCTATCCCATGAAAGATAAAGGTTGAAACTTTATTAGACACACTGTACACATTAAAGAACCGCACAAAAATGAATTTAATAATTTATTTTTTTATAAATAATATTAAATATAAATTGCTAAATTTTATGTAATCATTATTATTATTAGAAATCTTTTTATAGCAATAAACAAACAAAACATTGAATTTTTATTGAAAAGATATACATGAAATTAAAATATCACTTACTCGTTACATTACTAAAACATTAATTAATAATGAAAGTCTATGATCAATAATACTATATTGTATTTTAGCACCTTCTGTGTTCAGAATAATTATTTCAATTTATCGAGCTTAAGATTAAAAGTTATATTTAAAGTAGCACTGATTTCGTGGTAGTTATTACAATATTTCACAGTATTGTTTTCTTATGTTTACACGAATTTCACTCATTACAATGAAACAACTTTTTTGGAAATTAAATCCTCCCGTGAATACGGTTGCTGTAAAGTATCCGAAACGTTGGGCATCTACAAAACTTAGTAAGCCGCGATAAAATCCGAAAAGTTTTTTCATTGTAATATTTCACAATGTTCAAGATATTTCAATTAATTTAACAAAACAGTTTACTAAGTTGCGATGCTAAACGAAACTTTATAAAATTAAATTTAATAATATCCTATTGGATTTGACACTACAATCTTTGCTTTCTAAATAAAATTTTATACATGGAATTATTTGTAACAAATAAAAATGATATACAAATTTTTTCGAAAATTATGTGCATGGAATTAGTGTTAGTTAAATAATTAACTTTTATTTAAATTATAAATTATAAATATATTAAATTAATAGATAATACAGTACTCACCATGTTGTGTGTCAGGTTTCGTTCTGGTGTGTGCGGCAAGACGTCGGATGCTGACTTTCACCTGATTGCAACATTTGCATGGTAGGGTCACCATAATACTGTGTACTTTCTCCAACAAAAACCAATAGAAAAAACTATCGATTTAAAAGTGCGTACGTACACGTAGTAACATAACAGACAAGCGATAGAGATAAACTGTTTTTTTTACGTCTATATTAAATTATAATATATCGGAATAAATATAAATTAATGTGAAATTATTTATATGTGGATTATTATGAGACTAGAAGTGAGAATAATTTCTACAAAATTTCTTTTCTTGTTTACTACTAATAAAAAATCATTTTATGTACACGACAAAACCTCCTTGGTTTCGTCGAAAAAAGGCACTTCTTGGAGAGGATATACTACAGAATGTCTTTATTTAAAGTGTGAAGCTAGCTTATAGCATGGTTATTAACATAATAATTGCGTTTTTTTTTTTTGAATATCATATCAAAAATTGACCGCTCCAGCGGGGTTCGAACCCGCGCCTCCGACATACCGTGTCGGCGCTCTAGCCAATTAAGCTATGGAACGATGCACCCGCTCGAGCGAAATTTTCGATATGATAATTTTTAATTTCGGTTTAAGCGAACCGTGGCGCCGTCTATAGTGAGCTCTTTACAGAAACCCGTAACTATTCAAAGTTTCGTATTACAATGAAAATCTTTGACAGGAGACGACATCGTGCTATTTTTAATATCTAAGATTTTATTTTTTTGTGTTACCCACATTAGGAATTCTAAACATTTTTTTTTGAATATCATATCAAAAATTGACCGCTCCAGCGGGGTTCGAACCCGCGCCTCCGACATACCGTGTCGGCGCTCTAGCCAATTAAGCTATGGAACGATGCACCCGCTCGAGCGAAATTTTCGATATGATAATTTTTAATTTCATAAAATGTTTAGAATTCCTAATGTGGGTAACACAAAAAAAATAAAATCTTAGATAATAATAATTGCGTTGTTAGATTACACGTTGTTACAGAATGGGTTGAAGAAATAAAGGTACACTGCTCGTTCCCCGCAGGTGATAAGGGTGATAATATGTAGCCTATACGTTAATCCGAATTCTTAATAATATTCGTGCCAAATTTGAAGTAAATCCATGCAGTACTTTTTGAGTTTATCCCGGACATACATACAGACAAACAGACAAAAATTTTAAAAACTATATTTTTGGCTTCGCTATCGATTGTAGATCACACCCCAAGTATTCTTTTAAAAAAATATTCTGAGTACAGTTTTGACTTTCCTACCATTTTATTATATGTATAATAGAATAATAGATAGTCTTACTCGTATTCTACGTGACATTGTCGAAATCATCTGTGCTCATTTGGCACTATTGAAAGCCATTAACCCCAAAGAAGAAGATGAAGATATAGGCTTACATAACACCGGCACTTACGGTTTGTTTATTTATCTGCTAATTATTGTATGTCTGTTACTTATAAATACTATTATTTATAATTCTAAATAAATATTTACCAACAATGCGTTGCCTTCTAAAGTAGCCACAAAATTTTCAACTATATTTTTAATAATTAAATAAATAATTTTAGTACACACACGGTCGTCTATTTCTAAGATAAATATTTTAATACCAGTATTTCAGGTAATAACGACTGATATACATAATATTTTCTTAAAAAATGTAAATGTGTTTAAGTTTTTAAACTACACAAAGATTATAAGCTAGTAGTAATATAAAAACCTCAATTAAGTTAATTCAAAATATATTAAGGCTTATGATAACAAAATATATTTTGTTATCATAAGCCTTATGAGTAAATAAGTTGTAAACGCGACTCCATTCGTGTTTCCATAATATAACAATCAATATCTCTTTCAAGTAAAAGTGCTGAATATAGGGATAAAATTTACATCTCCTGTATCGTAGTATGAATTCAAAACATATCAAATTTGACCCAGACGTGATGTACCAAAACGCACGCAAACAAAGGACTAGACAAAAAAAATCTAGCTTGTCGGTTGAGTATCATCAATTATAAACACAGAATTTTGATTATTATAGTTAAGTACAGGTTATGTTACTATAATGATTATGAAAATAAAACAAAATAACAAGACTCGAACTAATTAAGTTTTTTTTTAGTAGTTGGGTGTATAAATAAAGTTATTATTTCTTTGAGAGATCACCACTCGAAAACCGCTCGACCGATTTTAACGTTTTTTATCCAACTTCGAAAAAAGGATAAGGTGCTCAATATCACTTCAGAATTTTTGACTGGAGGACTTCGGGTGGAGGATCTATTTTGATTTTTTTTTAAATCGAACGATAGTATGATTCATATGGTTTCAATAAAATTTAATTGAGATCTGGCAAGTACTTTTTGAGTTGTATTTAATACGTAGATATATATTTGACTGTTTTTTCGTCGACCTAAGTTGTATTATTACTATATAATTTTTCACTGGGTGTACCGATTTTGATGATTCTTATTTTTATCAAAAACTGGTACTTGTCACATAGTCCCGCTTAAATTTAATTGAGATCTGATGGCTACTTTTCGAGTAATTTTTGATAACGTATTTTTATTTGTCAATTTTTCGTGTACCTATGTTGTATCAATCGTCGACGTAATTGAAGTCAGTTTTTTACAACAACAAACAAACAATTATTTTTTAAGCAAGCAAACAATTATTTTTGTTATGTTCATAAGTATTGAAACAAGGTTTGTAAGGAAAAAAAGGGAAAATTTTCCAATGTCTGATGGTCTAATGTACAAAATTCTTATCACATATGTAGTGATGCTTAATCGCTTCAGCCTGTAATATCCCACTGCTGGGCATAGGCCCTTTTTACCCAAGTAGGAGAAGGATCATATCTTGATGCTTAGTATATTTTATTTATTTATTATAATTATAACCAAGTTATAAGAGCTTATTTGTATTTGTGAACTTTTTCGTCCCCAATTTCATATTTTTAATATCCATTGTATAAAATGATTGTATTTGTTTGCAAACGAATTTCTTATAGTTAGACGTTATGAGGAAACGTGCTTGCTGTGAGAGTAATTGTATTAAATACATAATAAATTGTGGAGGATATTTTTATACATATAATTTAGCGCAATAGTCATAGAAACTATTCACTGCTCTAGATTCGATCCTCGCTCATCACTAATATGTGTCTTACTAATATTTGTCGAAGTCTGGCTGTTTGTGTCTATTGTGTTGTGTGTTTTGCTTGGCCCTAGACGAAGTATAGCAATAGATGCGTTCAATATACATAATACACACACATAACAGATATTCTTGTTTATCAATGGGGATAATTAGTCAAATAATTTAGTTGTTGTTTAACTAAAACAGTTTCAGAACGCTAAACGCTTGAACAAGCTTATAACTTTGTTCAAGCATTTACTAACTTTAGTTCATGAAATTATTATTATCACTACTTTCTATTGTTCTTGTTTACTACAATATCTACTTATACTAATATTATAAAGCTGAAGATTTTCTTTGTTTGTTTGTTTGAGCGCGCTAATCTCAGGAACTATTGGTCCAATTTGAAAAATTATTTCAGTATTAGATAGCCCATTTATTGAGGAAGGCTATTATAGGCTATATATCATCACGCTAAAACATTGGTCTTAGCAGCTTAGGAGCGGAGCACTAATGAAGAATGATTCAAAATCGGGTATTTTTTTCTTTTGAGAGCCTACGCTGCGTACGTGGACGAAGTCACGTGCAGAAGCTAGTATTTTATAAGTCGGAAATTTTCTTTTAACTGAACAAAAACTACTTTACTGTTTTTTTATTCTTTTTGAGAATGAAAAGGTTTATCGAAGTATTTCTTTAGAATCGCTTTCGTCTCACCAAACTTTCTATGCTAAAGAATAAAAACAAAAAACAAAAGGCACATTTTACTCTGTGATAACATTTTTATACATTTTTAAGCCTATACTTATCTAGTTATAGTCCACATATATCAGCTGTTTATATCTTTATATATATATATATTTCTTGTGTACGTGTGTATATCACTGAACTCCTCCTAGAAGGCTGGACCGATTTTGATGAAATTTTTCGTGTGAGTTCAAGGGGATTCGAGGATGGTTTAGATTCACAATTTGGTCCACTGGAAAATGTTTATTAAACTAATTTTTCATTTATGAGTTGTTGTTAATTTTGCAATGTTTTACATTGGATCCGGTAGACTGCGCTACCATCGCAGCATCAAATATTAAATATTATTCTATTTTAATTTCAGTTTGTCCCGACAGTTGGTGCTGCGATCAAATTGAGAAAAATATTTGAAATTTTGTGTTATGGCAAAACCACGCTTGCGGGGTCAGCTAGTTTAGTATAATAATTTTGGTTTTTTGTGTAGTAAGTAGGTATCTGTAGTGTGTTATATAGCCATGTATTACCATGTAGTTTTTTGTGAATTTTATAGAATACTAGCTTCCCGCTCGCGTCTATGTCCAAGTTGATCATACGGCATTAGGCGGTTCAATTTCACCCAGTAAAATAAAGCCCACGCCACTAAGGGATAACGTAGCATTTCCTAGTATTTTTTTTTTAATCATCTAGTAGGTCGTTTTTAAGGTTATCCATAACAAGCATTCAGAACTACAAATCTTTTCTCTATAAAAAAAAAATATAGATAAAGTTTCCAATTTAATTAAATTAACTAATTATCCCAATGTCTATAACATTCATGGATACAATATTTGTGTACTCGTATAAATAACTCGACCCTCTCTGCTGCGTGAACAGTTATTGCGTCAAAATTTCACTTTTATCAACAGGCTTGATCGTTATAAGTTTGTAATAGATTATCTTTCTGTAGGTCAAAGTGTGGTTTTCTATGAAGAAAATAGTTTGTTGATTATTTTTATTTGTGTTAATCTAATTATTATTATTCTAATTATATATATTGTACTGTGAGTAGTGGGTATTACGACATGGCTCCTCGCCTAAAAAAAAAAAAAAATCATCATCCGTTTTGTGCTAACTCTAACGGTTCGCAACTTAGGTTTCTAAATTTGCAAAAATTCGTTGCAAAAGCCAAAGGCGTAAACAAAAGTGTAACAAAAAAGTTAGAATTAGGAAATTACAAATCTTGTCTTTTTAATAAAAATATTCAACATCATAGTATGTATAGGTTTAGATCAATTAAACACACAATATTTACTCAGGAAATCAATAAAACTTCTTTGTCATACCAAGATAGCAAGCGCTACATATTACCAAACCAAGTCGATACATTGGCGTGGGGTCATTACAAATTAAGAAAAGTATAATAGGTACATAGTTTATTTTTATTTGTTTTCTTATATTTGTGGTTTTATTGTAAATAACTTTTAAATTTTTAAAACATGTTTATCTTTCTTTTTGTATTCTAATGTAATAAAATCAATCCCTTACTTACTTGAATTTTTGTTGTCATAAGTGTAATATTTTCAGAATGTATATATTTTTAAATTGTTTTTAGATGTAATAAATTTGTTTTCTTACCTCCATTGTATTATTTTACAATATTTTTAGTTAAGGAATCAATAAAACAGTTTTAAAAAGTAAAAAATGATTATTGTTTTCTTGTACCTCGTCTAATCCACACGTAAGGAAAAATGAAACATTTTATTCATCCATTCACTGCAATAGTTGCGGGACCTAGTGGTTGTGGAAAATCGAATTTTGTTACAAAATTTATTAATAATATGGAAGAAATATGTAACACATCTTTTTCCCAAGTAACATGGTGCTTTGATGAGATGCAACCCTTATACAATTTAAAAAATGTTAACTACTTTCAAGGATTACCTGACTTAAGTATGTTTGATGGTAAAGAGGCCAATTTGATTATAATAGATGATCTGATGAGAGAATCTGATGGTCGCATTGTAGATATATTTACAAAGGGTAGTCATCATAGAAATTTAAGCGTATTTTATATAACTCAAAATCTGTTTCATCAAGGAAAAGGTCAGAGAGATATTTCCTTAAATTCGAACTATATAATTTATTTTAAGAACCCTCGTGATAAAACACAAATTCGATATTTAGCTCGTCAAGTTTCACCAGATAATGTAAAATTTGTACAAGAAGCTTATAAAGATGCAACGACAGAGGCACATGGTTATTTAATGATAGATCTCAAACAAAATACTAATGACATGTATCGTTTTAAGACGAATATATTCCCAACTGACAAAAACTGTTCAGTTTATGTACCGAAAAGAGGGTTTAAATACGACAAGAACCAACAAAGTTCTATCATTTACAAATAATGTCTGGAGCCTTAAAGACACACAAAGAACTGCTCATCGCATTACAAACTTTAAAACCAAAACATCAAAAAGCTTTATTAAAATCATGTGATGAAGATGAAATAAATTGCATATGTGAGTGTATTCATAATGTGCTACAAGGCAAAGTCCCAATAAAAGAAAAGGATAAAAAAAATTTAAAACAATATATAACATTACTCCGCAAGCTTGTTCGTAAAACTACAACCAAAGTTAGAAAAAATATAATTGTTCAAAAAGGTGGTGCATTTCTACCTATTATTTTAGGTTCTATATTAAGTGGATTAGTTAGTGGTCTTATTTAAAATGGAACACACAAAGAAAATGTTACTGGTGGAACCAAGTTTGATTGATAAAATAAATGAAAGGAACGCGAGTCACGAAAATCCTAAATCTCGATTAGATACAGAAATGCAAAATATTCTTAAAAGTAACGATGACGACAGAAAAAAATGGATTTTATACTTACAAACATTACAAAGATATTTGCACTTTACCAGAGAAGATCGTCAATCTTATCAACTTCCGATAATAACCTCAAATATGGATTCATCTGAAACACTTTTGAAAAAAGAACAATATGATAAAAGTAGTGATTCATACACCAAAGATCCTATTGTCGACCACACATGGAATGAAGAAGTTGTACACAAAGAAAGTGACACAGTTCAAAATAAAACTATATACTCAAAAAAGCAAATATTAAGTTTAATACCTAAATCGTACATTAAAAAAGGTGAGTCATTATTAGATTTCCTATTAACAAATCAGAACAAAGTACACTGGAATGATGATGGTACAGTACTCGTGGATAATAACAAAATAAGTGGGAGTAATATTGTAGATTTAGTTAATGATTCATTAAGACCATTAAAAAAAAGTGATCCAATAGGATGGGAAAAATTTGCTAAAGCTTTGAAGGATCTAAAAGTCCCACTCACTTATATTGGTAATCCTAAGAGAAGCGACTATATTAATCAACTTCGGTTAAAAAGTTTTGAAGAAATATCTGGTGACGAGGAATATTCTACACCTACATCCGAAAAAAAGTATATTAGAAAATTAAAGAAGAAAATCGATTGGGAAAAATGGACCCCCTACTAGAAATTCACAAAATTTATTATGATGCATCACACCCTGCTGGTTATAGCAGTATTGAAAAACTTGCAAAAGCTATGACAGGAAAAATGAAAAAAAATGAAGTCAAGCAATGGTTACAATCACAAGAAACGTACACACTTCACAAACCGGTTTACAAAAAGTTTCCTCGAAACAAATATTTTTATCTGACCTTAATAAACTATGGCAAGCAGATTTGAGTGACATGCGAACATATAGTAAATATAATGATGGTTATAACTATATATTGTGTGTTATTGATGTATTTAGTAAGTATGCTTATGCTAGACCTATGAAAAATAAAAATTCTTTAACAATCAAAAAATGTTTTGAGAGTATTTTTGAGGAAGCTCATACAATTCCTACCCACACACAGTCTGATAAGGGTACTGAGTTTGTTTCCAAAGATGTTCGTCAATATTTTAAGAGTAATCATATTAATTATTATACAACAAATAATCCTGATATTAAGGCCAGCATTGTAGAAAGATTTCAAAGAACACTCAAGTCAAAAATGTGGCGCTATTTTACACATAAAAATACGTATAGATATATAGATATTTTACAAGATTTGTTATATGCATATAACCATAGTTTTCATTCAAGTATTAAAATGCCTCCATGTGATGTAAGTTCTGGTAACATTATGACTGTTTGGAATAATTTGTATGTTCGAGAAAATGAAAGATCTCTACGAGATATCTCATTACCAAAGTTTCACGTCGGTGATTATGTTAGAATCACAAAATACAAACATATATTCCAGAAGGGATACGAATCTAACTGGAGTGATGAAATTTTTATTGTTTCAACTGTAATCCCTAGATCACCTTGGGTTGTGTACACCTTAAAAGATTTACAAAACGAAGTTATAGAAGGTACTTTTTATGAAAGAGAATTACAAAAAGTTACTCCACCTAACCCCACTTCAGACTACAAAATAGATAAAATAATAACATCTCGATATTCTGGTAGCAGAAGGCAAGTGCTTGTCAAGTGGAAAGGTTATCCTGATAAATTTAATAGTTGGGTTTTGGCATCACATTTAAAACAGATATAATGAAAGGAAGTTTTTATTTAACATTACCAAGCAACAGTTCAATAGAATATTTTCCAGATAATATGACAACAAAGTTTTCTACTAAATTACCGAAATCAATCAAATTAGAGGGGGAATGGGTTGTTGGTGTTGTTGAATTTCAGTATCCGTGTACAATGTTCACTGTTCAAGAACATGAAAATATAGTTTATATTAATAAGAATATGTTAATGCCAAATGAAAAATATCCTTCTATTGTTTACTATAAAAAACATATCCCCGCTACTAACTATGACAATATTAATCACATTTTGAAAGCTTTAAATAATATGAGAGAAAATATAACCTTTTGATACGATGAGATATCTAAGTTCGTATCTGTGACAATTGCAGATGATTCAATAAAGTCCTTGACATTATCACATAAGTTATGTATTCAATTAGGGTTTGAACCTAATAAAAATTTGGTAGAAAAGACGTTTGGAAAACGACCTGCAAACTTACATCTGGGATTACCGTCACAACTGTTTGTTTATTGTGATATAGTGGAACCACAGATCGTTGGAGATGTTATGACCTCTTTACTTAGAATTATACCACTAGATCCTTCAAAATACATATATGGTGCAAATAAAATGCATGTGTTTTCCCCTCCTCACTACATATCAGTTATGCGCAGAGAATTCGATACAATTGAAATAGATATAAGATCAAGCACTGGTCAAAAAATACCATTCCAGTTTGGAACAGTGTGTATTAAACTACATTTTAGAAAGTTATAATGTATCCTCACAGTAACATAAATTGTCCATACGAAAATTATTATACTCATCAAGCTGGTTCTGGAATAGGAGTCATATACAAAGGAGTTCCTTATCAACGTGGTCATGGCATTGGGAACTTTTTGGGAGGGTTATTTCGATCTGTTTTACCTTTGCTTTCAAGCGGTGCTAAAGCCATAGGAAAGGAAGCTTTGAGCGCGGGTGTTGGAATTCTCTCTGATATGACAAGAGCACGACCCATGGATGAATCAATAAAGTCACGACTTAAGGAAATTAGTTCAAATTTGAAAAGAAGAGCTGATCAAAAAATTGATAAATTAAACATGTCTGGTACAGGCTATATAACTAAAAGAAAATGTCTTGGGACGGTCATTCCTTCATCGAACGGTAAAGGAAAAGGTGTTAAGAAAAGAAAATCAACTCGTCAATATCAAGGAGATATATTTACATAAATTGTAAAACAACGTCTTTCTTACATAGTCACTCTTGTGAATGTATAAAATCTGAATTAGATTTGTTTGCTTTACCATCAACACAAACAAGTATAGAAAGTGGAATGTGGGTGCAATATAAACCAATATCATCTTTAGCTGACGATGGTCCTATAGAATTTCAAGTCCCTGGAACTGGTGATGACTATATAGACTTATCTCATACACTGATTCAATTAAAAGCAAAAATATTAAATGAGGATTCTTCAAAACTGGCTGCTTCAACTGTTGTGGCACCTGTAAACAATTGGCTTCATTCAGTTTTTACTCAACTCGATGTTTATTTAAACCAAAAATTAGTTTCACCTCCAAACAATACATATGCTTATCGAGCTTACATTGAAACTCTTTTGAATTATTCATCTGAGGCAAAACAATCTCATTTAACGTGTAGCCTTTGGTATGAAGATACAGCTGGTAAAATGGATTCAACCGAAGAAAAAAATTCAGGTTTTACTAAAAGACAGCAATTAGTTTCAGAAAGTAAGGAAGTTGAAATGATAGGACATCTTCATGGTGACATATTCAATCAAGAAAATTTTTTAATTAATGGCGTTGAGATGAGTATTAAATTGGTGAGATCACGTGAAACATTTAACCTGATGGCTCCAACAGACGATGTTAAATACAAAATAAACATTACAGATGCGACTCTCCTTGTTAGAAGGACAAAAATTAACCCCTCTGTCTTACTTGCCCATCAAAAAGTCTTAGCCACCACAACTGCAAAATATCCCATAACTCGAGCTGAAGTAAAAGTTCTAACGATACCGTCAGGGGTCCAGGGTAAGACGTTAGACAATATCTTTTTGGGTCAAGTACCTAAGAGATGTATAGTTGGATTTGTAAATAATGCAGCATTTAATGGTTGTTTGTCTAAAAATCCGTTTAATTTTGAGAACTATAAAATGAATTCCTTTTGTTTATATATTGATGGTCAGCAAATACCTTCAAAAGCTTTACAACCATCTTTTGGTAATAATATTTTCACTGCAACCTATCATACATTATTCTCAGGAACAGGGATACATTTTCTTAACGAAGGTAATGGGATATCTCACGATAAGTATTCAAAAGGTTATTGTTTGCTAGCATTTGATCTCACACCTGATTTATCAGCCAATTCATCTAGTCATTGGAATCTAATTAGACATGGTAGTGTTAGATTAGAAGTTCGCTTTGAATCTGCTCTGACTCAAACGATCAATTGCGTTGTTTATGCAGAATTTGATAATGTCGTTGAAATAGATAAAAATCGTAATGTAACCGTTGACTATAGTAGCTAAGAGAATGAATATTGTATTTCCTTTCTAAGTATTATTAAGTTCTCACTCTGTAATATGTGTTATTGTGTAAGTAAATGATTATTTTTAAATTTTCTTTCATTTTATTTTAAAAACCCTGTCAATTGCATGTTAAATAAGAAGGTCTAGCTTATTTATTCCACTTGTGTATGATAGAGCGAATTAATAAGTCTTCTTTTAAATAATTATGAATACTTTACAAATACAATCATACTTAAAAAAGATTCATCCAAGCTTACAAAATAATGTGTATGCTGCGAATCGATTACCAATGTATGTGACGGCTCCCACATACCTTATAAGCAATTTGGACCCGGACTCAAAACCAGGATCTCACTGGGTAGCCATCCACATAGACAGTAATGGTGTCGGTGAATATTTTGATACGTATGGCCGCTTGCCTATGGGGATGCATAAAATGTTTTTGAATAGAAATGCAAGGAAATGGCATTTTAATAATAGTAGGATACAAAATGATTGGAGTTCAGTGTGTGGCGAGTACTGTTTAATGTACTTACTGTATAAGTTTAATAAGAAGTCATTGACAGAGTTTCAAAATGAATTTGGCAGCGATACACTTAAAAATGATATGTTATTGAGTATTATGTTCAAATCTTATTTTATGAGAGATTAAAAATGTAACTTAAAGATTACTTGGAAATAAATAATGTTTTGAACAGAAATTGAAGCAAAGTTTTATTGTAAACCTCCGCTTTAATATTGTCAATAAGACGACAAAGGAATGTAGTTTGGTAAGAAGCGTAATGGTCGTTAATGATAGTTAGTAATTGTATAGTAATTAAGGTAATTGCTTAGTAATTAAGGGTAGTGGAGTTTGCAAATTTAGAAACCTAATTTGCGAACCGTTAGAGTTAGCACAAAACGGATGAGTGCAATCGATTTAGATGACCCCAAAACCTTTTTTTTTTTTTTTTTTTTTTTTTAGGCGAGGAGCCATGTCGTATTCGTGTATTCTGGATCAACCGAAGGTTGATCCAGAATGCACGAATACCCATGGCCACCCCCTCTCTTCCCGTGGGTAAGAGGCGACTGAGGGATAACACAGTTCCGCTACCACCTTGGAACTTAAAAAGCCGACCGGTGGCGGGATAACCATCCAACTGCTGGCTTTGAAATACACAGGCCGAAGACGGGCAGCAGCGTCATCGGTGCGACAAAGCCAGCCCTGCGGTTACCAACCCGCCTGCCCAGCGTGGTGACTATGGGCAAAACACATGAGTTCACGTTATTTTTGGCGTAAACTTGTGGAGGCCTATGTCCAGCAGTGGACTGTATAGGCTGTAATGATGATGATGAATTATTATTACTTTATTATGAATGAATAATCTTTATATTTATTATATGAATGTAATTAACTTAATGATTGTATATCGTTTTCTATGGAAAAAATGTGTGTGTACTTATGTACTCACGTGAGATGTTATACCTACTTCATTGGCTCACGTTGCTAACTTCTTCGTTGGCTAGCTAACTTTAGCTGTCGGGTTTTTGTGAAATTATGCGCGCGCATCGTAAAAAATTACTCTCATCATTTTTCCCTAAGAAGCCTGCCAAAAGAAGTGTAACTTCAAAAATGGTTTGCTTATTCTTCAAATTTTTGCGAATCTAATCATTATGACTACAATATATGGATGTAATTCAATTAAAAATTCGTCTGTTTATGCGATGTATGCATAATTATAACTTTGGTTTGTTGATGCTTTATAAATTCTTTAAAAATTTTCGTGGCACAATGTTAGTTATTTGAAACGGCTGGACCGATTTTTATGAAATTTTGCGTGCAAGTCTGAGAAAACTTCGACGAAGCGTTCTGTAAGGTCGAGGTACTAGTCGGTCCGCTCCATATATTGAGAAGGGAATTTCCTGCTGTGAGTGCTGACAGGTACGGACCTAAGTATGGAAGACTAAAGACATCTCAATTTTTATTACGAACATCAAGTATTCTAATATAAAGAAATAAAGTTTTATTGTTCGAACACACTCATCCTCAGTTATCAGTATCTGTGTACTAGGGAAACTTAATAATATAATAGTTTTTAATATATAGTAACTATATTATATTATAATTTTTTGTCCCATTTGACTTCTCTAGTTCCCGCCTGTAAAGACACTTACAACTTAGTAAGAAGGTTTATCCCAGCGTAGTTAGAACTGAAATTACATTAATACACATGTAGGTACGCCATATTGAGAATATACGTAGATTTCTGGTAATTATTAAATCACCTTTACCTTAATTCAAAAATTGGTTAAATTGTCTACCTTACAATGTAACGGCATCTTTCAGAAGTTTTTGAAACTAAGAATAATGTTACTAACGAATGTATTCCTTGAATTTAACCAGCTAGTACATGTATTATAACATAGCTGGCGCTGTTGATAAACTACTAAATTAATAGCATTGTTTTCTAATGTTTACGCGAATTTCCCTCATTATAGTGAAACAACTTTTTTGAATTTTATCGTGGCTTATTAATACAAATATTTTTGCAATTTTGTACTGTATTCCTGATATAAAGTGGTGTGTTTCTAAAAATATAATGTAAACTTGTTGACTGTTTGTCTTTTGACTTTTTCATCAGAATATGTTCAATTCATTTCTTCGTTTACATGGCTTTCACAATTCCTTTAACTGTATTAAGAGCTAATTTTTTGCAAACTTCTAAAAGAATATTTAAATAATATAAATAAATATAATAATTTAAGTATTTTTTTCAGATTTCTTCAGTGTTGTTGTTATAAAAAAATGCATGACCAATGTGTATATAGTGTAAAATCCTTTCAAAATAAACATTTCCTTCTTAGCTAAGCAACAAATATTTAAAAAAAAAAACTAAAAATAATGTCATATGGGAATTAATTGCTACAAATTCTTGTTTGTAAAATTGTTTTGATTTGACAATTTAAAATTCCAATATGGAGATGTTTCAGCAGAATTCTAACGGAAATGTCGAAACGGTTCGGCGAAAAACTTTTTTCATTAATTCGCTGCTACTGTGACATTGAGACCTTTAATAAAATTAGTCGCAATCAATGATTAAATTTTAAAATATTTTTGTGATATTGAATGTTTATATGTTTGCATTACTACTAAATTTATGACTACATGATAGACGATTTAGTAATGTAGGCTTTCATGCAGTACGTGATCCATACTAATATTACAAATACGAAACTAGCCTGTCAGTCTGTTACACTTTCACGTCTAAGCCACTGACCAGATTTTAATGAAGCTTAGTACAATGATAGGGTAAACCATGGAAAGGACATAAGCTACGGTATTCGTTAATTAATATATAACTAACGCGGCAAATATTGTTCTCCCATATAAATTATTTTAAAGTATAAAAAATAATTTTATGGCCTTATAATTATTCTCATCATTCGAAAAAAAAGGAATCGGTATTTGTGTTGTTCTAGTTTACAAGGTTAACTAGACCTACTATTTCTGCGGTCTTATAAATTAATAAATCAAAGTTCAATTTCAATGGTACCTATTGATCTCTTTCTTATCTTTTCCATTTTACATAACGTTTCACATAAATAAAAAAAAAATACTGCGTTTGCTCGCAAACGAAAAAAAAACCGACTTAGTAATATCGACAAAATTATACAACTTAGGTACACGAATAAATAGGCAATCAAGTAAATATATCAAAGATTACTCAAAAAGTGGTCATCAGATGTCGATCAAAGTTAAATGTGACACGCACATGATACCTAGGTAACGTAACCGACCTTTCGATTGAAAAAAAAATGTAGAAATTGGTCTACCCAGTCAAAAGCTCTGAGGTAACATACATTAAAAAAAATCGAATTGAGAACCTCCTCCTTTTTTGGAAGTCGGTATGTATTAGGTAACTTAATAATTGGATTTTGCAGTCATTATTAGTATTGTCGAAATTTTTGTGTATAATTTTGACCATCTTATGCTTACAATCCATCCAAAGCAAACTATATAATTGTAAACATACTCGTATGTAGGTTACTGTTAAAGTTCTAAAATAACATGATAAAAATAATTTCAAATGTATATTTTATGCAACCGTACTCAATAACTGTTTACACTAGACACATTTTAAATCGACGATATTCACAATAATACGATAAAATTTATGTGTTCCCATTGGACTGTTTCGTATCTTTATTAACCAAACAAAAAGCAACAACACCGTATAGCAAATACATTTAATGTCATCGAATGTCAATACCATTGTATTTTAATTCTATGAAGAATGTGGACCACCATTACTCAACAATTCGGGTGATAAATCGATTGGTGTTCAATTTTGAACCTTATATCGATGCTACAAGAATTATTATAGTTTTACGAGTGGTAAAGAATTTTTTGCTAAACCATAGATTATTTGTGTAGTCCTGAACAAACGTAAGGCACTTTCAGAGGCGCGCTTAACATGTTACCAATGAAAAAGTTGTATGGAATTCGTAATAGATTTCCTGTTCTCATTTTCTATTCAAATTTCGTTAAAATGTGTACATACATTGAAGTACATTGTTTTGATATTAAAGTTGATTGTACGCTACTTTTGACGTATTTTGTAAATTAAACAGGAAATGTATAAACAACATGTGTAAAAATGTTTGAATTATTAGGTTATTATATATTTATTGTTCTTTTTAAAATGGAAGTAAAATAGATCGAATAGTGGGTAGAAATTTTGTAGCAGTTTACAATTTAGTGGCTTACATTGCATCAATGTATTGATATATATTTATAGGAACCAGAAGTGATAAGTATTAAAAGGCAAAGCGAATACACAAAACAACACAATCAAATCATTTACCAATAAATTTTCATTATAAAAAAGTTACACACTCTGTTTAATGATCTACAATGTCAAGTTCAAATTACAAATAAAATAATTAACCACTGAATATAAATATAATATATATATATATAATATATAAATATAAATATATATAATAATCACTTAATTACAATAATGAGTTTACTAAGTACAACCGAGGTAATGACTAGAGCCAATGGCGTATGGACCCGAGCGTCAACCGGTAAGAAAAAGCGACCCCAAGCTTCTGCCCAAGAGCTTTTATCCTATCGTCAGGCATCAACGTCAGTTAGCAAAAAAGGGTCCCAGAGATTGGGTGAGCTACTTTCCAATCCTCCGTCGACCAGCCAAAAATAGGTCCCGAACATCTGGTAAACAGCTTTCTTAGTCTAGTGTGGTGCCTTGTACGTCATTTACCCAAATTAAATTATCTTGATGATTTTAAAATAATAGTTGTTTATAGTTTAGAAACTCTGCACATGATTTACACATATTTTTTGTAATGTCGGACTAAGCAAAACGTCATTACAAAATGGCATCCTTAAGTTTATTTTTTTAGTAGAAAAATTTCAGGCTATGATTGTGATTGTGATTATTGTGGGCTCCATTTTCCGCATTTAGGCTCAATGCTGGTCCATTATGCGTGAAAAATGGCTGACTAGTTCAGCCAACCCAGTTCCTTCCAGAAGCTCAGAAGCCTCCTGGGGCGTTCACAGGCTCCTCGGAGCGTCCATATTTCCTTAAGGAACTTTCAGGCTGTTTTTCTAACGTAATACTGAGCGTTACGTAATCTGCGTGAGATATATCGCAAAAACAAATATTTCCTAAAACAACCTTATTAGTCAAACAGCCCACCTTAATAAAATCAATTACATTCCTATTCCAATTCCACATTTCGAATAAAATTGTCGTTCTTATATGAAGAAAACAGTTTTTAATATTCCGATGACGCTCACCGCGTGAATATTTGATGCCTCCACTGTCTACGTACTCATGAATTTATGAATCTTATTATTATAATTATATCATTGGTTGTTTTTGTATGCTACCCATTATAATACGACGTATTTGTTTATGGTTACAGATATTATGTTATCGTATAATATGTTACGTAAATTGTATGAATTTAAATATGTGTTTGGGAAATGATATTACTGTTACCACGGACGTGTGGTTTCTTTTGCTTTCATCGCTAACCCAAAATCGTGTTTAATTTTGTTTGAAGGGTAATGTACTGAACTAATTCGAAATAAGTTATGGTTTAGGGTTTATTTTACATAAATATTTAGCAAAGAACGTTTGTTACTGCAGATGTTAAAGAAAACGAAGAAGGAAGGTTGGCTTCTGCGCTCTTTATCTTGTAACTAGGTATGCCATTTTTTAACCGACTTCCAAAAAAGGAGGAGGTTCTCAATTCGACTGTATTTTTTTTCTTTTTCTTTTTTTAACCGACTTCCAAAAAAGGAGGAGGTTCTCATTTCGACTGTATTTTTTTTTTTTATGTATGTTACATCAGAACTTTTGACCGGGTAGACCGATTTCGACAAATTTTGTTTTAATCGAAAGGTGGTGTGTGCCAATTGGTCCCATTTAAATTTATTTGAGATCTAACAACTACTTTTCGAGTTATATCTAATAATGCGTTTTTACTTGACGCTTTTTTCGTCGACCTACGTTGTATTATACCGCATAACTTTCTACTGGATGTACCGATTTTGATAATTCTTTTTTTGTTGGAAAGGGGATATCCCTAGTTTGGTACCATGATAAGGAAACCAGGATCTGATGATGGGATCCCAGAGAAATTGATGGAAATTCTTGAAAATCCGCAATAACTTTTTACTTGGTGTACCGATTTTATTTTTACTTTATTTTTTATTTTTATTTTTTATAATTCTTTTTTTGTTGGAAAGAAGATATCCTTAGTTTAGTACCATGATAAGGAAACCAGGATCTGATGATGGGATCTCAGAGAAATCGAGGGAACTTCTTGAAAATCCGCAATAACTTTTTACTGGGTGTACCTACCGATTTTGATAATTTTTAATTTAATCGAAAGCTGATATTTGTCATGTGGTCACATATAAATTTTATTGAGATCTGATAACTACTTTTTGAGTAATCTTTGATAACGCGCAGTTACTTGACTATTTTTTTGTCGATCTACGTTATATTACTCGTCGATGTAATTGAAGTCTGTTGTTTTTTCGTTTGCGAGCAAACACATTTTTTAATGTATGTTACATCAGAACTTTTGACCGTGTGGACCGATTTCGACAAATTTTTTTTTAATCGAAAGGTGGTGTGTGTCAATTGGTCCCATTTAAATTTATTTGAGATCTAACAACTACTTTTCGAGTTATATCTAATAATGCGTTTTTACTTGACGCTTTTTTCGTCGACCTACGTTGTATTATACCGCATAACTTTCTACTGGATGTACCGATGTACCTACTGGATGTATTGGAAAGGAGATATCCCTAGTTTAGTACCACTATAAGGAAACCAGGATCTGATGATGGAATCCCAGAGAAATCGAGGGAAATTCTTGAAAATCCGCAATAACTTTTTACTGTGTGTACCGATTTTAATAATTTTTAATTTAATCGAAAGCTGATGTTTGTCATGTGGTCACATATAAATTTTATGGAGATCTGATAACTACTTTTTGAGTAATCTTTGATAACGCGTAGTTACTTGACTATTTTTTCTTCGATCTACGTTGTATTACTCTTCGATGTAATTGAAGTCGGTTTTTTTTCGTTTGCGAGCAAACACAATTATTGTGAAATTCGAGCAGTAGCAGTAATGCTTACATATTGATGTAATAGTATACTAGAGCAAGTTCTTCAATAATTAATTTAGAAAATAACATGTCTGCATTCATGTATTTATTTCTTTCAACTCGAAAAATAATTTACAAATTACAATTATAAAATTATATAATTTTACGAAATAAATTTAATTGATTGTACGAAAGTTGAATTGAATAGATAGGGTATCATTCCCAATGGGATTTTGGTAGTTTGTCATGTAATCTAAAACCACTGAACCGTTTGGCTTACATTCATTCAAACAAGTAAAGGTAATTTTAAAATATTATTAAATTTTGTACAAAGATGTTAGCATGTTCGAATACGTTGCGTTTTAAACTGCCCAAAACAGCTAGTCTTGTGAAGAAAGAGTCATCGCTAGAATATAACTGAACATATATAAGCTCACGTATAACACATCGTCAAAATCAGGTGATAAAACACGCAAATAATAAGAAATGAAAGACCAAGTTATGGTATGAACAATAAAATCTACGTTTGAACTGAGTATCGCTGAGTAACGTGTTTACTTTTCTGTTTTATTCAACTAGAAGCATACTATAAATGTGTGGATTTGATACGTCGATCTCGGCAGAAGATTGCAAGCTGAGATTGCGAGATAAAGTCCTGACAGAAGTGCCAACTTTTCACCTCATTATTTTTATCTCCTTTTCAGCTTTGATGGAAATATAGAAATAGCCAGTGATTGCATTAGAGTGGGTGGTATTGTGGTAGTCAAAATAAAACCAAAACTATATATACTAGAATAATGTTTTCAATGAAAGATTGATTTATTAAAATATTGAAAGATTGGTTATTATTTAACTTACAATATATAAATGTACATATATCAAGAAATGACTTAACTGTAATGTCTGTCCTTTTGTCTTATTATTTTGTCGATTTAACAACTTGTTAGAGGGAGGCTATACTGCCTGATCTTGCTATGTCAATGGATAGTAAACAGCAGATACAGAAAGCAACGTAGACAAATCTACATGTTTTGTCAGCATTTTTCAGAGATGTTATGTATGCTTAAAGACAAATTTTCATTTTTTGTAATACATGAAGAAGCCTTTGTCCAATAGTTGGTATAATTATAAGCCCCTACATGTCTAATATTATGTATGCTTAAAGACAAATTTTAATTTTTTGTAATACATGAAGAAGCCTTTGTCCAATAGTTGGTATAATTATAAGCCCCTACATGTCCTATATATATAAGGTCAACGATCTAAATAGAAGTTCAATTTGTTTATATCATTTGATAATATAACTCAAATTTTGGAAAATATTTTGGATCACACACGTACACGGATTGTACGTAAACAATTTGCGCGGGTTCTTTTTATGTAAATAGCTAATGGCAGATTTCTTGCATCAAACATCAATGATGGATCAACGATAATGTCAACAATAAATAAAATACTCAAGTTTTACAATGGTATCTATAAGTATAGAACATTTTTAACGTAAAAGACTTTCAAATTAATGTCGATATAGCGATCTATGTTTTAAGACCGGATTTTATGGGTTTATAAAAAGAAAAAAAAAATGTCTTTAAATCGAGGAACGCAAATGAGTTTTTAACTGCGAAACTATAAAAGCGAAGATCATTGAAACGGAAAAACGTGAAGTGGGATGAAATGTAGTTATAAACAAATATAAGAGTCAAGTGGTATCACGGAGTAATGGCTGATTTCAATATCATCTTTCTTTATTTCTTAGTCATTTTGCCACAATTCGTGTGAAGTTACATTTATTCGTCTCTTTGGTATAAAGGCTTCTAATAGTTCAAAACACTATAAAAGATTTTGCTAATGTCATGTAGAATCGTATGAAGTTTAAGAATTGTAATGTCTGTAGTATCATCGGAAAACAAAGACTTTTTTGGTCTTAATTTATTACGCTTGAAGGCTGTGTAAATAAAAATTCGTTCGCCTTTAAACACATAAACGATCATTAAAATAATTCAAAGAATTAGTAAGTAAATATTTATTGTCACAGTACGATACAAAAAAAGCATAATTATTTATCGTTGTGTCCATTTGTTATAAGTATTCTTTGACGGTTAGCAGGATTGACACCTTATGTCCACTTTCCTGATAACCGTCAAAGAAAAAGAATAATTTCCATAAATAAAGTTTCTAAATTTATCGCAAACTCGATATAAAATGGAAAGTTTATGATACAATCACAGCAAAGGTCAAAGCCGACGAAAATACACCAAGAAGGAACTACCTACTAAATCAATTAGAGAAAAGTCCAGAGTTCGTATCTAACGAGAAACAAACTGTTGATGAGGAGCTACACCACGAAACTTTTAGTCAATTACTACCTTGTTTTGTTTTCAGCAAAAACTTACTTATTATTTATGAGATGGTATATTTTCAACGTAAATGGATTTGGGTCACCTTTTAGTGAATATAGGGCAGTGAATAGTCAAGGTGTTATGAAATAACATTGATGTCATACATAACTGAAACCATCCATTCATGCTCCATTTACTTTTTGGAAGATACAGAAGGTTTTGTTTACCTCGGTTTTTGTTCCTAATATATTCTAATATAATAGAGGAATTCAGTTTCATTGTTTAGTGAATATAAAAGTCAGGGAATAGTCAAGGTACTACGAAATAATGTTGATGTCATAAGTGAAAAATTATCTATTCATGCTTCATTTCAGAAGCATCGCAAGCGCGTTGCCGACCTAATCCCCAATTCCCCCCTGGATCTCTGGTCACCTTACTCACCAACAGGAACACAACACTGTTTGAAAACAGTATTATTTGCTGTGATCGTCTGTATGGTTGAGGTACTACCTCAGTCGGGCTACTCCATATTTTCTGCAGGAAATTTAATGCTATGAGGGCCCAGGTATGGGGGCCCAGGGACCTAAGTATAGAAGACTACGGACATCTAGATTTTTATTACTAACTTCGAGTATTCTAATATAAAGAAATAAAGTTTTATTGTTCGAACACACTCATCCTAGGATATTAAATTCTGATTAAAATATTTTGTTTTTGAATGTGTAGTCTCGTTGGGGTGGAGCTGTAATACGTTACGTATTGATTGAATTTTAGTTTTGAATTTGGTGATTTAATTTTGGGTTTCATTGAATTTTAGTATATTGATTTTGATTTTAGTGTTGTTTGATTGGATTTTGATTTTGCATAATTTGTTTTGTCACAATTATTGAAACTAAAATAGTTTAGGAAAAAAATGTAACTAACAAAAATATGGACATATGTCTGAAATAAATTATTATTATTATAATAATGATAATAATTATTATTATTATTAATAAAAGGAACACTGTGCAGGTAATGTATTATAACAGTACAAATGAAAAAACAGTGTCCTTAAACTTTTGCTTAAGTTTCTTCGTTTCGCTATCGTATTAAAAAAAATTGGTTTTCATTTTTTAGTTATTTAAATTTTAAATACGTTTTAATGTTTTAATATCAGTAATTGTTCCATTTTATGCTACACGCTGTGTTTATCTCAATAGATATCTAATGTATGTAATAAAAGTTTTGTAAGAAAATGTATGTAAAATGTCCCTTTTACCTTTTTTTTATTTCGACAGACACTCTTTACCACAGCTTTTATAATTGTTTTTAATTGACAGCAAATTCATCAATAGCGCAGTTATATTATTAAGATTTCGTCAACAAAAGCCTTCGAATATTCACATTAGTCGAGGTAAAATCAGAGGTACATATGAGGTAAGAAACCTGATAAAAAATGTAAAGATTTTTTGGAACGAAGTTCCTTACGGCAGACTTGACATTTGGCTGGGCGACCGAACTGAAAAAAATGTGATACTAAAACCGTAAGAAAAATATATAACGGAAGTGACGTAATATCAGTCACACGACTGTATAATATGACGTTTGTAAAACTAAAATATTACTAATAAACTTTTTTTAAATAATTTATGTAATTTTATACTGTCGACAAAAATAAATAAAGACATGTTTTTTTTGGTACGTTCCTCACTAAAGATACCAATATAGTTACCTCATTGGCAGAATTTCTTTCAATCCGCGCAGCTTTGCTCGCATCGTTAATTTACCACTGAAATGAATCTAGCTTGAATACTAGCTGTTACTTTGGTAACATTCATACCATTATCAGGAGGAAAGACCTGTTCATTAATCGATAAAACTGAAACTTCTGACCTGATTTTAATTATTCTTTCAATGAGCGTTGTAAGTAGGTTACGGTGTTGGAAAGGACTAAAGTACAAACAGCAAACAAGTATGTCAATAATTAGCAAGCAATTATATGTATAATAATAATTAGCAGCAAGTAATTGTTCTATAACACCAGAAAAATATAAGTTACCTATTTACCTATAATGTATAATTTTGGCGCGTTAGGGTAAAATGATGAGAGTAAATGTTTACGATGCGCGCGCACACCGTCATAAAAAACTGACACCCTAAAGTTAGGTAGTCAGCGCAGAAAATATAATATAACTAGCTGTGCCCGCGGCTTCGCCCGCGTTATAATCAGTTTGTCACAAAGTTTTCCCGGTAAACTTCCAGTGAAACTCTCATCAAAATCGGCTTAGCCGTTCCGTAAACCTTACTCTTGATGCCCTCTCTCCATTGGTGAAACCGCATGAAAATCCGTTCAGTAGATTTTGAGGGCATCGATCACATACGCTTTTGGGGACTTTGTTTTATAATACACTAACTGTTGCCCGCGACTCCGTCCGCGTGGTTATGAAGATATGCATTAATATTAATATGTTTAAAGCAAATTATTTTTTTATTTCAGTCACTTGAAATGCTTATCACTCTGAGTAACTTTTTCAAAGGCACAATTTAGTATAATTTAATAGTTGTTTTTATAAAACCTCTCTATACACCACATTTTTAGTTTTATTTTCAGGCTGCAGTATAAATAGCCTTTCAGGCGAACTTATAGCTGCTTTATATGTTTCACACAAACTATCAACCCCAATTAAACCCCCTTAGCGGTGGAATATCGCAAAATCCGTTCTTAGCGGACGTCTACTAACTATAATCTACCTCCCTGCTAAATTTCATCTTTGTCCATCCTAGATGGATAGATCATCCAGCTGTTTTTGAGTTCTCGTGATGAGTGAGTAAGTGACCTTTCTATTATATATATATATATATATATATATATATATATATATATATATATATATATATATAATAGAAAGTTCTATATTCACCATCTATAGAGTATAAATTTCAAATTTTAAGTCTCTTACTTCAAAAACATAGGACTTTCATACAAACTTCCAACCCCCGTTTTACCCCCTTAGGGGTCGAGTTTCGTAAAATTCCTTCTTAGCGGATGTCTACGTCCTATAAGAAACCTACCTGCCAATCATTACAGCCTATACAGTCCACTGCTGGACACAGGCCTCCACAAGTTCTGTTCTTATTCTGTTCTATTATATCCTATTCTGTTCTGTTCTATTCTGTCTTATGCTGTTCTATTCTGTTCTATGCTGTTCTATTCTGTTCTATTCTGTTCTATTCTGTTTATTCTGTTCTGTTCTATTCTGTTCTATTTTGTTCTGTTCTGTTCTGTTCTATTCTGTTCTGTTCTTATTCTGTTCTATTCTATTCTGTTCTGTTCTATTCTATTTTGTTCTCTATTATGTTTAGTTTTGTTCTATTCTGTACTATGCTGTCCTATTCTGTTCTGTTCTATTCTATTTTGTTCTCTATTCTGTTTAGTTTTGTTTTGTTCTTTTCTGTTCTCTACTATTCTGTTCTCTACTATTCTCTTCTGTTCTGTTCTATTCTGTTCTATTCTGTTCTATTCTGTTATATTCTTTTCTGTTCTATTCTGTTCTATTCTTATTCTGTTCTATTCTATTCTATTCTGTTCTATTCTATTCTTTTCTGTTCTATTCTGTTCTATTCTTATTCTGTTCTATTCTATTCTATTCTGTTCTATTCTATTCTTTTCTGTTCTATTCTGTTCTATTCTGTTCTGTTCTTATTCTGTTCTATACTATTCTGTTCTATTCCATTCTATTCTGTTCTGTTCTATTCTATTCTGTTCTATTCTATTCTATTCGGTTCTGTTCTATTCTGTTCTATTCTATTCTGATCTGTTCTATTCTGTTCTATTCTGTTCTATACTGTTCTATTCTGTTCTATACTGTTCTATTCTGTTCTATTCTGTTCTATTCTGTACTATTCTGTTCTGTTCTATTCTGTTCTCTTCTATTCTATTCTGTTCTATTCTATTCTGTTCTATTCTATTCTGTTCTATTCTATTCTGTTCTGTTCTGTTCTATTATATTCTATTCTATTCTATTCTATTCTGTTCTGTTCTATTCTGTTCTATTCTGTTCTATTCTGTTCTATTCTATTCTGTTCTGTTCTGTTCTATTCTGTTCTATTCTATTCTGTTCTATTCTGTTCTGTTCTATTCTATTCTGTTCTATTCTATTCTGTTCTATTCTGTTCTGTTCTATTCTATTCTATTCTGTTCTGTTCTTATTCTGTTCTATTCTATTTTATTCTGTTCTGTTCTATTCTATTCTGTTTTATTCTATTCTGTCCTGTTCTATTCTATTACATTCTATTCTGTTCTATTCTGTTCTATTCTATTCTGTTCTGTTCTATTCTATTCTGTTCTGTTCTGTTCTATTCTGTCCTATTCTGTTCTATTCTGTTCTATGCTGTTCTATTCTGTTCTATTCTGTTCTGTACTATTCTGTTCTGTACTATTCTGTTCTATGCTGTTCTATTCTGTTCTATTCTGTCCTGTTCTATTCTGTTCTGTTCTGTTCTATTCTGTTCTATTCTGTCCTGTTCTATTCTGTTCTGTTCTATTCTGTTCTATTCTGTCCTGTTCTATTCTGTCCTGTTCTATTCTGTTCTGTTCTATTCTATTCTGTTCTGTTCTATTCTATTTTGTTCTTTATTCTGTTTAGTTTTGTTCAAATTTCAAGTCTCTTACTTCAAAAACATTTTTTTTTTTTTTTATACATAGATAGGCTGGCGTTTGACCGCTATTTCACCTGATGATAAGTGAAAATGCGGTCTAAGATGGAGCACGCTTACCTAGAAGCAACCTATTCACTCGCGACTTAAAGATCCCCAGGTCATAGCTTTCAGGAAACACAGACGCTGGTAGAGAGTTCCATTCTTTGGCCGTACGGATCAAGAATGTACTAGCGAATCGCTTAGTGCGTATAGGGGGAATGTCAACCATATAAGGGTGACGTAACGCAGAGCGTCTGGTTGTACGATGATGGAAGGGGGAGGGGGGAATCAGGTCATGGAGTTCTTGCGCACACTCTCCCCTCATAGGACTTTCATACAAACTTCGAACCCCCGTTTTACCCCCTTAAGGGTCGAGTTTCGTAAAATCCGTTCTTAGCGGATGCCGACGTCCTATAAGGAGCCTGCCAAATACATCTACCTGCCAAATTTCAAGTTCGTAGGTGTTATAGTTTCGGAGATTTCGTGATGAGTGGCCTTTCGCTTTTATATATGTATAGATTATAGATATTATAGATTATAGATAAATAACACACAAACACACTTGTTTTTTTAATTATTAATTAGCAAAATTAAGTTTTTGTGTAGTGACTCTCATTATAGCGATATTCTATGAAAAATACAAGTGTAGGTACACTGAAAAATCATCGTTTTAGTAGATAATCTGGGTTCAATTGACACCCTTTGGGTAGAAACGTTAAAAAGGTCAATGTTCGCTAACTGTCTTGACTTGAAGATAGCCTCGTCCGCTTTGTGTTTCGTACAAAACTTAATCTGATATGTGCCGTTCAAACGGGCATACAAAGACGCGGTCGCAGGGGAAATTACCCGGGTAACCGGATAATTCGTCCTTGTCTAAGACCGTCATATGGGTACGACGCGTCGCGTTTTTAGTGATTCTGTGACTGTAAATGAAAATTATTTGTCGTATTTTATAATTTTTTTTTTATCTTGTATTTCAACTTTTACAAATAACCTGTTATATTATACATATACTAGCTGACTCGGCAGACGTTGTCTTGCCGCTAAACGCTATTTAAAAATAGTGGTTGATCGTAGAGGGTTGAAAATTTAGGGTTGTATGTATTTTTTAATGTTGTATCATAAAAAAAATATTTAAAAATTAAAAATAAATAAATAGGGGCGGACAACCCTTAAGATTTAGGGGGATGAAAAATAGATGTTCGATTCTCAGACCTACCCAATACGACACAAAATTTCATGAGAATCGGTCAAGCCGTTTCGGAGGAGTTTAACTACAAACATCGCAACACGAGAATTTTATATATTATATTACCTGGCGAACTTCGTAATACCATTGTTTTTTGAGAATATAAAAGGCGTTCGACACCTAACTACGTTCCTTCAAATGGGGGGTAAGTGTAATAGATCAGGTTCCACGTGAGAAAGAATGATCTACTCTGACAAGGTACTTCTGCATAACCGTCCAAAGAGCGCGTAAATAATAAATAACATTATACGAGTAAAAGAATTATTTCCAATAGGCAGTTCTATAGTTGTATTCGTCAGTTAGTAGGAATTTTCCCTTTGAAGGCGTGTTTACGTGATCACGAAAGGTGTCAAATTAGTCAAACTAAAAAATGGGCTAAGAATTATTTTTTCACGCGGAACGTGATATTTTACACACAGAACCCACATTTGTAGGAACGTAGTTAGATTCGAACACTGTATAGATGTTTTAAGTTTTCTCATGTACAAACCTTGCTCTGATAGTATTTTTTTATTTTTATTTTATTTAACAATTTATGTACACTAGGACAGCAAAAGGAAATAGCTCTTATAAACAATGCTGGTACAAAGGCACTACTTATCCCATGATGGAATCTCTTCCAGTAGTCCTGCCACAGTAAACTTATAATCAGTCGCAAAATTAGCGTGTACAATCTAAATATAGATATAAAAATATAAATATAATATATAATAAATACATAATTATACAATATATAAATGCACACATACATAATAATGTATATACACGTAGATACAAATAATACGATACTTATACTCGTACATACACGCATACACATATACTATACATAATATATAGTAATGTAAATAAAAACAATATATCCAATTTGATCCATTCGTTCGGAAGTTAACGTGTTCATACCTACTCATTTTTACATATATAGATCATCATCATCATCATTACAGCCTATACAGTCCACTGCTGGACACAGGCCTCCACAAGTTTACGCCAAAAATAACGTGAACTCATGTGTTTTGCCCATAGTCACCACGCTGGGCAGGCGGGTTGGTGACCGACATATATAGATAATGTACCTTAATAATAAGGATAACACCCTAAAATTTGACACTTTTCATGAACGAATTGTAGAAAAACCTCGAAAATTTATTAAAGAAATCATTTTAGAGATTAATTTTTATTTATATAGATAGGCGTATTTATAAGTTGTTTTTAACTCTTAAAATTTTCGCTCCAAGAACAATAGGACATTATAAAATGTGTAATTACACCTTAATAACAAACGAAGACAACTTTCTTCAGTTAATATTCGAAATTTACGTAATTTGAAATTTAATTATATGTGTTGTTACTTAATTACTAGCTTCAGCTTTAATTTACGTTTTATTAATTAACATTTCCTCGCGACTTTATTTACCCTCTGCAACTGAGGTAAACGATCTTGCTGATGTAACGTCCATCAGAACCCAGCAGAACGCTGTACTCACGTCTCTGAGATACCGATACCTCGTAACACCAAAAGTCAGCATGGTGCGGTCTTCCAGCCGCGAGTGTCTCGGTTTCAGAAAATATTTTAGGAAGGTACTAAGCGAGAAAGTAGTAGTTTAGAAATGGTGACGGACTGACGGTGGTTTGGTCAGCGGTGTCTAACAGATTACCACCAATTGCAGTAGCAGTTTGCAGACGATTAAATTTTTTTAAATTACCTTGTATTATAATTTTTTTATTTTATTTTATAAAAATAGGTCGACCAAAAAGCGTACGGCTCACCCGATGGTAAGCGAATACCGAAACTTATAGACGTCTGCAACACCAGAAGGACCGCAAACTCGTTGCTGACCCTTTCTCCGATTCCCCCCATAAGCTCTGATCACCTTACTCACCAACAGGAACAAAACACAGCTTGAAAGTATTATTATTTATCTGTGATCTTCTGTAAGGTCGAGGTATTGCTATAGTCTTATAATATTATTTAAAACGAGATTTTTATTACGAGTTAAAAGACTCGTAAGTGAATAAAAAATAAATCGCTTAATTTGTTAAAACAACTCTAGAACAGCTGTATCAGTTTAATTATTTTATTTTATTTTGTAATACTATGTGTAAGGTTTTTGAATGAAAAACTTAAGTGTCAACAAACAAAAATATCGTTCTCAGTCTATATTTTTGTGTAACATAATTCTGATTTCATTTGCGGAAATGATTTCCGAGGAGACCGGATATTGACTGTGTACTTCAAGGTCTTCAGTTGCGGAACCGAAGCACTTCGAATATTGGTTCAGCGACATGTCTTCTGTGATTCTGTACTAAGGCTTCTGATGCTAGCATTCTAAATGCTGATTGTACCTTGAGGATCAAACTGCTATCTTTTTATGTAATATATTTATGATTTCATTTGCGGGAATGATTTCCGAAGAGATAGGACACTGACTGTGTATTTCAAGGTCTTCAGCTGCGGTACCGATGCACTTCGAATATTGCTTGAGCTACTACAAGTTTTCTGTGACGCACAACTAGGGGTTGTGATGCTAGGATTCTGGATACTGATCGTATCTTGAGGATTTATCCTATTGGCCAGAAGGTATGCTTGTTGATGTTCGACTGAAAAAAATATATATTCAAACTAATCTTTTTAATCAGTGTAAATATAATGTAATTTGCAGACGCACATAGAGTGCAGATGTATTATATATAGACCCAAATGTATTTCAGTCTAATATAAGTCTTTGAGGGTACGCTTGCTAATGTTAGACTGATAATAATAAAAAAAACCGTGCTTGCGTACAAAGTACTTCTTTGGCAAACTAATTTTAAAGTCACGTTTATATTTTTTATACAAATCTAAAGCTTTAGATTTCCGTTCCAGCGCCATCTAGTTAGTTTGCAATGTTATACTATCGATGTTATTTTAACAACCTTTGTAGTTTCTATAGTTCACGCTAGGTGGCTCTATGTACCAAAAACTACATTTACTGCTGTTCGATAAAAACGTTGCCGTTTCATCCGTAAAATTTTTACCCTTATGCCCCTCAAAAATGTTTTACAAAAAAAAAAAAAAAACTGTTTAATCTCTTAAATCTAATAGTGCAAGAAAATTGTTTGGTCGAGACGCAAGTACAATAAAGTAAGTATTTAGAACTGTTTACACGCGTAGGATTACAGTTTAGCATATACAATTTCATAACAAGAATATACTGAATACAAATAAGTTAAATCTTAAAATAAATCTAGACTTCTTTAGTTCATTCTATACTTTTCAGTGTACGACATTAGCCTTTTGAACGGATATTTTTAAAGCAATCTTTATCCTTTCAGTGCAGTCCGGGGTTAGTAAATACTATTCAAAAATGAACCTTGCTGCAGAGCAGTAAGAACTAAATTATATACATTTCTTTGTTGGTAGCTGTACCTTTTCAAAGTAAATTTGCTCTTAAACATTAGAATAGGAGAGAATGAAACAGATAGACAGGCAGACAAAAGAATCGCACGGATTATTTCCAAAAAGAAAAAAGTGACTTTATTAAAGTTGTATGTACTCCCCTTGATAAGTTCATTTAATATTGATAGGGAAAAAGTGATGTTAATAATTATTTCTTAGTAGGTACTTGGATTGATTGATATTTAAAATTGATTATTTTATAAAGGTTGTTAAGCGCTTTAAAGTGGACTATGTGCTACCTCAACTTTAATTTTAAAAATCAATATTGTCAGTACTAATATAAGCCGTTAACGCAGTTTGTAGTGACCCTGCTTTCTGCTCCAGTTTGTGGGTTCGATTTCTGCCTAGAGCCTGGGTGTTATATATAAATTTATTTGTATATTTGTTTATAAGTATTTATCAACAAAAATGTAGCTATGTCAGCCGGCTGTTATCTATAACATAATCATTAAGTTGTTTATCGTAGGAACAGACGACCGTGTGTATATGTTATAGGTAGACACATTGATATATAAATTATGTTTTTAACTTTTATAGTTTTATGGTTATTAATAAAGGCCCTTATAAAAAAATAATAAGAATGAACAGACTAAATAATTGCTAATATTTTTCATCAGGCACTATGCATATCTTAAGATTTGTAATTCTATTAATTTAGTTCCATCTTTAAAATTAAACGAAGGTTGTTATCTCAACCACGGCTATTAATCTCTTTCGTGTATTCATTATTCTACTTGACATTGGCGAAATCGTCTGTGCGTTTCTGATAACATTGAAAGCCATTAAAACGAATTAATACAGTTATAAATAGGTTTTGATATTAAAAAAATACACCCACTATGGTCAGCACATTATTTGTTTTGTGTAACTAACTTACTGATTCGTCGTATAGCGGCTTCGATTCTTCGTTCGAAGATTGTACCGACGAGCAGGAACAGCACCACTGCTAATATGATCGGTCCGAATGACTTCCACATAAATGATCTGTAAGATACAGTTATGATGAGGATTATTGCAGAAACATAAGATCATCGGAGGTCGAAGACTTAATGTAAATAAACGTTTAGACTGCGATTTAAACCTCGGTGGTTTTAGATTGCTTACTAATGCTCTTATAACCTATAATATGTAGCCAGGATCCGTGGGTGTTGCTACCACAGTTAGAATATTTGACCATTGTCATAAATCGATAACTAATGTATGATACTCATAAATGAGTCGAAATGTCGACTAACGAGTGTAAAATGACAGCTCTCGCTAAATAAAGAATCGAGTAGTAAAAAAAATGATGATTGAAGATTTGTGAAAATTGTGACAAAAAGGCGAGTAAATCCGCGTGTTGAATCATGCATATTTTTCAACTCACCATACCCAGTAACGAGATAAACTCTAATCAAATTTCTCGATATATCTTTGCTAAATAGCGGGAAATAAATATTTCAGACAGTAACAAGCTTATGAGAATACTCACATAAAATAATTATATTGTATATTTTAATTTTTTTGGACTATAAATAGTCATAATATTTTATAAACGTGGCTTCATAGTTTTTAAATTATTTTTATTTAAGCATAAACAGATAAATTGTGTAGTTACAAAATATGTGTCAGGATAATGTGTGCCAGTATTTTAAGTTTGACTTTGACATTAAAAGTTATTTTTTAATACTTTTCAAGGAGAATATATAACGAAAAGTTTTTATATTAATATTATTTAACTTAATATCGAATATTATCTCATTTATATTGTTGCAGTAGGAATAAGCTTTAAGAAATTTATTTAACCATCTGCAATACTTACTCGAAGTACATATATTCAAAGATTCGATGTTATGTAGTTTAGCAGTTCGTAAAATTAATATAGAAAATCACATTACAATTGTTCATAAAAAAAATAAACAAAATAGGAAGTGATGCATTATTTCGCACAGTTTGTCAACCGGCCCATTAGCTCAGTTGGTTAGAGCGTCGTGCTAATAACGCGAAGGTCGCGGGTTCGATCCCCTCATGGGCCACGAAAACATTTTTATAATTTTTTTAATACATATTATTTTTCTTTTTTTTTGTTTCAATTAATGCTATTTTTATTTGAAAATACATCATTACTTTACTATTGAAAAGAATCCCTAACACAAATTAATTACAATTTTATAATAGCATCAAAATGAAGAAACAAAAACGCGCTTTTGCTGACAAAATTTCTTTTGGAATGGTCTAGATTTTTCATTTTGAAATAAGCTCCTCATTCAATAGCTAGGTACAGCCATCATGTTATTACCTTGGCCTGCAGAAACTACTTTGCTAAAAATGATCTTGCGGCGAAGATAATCTCTTAGGAGATCATCTGCTATTTCTCGCCTTTCTGATGGCGGTCGCTCTGTGGCTTTATACAGACTGTTGGTTTTTTATGAAAATTAATTTAGAATTTTTGATAAAGGTAACTTTAGAATTTGTTATTTTTGTTTCTATCTATATCTTACATGTACATATATATGTAGGTATAGAGAAGTGAAACGCCGAAATATATGTGGTAGTGAGGTAGATGATATGATATAAAACTGATCATAAACAATTATAATTATTACAAACCCTACATAAATAAAAATGGATCGCTAAATTTGTTAAGCTAATAATTAGCTAAACTCGAAAACTACTGTATCAATTGTAGCCGATTTTGTATAAAGTTTTCTAATAAAATTTAAATCTGAGGAAAATTTCAGAAAATTTACAATCATTTCAATTTTTCGGTTATTACACTTCGCGAGTTTAATATAAATATATATATTTGTCGGCACCTGTGCTGTCGTAGGCAATTAGCAAGGAATTTATAAACAACAGATGCACCGATCATGCTACCTAGCACATCGTTCAATTGTCACCTACCTTCACTCACTCTATTACTCGAGTCATTCTGACGTGTATAAAACGATAGGTGCACGATGCACTTGTTGTATCTTGCTAGTAGCTTAAACTAGACTCTTTCAATAATTAATTTGTGAAAACGAATTATCCGGAATTGAATCAACCGAATGCTAACAACTCTTGTGTTACCTTACATTGTGATTAACCAGTGTGACCCACTTCTTTCCTACAAATTTTTAAAGTGCAATCAATATGTAAATAGATCATTCAAAATACAAACAAAAATAAAAACATAGTTACTTACATAAGCGTATATTTTTATCACCTGTAACATTTGTTAACATTCTGTATAAAACGTTGTCAAGCCGTGGTGCCGGATAAAAACCGTGCCGTAAAGATTTACCGGACATCTGCTTGCGCCCCGTGATGAGAAATCCGGCCGACACTGATGTTTACGTCGCTTATTTAAATAAATAATATATTTCTAAAATTTTTGAAGTAACTGATTAACTCAACAATAACCAAGTAATTAATAAGTATATGTATTTATATGTATGTATAAGTGTATGTATGTACATATGAGTGTATGTATGTATGTCTATGTTTAATTATTTGAATAATTATTATAAATTTATTGTAACTTGTACACCAATGCAGACCATTTCCTTTGCTCTAAGGTTGCCTGGAAGAGATCGCTCTTTAGCGATATGGCCGCCTTTTGTACCTAGTGTATAGTGTTAAAATCTTTTTTAATATTTTGCTGTGTATAATATTATTTCTGTTTTTGGTGTACAATACATTGTATTGTTATTATTACTATTGAAGTATTACTGAAGAGTGACTTTACTGAATGAATCGTTTTCTGAATATAACGACCGGCCTTCAGTATATTCGTACTAGGAGTACGGTCTGATTGATAGTAAGCGCTTACCGAAGACTATGAACGCCTGTAGCAACAGAACCTAGTCCCGCTGTCAACTGTTTTTTTAAAATCTGAATGATGTACAAAATTATTAAGTCCGTTTTTTCAAAAACTAAGAAAAGGGCCACTTGCAATAATGCCAATGTTAGAATTTGGTATTAAAAAAAAATAAGCTTTTGGAGGTAGTTAGTTTTTAATGCGTTGGTACAACTAAAAACCTTATACTCAATGACTTACACTGATAAAAGAATAAATGGGACGATAAATCATCATCATCATCATTACAGCCTATACAGTCCACTGCTGGACATAGGTCTCCACAAGTTTACGCCAAAAATAACGTGAACTCATGTGTTTTGCCCATAGTCACAACGCTGGGCAGGCGGGTTGGTGACCGCAGGGCTGGCTTTGTCGCACCAAAGACGCTGCTGCCACGGACTGGACACTGCCCCACTGGACGACACCCCAAACATAATCTCACAAACGCTCAGACTACGACAAGCATCAGTATGGCCTATATGGCCGCTTCACCAACTCGTTAAGTAGAAATTTACGAGTGAAACCACAATTTAGTTCTAGTACGTGATAAAATGTTTCACGTGACCAAAGTTCTAATTTAGGTCAGCTTGCATTTCAATAGTACCTCGTTAGTTTTTCGATTCAGAGCTGAATGCTTTATATGAAGATTATCGTATTATGTTTTAGAGACGTTGAAAAAGTATTTTCTAGGTCATACAAGTTATTCGTCATACAGTCGCCATGTTTTTAAAAAATATATTCATTTATTTAGATTATTTCATTGGATTATGATTTCGACAATGTCGCGTAGAATGGAAAAAACACAAAGGATTGGTGGGAGCGATCGAGATAACAATCTCAATATAATATCTACGATTTTATTTTTTGTGCTACCCACACATTAGAAATTATATTGAGATTCTAAACATTTTTGAATATCATATCAAAAATGTTTAGAATCTCAATATAATTTTGAAGACTTTCGAAAATAGTAGATCCTTTATGATTAATCCTTAACCTAGAATAGAATTTGATGACACTCAATAGAGTTAAAATAGCATGGATATTTTTATTTATTTATTTATTTAAAAAGTGGAAAAAAGTAGACACGGAATCGTTGTAATATTTACAAAATAATACCTATAATAAAAAAAATATTACATTGAACTTAATATAACGACACAAAAAAATCACTCCTTTTCTTTACGATGTTCTTAAAAATGTGTTAATCATTTACTATTGTTTGAAAAAATGTGATATTGAAATACAAGTGCTTCGGTATATTGATATTGTTGAAGAGAACAAGGACATTTCTATGAAGACAATTGTATTGGCAGTACTTGTACAACAGTATTATTTTTCATATTAGGTAGGTTTTTGAGTTTTTATATTACTTTTAAGTATTTTCATAGTGAACGCAGTTCAATTTACCTTCAAAACATTGCTATTAGATATAATTCAAATTATATTGTAGAAACCTTCAAAGGTTCGTCGAATAAGTGAACGTATAGTAAAAAAAATAAATATGGGCCGTCACGTGAGAGCTGACAGATGTGAAACATTTAATTAACATTTATTCTCTTTATATATACAATAATCATTTCAAAAATTTCTTTAAAATCGCGACAACTCCTTTTTTTATATAGTATAGTATATATATTCCATCATATAGCGTGACGATGCGTCGCCACGGCTTGTATCGCCACGCCAACAATCAGGTTTATCCTTGCACATAACAAACAGATATGTTAATCTTTTAAAATGAAATCATTGACATGACAACACATCAACAATCTAGGAGTAACTCGTTAACGACAATGATGCAATCAGTTAACGTTTTAGCAAATTCGAACGAAATTCTCAAAGTTACTTCTTGCTCACAGATAAAACTCGTTAACATTCCGCTCACGTGCAACTACAAAAACAATTGACACGCAACAAATCGGGCCGAATGGCCGACGAAACCGGCTGTAGCCGGTCCGCAGTAGTGCGTTTTGGATAATACTGGAATCACGTTTCCATTGACGAGCTGTTTTATTTGAAGCCAAGGTAAAAAAAAAAACGCTTCTTGAAATGTCTTTTATATTGGAATAAATATGGCGTAATTTAAAAACTGGGCTAAGATCTAGATTAGGTAAAACCGAATTTCGGGACCGTAGGGAGATGGGGGAGGGGAGGGTGGGGAACACTACCCCTGGTACCACTATCACACCTCGGAACCCCATGGTTATGGAGATATCGATGGTTAAAGTTTTGAGGTTAGAAGAAGATTTGGTCAATCGTTAGTTAAGTGGCCTCCAATTTATGGGGTGAAATGGGGGTGGGAGGGTAAAGGGTGGTGGGGAGGGTGGGTTTTTTAGCCCCCCGTAGTGTGCGTTTCGCGTAAACCCCGTGGTTTCGAAGATATCGTGTTTGAAGTTTTGGGGTTAACTTTACGTGATTCAGAGATATTACAATACCTTAGAGCTCCGTGTCTGACTCCACCTTAACTCCGGTGCAGCGGGAAGTGCACTCATATGCTCCATTCGAATGACCAATTCTTCTTCTAACCTCAAAACTTTAACCATGGATATCTCCATAACCATGGGGTTCCGAGGTGTGACAGTGGTACCAGGGGTAGCGTTCCCCACCCTCTCCCCCCCCCATCCCCCCACGGTCCCGAAATTCGGTTTTACCTAATCTAAAGCTTTACCAAAAACTGTAGAAGGTGAAGATTAAAAAGTGATTTCTTTAAATATTTACATGAGTCTACACTCTTGAATCATTCCTAGTGTTAGTCCTATTTGTTATTTAGTTTTAGTCCTATAGTTCATCATACGTAAAACCGAGGTTTGCTGTGTTTTTTTCTTCCCGTAGGTGATGTAAGAGGCGACTAAGGGATAACACAGTTTTACTACCACCTTGGAACTTATAAAGCCGACCAATGGCGGGATAACCATCCAACTGCTGGCTTTGAAATACACAGGCCGAAGATGGGCAGTATCGTCTTCGGTGCGACAAAGCTAAGCCCCACGCCACTTTTGGCGCAAACTTGTGGAGGCCTATGTCCAGCAGTGGACTTTTTTTTTGCGTCTCATCAATAATTGCATCGCTTCAAGTGCAAGGAGAGCATATTGTGTGCCTGCGTGTTCTGAGTCTGTCCCCCATGTCATGAATGTAAAAATCGGCTATGTGTGGGAATATTCTTAAAATATTATAAAAATAGCGTGAGCTTATGTGTTTTCCCCATAGTCAACATGCTAAGTAGGCGGGTTGGTGACCGCAGGGCTGGCTTTGTCGCACCAAAGACGCTGCTGCCCGTCTTCGGCCTCTGTCGCCTCTTACGACACCCACGGGAAGAGAGGGGAAGACTATATTCTTTACTACCGTAGCCACCCAGCGATAATTATATATTAAACGTAAATTATATGTTAAAGTAACAATATTTCTAGATGAAGATAAAAATAAATATATTTTTATCTTCATCTAGAAACATTTTTTACATTTTGCTGTACAAGAAATTAGAAATAAAATAACGCTTATGTGGCTATAACCACACACACTTCCACGTACTAAGACAGATTGTACGATCTACAGCTTTAGTCGACAGTAAACTAATAAAATAAGATTAATTTAAAAATAACGTAAAAATTTTAATAGGTTCCGGGAAAACTCAAGTTATTACTTTTTTATACCTCTCATGAACTTAATAAGGCTAAAGAATTTAGCCCGGTAAGTTTTTTCATTAAATTTCTACAAAATCGACCAATTTGCGTATCTAGTGGGTGTTAACTAAGGGCTGTAGGTGTTAATAAATTAAAGTATGAAAAAAAAGTTATCTTATTAGTTCGAAATGAATCTCATTTGAATACTTTTCGGATTTTTTAAGTAAGTCTCCGATTTCTTATCAAACGTTTCAGTTAAAGGCTAACATTTAATAAATTATTTTAGCCAGTGTTAGGTTAGGTTAGTAATTTTAGGAAATGTATTTTTAGGAAAACAAAGGCGATAATTATAGACCTAGCTTCTAGGACTTAAACTGTTCTATTATTTTTATAACACCCTTAATTAGACAAGATTAAACAAAAATCAGTTTTTCTGAAAAAGTAAATAGGTTTTATTTGATATTTTTTACAATGCGATCAAATTTAATAAGTTCCCAATGTTTACAATGGAAACGTACCTACTGTGGTCTCCACTAATTGCTACGTGGTCCGTATCAGAAGATTGTCGATGGACCCTCCCGATTAATTCGCCCGAAATAGGTAATAGGCTGTGATTAAGATGAGGGTCCGTTGATGCTGTTTTCAGTACACGAATATTGAATTCAGTTCGTCAGACCTGTGTAATGAGTAAAACGGATTTGTTTAAAAGCAACAATTATGGCGAATTTTGAAATTAGTTTATCAATACTAGGAAGGTTTTGTGTGTTTTAAATATGTTATTTTGTATAAATATTAATATTGAACTTTTTTTAATTCGTTTATATACGAATAGGTCGGCAAACAAGCGTACGGTTCACTTGGTAGTATCGCCTAGTTGATATCGTTTTACCCTTTTTAAAGTGTTGCATAATGATCACTAGCCCGTTGGCGCAGTTTGTAAAAGCCTTCACCTATGCTCCTAAGGTTGTGGGTTCGATTCCAAACTGAGTCTGGGTGTAATATTTGTATTTATTTATTTATATACATCTATTATATGTGTATTTAATGTTATAAGATATTTGTTTATACATAAAACCTGGCATTTCAACAGAATATTATAAATAGTAGCAAGTTTATTTAGTAGAATATAATCGTAGCTGTCAAAATATATCGCCATGGAAGTAAAATCTTTACTATACGATATAGAGTAATGAGAAAGAAAAAAAAAGTAATGAAAATATTCATTTCGCCATAGGTTATACACACTTAAAAAATGTCATCCTAAAAAAAATTGTAACAAAAACAATAAAAGTTAAAGCATATCATCAATTTAAAATTCATCTTAGCATTAGGTAAATTACAAACTTAGGTAATGTACCTATTGTTATCCAGCAACCATAACTTGGTTACAATATTTGGTACACACTAAATCCTGATGTCTTGGTAGACATCTCCTTATCTAATTATAGACTTTATAAAATTTTATAAAATAAATAAATAAATGTAGGAAGAGAATAAAACTTAGTGTGTGCTCAAGACCGCACGGCAGAAGTAAAAACTTTATTGGTAATCGTAATCAAGCAATAACGCAACAAGTCCTGAGTTCAACCGATCGAGCCTTTCACCGTTCAGCAGCGAAGAGCAGCTGTTTGTATCTTTTTCGCTCGGGTACACTCGGTGGTTCCGAGTTTACCCGATCGAGCCTTTCACCTCAGAGCGTGACGGATCAGCTAACTTACTACCTACGAAAACATGTGTATGTGGTGCGCCAAAAGAAATTTCACTTAAAAAAGCTGTAGGAAAAGAAACCTTTGTAATAGAACCGGATACCTGTATGCTATGAGATGGGTCGTAAGATACGCATATTGTTCAACGTGTTGGCGAACTATGTGGCATGTTAAGCCCCTTATCCTTCTTCTTAAGCTCTAGTTAAGTACAGTGAAATTTGCAGGATGTTTGAGTCAAGTGGATCTGGTCGACAGTTTTCAATATCTTGTATGGCAAGAGCGAATACAAAATTAAGAACTTCATTAAAAGTCCTACCTTTTATATTAAATATTATTTATATGCCTTATTTTCACATTATATCGGTAGAAATATTTTCCCTGGCGAACATAAATAATAGAAGTAATTAAAAATAGATCAAGATACAGTAAAATGTAAAAATTAAACAAAACGAAGTTGTACCCATTGACGTGACCATAGATTTACTGCTATTACTGACCTTAGACAGGGACCTCTCAAATAGCGGAAGATTAGGTCCATTGTAACAATGACGGTAGTTCGACCAAGAGGTTTTAATGGCCAGTATTTTGGAGGATTGCGGACGAAATGCAATTCATTATGGACCCCGAAATGAGATCCATTGTTCGTCAAGATAAAACAAAGCAGGAAAATTAAGGAGGTCTCGGTCGTTCGACTCAGTCATTGAATACAGGGTGTTACACCAAAAAAAAAAACCCGAAAAGATGTTTTTTTCACTTCCCACCGTCGGTTGGACGCTCGCTGAATTAAAGGGATTTCGTTTACGTTTTAGTTCATTTTGTCCGTCTATGCAAACAATGGACGTGGGGAAAAAAAATTCAACTTGCGAGCAATAGAAATCCCGAAAGTGGGCCAGTTTATTACGTACACAAAGAATCAGTTTGTGCGCTAGTTGCCCCTATTTTTACCAGAGTTTTTTCTTTTTCTTTTAAAAGGATTTTTATTCACCTTCCTCGTAACCGTTTTAGACATTTATTTTTCGAATAATTTTTTCTTCGTGGTTATTAACAGACATTTTTTATTAGTAGTTTTTCTAGACCGTCAAGTCTGTCAAATGTACGATTTTTAATTTTTATTTGTGGTATAGTACCAACGACACTTTACATGCGTTATTTTTCCTTACAGTACAGTGAAGATGGGTTGTAAGATCTGATTTCAACCAGTGGTAGCTTAATAACATATTTTATCCGAAACACTATTTTGTTTTATTTTTATTTTATTTAAGTAAGTAAGTAATTAATATAATTTCAAATACATTATTATGATTATAACCACTCTGATGTAGTAGTACGAAAATCTGCCTAAAACAACGACTGTTTACGGGTTGGATTCCTGCTTGAAATGGATATTTGCATTTGTACAATTTTTTTTCGGTTTGGATGTGTGTCTTTATGGGTCTTCCCGTCGTGCCTAGGACAGCACGTTAAGCCGTCGCTCCCGCTTGTTATCATAAATATCTGAAAGATATCGTTACTCATAGTAGGGAACATATCTGCCAATCCGCAGTGGAACAGCGTTGAGGATTTAGTTGCAATCCTTCTGCCATGTGGAGAAAGCCCCTATGTCCAGCATTGAGATGTTACAGGCTAAATGCATATTATCACCAACCCGCCTGCCCAGCGTGGTGACTATGGGCAAAACACATGAGTTCACGTTATTTTTGGCGTAAACTTGTGGAGGCCTATGTCCAGCAGTGGACTGTATAGGCTGTAATGATGAAATGCATATTATAATGAAATATAATTCGAACTATTATTTTAGATTTTCAAAACAAAACATTTAATATATGGAAGTCATTAAAATCATGTAAATTGAATGCAATTAACTAAACAATGAATTGTCAAATAATTTTACATTTTACAATCGGTCGAAATACGAATATTTAGTCTCATAGAACAATAGACGAGTTCACGCTATCATGAGTTATATAATATATCGATATTATTTTCTCCACATTAAAAGTAATAAAGTTACACTTAACATTCTGTTAATGTTTTATATGTACCTAATCTTATCAATTAAATTATAGGTTTCAATAATTAACGCAAAATTTCTAACGATGTGCATATATAAATAAAAATATTAACTAAAGAGCATTTTTATTTACAACTTGACTTTATTAGTAAAATGACGTATCGAAAGTGCTCTTGGAGCCTATTTGAATAAAGCTATTTTTGATTTTGATTTGACTTACATTAATTTGAAAATTTAAAGAGTTAAAAAACATTTATACATTCATTTGGAAGCATATTAATTTGTATAATATTTTTTTTTTGTAAATATTTTGCAATCATATATTTACTTTTAAAAAATTTGACTGTTATTCAGAAACGTACGCCGAATTAACCGGGTATTGTTCAACGACACTTAAACGGGAAAGAGAATTAGATTTTTTTTTTTGTTTAAATACAGCTCGTGTGAATGCAAAATATTTGCAGCAAAAAGTTGAGAACAGCAATAAAAGAATGTAGTGTTTTTGAAATAGCTTTCGTAGACTGAGAGCGTTTGTGGTCTAAGTTGCGAGTTCTAACAATCAATTTAATAAATATTAATTTTTTTTAAATAAAATATTCCTTTTATTGATTATTTTCTTTTAACTATTAATTTATCTGTTCTCTTATTAGATTATTTCTTAAGTTTGGTATGAGGGAAACGACTAGTTGTATACTTGATCTGAATTTTTTATAGAACCTATATAATGCATTAGAAAAAAGTTTTTAATGGATAGTACTTTGACTTACAATTATTTACCTCTGTGTTGTACTTTGACTTACAATTATTTACCTCTGTGTTGAACTGTGTACGTTTATTTGGATTCCTGCATCAAGATTTCATAAATCTCAACTATATGTCATACAATATAACTCGAAAAAAAAGAAAATAACACATGATCGAACGGGAAAAAATTAAAACCGCTTTACGTTCGTGAATTATCCAGTGCAATAAACTTGGAGGCAATTAAGAGGAATGTCCGCGCAAATTGAAGCGATTTCATTTCTTACCTTGAGCAGCGGAAAACATTAGGAGCGCCGTACAATTAGGGCTGACTAGAAAGGTTACCTGACCTCTTAACATTCCTGCCATAATTCATAAAAGCGTTATTTTGCTGTGAGATTTTTTTTTCACAATTACAAGCCTCTTTAGTTTCATTTTATTTTTTACCGAAAATAGTCAGAAATAATAAATTCAGGTGACGTAGGAAAACGTCTAAAATTGTTTTCGTTAGTATGAAAAAACACATATTTTTTTCATAATACTTCTGTTAATTTGTGAGTACTCAAATTACTATCGATATAATGTATCTGTGCCGATTGATATAATTAGTCTGTAGTTTTTGTTTAGTCTGAGCTTTTGTTGTACTCTTTGTATGTAACTAACATTAATTTAAATATATCAATCCCATTTTGATCAGCACAAGTAAAACACGTTTTATTCAATTCTCTTATTTATAACAACTTCAACTACTTCTCACAAATATAAATCCCAAAAGATATGACGACACGCTTCTGACGGATCAAATTTATTTAAGACCAACTTCAAAGTGAAAGTACTCTGTAAAAACATTCATTATATTCCGTTAAGAGTTTACCTAAATTGAAAATCTTTGAAGTATTTTTAGTACTGTGTGGCTACGGTAGTCAAGAATATAGCCACCCCCTCTCTTTCTGTAGGTGTCGCAAGAGACGACTAAGGGATAACACAGTTCCGCTACCACCTTGGAACTTAAAAAGCCGACCGGTGGCGGGATAACCATCCAACTGCTGGCATTGAAATACACAGGCCGAAGACAGGCAGCAGCGTCTTCGGTGCGACAAAGCCAGCCCTGCGGTCATCAACCCGCCTGCCCAGCGTGGTGACTATGGGCAAAACACATGAGTTCACGTTATTTTTGGCGTAAACTTGTGGAGGCCTATGTCCAGCAGTGGACTGTATAGGCTGTAATGATGATGATAATGTAATGGTGAAGTATTTTAGATAACAAAGCCTACATATTATATAACTTCAGCGTGTAATATCCCACTGCTAGGCATAGGCCTCCTTCTCCATGTAGGAGAAGGATCAGAGCTTAATCCACCACGCTGCTCCAATGCGGCTTGGATATATTCATTCGGATATATTCCCTACTATGAGTAACGATCGCTATCGGGTGTACATGATAACAACCGGGACCGACGGCTTAACGTGCTTTCCAGGCAGGGTGGGGAGACCCACAAGGATTGCACAAACACCCAGACCACAGCAAACACCTGTATAGCCAATACAAACGTTTGTCATGTGCGGGGATCGAGCCCGCAACCACAAAAGCCACAAACTAGTGCTGTAATCGTTGTGCCCGTTATATAACTTGAAATATGGATATTTTATTATAATCAGAAGGAACATCGATCTGCCACTCTGCAAATGCACACTTTTTCTAATAAGTCTATAAGGGTTAAAAGTCAAGACTCTAATAAACAAATCCTGTTTACAGTATGTACGAAGATATGAATGACTGATTAATTCACAAAACTTTTGATAGTTATAAAATTTCCAGGTAACATACTACCTAAGCATGCAAATTGGTCACAGGACTGTTCTAAGTCTCGGCTACACAGACTGGATTCAAGTTTAAACTAATTCCAGACAGTCTGCACTTAGTAACTGGCTTGCTTTTAGATGGCTCACTTGACAGGTCTCTTGTCTAATTTTCTAATTTACTTGGAAATTAAGTATGAATAAACCTAGTTTTTGATTCAAGTTTTTATAATATCGCTGTTATATTATTCTTCATGTCAATGTTTAATCTTAATATATATAAATCTCGTGTCACAATGTTTGTCCGCGATGAACTCTTAAACTACTTAACCAATTTTAATCAAATTTGCACACCGTGTGCAGTTTGATCCAACTTGAAAGATAGGGTATATTTTGTTTTGATATATGTAATTATTATATTTAAGAAAAAAAAATAAGGCGATACGAAGTTTGCCAGGTCAGCTAGTCGTAATATAATAATAAATTTAATTACATTTTTTAAAATAATATGTTATAATTTGTAATCGTAGTTGTCTACTAAACCTTAAAACTGTTACTTTCAATTTCATTCGTTAATAAACTAGAAGTTAAGCTAAAATTGATAAAAAAAGTCTGATTTTGAGATATATACAGATTTGATTTTTTATTTATTGCCTTAATAAATCGAATGAAAAAAAATACATGTTATAACTTGATTGAGTATGAGCTGCTGAGTATGCATGGTCGACAACACGCTTGATAGTCCCGGTGTTGTACTGTGTCCATCGGTTACTCTTACCACTTTATATCAAATGGACTATATGCTTGTGTTTGGTACCTAGTAGTATAAAAAATGTAGATCAAAATAAGATTAAGAGTTAATTAAGTGTTTAAGTGTTACAACATCTTCAAAGTTAGGGTTTCGTTAATATTTTCAAGTATGTCTTCTTAAACATATATCGAAACTTATGCAGACAAAGTTGCGTGCAGAAGTTAGTGAATAATGTGTTAAGGTTTTAATTGTAATTTATGTTAAACAGAATTCCAGTGAGATTAACAAAAAGAAAACAATAACTTATGCAAGCGTGCCAGCCATTGTCTGCTCGTAACTACTCGTTACGTACACTCATTTATCGTAATTAACGAATGTAAACTCCTTGAAATTAAGTGCACTTCATGTTCTGATTGAATTTTTTTTAATCTCCGAGTATAATGAGATTTATTAAAAGAGGTTTTATTAACTCGTTTTAAAAACCAAAACAAACTTTAAATTTTTTTTTTCATTTTTTTAAAGTAAATGTATACTTTAGATTAGTACAGTAAATTATATATATAAGACAACTTATATATCATAACAAATTTCTATTATATATGTAGCAAGATATAGGCGCATATATGTACATGTTTAGAGTGTCAGTCGCTATCATATGTCAAAGAGGACATGAAAGAAAGAGGTTAATTAACGATTAAAGTTCTATTACTTACATAAAGGTCTTGTTTTTGTTCTAAAAAAACACAAGTGAGAAAATCTGATCGATGACAATGCACGCTTTTTTTTGCTTCACCCTACAACCATTTTGAGGCGCCAATAATTGACAGATGTACGGCAAAGACAAATCACGTCTGACCCGCGTCACGCGACCTCGCTCACCTCGATCATCGATTTTATTTCCCAAGCATATATCTTCAGACCATATCAAAAAGTTCGACTAAGTATAAGTATGATGACTTGCTTATTTGAACAAGCAAGTTGTGGCGTATCTCTATTATAAAGTTTGGAAGATGCTAAAATAGTAGTACGTTTACGTGGCAATATGTTCATCTGGTGTTAAAAACGTTGTGGTATATATAGTGTTTGGCCGTGGTTTGCAAATACGTTTTTTTTTACTTGGCCTGGTTGGTTGGGGGGTCCTGGGTGGTGTCTGGTCCGTGTCTCGGAGACCATGTAAAGTTGTCGGTCCCTGTTGTTATTATATACATCTAACAGCGATCGTCACTCATAATTTGGAACTTAGGCACCAACTCGCCGTGGAGCAGGGAGATGGACGTAATACCCACATTCCAGTCAGACCTTTAAAGGTTAATTAAGTTCAGTTCAGTTTATAAAAGTTGTTATTAGATTCAATACAAAATTCATTGTATAGCTTTGCAAAATGTAATGTAATGTAAGTGTAATAGTAAGTGTGTAATATATATATATATATATATATATAACTAGCTGTGCCCGCGGCTTCGCCCGCGTTGAAATTAGTGTGGCACAATGTTTTCCCGGCAAACTTCCAGTGAAACTCTCATCAAAATCGGCTTAGCCGTTCCGTAAACCTTCCTCTTGCCAATGGTAGAGCCCTCTCTCCAATGGTGAAACCGCATGAAAATTCGTTCAGTAGATTTTGAGCGATTCGATCGCATACACTTTTGGGGACTTTGTTTTATAATACACTAACTGTTGCCCGCGACTACGTCCGCGTGGTTATGAAGATATGCATTACTATTAAGATGTTTAAAGCATTTTTTTTATTTAAGTCACTTGAAATGCTTATCACTCTGAGTAACTTTTAAAAAGGCACAATTTAGTATAATTTAATAGTTATTTTTATAAAACCTCTCTATACACCACATTTTTTGTTTTATTTTCAGGCTGTATATGTTTCATACAAACTATCAACCCCAATTAAACCCTTAGCGGTGGAATATCGTAAAATCCGTTCTTAGCGGACGTCTGCTAACAATAATCTATCTCCCTGCCAAATTTTATCTTTTTCCATCCTGGATGGATAGACCATCCAGCGGTTTTTGAGTTCTCGTGATGAGTGAGTGAGTGACCTTTCGCTTTTATATATATTATAGATTACGATGCATTATTTGGACACCTCCTCACCATCTATAGAGCATACATTTTAAATTTCAAGTCTCTTACTTCAAAAACATAGGACTTTCATACAAACTTCCAACCCCCGTTTTACCCCCTTAGGGGTCGATTTTCGTAAAATTCGTTCTTAGCGGATGTTTACGTCCTATAAGGAGCTTTCCTGCCAAATTTCAAGTTTGTAGGTGTTGTAGTTTCGGAGATTTCGTGATCAGTAAGTCAACGTACCATCCCCCGTTTCAACCCCAAAAAGGGGTTGATTTCTAAAGATACATTATTTGGACACTTTCTCACCATCTATAGAGTATACATTTTAAATTTCAGGTCTCTTACTTCAAAAACATAGGACTTTCATACAAACTTCCAACCCCCGTTTTACCCCCTTAGGGGTCGAGTTTCGTAAAATCCGTTCTTAGCGGATGTCTACGTCCTATAAGGAGCCTACCTGCCAAATTTCAAGTTTTTAGGTGTTATAGTTTCGGAGATTTCGTGATGAGTGAGTGACCTTTCGCTTTTATATATATTATTATTATAGATTATAGATGTAATATATATCGACTTCTATCTATCTTTTTATTTTCTATCTTTTTAAATAAAGCAGTTAGCGGTGTAGAATAGTTTTTTTTTTAAAAGACAAACAGGGTCGGCATCCTAACAGTTCGCAAGGAAGTTTTCATAGAAATTGTGCGTTTTTGCACAACTTCTACATTAAGGTTAACAGGTCTCCTTATATGCATCTATATACGTAAGGATAGTAACTATTTTGACGCCTGTAAAGGCGATTTTTAAAAATCCTTGAAAGTGAAATGATAATAATCTTTATTTGTGACATACGTACTGCATAGGAACAACTAACACAACACAATATTAAAAAAAAACATACATATTAATACGCTAAGGTTAAAATGTTTGCCTCCCTTTTTAGGAAAAACCTCAAAATTACTCCACATAAATTACATATTATTTTATAGATAATTGATTGCTCTACAGGCATCGACAACTGAAAACGTTATTATTGCTTTTGTTTTTGTATATTTATTAATCATAAAAATGATATATATATGACGGCCTTAATTTTGAAACAAGGTCAACAAATTAACGGTTGGTAAGATTTTTATTTATTTAGTGCGATTATTCGCGCGGGTATTGGTAGTATATAAATAATAAACAAACCAGAAAATAGAAAAAACAAAAAAAAAAATAATAATAATAAAATAACTCTCAAAAACCATGTAACAAAAAATAAGTGTCTGCACAGTAATGTAAAACCACAATTGATGGGTTTATTTTTTACATTTTGAGGTTAAATACCATAATACCTTTATATGTGTATATAGATAAGCGTAAATTTGTTTTTCTCACAAACATTCATCTCCATCAGAGCGCTTGAAACCTCGAATCTAGTTCAACTATGACTTCTTGAGTGTCATCCACTTTAATGAATGGCGAGCGTTGAAAGCATCTCAAAGAACCAATCGAGAACTCGCTTTCAGACGTCGTGTAAAGAAGCGTTTAGGACGAACCATAAAGAAAAAGGTGCTTAAAATTGCACTGAATTAAAGAAAAATGATTCGAGCGTTATATCAAAAAGAATCGTCTTGGTGTTGATCAGGGCTAAGATTTATTTTATTATTTAACTAGCTGTGCCCGCGACTTCGTACGTGTGGGATTTAACAAAAAAGTTAGTGTTCAGTTCGTAGAGTTATAAAATAAATAAGTTTCTAAAATAAAAGTAGCCCAAGTTACTTCTTACTACGGCAGCTATGCCTAGCCTGTGAATTTCCTGTCAAAATCGATCTAGCCGTTTCAGAAATTAGCCGAAACAAACAGACAGACAGACAAAATTGTAAAGAATGTCATTTTGGTATATGTACCGTATATACATCCATATGCATTTAGTAAAAAGTGGTTATTTTAATATTACAAACAGACACTACAATTTTGTTTAATTGTATAGATTTTTGTCAATTAATCTTGTATGATATGAGTCAAAATATATAATGTTAAAATTTTAAAATTATTATGGAAATTGTAAATGAATTTTTTCTATTTCGGATGTAAATTTAAAGTGAGTGTTTTGGATTTGTATTTAAACTGGTTTTTGCGATTTATTCGCCACATAAAATGATAAATTTGCGTATTTAGACACATATATATATATATATAGTCGGTTTTCGGTTTCTAAAGTTGCTGACTCAATGCCGTGTTTTGTGTAACATTCTAAAGTTATAGCTATGTATGTATTTTGTTTACTAAAAATGTATAATATACTTTTATAATATATCTCATATTTACGTTACATCTGAATTAAACTTGGACCAGAAAACAGGGCACTATCAACTGCGTTAAAGGACCTGAGGTCAATATGAATAATACCATTAACAGTAATTGAAATAATGTAACTGAATTTAAATTAAAAAAAAATCAATAACAAAGTCGGTAACAAAATGGAGCTTTATGAAATAAATATGTGTAACTCTAGACGAAGTATAGAATATTGTGGCCCAAAAACTCCGCCTACCTGGTTTAAAGACTAAACATCGTCATTCAGAGGAAACAGGGTCACCGTCCTGATGAAAAAGTCACAGGACAGGTATTTTGAAGGCGCGTTCTTTGATCTTTATTTATATATAGGTATACTAAAACATTTCATTTATAATAGACTTATAATATTACCAGAAAGTATATTTTGAATTTGATTTCAATTTGAGTTGGATTTGAATTGAGTATGAATTGGTTTTTAATGGTGTTTAAAATTGAAAGGATTTTAGTTTAATTTTGTTCTGTGTTTCAATTGAATCGATTTTGGATTGGATTTGAAATGGTTTGGAATTGAGTTTATCCGCATTTTGAAATGAATTAACGATTCTGAAAAACAATACCTAATATTTTAATTATTGGTAAAGAATCTTACTTTGTTAATCTTCCATACTCAAAGTTATACTGATCAAGTTTATTCAGGACTAACTTTCTTTTTTCAATTTAAACAACAATTTTTCTTGAATTCATCTAGAATTAGGTGACCATCGATATATTTAATAAAGATGAAACAATCGTTAGATTTTTTGGAAATTTCTAGTTTCCTGCTCTATTTTCTTAGCTTTTCATTCTGTGAGAATTTTCTAAAAAATATTGTCAAACCTAAAAAGAAATAAACTGAATTAGTCCTGCCATTTTCGAGGTTATATTTATATGATTTGATTTTTTAAGGTTAATCAAGAATTAGATAAAAAAATTTAATCATAAATATAGTAACGAAACTCGCCAAAAAATGTTTGTCGTACACCAGGTGTACCTTCACATGACATTTCATTTAAAAATGAAAAAGATAATTTTGAAATGTAACCGAGTTCATTTTTTACCTTTTTCGACTATTATTTTGACGAGAAACTTGAAACGTATTTAATTGTGGGATAGATAAAAATAGGGCACCGGTAAGCACAATTCAATATTAGATAAACTTGAAGTAAGCAAGTGATGATTGCATAAATTTAGTTGGAAATTGTTAGTTGGTCTAGCTTATCTTTATTGGGTCGTTGGTCCTTTCCTGTATTTAGTTTCCTGGGTATGGTCGTCACTATTTGTCAATAACTCTTATTAATTAACTACCTACTTAAAATGTTTTTTTTGTAACTGCATTTACTATTTTTTTTTAAATTAAGGACATTAAACCAAATCAATTAAAAAGGTGACATGAATTAGAAACGTGACCATGGTTTCTGTAAAATATCCAAAACGTTGGGCATCTAAAAAACTTAATAAACACAATTATTAAAAGCAATAAAATAAAATAAAAATTTTTGTCTCTATGATTTTCTTAAAACGAAATTAGTATCTAATATCTACGCATAAGAAGTTGCGCGTAAACGCTAGTGGAGCAATATTTTTTACTAAAGAATATTACATAAAAATACCATAACAAAGAACGTTACAATAACACATTCTCCCCAAATAATCCTAAAGCAATACACTCTCTTTTACCGAGACGAGGGTAACGCAAAAATAATAATATTTTACCTGTAATGTTAAAAGTGAAGAGTGCGCTAACATTCGGCCTGACGTACTTGGATTTATGGCCAGTTAATATTAAGGTTTTCACGCAATACTGTTAAATTGATACTGGTTTAATTTAATAATGTTGTTAAGGAAATAGAATGGGCGTACGCATGTTATCAACTAATTTTTTTTTATGTTTTTTTTTTTAATTTACTATGAAAATCTTCATCTTAAAAAATTTCCAAACAATGGAAGACGTTTACAATCGCCGTGCTTAGGATTTTTAAAATAATTTATATAATATAAATCTTTTTTTTTTAAATAAAGAGAGTCAGAGTATCTAAGATTGTTTTGCGGGACAAAAAGCTAGCCAAGAAACAAGACAGGGAAAGAAAGACAAACAAAATTAAAAGAAGAGAAAAAATATTATGACTATGTACGAACTAAGAACATCACAATGAACCTACTATCTCTATTAAGAGCTTCATCTCTCAAACGGTAAGTACTAGAATGACTACAAAATGAGCAAGGAAATACATCACCCCCGAATAAGTTAGTTGTAGCTTTAGATACAAGTCAATAAAATTAGGTGTAAAGATTCTGTCTGTATAATTCAGGCTACAGTAAAAGCACTAGATCTTAACTGTGATGACTGTTGACACAAATTGTTTGAACTGGCACTAAATAAACTACGTGTCAACTATTTTCTTAGGATATAAATGAAGAAGAATTAAAATTAGTTCTCCTGGAGTTATGCATTAAGCAAGTTGGATGTCTTGAGCTATATATGATCAAACGAACTTACCTTAAGTAAAGTTCGATCATTATTATATGAAACGCTTCATTCGAAGATATAATAACAGAGTAGTACCCCCAACCTACAAGGCAGCGTTCGCTATTTTTAGAGATATTCATTTTGAAGGTATTTGTAAAATAAAACTGTGCGGTAACTTATTTTGATTCCCCACCTTTACACCTTTCCTCTCTACGAATATTCACATTTTACTTCATTTGTTTCAGAGATTATGCAAAACTTTTAATAGATAAAGGTTTGTGGGAGGGAGGGTGATTATATCTTCGAATGAAGCGTTTCATATAATAATGATCGAACTTCACTTAAGGTAAGTTCGTTTGATCATATATTATATTACAACGCTTCATTCTTCAGATATAATAACAGAGTAGTTATTTAGAGATATAAAAGTTTTGCAAGAACAAATCATTCATTTCGAAATAAGGTTCGATATAAACATTATAATATATATAATAGCATTAGAGTCACAATCGTTTAATTTTACTACTATTTTGTATATATTTATAACAAAATATTTATAAAATTGTATTATCATAATCATGAATTATTCTTATCTTTAAAGCATACAGATTGTGCAAAGTTTGAATTACTATTAATAATAGGTAGCTGATAAAACTTTGCAAAAATAGTAGAATTAGAGGTACAGCCAGCTGTCCTTCTAATCAACTCTATATCAACCCCTGCAGCTCTAGCTGTTGAGGTTGACGCATGTCGCAGACTATGGGCCCCGAACACAGAAATATCAATGCCACTTACAGAAAGCACCTGTTTTATCCAACGACTAATGCTTTGAGATGAAGCAGGTTTATTATACGGGTTTTTACTAGTTAAAATTAAATTGTCAGCATTAATAGTTTTTCTTAAGCTTTTCGTACGAGAAATATAATCTATAATAGCAGTAGCTGGACAAATAGATAGATTGCTTTTAAAGTACGGCAACCAAAGAACTGGTTGTGGTCTATTTACTGCAGAAGTTTTAATGTGGTCGGTAATCATTATTTTTATTCCATCCGAATAAAAGTTGATGTTATTCAACTTTATTAATGATAATGTTTGTACTATTTGTGCCGTGCAAAGAGCAAGTAGAGTAACAAGTTTTTTGTTAAGTAATTCTACTGATAATTCTGTGTTCGCACCTAACTTTGATATCCATTGCAAGACAATTTGCGGGTCCCATGTATTAGAATATTTAGCTTTAATCGGTTTTTGCCTATATACACCTTTTAAAAATCGTTTTATGTATTCATTTTTTCCGATACTGCTACCTAATAATAAAGACAGTGCGGATCGGTGACTATTAATTGTGCCATACGAAGCACCTTTATTAAATTGACACGTTAAAAAGGACAAAACTTTACTAACGGAACCGTCTAAAGGACATACATTAAAACCATAACAATATTCCCACCAGAGCTTATAACAAACGTTAAATTGCTTTTTTTTTTGTATTGTCAGCTAATGAACATAACATTAAGTCAAAGGATTCTGGAGGGATACCTTGCCGGGAGAAGGTTAACCTGAGAGCCTCGCTGCAGCCAGGGTAAGCTGCTGGTGTAATGGGTGAATCTCGCTATAACGAGACATTAAAAGATTATTATCCTTTTTAAAATATAGAACTTCAGACACTATCATACTTTGTAATAGAGGAAACCACGGTTGCGATGGCCAATAAGGAAAAACCAATATACCAGTTGCCTTATTATCTAAAAATTTTTGTAAGCATTTCATTATCATTGAGAATGGTGGGAAAGCGTGAAAAGAATAATTTCTCCAGTTTACTTTTTTCAGTTTTTGTTGAATGCATCTACCGCTATGGCGTCTGGATCCTGTTTCCATGACATGAAGATGTTACATTTGGCGTTGGTGCGAGAGGCGAATTAATCAATTTCCGGTTACCCAAATTTTTATAATAATTTTCTGAAAGGCTTTATCTGACAATTCCCATTCTGTATCAGGATTTGTTTTTCTAGATTCAAAATCAGCTTCTTTATTATCGCGAGTATTAATGTAAGATGCATATAACCATATATTACGCGCCTCGCACCATTGCCAAATGTTTCTTGCTAAATCATTCAAATGAGGATGTTGTATACTCCCCATACGATTGATATAGCTAAGAGCCGTGGTATTGTCAATACGTAAAAGAATATTACAATTATAATGTGAATGTGTAACTCAAGGTAATTAATATGTTTCTCTTTTACTTTATTCGTCCATCCGCCATTTGCACGCATATTATTACACTATGGGTCCCAACCGGATCTTGACACATCGGTAAAAATTTCTAAAAGATAATTTTGATTACTTTGAATATTGTTATATGTGATATAAATATTAGAAATACACCATTTTAAATCTTTTTGAATTATCTTAGGTAATTTAACTCTTACGTCGTAATTTTTATATTTGCAAAGAAAAAGATATTTTTGTCTTTCTAAAAGTTTTGTGTACATCCATCCGTATTTTACGGCTGGACAAGCAGCTATTAAAACTCCTATTAGTTTAGCAAAATCACGTATAGTACACATAGGTAGCTTATAAAATCTATTAACTAACTTATAAATATTATCGCGTTTGTCTATAGGTAGTGATAATGACATATTAATAGTATTATATATGAAACCTAAGAATTTACAAAACTTGCTTAGGTTTTAGTGAACTTTTTTCATAATTAATGATAAATCCTAGGCAGGATAACAATTTTAGTGTTTCCTTTACATTATTCTGATAATTTATATAGCTTTCGCCTATACATAAAATATCATCTAAATATAACACTGATTTAAAACCTTAGGATCTTAATCATTCATTATTTTTGTAAAAACAAGAGGAGCTGAACACAGACCATATGGCATGGCGTTGAATTCATATGTTACTATACTATATTTCTATTATCATGAAGGAATTGAAAACGTAAATATTTCGCAATTTTGTGAGCTATGTATAGGCACTAATAGATATGCTTCTTTAAGGTCAATTGTAGCCAAATAATTATTTTTAATTAATTTTAACGCCGTTCTATAGTCTTCCATTTTAAAATGACTTTTTGATATAAATTTATTAAGAGGTTTTAGGTTAAGTACCTATAAATCTTTTATCTCCATTAGGTTTTGGAGCTAAAAAGGTCTTAGATAAAAACTGGCCGGTTTTAAATGAGCATTGCGAAATTGCTCCTAAATCAATTAGTTTAGATATCGATTTGTTCATAAGAAAATAATCTTTGTCATTTAATACTGAAAGCTTAGTAACATTTAATTGTGTTACTTCTTTATCTAACGGTATTTTGTAACCATGTCTAATCCAAGATTAATCGATTTGATGTAATATTACACCAACAATTGTAAAAAGTTTGAACTCGGCCTGCATGTACCTGGATTATCGCCGCGTTGGGGCACGACTCCTGCTCGTGCTCTGGTACGAAGACCTCGCCGTTGACGCTGGTTGTTGCCGCTGTGGAGCTGGGGCAGATCTCTTCTGGCCGCCTCGCCCCCCTCCCCGACTCGTTGAGGAACGAGGTCTGAAGGCATTTCCCTGACCGGTTGTTACTGGTCGGGTGTATGTTTGAGTAGGAAAAGGTTTAGGTAGCTGTGTTTTCTTAAATTGTGAACTTAGTTTTTCAGAATACTTTGAATTTTTAATTTTTTCAGATAGATCATTTCCAAATAATGTATCATCTCTTTCAGAGTCTTGAACAATTTGTTGAAATGATTTGTCTAGTGACATCGTAACCAGTATTACACACCATTTTGTTTCGAGTGTATGAAGGTCTAAGAAAATTCGACAGCAGTTACTAAGATGTTTTACTGCCTCCAGTTTGTCACCATTCGACAGTAACAAGTGTAAGGCTTTATTTGCAGCTGTTATGCCCATAGCTAGCTGCTGTTGATTGTTTTTTAATTTTTTATCACGGAACTTTACAGTCTCCGCTAGAGCTGAAGTAATCTCGGTATTTAAAGTTGGTGGCCCGAGGAACTTAAAATTTTCAGGAACAATTCCTTGTTCAACTTTTCTTTCGTTTCCTTGGACAAACCTTTTTTAATAATAGGCAACCAACGCTTGGACAAATCCTCATGAATGCTTTCTCCAAACTCGGGTTCTTCTATAATGTCATCTCCTAGTGCTTGAAGTAATTCTGGTTCTAATTCAAGATTTGATACTTATATATCCGTATCATTGTTAGGTAGCTCCAATGCTTCCTCATTTTCTATTTCCGGTAAATCTACCGGAACCGACAAACTGACTCCACAGTCGGAGAGTGTTCATCTGATAAGAATAAACAAATATGTGAATTCTTATTTCAATCATGAGCCATCGTATTGGACATAGCCAATCCCCAGGCATAATACGTGTTAATACGTATTTTTAATATCGAGTGATAATACAATGGTATTAGGTGGGTAGGTATAGAAATTATAAATATAAAATGTAAAAGAAAAAACTTTTTATCACGGTTGTTTTATAAAAACTAAAAACTAGTCATTACTACCTTCGTGTTAGACAATGCCAACCCCCAGGTATGACTATGTGCTAAAAGATATAGCCTTCGTGTAGGACAAGCCTACCCCCAGGCTTAAAGTGACAATCACTTTATGTTTAAAATTATTTCGTACCATTATTTTCTCCGACGATTCTGACGACGACATCACTATTCTTCTAACACGTTTATTTAACTTTCTAATTTTTTTCATGTATTTATCAATTTTTTCTTCAGCCGTACGTTTCGGCATTATGACGACTAGCAAGTACACTCACTATCAATTAGGCGTCTTGACGCTGCCTCGCAAGAAAAAGGAATGAAGTAAAATGTGAATATTCGTAGAGAGGAAAGGTGTAAAGGTGGGGAATCAAAATAAGTTACCGCACAGTTTTATTTTACAAATACCTTCAAAATGAATATCTCTAAAAATAGCGAACGCTGCCTTGTAGGTTGGGGGTACTACTCTGTTATTATATCTGAAGAATGAAGCGTTGTAATATAATTTATTTTTTGACAATGCGTTTATTGCAATATCGGTTCAAAATAAGCACCGAGGATAAACGAGTACATGTAGAAGTTTGTTTATTCATTGCGTTCATATATATGAAACCAAGACTTGGATGCAGTCTAACGCTGAAGGCACCAAATCAACTAAAATATAAAATGGTTGACAAATTGATCTCTAAAGCAGCCTCGAGAGGGTTTGTTCAACATCTTTAGTACTTATCAGAAGAAATTGCCATTGTATCACTCTCTGACGATAACGAACATGCTGCGGAAAACACTATTGCGAACTTATAGAGTTTGTGCGATTCTGGTAAGAGGTACATTCCATGAAATAACGATTAAGTGAGAACGCATAGTATTGATTTTATACTGTTTTCTCTAAACTGATAATAAATAAATAAATATCTTCAATATACACACAAACGATCATCTGTTCCTACGGTAAGCAACTTAATGCTTGTGTTATAGGTTGTAACAGCCGATTGACATAACTACATAATTTTTGAAAATTATAAAGAGGATATATATAAATAAATAAATACGAATATTAAACTTAGACTCAGGCGAGAATCGAACCCGCAACCCGCGGATCAGAAAGCAGGGACACTACAAACTGCGCCAACGGGCTAGTCACTACATAGTATAAAACAAAGTCGCTTTCTCTGTCCTTATGTATGCTTAAATCTTTAAAACTACGCAACGGATTTTGATGCGGTTTTTTTAAATAGATATAGTAATTGAAGAGGAAGGTTTATATGCATAATATAATAGAGGAACACTGATAGTTTTTGAAATCGTGCGAAGCCGGGGCGGGGCGGGTCGCTAGTCCGGCTTAGTTGGAGGGACGCGGAGCGAGAGGCACAGGACAGTAGCGGATGGAGACGTCTCACGAGGGGGCCCTCGTACCATTGGGGTACCATAGGACAGTAACATTTATTATGTAAAATTATTTAGTGATTTTGTGGCAGTCAACAGCAGAAGTTTTTTTTCTCGATTAAAAATGATAACAACTTCTTCCAAAGACCCGTTTCTACGTGGGAAGAGATGAGAAGATATTGCCTACTCAGAGACAAAAAGAAAAGTGTTTTTAATACGATAAAATTTTGTAGTTAAATAAGTCTAGGTAGTTTAAAAGCGAAATAGGGGGATGCTTTTCGACATTCTAAAAAAACTATACATATGAGGCACACCTCTGTGATCATACTTTCGTGATTGCCTGTAATCTTGTGATTAAGATATTATATCTGGATTCATAATTAAAAAATATTTCCTATGATTTATAATCTCCTGATTAAAAAAGTCACTGCAAAAACTTGATCAGAATGCTTATGGATGCTATAATTAATAATGCTTTCAGGAGATAGCCCAGGGTTGCTAAAATTGTTGAACTTTAGTTTAACTTGATAAAAAATCTATAAATTAAATATAGAAAATCAAATAAACAATTTTGAGATAGCTCTAAATTATCTCATCCGAGTTATGTACGATACTAAATATTGCAGATGTCAAAACAATGAAAGTAAAGCCAGTGGGAGCTAAATTTATTTATCCCAAAGGGATGTTACTGTCATCTCTATCTAGCGTTCAATAAGTCGTGATTTGTTCACATTTACCACTTCCATTGTTACCCTTATTCTAAGGGTTACTCTAAAGGTTGCAAATACTGATTCAAGAATTGATTTGTGACCGATTCAGAACTGTATTCGATATTATTATTAATGGCGCATTGAAGACTTGGAATTTAACGCATATTTAACATCATACAAAAAGATTTACGAGCATTTTTATGGCTTTATTTCGTGGATATTAGAGTACGTATTTTAATATAAAATGTGGAGTATTTTTTCTAAGGACGCTAAAACGATGTCAGTATATTTAGGTGTGTGTGACTTAGGAAGCAGCTGCGTTACATAGAATAACATAGATAGGGTAAATATAAAAACATTAATGTGATAATAAAATAAAAATAATTTGATACTTTCGTTTTTAATTAGGAACGAATGCTTTTTTGTATAGTCTGTTAACTGCGGTAGGGCACAGCAGGAAATTTTCTGCTCAAAATATGGAGCAGCCCGACTGGGTTAGTACATCGTCCTTACAGAAGATCAACGCGCTTGCGATGTTTCTAGTGTTGCAGACGTCTATAAGCTACGGTAATCGCTTATTATCAGGTGAGCCGTACGCTTGTTTGCCGATCTAGTTATATATATATAAAAAAATGTGTAGTCTAATAAGGTCACTCACTATTAACGAGCTTGGCACTAAGCAAGGCCGGCAGAATTAGATTAATGTTTTTTTCTTTATAGCAAGCCGAAAAATTAACTCACAATAAAATAATTATGTTGATAACGCTGAAGCTGCGAAAACACCTGTAGGTATGGCCTGTGGAATTATAGTTATTGTTTACTCGATAAATAAAGTTAAAAAAATAGCCCCTAAATTAAGACTTATTCTTTCTCAACATTTGGTACAGACGCATGGACATGAGCCCTTAAGATGGACATAAATTCAGAGCCATAGCATGGACTGCCCTTTTCGCGTCTCGTCTGAGTACTCGACCCTCCTACCAATTCACTCTGTCTGAGCAGAAGGATATGTACAGATTTTATTTGATTTCATATAAGTATTAAAATTGATTCTTCTTAAACTTGATCGCAAGTTAACCAAAGTCTAGAAACTTAGAAAGGTATAAAAGAATTCAATAACTTTTTCACCATCGAATTCCACTGTATTCATGAGAGCCTTTTTCACAAATATGTATCTAAATCTTGTACTTTATTGATTGAGACGAAACAGATCCTAATATTAGAGTTTAATCGTAACTTATTTGCAAGATACACGTTATCCATAACTGGTGAAACAGGCCTAAGGGCCTTCAATCATCAATCATCAATCATTCCAGCCTATTGCAGTCCACTGCTGGACATAGGCCTCCACAAGTTCGCGCCGAAAATGCGTGAACTAAATGGGATTGGGATTAAATGGGACCACATGACACGCACTAACTTTCATTTAAAATAAAAATCATCAAAGTTGGTCCACCCAGTCAAAACTTCTGAGGTAACACATAAAGAATAAGGAGGAAGGTTTTTTGGAAGTCGGTTAAAAAAAACTGAATTTTCAATCTAAATTAAAGACGATAAAAATTCTAGTCATAACACCATCATCATCATCATTTCAGCTTATTGCAGGCCACTACTGGACATAGGTCTCCACAACAAGTTGGTGCCAAAAATGGCATGAAATCATGTGTGTTGCCCATAGTGTGGGGGTCGCAGTTACTCGCGTCCGTAGGATGTACCAATTCAGGTCTTAACCCTCTTTACCCTACACGTGACCCCTGGGTGGTGCAAAACGAGTAACATACATAGGTGGTAGGCTTCGGCCGTGGCTAGTGTGACCACCCATCGAGCAAAGACGCGCCGCCAAGTGACGCGTCTTGCGACACGACTTATCGTGCCGTGAGGCGCCTCGCGTTCCGGAACGATGCTCGTAATAGCCAATCATAGGGGTATGGGTATGTACAGTTGCGCTGCGTCTAGTGACAGGATCCTGATCTGCGTAGTCACTGCGCCGGACGTCTCGACCTGGAGGGTAGCGGGATCCGAAGCACGGTGCACCGCTGGCCGACCGCAGGCAGTAGGGGGCCCAACTAGTAGGTTCGCCACCTATGAAAGGCTGCCCCGCCACCTAGCGAAAAATCCAGGGATGGCTTCCATCGTGCCGGTTGGCGACCGGTGAGAGGACCCGATGGCGATTTCCTGGGGGGTTCGGGCGTCCCCGCAGTCTCCGGTCGAGTCTTCTTTAGTGTGGTTTCTGCAAAAATCGTGGAGTCTATAGACGCAGCGCCTCGTACAACTACCATTTCCCCTCCTATTCACCCCTTGACCACAATGAAGAACAAGAAAAAAAGTAAGGTTAAACAGCGGCTGCACCTCCTCTCTCTCAAAGTGCACCTCACCAACATACGAGGATTGCACTCAAATCTCGTTGCAGTCCACCACCACCTGGAGACTGAGAGGCCGCATTTACTTTTTCTTACGGAGACGCAAATTGGTAGCCCAGCAGATGTAACGTACCTGCAGTACCCTGGGTATTCGCTCGAACATAATTTTAAATCTCACGCTGGAGTCTGTATGTTTGCTCGTGATGATGTTTGCTGCCGGCGTCTTCGTAACTTAGAGATACCTAACCTTTCCATCATGTGGTGTTTATTGGATACGGGCATGGAGCAGATTGTGTATGCCTGTACCTATCGGTCGCACAGTGGTGATCGGGAGACTACTCGGATGTTCGACTATCTCAGTGAGACGGCTGACATGGTCCAACGTCGGTATCCAGCTGCCCAAATGGTATTTCTGGGGGATTTTAACGCTCACCACCAGGACTGGCTGTTCCCATACCAGAATACCGACCACGCCGGGAGAGAGGCGCTCAAATTTGCTCTGTCGCTAGATCTTACCCAGCTAGTCCAAGAAGCAACACGAGTACCCGACGTTGACGACCATACACCTAATTGTTTGGACCTTCTGTTGACAACTGACCCAGACCGGTCCTCGGTATCAGTTGCAGCTCCCCTGGGCACATCTGATCACTGTGTGGTAAAGTCAGTATCTAACTTTCACCCTCTACATACAGGTCCTACCGGAACCAGACGTGTGTGGCGATATAAGTCGGCAGATTGGGATGAGATGCGACACTTTTTTGCATCCTACCCTTGGCGGCGGACTTGCTTCTCTTCCAGTGATCCGTCGAGTTGCGAACAAGAAATATCGGAAGTGATACGTCAGGGGATGGAGTACTTCATTCCATTTGCTGATGTATCACTAGATGGCAAGATCCCTAGGTGGTATAATGCAGAATGTGCCGAAGCTGCAGCCCGTAAGGACTCAGCGTTTGCAGCGTGGGCTGAAGCCCGTACCCTTAAATCTCCGGACATAACTACGAGGAAGAGAGCGTTCAACTCGGCTGCCAAGTCCTACAAAAGGGTTCTTAAAAAAGCTCATTTCAACCGTATTAAACGCATCGGAGCCCAACTAGCTTCCCATCCGCGCGGTAGTAGAGCATTTTGGTCACTCTCTAAGTCGGTTGAAATGAGCTTCTGCCGTCCCTCGCTGCCTCCTCTGCTTAAACCAGATGGATCGCTGGCCTTTACTGCGACAGACAAGGCTAACCTTTTAGCGAATCTGTTTGCAGAAAATTCGCTCCTTGATGCAGGTAGTGCCTCACCGCCCAGACATCCACCTTGCGACTCTGTTATGTCAGAACTACGCATTCGCCAAACTGAGGTTTTGAGAGTACTCCGTAACTTGGACGTGAATAAGGCTAGTGGTCCTGACGGGATACCAGCAAGAGTACTTAAACACTGTGCTCCTGAGTTGTCTCCTATTCTCACGCGCTTGTACCGCCTCTCTCTAAAATCCGCTCAAGTTCCTAAAGCATGGAAGATTGCCAACGTACAACCTGTACCTAAAAAAGGTAGTCGTGCCGACCCGGCTAACTATAGACCTATCGCGATCACCTCCATACTGTGTAAAAGTTTGGAGCGTATACTGAATGAAAAGCTCCTAGCATACCTTGAGTTGAATGACCTCCTATCGGACCAGCAATACGGTTTCCGCCGTAACAGGTCCACGGGGGATCTTTTAGTGTACGCCTCGCACATCTGGGGCGAAGCCTTGGACAAGCACGGAGAAGCGCTAGCTGTCTCACTTGATGTATCGAAGGCATTTGACCGGGTCTGGCATGAGAGCCTATTGAGCAAGCTTTCAGCTTACGGAATACCCCCGGGCTTGTGTGACTGGATATCAGATTTCCTGAGTGGACGATCATTCCGGGTGGTCTTAGATGGCTCCTCGTCTGACTTGATGGCGGTTAATGCCGGTGTCCCTCAGGGATCAGTTCTCTCTGCAACCCTCTTCTTGATTCACATAAATGACCTCCTCAGGCCCGGTATCTTTGGATACGCGGATGACAGCACTGTTACGGAGAGATACGTGTCCGGTCCCCGAGCTGGTGGGGCTGAAACTCATGAGCATAGAGAGGCTCTGGTTGAACGCATGAATTTGGCTTTGAAAGAGGTATCCGATTGGGGTGACGCCAACCTAGTCAAATTTAATGCTTCCAAAACGCAAGCGTGTCTTTTCACCGCTAAACGGAGTCCATTCCCATTGGCTCCGACTTTCCGGGGTGTATCTGTACTGATCACCGATAGTATTGATCTTCTAGGCATAAATATTTCGTCTAATATGAACTTCGGACAATGCATAGAATCCAAGGCAAAAATTGCTGGTAAGAAACTTGGTATCCTCAATAAAGTCAGGCAGTACTTCACACCGGAACAGCTTCTTACTCTCTACAAAGCACAAGTTCGATCGTGTATGGAGTACTGCAGCCACTTATGGGATGGCTCTGCCAAGTACCAGCTCGCTGCTTTGGATTCTGTGGATCGACGCGCCAGAAGACTCATCGGTGACAAATCGCTGGTTCGCTCTAGACTTCAAAGTCTCGAGCATCGGCGCAAGGTTGCCTGTTTGTCGGTATTTTACAGGTTATATTTCGGAGAGTGTGCTCTAGAACTATACAATTTGGTTCCACCATCACCTTTCTACCACCGAACCGCAAGGCATCGCATGAATCTGCACCGCTATGTGGTTGAAATCCCACGATCTCGCACTAAACGATTTGCTTCCTCGTTCCTAATACGCACCGCAAAAATTTGGAATGCCCTTCCGGCTTCCGTTTTTCCAACGAACGTTGGGTATCTTTAAATCAAGAGTGAATAGGCATCTTCTAGGCAAGCGCGCACCACCTTAGGCTGCATCTTCACTTGACTTCAGGTGAGATCGCAGTCAAGCGCTAGTCTATATATTTAAAAAAAAAAAAAAAAAAAAAAAAAAAAAGTCACCACGCTGGGCAGGCGGGTTGGTGACCGCAGGGATGGCTTTGTCGCACCTAAGACGCTGCTGCCCGTCTTCGGCCTGTGTATTTCAAAGCCAGCGGTTAGATGGTTATCCCGCCATCGGTCGGCTTCTTAAGTTCCAAGTGGAACTGTGTTATCCCTTAGTCGCCTCTTACGACACCCACGGGAAGAGAGGGGGTGGCTAAATTCTTTGGTGCCGTAGCCACACAGCAAAGGGCCTTAGTATTATTTATTTCAAGTTATATTCTTTGAAAGCTTATAACCTAGTCGCGAACATTCCACTTGTTATGTATTCAAGACTGCGTTGACTAAACTCAATTAACGCACCAAAAGTTATTTGGTCATTAATGTTCCGACGCTCTTAATTCACTTTTAAGCTGGTTTAAAAAAATAAGCGAAGAAACGCTAATTAAACGTTCTTTTCCAGTTATTTACGAAAGAATGTTTGTTCTTACTTAACTTTTCCGTTGATATTATTTGCGCGGCTGGGCATTTTTCTGTGAACGACGTTTAGTTATGTATTTATTTATTTATTCATTCTTTATTGTACACCGGAATAGATAGAAAAAAATACAGAATCGGCGATCATATCGCTAAAGAGCGATTTCTTTCACCTTTCGTCACGATACAGTAGCAGCGATTAGTTTTTGTTTTTTTTTCGCTTCAGCCTGTAATATCCCACTGCTGGGCATAGGCCTCTTTCCCCATTTAGGAGAAGCATCAGAGCTTAATCCACCGATTAGTTAGCAATAATAAATACCGTTAAAAAATTGGATGCATATTTTTAATAATAAAATATGTGGCATTAATAAACACACGTAGATATAAATAAAGATGTGATAGATTTGCATACACATAAAATGTATATTTTACATATTAATACGTGGAGCAAAAACCTTGTATCCCTTTTTAGCCGACTTCCAAAAAAAGAGGAGGTTCTCAATTCGACTGTATTTTTTTTAATGTATGTTACATCAGATCTTTTGACCGGGTAGACCGATTTCGACAATTTTTTTTTAATCGAAAGGTGGTGTGTGTCAATTGGTCCCATTTAAATTTATTTGAGATGTAACAACTACTTTTCGAGTTATATCTAATAATGCGTTTTTACTTGACGCTTTTTTCGTCGACCTACGTTGTATTATACCGCATAACTTTCTACTGGATGTACTGATTTTGATAATTTGTGTTTTGTTGGAAAGGGGATATCCCTAGTTTGGTACCATGATAAGGAAACCAGGATCTGATCATGAGATCCCAGAGAAATCGAGGGGAACTCTTAAAAATCCGCAATAACTTTTTACTGGGTGTACCGATTTTAATAATTTTTAATTTAATCGAAAGCTCATGTTTGTCGTGTGGTCACATATAAATTTTATTGAGATCTGATAAACACTTTTTGAGTAATCGTCGATAACGCGTAGTTACTTGACTATTTTTTGGTCGATCTACGTTGTATTACTCGTCGATGTAATTGAAGTCGGTTTTTTTTCGTTTGCGAGCAAACACAATTATTACGAAAATTGCGCAGACGGAGGAGTATGAAATTTCGCACACTTATAGTTTCTATAGAGAACGAGTGCAGAATGCTAATATTTTTTTTATTATGCGTAAAAAATACATTAAGTCAATAAAAAAAAAATATTACACACTACCATGTACTTGACACACACACGCATACTTTTTTGTTTATAATTATACAAGTATAATCTTTAACATCAGAACCTTAATAATGTCAAAATTTATAATTAAAATTAATTATGGTCGAATTTCGACTATTGGTGACCACTAGTAAGTTATGACGTATTGAGCGACGTCAAAAGATTTTTAACGTTGATAAGCAAGCTTGCGTTAGAGCTTGTCTTATTGAAAGCGATAGAGACTTCTACAGGCGGACAGCATCAATATTAAATTCACTGTTCATCATCATTGTATAAATATAACGCCCACAAAAATTTAATTTTAACTAAGCAAAAACTATTATACGTTTTCATATTTCCATTAAATCGTGTGGAATTTCTAAGCAAGAATAAACCTTAAAAATGTCAAGACTTATAAAGAAAATGTACGATTAGATTGCTGTGATATAAGTATGGCGTAAACTTATAAGTTGTCTGTTATTCCCTTTGAAGTTTTGTGCGTCGTTTAAGATGCTTGATTAATTGTGACGAATACAAACAACAATAGAATAAGTAGTTCTTTTATACAAATCAACTGAGGTAGGGCACAGCAGGAATTTCCTGCTCAAAATATGGAGCAGCCCGACTGGGGTAGTACCTCGACCTTACAGAAGATCACAGCAAAATAATACTGTTTTCAAGCAATATTGTGTTCCTGTTGTTGGGTAAGGTGACCAGAGCTCCTGGGGGGATTGGGTCGGCAACACGCTTGCGATGCCTCTGGTGTTGCAGGCGTCTATAAGCTACGGTAATCGCTTACCATCAGGTGAGCCGTACGCTTGTTTGCCGACCTAGTAACAAAAAAAAAAAAAAAAAAACAAATTGTGTATAGTCCATTATTAGTTACGAATAGCTGACGGGTATCTGGACTTCTGTGTATAGAAAGAGGTATTTGCCCAGCGGGGCGTTGTAGTGAATCAATTTTTTTTAATGCTAGTTATTCGCGTTAGCGGCTCAAGCTAAGATCTAAAAAGATTTATTTTTCATAATGAGGAAGTTTTCGAAACATATTTGTAGCAAAATTTCACAAGAGGAAAAAAAAAAATTTAATTTTTAACCGACTTCCAAAAAAGGAGGAGGTTTTCAATTTGACTATCAACTACTTAACGAGTTATATCTAATAATGCGTTTTTACTTGACTATTTTTTTGTCTAACTACGCTGTATTATACCGCATAACTTTTTACTGTGTGTACCGATTTTGATGATTTTTAATTTAATCGAAAGCTGATGTTTATCATGTGGTCACATTTAAATTTCATCAAGACCTGATTACAGATTTTTGAGTAATCTTTGATAATGCGTATTTACTTGACTATTTTTTCGTCTACCTACGTTGTATTACTTGTCGATGTAATTGAAGTCGGTTTTCGTGCTAGAACTTTTGGAGTAATCTTTGATAATGCGTATTTACTTGACTATTTTTTCGTCAATCCACGTTGTATTACTTGTCGATGTAATTGAAGTCGGTTTTTTTTCGTTTGCGAGCAAATAAAATTATGTTATTTAAATTTAATATTATTTTCTGTAGAAATTAAAGAAATAGGAGTAGACATAAATACACAATATTGAATATATTATAGTAATGCTATAAAACTAAAGAGTTTGTTTATTTGTCTAAATGCGTAAAAAAATGAGATTTTTTTTTTTAATGTTGTGTAGTCCATTTATTCCACAAATCAACGCGAGTGAAAGAACGGAGCACAGTTAGTAAATAATAATTCACAAAAGTATATTACAAGTTCGAATAGCTCGCAGCCATTTTTTTTTCTATAATGCCTAAGGAATTATAATCAATCTCAATACTTTTTGATATTAAAATTTTGTTAGAGATTTAAGACGAGGGGGGGGGCTTAATTGGCAAGTCAGGCTTGATATAACGACTCACATATATTTAAGAAACGACATATAATTTTGTATAAAAAAATCATAGTAACGAGCAAATAGAATTCAATTTTATTCTTTAAAATAGATAACAATGACATAGTTAATAGAAAAATCGGACAAAAGCACAAAAATTCAACTTCTTACTCGTACATAATACAAAACTATATTCACCAAGTTAATTAGAAAAAAAAAATCGCTAAATATAAAGAAGTAATTAAGGAAGAAAATAAATATACAAATATACGTTAAAAAAACCGGTAATTAACGGAGAAAATCTCGTTTCTCAAAACGCAAATGAGTTACGCACTGATTTATGTGTTATGGCAACTTTTAATTTCAGCGCAAGCTTAGCTATTACTGTATAGCGACTCATAAAAACGTTACTTTGTTATATTTATCGAGCTCGAAACTTTAAGTGGTTTATATTATACTCGAAATTGAGTATGGGTTCACTCGCGATGTGTTTCGAAACTTGGTGAAGTAAAACAAAAAATATCATATATATGTTTGGCCTTTATATACCACTGCATTACTAATGAATAATTAATTAATTTCTTATATATATGCAACTTTTCTTATATATACGTATCATGTAATCATCTTGTATCTTGGGTTTTGAGCCAACGCAGATTCGTCTTTTTTGTCTGTTGTCTGTTACCTCAGAACTTTTGACTGGTTGGAGCGATTTCTACGATTTTTTTAATCGAAAGCTAGCGCGAGTCATGTGGTTTGTACAATATAACTTTATCTTATATTTTTTTCCTAGAGGCTGAATTTTTATTACACAGCACCCAAATCGTTGTTTTTTTTATAATGAATACCACAGGCTTATTTTGTTGTTGTAGTACAAAAAAGACACTCTGATTTTCAAATCTGATAAGATCTTCCGTGTATATGTGACAAGATTAATTTGAAGACAAATATACACGTAAATTTAAAAACGTATACACAATTTTCTAAAAGTCGAGTAAGGTAAACACGGTTTCGTAATATTTCAATATAAATTAATATTTAATTTCAAGCGTTACAACAAGCGTTTACTTTATAAATAATAGATAACTAATAGCTGGAGTGTTGTGTACGAATTCAGTTGGCGTTCCTTTCACGTCTTCTAAATTATAACGTCGGTACGTGAACAAAGTACTGAATCAAATAAGTTATGGTCATTCGTTTTGTGAATAAATAATATTCGAAACGTTTTTTAAATTTGAATTGCATATTATTATAAAAGAACGGTCATTACAAATCTGAGCACTTAAAACAGTAATTTTATATAAATACAATTAGGTATATGTCAAAGTGTTAAATATCATTGTTATCAATGAGATATTTATTTTCCTAAAGTTCATTAAATTATTATCAAGAAGGCCAAGGCCAGGGCTGTCCGTTGAGCTATCTTTATATTTGTTAATCTTAAAATTTAAAATTATTTTGTCTTAATAAAAGAAATGCAAATGAAATGAATATATGAAATAGGATATATGAAGGATATGAATATGAAGGATATATGAAAATAAGGTACCCAACCACTTTTCCCGATAGTGTACAAACATATACAAACTTTTTATATCAAAATAATGATGAAACCTCATTTTATGTTTTTATATTTTTTATAAAAAAAAATATTTTTGGTAGATGTCAAGAATTTATATTTTAAAAATTTTCTTTACAATTTGTATTTTACAATTTATCCGTTCTATTAAATATTTTGCAACGTGTACACGTGTACATATCATTTTTCTTTAATATAAAGTCGGTGGAGATATCGAATATTTTATTATTACTTTATTAGTTAAATAGCTCATTCGCTGAAAATGTAATGGACACAATATTTATGGGTATGTTTTATATCCGGATTATTATGTAAATTGATCCTGATAAGTGCCCTAGATGCAGCAAACCCGGGTAGTAGACCTGTATCTCTAATGAAGACGTGTCAATCTGTCTGAGCTAAATATAACATAAGAAATGCTAAAAGGATCAGAAATAAATATATGTAGTAAATGAATTAGCATTGACTACGTGACTCATTAAATCCTTATGTTGTTTTATATTATTTGTCTTTAAATATTTTTTTATAACTTAAGGTTTAGTGTAAGTAATAATATTTCACAATATATAGTACCGCCGAAATAGCTCAGTTGGGAGAGCGTTAGACTGAAGATCTAAAGGTCCCTGGTTCGATCCCGGGTTTCGGCACAACATCTCGCAGCAATCGATAACTTTTGTACTTTTTTGCTAAAACAATTTTTTGTTTGAAAATATTTCGCTTTTTAACCGACTTCAAAAAAAGAGAAGGTAAGTCAATTTGGCCGTATATACCTATATATATTTTTTATGTATGTTCGGGTATAACTTCGTCGTTTATAAAGCGATTTTGATAATTCTTTTTTTGTTGGAAAGAAGATACCTCAAGTGTGGGACCATGATAAAGAAACCAGGATCTGATGATGAAATCCCGGATAAATCGAGAGAAACCCTTGAAAATCGTAGCGACGACTAGTGCGTTTGTTAATTTTTTTCGTCTACTTACAACTACAAATTACAACTTACGTTGTATTACTTGTCGATATAATTGAAGTCAGTTTTTTTTCGTTTGCGAGCAAATACAATTATCATATCAACTTTCTTCTGCTTTGACCACTTTATTTACCTACTAAAAGCTACTCCTAAACGTAGCTTTAAGCAGTAGATAGGTACAGTAATCTTCGTATTTTCAGAGGTTAGATAAAACCTACGTATACTATACTACATAATAAAAGCATACAGATTATAGGATTTAAAGCGGCTAGTATTAAAAATAAAATAAAGACAAAAACAGTGTACAGTATTATAAAAAAAAATGAAATGTGCTTTTCGACTTTTGATGTTTAAATAAATAATACTTTGTATGTAATAAAGTAATGTATTTGTTTATCTTACCTATATATAAAATTTACTTGTCACGGTGTTAGTTAAAATACTCCTCTGAAACGGGTGGACAGATTTTTATGAAATTTTGTGTGCATATCGGGTAGGTCATAGAATCGGCTATCATCTATTTTTCATACAGCTAAGTTATAAGGATGGGGGCATTAAGGGGGTTAATAACATATATGGCAAAACAACGTTTGCGGGGTCAGCTAGTAACTCTATATCGTTCATTAGTTAATTTTTTTCCTACATCCTGCAACATGGCAATCTGTTCCTGTTAAATAATAAGCTACTACTTTGTTCGAATGATATTCTCCAAGACTCAGAATGGACAGAGGGCCGGTCCATTGACGAGCCCCTCATTAAGCTGGCTAGACGATTTTTTTTCGTTTAGGCCTGTAACATGCCTTTTCAGTCTTCTAAGCTGAAGGCTCACTTCTCCTTCCAGTTTTGATGCTGGTTCGTTTGTATGCTGTGTCATTCTGCTCTGTTATTTAGTGCCAAATGCCACGATTTCTTGTTTTATGATAAATATATATTCTGTTTAGTGATAAATATAATTAAATTTATGTCATAAAAGGATGGTCCACTTGGAACTTGTATTTGTTTTAGAAATAATTCGAAACAGCCTAAACCTTGAAGGCTAATTCAGCATTATTGGCACAGAGAATATAATTATATAATTTTTTCCAATTTTTTTTCAATTAAAAAATTATTAGAGTAAAAAAGTACAAAAGTTTCGATTGCTGCGAGATGTTGTGCCGATCTTCAGTCTAACGCTCTCCCAACTGAGCTATTTCGGCGGTACGTAATGTCGTGAAATACCTGAACTGTAATCAATGTAGGAGAATGGAATTTCTGAAATAAAACTCAAACTAGTAAACTTAGTCTAATATAGGTACAATACTTATTATACAAATTATTGATTTTATATAGTCAAGTTGTTGTGTTCGTATTATTCATTTTTACGTGAAAATATCGCTAAAAACCTAAATTCGTGGATTCGTGGAAATCTGATAATGATCATTATACTGTTGATAGTCGGAAAGGCCTATGATCTTATAAGAATACGCTATAAAATAAAATAAATGGTATGTTTATAAAAAATAAATAAATAATATTTTGATATAAATAAAGTTAATTAAAGTCGCCTTAACGTTCATATTCTTATCAAATGAAATATTCCCAATTTAAGATTTATTAACATTTATTCGTATCTTTTAATACGGAACAGTGATAACAATTTAAATAGAAGCGAAAAAATAAATAATAATTTACCTCCTAAAGATTATTAAAAAATGAAAAGGTATTTCTATTTTAGCAAACCAAGCAATAACGATATTATATTTAGTTCCAATATATTGCTTTCAATGTATGCAAAATGATAATACTTAGTTAACACAATGATAAAAATTAAGCTCATTTGATTTAAAACTGAAAGAAAAAAGTTGACAAAAACACGGACCGTCGAAATTCACAAAGGAATGATTAATATACATGTATAAAAGTTAAGGAACTGTATTTATGGCGGATAGTGGCTTTTCACTTACTACATGATGTGATATGACGATTCAAATTCGTGTTTTGGGGGCTTGGTCGAATATATGTTTTTTTTTTTATATTATTCAATATTAAATCAGAGATGTAATCAGAGATATATGGCTAAATAAAAAAGGTGTTAAAATGGTGAAACGTAAGGGGATTCATACGTATCCATTAAAAATACGCTACATTATTTTAAGTACACATATCTTACTTTTAGAAGAGAACTTTGCTCGATTGTATTTAGAGCGAAAAAAAATCTAACATCCATGGCTCGGTAAACGTAATGATTTAAAAAGTGTACCTACTGCGAAAGTAGCCTCGTGAGTATGTCGATAAACTCAGAATTCGATATCTAATATATAAAATTCTCGTGTCGCGGTGTTTGTAGTTAAACTCCTACGAAACGGCTCGACCGATTCTCATGAAATTTTGTGTGAGAATTTGTGTTTGTCTGAGAATCGAACAACATCTATTTTTCATACCGCTAAGTTACAAGGGGGGTTTGGGGGATTAAGGGGCTTTATAACATACTAGCTGCTGCCCGCGAGGTCGTCTGCGTGAACGCTATACAGCACCAAAAATACCAACGATAATACCTTTTAAAATAACATTTATTTACTCGTTTCTTCTTTACATTTCATATCTACAGAAAAATCTCATAGATGGGGCTGCTTTAAAATTGTCTTGTCTACTTATATTCATTTAATTATGTTTATCGGCTTAGTTACTTATATTGCGTGCTTTTTATAGTGTGAAGCTAGCTTATATAGCATGGTTATTAACATAATAACAACAACATTCAAATATGCGTCCTTTAGATTACACGTTGTTACAGAATGCGTTGAGGAAATAAAGGTTCACTGCTCGTTCCCGGTAGGTGATAGCATGATTATATGTAGCCTATATGTTGACCTGACTTCTTAATAATATTCGTGCCAAATTTGAAGTAAATCCATGCGGTACTTTTTGAGTTTATCCCGGACATACATACAGACAAACAGACAAACAGACAAAAATTCTAAAAACTATTTGTTATTATCTGTGTCCATCTATATTAGTCGATTGCAAATTTCTTGACCTAATTCTTTCTATGTCACAAGGCTGTGAAAGAAGGATATGGCCAATCATCAAAACGCCATGAATGGGTGTAGCTATAAATTGTGGGTGTAACCACTCAGGTCCTTTTATATATCGTCACTGTGACGAAGCAAGTTTGGAACTAATAAAAATAGGCAGGGGCGCATTTAGTAGGTGAGTATTTATATTGCTGTCACATTACTCTGGCGCAAGAAGGCAATATAAACCGTAACAGCTAGCGATGATTGCGACGCGATAGATACATGGAAATTCTAAATAGAAACGACCTTAACCCACAAGTTAATTGGATCAAGGTTATTTTGTGGGTGTTGCACTGGCGGTTGCGAGTTCGATCCCCGCACATGACAAACATTTGTATTGGCCATACAGATGTTTGACGTGGTCTGGCTGTTTGTGCAGTCCTTGTGGGTCTCCACACTGTGCCTCGGAGAGCACATTAAGCCATCGGTCCCGGTTGTTATCATGTAGACCTGATAGCGATCGTTACTCATAATAGAAAGTATATCCGCCAACCCGCATTGGAGCAGCATGGTGTATTAAGCTCTGATCCTTTTTCTACATGGGGAAAGAGGCCTATGCCCAGCAGTGGGATAAAACAGGCTGAAGCGTTAGTAAATTAAAAAAAAAAAAAAATGATCACAAACAGGTTGCCTGAAAAATTCCTGGCCTGGCTAGAATTAATTTAAAATTGAAAAATTACTAGAGACTTAAGACTTAGCCCGGGATGACTTGCTTTATCTCAAATTGAACGCTCAAATTGTGAAACTGTCAATGTCAATATTGACATTTACGCTACTACGCTTTATTAGAAGAAAAAAAAAAACGTTCTTAATTTACCTTCTTCCGTTCGTTTCAGTGTTTGTCTTTGTAGGTTTTTGTATGTCCCCACCTTGTCTCAGAAAGCACATTAATTTGTCTGCCCCGGTTTATATGATAGTTACCTGATAGGGATTGTTATTAGTGCTAGGGGAATTTCCTCGTACCCGCAGCGGAAATGGGTGGTGAATTAGGGTTTCTATACGAGAAAAGAGACCTTTGGCCAGCAGTGCGACGCTACAGGCTGAAACAACGAGGTATCATCAGTAATAAAAAGTCAAATGTTTCAAAGCGACAATGTTTTATTATAGCCAAGATTAAAAATCCACCTGCTAATAATAAAAATGCACCAACCCGCCTGCCCAGCGTGGTGACTATGGGCAACACACGTGAGTTCACGCATTTTTGGCGCGAACTTGTGGAGGCCTATGTCCAGCAGTGGAATGCAATAGGCTGGAATGATGAAGATTAAAATAAAGTGAAGTGGTCTTCAAGCCTTACGGATGGTACTTTAATCCATCTTTATGAAAAATTGTACTTGTGATAAAAGTTACATAGTGTAAAGTTTTAATGCAGTTTTCTTCACGATTTCTTAAGCGTTAGCTTTAGTATCTTATAATAGGCAACTGTGTAGTTTATCCGAGATACCAAATGATTTAATAGTTACATGAATAAACTTGGAGTTTTTTTTTTTTGTGATGTGCGTAGAAGGTCTTAGTACATTTTTAGAACTCTTTTTTTGTATCAAATAAGCTCAGCTTAAATTTTTATGTCGATCAGAGGTAGCCAACTTGGTTCGACCTGAGATCTAAAATTTACTGACAAAAACCTATATCGATAAATCTTTTGTCGTGCGTCACATGAATTTGCAACAACATCTTAACATACTTTCCGAAACACAAATATATATACCGGAAAGAAATACGTACAAATACAAATAGTCATTGCGTGCGGGAATCAAACCCGTAACTGCCAGATGTAGGCGTATCCATATTTCTACACCCGAGCGATGATCATTAGTAAATATTTTGGTACATAAATTCTTATTTATTTTTGAAACTTTATTATACAACTTAAAATGTGCGTGCGTACAAAGTACACGTGTCAGAAGTGAAGCTTCTTTGGCAAACTGATTTTTAAGTCTTTTTTTTAATATATAGACTAGCGCTTGACTGCGATCTCACCTGATGGCAAGTGAAGATGCAGCCTAAGGTGGTGCGCGCTTGCCTAGAAGATGCCTATTCACTCTTGATTTAAAGAGTGAATAGGCATCTTCTAGGCGAGTCTCGTTTATATTTATAGAAATCTAAAGCTTTAAATTTCCGTTCCAGCGCCATCGACAAAAACGTTGCCGTTTCATCAAAACGTTGCCGTTTCATCCGTAAATATGTTATCCTCCATGCGCTTAAGAAGTTTCACTTCAAAAACAGCGTTGAGGTAGATTTATACGATACTAGGTGGCGAATGTTAGTGCGATCCAACCTTGCACCACTCAGGCGGAGGTCTGCTCACACGTGGCAGTTTTGAGCCAGTAAGAGTCTGGCATAACCTCTCCGGTGCCCCCGTGCCATTAGAATTTTCCCAACATTAAAAAAAAGGTTTATACAATACTCTCTTAAAGAATAATAACTCCTCTATAAAACATATACGAATATAAGTTAGCGCAGTAGTCAGAAACTGCGAATTCGCTGGCAGTTTTAAGTTTCATCATACGAGTAGTTCATAATTTGTATAGCCACACAAATGTTTGTCGTGGTCTAGGCGTTTGCGCTTGTGTTTTGTGTTTCCGAATACTCGACGTTCATTCGATTTAATTTAGTTAGGGGCGTTTATTTATTATGAACTCGTATATATTTTTTATTTATTTATTAACTTTGTATTGACGTCTCATGGCCAGTTTTAGAATTTTGACGTTAGCTGCATACAAATTATATCAAAAATCTATCGCTAGGCGAAACCAGAGAAAGATAATTAAAAACGGCCGTAAGATGACTAATTTTATTATTTTATTGAAATATTTGAGCTATAATGTTGCATGTAAACAAAAAATGACTGTAAGGAGTTTAGGCTAAACTTCTGATACAAAATTAAGTCATCAGAATATTAGCGTAACTTATATTCAGATTTTGGTTTATTATTTTTATTAGTTTAAACTTATATTCAGCTTTGGTTTATTATTTTTATTACTGACTGCAAAATAAACGTAACAAGCAAAAAAAGTTTAGTTCCCTACAAATAATAACTAATTTTATTGTTACGAAGTTATAAGTACGTATGCATTTGTTTAAGTGCAAATGAAATCGTCGCTTTATCAAAAATTAACTAACTAATAGTAAAAAAAACGAATAAAAGCATACGAGTCAACGAAAACAGAAAATGGCAATTAAAAACTTCATAACACTAACGAGTATTTCGACTGAGTTTTCATAGTATTCGCGTTATTGTCAATTTATTTGAAGTTCTTTTTTTTAACATAAATATGTTTGTGGGATGACCCACCGTAATAATATTTTTTCTCCCTTTAAATATATGGGCATATAGCTTCGAACGCGCGGAAACCGCGCGGCGTATGGCCCCGCGCGCCGGCTCGGAGACCGGTCCCCGCTTCTGCACCTGCGCCCGCGCATCCTCCGCGCTCGCCCTGGAGCCAGCGGTGGTCGACGCATCAGTCCGCTTTAAGCCTCTGGACGTTAAACATATGCTCCTCGTCTCGCTAATTTTGCTTTCTGTACTTGTGATAACGATCTTTGCTATTGCTTTGTAATCTTGATATTATCGCTTCCAAATACACGTTTAAATAAGATTTTGGCAGGTTTATTTTATTCAACACGGGTAAGCATACCAAATGTTATTTCGTTTATTTTATTTTATGAGTCTTTTTGTGATGACTATCTGTGAAACAAAATATTTATGATAATATAGTCAATAAAGCTTTCTGTGTGCCCCACTTATATTTGTAAGCCAAAGTAGATATAGTGGATATATGTGTATATACCCGAAATATAGGCACTACTTTTCCTATCTTATACACAGACAACGTAAGTGAATGTTAAATATAGGTATTTGTATTCATATATTTATTATATTGTTATATGCTGTTTATTGAAACAGAAACTAAAGTTGCTCTATAAAGAGAAATTTATTTTTTATGAAACATTATCAGAAATATTTTTTTAATCACAACATAATTCTACACTTATGTATAAATTATTATCATTACAAACCTAGTTAAAAAGAATAATAATTATTTCTTTAAAAAAGTTTAAGTTTCAACCGAGTTTTAACGTACAAAGCCAGAAAGAATCTTTCTCTTGATGAGTTTCTAGAATAAACATAGTGCAAAGTGTTGCCATCATAGATAAAACTTTGAAGTATAAAGTCGAAGATAATGCGCGGGCAATTAAAATTAAATGAAGAGTAAAACAGTTTCATTTACATATTTAATAAATTTGACTCCGATCATGTAACATTAACAGGAATGCGACAATGCAATGCGTGGACAAAACAAAGCGGCATTATCGCGGAGAACATGGCCATGAGTCGCTCTATGAAAAATTCATAACATGTCAAAGATTATGCGTTGGAAACATTACAGCCTATGCTCGGGAAACCTCTTGAGTAATTTTATATCACGTACATATTAAGGCAAATTGACATAAATTGTAGACATTACTTTGATATTATTTTTGGCAAAGTTTAAAATTTTAACTAATAGTACTACTACGACTAGCAACTACTGGTGGGGCACAGCAGGAAATTTCCTGCTCAAAATGTGGAGCAGCTCGACTGGGTAGTACCTCGATCTTACAGAAGACCACAGCTAAATAATACTGTTTTCAAGCAGTATTGCGTTTCTGTTGGTGAGTAAGGTGACCAGAGCTCCTGGGGGGGGGGGTTGGGATAGGGTCGGCAACGCGCTTGCTATGCTTCTGGTATTGCAGGCGTCTATAAGCTACGGTAATTGCTTATCGTCAGGTGAGCCGTACGGTTGTTTGTCAACCTACTCACATATTAAAAAAAACTACTTTATTTTAATAAGAAGAAGATGAAATAAGAAGAAGTGTTTTTTTTTAATAGTATAAAATCAGTATTTTTGTTTTGACTGCAAGTAATCAATTCTTATTTTAGATATAATATATATATTTTAATTTTCATTTAATCATTACTAAGTAACAGACACACAGATTGACGACTGAAAAGAAGGAGGTAAAAGTAAAAAAATTGTCTATTATAATTATTTAAACTGTAAAAAAAAAGATTCTATTTTAATACGTTTGATTCTTTAAAATTAATTTTTAAATATAATAAATAATTATTGCTTTATGAAAAGGGAAAAATGTGCTAATTTTTGCCTTATAAATATAAATGTTTGTATGAATATTTATACCGATATCACTGATAAATACTACCACCATATCCAAAACCATGATGCTTTATTATCAAATAATTTTTCTTTCTATAGAAGCTTAATTTTTAACCACATCTGTCACTTAATTATTCTATGTTGTCATTCGACAAAAATAACAGAATTGCAGCGGCGTGTACGATGCGAGTAAATGTGAGCTTATCTGAACTTAAAAAAAGTCCAAACTTTTCGAAAACAAGCTTTTATAATAATATAAAAAAAATAATAAAACGCGTTAATAATAAAATAAACTATTCCTTCAAAACTTTTACTTTTAAAATATGAATTCATTTTGCCTGTTTACTCGAGCTTTAAAAATGGTCGGGTTGTATGAACTCGGAAATACAGACGCCGGGAGGGACTCCTTGGCCGTGCGCATTAAAAATATGATTCGAAGCGCTTTGTACGTATGAAGGGTATATTAATCAGGTAGGGATGAAAGCCTGCAGTACGTGTGGGAGTCCGATGGAAGAAAAGAGATAGGGGTTTGAGCTCGTGCAGCTGCAGGGCGCACTCCCCAAAGTACAATCTGTAAAGACCGTTAGACTGGTAACTTTTCTTCGGTGAGTCAGAGTGTGAAGAGACTCCACCAATCTGGCGTTACCGATTAGCCGCTTGGTTCTGCGTTCCACTGAGTCCAGTGTGGCGAGTTGATATTTAGCTGAGCCATCCCACAAGTGACTGCAATATTCTATGCACGATCGGACTTGAGCTTTATATAGCATTAAAAGCTGTTCAGGCGTGAAATATCATTACACAATTTATATGATATAAAAGTCTGTTGTGAGATTTAAGTACACGTACTTACTTAGTTTAAAAATTTGAAAAATTGTATACTATCAGTTTAATTTGTTTTTTTTTTATCTACATGTAAATGTAAAAATATTAAAAGAAAGCATAAGAATTTTACCCGCCATCTTTACAAATTCGCCAGATTGGAATTAAAGTTACGCAACTTTATTTTTCGAGTTACTCTCAGCAAGCTCTTTCATTTGATATTCGTATTGTAAGAAATCATAAAAATTTAAGCCATCAATCTTTACAAGTCCGTTATATTGGATTTGAAATGACGTCACATAGCTAAACAAACATGCATTGTCATCCAAACTAAACTTCATCTCAATCGATTATGGATACATGCTTCAAAAAATAAAATTTGCAAAATTGTGTTGCAAGATTCCACCTTAACAAACGTATCAACATAAATGCATACATTGCAAGTGAAATAAGTTTTTTAAAAATATGAAATAAAAACCAGTATTTAAAAATAAACTTATATGATACTAGCTGATCTAGCCACGCATTGCTGTGGCTCATTTGAATTTACATTTTATTCTGTGGATATCTGTGCAACTTAGATGCCAAACCGCCATCTTATAAAGAAATAGTAATACGGCGCCATCTATCGGACATCTGTGCAATTTAGATGCCAAATCGCCATCATATAAAGAAGTAGAAATACGGCGCCATCTACCGGATATCTGTGCAACTTAGATGCCAAACCGCCATCTTCTAGGATTTTATAGAACTAATCGATAAATACACACTAAAGTTGTATAATAAACTTTTAATTTGCAACCAATATAAAGATCAATAATTGAGATAAAACTAGCCTATCTCCGAAGTTAGACCAAATTACAGATGCATACTGATAAAAAGTGGTTTAGTAGTTTCGGAGTTTATCGATAACATACATTTGTGATAACATACATATAGGTATAAATAATTAGATTCCTTCTTTACAAATACATGAAAAAAATAAACATCAGGCAAGATCTTTAAACCAAATATACTTATTAAAAATAAAGTGGTATACTATCTGTATTTCAAAATGTCAAGCCTAAACTTGATTTAGAAATTATCTCATCTGACATAACTTGTAAACGTCCCATCACTGGACAAAGGCTCTGTCCTTGTAGAGAGACGTTCGGAGCTTAATTTGCCAAGGGGATCCATAATGAAGCTTCCTTTTTTAAGTAATACGATAATATTTTCCTTCTAATGATACAAGTACCATTTCCCATTTAAAACATTTAAACTGCAAAGTATACAAGAAAAATAAATAAAATTTCACGTGCCGTTTTAATTTCAGAAGCTCCAATGTTGTAAATCCTCTAAGTAATTTAGCGAAATTTTCCTCAACAACGGAAAATTAATCGTAAATTAAAAATTCAATTCGGAGAAAGTTATTTTGGGTGTGTGGAGAAAGTGCTGAGATGCTGAATTTTTTTTTATACACGATAAAAATATATTACTAATAATAAACGCAAACAATTTGTACACGGTTCACTGCTAGAATGAAAATAAATATGAGATTGTTAACATGTAGAGCCGGCTAGGATTGTCTGCGTGATTGTCAAGATCGTAAAAAAATAAATAAAAAGCCTTTATTCGGACATTAAATTTACAATTATGTTTCCATATATAACATTGTAAAATTATTCACACATATGACGTTTTTTAATTTTCTGTAAGTCCGTTTGCCAATCGACAAAGGCCTCCTCCAACCTTTTCCATTCTAATCTCTCTCTGGCCACCCTACTCCATGTTGTACCTCCAACCTGTCTGATATCATCATCCCACCTTTTTTGTTGTCTACCTCTTTTTCTTTTACCTTCCCTTGGGGATTTTCAAGATGCATTCTTAAAAATATAGAACACAATAATTCGATCGAAACAAAATAATAAATATGATACGCGCTATTCCAAATAATAAGTATATATTTTTGTAAACACGGCATTTTTTATATGTAAGCCGGCCGCCCGCGACTTCGTACGTGTGGAGTTAGTAAATATACCATTAAAAATCCTTCTGCCATCATTTCTTTACTAACATTGATACAGATATAACTACTTCAATAACATTGGACTTTCATACAAACTACCATACCCTGTTTTAACCCCAAAAGGGGGTTGATTTCTAAATATACGTTGTTAGTGCACCTCCACACTGTCTATAGAGCATACATACATTTTAATATACAATTTCAAGTCTTTTACTTCAAAAACATAGGACTTTCATACAAAGTTACAACCCGCGTTTTACCCTTATGGGTGGAGTTTCGTAAAATCCGTTCTTAGCGGATGTCTACACTCTATAAGAAACCTACCTGCTAAATTTCAAGTTTGTAGGTGTTATAGTTTCTGAAATTTCGTGATTAATCAGTGAGGGATATTTCGCTTTTATATATTATATAGGTAGCTTTTTCTGAAGCCTTTAAAAGATAGTATTAGCCTGTAGAGAAATGGTAAAGGCACAATTCTGCAAGTTTTGGGCAAATATTGTTGAATTATTGAGGGTGAAATATATCTTGAAATTAAACTGACCCTAGTAAATTGCGGTCAAGTATAAACTCTCAGACATCAGCAGATATTGTAAACGTTTTTCCAATCCGTAACATATTTTCAGGTGGTATCTATGCATATGTTTATGTTATGTATGTATATGGTGTGTTTGTTGTTACGAAAAAGTCCAGTCCAACTAAAGCAGATTTACTGACAGCATACGCCCCAGTTTATTTTGAACACATATTTTAGCTCCGAAAAGTATTAATGGAAACTGAATCCATTCCGTGAAATATTTCGTGGTTTACGTACCGACGATAGCAAATATATTATGTAGATTATGAACTTGTGAATTCTATAATTTATTGTTTTTGCGGTCTTTTGAAATGTGCGAAAAATTTAATATAAATCGTTTTCCAATAAATCCGTTCATTTAATATTACTGTTTTTTTAAATTAGCCACGAATTATTTGCAATTTTATTTTATTTCGTGGTTAGTGTTAATTATACATCAATATATTGTTTACAGAAAACACAGACGTTAAGCACATCATCATCATCATCATCACAGTAGCCTTTCGCAATCCACTACTGGACATAGTCCTCCACAAGTTCACGCCAAAAATGGCGTGAACTCATGTGTTTTGGCCATAGTCATCACGCTGGGTAGGCGGGTTGGTGACCGCAGGGCTGGCTTTGTCACACCGAAGACGCTGCTGCCCGTCTTCGGCCTGTGCATTTCAAAGCCTGGTTGGATGGTTATCCCGCCATCGGTCGGCTTTTTAAGTTCCAAGGTAGTAGTGGAACTGTGTTATCCTTTAATCGCCTCTTACGACACCCACGGGAAGAGAGGGGGTGGCTATATTCTTTGATGCCGTAACCACACAGCAGAAGACGTTAATGAACACTTCTTTTAACTTACAATTTAGACAGGACGTAACAGGAAATATCTTGATCAACATTTAAAGTACACTTGACTTGACAGATAACTTTATCTTAAAGAAGATAACAGTCAAATAATTCTGCCCATAGCAGTATTGTATTCCTGTGGTGAATAAGGTAGCCAGAAATCGTGGAAATCGTGGCTAGGGTTAGGCACCACGTTTGATATAATTCTGATGTTGCAGCCATCTACGGTAACCATTTATTGAGAAAATTAGTCTGTCACCCTAGAGTTATAATAATCAATGCTATTACGATGTCATTAGTAAAAATTAGTTTTAAAAAGTGTTTTTTATATATTAGATACCACCAACGTTCCGATTATCATGAACTTATAGTATTCAGATATATATTTGCGTGTCATAAAAGTGTACGGGTTATAGTAAAGTATCGTTATCTGTGACACATGAATTTTATCAAATTCGTGGCCGTTGATTGGTACGTTTACTTATAGAATTAAAATTTATTTATTTATAATTTATTGTACACCATAATTACATTTAAAACAATAAGCACATTTAAAAACATTTACAGACTGTGAAGTACAATGGGCGGACTTATGGCTATTTAGCCATTTCTTCCAGACAACTCAATTAAAATTGTTACGAAATTAGAGTAGATTGGCTTGAAATTATGTTTACACATATAAATTTTAAATGTGTATTTTATCATATGTAACAATAGGTATGTATGCTTGGTAAGCGTAAAGCAAATTTCGACAACTTTCACATGGTCTGCTCGTGTTGTTTCCTGAGTTAAGGATTAATTTTGCTGACGATGACAGTTGGTACGCCGCATGACCTCACTAAGCTGGCGCTGACACGACTATCATATAAACACCATTTTGGTCTATTAGTTAATAGTTACCCTAAATGTAATTTTTATTACCAGATTTTTTTTTATAATACTAACTTGAATTGTTTATGGTTACTGTAGATGGATGTAGTTTATCTTAAGCTGATGAACTTTCTCTTCCAGGGAAATTAAAGGGACTATCATGTCCCAAACGATAATGACAAATATATTTCGTCTAGATATCTAATATATAAAATTCTCGTGTCGCGGTGTTTGTAGTTAAACTCCTCCGAAACGGCTTGACCGATTCTCATGAAATTTTGTGTGCATATCGGGTAGATCTGAGAATCAAACAATATCTATTTTTCATACCCCTAAGTAATAAGGGGGGGGGGGGGGTTAAGAGGGTTAATAAAATATTATGAAATTTTGTGTGCATATCGGGTAGGTCTGAGAATCGGCCAACATCTATTTTTCATTCCCCTAAGTTTGGGTTCCCCTAAGTTGGGGTTTGGGGGGGGGGGGATTGAGAAGGTTAATAAAATATATGGCAAAACAACGTTTGCGGGGTCAGCGGGGGTATTTATATATCTATCTATTTTTGTGGTATAACGTAATACAAGTAAAATTGTACATTTGTAAAACTAATCTTGCAAGTTATTTCTGGGACCTCTTCATACTTAGATACTTATGACATGTTATTAAAATACATTATCTTGATTTCAAAGCAGTTAGGTTTATGCAATATAAAAAGAGTGTGTTTTAGATCACACGAATGAATTGCAATTTCGTTAGTCTTAATATACGAAACCTAACTCTCTCCCTTTCTATCTTCAGTAATTTATATTTTCCTCTCAACGCCCGATCACACTTTTCGTAATGCTCTCGTCACGAATTCACCAGCTTACTTCCCATGTCAAGCGTATTTAAAGAAGTTTTACTTAAAAAGTAATTAGTCAGTCAGTCAGTTCAGCCTATTGTGGTCCACTGCTAGACATAGGCCTCCCCAAGTTCGCGCTAGACATCCTGGTTTTCCGCGATCCTCATCCAGCTTACACCGGTAATCTTACGTAGATCGTCGGTCCAACGGGCTGGACGACGTCTCACACTGCGTTTGTTAAGACGCGGTCTCCACTTTAGGACCCGTTTGTTCCAACGGCCATCAGTCCTATGACACAGATAACCAGCCCACTGCCACTTCAACTTGCCAATTCTGTGGGCTTTGTCGGTTACTTTCGTTCTCTCGCGGATAGTCTCATTTCTAATCCTATCTTTGAGAGAAACCCCAAGCATAGCCCGTTTCTTTGCACTTTGAGTGACTTTAAACTTGTGGACCAGTCTCTTCATCAGTGTCCACGTCTAATAATAATAATTAAATATACATTAAATCGACACCTGATATGAAAAACATCGTATCTGATTTTGTTAAGTTTTCAGAAGAGCGTTTTACAATTTTGTTGTACTTAAAAAGTGTCTAAGTGACGTTAAATAAAGCTGCATTCGTAATGAAGTATATTGTTTAACTATTAATTTACTTTATTATGGATATATATTATTATTTTCATAATCGAAATTACAAAGTTTTTTTTAGCAGAAATCTGAATTATCTTGAATTAAAATGATTTTTTTCATACAAAAATTATTCTAGGGCTCGTATAAATAGGGTTCTCAGATTGAAAGATACCCTTTTTTCCCTCAGTATTTTGATGGTATAGTTGGAAAACATTGTTTCCTTAGTTACAGTGCTCTTCATATCGGGTGTCGAAATTATAATTAAATAAATAAATAAACGCTTAACATTCAATGGTCCCCAGTAGGATTATTTCCTGTGTCGGGGGTCCGGAAACACACACAATACACAAGCACAAACGCCCAGACCACGACAAACATCTATATGGCCAATAAAATGTCTGTCGTGAGCGGGGATCGAACCCGCTACGGTCAGCGCAACAGCCAGTGCGCAACGGTCACACCGTTACGCCAACACGTCATCAAGTCTAGGTCAATGCGTTAGTTCTTCCGTGTAGTAGTGATTCAAGCTAAAAAATTAAAATTGTATTTTACAACAAAAAAAGTAAATCTCAGTTAAATTATTCAATCTATCGCATCATTGCTATCCGCAGAAACGACTTCTATACGGATATTTCATTATTTTCTGCCATTCTGTGAACCTATACTTGCTAAATATACATAATTATTATATAAACACTAGCTAACTCCACAAACGTTGTTTTGCCAAATATTTTATTAACCCCCTTAATCCTCCCCCCCTACAACTTAAGGATATGAAAAACAGATGTTGTTCGATTCTCCGACTTACCCGATATGGAAACAAAATTGTACGAGAATCGGTCAAGCCGATTCGGAGGAGTTTAACTACAAATACCGCGACACGAGAATTTTATATATTAGATTATTCGGTGTCATTGTACTAATTGAAATCGAATAATTATATCAATAATGACATTGAATCGAATAATTGAAACAAAAAAAAAAAGACCCCAAAAAGCCAGATCGATCAAAAATTATACCTTTGTAAATTGATTACTAAATATAGATCTACATCATTACTGTAATGGGTTTATGATTTCAATTGTTTTTCGTTTAAATAATGCCCGTAACATCATCAATCATAATCAGTCAATCAAAATCCAATTTTATTAATGTTTGTAATATTCTAATCAGTTAAATTACTGTACGAGTTTTAAGTTCAGTCTAGAGATTTACTCTGTAAAGTATTTCATGTATTTTGAATAGATAACTTAAGTAAATATAAAACAAAATTACTGTCAATAATGAGCTCCATAACATTTTTAAGCGACTTCAAAAAAGGAAGAGGTTACTCAATTCGACCGCATATATTTTTTTTTAAGGTTAAAGATATTTATTTTCTCATTTGAGCGACAACACTATATGATTGATTTAGTTGCAGTTCAGTATGTAGGTGGCAGACCTTGTCTTTGGTTTTTGTGAATCGTACAACCAACGAGTGAGAAAAGTTAAAAGGAGAGGAGAGAAAAAAATTAAAACGATGATAAAAGAAATTCGTAGTCCAATCACATCGTTTTGTGTAATGTATTATTTAAGTCTCGGTTTGAAAACAGTGATCGAGTCTGCGACCTTCACATGATCTGGCACGTTATTGAATAGCTGTGCTCCTTCAAATGTTATTGCTCTTTTCCCATGATTGGTTCTAGTTTTAGGTGTGACTAGCTTATTGCGTCGTCTGATTATCTTGGCATTTTGTTGTGTCTAATAAATTTCATTTGAGTGTGAGTTTTTTTTAATAATTATTTTATGAATCAAGACAAAAGTGTTGAAATTATATACATAATTAATAATTTTTGTTTCCTTATAGATTATATCAATGCTTGTCATGAAATCGTAGTTGAAGAGAACCTTTACTATTTTATTCTGAATTATTTGCAATTTTTTAATTATAGTTTTGGTTGCACTTTCCCATAATTCAATAAGGAGTTTTTTATGTATGTTCGCGGATAACTTCGTCGTTTATGAACCGATTTTGATGATTCTTTTTTTGTTAGAAAGGAAATATCCCAGGAGTAGTACCTTGATTAGGAAACCAGGGTCTGATGATGTCATCCCTAAAATATCAAGGGGAACCTTCGAAAATCGTAGTGGCGACTAGTGCGTTTGGTTAATATTTTTCGTTTATTATTTGTAATACATCGGTATGTGTGTAATACATCGGTATTTGAAATCGTTTTTTTTCGTTTGCTAGCAAACACTATTATTATTGTTAATTTTTTTTAATTTTATTTCTGTATAAAGACAAATGAGATTTTTTAAAATTTATGTCGTGTTTTAGTTTACTCTGGTACATAATCACATATACCTATGTAAGTGTGTAATCACGATGAATTAGCCTATTATTGCAATGTACAAACTATTATTAATTTTCTTAAAATGAACAAAAATTCTTAATTATCTTAAATTAAATTTGAATAAAGAAATTCGAGTAACTTAATGTCCTAACATAGGATTATTTTCGACCGAGTAAACTTCTTTTATATTCGTTTTATATGATTAAAATTTTAAATTAATATGAAACGTATATTAGCAAATGTTACGAATTTTGTTGTGTGCGAATTAACGCATTCGTCTGGTGTGGGTACTTTGAGATGGTCGCTTTGAGTGATGATAGGACGGGGCCCAGATATAGCGATTTGATTAATCAGATTTCTTTGGAGATAATAATTTTTTATTTTGTTTTTATTTATTTTTGTTAAGATATAAAAGACGTAATGATACATTTACAGATATGTAAATTTATTCTAGAATGTATATTGAATAAAATATATAAAATACTAGTTTAGAAAGCATTAATCAATGCACACAACCTGTAAAATTTGATAAAAATTTTCTCTTCAATGAAAGAAAAATTTCAAGAGACATAAATCGTTAAATTTTTACCGATGGTAAATTTTTAATTTTTGGCCTTTTCTGTGATAGGGACAGCAGCTACGTGGCAAGAATATGACATATATTTAGCAAAAAAAACTTTGATTCAGGCTTCACAATAAAAAAAATATAAATCATAATCTTTAATTCGCTTACAATTAAGTAGACCAAAATCACGAAATGGGTATTTGCGATATAAATAAATAATTTGAACTTAAATATATTTATCCGCTACTACGCTGTAAAAGGGACTGTACCCAATATTTCCCTGTGTTACTCCTACAGAGGTAGACTCAAAACAGATCTTGATTAAATAATTCAAATACCGACATCTCGTTTGTAACTATTACCTTCTGGAGTTTTTTCCTCTTTGCCTCATTGAGGGATATTGTTAAAATAATGAATTTATCTTTCCCCCTTGTTTCGAGATTGCTTTACCGTATTATATCGCGAATTATTTGACTCATATAACCATTTTTCTTAAGTAGTTTTTTCTTAAGAACATAAACACAACTTGAGACTTGAGAGAGTTTTATTTGGCTGTGATCTTTTAGAAGTTAATGATGCTCCAGATATGAGCTATAGAGCGAGATATAGAGGGAGATAGTTCCTGCTGTGGACCACGTATGTAATCCAAATAATGTGCCCAATAGTGAAGGTTATATATATATTTGTTCATGCCACACACATGAGTTCACTCCATTTTGGCGCGAACTTGTGGAGGCCTATGTCCAGCAGTAGACTGCAATAGGCTGAAATGATGATGAATGATGAACATTTGAACTGACTTTTCGATTGCCTTTGAACTCATGTCTCTTAAAATTTATGTTTTTTTTTTAAATGCAAGTAGGTCGGCTAAAAAATGTACTGCTCACCTGATGGTAAGCGATTATTGTAGCTTATAGACGTCTGCAACACCAGAAGTATCGCAACCGCGTTACCGACCTATCCCCAATGCTCCCATAGGAGCTCTGGTTACCTTATTCACCAACAGGAACACAATACTGCTTGAAAACAGTATTATTTTGAAATATTATTGAAATAGTATTATTTATCTGTGATCTTCTGTAAGGTCTGGAGGTACTACCCCAGTCGGGCTGCTCCATATTGTAAGCAGGAAATTTCCTGCTGTACGCTACCTCAGTTAGAGTAGTTTTGGTGAATCTTTGGTAAATAAGATTTATATGAAATGATTCTGAAAGCAATTTCTACAATAAAAAATAAATATAGTATATCATTTTTTGTATAAATGTTATTATAATGTATTTCGCTATTGTAAAATCTATTAATCTATAAACCTAGTTCTAAATTACGTTCTAAATTACATTAGCTGACATAGGTGAGATCAGATGATCTCAGCGATATCTCCGTGATGAGTTTGTAATGTTGTTTAGTTTTACTTAGTTATAGCCACAACTATATCTTTGCTCAGGACTAATTACACTCATATATCATAATTGAAGCAGTGGTAAGTACAGCTCATTACTACGTAACTTTAAAATCAACACGTTGAAAAAAAAAATGTTGAGAAGACATGGGGAAATTCGCTATAAATAACCGACTTAACTGTAAAACTCAGTTGACTCGGTCACACACACGACGGTTATTTTATAAATAATAATAATTATTTGATATTTAATTTCATTATTTTTATTAAAGCGTTTGGGCAAGTAAGTTGCATCACTTCAGCTTATCGCAGTCCACTGTTGAACATAGGCCTCCACAAGTTCGTGCTAAAAATGGCGTGAACTCGTGTGTTTTGCCCATAGTCACCACGCCGGGCAGGCGAGTTGGTGACCGCAGGGCTGGCTTTGTCGCACCGAAGACGCTGTTGCCCGTCTTCGGCCTGTGTATTTCAAAGCCAGCAGTTGGATAGTTATCCGGCCATTGGCCGGCTTTTTAAGTTCCAAGGTGGTAGCGGAACTGTGTTATCCCTTAGTCGCCTCTTACGACACCCACGGGAAGAGAGGGGGTGGATATTTATTACTGCGGCAACCACACAGCTTAGTAGTCGTAGTATAGTAGTTATATTTAGGTTATAATGGCGATTCTGATATTGCAGATATTCAATGAATAATTCATATATTTCACTAATAAAATTATTTGTATTTCAAATACATATTAACACCTGTAGGTGTTTCGAAGTGACAAAAAGAAATGAATGTTTTTGTTATATATTTTTTTTTGTGGGAATAGAAATAATTTTTATCCATTTATTTACTTTGGGTTCTAAGTAATATAATTAATACATTATACTAATTAATATAGTAATGTTTAATTTTTGAAAAAGTTTTAAATTGTTTGATTTTTTAAACATATTAGGCGTATTTATGTGTGTATTCTTAAGCAGCGTATTTGCTGACGAAGTGATGAACTGTAGCACGCTATAAGCACCCTCATGTACGATGGGTGTCTATTAATACAACACTTTTAACACATTCTATTTCAACTCCTTAAAAGTGCCCGCAGTGATTATTATCTGTTTGCTTTATAATTGTAATTGTTTACTACAAATTACAAAAAAAAAAACAATGACATCGCTCCGGTGTAATGGTGCGTGTGCCGTGTATGCGCTCAAACACCAGCAATTTCGGATTCGATTCCCGCTCGGAATATATATTTATATTTTTTCAAATATTTATTTCCAGTGTGGGTTTCTGTTCTTGTGGGTCTCCAGTGTGCCTCGGAGAGCACGTAAAGCCTCGGTTTTATCATACACCTGATAGCGATCGTTACTCGTTATCGTAGGGAATATATCGGTTTGACAGCCGTGAAGTAACGTGGTGGATTAAGCGCCGATTCTTTCCTACCCGAAGAAAGATACCTATACTCATCAATGGAATGTTCTAGACTGAATCGTAGTCACTATAAATAAACCTCAATCAATATATTCACAATGCTGAACATTCCTGTTAGGTGCTTAATGTTTTACTAAAATCAATGTTCGTGTATCGACAAAAAAAAAAAAAAAAAAACTATAAATTTCGAATGCATAACTTTAAATTTCGAATGCATAACTTTGAGAAGATATGTGATCGTCTGTTTTTTATTTGTATACAGGCGAGTACAAGCGAGAGACCTTCAACGAACCTCATATAAAACTTCATTTTCAGGTTAAATAAAAAAACGTCGTTTACATAGTCGTAGTAGTTTGGGCACATGATAGGCTTACAAGTGAACTTAAAATTTCATTATACATTATTCTGAATGGAGATCAGTTAAAAAATTAAGAAACAAAAGAGTTTTAGAGCATAAATAGTCTTTATTTATTTTAAACGTTGTTTTTATCACAAAACGATGTTTATATTGTTGATGATTCATCATTATTCATCGTTCTTCATCATCATGATGTTTGTATTTTACCAACTTCCTCAATTAATAGATTTTCTAAGTCATTTTAATGAGAATTCTGGATCTTAAGATTAGAGAGTTCCTAACACCAATGAACAAAGACAATCGATTTGTTAATTTACAATAATCTAATGAAAGGAGGGACTAAGCATGTTTAATTGAATCAGTATCCTATGCAAGCTAAACACAATACTTAGCATTACATTGCCCTGTCTCATCTTTGAGGTGTTTATACGATAATTCTGTCAGATCTGACAGCTTAGACTTGTAGTAGATGAACGAGAATTGATGTATATTGGGGTTGAATGTTAACATTTGTTTCTACTACCTTTTGAACCCCCCATAAGACTCTTACTTAATAAATATGATCATCAAATTTTATAGTGAAATATATATTTTTTTTTATGTCGCTAGGTCGGCAAACAAGCGTACGGCTCACCTGATGGTAAGCGATTACCGTAGCTTATAGACGCCTGCAACACCAGAAACATGGCAAGCGCGTTGCCGACCCAATCCCCAATCCCCCCAGGAGCTCTGGTCACCTTACTCACCAACAGGAACACAATACTGCTTGAAAACAGTATTATATAATGATTATTATTAATAAATGATTATTTTTTGTTTCAGTGAGACAAATTTTTCGGATTTTATCGCGATTTATTAAGTTTTTCAGTCCTCCCGTGACCATTGTTGCTGTAAAGTATCTGAAACATAGGGCATTTAAAAAACTTAACGAAGCGCGATAAAATCTGAAAAATTTGTTTCATTGTAATAAGTGAAATTCGCGTGAACATTAGAAAATAATATTTATTTTACTTGTAATTATTTGATAACTTACCATTTATTACACAGTAACGGTAACATCGGTTAGGAAATAAAATTAGTAAACAATTATGTACATATAACCCAGAAAATTAAAGTTAGAACAACAAAAAATAATAAATACATTCTAATTAATCTATCAACCAGAAATTTTCTCTACGTCAGACATCGTATGTACATAAATGTATTAAAATATACACCAGTATAAACAATATATAGAAATATATTTGAACAATTATAAATATCCGCTTCGAACGAAAATCAGAACTGCCACAACAGAACGGTCGTCAATATACATTACAATAAACATTTTTTACTTTATTGTTTACATTTACGCAACATAGCCTGCACTGTTCTACTTTAATCTGAGTTTTACCACGCATCGTTCAGCGCACAATTCATGCATCTATTGTAAATATCGTTATTATTTTTGTTTCATTAATCGAAGCAAATTCTGCATTCACGCTAATGTTATTTTTTAATTATTACAGAAACTACGGTGTTATGGAATTCTAACTATATAGGAAAAAGTGTGTGATCTCAAACAAAAAAAAGTGCATGCGTGCAAAGTACACATGTCAGAAGTGAAACTTCTTTGGTAAACTAATTTTTAAGTCTCGTTTATATTTATACAAGTCTAAAGACATAATAAAATCGTAGGTATTAAGTCTAAAGACTTCCGTTCCAGCGCCATCTAGTTAGTTTGCAATGTAATACTGTCGATATTAATGTAACAACGTTTGTAGTTTCTATAGTACACGCTAGATGGCTCTGTTGTTAAAAAAAACGTTGCTCATCTTCGTGACGCTCTTATTATTAATTATTGCGTTTCATCCGTACAAAAATTACCATCATACAGCTAAAGAAGTTTCAGTTAAAAAAGAAACCGATTTCATTTAACATTAACAAGTATAGTAAGTAAAACACATATTATTAGCAATAAATAAAAGCTACTTATTAGCTCGATCAAATTTAAATTTGATCACACGATAAGCACTAAGTCGTCGGATATCGATCAAATTTTATCTAGCTTTTAAGCAATAGATTAATTTTTAAAATCAGTACACCTAATTAAAATATTAGGTAATACCCGTAAAAAATATAATCAATTCGAGAATCTCCTTTTTTCAAGTCAGTTAAAAAGAAATACTGAATATGTCTTCAAATAATCGTTTCAAAGTTAGTCCGCTTAACTGAATCTGCACAATACGAGCAAGACACGCGCCATCTTGCAATAACTCAAAAGCGTCGTACAATGAGAAACTAACCTTATTTCTTAAGCAATCGTTACATAATCTGATGCGTTCTATCAGCAAATCTCCATTAAAGCTTAAACATCTGTATTGACTACACAAACGCACAATAAATGATTCTAATTGCAAGAACATAAGGTTGATATTACAAGAAATGCTTACGATATCATGATTATATACCAGAAAGGGCATAGACTGATATCCTGTGACAAGTTTATCAGCTTTGGAGTACTTAATGAGATCTTATGGTGACGGGTTTAGATGTTTCATATTTTGTAGTTACATTTATTTCAACCCTACACAATCTAATTAATGTAGTAACAATACTAAATTTAATTTGAGTATGTCTTTTGATAATGGGTTCTGGACAAAAGTTATAGCAATTGCTTGCGTTTGTGACTATAACACCTGCTCGTTAGAAATTTACAGATTATACAGATGTCTTATCAACACGATTTTATTTATTTTTATTCATTTAACACTTTATTGTACACCATACAAATAAAATAAGCAAGCAACAATTTTTTAAATATTCTCTACAAAGTATTTCGAAAAGGCACGTAAACATCCCAACCCTTTCGTAGCTGACACATGCTCCTCACTCGAGATCCGATCACACAAGGAGACACTTTTAGGACGAACGTCCATCCTGAGTACTTCTAATAGCTTTCCGAATTTGGTGCCACGGTTGGTTTATTAACCAGCTCCCCTAGTAATACTATAAAGGTCACTTGGCCAACATCAATACATATTTCAAAATAAATGTTTACGGTGGTGGCTTGGTCTTTGGGGTTTCTTATTTATTTAGTTATTAATTTAAAATATTATGTTAAATGTGTTTTGAGATTCTCGACACAAGATTTTTTATTACTGGAGTTTGTTCTTTGTGAAGTGTTTGTTTATTTCCATGAACACTTTTGAACAATCGTTTCATTCAGACAAAGGCGAGCTTCAGTAAATTTTTTATCACGAATCTATTGATAGCGACATAAAAAAAAAAATGGAACGGTAGCAGTTGCCTTCTTCAATCGCAGTCTATAAGAGTTTTTATTTATACAGGTCGGAAGAGAGGCTTTTCTTTTGTTTTAAACGTCATTTTTGAACGAATGTCAGTAACGAATGCCGGAAAATTAGAAAAGTAGAATGGAATTATAATACTTTATGATGATAAATAAACAAAATAATGTTAATAAAATGTAAAAGGTAAACATGAAATGAGTAAAAATAAATATTTTGTATGGACGAACAATTTGATACCATATATTAACCATTTTGATATCGTATACATACGTATATGTATGTGTATTTTTACTGGCTCAATTGGAAACAGTTAACAGTTTGTTGCTTTCAAGAAACTTTATGCTCTATTAATATCTCACAACGCTTAAAAATTTTGGGAATTCATCCATTTTGGATGGCCATCGCTTTGAGAAGTTCCAAAACCGAAAAATATTAAGACTTTGTATTCTAATCGAGGATAAATCAAAACTTATAACAGTCTGTTTGTATACTTTGAAGTTGATTGATTACCAGATTATAAATTAAGTAAGATAAAATTGTTACTTAAATCTTTAAGACTTACAAGAACGTTTTACTAAGGTAAACGATATTGACGGTTGCAGCAGCATAATTATATTAATGTTCCGCTTTTGTGATTTCTATTTATTTGTGTCTTATATTTATTTTTAGTTAAGTTACAATGTTAAACGCCCAGACCACGACAAACATCTATATGGCCAATTCAAATATCTGATCGAACCCGCGACCGCCAGCGCAACAGTCAGTACTGTGACTGCTGCGCCAACGCGTCGTCTAGATAATTAGATGGTAAATTGTTAACAACCTCTCTGGCGTAGTCGTGCGTATAGTCGCCATAAACACCGACGGTATACGGGTTCGTATACCGTTGGTGGTCGGCGTACGGTTTACAAATATTTATTTCTGGTCTGGTTTTCAGTCGTTGTGGACCAGCGTTGTGAATTAAGATTCAATCCTTCTCCAGTTGGTCCAGCAGTTGGATGTTACAGACTAAATGCAAATTTTAAAGGAAAAAGCAGAAAATAATTTCGGTTTTTAACCGACTTCAAAAAAAGGAGGAGGTTACTCAATTCGACCGAATATATATATATATATATATATATATATATAATGTATGTTCGGGGATAACTTCGTCGTTTATGAACTGATTTTGATAATTCTTTTTTTGTTGGAAAGGAGACATCCCTAGTTTGGTACTATGATAAGGAAACCAGGATCTCATGATGGGATCCCAGAGAAATCGAGAAAAACTCTCGAAAATCCGCATAACTTTTACTGGGTGTACCGAGTTTGATGATTTTTAATTTAATCGAAAGCCGATGTTTATCACATTTAAATTTCATCGAGATCCGATTACAACTTTTAGAGTAATCTTTGATAATGCGTATTTACTTGACTATTTTTTCGTCTACCTACGTTGTATTACTTGTCGATATAATTGAAGTCGGTTTTTCTTCGTTTGCCTGCAAACATAATTATTATTAACATATGGATTAATGTTCTATCATTCATTCATTTTCCATTATTTTCTTTCCACTGCGCCAACGCGTCTTCGTATATTATAGGATCAAGAAATACACGACAAAAACAATTAATGATCCAACTTTATAATACACCTAACAGCCTTTGTTGCGATCTAACGTGAGGGTAATTCTCCACAAGACTTTCTTACTTAACGTAGTTACTTTGTTAGGGTTATTGTATGTGAGTTGAGTTGAAAAATTATCCTCTGACGCGGTAAATAAGAGGAGATTTGTAGCTAACATGACAGGTTAAGTATTAGATTTTAAATTAACATGGCTATTTTTATTATTAAAATTATTTAATAACGGGATATTAACCGTGTTTTTAAATTTTATTTTATACAATCCTGTTTGGTAATAATTAATATGTTAACGTAGAGAGGAAAACGATTCGATTCGGTAAAGTCGTTCCGAAGTTATACGCGTACATACATTTAAATGATTCATTTAATTTATACACAGCAAACTGAGGCACAGCAGGAACTGCTCAAAATGTGGAGTAGCCTGACTAGAGCCCTCGAACTTAGGAGATCACAGTTAAGTAATACTATTTTTAAGCAGTGTTGTGTTCCTTTTGGTGAGTAAGGTGAGAGACAGAGCTCCTGGGGGGATTGGGGATAGGGTCGGCAACGCGCTTGCGATGCTTCTAGTGTTGCAGACGTCTATAAGCTATCGTTTGTCATCAGGCGAGTGGATGAGTGGTGTAAGTTTGTTTGCCGACCTACTTATATAAAAAAATAAGCTACACATTTTTGAATATCATATCAAAAATTGACCGCTCCAGCGGGGATCGAACCCACGTCTCCGAATGACCGTGTTGGCGCTTTAGCCAATTAAGCTATGGAACGATGTACCCACTAGATCGAAATTTTCGATATGATGATTTCCTAATGTGTGGGTAACACAAAAATAAAATCGTGCATATTAAAAATAAGCTACGTTATTATAAATCTGAGTACTTAAATGTCTATGTCTATAAACTACGGTAATCTCTTATCATCAGGTGAGCCGTACGCTTGAAGGTCGACAACCTAGTTATATATATACAGATTACGAAATAAATAACGAAAAATATATTTATTTATATATAATTTCATCTACGCCTCCCCGACCCAGGCGGAGTAGTCATAAATTCAGTGAAATCACCCTTTTTGTCAACCGGACAGTTTAGGTGGCTATGATTTATACCTTCGCAGTCCTATCGGTATCGCTACCTTTTCATCCCTAGAATTTTGTAAACCTTAGGTAAATACGGTACTAAATTCCGTATAAATTTTGATTTTTAGTATACAGAGTATCGATTTTACTTTGACTTGTTTTTCTTTTCTTATAATTTTATTTATTAATTTACCATCGTTCTAAGAATTTATAGTGACTATAACGGGAGGGGAAATAAAAAAAAAAACTCCAAGTTATTAAACTCAAAATAAAAGTATGTATAAATCAAATAGGTTTCAAAGGTAAATTTGCAATAAATAAATTAATATCTACACAATACACACACGTTCGCCTGTTCCTAAAGTAAGCAACTCAATGCTTGTGACATAGGTAACAGCCGTTTGGTATAGTTACATTTTTTTTTTTCGATAAACATACGTATAAATAATACATATATAAACATATAAAAAAATATTTATATATACCCAGACTCGAGGTGGGAATCGAACCCACAATCCTCGGAGCAGAAAGCAGGGTCACTACAAACTGCGCCAACGGACTAGTCAAATTATATTGTATATTAACATATATGAAAACATTGTATGAAGGTAATTTAATAAAAACAGCATATAGGATAACATTTAAAACAAAATTTTAATAAATAAGACCGATAAGGGTAAAAATACTCATTTGTGACAAGTGCTCATTTCAAACGGAATCAAAGACGCAACAACTGTCATCAACATTCGCAGTAAACCAGAAAGATTGATAATCTTCATAATGTATTCACGGCGATTGTATACGCAACCCTACTATTAGCTGATAATACATAAACCGAACGAAGCCACAAAAATACCGAGGCGTCAAACTATAAAGTATATCATCACAAATAAAAGTTGAACAAACCGATATCCGATAGCAAACTTCACAATCCCCTAATCACTCCGCTTAAATCGATTAACTCGTGTCCTATTACAAAGCGTCCAACTTCCGACCAACTTTGCACCAACTTCCTACAAGAGATTTATCGACCAACTGTACACTGTTTATTTCATTTTAAAACGTCACACAGACATGGATAATCAGATTAGTGGATCAAATATTGGTTACGTTTAATCCAATATTCAAATCATTTGACCAAACACATTTGTATGTTATTAGAATTATAATGGGGATATATTGTAAATAAATTCATATTGTGGATTTGTGCTGTGACAGTAATATTTATTGATGTTCGAATTCAGTGTTCAATGAATGGTTATATTTTAATAAAATATTGTTTTAAGAATAAACTAGACTTTTTATGTTTGGCTTATATTATTTATAACATCTCTCTATACTAATATTACAAAGCTGAAGATCTTGTTTTTTGTTTATGTGCCTGAATGCGCTAATCTCAGGAATTACTGAACCGATTTGAAAAATTCTTTCAGTATTACATATCCCATTTATTGAGGAAGGATATAGGCTTTATATCATAACGATAAGACCAATAGGAGCGGAGCACCGATGATGAAGAATGTTTCTAAATGGAGTTTTTTTCCTTTTGAGAGCTCTCACCTCGTGCTATGTATAAACAGTTAAAGTTTCGTAAATGATTCAAGTTAGCGTTAGCCCAAATTAACTATTCCATGCGGACAAAGTCGCAGGTAGAAGCTGGTAATTAATATATGTGATGTGATTTTTTTAATTAGACAATAATATATATAATAAACACAAGAAGTTATGACAGATGCGCCATGACTTTTTCGTTTGTTTGTTTTTATACAATTAGCCTATCCCAGTTAACTGCTGGACATAGGCCTACCCGTACCGTATACCTGTAATTCTCAGATTTTGATGAATCCCAGTTGTTTATCAGTACATAATTGAAATACATCTGTAATGGGATAATTTTTCGAATCCGAAGTATAAACTAGGACCTACCTCATAAATCATGGAAGCGTTTAATTTTAAATCGTCTGTTAATATATAATATGTCACAGAACCTTCTTCTAAAAAGCTCCTTAGCTGCTTTTGACATAATTAAATACAAAACATGAAGCACGTTAAATCTTTTAAAGGTTAAAGAGATGCTACAATTTTGAGATCCACTTTGACTTATTACGTATTTAAAGAGACAAATTGAAACGCTATCTAAGGGCGAGTGCAGATATTAGTCAGGTGGGGGTAGACGGCGTTCAAAGTTAATATTTTTAAACTGTACTTAGTTACTTACTTGCTTCATAATTTTGTTTTTGAAATTACTTCCTAGACTTCCTTTCCTTTCTGCGCACTTTTCCAACTATAATCATTTTTATTTATTTATTATTATATTTATGCTGTGTGGTTACGGCATCAAAGAATATAGCCACCTCCTCTCTTCCCGTGGGTGTCGTAAGAGGCGACTAAAGGATAACACAGTTCCACTACTACTTTGGAATTTAAAAAGCCGACCGATAGCGGGATAACCATCCAACCAGGCTTTGAAATGCACAGGTCGAAGACGGGCAGCAGCGTCTTCGGTGTGACAAAGCCAGCCCTGCGGTCACCAACCCGCCTACCCAGCGTGGTGACTATGGGCAAAACACACGAGTTCATGCCGTTTTTGGCACGAACTTGTGGAGGCCTATATGTCCAGCAGTGGACTGCAATAGGCTGAAATGATGATGATGATGACTATTTTATTTATTATTCGTTTGAAATTGGGTGTCCCACATGTTTTCACTAGGATTTTATTTACCACTTGTCTAGCGCGACTTTTTACGGCCTAAATCAGCTATGCATATTCAAAAATGACTCTCTGGTTGGTTTATCATCCAGTATTCAGTATCCGGTATTCCGGTTCAGTTTCATCGTCATCTTTATTTTGAAAGCGATCTTCAAATATTTATAGCCCTAGTATTTTTTAGGTTTTATGTTAAGCTAGACCTTGTTGACTATTTGGACGTTTATGCATTCTGTAGTACTTCTTGAGTTATGCATATTTACTTTTCTATTTCTTCGCCAACCTATGATGTATTATAAACTTATTCTTATTTTAATCGAAATCTGTCTTGTCTTTTGGTTCCTTATAAATTTGATCCAGATCTGACGACTTTATGACTAATCTTTGATAACGCGCATTTACTTGACTGTTGAAGTCTGTTTTTTTTGTTTGCGAGTAAACACATCTATTTTGTATTTCTTTAACGCTCTCAGAACTCAGCTCATAGTATTGTTATTCTATTCGAAAATGGTAAGTATGTGGCGTTGATTTATTAATTAAAATGATACAATTTCAGAGATGCTTGAAGGCATCATGTAAATTATACTAGTTGATAAAAAGTTCAAGAACGTAATTAAAAAGTTTGACATTACAAGTTAGTTACCCTTTCACTGATATATAATTATGTATCTGACATGTTGTAATTGAAACGGAAATTTCGCATTAACTCAATTCCCTCGTATGATGTAATTTTTCTCGTCAATAATCTTGTTGAAAAATATCTCATCCATGAATATGAATATGATGCAGTGACGTTCAGTGGAAAAAGTTTTTGAGACTCAACTGACATATTCAACCTCATCGTTAAGAGCTTGTTTCTGAGATGGCAAGGATCAAGTTTTTTTATTATAAGTACATGTACAATTAATTTTAACTTAGATTTTTTTCTTCATTCAAATATTTTGTGCTTACTTTTATGTCATCATGTTTTTTATGTCTGTTAAAATTCCGAGCCTACATCAATTTGAAGATTTTGTTATAGATAAACAGATAGCAGAGACTATTGGTTTCGGAGCGTTTTGAAAACAATTTATACTAATTAACTAGCTTAATTTAAATAAAAAAATGAAAGACATATAATCGATTTGGAGGCTTTAATATCTCTAAATTAACTTTTAAATTCTCGGCCGTCGGCTCTTGCAGTGGATATCGGGGGGAGGGAGGGGAGACCAGACGCAGAGTTTGCGTCTTTTGCTTAATCTATGAATCTTATTTTATGTATCTTATTCTAGGAATCTTAATCTAGGGCGGATGGACGAGTCCTAATTATAACTAGAGTGTACATAATATGGTATAGTGCAGGTTATGTTGTATTTTTTAACGAATAAATAAATAAATATCTTACAACATTCACACATGGTCATCTGTCCCTAACGTAAGCAACTTAATACTTGTTTTATGGGTTATAGCTGACTGATATTAATTAATGTAATGTTTGTTTTGATAAATATATAATGAAACAATACATATATAAATAGAAATATTACACCCAGACTCAACCGGGAATCGAACCCACAACCCGCGGAGCAAAAAGCAGGGTCACTACAAACTACGCTAATGGGCTAGTTATAAATACATTATCTTGTTACTATATTGAAGAATATTGGCTTGTATGCGTGATGGCTGTTTCTGCAGCAGAACATAACTTCTGCTGGGCCGTCTGGGCGTTAGATACAAAAATGAATGTGTATATTATATAAGAATATTATATTAAAAATATTGTTTTTTGATTTTTTTCAAAAATTTGTATCATACGGCAGTTATATATAATATATCCGCCAACCCGCATTGGAGCAGCGTGGTGGATTAAGCTCTGATCCTTCCACTACATGGGGAAAGAGGCCTATGCCCAGTAGTGGGATATTACAGGCTGAAGCGTATATGAAGCGTACGGCAGTTACCTAACACACAAACTTTAAATTCTTTAGGAACAGACGATTGCGTATAATTGTCACGTTATTTTTACCATCTGCAGCTGGTCAAAATAATTATGATTAAAAACAATAATATAAAACATTTCTTGGAAACATTTAATTTTTCTGCAATAATTTATTCGTAAAGAGTTTTCGTACGGAACGTGAGCGTATCCGCGTCGCCTTAGATTTTATTTTCATTCTCAGAACAACTTGTATTTTGAACTTTATACAATAACTTTCACTCGGTACCGGCGTTCGGTTAGCCGCGAATCGACTGTTATAGGGTGAAGTTACAGATGAAGCTATAATATATACAAGCGCAAGAAAAAAATCTTCACTATTTTATTTTTATTTTATTTCAATCTATATCATATACTGTGAAATATTAAATATCTTTGATTCTAGATTTCATTTATTGATCTTAAGATTGAAACTTCAACTTTTAGTATAATGACGCCAAAAACACAGATGACTTCGCCAATGTCATGTAGAAAATCGTTAGTTTTATCAATTCTCTACGATGGAAGTTAAGAAGCTATAATATATATTTGTTTGTGTAAGGAAGAGTCAATAAAACGTACTTTTTTTGTAATAGTTATACAATTATATAAAAGTGTACCTCGGTAAGATTCATGTTGATAATTTACAGCAGACTCGCTATTGCTGGCTTTTGATCTACGGCCTTCAATTCCTCCCATCGGTCTCGTCTGCGGGGTACGTAAAAGCATTTCCCAGCGATAAAAAACGACCTTTAATTTGCACAAGCTTTGCATAAAAAATAGCGCATCATCGCTGTACTGCATCCCTGTTTATTGTGCTCGATCTTTACTCAACCGCTTCAGAATTGGTTTTAAAATGTCATAGACTTTATTTCTTATATTTGCGAATCAAATACACTTTGTAACAATATTTGTTTCATACAATACTTGTATAACGTTGTTTCGTTCGAATAAGATTGCATTGGATTTAATCCAAGTTAAATATAAACGTTTTTCATTTGAATAAAGTTTTTTAAACGAAGTTCCATTGGATTTCTGTCGTTTCGTCGATTGAAATTGTTAGATTTTCTAAATATTATATTATTCGGAACAAATGGGGCTTGTGCGAATTTTTCTGTAATAGTATGATGGGACTAAAATTATTTATTTATTTATTTATTTGTTTATGGATAAAAAACTTATTATAACTGGGACTTACACTTCAATAAATCTACGTTGATAAGATGTTTTAATTTCGTGAACAAGCGATGTTAAATATGTCGTTTTATAAGTAGTAATGATTTCAGGGAGTCAAAGTAATATTATAAGTAGGAAGGAGGTAACTAATAATATACACTAATCTAAAAGTCTAATTTAGATCTTAGGTATTGAAGTGAATAGAACTAAATCTCTCTGAAAACAACAACTCGGTAAAGATTTCTTCTCTTATAAGTTGAATCCGTGATGGATTAAGCTTATAAGGGAACGGAGAAGCTGCTCAACTGCGATTTGGTTAATGATTTCTCTACCAAAAGCAGTAATCGTTGTCTAGTAATTGCTTAAAAAACCAAGACTGCCAGATTCATGTTTTTTTACTAGACTAAGAACAACTATTCATAAATACAAATGTTAACTAAATAGAAATGAACCTGCAACAGTTAGCATTGTTGGAAATTTCATCAAAAATTTCTCTTAAATGGTAAGTTACAAAAAATAACTATATATATTTTCGTGTAATTGTACTGCATTTATTGTGTAGTCAAGTGTAAAATCTTCATAGATTACATGTGCAGCTCTGATAGACGAGTGTTTATCGCGCAATAACTTCAGTGCTAAATCACACTTGAGTTGTTTAGAAAATTCGCTCTGTGCATCCAGCATCGTAAATGTTTTATTGTTTTCACTCGAAGCGGATTAGACTGCAAACACTTATCAGCGCTCCAGAAAACGTTTTTGGTTTTCGTATCAAGCGAACAATTCCATTTTAGTTGCTATTTTGCCACTTCAGTCTACTAGATTTTGTATCGCTCGAAACTGCGTGGATTATTTTACTATGAAAAGCTATTCAATGTACATTTATATTTGAATTCGTTTTAGAATTGAGTCCGTAATAGCATTTTGAATGTTTTCATTTTTAACTTTGTTTTATAGATTATTTTGTTTGTTTGCGATAGTAGTGTTTTGCATTTCTGAGTTTATTTAAGCTTATCTTTTTGTTCTACAACAATTTAAAACGTTTGATCGATTTGCCAACTAAAACCTTTTTATTCTGCAGAGTTAGACATCACGGTATTATATCAGAGTGTCATAAGTGTGTTGCTAATGAGGATGCTTCTTCATATGTTTTTTATGTATATGGAGGGTTGGAAGGGGTGACGCAAACATAATACAATGCTGCCATTGATCCTAATCTATCTTCTAAGCGACTTGATCCAGATAACCCTTTGCTTCGCGTATATTTGTCATGTGCGAAGAGCGCTATTCCTTACTGCTAGCGCATCAACGCTTTGGAGTGATCACTACGCTGACATTTCACCAAATAAATTCTCGATTTAATAACAATTAAAAAGTACTATTTAATTCTACTCAAATAAAGAGTTTTTGATTTGATTTTAATTGTATAACAAATAAATTTGCACATCGTACAAAAGCGTACACACTTATTCAAATAATTTAAGTGCATATTTGTAAAATATAAGTTATACTGTCTAATTTCCCTCTTATCGTTAAAGGTTTATGATGAATTTGATACACGTTGCAGACGTCTTAAAATAACGTTCCGATGACTAACAAGATGGAAAACTATAAAGTTTACAGCCTCGTTTAGCTCGAGACGTCGTGAGTGTAAAACTATAGTATTTCTACTCTAGAATTGCTTATGTTTTACTGACGTTTGTGTTTAAGCTTGGCAAAGATTTTGCGATTCAAAAAATCTGCTTAGTGATTGTTGAAACTGTTGCTTATATACGAAACGCGTGAAAATTGTGAGAACATGTACAGTTAAAATTGTTATTGTTTTGGATTTTAGGAATTGAAATTAAAAAAAAAAAAATATAGAAAGTTAAAAAATATTTTTGAATAATTTAAAAGTATCAAAATAATCCACAATATTCTACTAATTTATTTTGTATTGTATTTCCAATTTTAGAGATAGTTTTTACGATGGTAATAAACATTACACTTGATAGCGAATAAACTGGACAAAGGGTTGTTGGCTTAACTATAATGTTAGCGGAGTTCAAACGGTAATTGATTCGGGTAAAAAACATCTGTCTCATCTAGACTAAAGCAAACTTAATTTGCTTAAAAAGCTGAAAAAAATCCACTGAACATGTAGCGTGTCACAGCCCTTGTAGTGTGCTTCTAGATTTAAAAATCAAGCGATTGAGTGTTTTACTCGTTATGCTTTTACAGTTGTATTTTTGCATAAGTCACGTAAGACTTCACACGTGGTGGATTAAGCTTTGATCCTTCTCCTACATGGGAAAAGAGGCCTATGCCCAGCTGTGGGATATTACGGGCTGAATAAGCTAATCTAATAAATAATTAATCCCATTATCAATGTTTTGCAAATATTTCACGATCATCGCAATAAATGTGCGAAGAATCTACTAAAGACTAGTTGTTGATTTTAAAAATAAAATTCAAGTAAGTTATACATGTTTTTTGCGGCAAAAGATAATTATTAAAAAAAATGTTTTACACTTTTTTATTTTAACTGTACATTATTTATATTCTTATAAATTTACGACGAAATAATTATATATTATTTTATTCCTCGAAAAAAAAACTACGTAAAACAATATCATGGTTACGTTTAATTCTACCCGTATTTACTAAAGCATATTCAGAATGTACTTCGAAATAAACCCGACGTGATTTCATCCACAACAATGAATTGAAATAATGCTTATTTTCATCAGATTATACGCAATAAAGATTTACACAAACGTTTATAAGCGATTATTGATTTGCAGTACGCCTGCCGCATCGCTAAAAGCTAAATAAACTCACTGAAATAAATTCCAATTGTACGCGGTCGGTTCCAGTAATTCTATCGGTGCAGTGAAACCGCAAATGAATTCTGGGCTTAAATAATTATGTGCACATATTTCTGAAAGGCTTTTTTTTTCGTTATTAATAGGATTAAATTTACTAAGTGTTGCTCCGTAGTATTATTAAAATCAAAAAGTTAATTTTATTTAAATAGGCTTCAAGAAGAATTCCGAATCGTCATTTGATAGACATCACATGTTTTGTCAGTTAAATAATATAGTTACTTTAGACTGTAGATTCTGTTTAGAAAAATCACCAAGATGCTTTATAGTTGTGGAATATCATCAACAGCGAAGTTAGTAGATTTAATTTTCGCTGGGCAATTTCCTTGAGGGTTTATGAGTTCAGAGAGCAGTCATTAAGCTGTCGGTTTTGGATGTTAATCTGGTGACTATTGTTCGTATAAGTATACAACTTTTTCTAGGTAGAATTTGTTTAGTTTATAACGTTCTTTTTTATTATTTTTTTTATCTTCTTTAAAGAAATGGCATTCATAATTTCAGTAATTAAAATTTGTATGTTTTATATTAACACAAACTGACACGACTTTTAGTACTAAACATAGCTTGCAAAACCACACAGAACCGCTTGTTATAATTGAATCAACTTTTATTCCGCTGTGTCGGTACGAATTTCATTTAGGGCTGCCGATGTCTAAATATATCACAGTCGAACAGGACTTCTTAAGTCTCGGGAAAATAGATTATATAACGCTTGAAGCTGATTATTTTAATTTCATAACTATCTCTTATGATTGAAAATAGTTTTTAACCGTCTTAAAAAAGGAGGAGGTTATCAATTGAATTGTTTTTTGAAATGTATGTTACTTCAGAATTTTTGACTGGGTGGACCGGTGTGATAGAAAAAAAATTAGCGAAAGATGGTGCGTGTCATGTGGTCGCAGAGCCGTACCGTTTTTTGCCGACCTAGTTGTATAAAAAATAGAGTTATTGCCAACTATGGGTCAGTTTAAGTCAAGTTTTTAATGAGAATCATTCGTTCTTTATACTTATTGAAACGGAGGGCAGCCCTGAGTATGTCTCCTATCGACTGATCTTGATTACTGAAACCAATTTAGTGGAACATTTTAATTTTTAATAAAACCTAGCCTGCTTGGCTATTTCATTTTCTACAAACGTACTTCGGTATTTTGTACCTTTTTATCTTTTGATACTCGTATAAAGAAATTGTTATTGTGGTTGGGAACACGGACGGCAAAAGATCGCGCGGTCGTTCACCAACGAGATGGGCAGACCAGGTCAAAAGCTCATCTGCCACTAAGTTTTTTTACACGGTCGTAAGAGACGCCATGAACAGAAACCGGTGGAGGCAAATCATCCGCTCCAGATGCAACCCTGATGCTGACCACGATCCTCAGACATGAGGGACCGACAAGAGAGAGAGAGAGAGAGAGAGAGATAAAGAAAATATTAAACTTATGATTTAATATAACAACGACACGTTAGTGCCGTGGCACATACACTGATACACTGTATGTACGGCCAATACAGATGTTAGTTTTGGTCTGGGCTTGCGGTTGTATGTTTTGTGTTTCCTAACTCCCAGATGACTATTTATTATTATTATTCTAAGCGTATGTTAATTTATTTTTGAATCATTACTGTTTTGAACGAACTATTTAATTAAAATGTTTTTCAAAAACAAATTAAATAACCTTAAAAAGAAGCTTAAATATTTTTTTCTTAGCTATCTTTTGGATTTTGTTACAAAATAAGCGGCTTCTTTTGAAGGAATTTAAATTTAATGAAAATACCCATAGGGAAAACATTTTGTCAACTACGGCGGAAAATTTTCGAGCGTATCTATTTATTATACACTTCAAATTTAATCATAATTCTAATAGATTATTATTTAGAAATTTTATCACATTGTACATATTTACAATTCACAACTTTAGAACTAAAAAACAGCTTACAAACTTAAAAGTAGCTAAACAGTGTTTGCCCTAAAAGTCGTTCGTAATATTTAGATTTTGCGCTGAGATGGGTGTTAGAACAATTTGTTCGGTTACTTATTGATCTATAACTTTGTAAATAGAACAACCAGAACTTTGTGATGATTATGATTTCAAATTCTTTTTATGTTATAAATAAAATTCAACTTGATTACGGTTATAAAATAAATGCACACGAAAGTTAAAATACCTACTGATTTTTGATTTGATTGAGTTAAAATAAAAATATTTTAACATAAACATTCATTTCTTTTTGTCACTTCGAAACACCTGTAAATGTGTATTTGAGATACAAATAATTTTATTAGTGAAATATATGAATTATTCATTGAATATCTGCAATAGGTATCAGAATCGCCACTATCACCTAAATATAACTACTATACTACGACTACTAAGCTGTGTTGTTACCGCAGTAAAGAAAATAGCCACCCCCTCTCTTCCCGTGGGTGTCGTAAGAGGCGACTAAGGGATAACACAGTTCCACTACCACCTTGGAACTTAAAAAGCTGACTGATGGTGGGATAATCATCAAACTGCTGACTTTGAAATACACAGGCTGAAGACGGGCAGCAGCGTCTTCAGTGCGACAAAGCCAGCCCTGTGGTCACGAACCCGCCTGCTCAGCGTAGTGACTATAAGCAACACACATGAGTTTACGCCATTTTTGGGCGGACTTGTGGAGGCCTATGTCCAGCAGTGGGCTGTGATAGGCTGCAGTGATTGGAACTTTAACTATGAAGTAAAACTTCTTTGCGTACGCTTGACTTGGAGAGTAAGCTGGTGAATGCGTGACGAGAGCATTACAAAAAGTGTGATCGGGCGAGGAGAACTCTTTCTCTCATAAACAGTTACGTTTAGTATATCTAAGATACAGTGCAGGCCTTTTGATAAAGAAGTTTTACTTCAGTCGTGTGGTCTAAGGCACATCCATGGCTCCTGGGGGGATTGGGGATTGGGTCGGCAACGCACTTGCGATGCTTCTGGTGTTGCTGGCGTCTATAAGCTACGGTAATCTCTTACCATCAGGTGAGCCGTACGCTTGTTTGCCGACCTAGTGATATAAAAAAAAAACATCCGATTTTGGGCAATGAAGTTTTTTTTGTTGTGTGTGTATAGTTCCAAAAATTAACCAATTTAAATATACAAAGAAACTCTTCAGCTTAACCTCCTTATATTATTATTATAAATTAAATTAAATGTGAAAGCATATTAAAGATACGACGAACATATCTTTGGTTACAAATTGTCTCATACAAACTAAAATTAAAAATTTATTAAACATGGAACAATATTTAAAAACGCTTCGCTTCAGTCTGTACTATCCTACTACTGGGCATAGGCCTCTTTCACCATGTAGGAGAAGGATCAGAGCTTAATCCACCACGCTGCTCCAATGCGGGTTGGCGGATATATTCCTACTATGAGTAACGATCGCTATCAGGTGTACATGATAACAACCGGGACATACGGCTTAACGTGCTCTCCGAGGCACGGTGGGGAGACCCACAAGGACTGCACAAACATCCAGACCATGGCAAACACCTGTATGTAATACAAATGTTTGTCATGTGCGGGGATCGAACCCGCAACCGCCAGTGCAACAGGCACAATCCATAGCTGTGACCGTTGCGCCAACGCGGCGTATTTAAAACGCTTACACGTAATTAACAATAGTTTTATCGTTGAGTTGATTTGAAAAACTTGATAATGCTAATGATTTTAAGCGTTATATAAGTTGTGAATTAGTCCTAAAACCACTTTCCACCATAGAATGCTCGGCGCGAACACACGGAGTCAATCCAATTTGCGGCGCCGCGCGTGTGGTCCATTAATTGTGCATTACTGTGAACGGTACACGCCCAGTCACTTCTTGTGCCTTATAAAAGTCCCTGGTAACAAATCTTTGCGTACACCGCTTACTACTATTGTAGTTAATAAAGCTTTATATATCTAATATAAAATTCTCGTGTCGCGGTGTTTGTAGTTAAACTCCTCCGAAACGACTTGACCGATTCTCATGAAATTTTGTGTGCATATTGGGTAGGTCTGAGAATCGAACAACATGTATTTTTCATCCCCCTAAATGTTAAGGGTAGTCCACACCTAATTTTTGTTTTAATTTTTGATAAATTATTTATTTTTTATTTTATTATCATTTGGCGCTGAAAAATACATACAACCCTAAATTTATACCCTTCTACCACCAACCCCTATTTTTAAATAGCGTTTAGCGGCAAGACAACCTTTGCTGAGTCAGCTAGTCTTTTTATTAATTTTTGAAGTAGAACTTCTTTACGCACAAGTCAAGACTTGTTGAGTAAATCATTACATAATTGTGTTTGCTCGCAAACGAAAAAAAAAATCGACTTCAATTACATCGACAAGTAATACAACGTAGATCGACGAAAAAATAGTCAAGCAACTACGCGTTATCAAAGATTACTCAAAAAATAGTTATCAGATCTCGATAAAATTTATATGTGACCACATGATAAACATCAGCTTTCGATTAAATTAAAAATTATCAAAATCGGTACACCCAGTAAAAAGTTATTACGGATTTTCGAGAGTTTCCCTCGATTTCTCTGGGACCCCATCATCAGATTCTGGTTTCCTTATCACGGTACCAAACTAGGGATATCCCCTTTCTAACAAAAAAGAATTATCAAAATCGGTACATCCAGTAGAAAGTTATGCGGTATAATACAACGTAGGTCGACGAAAAAAGCGTCAAGTAAAAACGCATTATTAGATATAACTCGAAAAGTAGTTGTTAGATCTCAAATAAATTTAAATGGAACCAATTGGCACACACCACCTTTCGATAAAAAAAAAAAAATTGTCGAAATCGGTCCACCCGGTCAAAAGTTCTGATGTAACATACATAAAAAAAAAATACAGTCGAATTGAGAACCTCCTCCTTTTTTGGAAGTCGGTTAAAAAGTACTTAATACTGTATTGTTTATTTTATCAATATTTTATTTATTGATTGGGGTTGTCTGTAAAAGATTACTATAAGTCATAGAACCGTCTTTGACCGGAAAAACTAGTCATCCAAATAATTCAATTAATTGTAGTTTATTTAGGTTTTATTTCGTTTTAGGTTCGATTGAGAAATCAGTGTTTTGTAGAAGTTTTTTGTAACATTAGTAATATGAAGTATATAATTGCATTAATTATTAATACATTAAAATACCCGTTGTTTACAAAAGTATCAAATGGAATATAATACATGGTGCACTGAATATTCTAAATTGTCAAGCTTGTTTTTCCATTTTTAGTGGTTACTTGTTTCAGTCGGGTTTTTATTTTTTTTAATCATTAATTTTTTTTTTTATTTCGGAAACAAACAATATAACACAAAGTAAAGAAGAACAGCAACAAGATAGTGCATAAACTAGTCAAGTTTCAACTAATAACTTTTTGTGTATATATTTATCTTTTAGGGCAAAAAAATTTATAATGTAATTGGTCTGTTAATGTTTTTGCATCCACGATACTAGAGGTAGTCTCGATTTTTATGTCGCGTCTAAGTTTTTTTTTATCTGTATAATGTATACCATATTCCATTATATACCAATTTCCATCCAACTGGTGACTGTGGGCAACACAAATGAGTTCACGCCATTTATGAAATTTTCTGCATTATCATTTCAATATAGCAGTGTACACCAACCTACACAATAGTCCTCTACGGAACACCCTGACGTGCAAACATGGGATTTGCTTTCGGTCCATTTCTGAACGATCCGAATAATATACGCTTTGCGAATGTTATATTTTATGTTTCTTTGTAATCATACTAATATAAAGAGAAAATATTTTGTTCTTGCTGAATTTCTTTTTGATAAATTATACAGGGCGTACACAGTATAATTTTTATTTTTAGACTAAGTTACACATATACAACTTCAGTATAGATAGGAGATCGTTTCCACAGACAATATAAAAACCATAGTCACATATATATAACACTTTGAAGAAGAAAATCATCAATAATACATACACGTACAAGTTTATAAATAAACATTATATAATAATTAGTTAAATACTGCTTAGATAGATGGGGTTAAAAATTCATATGTATTAAAAAAATATCTCATAAGTATAAAAACTACAACAACATGTTTGGAATAGGGATTTGGCAGATTGGCTGACCACTGCAAATATTTTTTTATTTATTTGTATAATTGTATACAATCGATAGTGTTTACGGAATATAGTACAGTTATTATTTTAAATCACGAACCCACCATAATACACAATACATTACTATAGGAAATTAACTTACAAAGTTACTAAGGTTATAATTTGCCTGTTTGCAAACAAAGGTAAGGATTGATTCTTAACTAGAAACCTGTGTTTAGGATATCACTTCCATTCCTTACGTACTTTGCGTCTTCTTAGTACAACTAGCTTAGGGTGAATAATAATGACAGTAACTTGTCTAGTGCATTGACATGGTGAATTTAGTACTATCAATTTCTTTTTATATACTCCTACAACTAACTCTCCGGAAAGACTTAGTCTATCTGAGCTGAGGTAGGGCACATCAGGAATTTCCTGCTCAAAATATGGAGCAGCCCGACTGGGGTAGTACCTCGACCTTACAGAAGATCACAGCAAAATAATACTGTTTTCAAGCAGTATTGTGTTCCTGTTGGTGAGTAAGGTGACCAGAGCTCCTGGGGGGATTGGGGATTGGGTCGGCAACGCGCTTGCGATGCTTCTGGCGTTGCAGGTGTCTATAAGCTACGGTAATCGCTTATCACTTTTTAAAAGACCTATCTAAAATTATCGAGCAAAGAAAAACAAGAAAGTCCTAAAGCTTCGTTGTATTAGAATAAATTTTCGAGGCTATCTCAGTTCGATTAAAGATTTAATGAATTTATATGTATATATAGCTGGTAGAGTAGAAGTTAATACCGATGAAATGAATATAGATGCGCCGATGTCGCCGTTCATGAAGTATTTTATAAATACACAGTACACTTCTTTGTTACCGCATTTATCTTGAACGAACACTCCAGTCCGTCGCGGTATGATCGCGGACACTTTGGACTTTGGCGATTTATTAACACCGATTTTGTTGACTGAAATCAAAAGTTTATTTAGTTGAATTGTTGTTATGCAATAATTTGTTGAATTGCTGTGAAGTTAGTATTTTCGGAATGTAGATGTACTTGATAGAACCAAAAATATATACTGTTACTATGTGCAAAGTTGTTAGTGTGGTTATTCTTTAATTTTTAGTACTAAGGACTACTTTATGTAACTTCATACTCTTATCTATTTTTACGAAAAGTTTATATCTTCAAATATTTACAAACTGAAGATCTAAATTTTTTATTTGTTAATAAAACTATTTATTTTATTTATAAATATACTACGTTATATAATACGTTTATTTTAGACAAAGACCATATAATCAAACAAAAGTACACAAAACTATTAGCAAAAAAAAAAAATCAGAAAAATAATAAAACGCAAAAAATGGAAATCAAATTACGTACATACATCTATAATCGATTACAATTTATTATTAAATATTAATAATAATATTAATAATGTGAACAATCCAGATCATAATAATTTAAAATCTGATTCGACTTATATTAAAATAATTCTTAGTACTTATAACATATATCCAATAATTTTAATATCGCGATTTAGTTATTAACGCAAGAAGCCCAATCCCCACTGTAACCTTTTTAAATAAGGTTATATGTTGTGGTATATTTATTATGTGGGATAAAATCAAGAAAATCCACAGTCGTTAAAATACTGGTTTATTCAAATACACGGAGAAATAAAATTGTACACGTCTTGCCGTCTTCACTCTCTTAGCGCCACACCCAAACTCACTGTCACACGTTCGTCTGTCAATGTCAATCATTCTTCACATCATGCATACCCACTTTTACATTCCCTTTCACGCATTCGTCTTTAAAATTACACATCCTACATTATATAAATTCTTGAAATTTTCAGCGATATGAAACTTTGAAGTAAACCTTCTTTACGCACGCTTGACTTGGGGATAAGCTGGTGAATGCATGACGAGAGCGTTACGAAAAGTGTGATCGGAAGAGGCGAACGGAAGTTGAGAGGGAGATATAAGTTAGTGAAGATAGAAACAGAGGTTTACGTTACGAGTTTAACTTCAGTTGTGTCGTCTAGAGCATAATTGTTTTTTTAATATTGTTATTGTCATAATATAAATTATTGAATTGTCATAAAAAATGAAAGTATAAATCTGACAGTGAAGTATAAAGTATTCCATGTTCGAAGTTTCTGTGGTGCTCCACCGTTTTCTGTTTTTCCATTATCCGGTCAGATCCAAGGGAAATGGCGCTTTTATTTGCTGAATAGTAAATGTCGAGCACTTAGCTTCGCTTGCTTAAAGAATAATATGGACAGTTTGCGCAAGAATAGTTCTCAGAGTGAAAGCGCTGCTTAATAGTTTTGTGCCTAATTGTTATTAGCATCGGGAATGTTTTGGAATATTAATATCTATGTTTGTATCGCCTTAAGATGCCATTTAGGCCTTCAACCAACTTCCCGAAAAAAGGACGAGGGTCTGTCTATACGAGGTCACTGTAACACAATGGAAATTTATGTAAGTATTCCTTTTTCAAATACTTTTAGCATCTGCGATTTATAATTTTTTTCTAGGTTTTGCTTCACGTATTTATATATAGACTAGCTGTGCCCGCGGCTTCGCCCGCGTTGAAATTAGTTTGTCACAAAGTTTTCCCGGCAAACTTCCAGTGAAACTCTCATCAAAATCGGCTTAGCCGTTTCGTAAACCTTCCTCTTGCCAATGGTGGAGCCCTCTCTCCGATGGTGAAACCGCATGAAAATCCGTTCAGTAGATTTTGAGCGAATCGATCACATACACTTTTGGGGACTTGGTTTATTATACATTTAACTGTTGCCCGCGACTACGTTCGCGTGGTTATGATGTTCGCGCATATCTATGCATTACTGTTAAGATGTTTAACGCAAATTATTTTTTTTTTTTTAAGTCAATCGTTCAAGTTGAAATCAATCAGTTGAAATGCTTATCAAACTGAGTAACTTTTTAAAAAGCACAATTTAGTATAATTTAATAGTTATTTTTATAAAACCTCTCTATACACCACATTTTTAGTTTTATTTTCAGGCTGTATATGTTTCATACAAACTATCAACTCCAATTAAATCCCCTTAGCGGTGGAATATCGTAAAATCCGTTCTTAGCGGACGTCTGCTAACTATAATCTACCTCCCTGCCAAATTTTATCTTTGTCCAACCTGGATGGATAGACCATCCAGTGGTTTTTGAGTTCTCGTGATGAGTGAGTTAGTGACCTTTCTCTTTTATATATATAGATTACGATGCATTATTTGGACACCTTCTCACCATCTATAGAGCATATATTTTAAATTTCAAGTCTCTTACTTCAAAAACATAAGACTTTCATACAAACTTCCGACCCCCGTTTTATCCCCTTAGGGGTCGATATTCGTAAAATCAGTTCTTAGCGGATGTCTACGCCCTATAAGGAACCTACCTGCCAAATTTCAAGTCTGTAGCTGTTATAGTTTCGGAGGTTTCGTGATGAGTGAGTCAACCTACCATCCCCCGTTTTAACTCCAAAAGAGAGTTGATTTCTAAAGATACATTATTTGGTCATCTTTTTATCATCTATAGAGCATACATTTTGAATTTCAAGTCTCTTACTTCAAAAACATAGGACTTTCATACATACTTCCAACCCCCGTTTTATCCCTTAGGGCTCGAGTTTAGTAAAATCCTTTCTTAGCGGATGCCTACGTCTTATAAGGAGCCTATCTGCCAAATTTCAAGTTTTTAGGTGTTATATTTTCGGAGATTTCGTGATGAGTGAGTCAACCTATCATCCCCCGTTTTAACCCCAAAAGGGAGTTGATTTCTAAAGATACATTATTTGGACACCTTCTCATCATCTACAGAGCATACATTTTAAATTTCAAGTCTCTTACTTCAAAAACATAAGACTTTCATACAAACTTCTAACCCCCGTTTTACCCCCTTAGGGGTCGAGTTTCGTAAAATCCGTTCTTAGCGGATGTCTACGTCCTATAAGGGGTCTACCTGCCAAATTTCAAGTTTGTAGGTGTTATAGTTTCGGAGATTTCGTGATGAGTGAGTGACCTTTCGCTTTTATATATATTATTATTATAGATTATTATTTATTATGTGTGCAAAAAGACAAATTCGTATTATTTAAGGTGCTTTTTGTTGATTCAAGTTTTTATATTTATTTTTTAAATTCAAATTTTTTTTTTTTTTTTTTTTAATTTCAAAATAGTTTATTGATAATAATAAGTTTTAACAAACAAGTCGCAAGGGCCCCTGTACAGGGTGGTGTCCCGTATTATTGGGTACCCCGCTCATCCACCAAGACTTACAATATTAATCAATATCAGCCAAATAATAATTAGGTTAGGTAATAATAATTAATATTATAATAATTAAAATATTTATATTTCTAAGTTTATTAAATAATAATTATATCTATTCTTCAGGGATAGGTATTATCTCCCTTTTTATTCATCACATGTTCTTACATACAACATATTCTTGCTATCGAATTTCTTTCTTTTCTGTTTCATTTATAAATGTATGTATTATTAGAATATTTATATTTCTAAAAAACTCTCATGCTGCAAGGTATACCCACAATGAATACTGTATCAAATTTCAATGCTTTGTTTAAAAATACAGAAACTTTTTAAAATGTTATTTCAAGATATTCAAATAATATTAAACGCTTGAAAAATGTATTTTTAAAATAATCTTGTAGTTGTTAAGAAACTATAACGGTCTGTAGAAATAATAACTACTATAATACTAAACTGACAAGCTCAGTAGAAATATTAAAATTGGTTTCATAATCAATTTTAAATAATTTTTTGTATAAGTAGGTCGGCAAATAAGCATACGGTTCACCTCTCGCTTAGCATATAGACGTCTGCAACATCAGAAGCATCATAAGCGCGCTGCCGACCGTATTCCCAATTACTACCCTCAGGAACTTTGGTTACCTTACTCACTACAGGAACACAGCACAAAACAAATTGTTTAGCTGTGATCTTCTGTAAGGTCGAGGTACTACCCCAGTCGGGCTGCTCCATATTTTGAGCAGGAAATTTCCTGCCGTAGCCTACCTCAGTTGATATCAGTATATGGAGGAACTATGTAATGTCTTAATGTATAATAATAAAGTATTTATGAAAAGATAATTAACCTTCTATTGTCACAAAGTTATAATGGTAACATTAATGACATAACAGCCTGCAATGTTTAGAAATAAGGTTAAAATAATAAACAAAATGTTTCTCCGTCTTTGTTAAAATTAAGCGTTTTTATGTAATGTTCTCTTTTTATACAACTAGGTCAGCAAACAAGCGTATGGTTCACTTGATAGAGAATGATTACGGTAGTTCATAGACGCCTGCAACACCAGATCCGTCTTACTCACCACAGGAACACAATACTGCTTCAAAGCAGTATTATTTGGCTGTGATCTTCTGTAAGATCTAAGTACTTCCCCAGACGAGCTGCTCAAGATTTTGACCAGTACATTTCCTGCTTTGCCCTACCTTAGAAACCTAATTATCCTCTTTCATAATTTTCGAAACTAAGTAACGTTTAATAATTTATTAAATAATTTATTTTTCATTACCATTTTACGTATCATATAATTATATTATTACGTTAAGGTTTAAGATGTTTGCCTTCCTTTTTAGAAAAAAGCCTCACAATTACTGTACATAAGTTATATATCATTATATAGATAATTGCTTGCTCTATCGGCGACAACAACAAAAAAAAATTGTTAATGCTTTTTTTTGAAAAGTAATTAATTATAAAATTTTATATATGACGGCTTTACTTTTGAAACAATATCAACATGATTGACGGTCGGTAATTTTTTTGTTTAATTTCAAATCAACTTACGTATAAATACATTTTTCTAATTTCGTAAAGTGATAAGTATTTTAAATAAAAAAATAAATAAATTATTAAACTTATTTAATGCGAATTATTCGCACGGGTATAGCTAGTTATAATTTTAATGTAATTAAGAATTAATTGTATTATACGTGTCATCTCTCTTAATTAATCTATGACGCAGTTTACGGAATTACTGCGTCTATTTAAATTAATTTGTTCAAACGTCGTCGGCGTCTTATAATCTTCTGACGTTCATTACGCAGTTTGTCAGTCAGAGAAATTGCCGAGTTTGCGATCTTTGAAAATGTACTTATTAAGCTTTTAATGGACACGTTTGGGTTATGTCCGTATTCTAATGATGTTTAAACTGCGTATGTATATTATATAACTTACTTTTCACTCACAATCTTGGGTGTTCCCATTTTCTCCCTTTGTAATATGGCCATAAGCTACTCAGCGATAGCCTAGCGTTCCCTTGGTAAAATACTTTTTAAAAATAATAATAATTCTAATTCAAATATTTCGTCTTTATAATGTAATAAAAACCGTCCTGGTGTAGTAGTGCGTTTAGGTGCATATAGGCCAACGATTTGCAGGTTCGATTCCCACTCGGGATGGATATTTGTATTTGTACAAATATTTCTTTCCGGTTTCCGGTTTCTTTTTGGTTTGATAGATAGCTGTCCTCGTGGGTCTCCAGATCGTGCCTCGGAGAGTACGTTAAGCTATCGGTCCCGGTTGTTATTATAAATACCTGATAGCGATCGTTACTTATAGTAGGGAATATATCCGCCAGCCCGCAGTGGAGAACGCGGTGGATAAAGCTCGGATTCTTTTTCTACATTGAGAAAGAGGCTTATTTCATGCATTGGGATATTACAGGCTGAATTGTATTATATATTTGAAAATGTAATTGTTGTAAGAAGTCATTCATCACTGACATTATATTGATTACATAAAACAATGTTTTTATATGCTATGCTCTACACGGAATATTAGTCGTTTAACATTTGTTTGCTATATACGGAATGTGTACATTTTGGCTTAAAAACGTACACATAATATATCCCTACAATTGCATAATTGTTTTTGTTAGCAAACAAAAAAAAAAACCGAATTCAATTACATCGACAAGTAATACAAAGTAAACGAAAAAATTTAAAAAATGCACTAGTATTGGAAGTTATCCGCGAACACACAAAAATAAAAAAGTTAAAAAAATAATATACGGTCTAATTGAGAAACCTTTAAATGACATTTCAAAATTTTATTAGAACCATAACAGTACAAAATGAAAAAAAAAAAACACAATTAGCAGTTTTGTGTAAGTAATTACTGTCTCGAGAAAGGTGTTTTTGACGCCTTGCTTTGCAATGACAGTAGCATTTCAGCGTAGTAGGCAATTTCCAATTTGACGTCGTTCGTGATGAGTAGAATAAAATATTTTGATCAAAACATTTTTAAATTCTAAGCTGTTTTACAAAAAATAACAAGATAGTGACTAATCATTAACTTTTTGCGTCATTGTCATAAGTAGCATACATATGCATGCAATATAGTATGTATATTTGTATTTAATTGCCACTCACACAATCACACAAACCATACAACAAGCTCCCTCACACACACAATCAACTTAAATGCATTAATTATTACAATTTAACTTCAGCGCAACGGGGTAATTAGCAATTAATGAATTTAACAGTCAGATATTCTATCTGTCCCATAGGCATACATCGTTCAACTCGTTTTATAATTTTTAAACAGTCGTAACTATGCATTAACGTAGTTTATAGCGAAATAATTATGTTGTAAAAAATCTAAATACGTAGGTAATTAGTGGCCACAGCACGGTCTTTATGATATTATGCGCAAGTGTGGTAATGCAACGAAATAGCGAGACACATTTATGCAAATATTTATCTGTGTTTGTGTGCGTAGAGTTAGGGTGACCAGGATTATTGTTATTGCTGGCAGATAAGATAAGATTATGAATTTATTTGATACTTATATTATTGTTTTAAATTATTTTATATATCTATACTAATATTATAAAGCTGAAAAGTGTGTTTGTTTGTTTATTCGCTATTCTCTGGAACTACTGGCTCGGATTGAAAAAAATCTTTTTGATTGAATAGTCCATTTATTGAGCAAGGCTATAGGCTACGTTTTTTTCCTTAAATTGACGAGAATGAAACCGCGAGGTACAGATTGTTACGTTATAAATGTGTTAAACTAAACAGAAACACTAATTGCGTGAGATTAACCAAAAGTACAGGACACGTAGCTTTTATACGTATGTTTTTATAGCAATACCTTGTAAATCTCTTATAAATTGCTTGGAAATGTTTACTTTTATTTGATGACTTGTTGGCTCAACAGTTACAGAAATGGTTGGTGGTTCTTGCACATTTTGGTTGCGGGTTTGATCCCAACACGTTGCAAATATTTGTATTGGCCATAGGGATATTTGCCGTGGTCTGGAAGTTTTTGCTTTTGTATTGTGTGTGTTTCCGGACCTCCAACACAGGAGTGAATCCTAGTGGTAAATCCTAGTCTGAGTAAATCCTAATCATATTGAGTGTGAGGCGTTTTATCTATTAATTTATTATTATACAGAAATACTAATCGAAATGTTTTTTTTTAATTAATGGCCTGAGTGTGCATGTGTTAATGATAAACACACATACAGAGATATTATTTAAAATTTGTTTCAGCAAGTAAATAATTTATATCATGTCTATACTATAAAGCTGAGGAGTTTGTTTTTATGGGGTGTTTGTTTAAAAGCGCTAACCACATCTACTAGCTCGAATAGAAAAAATATTTTTGTTTGGATAGTCCATTTACTAAGGAATTCTATATAATATTCAAACTAATGCAGATAACACAGCAGGATATTTACTGATCAAAATATGGAGCAGCTCGCCTGGGGTAGTACCTCGGCCTTGCAGGAGATCAGAGCTTAACAATACTGCATTCAAGCAGTGTTGTGTTCATGTTGGTAAGTAAGATGACCAGAGCTTCTAGGGGGATTGGGGGTAGGGTCGATAATGCGCTTGCGATGCTCCTGGTGTTGCAGGCGTCTATAAGCTATGGTAATTGCTTACCATCAGAAGAGCCAAATGCTTGTTTGCCGATCTAGTCGTAAAAAATAAAACCTATCGCCTTGTCTATGTGTAACATGCTTAAAAAACGTTATAAAATATAAGATTGACAACTTTCAATATAAAACCGTAGGGCGAAGCTAGTCAATAATATTATTATATTAGTTTAGGCTAGTAGTTTGGTGTTAGTTATAAATTTATAATACTTTTATGTTTAGAACTGTCCCAAGAGAGCTTGGAACGCTGGCTACATTAGTTTATCCTCACGGCCGCGCGTCTACCCAGCTCGAGAGCTGTTACTTTTGCCAGGGGGCTACGGCTTGCTTTGTTTTTCCTTAATGTGGTTCGCTCGTTTGCGGTAATCAAATGTTTGCGACCTGCGACAATTTTAACCGTTGAACGTAAGGTTAATTGCTGTAGTTAATATTGATCTGAGTCATACGTTGTTTTTACAAAAAAAAAAAATGTTATTAGATGATGTTTTGGTAGATTTAAACATTATAATAAATAATGTTATATATTTTATATTCTAAAATAAGATACAATTGGTAATATCTTGCATTAAACACAGCGTCACTTACGGCCGGTTTTAGTTATGTACCTATCTCTAGTTTTGCTAACTAACAATATGTTTTTGACAATTTACGCTTCAGCCTGTAATATCCCACTGCTGGGTATAGACCTCTTTCCCCATGTAGGAGAAGGGAAAGGTTAGGGAATGTACCAGTCAACAAGGATTTCTCAATAATAAGAAACAAAGGTACGCTTAAAGACAAGGCACATCTTGAAACAAAACATGGCGGGATTCCATCTGGTCCTGTCCCTTTGTGGACGTCAAGCCCTTCAAATATTTTGCTACGTTATATTGTGTAATATAAACTTTTCCAAAGCTGTTAAAAGCACTAATGCCCTTGATATAGGGAATAGATTGGTCTAAAGAACTAGATAAAGTAGAAGCGAAGAAGAAGTTCCATCAGACACACTTATATTATTTAAGGACATAGTTTGAGGTAGTTGGAATACATCACTTCGTTTATCTTTCAGGTAAGTATAAAAATATTTAGGGTTTATACTAATCCTATCCTCAACTCTACTAATGTATTTACTATAGCAAAGTGTAGCCATCTTTTTACATCTTTTGTTTAAAATTCGTAACGATATTTCATCTAAAGGATTTTTAAAAACCCATTAGTTATTTTTTAATTATTTGGTTACATTATTTCTAGTAAGCAAAACCAGAGATACCTCGATTATCATTTATATTCAGTATATGATTGATGACATTCAATATAGATTAATGAAACCAGCCGATAATCCACACTTTATCATTAATATAACCGTGTACCGAATAATAAGCTTTGCCTATTAATTTCTTTTAATAATAGAATAGGTTCAGAATCTTGTCTAGAGCTATTTATTATCACATATTTAGATTTATACGATCTTAACCTTAGCGTATTAGTATACATATATGATAAAGAAAATAACAATATTCTAAATTAAATTAAGCGCTAGTTCGGTCTTATCAGTTTCTATTGTCAGTTAATACGTCTCAATGTCCTTGAATCGGACAGGTGATCCCAGAGATTACCACTTTCAAACAAACTTTTGAACAATTGTCATAATTGCGCAGTATAGAACAAAGTTGCTACATCCATCGTTGTCTGCTCTTTCGCTCTTTTATTCAGTACCAAGGAATTAATTTTGAACGTTTGATAGTTTATTGGTAGTAAAATAGTTTTAATAAAAACATTCTAATTATTAAATTTTATCATCATTATCATCACTTCAGCTTATGGCAGTCCACTGCTGGACATAGGCTTCCCCAAGTTCGCGCCAGACATCCCGGTTTTTCGCAATCCTCATCCAGTCTACACCGACAATCTTACGTAGATCGTCGGTCCAACGGGCTGGAGGATTTCCCACACTGCGTTTGCCAAAATGCGGTCTCCATTCCAGGACCCGTCTACTCCAACGGCCATTGGTCCTGCGACACAGATGACCAACCCACTGCCACTTCAACTTGCTAATTCTGTGCGCTATTTCGGTTACTTTCGTTTTCTCGCGGATAGTCTCATTTTTAATCCTATCTTTGAGAGAAACCCCAAGCATAGCCCGTTCCATTGTACGTTGAGCGATTTTAAGCTTGTGGACCAGTCCCTTCGTCAGTGTCCACGTCTCGGCTTCGTGTGTTAACACAGACAGGACGCATTGCTCGAAGACTTTTGTCTTCAAGCATAACAACTGTTTACCACGTTATTAAATTTTATAAATATACAAAAATATTGTTTCCCGTGCTATAGAAGTAAATATTATTAAATTATTAGAATGACGAGGTACTTTAGCTCAAATTATTTATCTTTAGACAAGATAATGTATTTGTTGCACTGTGGAACATAAATATTTTTCAGACATAACATATCCTTATGAGGACCAATTAAACAAGTCTTACTTGTGGCAGGTTAACATTTGAACCTTATACATCTACTAAAGAAAGGTAAATAATAATCCGATTATGCGGAAATCGTATTATCGTTTTTGTCTTTGACAAACTGTACGCGTATGTAGGCGTTGAATCAGAACATCAAAACATTATATGCCTCTATTAGTCTAGTCAACAAGTTTAAAAACGTGTTAAACAAACCTGTTTTTTTTTAATTTTCGATTAATATTTAATACTGAAAAAAAATATTTTGTGGGACGACCTCACTTTAGCGGAGGCGCGCAAGTCTTAGCGGCCGCGCGGAGACCTATTTTCAGAGAGCGTTTTTCATAAGAGCGTTACGAAAAGTGTGATCAGGCGAGGCAAATGGAAGTTGAGAGGGAGATATAAGTTCGTGAAGATAGAAAGTTTTACTTCAGTCGTTTGGTGTAAAGCACACTCGCTTTTTGGAAATTTCCTTCTCTTTAATTTTTTTTAAATCCTTATGTTAATAGTTTCGGAGTTATTAACAAAAAACGAATTTCCTTTTTTTTTACCATTTAATTTATTAATAACTTTTGCAAATTTTCACGTGCTAGAAAATATTTCTGACCCATTTTTCTAGACGTCATTCACGAGGATCTCAAGGATTAATGAGGTATGGCTCATATTTTTAATAGCTTTATCTTTATTTAACACGTTTTGGAGCTTTACGAGTAGACTATATTGCAGATATTCTGTTTTATACCGTTTTGTCAATATAAAACGAATTTTTAGCGCAGAACTTGAGGTTAGTTCACTTTGATTTGTGAAAAAAATAGTTTGTGCTTGATTGAGGAATATCCATCAACGCATAGCTTGTAAACAGTGCAAACTGTTTTGTTAAATGTGTTTGCGATGCTTCTGGTGTTGCAGGTTTCTATAAACTACGGTATTCGCTTACCGTCACGTAAGCTGTATGTTTGTTTGCCGGTGTAGTTGTATAAAAATATTGTTAATTAATTTCTATGATATGTCAATCACTATTGTAAAAGTTTGTTATTCTACATCCAAACTTAATATTTTATTAAAATAACCAAAACATAATGCAAGTCGTCCGGTTAAATAAAACATTTAACAGGTAATTATAACTAATCACAACTTAATTAAGACGTTGATGTTGCAAATATAAACGCCTGTATCATGAAGCGCCCTCTGGCGGCGAAATTAAATTTTAATCAAAACATTGTTCATTGAGTTAGGCGAAAATAAATTTGCTCTGAAACAATTTCGTGTTGAGATCGGATTTGGGATGTTTGTGGACGTCTCGGCTGTCCCTTTCGTGGTTGTTTAATTTATGTCGTATGCGAACGAGTTATTGCTCGTGACTCCACATGGACGTTGGGGCATAATTAGTTGAATATTATTCCGGAAGCTTGTGGTATTTTACATACATTCAAAGCTGTCTTTCAAGCATTTTGATCACAGTGAATTCCATGCTGGATATAATTATAATTAAAATCCTTGTGTATTTTTGATGGTGTGAAAAGGTCAGTGTTGTCCATTTCCTTAGGTTATTTATCGATAAAGAAAAATAAACGTGAAAAGGAAGATCATATGTTATGATAGCACGTCGAGGATCCTGTATTGATGGTAATTCTAAAACTACGTAGGAAGCCTAAGTTCATCATTTTAATAATAGTAAATAATAAAAAACGCTTCACACTCAACGGCCCCCAGTAGGATTTTCTCCTGTATCGGGAGTCTGGAAACATACACAACGTACAAGCACAAACGACCAGAATACAAATATCTGTCGTGAGCGGGGATCGAACCCGCGACCGCCAGCGAACAGTCAGTACTGTGACCGCTGCGCCAACGCGTCACCAAATTAAGGAACATAGTACGGCGGTATTGCTATTAAAATATTACAAGAGTATGTTACGTTAGTTATATGGACAGACAAAAACAAGAAACTTTATTTTTTGTCCTCATAATGAGAATTTATTTGACCTTTTGAGGACAAATGAAGTACTTTAAAAAGAACGGTACGATGCCAGGCACGAAGTAGGAGCAGACATAGCGTGAATAGAATTGAAGTGTTCAATCTCGAATAACTTAAGGTTGGATTGCGGATGATTCGAAAGCACATTAAAGGCTCTAAATCGGCGATAGTTCCATTCAACCCTCTATATTTTTTGTGATTATGTCTATGATGAAGATCATTAATTATGAAGAATCTGACATCTAAGGGCTATATAGCCCAGAGGAGATTATTTACAAAAGGGAGCCTTATTTATCAAAATAGGGCACGATGGTAAAATCTCAGAGAAATCACAGAAAACCTAAAACGTTAACCGTTCTGGTGTAGTGATGCTTGTGCTATGTACGTGCTTAAACACCGGCAGTTACGGGTTCGATTCCCGCTTGGGATGGATATTTGTATTTGTATGACTATTTCTTTCTGGTTTGGATGTCTGTCCTTGCAGGTCTCCCCAACGTGCCTCGGAGAGCACGTTAAGCTGGTGATCTAGAAAGAAGAAAGAAGAAAGAAACCAACCCGCAGTGAAGCAGTGTGGTAGTTTAAGCTCCAATCCTTCTTCCAAACGAAGAAGGAGGCGTAACAGTGGGCTGTAACAGGCTGAATCGTAAAGTATCTGCATTGATTTATAAGCCTTTTTTAATATACTAGACATAATCTATACGTTGCTAGTTATATCTGGTAGTTAGTAATATCAATCAAATTAAATGCATCATATTGCGAACTAATGATACAATTACTCTATGTATAAGGCAACGTTCGGGTAACCAGACGTTTAAATTATCTAGGACAATACTTGTTCTTAAAAAAAACTTGTAAGAATTTAAGAACAGCACATGGTTCGAAGTTAAATTATTTTAAACTATAAATTGTAAATATAATAATTAGTAGTTATAAATTAGTAATATGTAATATAGTAATTATAAAATAATGAATTAGCGCAACGGTCGTCATAGTAGCTGTTGCACTGGCTGTTGCACTGGCGGATGCCTTTGTATTGACCATATAGATGTTTGCCGTAGTCAGGGCGTTTGTGCTTGTATATTCCGTGTGCGTTTCTGTACCCCGATTATGAATAAATTCGTTGTGAATGAAGCATTCATTTATTTATTTACTTATTTAGTAGTGGTCGCCTAGTAGTTGATATTCGACTATACTTCATTTAAATTATAAGTTTGAATATTAATTAGGGTTCTGTTGTCAACGACTATACTTCTATAATAATAAACAAAAGAGAATATACATGTCTGTGTGTGCATGTCAAATACATAGTATATGTATAATGTTTTTTTTTTTATAGATTTAAAGTATTTTTATGCATATATTCAAAAATATATATTAACATTCTGCAATCCTTCTCTATATAAACTAGAAGTGTGTGAAATTTCATAAAAAGGGATACAAAGTTTTTGCTTCACGTATTAATATATAGATAGATGTTACAGGATAGTAAATTACTCAATATCCCGATTCAATACTATCGATGGAGTCACCCGCTATTAGTCTCTAGTGTAACACGAGTGTAGACGATCACATTACCCAACAAACTTAGCGATTGTCGAAGTGATTGTTTAGTGTACGATATTTTATCAACAGAGTTGCGAGGAAAAGCTTTGTTTGTAGTTTATTTGCATGTTTGATCTACCGTAAATTATGTTAATGAGACGAGAAAGTTCAACTTTCATGTTTACTGTGTAAATGTTTTAAACAATCGCTCTATTATTTTATCTAACTTTTATGTACTGAGAAAGAGTTTAGTAATTTTAATTAAGTGTATATTTTAATTGTGTAAGCTTTGATGTCTTCTTTTATTGGCATTTATTTTAAAAAGGGTTGACCAGTTTTTTAAACAGGATTTATTACATAAAAAAGTTGATACACACACGCACACACGCACACACACACACACACACGCACACACACACACACACACACACACACACACACACACACGCACACACCCATGCACGCACGCACGCTCGTCTGTTTCTAAGGTAAGGAACTTAATGCTTTATAAATAAATACATATATTACACCCAGACTTGGAAATCGAACCCACAATCCCCAGGGCAGAAAGCAGGGTTACTGCACAATACGCAAATGGGCGAGTCGAAAAATAAAATAACTACTACATACTGTATAATCACATACAGCTTTGTTACAAATCTCTGTAATTAATATAATCTTATACACTAATAATATATACGAATTACATATATGATTTTTTATTTACATATTTTCTTCTACGAGTATCTAAAGTTTGTCTAGAAGAAATTGCTATTGGCCGTTATCGGCATCGTATAGACCGTCTTTGTATATTACTAATTTACTACCTGTATGTTTAAGTGTCTGTTTGATAAGAACCTTTCAAAGTTCTGTCCTATAAATGAAGGTAATTTCCATTCTATACTTCGAAAAATTCTAAATACTACATTAAACACTCAATATAACTTCATTGTACACGAAATTTCATATATTATATAATATCAGTCTACGAAGTTGTTCAGATGAACCTACGAACCTTATCTCGGTGAGACCTCGAGTCATTAGGCCAACGAGGCGTTTTAATGGACTTACACTATTAACTGCTGGATTAACGGTCTGAAACGCCGTCCGCAAACCTAATTGGAGTTTTTATTTCCTTTATAGATCACCTCCTGAGGTGTTTGTTGTAATTGAAAAGTTCGATGACTTATTTGTGGTATACTTAACTATATACTATTATATATTTTATTTTATAAAAGGAAAGGGTAGAATAGAAGGGAGTATATTGTATTTCATCTATATAATATATTAAATCATGTCACGATTTTGGTCCGGGCTAATATCCAAAACTACTTGATAGAGTTTAATGAAATTTTGCACATTTATGTAACTTTGTCCAATTTAAAATAAAGGCTATACTTTGTTTCGATCAATGACCGATATATTTTATTAGAAAAAAATGTAACGAAAAAAATTTCGGGGTTACAAGTGTCAAGTCTACGAGTTCGTATTCACTGAAAATAATTCAACTTCAAATATTACTTATTGTATATCAAAAATAAATCAATCATCGAAGAAAAAATAAAACAATAACACAATAGGTATACAAATGTACAAAAGGTGGCTTTATCGAAAAAGAGTATTTTCTTCTAAATAACTATAATATAATAAATATTTCTTCTAATAAAAAACAAACAGAAGAAAAAATACAAATCAAAAAATTCGAAATTTGATATAGAATGCAAAATCAAATAAAAATATTATTATAATTACTGTTACATACGTATTGTTTTAAAACTATTAAATTCAAAACAAAAGCGTTTGATTTAGTAACTAAGCGAGTTCTTTAAAGTCTGTAAGGATGTCAATGCAGTTAATCGTGATAAATGCGGCACTGACGTCTAACCGATAGCTGGATGAGACTAGTTCAAACCAGATTGGACCGGATCGGTTCCGTATCACACTGGATAAGGGCTGTCAAAGGCCCGAATTAGCTGAATAAAATGAAGTTCAGTATTATGTGATTAGTGAAGTGTACCGTAGTAGTAGTATATCGTGTAAATAATTTATTTCGTATTATTATATTTTTTTAAATTAAAAATACATTTGATTGATGATATTATCAAAGAGACACCCCTTTGTTTTCAATGTATACAAAGTAGGTACAACGAGTTTTGATTAAAATTTTGTAATTTTTATTTATTTTATTACTTTGTTTATCGATTACTATACTTTACAACACTATGCAAAATTGTACCTAAAGGTTGTTGGCGCTACAGGCACTTCACGCGAATTATGACAGTTATTGTTCAAGTTTACATTACTATGAATATGGATGTAATTATTACACTGATTTCTACTTACATACGTATAGCTAGTCATATAAAGTTACATTGTATTTTTATTAACTTATATCATAATGTTTTGAAACTAACATTTACTGCTTGACAAAACAAAGTTTTTTTCTTTGCACTATATGAAACTATTTCATAATTTAAATACCAAACTCGTAAATGATTACAAAAAAAAAGAACGCGCGTTCTCTAACCCTAGCGTTGCCTTAAATTTATCGAGTAATTGTACCATTAGTGTGCAATATGATGAATATAATTTGATTGATGTTACCAATTACAAGATATAACTAGCAGTGTATAGATCACATTTGTCTAATTAAAACATAATTTCAAAAGGGCTATAATGTGAATTTACTTACTGACTAGATTAATAAGTTTTTTTGGATGGCTCCCGGTATGAAAAATATAATTATGAGGAGTAAAATCTACTGAACGAATGACCTCATTACGTTTCTCGTAACGCCATCTAACGGAATCTAATAGGCATTATTTGATTTTTTATTTACTATTTGATATGGACATCTTTCTTAGACTAGTAAGCCTTTTTGTGCCTATTTACACAGTCGATCTGAAGGAGTAAAGTCCAATCGTGCGTCGGAGCTGATACACAAACTTTTTTTTTATTAATTGATTCAGCCTGTAGCATGTCATTGTTTAGTATAGACCTCTTGCTTCATATTGGAAAAGGTCGAGTTTTATTCACCACGGTGCTCCACCGCGGGCTAGAGGTTGTATGCTACTACGAGTAGCGATCGCTATCAGATGTCTGTGATAACAACTGGTAGCGATAACTCAACGTTCTTCTCGAGGCACGGTGTGGAGATCCGTAATAACGCACAACGATCATCCATCCTGAGCGGGAATTGAAACCGCGACTGTTGGTATTTGGACGCCTACACGCGTACCTACAACAGAGCGGTTGTTTAGTTTGTTTGTATATTCAATATATGAGGTTTAGGATTCAATATAGGAGGAAATTGAAATTCATAGCCACGAACCATTTTAAATTTCAAATGAAAACTAAATAGTTGTGTTTGCTCGCAAACAATTAAAAACCGACTTAAATTACATCGACAAGTAATACAACGTAAGTAGACAAAAAAAAAAAAAAAATAACAAACGTACTAGTCGTCACTACGGTTTTCGAGGGTTTCCCTTGATTTCTCTGGGATTCCATCATCAGATCCTGGTTTCCTTATCATGGTATTTGGATATCTCCTTTTCAACAAAAAAAAGAATTGTCAGAATCGATTCATAAACGACGAATTTATCCTCGAACATACATAAAAGAAATATACGGTCGAATTGAGTAAACTCCTCCTTTTTTGAAGTCGGTTGAAAAATCGTATTTTACAACATGTTATTGTTGATTAGAACTTTCTTAATTTTAATTATGTATGAAATATCTAAGGACAAATGTTTTAATGAAATGTCACCGAAAAAAAAAAGTTCCAATTTACAGAAAGTAAAGCTATTTCGGTCTAGTAGATCTTAAATCTCATCGACCACAATTGAAATATCTATTAATATTTTGGTACGAAGGAGATATAGTTTGTAAGCCTTGACAATGTTGTGGTTTTCTCTATCGAGCGAACTATCTTGTATGGAGTTATATGAAATTTCAATATCGTGCACATAATAAAGCTGCTTTTGAAAATTTTAGTATGTTTTATAAATATGTTTACGAATAATATGAAGCTGGTTGTTTAGTGTAATTTGAAATATTCTCATAACTTCATATATTGAGGTTTATTACTTTATGATAAAGCAACAATAATAGTAATAATAATAGCTTTATTTAAAAAATATATAGTTCTATATATTTCATCTCAAAAAAGATCACCAGATAGAATAGATGGGCTCGTGAATAAGCAAAACATACGTTCAAAGGCTTCTATTCGAATAAAGTTATAGTTCACATCACACGAAGTTGATGATATATAAGAATATTTTATATAGATTTAACTATATAGCAAGGTAGGTTTCATTTTAAGGAATATTCAAAGCACGAAAACATTGTCTGAGAAATATTTGGTAAACTTTTAAATATCTTATCAGCATCATCATTATCGTTTCAGCCTATTGCAGTCCAGTGCTAGACGTAGGCATTCTTTAGGTTCATGTAATTTTCCGCAATTCCCATTCAGCCTCTACTGGAAATCTTACATAGATTGCCGGTCCAGGGAGCCGGTGGACGTCCCAAGCTGCGTTTGCGATAGTCTCATTCCTAAACCTATCTTGGCGAGAGACCCCAAGTATAGCCCGTTCCTTTGCGCGTTGAGCGACTTTAATCTTGTGGAATAGTCTCTTCGTCAGTGTCCACGTCTCGGGGCAGCGTTAAATTAGGCAGGACTTATTGTTCGAAGGTCTTCAAGCTTTGCGGAATCTTCGAAGTGAAGATTCGCCAACGATTGCCAAACGTGTCACCTAACAATTTTAATTTTAAACATCTACTCGTCCAAAAATCCCATGACTACAGTACATGTATCACCTATATGTTTATATATGTTACAAGTGAGTTCGAACTCGTGACGTCTTACGTATGATAAGTCTTTGACGTTGATAAGTCTTTGACGTGTTTGACATGATTAGTGCAAACTGTTACATATTAGAATGCACAAATCTCTTAACATTGTTGCGTTAATGAAATTTTAACGAACGCTTTAGTCGAATTGAAAAAGAAACGGCCTTCGAATAAATTTATTTCCGGACAATATTTGTTTCGTAAAATTTTTTTTTATCGAAATTTTGTTTCTATGTACGAAGTTTGCGATGAAATTTTAAACGACACGGGAATTGCTCGTTTGTCCAATTATATCACTTCCTATATATTACTTCCTATATACTATATATTTTATGTATACTAGCGGATAATCTCGACTTTGTCTGCGTTTATTACAGAATTTAAAAAAATGTTTTATGTCTTGAGAAAGAACACGGAAAAGATAGATATCTAAGATATCTAACTTTCATTGTAAAGTTCTTATAGAAATCCTTGTTTCTTAAGACTTAATAATTTAATCATCATTCATCATCATTTTCACACATGAGTCATCGCCATCGTCACGCCATTTTCGGCGCGAATTTGTAGAGGCCTATGTCCAGCAGTGGACTGCGATAGGCTGAAGTGATGATGATGATGATGACGGGAATAAAAAATATCTAACAAACAAAGTTGTGTTTGATAATGATTGGTGTGTCTGTCTGTTTGTTTGTCCGTCCGTCCGTCCGTCCGTCCGTCCGTCCGTCCGTCCGTCTGTCTGTCTGTCTGTCTCTCGCTGTTATATATATAATAGATAAAGGTTGAGGAAAACATTTTTATTAGAATTTTTATTATTAGTGTTTCAATAGCTACTTTTTTACGAGTATAGAACTAGGTCAGCTAACAAGCGCTGTACCAACAACAACATGCTTATCCATGGACCCTAAAAATGGCGTTGAGAAATTAATATACGTATTCTTTTTTTTTTTAATAAAAAGAGATAATCAATGACAAAACATATATACCAATCAATAAATGAGCAGCATTTTAATTGAAGCTGGAACGACTCTTCTTTTGCTTGTCTAATACTACGAGATTTGTAAGGTATCTTCAGTTTAGTTGCATTGAAATAAGCGAAGTTGTTCCTTCGTTGTATTGAATTAGTTTATTTTAATACTTATCTATATATTAATACGTGAATCAAAAATTTTGTACCTCTTTTTAAGAAAATTGCGCGGATGGAGGAGTATGAAATTTCGCACAGTTATATTTTTTTAAATATAAAAGGTGTGCAGAATGCTAATATATATTTTTTTAAATTATGCATAAAAAAAAAATGAAATAAAAAAAAAATATATTAAAACATTACACTCACTACTATGTATTTGACACATACACGCATATATACTCTTTGGTTTATTGTTAAAGTCTGTTGTTAAATTATGGTCAAATTTCGACCACTGGGCTTTTTGTAAATACGAAATATTCATTACCGAATATTATAAATATACAAAAAAAACAAGTGTTATTAAAATATAAAAAAAATATGGTTCATAAAATGTTTTTATATAATTCGTTTTTTTTTGTTATAAATATAAAATCGACGAATTTTATTATAAAATTAATAGGAAATAATGTTTGATTACTAAAAGATATAGTTTTAGATTAACATTAAATATTTGTATTTTTTTTTTAAGTTAAGGTTTGACTATTTTTCGGCCTTGTGAAGTGCAACCATGCCCCTGTGATTCCGCCCGGCGTGTCGAAGGAACAGTAGAGGTTTTTGTCTTGAGCCGGACAAAACCTACGGATCCTCCGGGCCGTATTTTATATCATATATTAACCTGTATCATCGAAAAAAAAAGTCTGACTATTTAGCGTGTTTTCAAATTTAAATTGAGACTGCTCTAACTTAAACTGAAACTACACCGATCGATCTCCTTTATGTATACTCAACTACGTGATATTGGCGGAATCAACCGTGCACTACTAGCACAATTGAAATCCTTTAAACTTATCAATCAATCGACCCATATTATATAATTGAAATTAAATCATGTAGACTACGGACTCTATTATTAATTTTAAAATATTTCACGTAGGTTAACGTAAACTTAATTTTTAATATATATATATATATATAACGTTATAATACGTTATATATTATAACGTTATATAGATTAATAGTTACAACGTTATTTAAGTGAGAATTATTAGATCTTCTATGAAAATAAAAATATTATAATCAATTCTAGAACGATACTCTAGATATTTTAATAGGAGTTTCATATTAATTATAATAAGACGTGCGAAGCGTTTATTCAAAATTTATTCAGTAATTTTCCCTTTACTATGCGTAAACTAACACCTTTTGTAATATTAAAATTTAATCGAGATTATATAAAGACATTACCGAAAACAAATACATTTTCCATATCGAACGAACTGAATGCTCTGCATCGATATTGATTCGTGCATATCTACATAACCTTTGGCTTTCACCCTTTCAAATTCAAATGAGTTCATCTAATCAGACTTGAACAGATTCCTTCACGAGTAAATTTCACGTGATGAGATTCGAAGAATGTGTTTCGTGATAATACTGTTACTATGCTGTTTTGATATATTGTTTATTTTATAATGAAATAGATTTTAATATAAAATCGGTAATATCTTGCTTGACGAAAACAGCGTCAACAATGTCACATCTAGCATCGTTGGATTTTCTGAGAACAGTTACCATAGTTTTTTACATCATCAAAAAGTAGAGATTTTAAAAAATCTATTTAAAAAAACTGATATTTTGACATGAGAATTTCCGATTGAAAATTACGGTGCTTTTTTGATATTGAGTTTAAAATAAGGTGAAAAAATAAATAGTTTAAAAAATGTGTTTTGAGACATAAAAAGGTACGTTTTATGCAAATTTCGTAAAATAAAAACAAAATTTGTAAAAGACAAAAATAAATAACCAAAGACTTGGTTTTTTTTAATTTTTCACATTAATTTTGAGGCTATGTGAAAAAAATAGTATATACAAAAGTAGTAGATCTTTTTACTACCTACAACTTTTCCATTTATTTTTTTCCATAGGAGTTGTAGCCGGAAATCGAGATAAACCCTTTTGTACCCCCCGTTCATCTTTCCTTTCATTTTCGTTGTGTTCTCTTCCTTTTCCAATGGGTTTCATCCTACTAGCCATAGTAGGTTTTTCACTTTTTACCATTTTCAAAGGCCTTGGTCTATAAAGAAAGAAAGAAAAGTTCTTTATTGGCCATTATCATTTAAAATCTTAATAATACAATTAAGTTAGAAGGCCAACCAGGTCTCTGCCTCAGCATTGCTTAGCAGCAAATTGTTACTGCTAAGGCGCTGCTCTTCCGTCAGAGCCTGCATCGGCGACTTCAGACGCCAAACGCCACAAGAACATTAAGTGAGGAATATAGTCCACATTAAGTGAGGAATGTAAGGAATATAGTCCATTGCTTCTGTCTTTTAAGGACTTTTGAATTTCCAATAAAGTTTTAAATAACTCTTCCACTGTTTTAAGTTCTTCCAAAGCCACTTTCTGACTTCCAGACTTCCAGACTTGTATCATAATACTATCGAGTCGTGGTACGAGTTCATATGAATCGCTAGATTGCTAGACTGACTTCACAAACTTTTGCGTAATTTACTTTCGTTTTCTCCCCTCACACGAGTAATTAGCGATAATTTAAAGTACCCACTTCTACCGCCCCACACTCTCAAGAACCTTACTTCGTTCTGTTTTTATACAATTTGTTCACCATAAGCAACAACTTTATTTAAGATTCTTATTGTTTTAACAATAGAATATAAGTGCTTAACACCATTCTATAAAAAGTTATAACTTTTATTTTAATAATCTTATCAAAGTAAAACAAACAATAAAAGTTCAAAGAGGCTTTCCAAAATGCTTAAGTAGCAATCACATTAAAATTGGTTAAGTCGTTTCGGAGATTAAGGAAAAACGGAAAGACAAAAATACAGGAAAAATTCTAAAATTCATCGGTCGCGTTACTATTGCGTTAACAAGTCCCATATAATATATAAACAAAAATTACTTATATATCTTCCTCGTACAGACAGCGCCCAGCTACAGTTTTATTATATGTATGTAAACAAAGTGCGTGACACTTTATTTAAGTAGTTACTAGTATTATTGGAACGAAGTTCCTTACGGCAGGCTTAAAATTTGGCTGGGCGAGCGAACTGAACAAAATGTGATACTAAAACCGTAAGAAAAATATATAACGGAAGTGACGTAATATCAGTCACACGACTGTATACTATGACGTTTGTAAAACTAAAATAATACTAGTAAACTTTTTTAAATTATTTATGTAGTTTTATACTGTCGACGAAAATAAATAAAGCCATGTTTTTTTATTTCACTTAATAGTTTGAATTATTATTATTATTATTATTATTATTTTATTTGATTTATTTTATTTTACTGTATTTGTTATTTTCTAAAATACTAAATTTCCTAAATACTTTTATGTACTTAATTAAAAGCCAATCAACAAAATTAAAAAAAAATCAAGAACTAGAAAATATAGGTATATAAAATTCAACATGGTTTTTTTTTCAAATTGTGTTGCTTCTACACTATCCGAAAGAACTTCGTTTCTACCTGGTGTCTCATGACACCACATAATTTTTTTGTAATATTTCTTTCATGTATTGGTTGCTATGGAGCTGTTTTTTCATATTGTCTGATTTTTAAAATTACATTGTAATTTAAATATTAGATAAGAGTGATTAATTAGAACTGGTAAAACAATAGCTTTAAATGTTGTTTCTCTTTTCAGGTGAAATTGTAATTAATTTAATATTAAATAATTATTTGTAGAACTAGTTTATATGAGAAAATAAAAATCTCTCTTTTCAGAGCAACTCAATTACAGTTTTATTGTTCACTTTAACATCCAAAGGATAAATATAAATTAAGAAATTATATGTATTAATTTAACAATTAAACATAGTCATCAGCATCATACAGATTAAATGAAATTATTAAGCTATCTATCAAAAACTCGTCAAGTCTGTTCACTCGACCATAGTATATAAATCAAATATAATACCTAACATATTTTTGCTTGCAAATAATAAAAAACCGTATTCAATAACATCAACAAGTAATACAACGTAGACGAACAAATAGTCCATGTGTGGTTACGGCATCCAAGAATATAGCCACCCCCACTCTTTCCGTGGGTGTCTTAAGAGGCGACTAAGAGCGGATAACACAGTTCCACTACTACCTTGGAACTTAAAAAGCCGACCGATGGCGGGATAACCATTGGATTTGAAATACACAGGCCGAAGACGGGCAGCAGCCTCATCGGTGCGACAAAGCCAGCCCTGCGGTCACCAACCCGCTTGCCCAGCGTGGTGACTATGGGCAAAACACATGAGTTCAAGCCATTTTTGGCGTGAACTTGTGGAGGCCCATGTCCAGTAGTGGACTGCGAAAGGCTGCTGTGATGATGATGATGATAATGATGACATTACAATCACCAGGTTTCGATTAAAAAAGAATCATCAATATCGGTCCACCTTGTAAGGTGATGAATAATAAAGTAACCAATCGAATTGAAAATCTTCCCTTTTTTGTCGTTAAAAAGTGGTTAAAAAGAAAAATAAAGTGATGCATATAGCTATTAATTCGTATACTTCGTTCTTAAAAAGTACAATTTATCTTAATTTTTTACAAAAACAAAACTTTTGTTGTTCCAAAGTTGTCGTATAATTAGTAGTAATGATATTGTTGATACCGGTCCCAAATTTTGCTGGGATGTAATTAGCGAGGGAAAAAATTTGGTAAATGTACAGGGGAGGTTTTTTGTGTGGACGTAGCGCGTGCGTTGTTGGCGGATATACGCGTGGTGTAAGTAATGAGAGAATGTTACGAAGTATTATAGTTAAAACTGATGAAACGTCTGACGTATTAAATTATATTAAAAAACTATCTTAGGTATTTTATGGAATCAATTTTTCTATACGACTAGGTCGCCAAACAAGCGTACGGTTCACCTGACGGTAAGCAATTATCGTAGCTTATAGACGCTTGCAACACTAGAAGCGTAGCAAGCGCGTTGCCAACCCTACTTTCAATCCTTACCAATATCTCTGGTCACCTTATTCACAACAAGAAAACTACACTGCTTGAAAGCAGAGAATTATGTGTTTAGTTTACAATTTAATACATACATACATACATACATACATATATAATCACGACTCTTTCCCGTAGGGGTGGGCAGAGACCACTTCTTTCCACTTGCTACGATCTTTACATACTTGTTTCGCTTTGTCCACTTTCATTATTCGCTTCATACATGCTCTTCGATAATAACGATAATAATGATAGAACAATTCGACAATAACGATAGAATATTCTGAATAATTAAAATGAATAAAACCAGTCTTCAGGTTAAAAACCCGGGGGCATTATTTTGTACTTTCTTAAATATGGATATAAATCGCCTTTGCATTTAGTCTTGATGCAGTCCAAATATAACTTTTTCAAATGTCATCGGGATGTTAATCAAAACATATAATAGAAACGTAACGGATGAACAATGATTGTTAGAATTTTTGTCTGTTTGTCTGTGCGTTTGTGCAGATATAGATGTGGTTTCCACTAATATATTGTGGTAAGATTCACTTAACATTTAATTTTTGTTTCATGTCAATCAGTTCATAAAAAAAGAAGCCAATTTAAAGAATCACGTTGAACATGTAAAGTCACTATTCCACGCGGACGAAGTTACGAGCACAACTAGTTATAAATAAAAATATTATCCAATTTAGCCAGCAGAAAATTAAATTTCAAGTGCAGTTCAATTTGTTTTTTTTTTTTGTTAGATAGACCATTTATTAAGAAAGGTTATTTTGATCCTTAAACTAACGCGCGCAAAACTGCGGGGAAAAGCTAGTATGTAATAAATCGCTTCCAGTTCCTGAATTGAACTACAAACTTATATAGGTCGCGAAAAAAGTGTGCAAGACAGAGACAACACTATTCTTTCTTATTTAACGAAATAATATTATTTTTATCGTAACTTGTTTACTGTAAAGATTTCAATACTCCGTAGTTTTCCTTAGTATCGACTATCCTTTGAACGATTTATTTGCAATAAATAACTTCGTCGGCTATTTATTTATACAATATGACAATTGTTGAGATAATTTAATATCATTGACTTAATGAATATATGTCGGGGATTTCTGTTTATATATTAGCTAATAAGCATATCTTATACTCTCTGAATTGTCTTCGGCAATTTTGGTTCTTTTAATTTATTAATTTCCTTTTTTTGTTGTTTACAAATCATCATATCAATTAACATGTTCAGTTTCAAACAAGACCTCTCCAAGGACACTGAAAATTTTACATTGAAATATTCTAACATTATCAAATGTACGTTTTTTGAGAATATATTATTTTGTTTTTATTATGATTATAATTAAACTATTTTTATAATTAATTTTTTTAATTCGATTCTATAACCTTAATTATATTATAAGATAAAAACTAACTAAAACATATTTTAAAACAGGTTTTTTATTTATTAAAAAAGTTTTAAGCCTGTAGTTCTTGTTTCTACGTTATGTTTCATTAAATCTATACTAATATTATAAAGAGGTAAAGTTTCTAACTTTGTTTGTTTGTAGGGGGTTCAAAAATACTGATCCCATCACAAAAATTCTTTCACTAACAGAAAGCTACACTATTCAGGAGTGATATGGGCTATATTTTATTGTCATTGAACAAAAATTCAGTGAAATATCTTATATATAAAATTCTCGTGTCACAATGTTAGTTACAATACTCCTCCGAAACGGCTGGACTGATTCTTATGAAATTTTGTGTACATATCGCGTAGATCTGAGAATCGGCCAACATCAATTTTTCATACAGCTAAGTTATAAGGGCCGGAATTAAGGAGGTGTAATAACATACATATATGGCAAAACAAAGTTTGCGGGGTCAGCTAGTATATTATAAAATAAACTCTTTAGCTTTATTATACACTAGTCAACATCCTTCTTTACGTATGTCTACATAATGGAACACGACAATCTCGCTTAGAATACTTCGGACTCTGATTATTTCGACTAAAATCTAGGTTTGGGGTTTAAGGGCTCACACAATTAACAAGGAATCCTAACAATTTCATTGCTGTATAAAAACTTTTTCATAGAGTGTCCTAACGGAGATATCTAGACAAGGGTCTGGTTTCGGAGCGTCTGAATCTAGACATGGAGTGATACGCTCACATAGGACGCTACAATTAGGGTTGACGCATTTTATTGTACCAAGTGTAAACAACACTATAAAGCTTAGAAGGAAAAAAGGATTTAAAAAAAAAATAAGCTACTGTAAAAAAAAAAGTTAATGGGTAACTTTAATTCCTTCTCTCTTAAAGTTGTTTGTAGAAAATGTTTGAAATTTGTGTTTGTAACTACAGGCATAAAAAATTGCCGAATAATTTTCTAATCATTTTGACCACGAAAATGTGTATTTCAATATATAAATCTAAATGAAGAGTTATTCACTAAATTACAACAGTTTCATAGCAATTAATAATATAAAATCAAAATAAATGAAATTTAACCAAGAATATAATCTCGACCGTAACGATATTTTCGACTTATTTTCCACACTGACATTGGTAATTAGTATTGTAATTAAAAAAAATTGGAGGCTACTAGACACGTTAAAATATGATTATCGAGATGTACAAAAACGTAGATAGTTAAAAACATAAAAAAACATCACAGATAGAATACTTAGAACAGGTATTGGAATTGGAAAAACCATCTACGCTTTTTTATCGTCCCCGACACGCACGCGTAAAAATATTCAATCTTCGAATATATCGGCGCTAATTTGATTGATACTTCAATCAATAGCTTAATCTGTTATTTTTATCATTTTTAAAACCAAATTCAATACTCTATGCATAATCTCTACAACGATGCGCTTAATGCGAAACGCTTGTAGTAGATTGTGGTTCAATCAATATAATAATCAAATGATCCGACTATTGAATCCGTACCAAATTATATATAGATGATTAGTTTCAGACAATTCCGTTGCTGATACAGATTAGCTATTCAAATTAGGATTAAAGTATTGTTTTATTACCAGACTCGTATAATTTCAAATAATCTTTAAAAAAATTGCTTTAAATTAAATTTTGTTATTGTTCATGAACGAGTTACCGCATACTGAGCAATGACTTTGCAATCTAATAACCCCCTTTAATTTAGGTTATTTCTTACGAAATTGCTATTTACATAGACCTTAGATTTCCATACGGCTCATATGACATATGTACCTCTGCCTATAAGTATATTTAAAATAATCATAATTAACTCTTCATTGGGTTTGGTTTACCTCATGACCTTCCCTTACATGTCATCTCTCACTCACATATATCTATACACCATACAGTTCAAATTATCATTAATTTTAGGTCATGATTTAGTGTTATCAGTAAAGATAAGGGAATACTTATTGGGGTTATATCATACGAAATCGTAAGAGAATACTATTATGAAAAATAATTTACATATACGTTATTCTTCTCTACTGAATCTATAATCCGAATCGACGGTAGTTTCAATTTTAACCATAATTAATTAATGAACACAAATACCTTTTTAATTTGTATAATTCTGTTTGCAGGCAAACGAAAAAAAATCGACTTCAATTATATCGACATCCTTGTCGATATAATTGAAGTCGATTTTTTTACATACAACGTAGGTACACGAAAAAATCGTCAAGTAAATACGCATTATCAAAGATTACTCCTAAAATTGTTATCAGATCTCGATGAAATTTAAATGTGACCACATAATAATCATCGGCTTAAAAACGACTTCAGTTACATCGACAAGTAATACAACGTAAGTACACGAAAAAATAGTCAAGTAAATATGCATTATCAAAGATTACTCCAAAAGTTGTAATCAGATTTCGATGAAATTTAAATGTGACCACATGATAAACATCCTCTTTCGATTAAATTAAAAATCATAAAAATTGGTACACAAAGTACAATACGATAACAATTAAAGGCTCTATGTGTTCTGTGAGGTAAGTTTGAGTCAACACAAGAACCAAAAAACCAGTAACGAATATTCGTAGAAATAGGTACAAATATAATTTTCAAGCGGAAATCGAATCGACGGTTAGAATAAATAGAATTTTCGAATCACTATACCAGAACATTTATCCTTTCAATATTTTCGTTTCGTATGGATTTAAATTGTAAACTGTATAGGTCTTGGCATAATTTTACCTCCATCCCACTATAAATGAGTTTCGGTTTCGTAATTATATAGCTGATATCTTCTAAAATATGCATATATAATTATATTATAAGCAATATTCAAAATAAAATTAATGTCATAAACTTAATAGAACTCAGTAGTATATGAATTCTGTGTGAGAGGTCTGAAAACGTATACAACGAACCAACAAAAACACCCAGACTGCATCTGCATGACCTCTTATACAAATGTGTCATGTGTGAGGATCAAACCTGCGACCATTAACCACTATGTTCACTGTACCAACGCTTTGTTAAATTGTAATCAAAATATACATTACAGCCTATACAGTCCACTGCTGGACATAGGCCTCCACAGGTTTACGTCAAAAATAACGTGAACTCATGTGTAATGTAATGTAATCAAAATATGTGCCGATTATGATTCTTTTTAATTAATAATTAATAAAGTAATAAACGCTTCACATTCAACGGATCCCCCAGTAGGATTTTCTCCCGTGTTGGGGGTCCGGAAACACACACGATACACAAACACAACGCTCAGATTACGACTAACATCTATATGGTCGATACAAACGTCTTCTTATTCTAATTAATCTAATAATTCTACTTAATAATGATAATTATCTTTTAATTAATATTCAAAGGCGTTAGTATTGTTAAAAAAGTTTAAAACCGCTATAATTTATTGTTACTCGACAAAAAAAGGAAGTCGAACTTGCTGTTGAAGTAGAGTTCTTTAATTCAGTTTAATTTCTACCAATCGCACCGCTTCCCAGATTGAGTAGATTATTTGTTGGAAGAGGAATAGTTGTAATAAATAAAGAAAAGTATCAATTCCATCGAATTAGTAACTATCGGGTACTTGGCTCTGAGTTCTACAATACGTTCGCGCCTGCCAAGGAGCGAGGCTTAACCGCGGACTCAGGCATTAGACAAGACAGTCGCACGACAGTTGTAATCTATACTAATATAATACAGGTGAAAATTGTGTTTCTTTATTTATTTGTTTGTTTAAACGCGTTAATCTCAGGAACTACTGATTTGAATAGAAAATTCTTTTTGTGTTGGATAGCTCATTTACCGAGGTAGACTATAAGCTATTTTAGCCTAAAATTAACGCTTGTGAAATCGCAGGCTATAGCTAGTCACTACTAATCTATGTAAGTAACAGAAGACGTAAAGGTGCATTTCTGTCTGTTTTGTCTAAGCCTTTGTCTATTTCAATGAAAATATTTGTCAGTATGGTAATAGATCATTAATTACAACAATTCTCATGCCTTCAACATAACTATTAAGAACTAGCTTTTAATGCTAGCTTGCAATGCTTGTAGTGTTACAAGCGTCTATAGGCCACGGTAATCGCTTACAATCAGGTGAGCCGTACGCTTGTTTGCCGACCTAGTTATATATATATAAAAAAAAAGAATTAGGATATGATAAAGCTGTATTAATAATATGTAAAAATATACAATTTGAAACTGTACTGTACTGTTAAGTACAAATTCTAGAATTTGTTTATAGAGAAAACGGTTAGTTTCAGCAGATGCTATTTAAGAGTTTATTAAATATAATCTGTGATAAGATATTGTAATTTATGTTATACAGAGTTTACTATTATATGTTCGTTGTGGTTTTAGTTTATATTTGATATCATTCGTGGTGACTGCTACACTGTTGAATGTAACAGTATGATTTTCATTGTTTCTTATATGCTACTAGCTGACTCGGTAAATGTTATCTTGCCGCTAAACGCAATAAATAGGGGTTGATCGTAGAGGGTTGAAAATTTAGAGTGGTATGTATTTTTTAATGTTGTATCCCAAAAAATTAAACAAAATTAAATAATCTAAAAAAAATTAGAGGTGGACTATCCTTGACATTTAGGGGGATGAAAAATAGATGTTGTTCGATTCTCAGACCTACCCAATATGCACACAAAATTTCATGAGAATCGGTCAAGCCGTTTCGGAGGAGTTTAACTACAAACGCCGCGACACGAGAATTTTATACATTAGATAAGTTTCGCTGATGAAAAGTAACAACAAATAAATGTTTTTGTTTTTTTATTTTTTGGAAAACTACTGTTTGCCATGATCAGCAAAATCCAAACAAACGAAAAACTTATTAGTAAAAATATAATGAAATTATATTTGACAATATCCTGGTTAATTGGCAAAACAAAAGAAAACTACACCTGAGATTTAAATTAGTATGTAACTTTTATCGAATTTTTTGTTCTTATATCATGTTTATTGAAAAATATTAAAAGCTATAAAAGGTATAACTATAATCAAAATTCATTAAAATAAAATATTAAGGAATCTTTATTACTAATTTTGTCATAAGGTACTAATGAATAGAAGTAATATAAAGCAGGTAAAGCAAAATACTACTACGACTGACTTAAGTCTGTTTCAATCTACTCTTCTTATGGTTGTTTGCGAAGTGCTTTGGATAATGACTGAGCCATCGAAAAATCTTGGTTCAAGGCACTTTTAATTGATGACATGTAATATCTGAAATTGTTGTTGCAAAAATGTTTAAATTATCACAAAAAATACATTACGAACCCAAACAGATACAGTAAATCTTGACATTAATAATTTTTGTTTTATTTTATTTTAAGTGTGTTTGTTACTAACACATAATTTGATTTAATTAAATTTTTTTGAATATGGATTTATTTCTGAAATAAATGATTAAATGAAAATGAAACTGAAATGAAAATGTGCTCATATGTACATGATGAGCATACATATACTATTATTATATATTATGTATATTTATTTATTTTAAACAGAATGGAGGGAAATATAGAAAATATAATAAGTAATAAGAAGTTAAAAAATAAATCAACAAAAAAAAAATCAGAAGCTTTTTATGTCAACATAAAATATCAATATTTCTTATTAGGAACGAAAACTAATTTCGAAAGGAAAAATTCGTAATATCATCGCAATATTATTAATAAATGTTTACGTTAAGGAAAATGATATACATCAAACAGTTGATTAGGAAGTCGCATGAATGTAAATTAATATGAAATATGAATCTTTTATAAGAACATGTCGTAAGATTTGGATACACGTGCATTTATATATAGCGGATAGAAACATATAGCAGGGCTTGTATAGGCTTTATGTTTTGTTGAAACCGTAAAAAAACTTATTTTTCAATAACTTTAATAATGTAGACGTCACATTGCGCCGAAACAGGAGGGGTGGGGTCGACGCGACGGCAGTCGTAGCCCGCGCGTAGCCCGTAGCGCTACGTCGTAGCGTTGTTACGTGTAGCCGTGTGCCGACCTGCAATTTGTGTATCAAATATCCTGTAATTTATTACAAACTCATATTACCAGTGTTTGTAGTGATGTGTTAAGTGGTGATGTGATCAAATTAATTTGTTATTTTTTAGGAGGAGTTCACGCTTTGTCTCGTGTTAATGTACGTAGGATTTTTCGTGATGTTGACTTATCATGACATATTTTTTTTTGTGACTGAGAGCGTTTAAAGCAAGTTTCTAACCAGCTCTATTATTTAAATGGATTATACTGAGGTATGTTTTATAGCTATATGTATGTTTTAATTATTAAAGTTATGGTCAACTTTAATTTGCAACAAAATTGAACATAATATCTATGTGAATATCAAAAACTATTTGCATTAATATAATCCTAACATTAAATGATATACAAATCTATAAATACGATATCATACTCACAGACACTCACAAATTAATCTATAGTATATGGATAAGTATACATACATGTATGTACATAAATCGCTATTCACAAAAAACACTCAAATAATAAACGTACCTAAAAAAATACATAACGCGCCTTACAATACAAAAACATCACGAAGCCTTAAAGCCGTCTTTATTCTATTATTTTAAAACAACTTTACATTTTACTTATATATTCCGGGGACAACGATAGATACGTTTCAGAAAAAAAACGAAGGATCCCCACAGTGATTATTGTTCTGAGATCTTCCGTAGCGGTAAACACCGTCGACATTTATAGGCGTTGTTGAAATAAAAAGCGCTCTCATTTTTCCTTATTTCGATTAACAATAGAAGATATCTCAGCAACGCTTTTCAAGGTTTCGTTCGAGGAATTTATAGCGATTCGATAGAAATCTGGTCACAATGTTTTTTTTTGACGGAATTATAAATATTTTCGATTGTACGAATTCTTAATTTTAGTAACAATTTTTTAATTATAATAAGTTATTTACATATAATGTCGTTTTATATATTTTTTCTTCAGTGAATATATTAAGACGTCACAAACATTTTTCAACATATATTATTGAAGGTGAACAAGTAAATGTTAACTGCAGATCACATATTGACTATCGTTTGAATAGCAGATGTTATACAAATTATTCAATTGTCTTCTAATTAAAAAAAGCATATGCAAGAGAATTTACGATCAATTAATCAATTTGTTTTCTAATTTTAAATCTATTCAATTGTCTTCTAATTAAATAATTGTGTTTGCTCGCAAACGAAAAAAAAACCGACTTCAATTACATCGACGAGTAATACAACGTATATCGACGAAAACATAGTCAAGTAACTACGCGTTATCAAAGGTTACTCAAAAAGTAGTTATCAGATCTCGATAAAATTTATATGTGACCACATGACAAACATCAGCTTTCGATTAAATTAAAAATTATTAAAATCGGTACACCCAGTAAAAAGTTATTGTGGATTTTCAAGAGTTTCCCTCGATTTCTCTGGGATCCCATCATCAGATCCTGGTTTCCTTATCATGTTACTAAACAAGAGATATCTTCTTTCCAACAAAAAAAGAATTATCAAAATCGGTATATCCAGTAGAAAGTTATGCGGTATAATATAACGTAGGTCGACGAAAAAAGCGTCAAGTAAAAACGCATTATTAGATATAACTCGAAAAGTAGTTGTTAGATCTCAAATAACTTTAAATGGGACCAATTGGCACACACCACCTTTCGATTAAAAGAAAATTTGTCGAAATCGGTCCACACGGGCAAAAGTTCTGATGTAATGTAACATACATAAAAAAAAAAGCAGTCGAATTGAGAACCTCCTCCTTTTTTGGAAGTCGGTTAAAAAAGCATATGCAAGAGAATTTACGACCAATTAATCAATTCTTTGTTTTCTAATTTTAAATCTTTTTCAGTACATTATTGAATATTTATAAACATACTAGCGACCCACCCCTGCTTCGCACTTTTTATATTCCCCAGTTGTATAATACACTTAGCAGTCTGTGGTCACAACTGTCTTTTCAGAAAAGAACCACCCACAGATTTTTCCAGAAGAACTTGCAAAAGTTTTATCACAGTCTGATTAATAGTTTTGATATGCATAGAGGACGATGATAGAAAGATTGAGATTCATTTATACAGATTACATAGTATTTATGATGCTTAATGAAATGTGATAGCATACATTATATAATCAGTTTCAATTAGCTTTAACATGTTAAAAACAATTATAATTCTACCTAATGCAAATATCCCCGAGGACACGTGCCGCTGTCATGCAGAAATCGTACAACTGTAGCAATTATATCAAAACATAATACAATATAATATTGTTGTAATGATTATTATAATACTTAAATAGGTATAATTTGCGCTCAATATTTTTATATTATAATGAAGTATGCTTGTCTAAGGTCTGGTTGTGTGTCTGTGTCTGTGTGCCTTAGGAAGCACGACAAGCTTTCAGTCCGGGTGTTGTCAAAGACACCTGATAGTGATCGATACTCATAGCATGAAATATATCCATCTACCCGTACCAGAGCAGCTTGGTGGATTAAGTTCCGACACTTCTCCTAGATGGAGAAGAAGGCGTATGCCCAGCAGTGGGATTTTACAGGCTAAACCAACCTACGTTTCTTAGATGTTTATCTATGTGACAGATGATTCCCTATAATTATCTAATAAGGATATATATCTAGCTATAACAGACTTAAAATGTAAATGAAGTCATCATCATCGGTGATTAAAATAATAATATTTCATTCTAAAACCGTAGTTTCTCTTACGTTCGTAAACAGTGCTTAAGCAGTACGACGGGGAGTTCGGAAAAAGCGTATTCAAAATTCTGTAGCAAAGACGAGCGCACTAGGTATATGTTATATAATTATGTTTGCTCACAAACGAAAAACAAAACCGACTTCAATTGAATCGATAGGTAATACGAAGTAGGAACAGGAAAGTTGTCAAGTAATTACGCGTTATCAAAGATTACTCAAAAAGTACTTACCAGATCTTGATTAAATTTAAATAGAACCACATGACAAGCATCGACTTTTGATTAAAATAAGAATAATCAAAATTAGTACATCCAGTGAAAAGTTATGTGGTGTAATACAACGTTGGTTGATGAAAAAATAGTCAAGTAAATACATATCATTAGGTACAGCTCAAAAAGTACCCGTCGATCATTAAAATTTAAATGGGACCACATAATATGCACTTCCTTTCGATAAAATAATCGAAATCGGTCCAGCCATTTAAAAAGTTCTGAGGAATATATACATTAAAAAACCACCAAATTAAGAACATCCTTCTTTTTTGGTAATCGGTTAAAAAACTAAAACCCCTGTCGTTGACTACACTGACGCTTAGATAATTATTTTATTTGCTTTATCACACCAACATACACAATACGTTGTGCAAAAGGCGGGCCGTAAGCCATAGAGCCTTATCTATAACTAGACAGTTAGATGGGAGATAAAACAACTACACATAATTATGCACTGCTTATTTCCAAACAGGAATTCTAAAGATCCAGAAAATTTTATAAGTATTCGTATCACGATGTTTTCAGTTTGCTGAACGTTGCAAGTCTTATTTTTTTTATTCATTTTGTAATTTTCATTGAACTTAGCCTTTAATATGTTATCAGCTCTTCATTGTCTTTTGATCAAATTCCTGGGAACGTTTGATGAATGAAAGTTGATAAACAGACCATGATGGGGCTGAAGTATGAATAATATTACTTTTTATCTGTATACAGTATGTAGGTATATAAAAAAAAAGTACAATAAAGTTTAACAAGAAATTAAAACAAATAAATATCCATTCCATTCCAAGACTATCCACCTAAACTAATTTATTAAATTAATCATTATAATATTAATAATTTAAATGCAGTTTTTCTTAACATAGACATAGACATCTTTGCAGATTCATTAAGCCAATTTAAGGGAAAAATAATTAAAATGTTGATGGACTTTGATATATAATTGTAATAGTTTTGTTTTGTTTTTTCTCTCTCTATTTTTTATTGTAACAAATGTCATTTTTTCGGTAAATTACACAATTAAGATTAATGTCTGATTACAGTAGCGTTCTAAGAATGTTGTGCAAACCTTTAAGTGCATATTGTATAACTTTGTGGTATTGTTTTAATGTAGAAAGCTTTTTTATGTACTTAGTTGGTATGCCTTTATTAAATAAATAAATAAATAAATAAATAAATAATCATCTCTACGATAAGCGTAATGGATGACGTTTAAAAAAAGAACGAGTAATTTTCGAATTATTATTATCTTTTATGATGGTAATAAAATATTATAATGATTATATGTAGCTGTTATTAAATAGTTTTATAAATTGAAAACTTCGATACAAAAATGTTTTCAGGACTTCGAATCTTTCGTGTTTTTTTTGATATCTACACAATAAACAAACGGTCGTCTGCTCCTAAAGTAAGCAACGTAATGCTTGTATTATAGGTAACAGCCGACTGGTATAACTACATATTTTTTTTATGATTAACATGCATATAAATAACACATATATAAATACACACACATATATATATATATATATATATATATATATATATATATATATATATATTACACCTAGACTCGGGGTGAGAATCGCACCCACAACCTTCGGGGCAGAAAGCAGGGTCACCTCAAACTGCGCCAACGGGCTAGTCAAAACATTAAAACATAATTGTGTTTGCTCGCAAACGAAAAAAAAACCGACTTCAATTACATCGACAAGTAATACAACGTAGATCGACAAAAAAATAGTCAAGCAACTACGCGTTATCAAAGATTACTCAAAAAGTAGTTATCAGATCTCGATAAAATTTATATGTGACCACATGATAAACATCAGCTTTCGATTGAATTAAAAATTATCAAAATCGGTATACCCAGTAAAAAGTTATTACGGATTTTCGAGAGTTTCCCTCGATTTCTCTGGGATCTCATCATCAGATCCTGGTTTCCTTATTACGGTACCAAACTAGGGATATCCTCTTTCCAACAAAAAAAGAATTATCAAAATCGGTATATCCAGTAAAAAGTTATGCGGTATAATACAACGTAGGTCGACGAAAAAAGCGTCAAGTAAAAATGCATTATTAGATATAACTCGAAAAGTAGTTGTTAGATCTCAAATAAATTTAAATGGGACCAATTGGCACACACCACCTTTCGATTAAAAGAAAATTTGTCGAAATCGGTCTACCCGGTCAAAAGTTCTGATGTAACATACATAAAAAAAAAAAAAAAAAATACAGTCGAATTGAGAACCTCCTCCTTTTTTGGAAGTCGGTTAAAAATTACATTAGATATTTGCTTTTTTGCGGACTAAAGGTCAAAAAGGTACATCAAATTATTTGCAATGTTGATTCTATTACTAAGAAAAATATTACCACAATACACGTACATTTTGTACAACTTATTAGAATTTGTTTTGGATATTTAATATATTAATAAAATGTGAAAAAATATATAACATAAAAATAATTAAGATGAAACGCCTTGTCTGTCTCTTGTTCGTCCCACTTTTCTATACAATTTCTATTTCATTCATTGTTATTAATGCTAAGGCATTACTATATTTATACTAATTGGTTATCGATTATTATGGTATTGTTAAGAGTGAACGATGTTTCTGAATTTCTTAACTAAATATTAATTAAAGTTTAAATTACTACTTCGTTGATGCTTTTATAATGTCAATGTCTATTATATCAAGTTTGTACATATAATTGTGTTTGCTCGCAAACTAAAAAAAAACCGACTTCAATTACATCGACAAGTAATACAACGTAGGTAGACGAAAAAATAGTCAAGTAAATACGCATTATCAAATATTATTCCAAAAGTTGTAATCAGATCTCGATGAAATTTAAATGTGCCCACATGATAAATATCGACTTTCGATTAAATTAAAAATAATCAAAATCAGTATACCAAGTAAAAAGTTATTAAGGATTTTTGAGGGTTTCCCTCGATTTCTCTGGGATCCTATCATCATTCCTGGTTTTATTATCATGGTACTACACTTAGTATATCTCCTTTCCAATAAAAAAAGAATTATCAAAATCAATTTATAAACGACGAAGTTATCCCCAAACATACAAAAAAAAAAATTTACGGTCGAATTGAGTAACCTCCTCCTTTTTTGAAGTCGGTTAAGAAATGCACAACAAAAACAAAAAATTCGAAAATAAATAAATTACTGACGAACATCATACAAATAGGCTACTGACAATCGCTTCAGCCAGTAACATCCTACTGCTAGACATAGACCTCTTTTCCCATGTAGGAGAAGGATCAGAGAGATCCATCACGCTGCTTCACTGCGGGTTGGATATGATGATACATGACATACTATGAGAAACGTTCGCTATCATGTGAACATGATAAAAATCGGGACCGACACCTTAACGTGCTTTCCGAGGCACGGTGGGGAGACCCACAAGGACCAACCACCGAACGCATTTTTTTTTATGTCCATAGGTCGGCAAACAAGAGTACGGCTCATCTGATGGTAAGCGACTACCGCAGCCTATAGACACCTGCAACACCAGAAGCATCGCAAGCGCGTTGCCGACCCAATCCCCAATCCCCCCAGGAGCTCTGGTCACCTTACTCACCAACAGGAACACAATACTGCTTGAAAACAGTATTATTTAGCTGTGATCTTCTGTAAGGTCGAGGTACTACCCCAGTCGGGCTGCTCCGTATTTTGAGCAGGAAATTCCTGCTGTGCCCTACCTCAGTTATGTATATATGTATATATAGTATATATGAGTATTTGTGTATCAAAATCAAAAACAGTTTTATTCAAATATGCTCCAAGAGCACTACTATAAATACAAATATCCATTTCGGGCGGGGCTCGACCACCCAAACCGTCGGTGTCCACAGCGGTCATGGGGTCGTCAGTTAAGATCGTCTACTGACAATATTAAAAAAAAACAAGACTTTTTATAAGTTGTCTTTGCATGGAAATTAGAAAAGTCAATAGACACTTTTCAATCACTTAAAAAGCGCTTTAGTTTTTCTTGAAATGCACTGCTAATGTTTGCAACGTTCCACTCATTTCTGTCTTCCTCAATTTTTAAAAACAGGTAAGGAAAATTAGCTAGGTTTTTTTATATGTGTATTTATAGTCTACAATTAAACTACGTAAAAACGTAAATAAAACTTAAAATAAACAAAAAAGCAACAAATTCCGTATAAATTTAATGGTTTTCCGATTCTACCAACACGTATTACTATTTATTAATACTCTTAAACTGTTGCTTAGACAATAAATAGTAAAAAAAGGTTAGCTAGTTAATAAAGATTTTCTTAAAATAATTCTAAACGGTTTTCAAAATAAAGACCAAATTGAGCATTGGAAAGTGTATTACGATGTGTGATTATTTAAAAAATTTAGAAATTGGTTCAAAAAAGGTTAAAAACAAGATAAAATTACAGAGACATCCTTTTTTTAAATCTGTCAAAGTAGGGTTTCTTAGAAAGAGTATAACACAATTTAAGATATTTTCAGTAAATGAAACCTTTTTTATGGAAATTATTGTGATACAAAGTGCAGTCTGTACGACCTTCTTAAGAGGAATAATGTTTGCTGAAGCTTGAAAGGACTTGAACGATATTTGTTACAAATGTATTGTTCATTGTAAGTTTGTCTATATTCTTGTGTGATCTAAAGTGCTTTTAAGGATTCTTTTAGTTGTCCAAAGTATAACAACGTAGTATAATGGTGTGATATATACTTGATTAAAAATGTCTTTAATTATTAAGTTATTGAATCTCTTATTTACACATTTCAGTGTTATTTAATTAGCTTTACTGTTCTTGACTTTATATGTATCAATATTTAGTAAGGCTTAGGATTATCTAATTTCAAAACGTACAGAAAATTTTAATATTTTCTTTTAAAATACACTTGAAAATGTTAATTTTTTTACTAGAGTAGGCTTATTGCTGTGTGGTTACGGCAGTAAAGACCACCTTAGAACTTATAAAGCTGACCGATGGTGGGATTACCATCCAAATGCTGGCTTTCAAATACACAGGCTAAATACAGGCAGCAGCGTCTTCGGTACCACAAAGCAAGCCCTGCAGTCGCTAACCCGCCTGCCCAGCGTGGCGACTATAGGCAACACACATGAGTTTACGCCATTTTTGGCGCGAACTTGCGGAGGCCTATGGTCAACAGTGGACTATGTTAGGCTGAAGTGAATGAGGCTTTTTACCGAAGTCAGCGCGTCCATATAATTCGTATCAATACAACTTACTATATTCATATAGATAACTTAATAACAAATGAAAAAGGCATCGTTTTAAATTGAAAAACATCAAAACAAATCGTCCTTTGACAGACGTCTAGAAAAAAAATCAACCCTAAAAAAAATATTCTTTGTATTGGTAATCAAAGAATGTCTCATGCTTGTAAAATTAGCCACGTTGCGATATCTAACGCACATATTCTGCAGAAGCACAATGTATAATAAACGAGGAGAAAATACCAGCTTTTGATAACTTACCTGTACTCAAATACACTATTCTACAAATTAAATAGTAGTAAAAGAAATAAAAACAACACGCTAACATAATACCATAATTTATTTCCAAGTGTCAACCTATCACGTTATCATATCAACTTGTTATTTTAACATTTCAGAATCACGTAACTCGCTACAATTTATACGAAAAACGAAGTTTAGAAGCAAACATAAATCAATTTAAAGAAATCGTACAGTACAGCTCATTCTAAAATACTATACAGTATAATAGTCTTTGTAATTATAGTGGCAAAAATTATATTCGCATGAAAAAATTATTTTCGTGCTTGCCCCGTTTTTGCACCAGCTGAACATAGCGTGTTGTTAGTGATTCGTGATTTTATTGTATGAGCGACCACGCGAACCTCTTGTTTTCGTTGAATAAGGGTTTATTAATTATTTTACGGTAGTTTGTGTTAAAAAATACGACATTGATTGCTGATTTTTAGTTTAAAACTTTTTTGAGTAACTTAAATTTTAATGTAAGACGTAGCACGCAATCGTAATTTTAACGAAATTTTGTCACGTTTTAGATAAATAAGAACTAGTTAAGTTTAAGATTTTATTTGAAAAACACGAAAAGAATACAAATCTTTTGACAGACTTGGTTTGTGCTTCAATAGACGTCAATTCTCATTGACTTGTATTAAACGACGCTTGTTCTGATTTCCTCGCTTGTAAAGATTTTATCATGGCGTTTGTTTTATTTATTACAGCCAACAAACGAACTACATTACAACTCAAAGTAGATAAGATAAAAAATGCTAACGCATCCAAGAAGCTCCTTAAAGCTCGCTGACTTCTAATCCTTATATAAAAAAAGAATTTCCTTTCTCTTTGTTCCTCTCTCTTTCTATTTAATAATGAATAGTTTGGCGTATTTTTCCTACAAACCTCTACTTTCTAGGGTATTAAAGTTTCACTTCTAAAGCGCGTACCGGTCGTTAACCCGGTTTTATTATTTTATTACTGAATCCTTAAATGGCTTCTTGAGCGTTAATAATAATTATAGTAAGACCTTCTTGTACCTAATTATGTACCTAGCGGTTTTATTTGCAAATTTCGTGACCGTTTTTCTTTTGAAATTTTGAGTTTTTCGGCTTAAAATAAATTTATTAAAATTCTCAACCTAATAATTGGTTTAACGATTACAATAAAAAAATAATTTTTCTTCTTTAATAAGTAAATAAATGAATAAATACATTTATTTTATGATACACCTTAAGCTTTTCTAAAGGATTAAATTTTATATTTGGAAATAGAACACAAACGCTTAGATCACGACAAATATGTGTATGTTTTACACAAATATTAATGATTAATTGAATTAAATTAACTGAAAACAATTTTACTGCCACATACGCACCCACGAACACACACACGTTGTGACTACTGCTTCAACACCTGACCAACATCTAACCTGTATTATTATTATCATCTTTGTATAAAATAAATAATGCAATTAAGCATTTATTAGTTAAAGGGCTGAAGATATACAAGCAATATATTAAACCTGAAACACAGCGTCTTCAGAGGAAGTAAATTAATCGACGTTATTCCTTTATCTTTTGATCTTTGTTTCCCTCAATTAAATTCCTTGTTAACTCCTCTTGTCTGATTTAAAGGTACACGTAACGTATACATACGTGTTTAATAGTTGTTCCTACAAGTTATGTTCATCACAGCTAGGGTTACCACCTTCACGAAAATTTCAGATTTGCGCTATCACTTATTTGACTTCGAGCAAAAGATTTCTTATGAAAATATACTGTTGATATTTTAAAGTAAGCATCTATAGAAAACAAAAATTTTAATTGCATATCTGTGATTTTAGAAGGCTTTGATAATTAATTTGATTTAACAGATGGCATCCCTAGTTACGAAATGTTCGTGCGAGAAATATGGTATAACCCCTAAAGGTGTTACGAATAAAATGTTTGACACTATTTATTGTTATTTAGTATGTATTCAGAGTGATAGCGAGTTTATTGCTTCTGTAATTGGAATGGAAATGTTTGGATGTGTGTAATCAAGAAATGTTGTGTTTGTTGAAGTTTATGTTACCAGACGTCCTTCGAAACTTATTTGTTGTTTTGATAATTGATTGTTTGTTATTTGTATATACTATTCAGTCTCTGTAAATGATGTATGTAATATGATACAGCTGGTACAGTACGTAACTATCTATTGTAATACGAGTATATAATATCAACGTATTTTTATACATTTTGACTAAAATATTCTCTCAGATTGTTTTTAGCAGAACTGCTGTTGATTATGTACGTTCTGAATCTGGTGGTTGGTTCATAATTATTAACATAACATACGTATGGTCGGCGGTGATGAAATGAAATTGGTCGATAAATAAAAAATCGCATACTATTGATTGAAATGTACATTTTGTTGATTTTATAATAAATTATAATTTGGGAAGTGTGAAGAAAAGGGAGGATCCTCCAACCAGACGGATATTGTGTCTGCTGCCAACGGTTGTTGTCGAAATCTTGTATATATACTTAATCACTTTGAAAACTCTGATAGCGCGATGTAGCATATGTCAGTTTTTCTCTAATTACGTAGTTTGTAGTCGTTCGTATTTCGCGCGGTAGATGTCGCCACAATAATATTAATATTATGTTTAATATTAACAATTAAATGTTAGTAAAAGGTTTAAGTAACTAGTATTTTTATATGTGCAATGCAAACTTAAATTATAATTTTGAAAAAAAAAAAAAAAAACTTTTTGTTTCGGATAGTAAATTTTCCGAGTAAGGCCGAGTAAATTAAGCCGAGTAAGTAAATTTTCCAAGTAAAGTATAGGCTAGCATATTAATTGTTAATAAAATAAATATTAAAAAAAAGTGTTAAAAATGAAATTGTCACTGATTTAAAAATGATTTTATAATTTTACAGATACCTATTTCTCTTTTAATTAGGCCATACGCTAGGCTATATTACTTACTCGATGAGTTTCAGTCACTAGACACGAGCACAGTAGCTACTATTTTTTGTTGAAAGATCGAAGCTTCAGAATAAAATTTGCAATTTATAATAAATTTATTATATTTTAAAATCGTTATCCGGTCTCAATTGCACGTCACATTAGAGCTTGTTCAAATTTGACGTCGAGCCTTGTCTTGACTTACCCGTAATGGCAACCACCGTAAGTAAATTATAAAAAAAATCAGTATGTATTTATATAAATACGTGTAATAAACAATATTTATTTATAGTTTTAATCGCTACGCGTTTTCAATTGAACCACACAGTAGGCCCTGTTTTAAGACGTCGACGTGCTTGTGTCACGTGACACGAGTGGAATGTCTGCCATCGCTATTATTTTGTTAAGGACCCGACTAACACAGTTGAGATGTGTAATTCAAGGAAGGCTACGTCGTTGTGAACCTATTCCGTGTCTTAACATTAGATAAATGTGTTAGCGAAACTTGTAATTAAACTTTCGAGTTAGTTTTGTCGCTTCAGATCATTGTAGTTAGCGCTAATGTCTTTTTCGTCTGATTTATAATAAATAACACAAGTGCTATTTGAAGATTGAATATTTTGTGTTTTTTAGTTAGATTAATTAGTGCGTTGTGTATTTTAATTTCGGGAATTTTCCAAATGATACGAGGATCTAATTTCGTTTGTCTTGTAAGGTTTCGTCCGTAGGGAACGGCTTTTACTGTTTCAATAAGAGAATGTTATTTCTTTTACTACAATTTTATTTTAATTTACGAATTTCTATTTTTTTATATATTGTTAATTTGATGTACTCTTTAAATTAATCTGGAACTCTTAACTGAATACAGACTTTAAAAATAATTCCAATTTATTAGATTGGAAATTTTACTAAGCGTAAGCGTGGTTTTGACTATAACTTTTCCCAATAAGGAGATGATTTAAGAAAATATATAAAAATATTTTGTAATCAGAATGTATGTATCGAATATGTATATAAAAATAAAAGGGCAATGTTATCATACGACTTTCAAAAACAATATTACATTTTTGCGTTTAACTCGACATTAAAAAAAACCTTACAGGTTAAACCAATGCTTTCCATCCGTTTCTGTGGGAACGCAATTTAACTAAATGTTTTTATTGTACCCTATTGCGGAATTGAAAACAAGTTGCAAATAAAACGAGGCACGAGATTTTAAGCGTATTTGTTTGAGATTTGCCCTGTATGATATAACTACATGCACGTATCATGTGCACAAGTCGTGCACAAATGTTTACGTGTAGACACACGTTTAATTTTAATTAATCATAACCGATCATATAGATTTCATAAATATCTGCAAATTTATTGCTTGTAATTTATATTAGCTCTTAATTCGGTTGCCAAGTAACAATCTAATGAAATCAAGGTAATATTAAATACTCGAAGACGGATCGAAATATAATCAGATTCATTATGTTTGAAGATTAATCAACTCTTAGATTATTTTCTCAAACAAGATATAATTATGACTCGAAATGAGTTTTGAAACATATATATATATATATATATATATATATATATATGTTTTTTTGCTTTTTGAGTAATGATTTACTATCCATACATAAGTGTTTTTTTTTTGTTTTGTGTCAAGAGCTTTCTAGTATATCCGATTGTAATAAGGTACATCTGTATATGATTAAGTAAATCGCAGGCAAAAAGCGTCAAGAGTTAAATATATTATGATAGAGTTAATCATACTTCAAAATTTTGTACTTTGTGTAAAAATAAATCACAGTAAGACATTTTTTTTTTTTCGATTACTGAGTTTCATACTAACATTTTATGACATGTATAGTGTATTTTTTCAATATATTATTATATCCTTTGAATAAATATAGTTAGCCTGCATCTCTCTCGAGAAATCCTAAAATATACACATATAACCTACTCCGTAAGGAATGAATTATATGTGTATAAGCAATGAGCCATTCAGCAAAGAAACATCGTGTCGGACGGATCATGCTTCTTTATCTTTGATGGGATAGGATGCTTCCGTCAGGTAGTTACACAAATGTTTATTTAATTATTTACTTAATGTTACGCAATATTTCAAAATTATTCAATCGATAAAATTATTTATTTGGCTATTTTAGAAGATCATCTGTCTATCTATTATTGCGTTACGAATTTGTTTCCCGCTAGGAGTAAATGTTATATGAGTATAAGTATTTCTTTCTCAGACTGATATAAGTGACTAAGCTTCGGATAGCATATGGATACACGAGTACACTCACATTCAAACCCTTATAGGAGGTGTCTCCTATTTTGTGATGGGCATCACAGGAAATCCTAAAGGTATTACTGTACAATCACTTCAGCCCATCGCATAGAGACATAGGCCTCCACAAGTTCGCGCCAAAAATAACGTGAACTTATGTGTGTTGCCCATAGTCACCACCCTGGGCAGGCGGGTTAGTGACCGCAGGGCTGGCTTTATCGCACCGAAGACGATTGTACAATGCGGTAGGGTCCGTAGAGTAAACATTGACCCGGCCTTTCTAAGATAATTATCTAGTTGATGTACAAAATTGACATTCAGGACGCAAGCCCGTAAAGAGTTCGTGATTATTCACAGTAAATATAAGTTATAGCTATGCTCGTCTAGAAAGTAATTGTACCGTTGTTTAAAAGCAATATAAATAGCTCAGACAAAACGCTTAAACTTGGCAAGTAAATCTAGAGGAAGGTCGCGGGAACAGCACTCGCTTTGGCCTACCCTCGTTAAGTACAAGTTAAATTATTGTTCCTTTACAAGTTTCATATTTATAGTCGGGTTTGGATTTGCGGAAACTTAACCGGTTTAAAACGTGTTAGACGGCTTTGGGACAAACGAATGGGACAAGTGCGGTGCCACTCCTTGAGTGCCTTCGAGGTGTTATTAAAACGTGATAAAGTTTTGTTCTAAACATGTAAATGGTGCCTTAGTCATATTTTTATTATTCCATCATGAACATATAGTGTGTATTTACGAAACGTCTGTGATTATCTTTGAACTTGTATTATACTTGTATCTATGTAATGTTATATTTTAAATTATAAAATAACAGAAACTCACAATATTGAAGAACCCAATAATTAATAAGGAAATATATTGAGGATTTTTTGATGATATCATGGAATTTGTATACGTGAATTAATAATGCTTTATTTTCAAAATAATGCTGTTTATTATTTCAAATAAAACTGCTAGCTTTGAAATACACAGGCCGAAGACGGGCAGCAGCGTTTTCGGTGCGACAAAGCCAGTCCTGCGGTCACCAGCCCGCCTGCCCAGCGTGGTGACTAGGGGCCAAACACATGAGTTCACGCCATTTTTAGCGTGAACTTGTGGAGGCCTATGTCCAGTAGTGGACTACGAAAGGCTGCTGTGATGATGATGATGATGATTCAAAATATTCTATTTATATCCATTCTGAAAATTATTTTCAAGTTAGAGGTGTTTAACAAGATTATAGGCAGTAAAATATTACAAAACGACTCATATAAGCAATACCTTAACCATAAAAGCAAGGGAAAGTACGCAGGATCTCTTGATATTTGTATTTTAAACTCTCAACTTTAGTAATTAAAGAACCCTGTACCTAAAGATGTAACGTAAAAGGTAATACGACTAAAATAAATAACTTTGACTTCAAAGCTCTGATTAAAAACGAAACGTAAGAAATATATTTACAAACCATACCAGAGAGTAATTTTAGATATTTGATATTAAACAGTACCTTTTTGAAGTAACGCGCAAAGGATTCGCGGGATTCACGTAACGCGGATAACTGGAGTCGCGTTTCCTCTTTGTAAGGAGAAATAAAGGCTTTCTTTTTTCCCTAATATGATACTTTTGTAAATACCTACTGAATGTATACAGTATATAAGACTAGATATGCATGATTCATAAATATATATTACAGTTCTCACGTTCGAAACTGAGAGAGATTTTTAACTGAGGTAAGGCATAGCAGGACATATCCTGCTCAAGATCTGGAGCAGCCCGACTGGGGAAGTACCTCGATCTTACGAAAGATCACAGCTAAATAATACTGTTTTTAAGCAGTATTGTGTTTTTGTGGTGAGTAATGTGACCAGAGCTCCTGGAGGGATTGTGGGCAGGGTTAGCAACAGGCTTGCGATGCTTCTGGTGTTGTAGGCTCTACGGTAATTGCTTACCATCAGGTGAGCCTTGTTTGTTGGCCTAGTTGTGTAAAAAAATAATTAGTTGTCTTTAAAGTTGGTTTCCGGACGATAGTTTAACGTGACAACGTCATAACAAAACATTTCATCGGACGCATAGGCCAATCGAGTAGAAGAGAGATAGATGCGGTGCAATTTATAAATATGGAATAATGCGTAACGAGGCAATGAGCGTAGCGGGACTATAAGTCATCGTTTTTCGTGCATGCAGCCGGCGTTCATCGATTTATTAGACGTTGTCACGTCAAAGACGGTGTAAATAACAAATAAAACTAAAGACTAAGGTGTTTCGACGATAAGTAGGAATGTTAAATTTCTAGAATACTAAATTTCCAACGAAGTTATACTGTCTATTAAAAATTATTCGTTGTCACATCAAAGACGGTGTAAATAACAAATAAAACTAAGGACTAAGGTGTTTCGACGATAAGTAGGTATGCTAAATTTCTAGAATACTAAATTTCCAACGAAGTTATACTCTCTATTAAAAATTATTCTTACGATCAACTGACTTGACAAAATCACATAATTATTAAACATCATCACACATCATCACTTCAGCATATCACAGTCCACTGCTGGACATAGGCCTCCTCCCGGTTTCGCCAAAAAATGGTACGAACGTGTTTTGCCCATAGTTACCACAATAGGCAGGCGAGTTGGTGACCGCAGGGCTAGGTTTGTCACACCGAAGACGCTGCTGTCCATCTTCGTCCTATTTCAAGGCCAGTAGTTTGATGGTTATCCCGCCATCGGTCGGCTATTAAGTTCGAGGTGGTGGTGGAAGTGGCTATATCTTAACTGCTGTAACCACACAGCATATTATTAAACATTGGTACTAATAATAATGTAGAACATATTTTAAGTTAAATCTTTCTTAGACCTAACTGAATAGTTAGTGACAGTAACTGACTGTGTTATCATTTATTTGTTGTTATGTTTTGGGCGTTTCTGTTTGTGTTACACCTTGCGCATAATTTTCACCATACTGGGGTAAGAATTATGTGTTTGTTGTATGTGAAACGTTCTTTACTCTACGTACTATATCTATATATTCGACTTCTATACCTAATCGAGATTTTGTCAGGATATTTTTATTTACTTACAGGTTATACATGAATTTATAGTACTTGCTGTACTATGTGTTGTAAGACCTGCTATACATTTCAGACGTTTTATAAATTTAAAACCTGTAACAACATCAGATAGCGTTACCTTGATAATTTTAATAACAAATTTTTATAATATTTACCAAACAAAAGTAGGTGAAGAAACTTTTTTTCAATAAACGTCATGAATATCATTTTACCTTATTGATAATAACATTTAATTTAACTTTTATAACGACTAATGCTATATTATATAATTATTAATTGCGTAACGTAGAAATTTTCGTTCAGTATCCTCCGCTTCCGTCTCGATATTAAATAAGAGCCAACTTCAGGGGCATACGAAAACTTTTAATATACGCTCGGTCTGTTTGTTTTCTCCCTCGCTTAGTTGTTATTAAACAGATTACGTCTTATTGAACTAATCATAAATTTTAATAATATAATATTAACTTTGATTAATATTTAATTACACTCTTAAATGTTACATTTATTTTAATATTATAGAGTGAATTAAGACTGATATACACGAATGTGACGTGAAGTTTCAGAGATAGATGATTTTTATAATACTTTAAATAAAGCTCACCAAAATTGCAGCAAAAATGTAATAGTAATGGGCGATTTTAATGCGAGAGTGGGAAAAACGAACCCTTTGGACGGTCATATCTTTGGAAAATTTGGTTACGGATTTAGAAGCCCAAGAGGACAGCAATTAATACATTATGCTCAAGAATATAATTTGTCCATTATGAACACTTTTTTTAAGAAAAACCCCAGCCGGAAATGGACATGGAAATCGCCAGACCAAAAAACTACAAACGAAATAGATTATATATTATCAAATTTTCCTAAACGATTCCATGACGTGCAAGTTCTAAACTGCATTATGTTTTCATCAGACCATAGAATGATTAGATCAAAAATATCACTTATACCAATGAAAAAAAGCCGAATAAAATACAAGTCTCCAAATTACACACTAACAAATCAAAATCATGCTGATTTTTTTTTACAGAAATTAAAAAATAACATAGAAGCTATAAAGATAGGTAATACATATTCGGGTCAAACTGTTTATAATATATTAGAAAAATGTATATTGGAAAGCCTAAAAATGGATAAAAAAGTAAAGAAAACCAAGGCAAATACAATTCTTACTGAAGAAACTTTAAATCTAATTAAACAACGCCATCAGTTACAAATTTTGAAGCCAAAAAATTCAGAAGATAGAAGGAATCTTAGCTTAATTTACAAAAAAACTAATAAAAACATTAGAAAAGACTACAACATGTACAGATCAGACATAATAGAGAAACATCTAGTTAAAAGTAGAAGCTGCAAACGAGCATATAAAGAGCTCCGCACATGTAAATCTTGGATATCAAGTTTAACAGAAAACTCTACCAGTACAACTAGTAGAGATAATATACTTGAAATAGCTACAAAATTTTTCGAAAATCTCTATGATCAAAAAAGCACATGCGACCACGTCGGACCTCACAGTTTCTACTCTCAAAAAGAATCTACCGCTCTTGTATGGAATGAAAAAGAGATAGCGCAGAAAATAGAGAAACTAAAACCAGAAAAGAGTCCTGGCCCTGATGGAATCCCAAACGAAGCAATAAAACTCGGAACAACAATTCTAACACCAGTAATAACCATGTTATTTAATAAAATTACCGAAGAACAGAGAGTGCCTGAGCAATGGACAAAGTCGAACATAATATTATTGTACAAAAAAGGCGATCCAAAAAATATAAAAAACTACAGACCTATTAGCCTTTTGCCCAGTCTATATAAACTCTTCTCATCCTGCATATTAAGTCGAGTAACTGAAAAAATCGATGAAAATCAGCCAGTAGAGCAGGCAGGTTTTAAAAAGGGCTACTCAACAATCGACCACATTCATGTCCTCGAAAATATTTTAGAAAAATATAAAGAATTTCAAAGGCCTCTCTACCTAGCCTTTGTGGATTATCAGAAGGCATTCGACTCTATCTCACATAAATCAATCTGGAAAGCCCTTGCAGATAATAAAATAGACCAAACGTACTGCAACATAATACGAGACATCTATGAGAGGAGCACAAGCAGAGTGAAATTAGAAACTAGTGGTCCAGAAATAAAAATCAAAAGAGGTGTGAAGCAAGGCGACCCTCTATCGCCTAAACTCTTTATAGCGGTGCTAGAAAACATATTTAAAAACCTCGACTGGAAAGACCTCGGTATCCAGATAAAAAATACTCACCTTAGTCACCTCCGCTTCGCAGACGACATAATATTATTCTCAGAATCCGGTGCACAACTTGAAAAAATGATTCAATCACTACAACTAGAGAGTGAACAAGTTGGTTTGGAAATGAACCTAGATAAAACAAAACTGATGACAAATTCTACAAAAACACCTATTAAAATTGGAAACGTATACCTGGACTATGTGGACTCCTATATTTACCTTGGAAAACAAGTATCATTCCATTCTAACAATAATTTTGAAGAAATATTAAGAAGAATAAATATATCATGGCAAAAATTCTGGGCCCACAGAGAGATATTTAAAGGAGAATTGCCGCTTTATATTAAAAAGGTAGTAATGGATAGTGGTATTCTTCCCTGCCTTACGTACGGTTCACAAACTTGGATATTCACTAAACAGATAAAAGAAAAAATACGAACATGCCAAGCAGCAATGGAAAGATCAATCCTATCTATAAGAAGAATAAACAAAACACGTAACAGCATCATAAGAAAAAGAACAAAATTAATAGACTTCTTACATCACTCTATGAAATTGAAATGGAAATGGGCAGGACATCTGGCTAGAATGCACGATACTCGATGGACCAAACGAGTGGTGATATGGGAAGGACCCAAGGGGAAAAGAAAGAGAGGAAGACCGAGCAAAAGATGGGTCGATGATATCCAAGCTATAGCAGGAAAGGAATGGCATATTGGAGCAAAGAATAGAAATCTGTGGTCACAAATGGAGGAGGCCTTTACCCTATAGAGGGGTTCTCATTTATTTTTTAAGCTATTGATAATTTTAATTTATTGATTAATTTTTTTCAATATTTTCTATTCATATTTCGCAATTATTAATAAACTTAAATATTTATTATATCGTTTATATATATTTTTTATAAGAATGAAATTTTAAATGTAATTTTTTTTAATAATTAATTTTAAAAGCTATAAACATTTTATCGCAATTATGATTTTAATTTAATTTATAGAGATATTTTTTCTTTTAGTTAATTGGTAAGGTAATTATAATGTAACAAACTATATGATAATTTATTTGTCAACGAAAATGTATGCTAAATGAAATGAGAAATAAAAAGGCTTATTTATTTATTTATTTATTTATACACGAATGTGATAATACATCTGTATATTTATACGTGAAGCAAACCTTGTACCCCTTTTTGGGCGGGCGGAGGAGTATGAAATTTCCCACACTTATAGTTTATAAAGAGAAGGAGTGCAGAATGCTAATATATATTTTTTAATGATCCATAAAAATACATTAAATCAATTTAAAACAAAACATTACACACACTACCATGTATTTGAAACACACGCATATATATATTCTTTTGTTTAATGTTCAAACTTATAATTTAAATTATGTTCGAATTTCGACCACTGGGCGATCACTAGTAATATTGTTACGCGTCGTTTTATATCATAATATTATAACGAAAAATATCGTAAATCCTTAGTGGTCGAGACTTTGATTCCAGGATGAAATAAATACTATTATTTTTTCGGTCTTGTTATGGTTGATTCTCCACGCTAAGCCTCGAACACGGTCCTTTTCAATTAGGTATAGAAGAAACGTCAACGTTAGATGAAGAAACGAGTCGTGTTTTTGCTAGGGAATAAAACAAAAATTACTTATATTTAACCTTAAGGTGCTAAATATATCGAGTACTTGCTTACACGTGTCATTTAATATAAGTTACGTGAAAATGTAAAGTAATATACACACCGAACACCTGGTTCATTGCGTCGACCGCAGTTGTTTCTTAACTTGACAAATGAACGCTTAACTCTTAATGACCCCCAGAAGGATTAAAACATTTTTTAAAGTAAACTTTTATTCTATCGTACCAATTTTTCGTTCATTTATCGCATGTCGTACGACACGACACGGTGACTTTAGGTTAGGTAAAGCATGATGCCTAGAGGTTAAGATACATTTTTTATACAACGGGGGCAAACGAGCAGGCGAGGCCATCTGATGTTGAATGGCTACCGTCGCCCATGGACATCTGCAACATAAGAGGAGTTTCGGGTGCGTTGCTGGCCTTTAGGGAAAAAATGTCTCTACACTCGACGAAGAGCCCCAAATTATAGCACTCAGGGAAAACCTCAGTAGGTATATATATATATATATAATTAATATGTAAATATATAATTAGGATATAATACGGGTAATTACAGTCTACGTCCGTTATGCGCGTTGTTCCCAAAACGCACGACAAAAGCGTTTAGTGTCAAAAGCCCCTAACTATCGTTTGAAGACAGTTTGCCATGGCAACAATAAACAATGTACTAATTCGAATGACTGAATTTCTGGGTCAATATTGTCTAAGAGATCTATATCTATCTATCTATACAAAAAAATATATAATAAAACTTGAGACGTGAGCCCCAACTCCTTAGATCTTGAAATGTTCATAGAAACATGTAATACTTTTTGATAAAAATATAATAAGAATAAGTGTTGAGTGTGAAGCGTTTTAGCGTCTATATAGGAGGATAATACAGGAGTTGTTTGTTGATTTTCAAATTCGCAAGTATTGTTTTTTTTTTAAGTACAATATTAAAAAAGTTTGTTTGAAAAATTAACAGTTAATTTAACCTATTTTCTTGAGATTCAGTTTATTTATATTATAACGTTATTAATACGATTAACAATACAACAAAGAAACAAACACCCTTTCAACAATAATAGCCAATACAAGTCACCAGACATTGTCATCTATATAATGATATTAATAACATTAGTCGCAAACGTTTAGCATCTGTTTTGTTATAAAGGTCGGAGTTATTTCGTAAGAGGGAGTAAATCCTATTACGAAGTTGTCTCTAACTTCAATTGTGAGTGAAACTCTCTATTAACGTATACTCTAGACTCCAAGAACTATTTCTTCGTTACGTATTTTATTAATAGGTGTATTACTTGGATAATTTAGATAGTTCTGACATTTATATTTACCTAGCTGACCTGGCGAACTTTGTACCGCCTTCTTTATTTTTTTCTTAAATATAATAATTAATATATCAAAATAAAATATAGCCTATCTTTCAAGTTGGATCGAACTGCACATGGTGTGCGAATTTTATTATAATCGGTTAAGTGGTTTAGGAGTCCATTGAGGACAAACATTGTGACACGAGATTTATATATATTAAGATTAATATTCTGTGAACAGAATGCCCGAATCAATACAAAATGTCCTGACTTTAAAATCTGAACTGGCATGGTTTATTTTCTTAAAGTAAAAACATTTTATATATAAAATTCTCGTGTCACAATGTTAGTTACAATACTCCTACGTAACGGCTGGATCGATTTTATGAAATTTTGTGTGCATATCGGGTAGATCTGAGAATCGGCCAATATCTATTTTTCATACCCATAAGTTACATGGGGGGAGGTGATTAAGGGGGTTATAACATATATGGCAAAACAACGTTTGCGGGGTCAGCCAGTATTAATATAAAAAGCTAAAAAAATGGAAGCTTTTGAAGTAAACCATATTTACGCGCGCTTGATTTGGGGAGAAAGCTGGCGAATGCGTGTCGAGAGCGTTACGAAAAGTGTGAACGGGCGAGGCGAACGGAAGCTTAAAGGGTAAAAACGTTAGTGAAGATAGAAAGAGAAAGAGTTACGTTTCGTATATTATTGTAGGGTCAACTAAAGAAGTTTTACTTTAGTCGTGTGGTCTAAAGCACACTCGTTTTTAGGGTTCCGTACCTCAAAAGGAAAAAACGGAACCCTTATAAGATCACTTTGTTGTCCATCTGTCTTTCAAGACCCTTTTTCTCAGGAACGCATGAAGGTATTAAGCTGGAATTTATGTCAAATACTAAAGTCCCTTAGGGTTATGAAAAAATCAAAATTCTAAGCCAATGCAAACAAAAGATACAGCCGTTTATGCTACAAATTTGCGACACTCGCCAAGGAATCAAAACCTGCTTAGGTGTTTTTTTTTAGTTTTCTCTATTCCTGCAATGCTCTAAGTTGATGTACAATCTAGATTAGTATTAGATTTAGGTCTCGAAATCCATCTTAAGACAAACGATTATTCTGAGCCCTACTAAAAGCTTTTCACGATTACGTTGTTTTTTTTTACTATTCCTCCGATACAATTATGTTTATTGACTAATTTAAACCAATTCTCTCTTGTTTTTCTCTCGCACTTTCATTCAACATACTTATAACTTTCTCATATCTATCATCGTTCACACGAACTCTACTAACTGTATTCAGGGTAGACTGAAAAAACGTAATCATTATTTATTATATTTAAACTAAATCTAGCTCAGTTACAGTCATTGAAAATTTACCCTTGATAAATGATAGTACCTACATATAATTTTATTTAATTGTTTATTTCCTAGAAAGGAAAATTTACCGTAAGATCCTTGGACCAACTAAAGGCCAAGACGGCAGCTGGCGAATAAAAACTAATGTTGAAATTGCAAACGTGGTGTCTGAGCCAAACATCATTGGAGTTACCAAATCCCATCGGTTACGGTGGCTCGGACATGTTACCGGTTTAACCGAATTCAAAAAAGGAGGAGGTTACTCAATTCGACCGTACATATATATTTTTTATGTATGTGGAGTTTATGCATTTAAATTGAATTTTTAATTTTACTGTATTCGGCAAACGTTAAATTAAAGCGATTTGCGATAATCGCGCTGTCATCAAGGGATTAATTGCTTTATACGTGTGACGTAAGATGTCAATAGCGACGGATAGCATTATAGCTAACATTTCAGTCAACTGCTACTACGTTTTTTTGATAACAGTGCCCATTTTTTTACAATTAAAGGAGACACGTCATCGTCAGTAAAAGCACGACGGCTAAAAATAAGCCTCCAGTGTGCGTTTCCTCATAAGCAGACTTACCGTCAGAATACATTGATTTCGTGTTCGCTATTTACCGGGTAACAGATCAGTTTCAAATCACTTTTGTTAGGTTTCCGTGAACTGGATTGCTGTTCTAAAGAACAATACTTCATTGAAATAAATTTTTCTTACAACAGTAATAACGTTGATACAAAACAACTAAACCAATATTTCCTTACCAATTTGATTTTGATTTATTATGAATTATTTAAAGCTATTTTTGAATAAAAATACTTTTACCACTATCGAAACTGCCTTTTCGGGCTTAATATAATTATGCATCACTATCGTCGGTTCGGAATCCATTAGCCATAATTTTCACAGCGTCCGCCGTTATATGCAGTTATGATAGGAGAGTGTTAGACTCTAATATGGCCATACACATATATCTTTTATAGCCATATACTAAAATGATTATACTGTTTTGTCGTAGAGTTTTAATTAAAATTTTATGCAAGTATTTTTTTATAACTTACCTATTTATATATTTTAATTCAATAATGATAGAGTGATTTATGTGTTATGAATCTTGTCGTTTGTTTGTTTGTTTGTTTTAATTATCATTAATTCGCCTAAGAGTTGAGACAACTCAGTACATAAAACAAGTGGTTGACAAATTAATTGTCTCGCTAAGACGCTAAGTTTTGAAGCGAAAACATGTTTGAAAACTTTATTAAAAAATAATTGATGTTACGTCAAACAAAAATTTTTTTTTTTTTTTTTATAAATAAAGTTATGTCCACAGGCTTAAAGTGCCCATGCTTTTGTTATTCCAATCAAACAAAAATTTAAAAGTCTAATGTTTAAAATTCAGTTATTGCGATGTAGTAAGTAGTTAATACTTTTTTAAAACGGTTGTAAAGTTAAAAAATATTATTTTTTCAGAGCTAAGTGCTTTGCACTATAATCTCTCGAATATTTTTGTTTTGCGGTGGATTCCCATAGCGAAAAAAATGCGTGAGCTATACAGGGATCAGGTGGGGGGGGGGGGGGGGATAAACAATACAGGTGCTTTCAATTTTTTTTAAATGTCATTTATGAACAAAGGGCAAATGTTAAAAAACTTAATCGACCGACTTTCTTCTTGTTTCCTTAATGATTTTGTGTCTTAATGAATTTGTGTTTTTTTTATAAATTATCATTACCTTTTAAAAATTTCTTTTAAAAATTATATAGCACTAATATTAATATTATGTATATAATTGTACATATTTCGTTTATCATTTATGCATAAACAAATCAATACCATTACACAAATAGTACATTATATATATTAATACGCTAAGGCTTAAGATGTTTGCCTTCCTTTTGAGAAAAACCTTACAATTACTCTACATAAATTATACATCGTTTTATAGATAATTGCTTGCTTTACCGGCATCAATAATAAAAAAAATTACTATCGCTTTTTTTAATTAACTAAATTATATATATGACGAATGACAAGGAATTATATATAATATCCTTTAATTTTGAAACAGCGCCAACATGATTGACGGTCGGTAATTTTATTATTGTTCAATTTCAAATCAACTTACCTATAATAATACTTTTATGTAATTTTGTAAGGTGATTAGTATTATACTTATTTATTGCGAATTATTCCATGCATCTAACCGCTGGCTTTGAAATACACAGGCCAAAGGCCCGTCTTTGGCCGCAGCGTCTAAGGTGCGACAAAGCCAGCCCTGCGGTTACCAACTCGCCTGCCCAGCGTGGTGACTATGGGCAACACACATGAGTTCACGTATTTTTGGCGCGAACTTGTGGAGACCTATGTCTAGCAGTGGACTGCAATAGGCTGGAATGATGATGATGATGACGATGATTGCGAATTATTCGCACGGGTGTAGTAGCTAGTAATATAATATATTGTTAAGTCAATTTACAAATTCAACAAAACTTTGTTCCGTTCCTATCGACATAATACCCCATGATTTAAATCTAACATCATTGTCCCGACTGATTCAACTGTCAATATCCGGACCGATATCAAAATTGACAATTAAATAGAATTTTTCTAAAAATTTACGAACAAAAAATTCACACCATGAGCCATGAAAAGCCGATTCGACGCTAATTGAAAAATACAATTTGGTTATCGAGTTTATTGTTAAAAAATATCTGGGCGGTATTAACGAAATGCCATTTTTTAGTTTTATATTTTGAACAAAGATATGAATTTTATTTATTTAGAGCGTTCCTAGCTTATGTTTGTGATTTTGTGTATATTGAGTGCTGTTTGTCGAAATTATTACTAGGTCTGTGGCGGTTTCTTTATTTAATTATGTGTTCTGCCCATCATTGAACCTGAAACGTATATAAAATCTGAAAATATAAAGTTTAAAATGTAAATAATGTAAAGTAATCCAAAAAACGTATATAATGACGTTTTCTATCTTTCCAAGAAACTGCTCAGCAAAGGCTATATAAATGATTTGAAAAATGATAATTTGGTATATTATACGAACAAAGTGGATTATCTTAAACTGATATAACAGTGTGGCAGAAACATGTTTAGATTTTGAGAAAATTGTAAACACTTCCTCTTATTTAAAAACTATTATCTTCTAATAATACAAGAAAATTGAACATTAAATAGAATTTTGATATAAATCACGACCAATGAAAGCCAAATAAACAAGAAAAAAAAAATGAAATATAATGTTATAATATAACAAAATTTATTTAAAAGTTTTAAAAATAGAACGTTGTAAATACGATATACAGCACAATTTAAAATGGTCTATTATTATTAAGTAGAAAATCATTTTAAAGTTGCTTAAGATAACAAATGAAAATTGATCTAAACCCTTTCTCTTATCTTTGAAGTTACTGAGTCTATAATTACATGAAGTTCAGAGTTAAGAAAAAGTTGCAGAGTGTAGTTCGTACAGATTACAGGGATACCAATAAGAAGTCTATGATCTTAAAGTAATAAGGTGAATCCCTCGATATTATGCGCAAAAATTTTGTTCGCACTTCGAAATTATATGTAGGTATATAGTACATTTACATTTTTTACGATTCTCTTAACTCTGTTTGTGCAGTTCTTGTGGGTCTCCCCACCGTGTCTCGTAGAGCACGTTAAGCCGTCAGTCCCGGTTATTATCATGTACACTTGATAGCGATCGTTACTTATAGTAGGGAATATATCCGCCAACCCACATTGAAGCAGCGTGGTGGATTAAGCTCTGATCCTTCTCCTACATGGGGAAAGAGGCCTTATGCCCAGTAGTGTGATATTACAGGCTGAAGCGATAACGATTTTCTTAAGGAACCGTTGGTGAAATAGCTAGTTACTGACATCAAATTTTAAAGCCTAAAAAAAAACGAGTGTGCCTTAGATCACACAATTAAAATAAAACTTTTTTAGTTGTCCCTACTAGTAATATACGAAACGTGACTCACTCTTTCTATCTTCACCAACTTATATCTTCCTCTCAACTTCCGTTCGCCTCGGCCGATCAAACTTTTCGTAATGCTCTCGCCACGCTTTAACCAGCTTACTCCCAAAGTCAAGCGCGTGAAGAGAAGTTTTACTTAAAAAATTGTTTCAGTATGTCATACATTATAAATATTTATTTATATATTTATATGTATATTATTTATAGGTATGTTTATCGAAAAAAAATGTAGCTATACCAGTCGGCTGTTACCTATTACAACAAGCGTTAAGTTGCTTAGTTTAGGGACAGACGACCGTGTGTGTATTTGTGTAGATATTTAGATATTTAAGTCTATATAATATATATTTTAAGATTTCCCAATTAAGAGTGTGATTTGAATTCGATTTTTTGATCTTTTTTATGTGATATGAGGCAGATCATTAAACTGTAAATTGCATATATACACATATGTACCTAACATATTATTGATGAAAATAAATGTCGTGAAAATACGTGAAAAGGAATCTGAAGTAGAGCAGCGCAGATTATCTGCATCCTTATTCTAGGGAAACTAAGCCTTCCGTATCTACGGATGTTAAATTAAATAAAGGATTTACTGGTGTTACCTAAATAGGAATTGTATTAACATTTTCTAGAATGGTTTTATATGTATATATTACTTATTCCCTAGACTCCTTAGAGTAATAATGAGACTTAATTTAAATTTTTCTTAAATTTCGATGACTTCTTCTAATATATAAAATTCTCGTGTCACGGTGTTAAACATTGAACTCCTCCAAAACGGCTCGACCGATTTTAATAAAATTTTGTGGGCATATCGGGTAGGTCTGAGAATCGGCCAACATCTATTTTTCATACTCCTAAGTTATAAGGGGGGGGGGGGGGGATTAAGCGGGTTAATAACATATATGGCAAAGAAAAGTTTGCGGGGTCAACTAGTATTTTAATATAATTCCGAGGGCAGGGTTTCGAAATATCAAATCTTTTTATTACGTGATATTTTCACGTAGTGTTTAGAAGTGTTTGTGTTTTGATGTTTATATATTTTCTGTAAAAAGGTTAAGAATATTAATAATTATAAAACAAAAAATAATAACACTGAAATTAAAACCACCTAATTAAAAAAGAACTCACCCACAAGATGCAATAAATGACTTACTTATAGTTGCGTTTTAATTAATAGTAAATGGAGGTTGAAACTGACGACTGGAATTATTCTTTTCATTTAATATCCATCAGATGGAATGGTTACAAGCTCTTTTAAAGGGAATTGCACATCCGCGGTTGAGCACAGTAGCGGAGTACACTCCAAAACCATGCAAAGCATTCACACTCACGCATTGTATAATTATCGATTATTATTGATATCCGTTACGGACTAGTGCATCCAATTAACGTCGGCTGGCTCGCCTATTACGCTGTAATTACAAGTAATTTATTATTAGATTATTGGTCTCAAGAGAATGCATTTGAGGCTAATATGATGTAAGGGCTAGCACATACGATCTGATGATCACTTTGCTATGTCGATACTGATTTATTTATTTATTTATTTAATATTCGGAAAACCAACAGCACAAATAACAACACATAGTAAATTGAACTAAACAACATTTGGCTAATGAAAGGTCTTCACGTATAAGAACTAGTACATAAATAAACATATCATGCGGACAGAGTAGTTGCACGTCAAGATATTATTACATAACCTTTTTTAAACATTACATATACATATGTCAACTAAACAATGCAAAGAAATTCTGGTTCAATAATCGCCTCGCCACCACCACACCCGAACAGAATACATCAAAATCGCTCTGTCTACACAAATTATTTAAGCCTTTACTCGCGCGCCACAGGAAAGCATTTTGACAGTAATTTGTGGATACCAGAGGTAGTTGAATAGGTGTGTAATGCCGTACTGATTTCAATGGTACAATGAAATTAATTTTAGAAAGTAGTTCCGGAGAGTTAATTTTATTAGTAATAAGTTTTATTAAAAAAATAATGTCAGCAATTTCACGACGTTTGTATAAAGGAAGCAAGTGGAATCGTGCACATTGATTAAGGTAAATAGTAGAGGAGTACGGTAGCTTTAGACGATAACACAAAAACTTAACAAATTTCATTTGTAGTTGCTCGATTCTATTTGTGTACTTTTTATAGCGGGGATTCCAGATCTCTGATCCATATTCTAAGATACTCCTAACAAACGTGCAGTATAAAATCTTAATAGTTTTAATGTCCTTAAAATTTTCTGAAGTTCGCATGATGAATCCCAGTGCTTTCGAGGCTTTCTTAATAATTTCATCAATATGCTCATCGAAGAGAAGCTTCGAATCGTGGATCACCCCAAGATCCCGCACCTTCGTAAGTCTCTGTAAATTCTGACCCTTTAGTCGATATTCTGATGGAATGTGGGCTGACTGACGACAGAATGACAAAAGTGAACACTTAGATGGATTAAGGTCCAATTTATTTAATTCGCAATAATTGCTCAGACGTAATAAATCCGACTGAAGGTCAACCACGTCGGATCTGGTTGCGATTGTCTTGTAAATCTTCATGTCGTCAGCAAAACATAGCAATTTAGAGTGTCGAAAGCATGATCCAATATCATTTACAAAGATCAGAAACAGCAGTGGACCTAAGAGGGAACCCTGGGGCACACCACTAGGAACAACAACCCAACTAGATATGTAGTTGTTGATAACTACAGCCTGGGATCTGTTAGAAATATAGGACTCAAACCACCTAAGTAAGTCACCACAAATTCCAATATTTTCGAGCTTACGGATGAGGGTAGGATGATGTATTCTATCAAAACATTTGCTGTAATCCGTATAAATAACATCCACTTGCCCTCCCCTCACCATACCACTAATTATAAATTCGTTTAACAAGATAAGGTTAGATACAGTTGACCGTTCTTTCAGAAAACCATGTTGGGAATCGGAAAAAGAGTTTTTAAGTGAAGAATATAATTGTTTATATACTATTTTTTCGAATACTTTAGCTACAACGCATAATTTTGAGACTGGTCTATAATTTGAAACATCGGATTTTGATCCTTTTTTGTGTATTGGTGTTATAAAAGCTGACTTCCATATGGATGGAATATTATTTTCTGACATAGATTTTACGAATAATAAATGAATAGGCTTAGAGATAGATACGGCGCATTTAACAAAGAAAATAGGAGGCAAATAGTCGGGACCAGCTGACTTATTAATGTCCAATGATAAAAGAAGCTTAGAAACTTCATTTATGTTAATATAAACACTTGAAACGTTAGTTAATGCCGAGATATTACTGTCTAGGGCTTGATTTGTATATCCCGATGAGGAAGAGGGTTGAATAAAAGTTGAATAAAAAAACTCTGAAAAAAGATTAGCAATAGAAGTCCCATCTGTTGCAACCGTGCTGCCGTATTTCATGGTATTCGGCATGTTATGTGATTTATATCGTGATTTTACAAACGTCCAAAAATATTTAGGGTTGTCTTTAATTGATTTTTCAACACATGATATATAATTAAGATAACACTCGGATTCAAGGTGGTTAACTCTTTTTTTGAGTAGCTTATAAGTGAGAAAGTCCGAAAGGTTACCATAGTTTTTAAACTTTTTATAATATTTATACTTTTCTTTTATACATTTTTTTAAGGACGGTGAATACCAAACAGGATATTTATTTTCTCGACAAATTTTAGAGGGTATATATAAATCTATTATTTTATTTATGAGTGAGTAAAAAATATCGACAGCAGATTCAATATCTCTGTTTAAAAATTCTTCATGCCAATTAATAGTATCTATTTGACGGTTTATTAATTCGTAATTCCCCTTGTGAAAAATACGTTTTAACCTTGATTCTGGCTTTAGGCATACATTAAGATGGGATTTTAAACTAATAATAAGGGCTTTGTGATGCGGATCGAGAGGAACCAATGGATCAAAACATTCAGTAACGTCAACGATGGTGTTAGATAATACTAGGTCTAAAATTTTACCGTGACTGTTCAAAACACCATTAAACTGGCTTAAGTCAAATGTACAAAGTTCATCAATTAATATATGTTCATCAGGGCTAGTCACATTACTCGCCGTAAATGAGCCGTCACTGCTATATACCCAAGTTATACCACTCAAATTATAATCTCCGACGATCAAAAAAATGTCATTAGGTCGATTCAATATACATCTACCGAGCATACTTAAATGATTCTGTAGTTGATCTGAAAAAGTCAACCCCATTTTCTGTTGACACAAATAAATAACGCATAAGTTTAGTTTTACAGACCTATTACTATTATTACATTTAATTGGTAAAGATAACCACATGTCTTCTGCGGTAGAATTAAATTGAAACTGCGAGGTAGCATGAAAATCCTTCTTTACGGCAATTAGCACACCGCCACCGCGACTTTGTTTAGTGAAGTCGTAATTCCTATCTCGCCGCCATACAATATATCTAGCATCAAACAATTCTGAGTCACACACACCATCCAATAACCATGTCTCCGTTAAAATGATTACGTCATATGAATTAAGGCATACGTTTCTATAGAAAATTGAAGTCTTGGATCGCAGTCCCCTGACGTTCTGATAGTAAATGTTCACATTATATTTACTTACAAAATTTCTACTATAAGAATCCATTGCTAAGTTTCAAATTAACTTTTAAAATAACTACAAAGTAAAAATAATAATCAAAAGTATAAATCCAGAATAATATTAAGTTATAGCTATAATTGATTAATAATACCGTCAAAACATTCAAAGGACTGCGAACGAGCGAAGCACACGACAGGTTGTGAAAATAATAATGAGAATTAGTCGTACGGGTGCAACAAGGAAAGAATAAGCTATTAGACAACGCGTACAATGCAATCCTATGGAGGCAAAGCGAGAGCGATACAATTTTGTTATTTGCTGTGCGTAGTTGAATGGTATCACAAAGTAAACAATAGCAAAGCGATTCAGGTGGAAGTGGCAATCCAGACGTTACAAACATTTTATAAAACTCACTCAAATTAATAATTTCAAAACTACGGATGAGTTTGAAAGCAAAAGTATTAAAGCCAATCATAATCAAAAAATTAAATCGCACCAACATTATAAGCAATGAAGCGGGTAAAATGTAACAGGCTAAACAAACTTGTTTAAATCACTCAACTTATTAACTATAAACACTCCAGAGTTATCATTTTTTCTTACATGAATTTTGCCGAATTTAACCCACACGTACGCATATTTTTTCTCTTTTGCAGTTTGTTTGACCTTATTTAATAATTGTTTGGACTCAGAATTCAAATGATCATTCACAAATACGCGTTGCTGTGACCCATGAAAACCCAAATCTTCAGCTTTCAACAGTTTATGATTGCGCGCTGCCGATATAAAATCCTCCTTGATGTATCGATTTAAAAAGCATATCACTATTGCCTTCTCCTTTGAGTTATACGTAGGCACTCTTGAGATATAATTTATCTGAGTTTTTGGAAAGCTATATCCGATCTCCCTACAGATGGCTTCAGCAATTTGGAATAAATTTTCATCTTTCCTTGATGGCACGCCCTTAATCTCCACATTATTCAGTCGTGATCTTTGCTCAGAATTTGACAGCTGAGAATTTAGATTGTTAATTTTATCTTCAGCAGCAGACAATCTACCCTCCAAATCTACGACTTTTTTGTCTATATCAGCAGACTTCACTTTAAGGTCATCAATTAATCCAGCCGAAAAGTTGCACGACTTTTTTAAATCGGCAATGTCGGCTTTCATGGATTTGATTTCTTCCACCAAGTTCGGAAGACAATCCAATTTGTCCTTGATTTCATGGAATTCCGCCATCTGTAGCTTGATCTCCCGAATCTCATGCAAAATAGTGGCTGATGAAGCTGGTTCAATAGGACTAAGAGGAGCTGAACTAGCGGTTCTGCAGGACGGACATCTCCAAGCTGATCGGCGGTCCGTGCCCAATCTTCTCCAGCCAGCCTCAGTCAAGCCCGCACAACCGAAGTCCAACTGTTTCCCACACGCGGAGCATTGAACGCCGTCGGAGAATTGGTTGTTACAAATTGTACATCTGCCCATAGTGAACTGTGCAAATATTAATATCACTGCTTGAGGTGAGAAAAAGGTTTGCGATCCCTGAGATTCTCAGAAAACGACGTACGTGTTGGTCAGCTGTCCGAATGAGACTGATGCCTCAATCATTGATATTTATTGTGGAAATACATAATAAAAGGGTATGTCAGTCATTTGGTGTAATTATCATTACATTAAAAGAACTAAAACACAATTAAATGTGTCTTTGGAATTTTCAGATTTCTAACCGTATTCACGCTTATATAAATAGTAATAACAAAACCATCAAATCTTATTTTTTTTCTCCAGCTGTCATACGTAGTTGATTATTTCATATTTAAAGTTACTCCAACAACTACGAGAACTCGTACGACTCTTTACACTACGCAAAAACACACACAAACACACACACACACACATACACACACCCGCGCGCACACACATGCGCGCGCACACACACATGCGCGCGCACACACACATGCGCGAGCACACACACACGAACACACACGCGCATGCAAATGCTCAAAAGATAGTAATTTTTCATCAGTTGGAACCATACAAATTTTTTCGCTCTAATGTTTAAATCTACCTATAGGTATCGTTACAAATGAGTTGGGACAAAATATACGGCGTTCAGTAATAAAGCATTATATTTTTCAGGTATTTCAATACTGTTTTAAGCTATATTTATTAGATGTAATCTATTACGTTTACTGAATTATTTTTACACGTCATGGGTCGCTTGTTTTAATGTATTGTTATATATTGCTATTACAGGCACTTTATGAGAATTTATATCGAAAGTTTAATCGTTAATTTTAACGATAAATAATTTACCGAGATATTTGCGATGTTGATGTAGACTCAGTTAAGAATCTGTTTTTGCATCGCCTCCTTCTTTTTGTTAAGTAATATGTTAAAATAAAACATAATTTACAATTGTACTATTTTGCTATAAACATATTAAGTAATGTTACTATCGTATATGGATCTTCAAAATTAGTTGCGAGAGTAGGAATAAAAGGTACGTACCGGCCTTTAGGGAAATGTTATCTATATACTCTACGCTTGAAAACGCCTAAATTGTAGCGCTCAGGGAAAACCCTTGTAGGAAGGGTATTCCATAACTTGTATATATGTGGATAAAACGAATTCGCAACTAAGGAAGAAACAGTACACACTTGAATGGACATTCAGTGCACAAGAAGTGTTGTGAACAAATATTGTGTTCTTGTTAACTTATTCATCCATCCATCCATCTGCACTTAACGGTCCCCTGCTGGACATAGGCCTCCCCTAACGTTTGCCACTTCGTCCGTTCCTGCGCCCTCTGAATTCAGCGGCTTCCCGCTGTCTTCTTGAGGTCATCGGTCCACCTAGTTCGAGGGTGGCCCGTGCTCCTTTTGCCGAGACGTGGTTGCCATTCGAGAACCTTCCTTGAACTAAATTTCAGAGGGAGATATAAGTTAGATGGGAGGGGGGGGGGGAATAATCATACATACTATTGGAACTATATAAGTTTTTTTTTTTATTAATTTAATTTATTATAAAAATAATAATTTCTTGTATAAATTTATTATTTAGTGACGATTTTGATCTGTATTTTACTAATAGGTAATCATAATTTCTTTTGAGTAATGTATTTGAGAAAATTCTTATTTCAATTGAATAGTATTTTAGAGTGATAATCGAAATTTGAAAAACGGGCTCAAGTATAAATGTTCCTATTTTACCTTGTGACGACATTTCACTGAGAGATTTAAATCTGTTCTGAGCTGTGAGAAATCTTTGAGATTCCTGAATGGATAGAAGATATGAGTACTTTAAAATGCTTTTACATTTTCCACTGTGTGAATTATTTTAAAATAACCAGTTTTGGATTTATATTACACACGCTGTATTTACTCATGTTCACGAATATGTTAAATAAAAGAAAAATGTGTGTGTGTGTGTGTGTGTGTGTGGGTGTGTGTATGTGTGTGTGTGTGTGTGTGTGTGTGAGTGTGTGTGTGTCAGCTTCGACAGATAATTGTAGATTATTTCTTAAGAAAAATTACTATGATTTTGAATTAAAATGTTCTATGAAATGACTCAAACTATAATTACGTAATTAAAAAAAGTCCAATTAAAAAATTCAAACGCAAAATGACGCTTGCTATTCGTATCACTACAGTAAATGCTGGCTTACTACGTAATAATTGTGTTTGCTCGCAAACGAAAAAAAACCGACTTCAATATTATATCATCAGGTAATGTGTAAATGCGTGTTATCAAAGATTACCCAAAAAGTAGTATCCAGATCTCAATGAAATTTCATTGAGACTACAAAACAAGCACCAGCTTTTATTTGAAACAAGAATCATCAAAACCGGTATATCCAGTGATCAGTTGTGCGATATTATACAACGTAGGTCGACGAAATAATAGTCAAGTAAATACCCATTATTTGATATAACTCAATAGGTTATTAGATCTCAATTAAATTTAAATAATATTATTAATAATAATAAATTCTTTATTTGAAAATCGGTCTACCAAGTCAAAAGTTAAATATATAAATACAATTGAATTGAGATTGTCTTCCTTCCTTGGAAGTCAGTTAAAAAGTCACTCTCAAGAATCAGCGTCATTGAGCTTCGACGTCAGGCGCTTCACACGATTTTTTATACTGCGGGTTTTAGATCGTTTCTTAAGGTTTCTTTTTTCCTCTAATAAAAAAAAAAATAAACAAATAATAATAAAATAATAATAATACTCTTTATTGTACACAACAACAATCAAAACAATAACATATTGCAAATAAAGTTCAGTGTACAAAGGATCTCATCACTAGAAGAGCGATCTCTTCCAGACAACGGGATCAATGGGAATTTTTTTGTTTTATAAAATGTATGTAAGAGATCATAGTATGTATAGGAAATCATTTTAAGTAACAAAGAACTTTTAAAGAAACTTTGCATTGTTCAGTCTAAAAATGTATAACATCAGTTGTTATTTATACTATCGATTTTATAAAAATAGACAACCTTCGCTTTGTATAAAGTCGATGAAGTAAGTTACGATCATTTTGAGGTAACATTTGCAAATAAATAAAAAAGTTGTTTACAACTGATGAAACAGTTAAATACGGATATTCTATGCCGATTCCGATTTGCAAATGTGTGCTATTTTGTAAAATTATTATATACTGTTTGTTTCCATTAAAAATAAATAAATAAATAAAATAAATAAATATATTCTTAAGTGAATTTTATTTATTTTTATATTTTATGTAACAATAATTATCGAATAGCAGTTAGTATCAATGACTATAGACCCTTTCGGCTCAACATCTGAGCGTATCATACATATATTACATTATTTTTATTCTATTTTACATAGACATATGTGTGTATTTATGGTAGTATATTTATATTTGTATGTACGAGTATATATTTTAACGTATTTATTATTTCATATACATGCTTTCCTCAAACATAAATTCTAATCTGCATGGGTTGATTGAATAAAGCCAGTATCAAAGATTTTCGTATTCTCTCTTATTCTATTCAATTGTACATAAAAAAACGAGTGTGCTTTAGACCACACGACTGAAATAAGACTTACGAAACGTTACTCTCTCTCTTTCTATCTTCACTAACTTATATCGCTCTTTCAATTTCCGTTCGCCTAGTCTGATCACACTTTTCGTAACGCTCTCACCACGCATTCACCAGCTTACTCCCCAAGTCAAGCGTGAGTAAAGAAGTTTTACTTCAAAAATGTTTATAGAAAATAAAATGTACCTATTTTACTAAATATTGTGTAAAACTATATCTATACTAACATTATAAAGAGGAAAGATTTGTTTGTTTGTTTGTTTCGAATAGGCTCCGAAACTACTGGACACCACTTCAACCACATAGGCTCCGAAACTACTGGACACCACTTCAACCACATTATTTAAGCAACGTATTTTAATTTTTCTATCTTTGTAATTCAGTAACTAGCACCTGTCCGTCGTCGTCGCGTCTCGCTTGTGTACTATATACAAAAAAATATACTCTTTAACGATTTAACTTTATTTACACAGGCGTAAGGATGTGCGGTGGAATAAATCCAATTCAACGACGGACGGTTTCGTTCGCCGCAAATTTATTCGATCGAATGCGTCGCCACAGACGATGTATGTAAACGCATCTGCGTATATCGTCGAGCGATGATTCTAAATCAATTTGCGATGTGTGGTCAGAAATCACGATACTTGAACAGTGTAATGAAGTGAATATGACTGTCTATTTTGATTGGTTTTATAGGCCACCCTTCAAATAATTCGCTATTAAACTGCTGTAGATGATTTTGACTGGCTCGTTGGTGCGGATCATAGTGACCATAAATAAAATTGAAATTCTTTATATGAATTCAAAATAACTTTGTGTTTTAAGTGCACATAATTATTTACACGATGCTAAAACACAAACAAACGATTTTAAAATTTTTGTGTCTCTAGAACAAGTCACATAATATAAAGGAGGTTACATATTATAAGGGATTCAGAAGACGCAGGACCGGACGGAGTGGCAACGCCTGTGTCCAGTAGTGGACTGTTAAAGGCAGATAAACGAATCCCCATGGGAGACAGAATCACTCATGTGAACGAAGTCGCGACTACAGCTAGTTTGTACTAAGCATATAAAGCTCTATCAGTCAGTTCAATCAGTTCAGTCAGTTCAGCTTATGGCAGTCCACTAAAAACACACACAGATAGACAGTACTCGCTAGGACGTGATCTGACGACGTTTTTCTGTTACCATTACTTATATATTTTTACTTTGCCGTATATTTTAATCTATAAACTGTTTTCTTGTCGATCTACTTCCATTTTTATTATCCTCTGCAAGTATTTTGATCTCCTTGTTGTATTAGAATAAGAATATAAAAAAATATATATTATTTATTAATAATACAACTGACGAACTCTGAAGTAGTGGTGTGTGTTTCGTGCGCACACACACCTTCGTAAGCTGGTTCTATTGTCGTTCGAAATGAATATTTATATTCCTTATTGCTTTCCCCACCTTGCCTCGAAGATCACGTTAAACTGCTGGGCTTGTGTGTTATCTATAGACACCTGATGACCAACTGTTCGTCATAGTAGAAAATAAATTCTTTAAATCTAGAAAGAGGCATAGATCCAGTAGTGGGATACTACAAGCCATATCGATCAATACTTAAAAATAACATACAATTTATAATGCATTGTTCTGAATATATCGCAAGTAAGAGTTATACCTATATACCTACACACATATATCCGAGGCAAGGCGATATATAGATATATACCCGAGTCTCGAAATTATCAGAAACATTAGGTAATTTCTGAAGCGAATGGAAAAGCAATTTTCACACAGGTATACTATATTTTATACTAGAGATCGTAGACTGCTATAAATTTTCTTTTACCAGATTTAAGCGTTCTTACAAAAGTTGACCACGGTTAAGGGTCGAAATCGGGTTAGTTTTTTTTTTTAATCGTTAAATACCTATTTGTATATAAGCATCATTTTATTTATACAAAATATTATACATATTTACAATTCACAACTTAAGAATTAAATATTTACATTATACTAAATATTTATAGTTTTGATATAAATCATGTCCGCGTGGAATTGTGCCAAGAATGCTAGCAGCATTTCCCCGTTGAATCGCTATGCTGATTCTCTGGGCAAAAAATGCACCAGCCCTCTTGTCACCAGTGGAGGCAAAAAGGCGAGGTGTTATCTCATTTAAAAAAAAATTTTAGCACTGCTACTCCAAGGTCCAAGTGTTTCGACTGAAAACGGCACAAAGATGTAATTTGGAATTAGTGACGAATATTTGTGCCATTTAGTCGTTTCAGCTTTTTCCGCTGCGGCTCCCGCTTTTAAGGCTGTTTCCCTGACATGAGGCGGAGCAAGTGTGTCAACGCAGATTGCGTCTCACAAAAGCGTCCGTCCCTTTTCCCAGGGAACCAACGTCAATCCATCAGGTCTCTTGCCATCATTGCGACTAATTCCAGTAGGCTCGATAAGAGCAGGAACGTCGACGGTGGCAAGAGCTCTTTTTATGGTATCGTTTAGGGAACCGTGGCGGGAAAACCTACCTGAACTCTTGTTACAGGAAAGGCCGTGTAGTCCGAAAGAATCGACCTCTTTTCCGCACGGACATCTGTGTTCAAAGCACAGTGGAGCTCCCAACCGGAGACCGAGAGCAATTCTAAAACTTTCATTGTCTAAAAGTGTCCCAAGATTTTTTGACAGCATTGCGTGTAACCAGTGACCCGATTCTTTATTTGACACAGCTTGAAGTCTGGCACGGTTTTTGTCACTTGTAAGATTTTGCGTCAAAGTTATATGAGTATTGTGAACTATTGGTATATCCCAAAGTTTTTGTTTTGTAACTTCCTTCGGGATATTAAATATTTGTTGTATATTAAATATTTTTATATTGTCAGATCTTTATAAATTAGGTGTTAACTGAGGTAGGGCACAGCAGGAAATTCGGGAAATTGCTTAAATATGGAGCAGGCCGCTGGGGTAGTATCTCGACCTTACAGAAGGTCATAGCTAAATAATACTGCTTTCAAGCAGTGTTGGTCCCTGTTGGTGAGTAAGGTGACCAGAGCTCCTGGGGGAGTCGGGGATAGGGTCGGCAACGCTCTTGCTTTTGGTGTTGCAGACGTCTATAAGATACGGTAATCGCTTATCATCAGGTAAGCCGTACGCTTGTTTGCCTAGTTATCTATAATCTATAATCTATAATATATATAAAAGCGAAAGGTCACTCACTCATCACGAAATCTTTGAAACTATAACACCTACAAACTTGAAATTTGGCAGGTAGATTCCTTATAAGACGTAGGCATCCGCTAAGAACGGATTTTACGAAACTCGACCCCTAAGGGGGTAAAACGGGGGTTGGAAGTTTGTATGAAAGTCCTATGTTTTTGAAGTAAGAGACTTGAAATTTAAAATGTAAGCTCTATAGAGTGTGAAAAGTTGTCCAAATAATGTATCTTTAGAAATTAACTCCCTTTTGGGGTTAAAACGGGGGATGGTAGGCTGACTCACTCATCGCGAAATCTCCGAAACTATAATAGCTACAAACTTAAAATTTAGCAGGAAGGCTCCTTATAAAGCGTAGACATCCGGTAAGAACGAATTTTACAAAATTCGACCCTTAAAGGGGTTAAACGGGGGTTGAAAGTTTGTGTGAAAGTCCCATGTTTTTGAAGTAAGAGACTTGAAATTTAAAATGTAAGCTCTATAGATGGTGAAAAGGTGTCCAAATAATGTATCTTTAGAAATTAACTCCCTTTTGGGGTTAAAACGCGGGATGGTAGGCTGACTCACTCATCGCGAAATCTCCGAAACTATAATAGCTACAAACTTAAAATTTGGCAGGAAGGCTCCTTATAGAGCGTAGACATCCGCTAAGAACGAATTTTACAAAAGTCGACCCTTAAAGGGGTTAAACGGGGGTTGAAAGTTTGTGTGAAAGTCCCATGTTTTTGAAGTAAGAGACTTGAAATTTAAAATGTATGCCTTATAGATGATGAGAAGGTGTTCATATAATGTTTCTTTAGAAATCAACTCCCTTTTGGGTTAAAACGGGGGATGGTAGGTTAAATCACTCATCACAAAATCTCCGAAACTATAACACCTACAAACTTGAAATTTGGCAGATAGGTTCCTTTTAGGGCGTAAACATTTGTTAAGAATGGGTTTTACGAAATTCGACCCCTGAGGGGGTAAAAAGGGGGTTGGAAATTTGTATGAAAGTCCTATGTTTTTGAAGTAAGAGACTTGAAATTTAAAATGTACGCTCTTTAAATAGTGAAAAGGTGTTCAAATAATGTATCTATAGAAGTCAACTCCTTTTTGGAGTTAAAACGGGGAATGGTAGGTTGACTCCCTCATTACGAAATCTCCGAAACTATAACAGCTAAAAACTTGAAATTTGGCAGGTAGGTTCCTAATGGGGCGTAAACATCCGCTAAGAACTTATTTTACGAAAACCGACTCCTAAGGGGATAAAACGGGGATCGGAAGTTTGTATGAAAGTCTTATGTTTTTGAAGTAAGAGACTTGAAATTTAAAATATATGTTCTATAGATGGTGAGCAGGTATCCAAATAATGCATCGTAATCTATATATATAAAAGAGAAAGGTCACTGACTCACTCATCACGGGAACTCAAAAAACGCTGGATGGTCTATCCATCCAGGTTGGACAAAGATAAAGTTTGGCAGGGATGTAGATTATAGTTAGCAGACGTCCGCTAAGAACGGATTTTAAGATATTCCATCGCTAAGGGGGATTAATTGGGGTTGATAGTTTGTATGAAACATATACAGCCTAAAATAAAACCAAAAATGTGGTGTATAGAGAGGTTTTATAAAAATAACTATTAAATTATACTAAATTGTGCCTTTTAAAAAGTTACTCAGTTTGATAAGCATTTCAAGTGATTGAAATAAAAAAATAATTTGCGTTAAACATCTTAATAGTAATACATATCTTCATAACCACGAGGACGTAATCGCGGGCAACAGTTAGTGTATTATAAACAAAGTCCCCAAAAGTGTATGTGATCGATTCGCTCAAAATTTACTGAACGGATTTTTATGCGGTTTCACCATTGTAGAGGGCTCCACCATTGGCAAGAGGAAGGTTTACGGAACGGCTAAGCCGATTTTGATGAGAGTTTCACTGGAAGTTTGCCGGCAAAACTTTGTGACACACTAATTTCAACGCGGGCGAAGCCGCGGGCACAGCTAGTATTAAATAAATCTAAGTTGTGTATTTTTGACTTATAAGTTAGTACATACGTATATCCAAATGCTATACCGTCAAAATCTGGTAAGTGTGACGTAAACTGTACCATGTGAATACTGTTCCATATTATTTTTAAAACAAATATAATAAAAATAAATAGTGTTAAAAACTTTTTAAAAAATATTTATGCAGGACTGTGTTTTATTACTTAAATTTTTTTTTTTATTGTAAGCCAGGGTTTCAAGATAACTAGTGATCTCTTTGTTTACTCACAGTATAATGTATTTGTTTCGTTACACTGTAATTTTGCGTTTTTTATATAGCCATTACATTTATTTTTTACATGGGATTAAAAATTAATTATAAAATAAATTGATAAGTATAAAAAAATGTTTTCTCTCAAAAGAGATAAGCACGATTAAATCAGCTCGACAAAATCCCTTACTAGTATATTCGTGACAATTGTAATGAAAAGTATTGCGTTGTAAATTACAAATTTTTATGGGATTATTTTAGCCTTGGCTATATACACACACATATTGGTAATAAGTTCTGATGCGCAGGTGTTGTTTTCTACACAGTACTTAAATTTTGTAATGAAAATTTTTGTTATGTTATTAAAGTAATGATAATAAAATAAAATTGACGATGTAGTCAGTTAGTAATGTACTGCATTTTACACTGAATTACCAATAGTCTCGTACTCGTATAAATATAGTAGTTGATTGGTACGCCTAATTTCTGATAACTCTTTTCTCCTATGAAAGCGAATCATTGGAGCTTACTCTCCTGTTATCATCATCATCATCATCATCATCATCATCATCATCATCATTTTCGCTTATTACAGTTCACTGCTGGATATAGTCCTCCACAAGTTCGAGCCAAAAATGGAGTGAAATCATGTGTTTTGCTTATAATCACCATGCTGGGTTGGCGGGTTGGTGACCGCAGTACGGGCTTTGTCGCACCGAAGACGCTGCTGCCCGTCTTCGGCCTGTGTATTTCAAAGCCAGCAGTTGGATGGTTATCCCGCCATCGGTCGGCTTCTTAAGTTCCAAGGTGGTTGTGGAACCTTGTTATCCCTTAGTCGCCTCTTACGACACCCACGGGAAGAGAGAGGGTGGCTAAATTCTTTAGTGCCGTAGCCACACAGCACATTAATTATATATCACCTGTAAATTGGTAAAAAAAGGGTTAGACCCCTAATCGTTTGCATAATTTTATTATTATTTTTCATGTTATTAACATGTTAATGTTATTAATTAAAATTAAGAAGAAGGTTGCCCAATACGATTGTATTTTTTATTACTTATTAGTTACTTCATAGCTTTTTAAAGTGTACTGAATTCGACAATTTTTATTTTATTCAAAAGCCTGTACTTGTCGTGTAGGTTCTTTTAAATTAGAACAAGATGAAATGAGCAGTTTCTGGATCATTCCTAATAAAGCGTATTTAATTGACTATTTTTTTGACTACATGCTATCATTTTGTTATTAGTCGATGTGAATTGATGTCGGTTTCTTTTTTTTTTTTCAATAGTAAATACAGTTATTACTGACTTTGAAGCTAAACTCTCCTTCTGGGAACCGTTGAGTACAAGGCTTATAAGAAAAAAAATATATAAATTTCCAGTGATTACGTCTGAAAAACCGCGTCATAATCACACTGGCAAATATTTACAAAGCGGCACCGTAAAAAAGATATCCCTGAGGGCTGGGAGGGAGTACCTCCCCTATCGTATTACATTTTATTTGTATGACGGGAAACCAGTAAAATCAAAACGGAGGTCCTTTGTTAGCGAATTTATTAACATTAAAACGTTCAGTGCCATCTGCGTGTAAATAAATATTTTTGTTCATCGTTTAAAAATATGGTTTCAGCTGAGCGTAAGCTGATCTCATTTTCTTTACTCAGTCATTATTTCAAAGATACTATGATTTATGATATATTCAGTATTCATTTCAGCCTATTGCAGTCCACTGCTGGTCTTAGGTCTCCCCAAGTTCTCGCCAGATATCCCGGTTTTCCGCAATCCTCATCCATCCTAAACTGGCAATCTTACGTAGATCGTCGGTCCAACGGGCTGGAGGACGTCCCACACTGCGTTTGCCAAGACGCGGTCTGCACTCCAGGACATATCTGAGATATATAAGTGACAAATGAATGATTGAAGGTCAGGCTGAAGTAGGATTGAGGTAGGTGGGATAGGTGAAAAATGTTACATGATTCACGATTCAGCCGATAACATCCCAATACTGGGCATAGGCCTGTTTCTCCACGTAGTAGACGAATCGGAGCTTAATCCACCACGCTGCTCCACTGCGGGTTGGCGGAAAGATGTTAATGGTGAAAAAAAAATTGGTATTTATTAAGGATATATATAATAGCTTATAACTTTTATAATTATGAAATGATGCGTTGCTTTTTTTTTAAAGAGTAACTGTTGCGTTTTTTGACCAATCCTTCAAATTAATTGTAATATTTTACTGTACAATGTAAAAGGTTTTAATATAATTAATTAATTATTAAATACTTCGCACCGAACGGCCCCCAGTAGGATTTTCCCCACAGCACAATGCCCAGATCACGTCAAATATCTATATGGCCGCTACAAATGTATGTCGTGAGCGGGAATCGAACCCACGACCCGCTGGCGGCCAGTTTCAGCCTGTGCTATGACCGCTACGCCAACGCGTTGTCAAAACTACTTAATAATAAATACTTCTAATATTTGTAAAATAAAGTTTTCAGTCAGTTTTCTATTAGTTTTAGTCTTTACCTCAGATACTAAGTTTCACTTTAACTTGAAACTTTCGAGAGAAAGTAAAACATCTAGACATTTTTATCTCTTATTTATTACACATTTTTATTTGTTATATTATCGATAGGGACTGAGCCTTTCAGAGATTAGCCAGAACAAACAGACAGACAGACAGATAAACAGATGGACAGACAAAAATTGTAAAAAATGTCATTTTGATATATGTACCTTGTATGCATTTAGTAAAAAGCGGTTATTTTAATATTACAAACAGAAACTTCAATTTTATTTATTCGTATAGATTATTATATAGGAATGTACCTATTCTTCTGCTATATAACGACCATCGGCATTACCGCGGTAGCCCCACCACACTACTCGTGATTTACTGTGTTACGATGTACTGTGTGGCTACGGTAGTAAAGAATATAACCACCCCCTCTCTTCCCGTGGGTGTCGTAACAGGCGACTAAGGGACAACACAGTTCCGCTACCACCTTGGAACTTAATAAGCCAACCGGTGGCGGGATACCCATCTAACTACTGGCCTTGAAATGGGACGAAGATGGGCAGCAGCGTCTTCGGCGTGACAAACCTAGCCCTGCGGTCACCAACCCGCCTGCCCAGCGTGGTGACTATGGGCAAAACACATGTTCGTGCCAATTTTGGCGCAAACTTGTGGAGGCCTATGTCCAGCAGTGGACTGTATAAGGCTGTAATGATGTACCTATTTAGTTGTTTAATAGGCATATGTAGGTATTTAGAACGATCAGTTAACTTTTGTGTTTATGTGTATGTATAAAAATATTAAGTGTTTAAAACACATGTTTCATTGTTAGAAGTACATGTTACAGGTTAATTAAGTCAACTTATATAATAGAGTACCCATCAATTTTGTTCACTAACGACCTTTGAGGTTAAGGTCTCATAGGAAATACCCTTAGAATTAACGTTCAATTTAAATCCTTGTTCCAATCACCCTTTTAAAGGTACACGACATTTTTTTACTAACAACATCAAGGTCATTAGGTATGGTTATAAGAATAAAGCCTTTGATAAGTAAACTAAATTAAATTAATGCAATTTTAGCATTATAACTGATTATTAAATTATTACTATTATGCCATTTATGCTATAAAACCCATTGGCTGGCAGATAGATGTTGTAAAAAATATTCTAGAAATTCTTCAAAAAAAAAAAAAAAGTTCCGACAAAAAAGGATGCATATCAACGAAGTGGTAATTTATAGCTGGAATTAAAAGTTATTATTTGCTACACGCAATTTTGAACGGAAATTATATAAAATTAAAGTAATTAATAAACTGCGGCCTATTAGACTATTAGTCATTATTTTTACAGTTGTTTTGTTTTTTTTTTGCTTTTAGACGATGATATTTTTAATCGACTTCCAAAAAACGGGGGAGGTTCTCAATTCGACTTTATTTTTTTTATGTACTACCTCAGACTTTTTTGTGCTGTCATTAAAATTTAATCAAGATATGATGACTACTTTTTGAGTAATCTTTGATAACGCGTATTTACTTCATTTCTTTTAGTCTACCTACGTCGTCCTTGTAATTAAAGTAAGTTTTTTTTTTCGTTTTCGAGCAAACCCAAAAATTTAACCTAAAACTTTCTTTTTCTTTTAAATACCAGGTTAATTAAATAATATAATAAAATGTAATTAGTACGGCTGTGATAAACATTCGTATGACCTACACCAGGGATGCTAGAGATACGGCCCGCGATCTTTTTTTCTTAACAACTATATATTATATACCGTGTAATGAAACGAATAAAATGTTATAATAATTCTTTACATTTTTTTATTTGAATCTCTGCAAAATTGAGTTTGACACCCCTGACCTACACAAATATTAGTAAGGATTTGAACGAGCCAGTTCTTTCTTGCGGTCTATCTAAATAATTGAACTAGCTTAGAGTAATCAGCAAATAGCTCACTTTACATTCAACCCATGCCTTCAAGGAACATACGAAGAACCTTCTTTAACATAATTAACGAAATTTTGATATTTATTGCGCCCTAAAACCTTAACGATGTGAATGTTATAATGCTGCGTTTGTTTCAGGAACTCGTCGTATCACAGGTATGTTGGGATAATATTACAGAGACGGCGTGTGACTTTTGGTAATTTTAACCGTCTTCATAATGGCTCCAAGCGTAAAATCTTTGATGTAAAATCATTAAATGCGTATTACATTATAATGAGGATTATTTTATTTAACTGTACTGATGTAGAAAAAAATGTATTTTATTCAAATACCTATTTTCAAGTCTCTCAGGCACCCTTTCCTCTTAAGATCCTGAAACCTTGAAGACCTTTAAAATGACACGTGCTAATAATATCTTTTTTTCTATTCATTTACATTCAAGGTTCATTTAATAAACTCGTACATTTATGGCAAGGAGTCTTCATGAAACTTCATATCCCATTTTAAAGTTATAAAAAAAAAACAATCGAATGGAAATTAAGTGTGGGCTTAAGATTTTTGAGAGATCACATCAGCCTTTGGCGTGGCGTGAAATCATGTGTTTTTTGAGAAGTATTAAAACCAAAAAAGGCGTCGGAAACATCTTACATATATTTTAATTATAATTATGCACGTTCATTCTGTTATATGACAGCAAAAAAAAATCATAATTTCTTGTCGGTACGTTAAAATCTGAAATAGGTATTTTTCAAAACAAAACTTACAAAATAATAATATGTACAAAGACGGTCATATCGCTAGGTAAGAGATTTCTTTCAGACAACCTTGGGGTAGAGGAGATTTTAAAACAAAACAGAGTAGGGTCATCAAAAAGGCAAAACAAACATTAAAAACAAAGTGGATCCTACAATCTAATAATACAATAATATATATAAATAAATAGTATATAAGATAAACATACAAATAAATAAATGAACAAATAAAACACACCCATTTAATATAATAATAAATTAGGCACAGTTCATACATGATAGGTCTACGTAAAATTACAATTCAAAATAGCTTTCATAAAACCCACTTATATACATATTTTAAGTTTTAACTTAAGATTGAGTTTCGTGAAACTTTCGTCAAATGCGAGATTTATGATGATCTCTAGAGACCAAATTTAAAAATGGAAAGGAAAAACTTTGTCCTTTTATATATAAAACCAGGCTTAACTGTTTAATATTTATTGACAGAGTAATGTTCACTAGTCCAGCCGTCAGTCACAGGTCGAAACTCGACAATAATTAATTTAAATTATATATATTATTTGAATTATATATATTATTTGAACAATAAACAAAAGAGTATATATATATGCGTGTGTATGTCAAATACATGGTAGTGCGTGTAATGTTTTTTTTTTATTGACATAATGTATTTTTAGCCGACTTCCAAAAAAGGAAGACGTTCTCAATTCGATTGTATTCTTTTTAACCGACTTCCAAAAAAGGAGGAGGTTCTCAATTCGACTGTATTTTTTTTTATGTATGTTACATCAGAACTTTTGACCGTGTGGACCGATTTCGACAAATTTTATTTTAATCGAAAGGTGGTGTGTGCCAATTGGTCCCATTTTAATTTATTTGAGATCTAACAACTACTTTTCGAGTTATATCTAATAATGGGTTTTTACTTGACGCTTTTTGCGTCGATCTACGTTGTATTACTCGTCGATGTAATTGAAGTCGGTTTTTTTTCGTTTGCGAGCAAACACAATTATTTTATGTATGTTACTTCAGAACTTTTGACTGGGTGAATCGATTTCGATAACAAAAATTTAATCGAAAGGTGGTGCATGTCATTTGATCTCATTTAAATTTCTTTGAGAACTACGAGTTACAACCACTTTTCGAGCTATATCTAATAATGCGTTTTTACTTGACTATTTTTTCGCCGACCTACGTTGTATTATACCGCATAACTTTTTACTGGGTATACCGATTTTGATGATATTTAATTCAATCAAAAGCTGATATTTATCATGTGGTCACAATTAAATTTCATTGAGATCTGATTATAACTTTTTGAGTAATCTTTGATACCGCGTATCTACTTAACTATTTTTCGTCTACCTACGTACTGTACGTACACCTGTTACTTGTCGATGTAATTGAAGTCGGTTTTTTTTTCGTTTGCGAGCAACACAATTATATAATGCATAATTTAAAAAAAAATTAGCTTTCTGCACTCCTTTATATAAAGTATCCGCGTAAGTTTCCGCGCAATTTTCGGCAAAAGGGATACAAGGTTCTTGCTTTACGGATTAATATATAGACGACGATGTTTCAAAAATAGTCTTCAGCTGTCATCATTGGCACCAGTCGCAAAAAGATAGTCAATGTGTAAGAAATAATAAACCAAAGATTTAAGCACTTAAACCTGTGGTTTTACTTACGCCTTTACACTTATTGTTACATAATTATTACACAGTATAACTTCATAAAAATGAAAAAAATATTTTTATAAAAAAGTTTAAAAACTCATTCAACAAACGGAACCCGTCATGTATAGGTAAGATTACAATATATTCATAAGTTGGAGAATAAAATGTACTGAAATTTTTTATATGAAGTATTAGAGTCAAATTACTATTATTTTTTTATAAAGCATGACTGACGACCGCTCTGGTCTAGTGGTATGCATGTCGTGTGTGTGCCTATGCACCAGCAGTCGCCGTTTCGATTCCTGCTCGGAGTGAATATTTGCATTTTTACAAATGTCTACTTCGGGTCTGGGTGTCTATCCTAGTGGGTCTTCCCACCCTGCCTCGAAGAATACGTTGAGCAGTCGATCCTGGTTGCTTTCATACATATCTGATTGGGATTGTTGCTCATAGTAGACAATAATTATATTATCCGCCAACCCGTAGTGGAGCATCGTGGTGGATTAAGCTCTGATCCTTTTCCTACATGGAGAAATAGGCCTATGCAGCAGTGGGATATTACAGGCTGAATTGTATCCTACGTGTGAAGAGAATTGGGCAATTGAAACATGTTAGCAATTAATTATGTTCCGCCTTCGTAGATTATTTCGTTATTACCTTTACAGGTGTTAAACGAAGCAAAATTACTTTAAAATTAATTACGAATGAAATTATGAATTATGAGAACATAAAATTCTAAATTTAAATTTTGATGTTGTTAAGCTTAAATAAAAAATAATATTCTTTAATAAAATTATATTAGAATTTACTCATAAAGTTAGTTTCAAATCTTGTGATATACGACCTCTTAAGAGATACTTTTAAAAAATTTCAACCATTTCCTTGGATAAGAATTAAAAATTCAGTATAGTTAAGAACTTCGAATGTAATCATCGCCTCCGGGAAGTGTGCAACAGAGTTTTCACTTACAAAAACTTTTGATAAGACAAGGGAATTTTTTAATTATTAAGAAAAATTCATTTTATCAGGTTAGCAAATGTATATAAAAATTTGTAGCTGATTTTTTTAAATCTTTTTTGTAAGCATTTTTTTATCTATATTGTAAAGATTGGACTTACCGTATTCTAAGATCCAGCTATCACAGCTATCCGTACCCCGCGGTTTACCTCGCGTTAATGTGAAGAAACAACGTACCAATTTTTTTATAGCCTATTATCTTCCTCGGTAAATAGACAGTCCTATACAAAAATAGTTTCAAATTTGAACCAATACCCTAGCCGGCAATAACAGTCCGTAACATTAAATAAAAGCGTAAGATTCATATTTATACTCGTATGATGGCTATACAGTGTCTAATGTATAGTCTACGTGATGACTGTTATTATTATTGCAGTTTGCTATTATTATTATATTATTCGATCAATCAATCAAGCAATCAAGTCAGCCTATCGCAGTCCACTGCTGGACGTAGGCCTCCTCAAGTTCACGCCAAAAATGGCGTGAACTCATGTGTGTTGCCCACAGTCACCACGCTGGGCAGGCGGGTTAGTGACCGCAGGGCTGACCTTGTCGCACCGAAGACGCTGCTGCCCGTCTCCGGCCTGTGTATTTCAAAGCCAGCAGTTGGATGGCTATCCTGCCATCGGCCGGCTTTTGAAGTTCCATCATTAGATAATTATTATATATTGTTATAATTCATTTTAGTGTAGTATTTTTTTTAAACGGTTTTATTTAGCTCACCCCGTTTGTTTTATTATTTTTTCTTTATTTATTCTTGGGTCAAATTTAGTAATTCAAATTTCACCCTCTTCCTGTCAACCGATTAATCTGAAATTTTGTATACACTTTGGATTTTGGTGACAATACAATTATGTTTATTCATTATCATTATAAATTCAAGATGGCCGCCGCTACAAAATGGCGGATAATTTATGTTTTATTAATCCCATCAATATGGGTATCAAATGAAAGGGCTCAACAAGCAGAATACAATATACTATAAAAAATTGAAATCCAAGATGGCGGCCGCTACAAAATGGCGGATAACGTAGGTTTTATTAATCCCATCAATATGGGTAGCAAATGAAAGGGCTCAACAAGCAGAATACAATATACTATAAAAAATTTAAATACAAGATGGCGGCCGCTACAAAATGGCGGATAACGTAGGTTTTATCGATCCCATCAATATGGGTATCAAATGAAAGTGCTCAACCAGTATAATCAATGTACTATATAAAATTAAAATCCAAGATGGCGGCCTCTACAAAATGGCGGATAACTTAGGTTTTATCAATCCCATCAACATGGGTATCAAATGAAAGGTCTCAACAAGTAGAATACAATTTACTATGCAAAATTGAAATCTAAGCTGGCCGCCGCTACCAAATGTCTGATAACAATTTTTTATCAATCCCACCAATATGGGTATCAAATAAAAGGGCTTGACAAGAAGAATACAGTGCACTATACAACCTCAATATTTAAGATGGGCCTTGCAATAATGAAGCACTAAATGAATTAAACAGAATGCGAAATAAAAACTAAAAACTAGAAAATAAAAATAGGTAAAAAAACTTTTTAAGTTAAACGGTTTTATGTTAAACATACATTGCAATGTTTAAGATAAATGTACTAAAAACCAAAAAATAATAAAATAGATACAGTCGTGGGAATTATAAACATATGCATAGACTAGACTAAAATAAAACCGTGGGGCACCATAATTGTCTACAAATTATCGACTTAATGTGCGATAGAAGAATCGTTTAATTCGTCGTTAAAATAGGCAGTTGGCCCGCAGACGGTGAGGAAATTACTTACTATTTTCTTGCTCATGAAAATTCCAATAGTTATACACTCCATGTAAATAAAAGAGATGTTTCAACTAGTTTATCGTTGGACATTCACACTGCTGGCTGGCGAGGAATCGTTTCACTGCTCGTAGTTTGTCTTTAATCGACAAAACATATGATAAAAGTACTACTCGCTCACCACTATGAAACCCTAAAACTCGCTTATAATCGAGCTTGCTAGCTTGTTTCCACATTCTAGCCCTACTTATCACACGTCCATCGTTGTCGGTTGAACAACTGCCTAATTATAGTGTAACATTACAAAACAAACATTTTAATCAACGATTGTAGACAATTGACGTGCCCCACGGTTTTATTTTAGTCTAGTCTATGCATATGTTTATAATTCCCACGACTGTATCTATTTTATTATTTTTTGGTTTTTAGTACATTTATCTTAAACATTGCAATGTATGTTTAACATAAAACCGTTTAACTTAAAAAGTTTTTTTACCTATTTTTTTTTTATTCTTATCGATAAAAAAATTATAATAAAAATTGTATACCCGAATAATTATTTTCTTCATACTTCGAATAGAACTTTAAATTAATATTTTATAATAAGGAACTTCGTTCCTATCTGGTGTCCCACGACACCACACTTATAGATATATGTAGATCTCTCAATCAAGATCTTTAATAACCACGATGAGAGAGAAATGTGTATTTATAGAGCAAAAGAATTTAATAGTCAGTTTACTTATTTGAATCAATTAATTGTGAAGTATACAGGAAAAATTTGGACTATTTATGGCTGTTACAGTTTACGTAGTAACACATTATTCCACAACTTAGTATGATATCCACCTGATTAGTTATCGTCACTGGTTTTTTTGGTTTGGCCCATTTCACTTCAACCTAAGGTTTTCATATGGCCTATTCCCCATACGGTTTTCGTATTATTTGATATACTATTTCTGGGTTCGGTATAAGTAGTTTTTAATCAATGTGATGACGTAATAATTAGTGAAAGATATAATTTGTTATACTGTTTCGCTTTTAAGTCGACGATATTATATATAGTCGCATGCAACTGATTGTTAAATCAACCAGACGAATTAGAATCATTGCTTACATTTACAGCTTGACGAAACTTAAAAACTACAAGCAAACTACTTTAATGTGTTTATAATCACTTTCTAAATATACGTAAAAATGAATAATATATAATGTAGTCTTATTGAAATCGTATTTAGATAATTATTTTTTATACTAGCGACCCGCCCCGGCTTCGCACGGGTGCAATGCTGATACTAAATATACTACAGAATGTCTTTATTTATAGTGAGAAGCTAGCTTATAGCATGGTTATTAACATAATAACAACAACATTCAAATATGCGTCCTTAGATTACGCGTTGTTACAGAATGCGTTGAAGAAATAAAGGTGATAGCGTGATAATATGTAGCCTATATGTTGACCCGACTACTTAATAATATTCGTGCCAAATTTGAAGTAAATCCATGCAGTACTTTTTGAGTTTATCCCGGACATAAATACAGACAAACAGACAAAAATTCTAAAAACCATATTTTTGGCTTCGGTATCGATTGTAGATCACACCCCAAGTATTCTTTTAAAAAAATATTCAATGCACAGTTTTGACTTTCCTACCATTTTATTATATGTATATATGTAAGAGAGATTCGTATAAAAGTGTAGTATGAAAATATTCTCGAGTAGGTTGGTTGTAAAATACTTTGCTCACCACGCTATTTTCAATTTTATTAATGATATTACATAAGACACGACCTATAAATTATAACGCAAACTTATATTACACGTAAAATATAAATATAGATTAAGGGCTAATTCTAATTAAGCCTTCCTGATGACACCTGCTCCCTTAACAAGATAAGACCTGATGGAGGTTGTATGTGTCATGTACGCTTGGTTCTAAATAATTTATAGTTTCCTCGACTAATCGTACGACTAGTTGTCTGATAAGTTGGGTAACTAGCTGACAATTTCATAGTGATAAAGTTTTGTTAGGGTAAACAAGTTTGATAATTTCAAGAAAATTAGATATGGAGTATGTTGATGCGGAAATAATGTAGATTAAGGAAGGTTTTGTGTAGAAGAGGGAAGAGCATAGTTAAATTTTAACAAGTTACTTAAACCAAAAGATGTTGGATTATCATATACGAAGAAATATTGAAGTCATTCTAATGATTTTATTTTTATTGATTTTTCTTATTGATAAATGATTAAAGACAGAAATTAAAAAATTGCAATAAATATTTTAATCATTATAATTGATGCAACCGGGAACGTAATTTGTTAATTTAAGTTTATGTTATTTACTTTGGGTTGTTCTCTTGTACTGTCTGTTGTATTCGACGTTTACAAGATGAAATGAGTACTGTAAATCATGTCGCCTCCATGATTACGTTTCGCAGGCGTCAGTATTTTCGTCATAACGCTTTTGATAAGTTTGTTATACTAGACGATATGCGTGGTTTCACTTGCGATAAAATGTATAATAAAATTACAATTTTCGTTGTTATTATGTTACTTACTGTACGCTGACATTATTTTCTCATCAAAAGTCTCCCATTCTCTCATCATTCACTCATTAAAAGATTAAGTAACTCAAAATTTATTTTAGACGTTAATTTTTTATTTTATTTATTGTATCTAGATAATGTCAGTCAGTCAGTCAGTTCGGCCTATTGCACTCCACTGCTGGATATAGGCCTCCTCAAGTTTGCGCCAGACATCCCGGTTTTCCGCAATCCTCATCCAGCCCACACTGGCAATCTTACGTAGATCGTCGGTCCAACGGGCCCGGAGAACGACGAAGACGCGGTCTCAACTCCAGGACTTATCTACTCCAACGGCTATCGGTCCTGCGACACAGATAACCAGCCCACTGCCATTTCAACTTACTAATTCTAAATAATGTATTCACAACTTACTACGTTAGGTAAAATAAAAAAAAAAATCCTCGCAAATAAAATACTTCAATATTTTACTTTTTAAATATACAAATACCTTTATTGAGTAAAATATATCAAAAAAGTAGCAGTATAATTGTAGGCAGGTAAAGCAAAGTAAAAATAGTTATTGCGTGAAACGAAAACGTTGTATTCTTAATTTAAAAATGGAAGATATTGAGTGACACATTGAAATCAAGGACGCAAGGAGACATTCCTTTTTGTGTACTTACTTATACATTCATAGATACTCTAACTAACAAGCCAGCTTAGACGACGAAGTTTGAAAAAAGAAACATTCAAACAAAACAAATAAAAAAGCTACAAAACATTTAATTCAAGGCGTTTGAAACAATATTAAATACCAAAATCCACAAAACAAGGAACACGTACATAAACAAAAGATAATTTACAGTAACTTTAAAACTTAAATAAGTCTATGGTCCAGCTACGTGAAGCAATTTTTTTTTGTTTGTATATTGTTAGCAAGTTTACAAGTACATGGCCCGATTTTATGATGCCTAACGTAATTTCTATGTATTTTATTATATGCTAATAGATGTATCTATGGGATCGTTTGATATTACAGATTTTGACTTTCATACATGTCATCCATGGGAAAGATATCGCAAGAGAAGCGTGATTAACTTAGGGATAAAGAATATCCACATTCTATATCACAAATTTGACTAAACTATGCCAATTTTATCTAAATATTATTTTATCGTAATGCATATAAAGACATATAAAGAAAACTAGCTTTGGATTCTTTGGTTCTTATCGCGCGCTACACACACGAACAGAATGAAAGCGAGATCTAAAAAAACATAACAAGATTGTTTCTCGACACTTCTTGCTATAGTATAAAACTAGCTGTGCCCGCGACTTCGTCCGCATGGAATTTGACAAAAAAGGTTTTGTTCAGTTCGCAGGGTTATAACATAAATAAATTTTTAAACCAAAAGTAGTTTAAGTTACTCCTTATTATATACATCAGCTATCTAGTAGTGAAAGTCCCATTAAAATCGGTCCAGCCATTTCAGAGATTAGCTGGAAGGAACAGACAGACAAAAATCGTTATTTTGGTATATGTGACGTGTATGTGCGTTTAGTAAAAACGGTTATTTTAATATTACAAACAGACACCCCTCACGCCGTTTTATATATCTCGTTGTAAATAATTTTTGATTTTGCCATTAGTTTGTATTGTACCAGTAAAATGCTATACCGAAAAACTTTTTTATTATTTTATCATCTACAGTAATTAAGCAAGAAATAATTTTTTTACTTATAATGACAAAGCTTTGGTATAAGCGGCTGTTGTAATTATAACTTCACTTATTGAAAAGGATTCGTGGATCAGTAATTTAGTCCGTTTTGTAGCTGAGGCCTCAATCCAAAAACTTTGTTTTTTTTTGTTTTAGATACATAACATTTAATCATTTCTGTTAATCATTTTGAGGTCCCGACATTTTGGCACTATTGCAGACATCTTGGTCTCGGTTGTACTCATGTTGACTATGAGGTTGAGACTAGCCGTCAACTATTATTGTCTGTATATCATCTAGAACTAAAAAATTTGCTAAAATAAAACAGGTAAATTGACACTCGAAGCGATTGCGTTGTTTTGTTACTCCACTCTTTTACTATATGATCAATCGGGTATGTTAGGGCAAAAGATGATAACAGACACTCAGCCCGAAATTATTTTGAGTCGAGTGACTTGCTACTTAGTTCCCCACACAAATAAAAACATAAATGTATAAAGCTTTTTATTTTGACTCCTAAAACACTTAAACTGGATACGTGTTTGCATATTGAAGATACTCAAGAACAAATAACTCTTATACACGGCTTACAATATTGGGATTCGGGACCTTTGATCCCGTAAAATAAATTATAATAAAAAGAAATCTATTTCATATCAAATTTAGTATAGTCAATAAGTCGCAATAAAATCTGGTATAAAATATAATTTTAATAAAATTAATTATATCATCGATACTAAAAGGATTTTTGTACGAAAATAAAATTATATTTTGGGCCTCTTCAATTTGCTCGATATTATCAACAATTCTTATAAAAAGATGAAAGTGAAAGAGTCCTTTGACAAGTCCAATTAAAAGTAATAACTTATTTAGGAGATCTATTAATTTAGGACGTTGAAAATTTATTTGCCGTAACTTTTAATGTATATTATATTTTCGATATAAGTAAATAAATAAAAATGTCTATTGTTTGAAAATAAGAACAAATTTCTTCATATTAACAAAAATTTAGATTTTAAGATTAGAATTTAATTTGATAAGTCAAAAATAGATTAAACTAATTTTAAAAAAAATTTGTAGATAACTTAGAAAAATAATTCAAACTTAAACTGTCTGTAAAGTTTTTATTTGAAATAATTCATAAAATAACAAATTTTATTTTATTTAATTATTATCGAAGTGGATATCTCGAATATTTATTTCAATATATCGGAAAACTTTGAAACAATTAAATTATTCCTTCTTAAATCGAAACTTGACTAACATTAATCTTACTTGAAATGGTTACGAAATAACGGAGCAGACCGAGTTAATGGTAGTTTTATCATCACGACAATCAATAATATCGTCCGCGTGTCCAATAAAAATGATTAATACCATCCCGGGAAATGTCCACTCCTGTGTGATAGATGCCCGGATACGCTGAGATGTTTACTGAGTTTTATTTTATGAAGATTTTATAATCGACGGTTTTTTCATTACCTTTTTATTTATTTTTTCCTGAATGTGACGCAATTGATATCTTTTTCTTTGATATGTCAACGACGGAACGGAAATTTCCTGCTCAAATATGGAGCAGCCCGACTGGGGAAGTACCTCGACCTTACAGAAGATCACAGCTAAATAATACTACTTTCAAGTCTACTGTTCTACCAAAGTTTGTGGGGGGAATTGGGGATAGGGTCGGCAACGCGTTTGCGATGCTTCTGGTGTTGCTGACGTCTATAAGCTACGGTAATCGCTTATCATCAGGTGAGCCGTACGCTTGTTTGACGACTTCGTTATATAAAAAAAAAAAATAACAACAAAAGTATAATATTGGATCTGAAAGCGAACGTTAATTATGACCAGATTTAACATTAAGACAGGTGTGTTATAACATGAATAAATATTATTTTAAAACAATTAGTTACTGCACTAATTCTCATGGAACACATGTTGTAATAGTAAATTGACTAGTGAATCAAAATGTCAGTAATCAATTTTAAATCTGCATTAATATATCTTTATGAGCGCAGAACCCCTCAATCTCTCACTCACCCTTATAAATTTTACAGCTGGTATCTTCATTCTCCGAAGTATGTTAGATTCTCAAACTTTTGCGGTAGGTTCTTAAATGAATACGAATACTAGCGCTATCATACTGGTAAAGATCCACTGTCCTTGTGTCCTTGTGTGTAAGGTCATTTTTGAAGTAAACTCTGACGACGTGTTAGCGCAGCGGTAATAGCACTGGCTGTTGCGCTGGCGGTCGCGAGTTCGATTCCTACTCACGACAGACATATGTATCGACCATATAGATGTTAGTCGTGGTCTGGGTGTTGTGTTTGTGTATTGTATGTGTTTCCGGTCCCCCACAGGAGAAAATCCTACTGGGTTATCCGTTGAGTGTGAATGAGTGTGAAGCGTGTATTAATTCTTATTCATTCTTTTGGCACTCTTGACTTGGGGAGTAAGCTGGTGAATGAGTGACGAGAGCGTTACAAAAATTGTGATCGGACGAGACTAACAGAGTTGAGAGAGAGATATAAGTTAGTGAAAATAGAAATAGAGATAGATAGAGAGTAACGTTTTTACGAAGTTTTACTTCAGTCGTGTGTTCTAAAGCACTCTCGTTTATTTTTCAGTTAGACTTTTTGATACCAGTAGTTTTTTCAGTTAGACTTTTTGATCCCAGTAGTTTTTATTTATTTATTTATTTATTTATTTAACACCAATAAGATAGACACTCACAATAGACAGATATAATCATAAACAAAGTATCTTAAAAGGTAAGCGTTATCTTAATTATAGGTGTTACACTCATTCTATTATTTTAAGCACGTACATATAAAGATTATTATAACAAACAATATTAATTAAAATAGATTAAAAAACAATTCCAACATAGTTCAATAAAGTCTCGATCAATTGACCATACAAAAAATTGAAATGAAAAACAATTTGATATGATTTGATTATAAAATTAAATTTTTTTTAACAATTAACCCAAGTAGTCCAATAGCATATACCTTGTAAATCATGTAGGATGTAAATCCCTCTACCAAAAAAGGTACTACTATTACGTAACTTTAGGTATCGATTTCAAAAACATTATTTTATATTTATGAAATTCTTTCACTTAGATATTTATCAAAAACTAGATGAGTATTAAAGTAAATGAATGAATAAATATATAAATTAATATCTTATGCACATCTATGGTAAGCAACTTAATACTTGTGTTATAGGTAACAGCTGACTGTTATAGCAAATCTTTTTTTTCGATAAATATACATAGAAATAATACGTATATAGGTAGTTATAATTAAGACTCGTCCATCCGCCTTATATATTATACATAGACTAAGATACATAGGATAAGGTACATAGAAAAAGATACAATAAATAAAATTCAGAGAATTAGCAAGAGACGCAAACTTAGCGTCTGGTCGCCCCCCCCCTGACGTCCGTCGGGCCGAGACTGTAATATTTAAGTCAGAGACATTAAAGCCTCCAAATCGGTTACATGTCTTTCATTTTTTTTAATTTAAATAAAGTTAGTAGTAAATTAATATAAATTGTTTCAAAACGCTCCGAAACCAAAAGTAGGTATTTAAACACAAATATTATTATCAAACTTAGGCGGGAATCGTACCCGTATATCGTGGAGCAGAAAGCAAGGATACTACAAACTGCTCAACCTGCTAGTCAAAGTTACATTTGAATTTTGTTTATACGTTATCCCGTTGCGGATATCAAAATTAAACATAAATCATTTTTTAATTTGAAATGTTTTTATTTTTTATTATTTTCGATGAGCGCAACCAAAATGTAAATATGAAATCTACATTTTAATTTATATTTCACCAATCATTTTCGATGTATCGACCTCAATATAAATGTGACCTATATACGTATGTATATAAAATAGCGAAAGTAATTAGCGATACCGATGTTTTTCGGCACTTCCAAATCCTTAATCGACATGCCGTATGATTAATGACATTTATTTACGATATTCCTGTCGGAACGTTATTACGTATATAAAATATTTACCAAAAGCATAATTAAATTACAACGGTTATGTCTTATCGTTTACGATTTCTGGTAATTGTTTTACGGTAATTAGTGGGTACGTGCACTATTTTATTGTCTTCTTTGTTGTTGGTACATTTTTAATTAAAACATGGCAACGTAGGGAATATCTTGATCAAAAATCTGGAGCAACCTGAAAGATAAAATACAACAAAAACTCAACAAAAGATCACAGTTGAATAATTCTGCTCTCAATTAGTGTTGTGTTCCTGTGATGTTTGATGCAACCAGAGCTTTTTTGAACGCGCTATGATGTTTTTGGTGTATATGGTGTTACAAGATTGCAGGTCCATAGGCTACAGCATACGTTTTCCATTACGCAATACGTACTCTGCCACGAGAATTGTTTTTAAATATTAATTAATTCTGACGATCGCTGAATCTATCAACATATATCATTAAAATCATCATCATTTCAGCCTATTGCAGTCCACTGCTGGACGTAGGCCTCCACAAGTTCGCGCCAAAAGTGGCGCGAATTCATGTGTGTTGCCCATAGTCACCACGCTGGGCAGGCGTGTTGGTAACTGCAGGTTTTATCGCACCAAAGACGCTGCTGCCCGTCTTAATTTCACGATTTTACATTCTCGGGTAACATGGGCTAGCATTTCGTCGGCTTATTGCAAGAACTCATTAACTGCAAAAAATCACTAAATACGTTTTTATCTATAGTGGACTTCTTTTGGCACATTCTACAAAAGGCAAAAACTCACTAATTTCTATCTAGTCAATTTTTAGGCGTTACGGCTTTACCATTAAATCCATAACTGCAACTTTGGAAATCAGGCATTTACAAAAAAATCACTAAGCTGTACAAGTTATTTTTATTAAATAGATAATTATTAAAATAACAAGATATATTATAATACAGAACTCATTTTTACCATGTAATTAACTTTATCGAAACAAGTGTCGCATAAATAGTTTAGAATTAGGTTCGATAAAGTTCATTAGTTGCATTTAATTACTTTCTGTTATAAATAATTGATAACAAGTGATTAGATTTTCGTTATTTTATTGCAATTTAAGAAATAATTAATTCACATACCGAACAGACTTACAGTAGTCAGAAGTCATTAACTTTTATTTTGAGTTTTTAAAAAATAAATAACTTTGTAGGATTAGGTATTTTTACTTGTTTTTATTAAAATACATATTAGGCTACTCGAAAACATTAAATTTTTAGTCACCTTAATTATCTTTAGGATAATATGGGCCAATCAACATAACCACTAATTAAATCGAACTAAAATACCGTTTATCTCAGAATAATGAATTTGTCACATAATGACTTCTTGCAATAAGCCGACGATTTATTGTTGTCCCTCCGCTCATGAAATTTTCACGAAATCCGTCTTTTTTGGTTTTTATCATGAACAATAGTTATTTTTTGTAGTTATATTACACATCAATACTCAGCAGATCAGCGGATTTAGGTCGGGGTATTGTAAAAAAACCATTTAGGTGAATTCGATTCAGTTCAAATAATAACGTTAAAAGTAAATACCCACTGTTAAAAATATTCATATCCATACTACATTAAAATCGGATAAAAATTTATAAAATTCAGGATACATCGTGCAACGATTCAGCGAAATTATTATTGCTGGAATATGTTTTCAGCGTTCAGAATTCCGATTTTTCAGTCTCATAAGCTGTTATATTTCGAAATGCAATAGATTATGCGGCATATTGAGAAATTCTAGGCGCGGCTCGAAGCGTTGACGTGGTTTGAGTTGCGGAGATGTGTTCGACGCTAAGCGTCAACGTTTTATCAAGTTTACTCATTTTGAATATGTGGGTATTGTTTTTTTATAATGTATATTGTTTCTTGTATTTTGTACGTGTCTAAATTGTGTATGTGTGTATATGAGTGTATGTATCTATGTGTAATATTTGTGAATTATAATGTGATTGTGATTTGATAAGGATGGTTGGCACTCAATGGAATAGGCTACAATACAATGTTCTGAAGCGCAATTGACTGAATTGATATTTAAATAATATAGTTGTAAGATTTCCTCTTTGTTTGAGCGTTTTAATTTCAAGAAGAACTAGCGTTCTTCATATTTTTTTTACATTAGTAATAAAGTTTCGTATTAGTCAATTGGCATGCTTGGAATAGGAATCCTGTTTTGGACGGAAACATTTAGTACAATCACAACCTTGACAAAGACACGTACGATGTATGCGAAGATCTGTCACGTGTAGGGATGAAACCTGCGACCACTATTGCCTGTATTACCTTGCTGTGACCACTGCGCCTGCTCGTCGACAAACAAATAGTCAGATATAATATATTTAAGCAATATGCATAAAAAGAAATGTTATATTAAACAACAAAAAAAAACATAATTTTTAATATACCATTAATTATTTTTACTTTGTAATATCAATTAATGTATAATAATTAATCTCTGACAAGATTATTATCGACAACAATAGTATTATTCGAGTTGTGATCGAATATTCATTAATTAAAAAAGAAAAAAGAAAAATAATGATATAATAATATTTTCATTGTTAATAAATAATTAACAATGATAAAGTTGTAATTAATATTGTTTTTTATCTTACATAAAAATAAATATGCATGAACTATAACTTCGTTCGAACAGATCGATTGTTCTTTTAACAATACACATAAATTATATTGATTTACGACGTTATATATTACATTTTAAATCCGAAATGCATATGCGTCAAATTGAGCAAGTGGCTTGCACGCACGCATTCATTTATAATTATTGCGTATGCATTTATTTCATAATGATAATGCATTTATGCAATGTAATGCATAATTATTCTTGTGGGATCCCTCAAAAATATGTTTCTTATAATATAGCTTACAAATTTTCGCGAGCTGCATCATAGTCATGCTACCACTCAGACCCCCCCACCCCCTCAGGAGCTCTGGCTACCTTACCACAGGAAAACAAAACTACTTGGTAGTAGTATTTGTCGTTTGTGCGATTGGTTATAGATTTAAGTAAGAATTCTTGTTGCTGTGCTTTATCTTAATACAAATCTATACTAACATTATAAAGTATATATAAAAAAAGATTATTTGAACGCAGTAATCTCAGGTACTTACCGGTTAAAATTGAAAAAAAATAATAATTATTTTGTGTTAGAGAGCCCATTTACCGGGGAAGGTTAAAAGACTTACTTAAATTGACGGGTGTTAATTCGGGTGTTAGTAAATGTATATTTAGTTTGAGACATATTTTTTTGTCGTTGCTAACACATGTTATCCGATACATCTTTTTGTCGTATTTTTGGGTGATGAAGTTTCATTAACATAATTACCGACACAATGATTGCATGTATTCCAAGTTTAAATTTTAGGACGAAATAATGTTTCCAACATTGTTGAGTGTAGATTTATATCGTGTAATGCATTTGCAGATTAACAAACCGTTTGCGCGTGGCTTTAGACCTCTCCAATTTCAACGTGACGCCACAGTTTCGTTACGATATTCCCATAATGAATAGCACTTCGGCTACATTTGATAAACTATATTTTGTTTTATGTTCCACAATTTTGTTTTATTCGTTGAAATCATTCGATTGTTGTATAATGTAGTTATTGGATTTTTAGTGACGAATTTTTGAAATAAAACTTTTTTTTACGCACGCTTGTCTTGCGGAGTAAGCGTTAGCGTACGAGAGCGTTATGAAAAGTGTGATCGGTCGAGGCAAACGGAAGTTGAGAGGGAGATAGAAGTTAGATGGAGCTAAAGATGTTTTGATTCACTTGTGTGGTCTGAAGCACACTCGTTTTTAATTTTTCATTTGTAGTTTTGATTTTGTTATGAGATTGAGAGTATTTTATGCGATATTAAATTAAAATTGTACTGAATTATAAGTTCTTTACGTAGCAGTACATTCAAACGGTTACAGTGATCTTTTATTAAAATTATGATTTCATATTTGTTATTAATATGCACGACTGGTCTATTGAGCGTTATTTAAATATGTATTTATTAAGAAACGATAGTCGTTGTTTACGTTCAACGTAAAAAAATGATCTTTGATAAAAGTAGCGAGTTTTACTTTACTCAGTTAGAATAAAGTAGAAAAATTTGTCTATTTTTAAACCCACCTGAATTCTCTATCATTACATCATTACATCCTATACAGTCCACTGCTGGACATAGGCCTCCACAAGTTTACGCCAAAAATAACGTGAACTCATGTGTTTTGCCCATAGTCACCACGCTGGGCAGGCGGGTTGGTGACCGCAGTACTGGCTTTTTCGCACCGAAGACGCTGCTGCCCGTCCTCAGCCTGTGTATTTCAAAGCTACCAGTTGGATGGTTATCCCGCCACCGGTCGGCTTTTTAAGTTCCAAGGTGGTAGCGGAACAGTGTTATACCTTAGTTGCCTCTTACGACACCCACGGGAAGAGAGGGGGTGGCTAAATTCTTTAGTACCGTAGCCACACAGTACCTCTCTCTCTACATAAATTCTCTATACATAAAACTTTCTTGTGTTCAGATAAGAGTTACTTAGCATGAAATAATAACTTATAAATCCTCAATCAGTCTTCTCATAACGTAATAACGTTCATAATATGAAATAAGGGATCATCTATCAAACAGTTTATTATATTTTGTTATAAGACTGAATGTATAAAAAAAGTTTTTATTTAAATATTATAAGTAGTTTGTATAAAACTGAATCTCAATAAACTTCAGCGTCACGTAACGCCTGTAGCGCTGTCGGATATCGATTTACGAAGCAAATTTTATTCAGATCTTCGCCACTTTTACATATACGTAATTGATAATCCATATTTCTGCTACCTTTTGGAATATTGAAGAGGCTCGGTGCGAACACGAATCGGAAATCTAAGTCAAATAGAAATCATATTTTTAAATAATTTTGGTACTATTATATAGGTACTTTAGGTAGGTTTTGTTTTGTGTTTTACGATGACTGAAGTTTCTGTTTTAATATTTTCTATTCTATCCTTCATCGCGATGATTGTAGATTAGGCTTAGAAGAATCGAAAACAAACTAAACAGTTACAAAAAAAAAATGTCAGAAACAGAAAAATTTAACCTAAAAATCTTTGTTATTAACATTATTTTAAGCCTATAATCAGCTTAATCTATACTAATAAATGAAGAGCCGGTTTATTTGTTCGGTATAACCGAACAAAACTGAACTGTGAAAACTACTGAACCGATCGAAATAAAACTTACACCCTAAGATGCAGTGTGTTTCGGAAAAGGGTTAAGTATATAATATGTTGGTGATTACTTATTGTGTAAAAAAATATGGACGGAGAGAGGTCGCTAGTCTTACTATAAGACACAAGTTTCTGTATGTTACTGCTAAACGTTTGTATGTAAAACGGAACGTAGACCTTTCTCAGTAAAACTTTATGAAGCAAACTTCGATAAAGTCAACAAGGAACTGCTGTGAAATCTAAACAAATAAGGCGTTGGTTAAATTAATACAAGCGGTCTATAGTTGTGATAAGCGATCCGTTAGCGTGCTTCGAAGCAATACCGCTTAACTGTAGGTCATTGGCATTCAACGTAAACGAACAAAATTGTTTTGTAAGACATTTTTTTGGAAGTAAATAATTTAAAATAAGCTTTTAGATAAATATGTCTGACTTAATTAGCAATAGCATTACTAACAGTCATTAATACATATATTATAGCTAGAATAGAAAGTCTTGAACATAGGTTAAAATTATAAAATAATGTACTAACATCTTATTCCTTAAGCGAGATACTGGCAGGAGTGCCGCCAAGATAAATAAATAACGTTGCAAAAATGAAACTATTCATTGCATTTGACTGCAAAATTATCCATTTGAATGTTCCTATGGTTTTTATTTCCGTTAATTTATTGATTTATATCAAAGTTCAAATTTTTCTGTCACGCGTATAATAAAGTCCTTGAGTATAATTTAGGTTCACTATTGTAATAAATGGAGGTACGAAATCCTCTTCTGTTCACAGCACGTCACTGTAATTATCTTTGAAATTGCAACAGCAACAACGGCAAAGTTCCCTAAATGCACTGTATAATCCAACATTACGCTTCGTTTGAGTTTAAGATCGGATGCCTTGAGATCTGCCTTTATGGCGTGAATGACGATAGGTAAGATTGTAGATTTAAGATTTTAGGAAGATTTACGATTTATGCCCACAATAAAACTGTAATCGATGTCTGCATACTTTATATATCTAGGAAAAATAACTTAAATGATCTTTAAAAGAATAACAGAAGCAAAGACATATTTTTTTGACGTTTACTCTTAAAGAATTGATTTTCATATAAGGTCCCCGGTATGAAAAAAATATGAAGAGTAAAATATACCCAATGAATGACTTCGTTACATTTTTGTGCGCCATCTATCAATGGCGTTATTTGATTCGTTTTTATTTTTTTTATTTTTTTATACTAAGGATATACATTCACGGGCTTATGAACCCATGTCCTTTTTTATACATGCAATTTTTTTTTATTTTTTTTATTTCAAGGTAGGCGTTACTCCGCAACATCGCTGTTTAAGTAAGACTAACTTAATGTCTATAAAAGAGACATGAGTCCACCGACCGGTTCTTATTCTAATGTATGGTACAATTTCTGTTTTTTTTTTCTTTATTATTATTATTATTTTTTTTTTTCCTTATAATACTATACTTATATCTAGCTTCTATTTGATTCGTTTATATACCATTTGATATGGTATCAATCTTTTTCTTAGACTAATAAGCCTTTTTTGTGCCTATTTAGGCAGTCGATCTGAAGGAGTAAACTCCAGTCGTGCGTCAGAGCTGACACACACAATTTTTTTTTCTGTTTGCCTCTACGATTGATGAGATTTGTTATAAGAACTACTTCACGTAATAATGATATAGTATTGAATATATATAATTTTAACGAATAACAATCAACTGATAAAAAACTTAAAAAATAAATCAAGATCGCAAATGGATGGAAGTAGAGGAAATATAAATAAAACTTATATAGAATATAAGCAGGATGTCATATGAAATAGTTCCGCTCAGCGAACGCATAGTTACGAGGGTGTAGTAAATTTCCTTTTTAAGAGACATCGTATGATTATATTTGTGTACACTAGTATACTAGGTACATTTGTTATGATATATATATCTGTGACACTATTTTATCGATCAATTGGTTTTGCCTGTAACATCCTGCTGCTGGGCATAGGCCTCTTATTCAGGTGTTTATGTTAACAACTGGGACCGCTTAGCGAGTTCTCTGAGGCACAGTGGGAAGGCCCACAAGGACAGATGTCCTAACTGAAAAGAGATATTTGTATATATACAAACCTCAAGCCACCGAGTTTAGACACTTACATGGTACACGCACCAGAGCGTTTGTTTTTATAACTATTTTGAAAGATTATTTAATTAAAAATTTAAATATAAAATCAAACAACCTCATATACTCTATCTCGTAACACATAAATCACTTATCAAGCTGTCAACGAAGAAAATATATAGAAAATTCATTCAATTATCTTATTATTTATATATCTTATAATATTTTTCTACTGACGTTCTTCAAAAGTGAAATATTGTTCCACTCACATAGGGAATTATGATTTGAGGTTTATCTAACGCGTCGATCGCTGTGCGGTGTTTTAGGAATCTTAAATCCGGTTCTCGTTGTGTCGTTGCGATAATTTATCGTTTTAATAAAACTGTAATGATATCGTAACAATAAATTTAATATCTTTTTTAAATATAATGACACTAAAAATGAAAGAAAACTCAATTATATAATTAAAAATGATAAGTATATATTTTTTATATTTAGATATATTTTGGAATAAGCTATACGATCATTGTAACAATAGATGTAGAACTTCCTTCATTTGCTTCATTATTTAAATATGGTTAAATTTTGGAATTGGAGGAAAATGTGTTGTTTAATGGCCTATTCTCCGTCAACCATCCCGACATTTAACAAAGACGGTAAGATTGACTGACCTGTTGGCGCAGTTATCAATGACGACTTTTTGCTTAATTTATTTAATTAAAATAAGTTTACCAGTCGGTAAACATTATTACAGTAAGCCTACATTTTTTTACGAGAAAATAATAATCAAGGTACCTATTTTAGAAACAGACGGCCATATTTCTCTTATATCATGTTACATAAAATAGTACTTCTTAATTATTACAATGTCATATAAACGGATTTATTTGAAAATCAATAAACAAATAAGTACTATATATGTTGTGAACTACCGAAATCCGTTTATATCACATCGTACACTTAGAAAAGAAGCATATTTTCTTTGAAAGTTCTAATTTTGCGTGAAAATTGTAGTACATAATGAAATATAATGGGTACGTTATCTAATGGGTTAGAATGAACCATTATCAGGACAAGCTTCAAGACCTACGGATTAACCTTATTTGTTAAATAATAAAGTATCGTTACGATCAGGTGTCAACCGGCTTTTAGTTTAAGCAACACATAAAACGGTTACTCCGTGTTATTTATCGCGTTTTTTGTGAAAGAATAAAATTTATAAGCTCTTAAGCCTCTGTCTCTGAGAGATAAAAATACTTGTAATGTTCTTGAGATACTTAATGCCTTCGTAAAATGATTTAATGCGTTGCTTGTTCATCGTGTGTAACGGAACCTAAAATTAGAAAAACGGATAAATAAAATAATATTGTACATTAATAAATATTTTATTATTATTTTTTTTTTTGTATCAAAACATAACGTTACATACATTGTGAATATTGTAATGGAAGGATTATGCTATGGTTTAAATATGAACAAAAATAATAGATATTTGTATTTCAATAAATTCTGGTCGTTGATGTATGTTAATAACGTTTCTCTTTTACGCTATTTTTTTGCCTGTCCTTGCACATTAACAGATTACGCTTCAGCCTGTAATATCCCACTACTGGGCATAGGCCTCTTTCCCCATGTAGGAGAAGGATTAGAGCTTAATCCACCACGCTGCTCCAATGCGGGTTGGCGGATATATTCCCTACTATGAGTAGCGATCGCTATCAGGTGTACATGATAACAACCGGGACCGACGGCTTAACGTGCTCTCCGAGGCACGGTGGGGAGACCCCACAAGGACTGCACAAACACCCAGACCACGGCAAACACCTGTATGGCCAATACAAATGTTTGTCATGTGCGGGGATCGAACCCGCAACCGCCAGCGCAACAGGTACAATCCATGGCTTGCGCCAACTCGGTGTCATTAACAGATTATTTATGAGTTATGCATAGTCATATACCTAATACATATTATAGTTGTATTAAAACTTTACATTTGAACCTAATTACTTTCATACCACACATGACAAACTATGCACAAATAAAGCATCATTGAACAACGCTTCTCATTAATCACATTTTCCGCTAGTTGGTTAAAATGTAAATGATTATAATATTCAGTTGAACAATGATATATGAAAGAGTGAATATTTTCATTTGAGTCTTTGTATTTTGGTTTGTTATTACGATTTACCAGAGTTGTTTTGAGACGTAATGAACTGCTCGCAGTTTTGTGATTAAACGTGAATTGTTCATTGTTCGTGTGTGAGCAACACGAGGTATGTCGGTGATGTTTAAATATTGTTGTAATTTTGTGTTATTTTACGAGATAGTTGTACGTTGTATTGTAACGTACATATACAGGTTTAATGGTAACGAGTAGAAATTATTATGTTGTAATGTTTGTTTGTTTTTAATCGAGTCCAAAATAGGAAAATGTATTTCAAATCGATTGTATTTTTTTTTATCGAAAGGTTGTGCGTTTTATGTGCTCCCATTGAAATTTTAATGAGATCTGACAACTATTTTTCGACTACCTTTTCGTCGATCGTGTAATATAATCAAATAGATTTTTACCAGGTTGATCGATTTTGATAATTCTTTTTTTTTTATCGAAAACTGATGCTAAAAAAAAGCTGAGACTATTTTTTCGCCTATCTGCGTCGTATTACGTTATCATAAGATAAGTTTTTTCTCTTTCTTATTTGTTTTTCTTTTGCGTTCACTTTGTCCTGTTATAAATTATTTACTGTGTTTTTTCTGTAAAATTTTAACTTGATGCAGCATGTTTTATTTTCACAAATAAATTTATTATTATTATTATTGTTACGTTGACGCCGCGTTGGCGCAACGGTTACAGTCATGGATTGTACCTGTTGCGTTGGCGGTTGCGGGTTCGATCCCCGCATATGACAAACATTTGTATTGGCCATACACGTGTTTGCCGTGGTCTGGGTATGTGTGCTGTCCTTGTGGGTCTCCCCACCGTGCCTCGGAGAGCACGTTAAGCCGTCGGTCCCGGTTGTTATCATGTACACCTGATAGCGATCGTTACTCGTAGTAGGGAATATATCCGCCAACCCGCATTGGAGCAGCGTGGTGGATTAAGCTCTGATCCTTCTCCTACATGGGGAAAGAGGCCTATGCCAGTAGTGGGATATTACAAGCTGAAACGATTATTGTTACACGTCGATGTAATTGAAGAAGGTTTTTTTCGTTTGCGAAAAAATAAACTTATGTTTAGACTGCGTGTTAGGGATGATATTGATGTGTTAATGGTTGTGGTGTATTATTTAAAATATATACAGATGTTGTATAATATAAATGTACATACATTGTACATACTTACATACATACTCAATGGTAGAGTTCTTTTGTGTCATGAGTCGTAGATTCATTTTTTAAATAACTTTTACAATTATTATTATTTTTATTAATTCAAACTCTCGAGAATAATGTACATTAATAGAACACAAAGATAATATGATATTATGTGTATTGACTATATTTTTTTGATAATTTCACATAACTTTGATGAACTTGTCTAGACAAAGTCGATAAAATTATGTATACTAAGTCTTCTAAGCATAAATTACAAATTTAGCATCCGATTTTTATACTCTAAGACCATTGTCTCTTTTTCTCTAAATTGAAACATTACGTCATTGTGAGTACGTTTCAAAATATAAATAAAATCAATGTTGTTAACCCTGATATGAAAGAACAAATAAACATTCCATACCGTTATTCACTCATTTCAATAAGTTTCAAATTATAATCTCTGATTTTCCCAATAGTTGACATGTACAATATTTTTATTCAATTACTGTCAATATTAATGTCAGTAATGTACGTCAGACTAATTAAAACAACTAATTTATGGTTTTCGCTTGCTAACGTAATAAATTGGTGTTCTAAATTGTATTTAATTTATAACAATGATACGACTTTTTCGTTATAAATGCTCAACGTTTTGGATATTTTACCATAGTTGCTGTAAGGTATCCGAAATTTCATCTAAAAAACTTAATAAACCGCGATAAAATCCGAAAAATTTGTTTCATTAAAAGGAGTCAAATTCGCGTAAACATATGATAATGATAGCTGGTAGTAGGCATATACTCAAATAATAGGAGCAGATACAAAAATGAAATGAAAGGCATTTATTTGAGACAAACACACTGCTTACAGACATAGCTATCGAATGTCAATTCGAATAAAAAAAAAAATAGAATATGATATAAAAAAACCGTGTGGTATCGTGGGACACCAGATAGGAACGAAGTTCCTTATTGTAAAATATTAATTTCAGGTTTTATTCGAGGTATAAAGAAAATGATTATTCGGGTATACATTTTTTATTATGATTTTTTTATCGACATAAAAATTACTTTACAAAATTATCTTCATTACTTTATTTTATTTACAATGATTTATAAAAATATATAAAGTATATCGAATGATATAATCATAATAGCAAACTGCAATAATAATATCAGTCATCATGTAGACACTGTAGCCATCGTACATAGACTATACTTAAAAATCTTAAGCTTTTTTTTTTAAGTTATGGATGATTTTGCCGGCTAAGGTACCCCGCCGCAACCCATAAGGAACTTCGTTCCAAAAATAAGAATTTATGTTCAACATAAAAAGAGAAATTAAAAAAAAAAAACAAAATACAACATTTCATTACAAATGTAGACATAAATGTAATTGTAATAGGCTGATGCTGAAATAATAATTATAATTAATAATCGCTTCACATTCAACGGATCCCCCAGTAAAATTTTCTCCTGCGTTGGGGGTCCGGAAACATATACAATAGACCACGACTATCATCTATATGAAAATATAAATAATCAGAACATTTATTTTCCTAACATATGAGTGTCTGTACAGCAGTTGAACCCCTACAAAAAGAAGGGACAGTAAGATCTCTGTTGAAATACAGAAAATAGCTACCCTAAAAGTGACAAAAGTTTAAAATGATGTAATTTAACGTTATTGTAAACATAATCGAGTATTTATTATAAGTTAAAAGGGAACCAAAAACACTAATTATTTGGCATTTTAATCGAAAATCTCATTAAATCTCTCATGATTACAACGCACACGTTCTTATTTGTTTTTATCACTTAATTAACGCTGTTTGCGAGGTCGTACAAACATTGAGTGATAATTACGATGCGATCTGATTAAATGACCGTAACTGTACTTATGTCTCATTTAAATCAATGCGTTTAATACCTCAGAATAGAAAATTTAATGGAAATGTTGTGCGTGTTTATGAAATACCAATGTATATTGATTTCTCTTATTATGCAAGGCTAATAGTTTTGCTGCTGTTTTGCGTCAAATTAAGTGGGATTATTTTTGGTCAATGAATATAATTTGGGATGTGAATTTCACGGTAATAACTCATTTTAAACGTGATCAATTTGACCAGTCGAAGTAAGGCCTTCTGACAGGCGTTTTAATTTACGATACAATTCAGCCTGTAACATCCCACTGTTGGGCATAGGCCTATTTCTCCATGTAGGAGAACGATTCCCACTCGGAATGGGAATTATAATGATGACGCTTACGCTTTAGCCTGTAATAATATGCCACTGCTGAGCACAGACCTCTTTCTCCGTGTAGTGTGTGTCATAGCTTAATCTACTACGCTGCTCCAATACGGGTTGGCGGATATTCTCTACTATGAATAACGATTGCTATCTGGTGTACATGATAATAACCGGGGCCAACGGCTTAACGTGCTCGCCGGTAGAGAGACTGAATAGGAGTGCACAAACACCCAAACCACGGCAAACATCTGTATGACCAATACAAATGCAACTACCAGCGCACAAACCAGGGCTGTGGCCGTTGTGCCAAAGGATCCGAATATAATGATATAAATACTACTTTTAATCTAAAAATTCGTGAAAATTTATATGTATACGAAATTAAATGGAAAACCCACGAGGTATGACTAGTGTATATACCTTTATGACTATCTCATACAAGTCTGGATCATAATTACATATATTCGTAATTGTATTAAACCTCATTGTTCGACATATTGACTGTTATTGTTCAAACGATTTGAGCAGACGTATTTATCATGTATATAATTAATCTGTGATTTTAATTGTAAGTCGAGTTTTCGTTTGTAAAGCAAAATTATTGTATTTTGTTTGTAATTGTAATTTAATTTCGGTTCATTGTTCATTGCCTTACAGTTGAGTAAGTAATTGCTTGCATACACTCACATGCTTTTGCTTAATTAGCTACATAAATATATATAAAAATGAATGTTTGTCTGTATGTCCTTTAAATAATCGTAAATTATGCATTTGATCATGTCATGATCTTCAGCAAAATGTTGTGCCCACAAAGGTTTCTGAGTTAGTAGAACCAAAAAAAGCGTAGCAACTCGCGTAGGCTACAGCTAGTAATCTTAATATATATAAATCTCGTGTCACAATGTTTGTCCGCGAACTCTTAAACTACTTAACCAATTTTAATCAAATTTGCACACCGTGTGCAGTTTGATCCAACTTGAAAGATAGGGTATATTTTGTTTTGATATATGTAATTATTATATTTAAGAAAAAAAAAAATAAGGCGATACGAAGTTTGCCAGGTCAGCTAGTATAATTATATAAATTACGTGTCCCGTTGTTTTTCCGCGATGGGCTCCTAAACTACTTAACCGATTTTAATCAAATTTGCACACCGTATGTAGTTTGATCTAACTTAAAAGATAGGCTATATTTTATTCTCATATATCTAAACAATAAGGTGGCACGAAGTTCGCCAGGTCAGCTAGTATTATATAGTAATTACGATAACATCGTATGCGGTAACATACACAATTATAACATGATCACGGTTCAGGTTGTAATATCCCACTGCTGGGCATAGGTTGGTTAAAAGTAAAATAATTCTACTTTCAACTAGTGTGAGTTAGGCAACTAAAGTTCATGAAGATGCGCTGTGTTGACAACAGGGGTAAGTTCAACAACGCGTTTATGTTGCTACTGGAGCTGCAAACGTCTTTGAACTATAGTAACCGCTTACGAAAAAAGACATAGTTGTTTTTTAGTATTATCTAATGGTATAAAAAAGCTTGAAATTATAACTATATTAGACATGCTTAGAGAGTTAAACCTTAGGTCAATTGTATGTAATATATGAATAGAATATTATTAGAAGCGGAGTCGTAATTACAATGGTAATTACGACTACAGCTTGGTTAGCTGTGTCTTACCGATAAAGTTTGAATTCAATCGTACTGACCCTAACTGCCCACGCAGTTGTAAGTAGGATGACAATATGTTCTTTATATGAGGGGATAATTTAATATATTTATACCAGGTTATCTATAGAACGTATAAGCTCTATACAGAACGTATACAGCTGTACATACATATAAAAATAATTACAGTCTTTATATATATATATATATATATATATATACATATGTGTGTACTTGAAATATGGTGTATACTTTGTTGGTGTTCTATGAATAAATAAATATAAATTTCTATCGATACATGTGAATGTTTCTTATAATAACATAGCAGGATGTCAAGGTATTCTAATAGTGTGGTAAAGATCTTCAAATAAGTTTAATATTCCTGAACAGTAGAGTTGATGATGAAACAGCTGATGATGACAGATGAGATCACAGCTAGATAATACTGTTTTCAAGCAGTATTGTGTTCCTGTTGGTGAGTAAGGTGACCAGAGCTCCTGGGCTCCAGATTGGGGATTGGGTCGGAAACGCGCTTGCGATACTTCTGGTGTTTCAGGCGTCTATAAGCTACGGTAATCTCTTACCATCGGGTGAGCCGTACGCTTGATTGCCGACCTAGTGATATAAAAAAAAAAACACAAAATATTTGGAGTAAAAAAAAGCGTACTCGAAGTAATGTTAAAAGTTGTATTGCTAACAATCGAGCTAAGTTGTTGTTGAGAGTGTTAATCGAAATTTTTTCAAAGGTAAATACTGTCCCTTTGTTAGTATAAGCTAGGAATAATAATGGTTAATATAAAATGAAAAAGAATGCAAGGTATGCAGAAGAATTACGCATACGCATACGTATTCATAATCTAACATCCCACTGCTGGGCATAGGCCTCATTCTCCATTTAGGAGAAGGTTTGTTGGTTAATCCACCAGGCTGCTCCACTGCAGTGAAGAATAATTACTAAAATATACTTAATATATTTTTTTTAAATATCATTGTCACCCTAGAAATAACATGGAAGTTAAAGCAGTACCAATTACATTACTATCCAGCAATGAAAACTTAGTACATGCACTTTATGGCGATGTACATAAAGGGGATTATGGAATACATTTTTGCTGCATATATTTAAATGGAAGCTAAATGGTTTTAAATGTCAATGGCTTTTAATAAACGATAATTATCTGTAGTCATTGCAAGTAAAATTAGAATATAAATGCTATGTGGATAATGTTGATATTTCGTATTTAAATGGCTAGTGTGGTTGATTACAGTTCAACTTTGATTTAAGCACTTCTGTGCTAATCATTGATTTTAACGTTAGTAAAGGTACAAGTTTTTTGATGAGAATTTCAGACAAGCTAGCAAGCGAGTCTTCGTCTTCAAATTTATCTAATATATAAAATTCTCGTGTCACAGTTTTCGTTGCCATACTCCTCCGAAATGGCTTGACCTATTTTGATGAAATTTTTTGTGCTTATCCGGTATCTATGAGAATCGGCCAACATCTATTTTTCATCCCCCTAAATGTTAGGGGTAGTCCACCCCTAATTTTTTTTTTATTTTTTAGGCAAAATTTTTAATTTCTATTTTTTTATGATACAACATTAAAAAATACATTCAACCCTAAATTTTCAGCCTTCTACCACCGAACCATATTTTTAAATAGCGTTTAGCGGCAAGACAACGTTTGCCGGGTCAGCTAGTTTTCTATAAATTTATTTTCTAAAAATATTCTGACATTTGGAAAAAATTAAATCTAAGGCTGTTAAATCAATGTAAATTTTTTCAAACGCTTTGCACGAAAATATTACACATAAATATTGTAAATATTGTAAAGCCTGCAGAAAAATCATTGGCGTGGTTTAAATTGCCGCCAACTTTGAAAATAATGAGGCTGTCTGGTCTCCCTCATCAAACTAAACTTCACTTATCTATCAATAAAAGAAGGTTCATTAAATATTTCTGCATCGTGTGACCTCCTAATGGGTGCGTCGAACTCCGAAATACAGTTACAATAATTGAAGCGAAAAAAGAGAGCTGTCTGGAATATTTTATTTATGTCGAGACATGAGCTAGTTTTTTATTGTATCTTAATGGTTCATTCGATAATAATTAAAATATGTAACTTTTTGATAAATCAAAAATATATCAGACTATATAATTATATTGAAACAGAAAATATTACTTACATAGAAAATATTTGCGTTAATCAATTTAAAATGTAACTCCAAAAGAGAGAGGGAAGATAATCACTCACGGTAATAAATACTTGTATTTGCTAGCAAACGAAAAAAAAAACCGACTCCAATTAATTACATCGACAAGTAATACAACGTAAGTAGACGAAAAAATTAACGAATGCACTAGTCGTCATTACGATTTTCAAGGGTTTCCCTAGATTTATCTGGGATTAAATCATCAGATCCTGGTTACCTTATCATGGTACCACTCTTGGGATATCTCCTTTCCAACAAAAAAGGAATTATCAAAATCGGCTTATAAACGACGAAGTTATCACCGAACATACATAAAAATTATATATACGGTCGAATTGAGTAACCTCCTCCTTTTTTGGAATCGGTTAAAAAGTTGTTATTCTGTAAATGTTGCGATGCGAATCTGAATGTTTTTGTTTTTCTGCCAAGAAGATTAACAGAAAGATTATTTTTGCAATATCGATAGACAGACAGATATAATATAACATAATATATACGCTTCAGCCTGTAATATCCCACTACTGGGTATAGGCCTCTTTTCCCATGTAGGGGAAGGATCAGAGCTTAATCCACCACGCTGCTCCAATGCGGGTTGGCGGATATATTCCCTACTATGAGTAACGATCGATAAGCCGTAGACTTTCGTAGCCGTTGTAGACAATCGCTACGATACTAAAGACATGTTACGGTCTCGTAGAAGTGCTACGAAAGTGGTTACATCAGTTGATTATTTAGAGAAATCGAATTTTAATGACCTTGGACTCTTAGCGTATTAGTTTTACTACTAAATAAATAAAATACTTTCTTTATGCTTCCGTCTGTAATATCCCATTACTGGGCATAGGCCTCTTTTCCCATGTAGGAGAAGGATCAGAGCTTAATCTCCTACGCTACTCCAGTACGGGTTGGCGGATATATTCCCTACTTTGAGTAGCGATTGCTATCAGGTGTACACGATAACAACCGGGACCGACGGCTCAACGTGCTTTCCGAGGCATGGTGGGGTGCCACAAGGACTGCACAAACGCCCAGACCACGGCAAACACCAGTATGGCCAATACAAATACAATATAACATTTAAATTACCATAGAATACGAGGTAAATTAAAAAATAAATAAGAACTTCAAAACTTAGAACTTAACGAGTAGGAACTAGCAATGACAACGATTCACATAATCTGCTCTTGACAATAATTATGTTTCATATAATTATTGTCTTTCACTTAAATTTAATTGACACATGACTAAACTTATAGTGATTAATAATGAAACTAGATGCGATATTATATACTCTACAAAAATAGTCTCAATTACTTTTGCCCTAAAGTCCATAGTCCAACTTGGGTAGTACCTCGACAATTGGGGCATTTTTGTGTTCCTGTTGGTGAGTAAGATGACCAGAGCTCCTGCGGGGAATTGAGGATGAGGTCGGCATAAAAATGAAGCATAAAACATGTATACTGCTTAAAAAGCGTAAGCGACGCGTTTTGCATGGCGCTTACGACCTTTTTCACAAGACCGTGATCATCCTCGATAGAATAAAGTGCAACGATATACCTTGTTACTCGTACTACCTCTTCGTGTATGAACTGCACACACACTTTTTTTGACTGTTAAAGTATATGTTATCTACGTAAGCATTTTTACACTTTCATTAATTTTATTTGTCATATTCTCTTTTCAAGCTATATTGTGACGTCTGTATTATTAATGCCTATACGTAGATGCGTATGTCGACGAATACACATTTTGCTTCGTTATAGATGGATTAAACCGCTTCATCCTCAGTTTTTTTCGACACGAAATTTAATTTTTAACTAAAAGTTTGCGAGTTTGGTACAAGCTGTAGGCTACAATTAGAGGGTACAAATAGCTTAATGGATAGTAAGAGACTCTAGACAGGTATTGACCTATTAGTTATCATCAAAGGGCAGTTTCGTATCCTTAAGTGCATTCTGTTGAATTTGATTTCTGGACGTTTTCTGTAAATATTTAATTTTTAAATACCACGCAATAAATACTGCACCATATATTAAAGCTGATACTGAGGGTTTAATTTTTCGAATATGGGTATAAAAATTACAAAATTTGTATTACAGGAACTTAGAACTTTTTAATCATAACTAAAATTAAAAATTGTAAAGTGATGATTTGACGCGGACTGTCCAGTGTGGAGTGAAGAGCGCGCTGCCTTATCGGCAGTTGTTGGGATGGATCTCTCTCTGTCGGCTTTAATTGTGGTCGACGGTGAGGAAAAATGGATTGCAGTTTCCTCGAAGCGGCAGAACGGAAGCGAGAACAAGATCCAAACTCGCTCCCGATTCGTCGCGGAAGGCGCGGTCGGTGACGCAGGGCCTATCTGCCCAATATGCCGCGGTAACGGCGGACCAGCGGGCGATAGATCGAGGGATGTATCGTCCTCATTGCACGGTCCTGAGAAGGGAGTTGAACTTTGTGTTCGAGGGAGCCTCTCAGGAGTTACTAATCGCGATGAGCTGTTAAGGCAACCGCTAGCGGTATTGCGGAAGTACAACCACGTCTCCGTGATTCCGCCCAGGCGTGTCGAAGGAACATCCCAGGGGTTTTAGTCCGTGCGAATCGGACATACCCTCCAGCTCCCCCGGGCTGGAGGCATCCGATAGGGATTTCCTCTGGCTAAAAAAAGTATATTTTTAATATAAAAACCAATACAGGATATTTTGTTTAATTTAACATGCTAAATTCAAGAATTCAAATTCAGTTTTTTTTATGGAGTGTCAACGGGTTTGTTGATCAATTTTATATTACAATAGCAACGATAATAACTAAAGAAGGTAACACGATAAATCATGTAAACATGAAATGTTACTAAGACATAAGTTTATGATTTACGCCACACATACAACGCAGCACTGATTTCCCTAAAGTAACGTACTATTAAAGTTTGATTGCGGAACAGGACCGACTTAGTACATAGAAGAGTGTAATGCATAATATATTATAACCGGTTTTACTATTCTAGTTCTAACGTTCTTACTGAATAGAAACGTTTCATCTGCGTGTTGTCATATCTCCTTATTAACAATTTATGTGCCCGTGTGTATGTCTGTCTATTGGTGCATGCATGCATGTGTGTTTATGTGTGTATGTTTGTGTGCGTATGTGAGTATGTGCGTGTGTTTTTTTAACACGATTAGTTTACGGCCCATCTGATGGTAAGTCGCTTCCAAAATCCTACCCCTGATTATCGCAGGGAGCTCTGGCAATCTAACTCACAACAGAAATACATCTTCTGTATGGTGTGTATGAGTGAAGAAGTTAAAATAAAACACGCAGTAAGGTTAGCGATTTGTCTCATACTTGGCATTTTGGAACAAAGTTTCAAGGGAAACGCTGTCCTAAAATAATTTTTAACAAAAAAAAAAACCGACTTCAAAAAGGAAACTAAAAAGTGAAAAATAAATTTACTTAGTACAAAGTAATTCGTATTTTGATTTAGTTAATCAGAAATGATTAAATAAATATTTTATAATTTTGAAGTCGGTGCCAAGTAAAACAATAACTACTCTAGTATCTACTCATAAGTTGTATTCAGTTTTCTTTCATAATTTGTTTCATTGACTATTAGGTTGAATACTGTTATTATTCTGTTATTGTTTTGACATTTCTAATAATATTTTTTGTACTTGTTTGTTGTGTGTGTGTTGTTTGTATTTGTGTTGTAGTATTTACTTGGCACCAACTTCAAAATTATAAAATATTTAGTTAATCATTTCTGATTAACTAAATCAAAATACGAATTACTTTGTACTAAGTAAATTTATTTTTCACTTTTTAGTTTCCTTTTTGAAGTCGGTTTTTTTTTTGTTAAAAATTATTTTATTTTACAATTTTTAGTGATGGGTAGACCTAATAAGGATGCTTTTTCTCTTATGTCGGGGTTTCGAAAACATACACAATACACAAGCACAAACACCCAGATCATGACAAACATCTATATGGCCAATACAAATGTCTCTCTTGCGCGGGGATTGAACCCACTAACGCCAGTGCAACAGCCGGTGCTGTGACCGCTGCGCTAACGCGTCGACATACTATGAGTAAAGTTCGCTATCAGGTGTACGTAATAACAACCGGGACTGAGAGCCCAGCGTGTTCTCCGAGGCTAGGTTGGGAGAACCACAAGGATTAACAACTAGACCAAAAATAAATATTTATATAAACATAAATATCCACTCCGAGCTGGAATAGAACCCGCGACCGTCGGTGTTTAGGCGCCGCCGACACGGCACATGCACCATTACATCAAAGCGGTCGTCAAACAGCAAAAGGTATAACTGCTGTAAATTGTTGAGAAATTCCCTCGAGTGTTTATGGGCTCCATCATCAAACCTGGTCCTGCGACACAGATGATCACACAGCAGGTAATTGCTATAAATCGTTGAAAAGTTCCCTCGACTATCTTTCGTCTCCATCATCAGACTGTAATGGCACTTGTAACTCATATGGGTGCAAAGTTCTCATCAATAGCAACGAATTAAGTTCAAACAGCAGGTAATTGCTATAAATCGTTGAAAAGTTCCCTCGACTATCTTTCGTCTCCATCATCAGACTGTAATGGCACTTGTAACTCATATATGTGCAAAGTTCTCATCAATAGAAACGAATTAAGTTCAAACAGCAGGTAATTGGTATAAGTCGTTGAAGAGTTTCCTCGACTATCTTTCTTCTCCATCATCAGATCGACTTCAGACCTTTATTAAATAGTAGTGCTTTATAGTACTTAATGAAAACATGATTAAATTTACTAGTCACCCTTACAATTTTTGAAAGTTTCCCTCGATTTCTCTGGGATCCCATCATCAGATCCTGGTTTCCTTATCATGGTACCAAACTATAAATATCTCCTTTCCAACAAAAAAAGAATTATCAAAATCGGTTCATAAACGAAGAAGTTATCTCCGAACATACATAAAAAAAAATATATACGGTCGAATTTAGTAACCTCCTTCTTTTTTTGAAGTCGGTTAATAAAAGACGATTATTTTTTTTTAAAATGATCTCATTGGAAAACCGCAGAATTTTACTTGATTGTTCTTTTCTTTTCAAAATTTTACAAAACGCCATAAATTGTCCACAGTTGCTTGAGAGGTTCCAACTCCGTGTGCCGAGAACTTATCCTCGTACTCCTATTACTCCGCTGTGCCCTCCCTTTCGCAAAACAACTCTGGGTGCCAACTCATTGGTACCGAGGTTATCCAGACTCCTTAACGAAACTAAAATCGACGTCTTTGCCGACTCATTTATCAAGCTCAGACGGGAATTGTGCGAGGCATGGACGAATTGTTGCTAAGGTCGCTACTTCTTATGTATGATTGGTGACTGTTGATTTTTATACATTTTAAATATGTTTTTTTTATATTGGAATGTAACGCTTTTTTTGCATGTGGTGTTCACCTTAAGAAATTGTAACACTTAGCTCTAAAGTATTTATTAAGATTAGGTTTACGTTATTGTGTAATTAGTGTTAACAATTACTGGTGATCCTAAATAAATAAAAAAATAAAAATAAAAAAAATAAAAAAAAGGTAACAAACAGTGAAGTTACACACGTCTAATTCCAATAGTTTGTTATATTATAGTCTAGAAACTCTTAAATTTCTATTGTAGATAACCATTTGATACATATATCGAACAATGTGAGCACGAGGCAATGTTTAAATAACTAAAGTTCTGGATTTCACAATGGAATTGGTCCATCAATATAAATTGAAGTTTTATGAAATTACCGAGTCAAGGGAACAAAAACAAATAGACTGTAGGAATGTTAATAGATTTTTATTTTTCGATAGCCTTATAATAATATTTATTTGGGTTATGTTAGCATCAATCTTTTGAATATTGTAAGAGATATATTACCAATTATAATATATCATTGTTAAAGGTTATTTTTATATAATAAAGTAAAATAGCAACCTAAATAAGTGTGTATATATCAAGCAAAGGAAAATAATTCTTTATTTTGAATCAAAGATTATCTTATAATCTGATCTTAGTAATTTGTTGCAAAATATTCTTCTTGAATGGATGTTGTATTTCATGCAAAATATTACCAATTTTGTATGAAAACTTAGTTTAATTTTTTAAAAGAATTACTGCGGAGTTTCTTGCTAATTCTCTGTCGAATTTTTATTTCGAATCGGTGGTAGCTTCACTTTTAACAATAATTCAAATTTTAATTTGTAAGATGACGATTTGATGGTGCTTTTGAAGCGTATTTGAATAAAGCTATTTTGATTTGAATGAATTTTAATAATGCTAAAGAGTTTAATCTTAGGGAATATAGGTTCAAATAAAAAAATTGTGTCGGATAGTCCATTCAGACGGGTCTTAGAGTGGAGACCGCGTCTTGGCAAACGTAGTGTGGGACGTCCTCCGGCCCGTTGGACCGATGATCTACGTAAGATTGCCGGTGTCGGCTGGATGAGGATTGCGGAAAACCGGGATGTTTGGCGCGAACTTGGGGAGGCCTATGTCCAGCAGTGGACTGCAATAGGCTAAGCTGACTGACTGGCTGACTGGATAGTCCATTTACCGCTGTTAGGCTATTAGGCTATATAATATGCTAGTACGATTTTTGTCCTCAAATTAACGAGGACGAAATCACAGCTAGTATACTTATAAAATGATTACATTCTTCTTTGAACGTAAGTGAATAATAAATAAAGCTTTACAGGCAACGATTCTCTCTTGTCTCCTACAAAGTACTTGCAATACCATCGGGAACTGTTTACGTTGTTTATTTTATTTGATAACAGATGGCGTTATTTGTCTTTTGAATCGCGCTTACACTTTTATAGCTAAGTTTCTATTATGACTTTTAAGCTGTTAAGTCTTGTTGAATGAGGACGAAAAATGATTGGTCAACAATCGCTCTGGTGTCGTGGTGCGTGTAGACACCTAAAACACCAGTGGTTTGCGGGTTCGATTCCAGCTCGGGATGGATATTTGTATTTGTACTGCTGTACAAATAGTTCTTTCCAGTTTGGAAGTCTGTCCTTGTGGGTCCTCTGTGTCTTGGAGAGCACGTTAAGTTGTTGGTCCCGGTTGTTAATACCTGATAGCGATCGTTACTAGGGAACATATCAGCCAACCGGATTAAGCTACAATCGTTCTCCAATATGGAGAAAGAGGTTATGCCCAGCAGTGGGATAGTACAGGCTGAATCGTGATCGTGATGATTGGTCATAAAATCGATTAGGAATAGAAATTTGAAACGAATAGTTTTTAGAATATAGGAATCGGGTAAAGAGCTAATGTTACTAGCTATTCTGGCGTCATAATTTTTCTCGTGAATATAATGAAACTTTACTTGACAATAACGTAGATAAAAAAATAATTAATCAATTTGGTGTAGTCGTTCGAAATTTATACGCGAATATACTTTTTGGGGATACGTATTTATTTATATACTAGCTGCCCGGACAGAATTCGTTCTGTCAAAAGTCAATAGAAAAATTTAAATTTAAAAAAAAAAATTCAATATTTTAAAATTTTTTTAGTATAAAAACATTCCGTGGGCCTTAAGGAACAAACAAAAACAAAATTAGCCGAATTGGTTGAACCATTCTCGAGTTATGTGCTTAGCAGCATTCATTTTTATTTATATAAGATTGAAAACTTATATTATAAATAGAATGAAGGATATGTTGATCGGAACTGGCGCCAACCTCAAATCATTTACCCGGTCGTTTCTCGAATGCTTTAGATTCTTTTCGTTCTTTGAGGTGAAAACAACGTTGTAAGGAATGTTCTTTTGTGACTATTGTAAGCAACATATGTTTCTTAAAATTCTGAGCCATGATTGTCTCACGTTAAAGTCCAATCTTTAAATAAATAATTAGACTTATATACCATTGTATCAATGATTTCTTTATAACAAACATATCAAGTTTTGTTATTTACACAACTGTTATTATATTTTAGAATATTAAAAAGGAACAAAAAAATCAAAAAAAAAACATTTATATAAAATTTCTGCCGACTATTCCGTTTTATCGGACGTTTTAAGGAGATTAAGATCGGTAAGCGAAAATCTCTAAAAGCTGCGAGAATTCCGCCGTGAGTCATTGTTCAGGTATTTTTTAGTCTTAGCTTATTCAGTAATCAAGGAAATTGCGACGCAGCGTTCAGAAATATCAACATTTGAGAAATTTTTTTCCGTTTCTCTTCTGGTCATGTAAAATTAACTTATCTGACCGCCAAATCCGGAAGCTGTCCGTACTTAAATTTCGACTTTTAAATTATTATTCTAAAGCCGAAATTTGTATCGAGACTCGCTTTAATTTTTTTTTTATAAGTACATTTGGATATTTTTGCTTGTTCTATAAATAATTTTACTGAACTAAGAATCTTAACTTTAATTTAGTTACGTGAAAGGCAAAACTACCCTTCGTTAGCTGTAACAAAATCAATAATGATCAAAAGCAAAACTAAAATAGAAATAAGCGTTTCACACTAAAAACCTCCAGAAGGGTATAATTTTTTGTCGGGGTCCGAAAACAGACAACATAGTCAAAAACGCTATGACTAGGATAAATTTATTTATGTTTTGTACAAATCTTTTGTTATAAATCAAAATTATTTAAAACGAACCTAGGTCAGTTATGATTAAATCAATAACAGATAAACACCTCCCACTCCACTAGGATTTATTCTTGTGTTGGGGGTCTAGAAACGCATACGATACACAAGCAAAAACGCGCAGACCATGACAATCATTTGTATAACGTATAACCAATATAAACGTGCGCCATAAGCGACGTGACCGTTGCGCCAACGCGTCGTCAAAAAAAATATTAGATCCTCGTTGCCCAAGAAAAATATTACAAATTATATTATGTTTATAAAATATTCGTTATAATAAGAAAAAACATGTTATATATTTTTTTAACATTATTAAAATATCGAATCAAAGAAACATCAAATGATTACATCTGAGTATTGCACAGACTGAATGCTACGGTCTAGACATGAGCCAGTGTCAATAAACAGCTCTTTACAGAATCAATCAGATTTTATATTAAAACATTTACATTACTGTGAAAGAATATTGAATACGTATAATTTATCGCTTTCATTCCCTCGCTTTTCTAGAATAATATTTTCTTTAACCATAATAACTTAATTCGACAGACTTTGAAACTATTGAAAAATAAGTTATGACAAATGAATTACATTTATATTGCTTAATTAATATAAACGACTGAGCCTGTAACATCCCATTGTTAGGCCTATGCCCATGTAAGCTAAAGATCGGAGCCTAATCCACCGTGCTGCTCTACTGGGGGTTGGTGGATATATTCCCTACTATGAGTAACGATTGCTATAAGGCGTATATGGTAACAATCAGGACCAACAGCATAACGTGCTTTCCGAGGCACGCTTGAGAGACCCATAACGACAAGCACCGAAACCGGAAACAAATATTTATATAAACACAAATATCCATCGAGCGGGAATCAAAGCCGCAAACTGTCGATAGTTAAGCGCATATATAGCATACGCACCACTACACCAGAACGGTAATTAATTAGCGCATAGGATTATTGTATATGATTTATTTATTGTAACCCTAAAGCCTCGGTATGATTGAATGAGAACGAATTGCGTATACTGACGCTGTACTGGGTCCGTTTACCGGTATGGCAGTAGGTATCTAATATAACAGTTTATTATTTATTTATTTTGCTTTTTCACTATTAAACAACATTCTCTAATTTTATATCTCCTCTCCTCTTACAATATATCCTACGATTTAAATATTTATTATCTGAACCTTTAAATAAGCTGTGCAAGAATTTTTTTTTCTAATTTAAGTGATATTTGGAAGTAACAGAAATCAACCTTAACAATTTTATTACTTTTGTTTAAGAAAATATAACATAAACATGAACGAACGAATTACTAAAAAAGAGAACAGAATGTTCTTTTTAAAGAAAACATTGAGCGAGAAAAAAGACAAGTACCATTTTTTTTGTTTCTTCATTGATCAAACCATTACGTGTTTCAAAGGGAAACATTGTTTTCCAATTTATTCGTATCCTTTGATGAAGTAAAATATCGAAAACAGAAGTCTTCTTTGTTGAAACGCGACATGTTACTCGTGTATGTACCTCGCTATGAATTATTTAAAAAAAAACCTTACGAATTTAGCTATTTGCTCGAATTAATTTTAGGATATGTATAGATAGGTATGTCTTCGGTGCGACAAAGCCAGCCCTGCGGTCATCAATCCACTTGCCCAGCGTGGTGACTAAGGGCAACACACATGAGTTCACGCCATTTTTGGCGTGAACTTGTGGAGGCCTATGTCCAGCAGTGGACTGTATAGGCTGTAATGATGAATACGGAACAAATATATAAGAAAAATATAAAACCGCTTTATATTTTTGTTCCGTATTTTATATGTTTTATTAGGGTCTCTTTGTTACACCAGTTGGGACTGACAGGGTATGAAATGTGAAATAAAATGATTACTATCTGATTTTCACAATCCATGAGGGTAAGCTGTTAAACTTTCACAATACTATTGTGTTAATACGAGTCATAATAAGTATTAGGTGATTAAATCTTTTACGATCACATCGTTAAATTAAAATATCTTCTTAAACAATCTCTTTAAATCTAGAAAGCTGCATTAGTACAAAATGGCAAACTATTTATTAGCTTATGTTGATAAAATGATAGCTCTGAAACGCCTGATTATATTTTACTAGCTTTTATACGCGTATTCGCTGGCAATTTCGACTTTTTTTTGTTAGTAAAAAGTATGCTATGTTACTTCTAATACCTCCAAAAATATGTTTACAAAGTTTCATGGTGATCGGTTAAGTAATTTTCGCGTGAAAGCGTAACAAACAAACTTACATTCACATTTATAATATTAGTAGGGATGGAACAAGTTTTTTTTCTTTCTTTTTTTTTAATTATGTGATATATCCACAGGCTTATTATGCCCGTGCTTTTGTTATTCCATATATTATTATTATTATTGTTTTTTGAAGATACCGTGATACGTTTATAAATTTAATATTAATATGTGAAGCAAAAAAACTTTTTAACCCTTTTTACGAAATTTGTGCTGACGGGGCAGTATGAAATTTGGTACCCTTATAGTATAGTATATATAGAGAAAAAATGCAGAATGCTCATTTTTTTTCATTATGCATAATAATATATTAAATGAATAAAAAAGGACATTACACACACTACCATGTATTTGACATACACACGCATATTATACTCTTTTGTCGACTGTCAGTTTGTAGTAAAATTGAAATTTTTTAAAAAAGGTTCTTTATGTTCCTTATTTATTGTTTTTTTTAAATTAAATTTTTACTTATGGTTGAATTTCGACCACTGGGCGACTACTAGTAAATTTAATTATAAATTATACTAGCTGACCCCCCAAACGTTGTTATCCCTATATGTTATTAACCCCGCTTAATCCCCCGTCCCTTACAACTTAGAGGTATGAAAAATAGATGTTGGTCGATTCTCAGATCTACCCAATATGCACACAAAATTTCATAAAAATCGGTCCAGCCGTTTTGGAGGAGTATGGTAAGTAAAATATTGTGACAAGAGAATTTTATATATAAGATATAATTTTATTTTTACTTTCATACACTTATTTCTTTTATGTGTTGATGCTTCTCTAAGAACGAAATTCCGTTTATTATTGTTATTTTACGAGTATTTCTACACGAATGTTGGTATTTTCTGATATTGGATACTCCTTTAACCATTCCAATTGTCGCTGATAATTTGCAAATCAATAATCGTAATTGCTTCAGTAGTATCTTAGTTATGCACGTACTAGTAAGAAACGTTTCTATATATTTCGTACGACAAATCATGCACCTTTAGCGTACAACCAAAGCATTGTGAATTACATGCTAGTAATACAAAAGTCACTTGCATATGCGAACACCGACACATGCACAAAGGCTGGTAAATTGGAAACGTCGCTGCGACACGCAGACGTGTTATTTGTTGCATTGCGGGTGGCGTAAGCTACGAGCGGCTACATGAACCGAAATCAAAAATTACAATCAAAAATTCCTTCAATAAAGTACCCTTCAAAGTCACCTTTGAATCAGTTATTGTGAAGGTACCATCGATTCTAAATTTGAAATCGGTGAAAAGAAATTCCTCTTATTTAAATTTGATATTTATAATGAAATGATAAGTCATTCGAATTCAGTCACACTCCCTCGTCATTGATAAAATCACGTACTGAGTAATATAAAATAGGCCTCTTTTTCCATGTACGGAAATGATCAGAGTTTAATCCACTACGCTGCTCTACTGCGGGTTGGCGTATTATACCCAACTACGAATAAGAAGCGCTATCAGGTGGGTTTGATAAAAACCAGTATTGACAACTTAACGTGCTTTAAGAGGCATAATTGGGTAACACCCAGAGGGATAAGGAATATGTCTACGAATACAAATATCCATGCCGAACGAATATAATCGTCGATCGAGATCGTATCTTTTTGTTTTCTTACAACGTCGCCTACATCGTAGATAACCATTTGATACATATATCGAATGATGTAAACACGAGCCAATGTTTTAGTAACTGAAGTACGGATTTCATAATGGAATTGGTCTATCAAATATTTATTATACATTACGAATTGACGTTTTATGAAATAACCGAGTCATGAGAAAAAACAAATAAATGTAGGAATGTTTATAGATTTTATTTTGTGATGATGACCTGTGGATCATACCGCTAGTATTTATGGCGCGGCGTCTATGTTGTGCTATCAACTTAGATAAATATAATTTATTTTAAAATTGTAGTTTAAGAATATATTGTACGACCCTTGGGTTACCAAGAACTGGTTCCCTCAGGTGGTAGGAGGAAATGAAACGCCCAGTATGGATTGTTTACCACGATTTTATTTTTTGGTTTCATCAATACCCATATCTCGAGTTCGATACAATAACAGCGTGATCTAAATGACTCCTAGCGCCATCTAGTGGTACATAACTTACAACTACACACAGTGACGCCATGCGCCATCTATTGTAGACGTGGTAAACCAAACTGGTAACAAAAAAAAACTTAAATAATCGTAAGTTGCGCTAATAAGCGTTAAGTTAACATATATATTTATGTTAATATTCTCTTGTTTAAACAAAAAAACTAATGTTTTACATTAACCTATTATTTATCATGTTGTGAAAAAAAAAATCGGTTGATATCTGTGACATACGTCCATAAATACCAAAATATACCGATTTTATTGGATATTCAAAATAGCAATATTGTCAATACTTATACCACGCAAAGTCGAATGTCACAGTAGCTTTTAAATTGCCAACTGGAGGAGGTCAAAAAATGTCTTCCTATTGTTTTTCTTCACCGAGATGAAACATTAGAAATTCGATTCTTTTGAAACGAGGCGCTATTTGATATTGTCTGTTACATTTTTTGTGAAGAAAAGAGGCGTCGGAATTAAGACGATCTGAATAAATTTTGCGGAAATAGTATTTAAATTTTTCTAAATTTGTCTTCTGGTTTAATAATTATGTAAGAAAACTATTTATTGCCGTTTCGTCTTTACGCTTATATATCAGAATTATTACTTGAAATAATTATAGGATACACATCTAATATAACCAAAAATTCTCAATTTCCCAAATCATTTAATTAAATACTTGTTTTAAATATTACAAAAAAAAAAAACTGAAATCAATCAAATTTCCAGCGTTCACACTGGTATGGCCCGTTAATTAAATGCTATGCTGGACGTCAACATTTTGGGTCTACGGATACTTGACGAAATAAGTTGTTGTTTTTTCAATAACATTATGGTTTGTCGATTAAGGTGTTGTTATGTTTCTATGAACACAGACAGTTAATGAAACAGACAATTGATTTTATGCTATTTTATTATATTTATCTGTATATATTTTACTATATTATATTTTTACTGCTACATTATCGCTATTTTATGTTATTTTATACTTTACTTACTACTTATACTTTTCTGTGACTAATTATAACACAATATTTAGTGCTATCTAGTATGAGAATTTTTTTAATTAGTGTAACATAGCATTTCTTCATTATGGCCAAAAAAAAATCTAAAAATATTTTGAAATTGAGAATTTAATATGTCTCTCAGATTTTCGTGGATGTTTATGACACTTTATAAAAATATATTAATATTTTCTCTTTTCACCTTCCAGAATTATTTTTTTCAAGTGATGTGATTTTAATGAATTTTTGTCGTTGACCCTCCAACAGAGTTCTATGTAATTTTTTCTTCTTAAGTAATTTTAATATGCAGTGTCCGGAAGGCTGTGTTTTTAGATATTCGCGACTTGAATAATAATTTTCAATTAAACGTTCGATTTGAGAACTTAAAGATTAGTCGAAATTTTTTACTTTTCATAGATTTTAAGAAAGTAGAACACTCGTACATACATTTCTATCTATTTATACGTGTTCATCTACAGTTGAATATTTTTTTCTTAAATCGAGTGGGCAAGAATTTATAATTATAGATATGTGCTAGCTGACCCAGCCATGCGTTGCTGTGGATCAGTAATTATAATACATTGAATCAATTTTTTTACTAATTATTTTGATAAAATCAAATTAATATTTTCTAAAAAATTAAAAATAAATTCATTCGTGTGGGATGAAAATATATGCAAATTCTAGATTCAAACGCACCATCAATAATCTAGAAGTAGAAATACGGCAGCATCTACCAGATATCTGTGCAACTTAGATGCCAAATCGTCGTTTTATAGAAAAATTGAAATACGGTGCCATCTACCGGATATCTGTGCAAATTAAATGCCAAACAAGCCATCTATTAGGATTTTATAGAACTAACCGATAAATAATAAATATTCAATTTGCAGTAACAAATATTGAGACCAATAATTAAAAAAAAAACACCCTATTACAGATGCTTATAAAATTTGATAAAAATTGGTTCAGTAGTTTCTGAGTTAATCGTTAAGATAGATCGTGAAACACTGCACGTGCACTACTCATAACATAGGAGTATATATCGTAGTGTATATTATATTATATTTTATGCACCAATCAAGAATATTATTTTGAACTTAGTAAACTGTGCTAATTTATTCAAGTGCAATCATTTATTTATTTTTTTGGAAAACGTATACTCGTAATCCTTTATATAATTTTGATGAAAAATATTATTTTTTATTCCTTGGAATTATTTGTGTTTAGACTGTCAATAAGGTAAAATAAAAAATACATTCGGTATAATTTAAAGAATAACAGTTTTAAGTACAAGTTTACCTTTTATCAGCTTACACCTGTTATAAAATAAATATTTTTGATGGGTGATAATTTTTTTGAAAATTCGCAACGACTGGGAATCCTCACGTAGATAGGCTTATGGTAAGAACATGCTCTCCGAGTTACGAGGTCGAAATATACAAATACACATAATATGCGTTTCGAGTAGGGATTGTACTCCAATATATAGAGATATACTAGCTGTGCCCGCGGCTTCGCCCGCGTTGAAATCAGTGTGTCACAAAGTTTTCCCGGCAAACTTCCAGTGAAACTCTCATCAAAATCGGCTCAGCCGTTCCGTAAACCTTTCTCTTGAACCGCATGAAAATCGGTTCAGTAGATTTTGAAGAAATCGATCACATACACTTTTGGGGACTTTGTTTTATAATACACTAACTGTTGCCCGCGATTACATCCGCGTGGTTATGAAGATATGCATTACTGTTAAGATGTTTAACGCATTTTTTTTATTTCAGTCACTTGAAATGCTTATCACACTGAGTAACTTTTTAAAAGGCACAATTTAGTATAATTTAATACTTGTTTTTATAAAACCTCTCTATACACCACATTTTTAGTTTTATTTTCAGGCTGTATATATTTCATACAAACTATCAACCCTAATTAAACCCCCTTAGCGGTGGAATATCGCTAAATCTCTCTACTCTACTACTATTATCTACTAACTATAATCTACCTCCCTGCCAAATTTCATCTTTATCCATCCTAGATGGATGGACCTTCCAGCTGTTTTTGGGTTCTCGTGATGAGTGAGTCAGTGACCTATCTCTTTTATATATATAGATTACCATGTATTATTTGGACACCTTCTCACCATCTATAGAGCATATATTTTAAATTTCAAGTCTCTTACTTCAAAGACATAGAACTTTCATACAAATTTCCAACCCCCGTTTTATCCCCTTAGGGGTCGAGTTTCGTAAAATTTGTTCTTAGCGGATGTTTACGCTCTATAAGGAACCTACCTATCAAATGTCAAATTTGTAGCTGTTATAGTTTCGGGGATTTCGTGATGAATGAGTCAATGTACCATCCCCCGTTTTAACCCCGAAAGGGAGTTGATTTCTAAAGATACATTATTTGTACACTTTCTCATCATCTATAGAGCATAGATTTTAAATTTCAAGTCTCTTACTTCAAAAACATAGGACTTTCATACAAACTTCCAACCCCTGTTTTACCCCTTTAAGCGTCGAGTTTCGTAAAATCAGTTCTTAGTAAATGTCTACGCCTTATAAGGAACCTACTTGTCAAATATCAAATTTGTAGCTCTTATAGTTTCGGAGATTTCGTGATGAATGAGTCAATCTACCATCCCCTGTTTTAACCCCAAAAGAGAATTTATTTTTAAAGATACATTATTTGGATACCTCTTCACCATCTATAGAGTATACATTTTAAATTTCAAGTAGCTTACTTCAAAAACATAGGACTTTCATACAAACTTCCAACCCCCGTTTTACTCCCTTAGGGGTCGAGTTTCGTAAAATCCGTTCTTAGCGGATGTCTACGATCTATAAGGAGCCTACCTGCTAAATTTCAAGTTTGTAAGTGTTATAGTTTTGGAGATTTCGTGATCAGTGAGTCAACCTACGAACCCTCGTTTTAACCCCAAAAAGGAGTTGATTTCTAAATATACATTATTTGGACACCTCCTCACCATCTATAGAGCATACACTTTAAATTTCAAGACTCTTACTTCAAAAACATAGGACTTTCGTACAAACTTCCAACCCCCGTTTTATCCCCTTAGGGGTCGAGTTTCGTAAAATTTGTTCTTAGCGGATGTTTACGCTCTATAAGGAACCTAACTGTCAAACGTCAAATTTGTAGCTGTTATAGTTTCGGAGATTTCGTGATGAATGAGTCAATGTACCATCCCCCGTTTTAACCCCGGAAGGGGAGTTGATGTCTAAAGATACATTGTTTAGAGACCTTCTCACCATCTATGGAGCATACATTTTAAATTTCAAGTCGTTTACTTCAAAAACATAGGACTTTCATACAAACTTCCAACCCCCGTTTTACCCCTCTAGGGGTCGAATTTCGTAAAACCCGTTCTTAGCGAATGTTTACGCCCTATAAGGAGCCTATCTGCCAAATTTCAAGTTTTTAGGTGTTATAGTTTCGGAGATTTCGTGGTGAGTGAGTAAACCTACCATCCCCCGGTTTAACCCCAAAAGGGAGTTGATTTCTAAAGATAGATTATTTGGACTCCTTCTCATTATCTATAAGGCATACATTTTAAATTTCAAGTCTCTTACTTCAAAAACATAGGACTATCATACAAATTTCCAACCCTCGTTTTATCCCCTTAGGGGTTGAATTTCGTAAAATCCGTTCTTAGCGGATGTTTACACTCTATAAGGAGCCTTCCTGCCAAATTTCAAGTTTGTAGATGTTAAAGTTTCGGAGATTTCGTGATGAGTGAGTCAACCTACCATCCCCCGATTCAACCCCAAAAGGGAGTTGATTTCTAAAGATATATTATTTGAACACCTTCTCATCATCTATAGAGCATACATTTTAAATTTCAAGTCTCTTACTTCAAAATCATAGGACGTTCATACAAACTTGCAACCCCCATTTCACCCCCTTAGGGGTCGAGTTTCGTAAAATCCGTTCTTAGCGGATGCCTACGTCTTATAAGGAGCCTACCTGCCAAATTTCAAGTTTGTAGGTGTTATAGTTTCGGAGATTTCGTGATGAATGACCTTTCGCGTTTATATATATTATAGATAGATTATAGATTATACCTTTATATTAGTATTTCATTTACTTAACCATTTTTAGACAGTTAACAATATTTGTGGAACTTTTTATAATTTCATAAACTTTTTTAGTTTCTTATATGAGACACACGCTTCAGCTTGTAATATCCCACTGCTGGGCATAGGCCTTTTTCCTCATGTAGGAGAAGGATCAAAGCTTAGTCCACCACACTGCTCCAATACGGGTTGGCGGATATATTCCCTACTATGAGTAACGATTACTATCAGGTGTATATGATAGCAACCGGGACCGATGACTTAACGTGCTCTCCGAGGCACGGTAGGGAGACCCACAAAGACTCCACAAATACCTAGGCCATGACAAACATCATTGTGTATGGCCGATATAAATGTTTGTCATGTGCGGCGATCGAACCCGCAACCGCCAGCGCAACAGCCACAAACCAGTGCTCTGACAGTTGCGGCAACGGGTCGTCATGAGACATATATATATGAAAACAGTTAATTATTTTGATTGTTTATCTGGTATTCGGGTTAACATATTGTTAACACGTTATCACGTAAGTAAAGTTATAACGTACAAAATTCGAACTTATAACACGGGATTTTGAATTTTTTTTCTGCTGATCTTTTTAATTACATTGAAACAAAAACACGTTTTTTTGTAGGTACATACAAACATGTCTTTTTGTAAACTTCATCAAATGGATGGTTCTTTCCACAATTTTTCATTTAAAATTTTCACAGTTTTAAAGTAACTTGCAACATGTTACATTCTGCCATTTTCCTAACATACGGTGTATGAAAAAAATTTTAGATAAAAAATATAAAAAATAAATCCTAAAAGTTTTAGAGATACTAGTACCAAGTTATTACATAATTGTTATTATAAAAATACAGGTAACAAGTAATTTGATGAGTTTGGTGGATGAGTCGTCGTGTGTGTTTTGTATAAAATACAAACCAATAACGAAATAGATCTAACAGAACAAACCACAGTCTAGTGCAATACAATTGACGCTATACGAGGTTCATTTCTATACAAATCTAGTTAGAACGTTACTAGACATAATACTTAAAATTTATTTGGACTAAAAATTTAAACCCCCTCTCTTCCCGTAGGTGTCGTAAGAGGCGACTAAGGGATAACACAGTTCCAATACCAACTTGGAACTTATAAAGCCGAACGATGGCGGGATAACCAATCATTTAAACATAAGACACGTTTATCATCATCATCATCAAGAATATTTTATTTAAATATTTTGCACTCAACTGTCCATGTAATGTAATAATGTTGATGAATCAGCAATTCTCTTACATTTGCTAGTAGGTTTGGTTTACTTTATTTAAATGCGTTTTAAAAAGAGGGTTGTCAATTTAAATACCACACTCCAGCTCGCAGGTAATACGACGATTTTACTATGCCATATAAAATATATTTGTTTTTATAGGCGCCACTTATTTGGACCCATATAGCATTTTATGTTTATGTGGTACATAAAAGTTAAACCTGTTGGACATGTAAATCAATAGTTGAAACGAGTCAATATTTGGATGATTTTCTAGATTTCATAGTTTATGCTTCATCGTTTTAATGAATCCTAAATTGCATTCAAATTTCGATACAAAAATTAATTGCAGGAATTAATTTGTCAGTTTGTTCCATTTTTAACCGACTTCCAAAAAAAGAGGAGGTTCTCAATTCGACTGTATTTTTTTTTTTTTTTTTTTTTATGTATGTTACATCAGAACTTTTGACCGGGTAGACCGATTTCGACAAATTTTGTTTTAATCGAAAGATGGTGTGTGCCAATTGGTCCCATTTAAATTTATTTGAGATCTAACAACTACTTTTCGAGTTATATCTAATAATGCGTTTTTACTTGACGCTTTTTTCGTCGACCTACGTTGTATTATACCGCATAACTTTATACTGGATGTACCGATTTTGATAATTCTTTTTTTGTTGAAAAGGGGATATCCCTAATTTGGTACCGTGATAAGGAAACCAGGATCTGATGATGGGATCCCAGAGAAATCGAGGGAAACTCTCGAAAATCCGTAATAACTTTTTACTGGGTGTACCGATTTTGATAATTTTTAATTTAATTGAAAGCTGATGTTTATCATGTGGTCACATATAAATTTTATCGAGATCTGATAATTAGTTTTTGAGTAATCTTTGATAACGCGTAGTTACTTGACTATTTTTTCGTCGATCTACGTTGTATTACTTGTCAATGTAATTGAAGTCGGTTTTTTTTTCGTTTGCGAGCAAACACAATTATAAACTATCAGCCGCTTTAACGATCGTAATGAAATTTTGATTTATATTTTATAGCTGATCCGGTTATGACTATAATTAATCTCAGCAATAAGTGTAGTTTATTAGTGATAGCGAAAAATCGTTACAGGTAAAACTATGTAACCGGTGAAGTTTAAAACTAGCTCAAATTAAATAAAACATAACAAAATAACAAGAACATTGTGATACTGAATTACAACTATACTAAATTAACCGCTTCCAAGCAGTATTGTGTTTCTGTTGTGAGTAAAGTGATAAGATCCCTTAGGTTCGGCAATGCGCTTGCGGCGCTTCTGGTGTTGCGGGCATCTATAGATAACCGCTTACCATCAGGTGGGAGTTACACTTGTTTGCCGCCCTAGTTGCATAAAAAATGAAAGGTATATCATAACCTTTTTCGTGTAAAATAAAATGTTTATATAATTATACATTAACAAAGTAATCCTTGGGTTTTGGGTTGTCTGGAAGAAATGGCTAAATAGCCATAAGTCCGCCCATTGTACTTCACAGTCTGTAAATATTTTTTAAATGTGTTTATTGTTTAAAATGTAGTTGTGGTGTACAATAAAGTATAAATAAATAAATAAATAAATAAATAAATAATCCTCAAAAATACAAAGATTATTACATTCATAAAACGTAATACAAGCAAGATCAAAGGAAGGCAAATAAGGTTGCTTTTAGCATTATTGATAAAAATACACATCAGACCCAAGTCTGCAGCATTGCCTTTCGATAATTACTTTACAAATCAACTAACAGAAAAAAATTGTACATTGTCATTGTATTATATTTCATTTCATACGAGTTAACGTAGTAGGTCGGAATCCTTTGCATTCCAGTTCTATTTGTACTTGGCCGATTTGCCAATGGCAGTTACTTCAATGAAACATTAATTAAAAAACTTCATTCAAATAATACTACCAGTCAAACAAAAAAAAAAAAAATCTTAACGTCTTAATAATTCTTAACAGATGAAATAATGTTAAAGACTTTACGAAATATCTAAGTCCGGTTGAAATAAAACAATGGATACAAAACTAGGAAGCGAGAAACCGACTCTTTAGAAATAAAGGGAAGTGATTGATCACTGGATATTTAAATTAGTTTCATTGATCGACAAGGTATTATCGTCCTTATTAAGATATACATAAAGTCGATTTTCAATTATGTAAGTTGAGACAGCTAATTAATATTCCTGCCTCGAAATAATATTAGCTCATTCGTCTTTCGATTCGAAAGAGGTTTAATACAAGAGTAGGGTATCAGATGTACGTTGCTTAGTTTAAAATTGGAACTATTTGTTTTTAAATGCCAATGAATTTATATAAATAGTTTGTAATACAAAATTAATACTTATGTATTAAAGAGGTTGACTTAAACATTCTAAAACAGACATTAAAATTTAATTTAATTTAGGATTAAAAGATAATTTAGAATTAAATCTTTATTATTTCGCATTCTACAGATGATAGAAGATGGCAGAAAAGATATAAAATGAAACAACTTTTTCGGATTTTATCGCGGTTTATTAAGTTTTTTTAATGCCTGACGTTTCGGGAGAGTGTCGAGAGGTCCTCTTGTGAGCATGGTTGTTCTAAACTATAGATATGAAGTGAATAACAAACGATAACACATGTAAATTATTTATTTGTATGTCTATGTGGAAAACATATAAATTTATTAAAAACCGTACTTACACCGTAATGGATTTATAAATTTTATTAATTATCTCACTCCTTTAGTGGTATATCGTGAAAATATCCTACTTAGTGTACGTAAGCATTGTATAAAACCTGTACTAAAAGCTTAGCGATGATAATAGGTCAGTAAAGCACTAAGCCAGCCAGGATACATTATTTTTACTACGAAATATTCATATTGTTCGTCACATAATTTTATGTAAAGATTGTGTCTTTTATACACGTCTTCTTGTTTTCCCATTGTTTAGTCCTTGTGGATCTCATCACCGTGCCTCGGAAAGCACTTAAACTATCGGTCCCGGTTCTTTATTATGTACACCTGATGGCGATCGTTACTCATAGTAGGAAATATATCCGTCAACCCACATTTAAGCAGCGTGGTGGATTAAGCTTTGATTCTTCTCCTACATGGGGAAAGAGGCCTATGCCCAGCAGTGGAATATTACAGGCTGAAGCGATACACATCTTTGAGAAAATTTCATCAAATTAAAAATGTGTGCTTACTTTGAGCACTTCATTATAAAATGTTAAATTATTTCTTAAATTTTAATGACTTAGTTTAATTTTAACTTCTAATAGTCTTGAAACTTATTCCATTTAAAGTTTTTGAGGTATAATACATTCATTATTTTATATTAAGACAACCAAGTCGAAATCTTGTTAGGTAATAGTGTTTGGTACATTTTAATAAAATTTTGTTTCTTAATGTGTGAGACTGTATACAAATAAGTACATAATAAGTTCAAATTATTTATTTCATATTTATACTTCTATTACTCTATATTTACTTTGTGTGGTTACGGTAGTAAATAATATAGCCATGCCTTCTCTTCCCGTGGGTGTCGTAAGAGGCGACTTAAAAAGTCGACCGGTGGCAGGATAACCATCCAACTGCTGGCTTTGAAATACACAGGCCGGAGGCGGGCAGCAGCGTCTTCGCCGTGACAAAGCCAGCCCTGCAGTCACCAAGCCGCCTGCCCACCGTGATGACTATGGGCAAAACACATTAGTTCACGCTATTTTTGACGCGAACTTGGGGAGGCCTATGTCCAGCAGTGGACTGCGATAGGCAAAAGTGATGATGATGATGATGATGATAATGAAACTCTATATTTATATATTAATATCAATAATGTTAGACTTAATTATGAAAAATGTTTACTTATAATTATACTAATGTCAGGACAAAATAATATGAAAGAAAAAATCCTAATATATCTTTGAATTGCTGGAAAAAATTTGTATGTTGTGTAATGTGGGTAACATTGTTGTTATTAATTAGGCAAGTAAGCTACTATATTTTTAATCTATATAATAATACGTAAAGCAAAAACTTTGTTTTTTACGAAAATTGTGCAGATGGAGGAATATGAAATTTCGTACATTTATAGTTTACAAAGAAAAAGAGTGCAGATTTTTTTTTTTAAATTATGGATAAAAATATATTAAATCAATTAAAAAAAAATACACACACTACTATGTATTTGACACACACACGCATGTTACACTCTTTTTTTGATTTTCAAATTGAAAATTTTTAAAAAATGTTCCTTATTTTCATAACTTTTTGGTTTTCTTTAATTTAAATTTTTTGTTATGGTCGTATTTCGACCTCTGGGCGAACACTAGTGAGATATAAATTTTATTTAAACCGAAGGACCAAAAAATAACTTACTTGATGTGTTCTCAAGCATAACATAACATCGTATTAATCATTTTCGTTGTCACTAAACTAATGTAACCTAACAACTATAAGAGGAAAGTTATTTTCTCGACAGTTTATAAGTTTCAAAACTATTACGCGAAGGGCATTTCCGTAAAAGCATTATTTACAAGCAAAAATTTTCGCCAGAAATCAATGACACAAAAGGTTAAAGAAAATAACAGTAGCAGCAGAAACTGGAAATGCCATCGCTAACGAGGTCTGGCGTAAAATCAAAGCTTCCTTAACTAACAATATTTCGTGGGGAAAATAAAGAAAACCGACACGTATTTGTTAAAATCGTAACAAATCAACCGGATTACATCAGCAGTGAATCGCAGCTAACAGTAATAATACTAAGCTTGATCGCGTATTGTTCGATAATATTTAAAAAATATTCAAACTACCCTCATTTCGCGCAAGTTCACTTATTTGCCCATAAAAATATTCCCATCAAACATAAAATATCATAATTCAGGCATTTATTTCGCGCAATGGTAAATTTAGAATTAGCAACACATGAAAAGTTATCGGTGTGTAAGAAATTTCCTAAAAGCGAATTCTTAGAATGTGCTCTCACACGTAACCCACAATGAACCAATATTCTGACGTAACGAATCGTAAAGGCACAATTCCTAATGTCACCCGTTTCACAGATGGTGACGATTTTAAACGGACCTCAGCGGATTATCGCCTCTACTGTTGCAGGATTTCGAAGAAAAAATTTACAATTTTGTCTGAATTTGTGGTATTGTCTTTTATCGTGGAATCATTTGATAAATCCTATAAGGACACATATAGTAGGAGATCAAAAATAGAGACGAACTTTACCCATCTGCTTAATGAATGAAAATTATTTTATATTTATTTTAGTATATTGGAAAATAATTGTGAAAGGGTGGATTAACAACAGGCCAGGTAATTAAAATTCGGATTCGGATTTTAGACTAATACCTAACGCATTTGTTTTTTTTTTATATACATCTTTGTTGAAAAGGCTGTTATGTGACTTTTAAGTGACTTTCGAAAAAGGAGAGGTTCTCAATTCGATTGTATTTTTTTATGTATGTTGTTACCTCAGAACTTTTGACTAGGTGGACCGATTTCGATAAATTTTTCGAACGAAAGTTGGTGCGTGTCGTGTGGTCCCATTTCAATCTAATTGAGGTCTAACAATTACTTGACTATTTGTTCGTCGACCTACGTTGTATTATTCCGCAAAATTTTTCATTGAGTGTATTGATTTTAATGATTCTTATTTTAATCGAAAGCTGATGCTTGTCATGTAAATATTATTATTTAATTTTGATTGATATATGATGATTACTTTTTGAGTAATCTTTGATAGCGCGTATTTACTTGAGCATTTTCTAGTCTACTTATGTTGTATTACTTGTTGAAGTAATAAATTGAAGTCGGTTTTTTCCGTTTGCAAGCAAACACAATTATCACACTATCTAAGACAACCACTCTGATGTAATGGTGCGTATAACGTGTTGGCGGCGCATAAACACCGCCGCCGGTTGCAGGTTCGATTCCCAATCGGAGTGGATTTTAGTCTGTCCTAGTATATCTCTCCACCATGCCTCAGAGTGTACATACAGCTGTCGGTTCCAGTTGTTATCATATACTCCGGATAGTGATCGTTTCTCGTAGTAAGGAATATATTCGCCAATCCTCAGTGAAGCAGCGTAGTGGATTAAGTTGCGATCCTTCTCCTAAATGGAGAAAGAGGTCTATGTCCAGCAGTGGTATATTACAGACTGATTCGTGATTAACCGAGCCGTTTCAAGGTCACCATTATAAGTTTCAATACATTTCTGCTGAATTGCGACGGTAATAGATACGAAAGAAACATATGGAATTCAATACTAATAATATACAGCTGAAGTGTCGGTTTAATTATTTATCGGCACTTGTAGCCAGACAAGACTGTTACTAAAGAAATCTTTGAGCATTGGATAATCTGTTTTTTTTATAATCGCCGCTATGTCTTGTAAAGGTAAGTAATTACCAAAATTTAAAATTGGGCAATATACCAAAAACGCTTAATGGAATTTTATATTATGTTATATAACTATTTTAAGACTATATTGTTAAAATTCGTTTTATAACGGTACGTAATAGTTTGCTACAATATGCAGTATGTGAACATGTGAAACTCATTAACATCAGTAACAGTAACAGTGTTTGCAGGCAAACGAAGAAAAACCGACTTCAATTATATCAACAAGTAATACAACGTAGGTAGACGAAAAAATAGTCAAGTAAATACGCATTATCAAAGACTACTTTAAAAGTTGTAATCAGATCTTGATGAAATTTAAATGTGACCACATGGTAAACATCAGCTTTTGATTAAATTAAAAATTATTAAAATCGGCACACCCAGTAAAAAGTTATGCGGATTTTCGAGAGTTTCCCTCGATTTCTCTGGGATCCCATCATCAGATCTTGGTTTCCTTATCATGTTACTAAACTAGGGATATCTTAATATCTAAGATTTTTATTTTTGTGTTACCCACATTAGGAAAATAAAATGTTTAGGGATATCTTCTTTCCAACAAAAAAAGAATTATCAAAATCGGTTCATAAACGACGGAGTTATCCCCGAACATACATAAAAAAATATATATGTATACGGTCGAATTGAGTAACCTCCTCTTTTTTTGAAGTCGGTTAAAAATAAACAAATTAAAATAAAACAGCCTAAGTAACTTAACTCTGGTGCTAAATTAATAAAATCGTCGTTCGATTAAAGTTTCATAATGTAGGAGATTCTCGAACGTTTTTGGTACTTCAGTACTTTCAAGTTGCGAGTTTCATAATGTAGGAGATTCTCGAACGTTTTTGGTACTTCAGTACTTTCAAGTTGCGATAAAACCGGCTCTGCTTTATAATAGCCTATAAATTCAGAATATTATTGTTAATTAATAAAATCTGTGATAGACAGTGTATTCAATCTGATTTCCAGAGACTTTTACTACCAAAGTAGTCTCTGTTTCCCTTTGTAACTATTCCGAGTTTTAATTTTCTGAAAACCTTATTAAAAATTAATTGCAGTGGTGTGTCTCCTATTAATTTGCTAACGAGCAAATTTTTTTTTGTTCTTGAGTCCAAAGAGTTGAAATTTTACGAATGAATGGATACTTTTGATTATATAATTATATGGGTACTTTCTGAATGTTTATTTTCGATATAATTAGGTTTATTAAATTATTATTGAATATCTTTCATTAATTTTATTAGTCTTGTAATTTCAAATTGTTTAAATGATCATTTCTCTCGCTTTAGGATGGTATTTTAAATTAAATTCTATTTTGATTGTTTTTAATTTTAATTTATTCCGAATTACATTCTTTAAAATAGTTTCTTTGGGACAAAATTTCATTTATAATTTAACGAAAGGTCAAAAAAGGTTTACTTGTAGTATAAGTATTAAGTTGTTTTTTTTTTTTAATTTTCAACTCACTCAGCGACGAAGGTATCGTTGAAAAAGTTTTATGAAGTCGAGTTTATGTTGCAGGAGTGAGCTTTTTATATGTTGTTCTTTATTTTGATTAAAAAAAATTGAAGGAAAAAGAAATTTATAAAGTACTAGCTGTACCGTGCGCGCGTTGCTACGGTTTTTTTTTCTTTTTTTTTTTTGTCAACCAACTCAGAATCCTTCATGCAAAACACTTTGTTGAACACCATGAACTGATCAAATGCATAGTTTAGGATTCTAAAAAGGACATACAGAAAAAAATCATTTTTATATATGAAGACTGAACTACGCATATACTGTTAAAAGTACATTACAGTGTGGCTTGGTCTTTTGGTACATTTCTATATAAAGAAAAAAAAAATTGCCATCTTCGATATTTCTGAAACTATCTAAATAAAATTCCGTTTCGTAATAATATGTTAACTATATTTATTGATAATTATTTTATAAACAAATATTGTCTAAAATTATTACTGGATGGATCGATTTCAATGATTCTTATTTTAATCGAAAGACAAGTATCAACTTGTCTTGCCCCCCCCCCTATTTAAATTAAATAAAGATCTAATGGCTACTTTTTAAGTAATCCTTAATAACTTGTATTTTTACGATTTTATTTTTGTATTACCCACACATTAGGAAATTTTAAACATTTTTTTAATATCATAGCAAAAATCGACCGTTCCAGCGGGGATCGAACCTGCATCTCCGACTTACCGTGTCGGTGCTCTAGCCAATTAAGCTATGGAACGATGTACCCGCTGGATCTAATTGTTTGATATGATGATTTTATTCGGTTTTAAGCGACTGTGGCGCCGTCTATAGTGAGTTCTTTACAGTAACCCGGAAAGAAAAATGTTCAAAAAACTCGTATTTATTTCACAATTTTTCCATCTACCTATTATTGTATTACTACGGTCGATGTAATTGAAGTCGATTTTTTTGTCGTTTGCGAGCAAACACAATTTTTATAGTAGCCTAATCGATAACTGACGTAGCTTTTGTAATGGTTCTACTATAATTGCAAACACCATATATCAACGTTACTCTTTTATACATTTTAATATTTTTTTTCTATGTATCAATTTTCGCTTTGTTACAATTTTCGTAATAAGGATCTTAAACTTGGCGTCTGAAAAAAATTTTTCGTCCATTACTTTGCATTTCCGACGTAATTGTGTTATCTACGTTCCATTTACTTTTTTTAATGATTCTTTTTATATTAAATTTTAAGTTTTTTTTCCATATAAACTATTTTTCTGAATGATCATTTTTTCTTTAGTAAATATTTTTAGTTTCTGTTTAATGGTTTACGATACAATGCGTATTAAAGATTTTTCTTTCTCAAAAGCGTCTTGTAATATAGCGAACTCATCTCTGACAAATAAGAAATTAGTAATAATTTAAACATTAAGTGCTTATTTCACCAGCTGCGGATAGATATTATCCAGCAAATAATTTACGAATCGACTTTAACAGGAGGTATAATAAGTAATTCCAATATGCTTCTTTTCATTTAATAAACTACAATCTTTATGAAATATAAATAAATATAGTCGAATTCGATAATAAAAAATAATATCTCAAAAAAAAAAGAGTTTGACCTAATAGCTATTTATGATGACGAACAAATCATGGTACATATATCACTGTATTAATGCAATCAATTAAATATATAATAAAATGGTAGGAAAGTCAAAACTGTACATTGAATATTTTTTTTAAAGAATACTTGGGGTGTGATCTACAGTCAATGCCGAAGCCAAAAATTTAGTTTTTAGAATTTTTGTCTGTTTGTCTGTTAGTCTGTTTATCTGTATGTATGCCCGGGATAAACTCCAAAAGTACCGCATGGATTTACTTCACACGAATATTATTAATAAGTCGGGTCAACATATAGGCTACATATTATCATGCTATCACCTACCGGGAACGAGCAGTGAACCTTTATTTCCTCAACGCATTCTGTACTAACGTGTAATCTAACGACGCATATTTGAATGTTGTTGTTATCATGTTAATAATAACCATGCTATATATATTATATAGCTAGCTTCACACTATAAAAATCACGCAATATAAGTAACTGAGCCAATAAACATAATTAAATGAATATAAGTAGACAAGTGCTGTGTGGCTACGGCACTAAAGAATTTAGCCACCCCCTCTCTTCCCGTGGGTGTCGTAAGAGGCAACTAAGGGATAACAAGGTTCCACAACCACCTTGGAACTTAAGAAGCCGACCGATGGCGGGATAACCATCCAACTGCTGGCTTTGAAATACACAGGCCGAAGACGGGCAGCAGCGTCTTCGGTGCGACAAAGCCAGTACTGCGGTCACCAACCCGCCTGCCCAGCGTGGTGACTATGGGCAAAACACATGAGTTCACGTTATTTTTGGCGTAAAATTGTGGAGGCTTATGTCCTGCAGTGGACTGTATAGGCTGTAATGATGATAATGATGAAGTAGACAAGACAATTTTAAAGCAGCGCCATCTATGAGATTTTTCTGTAGATATGAAATGTAAAGAAGAAACGGGTAAATGAATGTTATTTCAAAAGGTATTTTTGGTGCTATATAGCGTTCACTCAGACGACGTCGCGGGGGGCAGCTAGTAAATACATAAATGAATAAAAACTTTTATTGTTCAATACCGTCATCCGTCAAATAGCGTTACCTACAAGATACGAGCCCTTAGACGAACCGTTAGTGAAAGATTATCCATAATGCTACATAAGTTATAGGTAAAATGTTTTAATTTTTAAAATTCAGTAACGAAATTAATTTTAAACAAAAATTGTTACTACTTATATTAGAAGTTAAATTTACAATTATGTTGAGCCACGAAATTATAAATTATTTTACAAATAGCTGCCAGGACAAGACTTCGTTCTTTCAAAAGGTAATAATAAAGGTAATTTCAAATAGTAATTTTTTTTTTGTATTAAAACTTTCTGTGGGCCTTAAGAAACATACAAAAAATAAAAAAACCGATTTGCCATTCTCGAGATATGCGCTTAGTAATATTCATTTTTATTTACATAGATTAAATAATTTTATATCTATTCTAACGTGAAATTAAAGAGTTTGACATGGTAACTACATATGATTACAAGCAACGCGTATTATACCAACGCGTATTTTATATCTATTCTAACGTGAAATTAAAGAGTTTGACATGGTAACTACATATGATTACAAGCAACGCGTATTATACCATCGTATTGTTGCAGGATATTTAAAAAAGTAATATAATTTATAAAATCAAAATCTAAAATAAACTTTATTCAAATAGGCTTCAAAAGCACCTCCGAATCATCATTTTACAAATTTAAATTTTAAAATGATTATTATTTTTATAAGTGAATCTACCAACGATTCGGAATGTAGACTCCACAGAGAAGAATCGGCAAAAAACTCTGCAATTACTCTTTTGAAAATAATAAGTATATAGTTCAGTGGAAGTCGAAATCGAAAAAATATGTCGGAATAAAAACTTTTACAAATTGAAAAAAATATATTTTCAAATACGCAAAGTACTGCCACATACTACATACAAGAGTGAGATTTTTTTGATATTTCACGTATTCAAAGCAGATCGTATCGAATCACTTTCAATCAACTTTTTGTTGAAATGTTTTAGTTTGTGCACATCCTTTTTACATACAAATAATGTTTAGTCATAGACGATTTGGGTTTCAATTGTGAAGTCATATCGTTTAAAAATATTTTTAACGTAAATTTTTTATGATATGATTTTAAAAGATTGAGAGTGTATTTTTTGTAATGAATTTTACTAAATCTGCGAATATGAAAGTATACTATATATACTGGTATGCTTAAAGGCATTTATTTTACTAACACATGAAATACAATATACTCGTATTTATGTAAATAAAATTAATTAGCGAAATATATATATATATATAGAACCCATCAAATTGAATAATTTTTTTTATTTGTTATTGTCTGAACATAGTTTGTATAAAGGAATTAAAAAAAAAAGAATACATATATAGAAAAATATTACAACAACCAAATTCAACGGCCCCACTAAAATTCGCTACTATGTCCGTGCTTCAGAAAACACACACGTAACAAAAAAGCCACAACGCCCACACATATTATGTACATATCTCATATATAAAATTCTCGTGTTACAGTTTTAGTTACCACACTCCTCTGAAACTGCTGGAGAGATTTTTATGAAATTTTGTGTATATCGGGTAGATCTGAGAATAGGCCAATGGCTATTTATACCCCTAAGTTATATGTTGAGTTGCGGGGTCAGCTAGTATGTATATATATAATCATTTTTTAAGTTGTAATTTCTAAAATGACGACTCTAAAGTGATGAAGCTATTTGAATAAAGTTGTTTTTGATTTTGATTTTCATTTTATGGAACCCGCGTTCACTAGTACAACAGCTAGTAGTGCAAATACTGTGACAGCGCGTCATCGTTAATTATATTATATTAAACTACAGTAAATTTATATTTATAATTTTGCCATATATAAATGTATGTATAATATTTGTGTTCATCTCAAACGAAAAAGAAACATTATTATCGGTATACCCAGTAAAAAGCTATGAGATTACATATTAAATACAATCGAATTAAGAATGTCCTTCTTTTTTTGAAGTCAGTTAAAAATTTCACAAAATCGCATTATATTATATATTGCATATTTTATGGCATATAGTTATGATGCCAAAATATGTGAAAATAATAAAAAAGGTTAACGACTTTGAAACAATGACCTTATAATCAATAGAGCTAATTAATTACACTAATAAAACCCTTTACAGAACAAAGCTTTTATCAATGGACCCAGAGTTATGTCGTGACCGTAAAATAAAGAATACTGTAGAAATGGTATCAGCTAAAACAGGCTTAAAATCAAAATTAAAAATATTTTTTTTATGCAGTTTGGTTTCCAGAACATTTTTTTTGTCTTCTATTTATCAAACATAAGCATATAGTAGTCAGTCTTTAAAATATTTATAGTTGACGTTAAAATAACGCTGTTTGTAAAGATAATCTACGTTCCCAATTAAATTTTCTTGATTTCTTTCTCTCTTACTCGCTTTCCTTACGGATTAGAATTAGAAAGACTCATTTCTAAATCTTATACGTATATCATTATACGTACATCGTTATAAATTTTTTTTGGATTATATGAACTCGGTCTAACTGACTACGCGTTACCGCAACAGTCACAGCACTGGTTTGTGGCTTTTGCGCTGGCGGGTGCGGGTTCGATCCCCGCACAGGACAAACATTTGTAATGGCGATACAAATGTTTGCCGTGGTTTCGGTGTTTGTGCAGTCCTTGTGAGTCTCCCCGCCGTGCCTCGGAGAGCACGTTAAGCCGTCGATCCTGGTTGTTATTATGTACACCTGATAGAGTTACTCATAGTAGAGAATATATCCGCTAACCCGCATTGAGGCAGCGTGGTGGATTAAGCTCTTATCCTTCTCCTACATGGGGAAAGAGGCCTATGCCCAGTAGCGAGATATTACAGGCTGAAGCGTTATATGAACACTGTATAAAGTGAATTTTTAGCTTAAAAAGAACAACGTAAATGGTTTCAAATTGCAATCAAAACGGATTTTAGTTCCTGTTATTAGTGAAACCAAAATGATGCAATTTATTCTGTCGGGTATGTAAAATAATTTTAGAAACAAATGTTCTAATTTTCGTCTACCGCATTTAATTAGCTTTAACGTATAATGTTTAGCGGTTTGTGCATCCATTTCTATAGTTACAAAATATTTTTAAAATATGTTTTAAAATATTGTATTTGTCAGTTTGTGTTTCTGAATGATTAACTTTTGTGTTTTCTAATAAACATAATCTAAAATTGAAAATATAAAGTTTCTGTTATAATCTGTGGCCACTATTTTAGCCAAGTTTTATATTAAGGTTAAGTTTATTTTACGTATTCATTTTTTAATTCATCGCGAGTTTTAGAATAATGTACAGGAGTTTGTACGTTCTTTTCTGTATTTGCGCAAAAACCTTTACTTATCAAACGATATAGTCCTATTGAACAGTACATATTAGAAGTTCGTTTTACACACGCATTGACATTAATAAGTAACAATGATCCTTTTTTTTATTAATAGTGACATTATTTAGATTAGACGACGTATTAGTACAGCAGTCACAGTCACAGTGGCCCTGTTACGCTCACGGTTGCGAATCCAATCATCACTAATGACAACGCTTCTATTGGTTATACAGAAGCTTATCATATGGTGTTTGTGCTGTATTTTCAGATCTCTGACAAAGAAATACATATTGTGGGAATTAGTATAAAACTTAAAAATAAAAATACAAAGAATCTGACCATATGCCACTTCGAACCAAGTATTCGTTCTAAGGTGTCAAAACTGTTATAATTTAACCTACCCTCAACCTCGATCCATTAACGCGCCGTCGTTGTTATGATAGTCGTTAATGCTGTTTTGTGATGTTTTACAATTCCTTTTATTGAAGTAAGACTTCTTTTTTTGCTTGACTTAGGGAGACAGAGTATGTTAGCGTTAGAAGACAGACGAGAGCGTTACGACAAGTGTAATTAGGTGAGACGAACGGAAGTTGCGAGGGAGATATAAGTTGGTGAAGAAAGAAAGAGGGAAAGGGTTACGTTTCATAAGTTTTACTTCAGTGTCGCGGACTAAAGCACACTCCTTTTTTTTACTGACCCGTTCTTTCGAAGATGGAAGTATTACTGTTTGTGTTAAAATAATACATCAAATGAAACTAATGGTGCGATCTATTGGCGATGTTGTAGAGTAATTCAATACTGATTGTAATCTGTTGAATTGATTGAATGATTTGTATTTGTAACTCTTTCATTTAATTATAAATATGTAGTTCGCTGTTCGCCACCATTGTGTTAACTTGTTACACATTATTATATTATAATTATTAGTTTGATTTTGGATTTTTTATTTTATTTTAAGAAACCTTTTATATTTCTGTACGAATATTTGTTAGTTCTAGGTGAAGGACAATTACTTATTAAGGAACTTCGTTTTAATATTTTCGTGTAGGTACCTTAAAACCTCTTTTATGGTACAACTAAAAGCCATTAAAGAAAATAAATTGCTTGTGTAATAAGAATATATGCTTGTGTGTGTAATGTTTTGTAGTGTTATTGAACAAACGTTTTGTATGTTAATAAAATCGTTCTAATTTGACGTGAGTTTATTTATGCCACTGTAACACAGTTCTTCTATAACCGTTATTTGAAGTAGCTTGTATTTGACAAATCCATTCCGAAATTGACAACTGTAATCCACGCTACCACTGTATAGGAACTTGAGCACAAAGTTCGGTTTGCAGAGTTTCCTGACATTTTCCTCATACTTTATATGCATAGTCGATATGTTTTACATATTGAATGTAATACAAGTATATGTCGGCGACACTCGTAAATTTAAGAAAATTCTATAGTAATAATTTGAAATTTTTTTTTATTTATGGCGAAATTGATTGTAAGTGCTATAAGATATTGTTGTTATATTTATTAGTTAATTATATTATATTATTCAAATGTATATATATGTATTGCTTGTAAGTATTAATGTATGTATTTGTATGTAAATTTATTACAATATAACTGCACCACCTACCCGATCTTCAAATAAATAGTATTCAATCCTATTTCGGGTTGTCTGGAAGAAATGGCTAACTAGCCATAAGACCGCCTCTTGTACTACACATTCTTAAGTTGTCTGTATTATTATTATTTTGTATTTGCATATTGTGGTGTACAATAAAGAATAAATAAATAAATAAATATTTGTGTGTATACACAATATATTGATAATGAACAAGACCGTGTACAATTTAAAAGTATTGCTATTTTTAACCTTATATTATAGTACATATATCCCACGGCATTAAACACGTTAATTTTAGAAAAAAAAAATATTCGCTTCTCTCGGTAAATGGGCTATCGAACGATCGAGATTAAAACAGACAAACTTTTCAGTTTTATAATATTAGTATAGATACAGTGCATATTATGTCAAGCGAAGTCTTCCCAAAATGTAAAATGTTTTAATAACTATACTTTTAAGTGCTTATTGAATATCACAAAGGTTGTTAATTCAAATAAATAAAGGAAATAAAATCCAGACTTATTTGTAAAAAAAAAAAAAAATCATTACCAAGTGAACAGTACGAGAAATACATTAGTTATTGTAATGATTATGTAATTTGGAATTATTTATAATATTATTATTTCTATGAAGTCTTTTTAATTGACTGTTTAGTATATATTCCTTTAATATTGATTTTACGATTCGATAGAACTTGAAGATTTTTTAATAAAAGTCCTATAAATACTTTTTAACAACATAACTTTTCGAGATCGAACGAAAAGGTTGATTAAAAAAGGTTTTACTGATATAAAGCGGTGAATCGCTACACTTTTATCAAGAATGCGACGTTCTTCGATGAACTCATTTCCTCTTTTTATTACAGTTAGATAATGTTTAACCAAATTTATTAACGGAGGGTCATGTTTTCGTTAGCCAGTTATTGTGCTTATTGTATTTCCTCTAATACATCATATGTAAGATCACAACCCTAAACGGAGTTTAACCTTAATTATTAATTCACACTGAATTCCACTTACCAAGTCTACTAACTCGTAGTGGATTAAGCTCTGATACTTCTCCTACACGGAGAAAGAAGCCTATAGTTGGATGTTACAGGTTAATTCGGTTTTCGCTATTGTTTTCTACACACTTATATTTTGTTTCATCTTATTCATTGGTCATATATACAAAACATCCTTTCTATGGATTTCTAAAAATTACAATTTCAAGTGGTTTTTTTTTTTTTTTTAAATTGAACACCTTCAAGGAATTTCCAAAATATTTATATGAATGGATTGAAGACCATTGAAATGAGATACGTTTCCGCTTTTCTAAAGAAAATTCCTTTATTCGTTTGTTAGCATTTAAATTTTTACTTCTAACAATTTTTTAAATATTGCATTTTGTTTTGATATTAATCTTATAGTTTATTCATTTAAAACTGGAATAGTACAATGATGTCAATACCGTCTTCCGAGTGATTATATAATATTAATTTACGATTAGTCAGTTTCCATCTTTATTATCTGTTTTGTTGGGTAGTTACCCAATAAATACTGTTAACATATAAATTCATAAACATTTTTGAATATCATATCAAAAATTTCGCTCTAGCGGGTACATCGTTCCATAGCTTAATTGGCTAGAGCGCCGACACGGTATGTCGGAGATGCGGGTTCGAATCCCGCTGGAGCGGTCAATTTTTGATATGATATTCAAAAATGTTTAGAATTCCTAATGTGTGGGTAACACAAAAATAAAAATCGTACATATATAAATTCATGCTTCTAATGATTTTATATGATTGCATTAATTGTAATTTCATTAGATTGTAGTGTTCTTACTGTAATTGTTATTTGGTGAAGTACCGGAAGAGCATAAAGATGGTGATACCATCTTCCGAATAGTTATACTCGTCGCCATTTTGTAATTTATTGGATCGATAATTGTTCTATAAATATGATAATTTGTAAGTAAAGAGGCAGTTATTGTTTAATTATTGCGGCGTATAAGTGGTAAGTGTGATAACGTATTCGATGTAGTTAAAGGTGTGTATTGTTAAAATGAATAAGTATAGATTTGAAGTGAGAGATAAATTTTTCGTTGAGTGTTCTCCGTCGTGTTCTATACGTTGATAATGAAATGATGATACGTTTTTCGTAAATGAAATTATACATACTTTACTAAATATTTAAAATAATTATTTTTAAAACAAAATTAAGGAATTCCTCAATTTTCTACTATCAAGCAAAGGTCTGCTGCAAAGCGTGCTGTGTGGTTTCGGCACTAAAGAATTTAGCCACCCCATCTCTTCCCGTGGGTGTCGTAAGAGGCGACTAAGGGATAGCACAGTTCCACTACCACCTTGGAACTTAAAAGGCCGACCGATGGCGGGATAGCCATCCAACTGCTGACTTTTTAAATGCACAGACCGAGGACGGGCAGCAGCGTCTTCGGTGCGACAAAGTCAGCCCTGCGGTCACCAACCCGCCTGCCCAGCGTGGTGACTATGGGCAAAAACCCCCATGAGTTCGAACCTAAAAATAAGGCCCTCAGTTCCCGGCAGCCCCACTATTCCCGGCTACGGCAGCGGCCGTGGTAACGGTGGGGTAGAGGGTGCTAAGAATCACCGGGGTACGGGAGGCTGCCATAGAAAAATATTCCTGGCTACGTATAATGGACGCACGCTACGGTTGGACCATCACCTCACCGAACTTGAGGTAGAACTTAGTCACATTAAGTGGAGCATACTGGGGTTGTCTGAAGTCCGAAGAGAGGGAGAGGACACGATGATCCTGGACTCCGGGCACTTGTTCTACTTCCGTGAAGGTGATGGGCTTTCCCAAGGTGGCGTCGGTTTTCTGGTTCACAAGACTCTCACTAACAACGTTGTGGAAGTCAGTAGTGTGTCGACCCGGGTAGCGTACCTTGTACTTAAGCTCACCGACAGGTACTCCCTGAAAGTGATACAGGTATATGCGCCGACCTCGGCACACTCTGACGATGAAGTCGAAGCCTTGTATGAAGATATCACAAGGGCCATACATGGCACTACTTCGACCTTCTACAGCGTTGTTATGGGAGACTTCAACGCTAAAGTGGGAGTACAAGGCCGCGACGGATCGAGCATCGGACCACACGGATTGGGGCACAGGAATCACAGGGGGCAGACGCTTGTCAACTTCCTCGAATCGGAGGGGCTCTTCTTGATGAACTCATTTTTTGAGAAGAAGCCCCAAAGGAGGTGGACATGGCAAAGCCCCGATACTGTGACGAGGAACGAGATAGATTTCATCATAGCGGATAAAAGGCATATATTCAGAGATGTCTCAGTGGTTAACAGGTTTAACACCGGCAGCGACCACCGGCTAGTACGGGGCACTCTGAATATATGTCTCCGAAAGGAGCGGACCCGCTTGATGAAATCTACTCTCCGACCTACGCTGCCCCAAATACTATGTGGCTCCGAGCAGTTTCAGTTGGAACTCCAAAACCGATTCGATTCGCTGGAAACTACTAGCGACGTGGACGAGATAACCGACAACGTGGTGAAGACGGTGTGTACACTGGGTCGCAGGCACTTTCCACCAACAAAGCCAACGAAGCAGTCCAAACTTTCTCCCGAAGCCTTGGATCTGATGCGGCAGAGGCGCGAGTTGCCGGCTGCTTCGCCAGAACAGAGGGCTCTTTCCAAGAGGGTACGGAAAATTATTCGCCGAGACCTCCGCTGCTCAAATACGAGAGAGGTTGCTACTCTGATTGAGCAGAATAGGGGGTCCAAAGTTTTCCAAAGACCATTGGGGAGAAGCCTTCTTGCGAAGCTTAAAACAGCAGATGGCAGAACCGTCTGCTCTCGCCCTCAGGTCCGAGAAGAGGTTGAGAATTTTTATGGACAGCTGTACTCGTCGAGCGCACGCAAGCCTGCGACTTGGGACACCGAAGATCCACGGGCACCATTGTTGCGCCATTATTCGGAGTGTATCCCGGACTTCGAAGAGGATGAGATTGGTGCAGCGCTCGGGCAGCTTAAAAACGGAAGGGCCCCGGGGGATGACGGAGTTACCACTGAACTCCTTAAAGCCGCAGGGCGACCTGTCCTGAAAGCCTTGGCAAGACTATTTAACGCCGTCATCCACCGAGGTACCACGCCGGAGGCGTGGTCCAGGAGTGTGGTGGTGCTGTTCTTTAAGAGAGGCGATAAGTCTCTGTTAAAGAATTACAGACCGATCTCACTTCTGAGCCACGTCTATAAGCTGTTTTCGAGGGTTGTTACGAATCGTCTCGCCAGAAGACTCGACGAATTCCAACCACCAGAGCAGGCTGGGTTTCGAAATGGCTACAGCACCGTGGACCACATCCATACTGTTCGGCAGATTATCCAAAAGACGGAAGAATATAATCAACCGCTGTGTATGGCATTTGTGGACTACGAGAAAGCCTTCGACTCCGTCGAGACCTGGGCTGTCCTGGACTCTCTGCAGAGATGTCATATCGACTGGCGATATATCGAGGTACTAAAATCTATGTACGACGCGGCGACGATGACCGTTCATGTCAATGACCAAAGAACAAGACCTATTTCCCTCCGGCGCGGGGTAAGACAGGGGGATGTAATATCACCGAAACTGTTTACCACTGCGCTAGAGGATGTTTTTAAGACCTTGGATTGGGGGGAACGGGGCATCAACGTCAACGGTGAATTCATCTCTCACCTTCGTTTCGCCGACGATATTGTCATCTTTGCGGAGACGCTGGATGAGTTAGGCCAAATGCTGGCCGGCCTAAACGAGTCCTCCCGACGTGTCGGTCTCTGTATGAACTTGGATAAGACGAAAGTTATGTTTAACAACCAAGTCATACCGATACCGGTATCGGTCGATGGTACCCTTCTCGAAGTTGTTCAGGATTATATTTACCTAGGCCATACTATCCAACTAGGCCGCAACAACTTCGAGAAGGAGGCCGATAGGAGGATTCGGTTGGGCTGGGCGGCGTTTGGCAGGCTCCGTCGAGTCTTCACTTCGAAGATTCCGCAATGCTTGAAGACAAAAGTTTTCGAGCAATGCGTCCTGCCTGTGTTAACATACGGAGCCGAGACGTGGACACTGACCAAGGGACTGGTCCACAAGTTTAAAGTCGCTCAACGTGCAATGGAACGGGCCATGCTTGGGGTCTCTCTCAAAGACAGGATTAGAAATGAGACTATCCGCGGGAGAACGAAAGTAACCGACATAGCCCACAGAATTAGCAAGTTGAAGTGGCAGTGGGCTGGTCATCTGTGTCGCAGGACCGATGGCCGTTGGAGTAGACGGGTCCTAGAGTGGAGACCGCGTCTTGGCAAACGCAGTGTGGGACGTCCTCCGGCCCGTTGGACCGACGATCTACGTAAGATTGCCGGTGTAGGCTGGATGAGGATTGCGGAAGACCGGGATGTGTGGCGCGAACTTGGGGAGGCCTATGTCCAGCAGTGGACTGCGATAGGCTGAAGTGAGTGAGTGTGAGTGAAGCAAAGGTCTACCTTTCACAAATTTTAATTATGTTGAAGCTTAATTCATAACTCTCTTTTAATGTGGATTATTCGATTACTATAATAAATTAATAAAAAAATATATTAAAATATAATAATCATTATTTTTAATACAACTCAATATGGTATTTTATTCACTAAAGTATTTAATGCCATACATAAATATGAGACTAAAAACCCTTATATCAATTACTAGCTGTACAGAAAACTTTGTGGGCTCATGCACAACACTTTGCTGAAGACCATGCCACGATCAAATGCAAAGTTTACGTTTCTATAAAGGACATACAGACAAACATTCATTTATATGTGTAAAGATTGATGTTTAAAATCAAATCGTAACGATTGCTTATGGTCAAAACATTTGATATTCCTATTTCGAATTTTCAAATCGCAATTCTATCAGCGCTTTTCATTTGACGCGTACGTTGCACGTACGAAATTGAAATTCGAATTTTAGGTCGTCTGACGCCGACAATGCACTATTTACATTCGCGCCATGCCAAATTCTGATATTCCTATCGTAATAAATTTACTCCGTAATTAGGTTTTGATATTGCGTGTTAAGTTTTACGCGAGTTATATTAAGTCACATATATAGTATTAGTGTTAATACTAATAATTTATTTCCAAAAATTAAATGAGTGCAACACATACAGAGTCTTATAAGCTATAAACTGAGCCAGGTAAATTAGTTCATCAACTGTCGCCTTATAAACGTAGAGGACTTCAGTTCTTTTTTTTAATTATTTTGACATAATGCTTATACATAATGGGAGTCCATCATCATCATCATCTCATTTTTTGGGGAATTGCTTTAAATTTTCAAAAACGAGTTCCAATAACAGTCTTCACAATAACTTCTTCAGTAATAGATTGGTGGAGATGTAAACAAGCTATTTAAGGAAATAGTGGTAGCCAAAAACGCAAAACAATTTAAGTGCAGATTAGATATACATTTACGAAAATAATACACAATTGTATTATTATTATTATTAAAATCGTTAGCGTAAATTATAAATAATCATTGAAAGAAAAAAAATATGTTGATATAAATACACCATATTTATTTAAGTAGGTTATATAAAAAAATTAATTAATTTACTTTTATATTAAAATATTTATTCGTATTTTTATAACAATAGCGCTTTTTAAAATTAATATATATTTCTTTTGTTACAGATACCTTGAAACACAAACAGCGAAGACATAAAATGGATGATAAAAATCAATAACCTTAAAATTCGAATATATACAAATAAAAATATCAATTTTATTTGGACCCCGGTAATGGCGGCTGCCCTTCGAACATTACAGTGATAGTGATATGACATTGGCGTGTTATGTGTTGCGTCATATCAAGATAGTGGTAGTGTGATGTGATGTGATGATTGAGTGATGATCATGATGCGGCTGGCGTTGTGTCGGCTGATCGCGTCCGCTGCGATCCTTGGTGTTGCTGTAGCGACTACGGCTAAGAACGGTGAGTTTTTAATCTTTATTGAAAGATTTTTATACATTTTTACATGTCAGTCCTTATACTAAGCTTATCTGTATAACACTATAAACTTACTACATTATTACTAGATCTTAATACTACTGAATACAAAATTTAGTATAGTTTTGGCACATTGCGATGTCAGTTTATTGTCGATTATTTTGTATTGTCATGATATCTTAAGAACTTATACTTATTATTACAACTGTGATAGAGGTGTTTGAGATATCATGACGTGAGAGAGAGATGAAATTAACACAAGTCAAGTAATAAATGAAATAATAAAAATAAAAACATTTTTATTATAATAGGGTTGTTTTTACAAACAATTTTTACTAAGATGAATAAATACATTATATAGCCGACTTATTTTTATGCACTAGGATAAAGTCTGCAGGAAAAAATTGGCAAAAAACTTGCCGACAACCGACCGAAAAAAAACCACCAAACGTGACATCAAGTTAATGTCGGCCTAAGATAAACGTGACACACTAAGCCCGATGTTTTGTGACTCATTACACACTGAGTCGTTTCAAACAAAATTCACACTAATTGCAAGTGGTTAAGTATCAAAAGTGTGAAGTTTTCGCGTCAATGAACTGGACTTAACTGTGACTCGCACCCCACGTACCTCCATAAAACCTTGTGGCTCTTTAATTCAACTCATGGCTTGCGAAGTTCCACTCATTCTGTTGCTAAATGGGATTGTTTTCTATTTCAATGATTTTGTGTTAGAAGGAATTCGCTTTGGATTATCACCTGATTAAATACATTTTATAAAACGTATTATTATTTAGGTATAAACTTTATAGAAAAAAATGAACTACCAACGTGATTTAAGTGATGTTTTGCTACAAAATAATAAAAAAATAAGTTAGTAGTAGTTACTCAAAAAATTAAGTTGAAAGAGAACTCCTGAATTCAAATTGAAGTACTGAAAATCTATATTTATAAAGACCTATATCAATAAACCTCAAGATATGCCCGGATTGAAATTTATCTTTAATATCCAACATCAAAGCACTCTCAAACCCATCGTGTCGCTATTACACGCTCTCCGTATTTGCATGTCTATATTAATTCTTAATTTAATAATTAGTTTCAATCTGTGAGTTTTATGTATGCGGAGATGGAATTAATGAAATGATATCAGACGGTTGCATTTCCGAAATTGGTAAGATACCGCTGTGTTTAGTTATCAAGTTCATTTTTAATTTTTCTGGTGTAGATAGGGTTCCAAGTGAAGACAGTTCTCAGAAGAAATTCTGAGAAAGAGAATATGATTCTAATACAGCAACATTTTTAAGGCTAATTAAGCTCCATCTTCTGTAAATGAGATTTGTTTTGCCACACATTAAATGTGTGTAATTATAGCTGTGGATTTGCCTATAAATGGGTGAGTACAGCGAATGAATATTTTCTCTGCATTAATTAAAATCGTAGCGACGTAATGTGTTATTAATATAAAATTAATTTTTGGGTTTCGATTCCGTTGGCCTGTTTGTATAGACGCTAAAATTTTGAAGTACTACTGATGTCCATGAAAGTTAAAATTATAGATTTTACTCTTAGTCATCTATATATATGTCCCTCTGTATGGTTAGATCTTTAAAACTACACGACGGATTTTGATGCGGTTTTTTTAATAAATACATGCATAATATGATAGAGAAACACTGATAATTTTAGATCTTTCTAACGTATCTGTTGTTGTATATAGTATTTAGTATCAGCATTGCACCCATGTGAAGCCGAGGCAGGTCGCTAGTAGATAATAAGAATACAATTGACGTGGCCACGACATATATCTTTTTAGCTTCTACGAAATTTTTTCATGAGCTGTGATGGAGTTTTTGCGCTAACCTCTCTTTGACATATACACTGCTTGACATTGTGACTGTATTTAAGTAAGCGAAGCCATAACCATTAACGCATTTACTACTTAGTTATCAATAAATTAAACACATCTGTTATTAACGAAAGTAGGCACCACAAGCAGTATTAACAAAAGCAGGCACCAAAGCTTATTACATTAAAAAATATATAAGTAGGTAATATTTAAAGAACCAATTCAAATCAATAGAAGAACCAATATTATTATCTCATTAATAAATAAAAAAGATAAAAGTAATATTAAAAGAAACAATTCATCACACTAAAACCATCCATATTCTGAAATCAAACAACCAACAAATATCATTCTTAGGATTTAAATCTACCTACCAATTTCAAAGCAAAGCATTCCCTTGAGCGCCGTGTCGCTGATGAGTGCTCGAAACGCTGTTTTGCATGTCTGCCGTCCCAGGCGACTCGCTTTCATCTCTTACGTTGTTAGGGTGTTGTTCCATTTTCAATGTAAATTATTCTACATCGAAATACATCAAAGCTTCCCTAATGATAAAATATCTTATTTGTTTGCCCTTAATTTGGGATTGATAAATATCCGTACGTTATCGTCTCTTTGATGACGTAAGCGGTTTATTGAAAAATATTTTTTTGAAGTTGAAATACATTATAGTGATATTATATTGGTTTGGGCAGAGTTGACATTGCTATTAGAGCATCATATTTCCGTGAAATAGAAACAAACACTTATCAATTCGTCGATCGTCACAAACTTTCGTATTTTTAGTATTAGTAGCTTTACTAATACGCAGAAAGCCAAATGCAGAAATTATGTAGGTTAAAATATAACACTTCAGGTCATGGCAGCAAAACATTAGCTATAAAAGTTAACATTGGTTGCATTTCCAAGTTTCTGACTTCGCAAAGTAAACGCTTCTTTTCTAGGCCAAGGTACTCGCGTGTATAATAAAAGTCCACACACGGTTTTACAATTGCCTGGAAGCAAATTTTAAGTTTATATTAAAAAGTTTTTAATAGCTTAAGCCATTATATTTGGGAGAACTTTATGAAAAGAAAGAGATACGTGGGTTTTTATGCTGGCTTTCATTTAGGATAACTTTATAATGGTTAAGAAATGTCCTGACGGGTTTTAAAGGTTAATTGATGGGTTTTGTCTTGTTCTACTCAGTAGAATTTATGTTCCAAAGCAACATTAATCTTTCGTAGGTTTTAATAAATATAATTTAATTAAATTAATATAAATATTCTCTATGATTATTTTGAAGCGTACTCGAAAAAGTAATTTTATTTTGATTTAATAAATATCATATACGATGGAGTCTTGCATTCTGAAAAGTTTTTAATAGATTTTTTTTATCTACAATAAAAAAAGCAAACCCTATTTTTCATCATTAACATGAATATTATTTAATTTAATATTACTTAAATTATTTAATTATACAAAATGTGTATACGTCCACATACAGCTTCTCGTTAACTGTTCTTCATCTTAATCACAGTCTTACATCTCCTGTTAAATAAACGCCTGTATTCGAGGAAGCACGTAAAAGCAACAAAGTATAAACATTATTCACAAACAAAGTATTGATTGTCAGTTCCGAGTTAGACTTAGTTACACGTACATTTTATGTTCCCTCCGTTACTTAGTATTTTCACACTAGAACAAGATGGTATGAGAGCTCGGGTTACTATAATCTCAAAGTAGCTTAATGTGCACTCAGGGAGCTAGTTTAATGTTTTAAATTAATTTATTCACGCTACGTAAAATGTTGTTTAATTTTCTCTACTTTGAATATACGCAGTAAACATAAGTAGGAATTGTAGGTTGCATTGTTGACTTGACCTTGCGCCATGATTAAAATGTAGCAACATGGTACAAAATATAAATTAAAGTTAACAAAGTAGTTAGTGAAAACAAAATGAAGTAGTATATGGTGTACTCGGAGTCTTCGTACTCGTGCATCCTTCCCCGTAAGTTATATAAAAATGTGGGATGGTCTTCAAAAGTATTGTTATAAATAATTGGCTTGATTACTGTATTATAGTAATTATATATATATATATATATAATAAAATTATAGTTTATATACATAATCAAATTATGATTTGTCGCAATATAAATAGCAGCAGTGCGAATTTATCATTGAAAAAAGTACCTGGTTTTGTCTTTTGATTTTAACATAATAAAGTGGTAGAAAAGTCAAAACTGTACATTGAATATTTTTTTTAAAACAATACTTGGGGTGTGATTTACAATCGATACCGAAGCCAAAAATATAGTTTTTAGAATTTTTGTCTGTTTGTCTGTTTTTCTGTTTGTCTGTATGTAATCCCGGGATAAACTTAAAAAGTACCGCATGGATTTAGTTCAATTTTGTCACGAATATTATTAAAAAGTCGGATCAACATATAGGCTACATATTATCACGCTATCACCTACGGGGAACGGGCAGATAACCTTTTTTTCTTCAACGCATTCTGTAACAACGTGTAATCTAACGACGCATATTTGAATGTTGTTGTTATGTTAATAATCACGCTATAAGCTAACTTTACACTATTAAAATCACACAATATAAGTAACTTAGGCCGATAAACATAATTAAATGAATATAAGTAGTATCAAGCCAATTTTAAAGCAGCGCCATCTATGAGATTTCAAAAACATCATCATAAATGCCTTTTTGGAAATAATATTATAACTAATAAGAGAAATGTTTATCTTAATTAGTCCTACAGCAAAAGTCCGCGACAACATATCTATCTTTTATGAGTAAGCCATTATAGCCAAAACAGTGAACCATAAATACAATAAAAATTGATAATATATTTCTAATTTGGTAGTAACAAATTGATTTTTATGTCACAGAACCAATTTTAATGAATTTTGGTATAAACATAGATATTGAGAAGATAATAAGCTACTCGAAGTACTTAGGTAGGCACTAATCCTGCGCAGACGAAGTCGCGGGTACCAGCTAGTAGTTTATAAGAGGCTTATTTTGTTTGAGTAGTTTATAATAAAGTAATATAAATAAAAACAAAAACGTATAAGTAATATAAAAAAAAATGAAGAAGGTTATCTGGAAGAAATCGCTATTTAGCGATAAGATCGCCTTTGTACATCTTCTATTGTATCTTTCTTTATATGTGTCTGTATTCCGGTGTACATTAAGAATAAATAAAAATATAAATATAAATAAAAAATACAGCTACACTTGTCTATTGTACTAAGGCCACGGCAAAAAAGTACACCTATATTTTCTATCGGCTCTTGAATTTGCAGACTTTCGTTAGTAATTTTAAAATTTTTTTTTTAAAGAATTGTGAAATTGATAAGGATTTATTAAAGTTACTGTTAAATCAATTAAAAATTGAGGAGTTTTCATTACCTTTTGTATTCATTGTTTTTTTTTTTTTTTTTTTTTTTATACGACAAAGGCACAAATTACCGGTCAGTCCGTTTGCTCGTAAGCGGATACTCTATCTAGCTCATAGACAATTGTAACAACAGGTGTAGTGTAAACGCGTTGCCGACCCTACCCAGGAACACTAGCTAAATTGTATATCAAATAAATATTATTTGGCTATGATCTTCTGTAAGATTGATTTGCTTCATCAGATTTTTGACAGGGTCTTTTGTGCCTAATTGAAATAAAATTTAATCTTATAAATGTAATGAAAAATTTTACATATAGAAAACTCTAAGCTGTAATTTTTTATTTGAGCTTCGTATATTTTTCTTTACAACACAAACGGACATCTCATCGACGTAACTTTTCCTCTTCTGGTGTCTCTACTGAGCGTAAATGGTATTGAAAGTTGGTTCAACCGTCAGCTGCATATACTGCTCATACTTGACCCGTAAATTTATATGATAATGAGTATTTACTTTTATATATACAAATGTTATAAAACTGAAAAGTTGATTATTTTAACGCTCTAATCTCAGGAAATACTGGTACGAATTGAAAAATTATTTGTGTTGGATAGTCCACATACTGAGTAAGGCTATACGCTAATTTACCTTCAACAGTCAGATAGTAAAATATTATTATACTCGTACTAGCTAACCCAGCAAACGTTGCCCTGCCGCTAAACGCCATTAAAAAATAGGGGTTGGTGGTAGAAGGGTTAAAATTTTAGGGTTGTATGTATTTTTCAATGCCAAATCATAATAAAATAAAAATAGAAAATTTGGTCCAAAATATAAAAAATATTTAGGGGTAAGTCATCCTTATAATTTAGGGGAATAAAAAATAGATGAACGATTCTCATTGTCAGACCTACCCGATATGTACACAAAATTTTATAAAAATTGATCCAGCTACTTCGCAGGAGTTTGGCACGAGAATTTTGCATATATAGATTATAATTAAAAAAATCAAGACCTCTATTTTTAGCATACTGAAAGTTGTTAAAAAGTAATCAGTAAATTACTTGATAGTAGGTGACTATCGAAGCTTTCATTGCTCGACCTCATAGCAATAGAAAAGTACCATATTCATTACGAATTCTAAACATTTTAGAATATCATATCAAAAATTGACCGCTCCAGCGGGATTCGAACCCGCGTCTCCGACTGACCGTGTCGGCGCTCTAGCCAATTAAGCTATGGAACGATGTACCCGCTAGAGCGAAATTTTTGATATGATGATTTTTATTTTCGGTTTAAGCGAACCGTGGCGCCGTCTATAGTGAGTTCTTTACAGAGACCCGTAACTATTCAAAGTTTCATATTACAATGAAAATCTTTGACAGGAGACGACACCATGCTATTTTTAATATGTACGATTTTATTTTTGTGTTACCCGCACATTAGGAATTCTAAACATTTTTGAATATCATATCAAAAATTGACCGCTCCAGCGGGATTCGAACCCGCGTCTCCGACTGACCGTGTCGGCGCTCTAGCCAATTAAGCTATGGAATGATGTACCCGCTAGAGCGAAATTTTTGATATGATGATTTTTATTTTCGGTTTAAGCGAACCGTGGCACCGTCTATAGTGAGTTCTTTACAGAGACCCGTAACTATTCAAAGTTTCATATTACAATGAAAATCTTTGACAGGAGACGACACCATGCTATTTTTAATATGTACGATTTTATTTTTGTGTACCCACACATTAGGAATTCTAAACATTTTTTGAATATCATATCAAAAATTGACCGCTCCAGCGGGATTCGAACCCGCGTCTCCGACTGACCGTGTCGGCGCACTAGCCAATTAAGCTATGGAACGATGTACCCGCTAGAGCGAAATTTTTAAGGTTCGCTTAAACCGAAAATAAAAATCATCATATCAAAAATTACCATATTCATTGCTAAGTCTTAGACCAAAAAAGAAGAAGGAAGATAAGGGAGAAATTTGTTAAAAGTAAATAATTTATGAAGAAATCTTTCAAAAGTGTAATAATAAATTAAATTAAACGCTACACTAAGCCTAACAATGATATATCATATTTGACGAAATTCAACCAACACGACAACTGACCAAAATGATGGGTACAGTACCGCATTATTTTGGTCATCGCTGCTTTGTCATTCGTCTATCATACATTTGACATATGCGTTTTAGTTGAAAATAGGTCCGACAAATCGTTCTGGACAGGTTTAAATTGTTTCTATCACGATCACGATACAGCCTGTACCATCCCACTGCTGGGCATACTTGTGTATCTATATGTAGAAGAATAATTGGAGTTAAATCCACGCTGTACCACTGAGGAATGGCGGATAACTTTTAAACAAATTATAAATTATCTACTGTTTTTTAAATAACACTTAAAAAGAATAGTCTGAAGCATAGGTACGTCGTTTTTTTATCCAATTAAATGTCTATTTGATCGGAAAACATACAGAATTTAGCGGTCAAGTTTTTTTTTTTTTAAATTTTGATGAACAAAGGCAATGATCTTTAAAAGCTTTCTGTACCTTTATAACATTAAATATTTTTAACTCAAATTTTTATTGTAGTGGTGAATACAAAAAAAATACACATACACGGTCGAATTGAGAAACCTCCTCCTGCTTTGAAGGCGATTAAAATACATTATTCATACATTAGAAATAATCTACCAAAAAGTTTAACAAAACACTTTTAACGAATTTTTTTTTTTAAATAAATGCATAACCAAATTTTTATAAAATAAAAAAATAAAAAGATTCGTATATTTTCAAACGTAGAATATAAAATAAAATGTTTTATTCAGCTATCATTCCTAGGATGCTATCTTCTCTTCTGAATCTTAGAAAAAAAGAAAACGAATACTTATCTGGATAATTATAAAAAAATGTAAGTAATACACACGCAGCGACTGCCATAGGGTCCAATTTTGCTACGGGCGTATTTTCCTACCTTCCAACATAATTTATGCACCGAATTCTCGACAACCATGGCGCCTCGTTGAATTGATATTAAAAGACATCAATTACGAATTCTAAGCATATAAATTTGACTAGAAGCTGCAACACAAGTATTATTATTAATATAGGTTAAAGGAAAAGGCTCAGCAATGATCTAATATAGCCTAGCAGGAATTCATTTAATAGCGTAAAAATTTCTTTTTAACTTACAAAATCTAACATACTTGACGTATGAAAGAAATATATTTAATAAATAGATTCAGAATATTATGAAATGAAACTCATTCGAAACACCTAAAATAATCTTGCGGAAAAATAAAAAATTATATATTTTGGAAATGATAGATAGACCTTCAAATAGAAATGTCATTTGACAAGTCGTATTTTTAATGATACTAGAATTTTTTTTATGAACCTTAATTAAAGTTTTTATTAATAAACACAGAAAAAAAGTAAAAACTTTTAACAAATTTTCGACGAGTATTTTACAAGATATAGATTAAAAAAAGTATGAATCTTAAACGCATAAATAATATTTTAACAATCAAAAACATTAAAAAAAACATAGAAATAAATTGTAACACAGGCCAAAAATGTTTTTGTTAGTTTAAAAAATAAATACGTATTTATAATATATGCAACAACTGTTCAGGTGTAGTGGTGCCAGTAGTCGCCTTAAACATCGACGGTTTGCGGGTTCGAATCCCGCTCTGGATGGATATATGTATTTATACAAATATTTCTTTTTCCGGTTCGGTCTCTCTGCGTCCCCCGCCGTGCCTCTTCTTTTCAGTTCGATCTTTGTGGGTCCCCCATCGTGCCCCGGAGAGCACGTTAAGCCGATGGTCCCGGTTGTTATCATAAATATCTGATAGTGATCGTTACTTATAGTAGGGAATATATCCGCCAATCCGCAGTGGAGCAGCGTTAAGATCCAATTCTTCTCCTCCACGAGGAAGATGCCTATGCCCAACAGTGAGATGTTACAGGTTTGATGAATGAAAAAATTTCATGAATTAAATTTATGCTATGTTTTTATGGATTGGATGCAGCATTGGACAGAGAGAGCTAGCATTCTTCAAAAGAGGCCTCAGGGATTCTCAATGATTAATCAACATAATTATAAACATAACATCACATAATTAATATAATCATAAACATAACATAACATAAAAAAATAACATCGATGGCGGGATAACCATCTAACTGCTGGGTTTGAAATACATAGGCCGAAAACGAGCAGCAGCGTCTTCGGTGCGATAAATCCAGTCCTGCGTTCACCAACCCACCTGCCTGCCCAGCGTGGTGACTATGGGCAAAACAGATGAGTTCAGTCCATTTTTGCCGTGAACTTTTGAGGCCTATGTCCAGCAGTGGACTATATTAGGCTGAAGTGATGAATCAACATAATATGTTGTCTTGTTTGCACTAAAAATCATTAAATTCAATTTTTTTTGTCGTTTGTTGTTTGTTTTGAGAAATATAAGGCTTTTTAAAATTTATTACCGTAGGAACAATCAACTGTGTGTCTATATATTATGTATATATAACAAACAAAAAAACATACAAAAACAAACAAATTTCATCAATTACTGTCAAATGTTTCTGATTTTCTAATAGCGTACATTTTGTTGTTTCTATGTATTATTTCTACTCTATGACGTAGAAAGCAAAGAAAAGTAGGACTCGTTTTAGTAATTATTATGTGAGTGACGATTAAAGTTACATAAATAAGTTAATAAAGTCAAAGGTTAAAAAGATGATTAGGTAAAATTTATATTTTTGCTGTATTAATAAATTATTATTTCAAATTTATACGTGCTCTTCTATTCTTTTTCAAAAAAGAAAAAATAAATAATACAACTAAAACATAAGTTCTAACTAGCGACATTTGATCAACGTTTTTCTGTTAAACGATTTTTTGCCTGCTGTACTTTTTTAAAAAAGATTTAGCGCAATGGCTATAATACCATATTAGAGCAAAACTTTGTAGTTACGAATAAAAACTGCAAGCCGATTGCAAAGCTTGCAATTATTTAGATTTGATTGCGAATTAATTTTATTTTAACTTCCTTGCATGTCGAGCGCTTAAATATTTTCATTCGCCTTTTTCATGTCGTATAAACTTTATTTTAAAAATAAATTAATTTGGTGCACGTAAGGCATATATGACCTAAGATTTTATTTGAAATATAAGAGGACTTTTAAATGAATTATCGATTATTTTGGCAATTCGTTTGTATTCTTTTGAATTATCGAAGCTGAAAATAAATCACGTGCTAAAATTAAATAATTTTTCGGAGTCCTCCCGTGACCATTGTTGCTGTAAAGTATCGAAATGTCGGGCATCTAAATTACTTAATAAACCGCAATAAAATCCGAAAATTTTTGTTAAATTGTAATGAAAGCAATACATGTGATAAAAGTCTACGGTTTGACTAACCCATTGGCGCAGTTCATACTGACCTTTTCCACCTGAGTCTGGGTGTAATATTTATATTTATGTATACCTATTATCTATTATTATTTATTCTATTATCTATTATTCTTGTATATTTATCATTTTTTTTTATCTATAACAGTCAGCTGTTGCCTATAACACAAGCATTAATTTGCTTACCGTAGGATCAGTTGACCTTGTGCGTTATATTATAAGATGCTTATTATTTATTTAAATGTAATTGTAACATTACATTTCTGTCTAGTCAAGCCAAATAAACAATAAAAAAATGTTGTAATATACGGAGTTCGCTGGGTCACCTAGTACACACTCCGAAGTCGGACACATGTGTGACCTTCACAAAGCCACTGCTAGGACTGACACGCAATTAAGCATCGTCTTTATTTATTGTTTTTAAATCCAACCTGGGCTTAGGTATTTGATTCGATGCAGTGTTTAGTTACTAGGTACATAATCATTCCTTCCTTATTACGCGTTCTAAAGTAATGAAATCGCGGCACTTTTTACTCTATCCACCCAAACAACTGCAATTTAAATTTAGCGAATAATGACAGAGTATTTTACTGAAGAGAAATAAATAAAAAAATAACCTACCCAAAAGAACAAGTATTTTAATTTTGTACAATAATAAGAGATATAGCTTTTATGTAGATATCGTACTGTTCAATAAACTTAAGTTTGCTATTAAACTACGGAATATTAGTTGGATTAAATAATCTATAGTAAAGAAGATAAAGAATGCGTAGATTCCAGCGAAGATATCTAGTAGTCACTTGAGATTAGAGGGAATTTGCATAACTACGAACCGGAAAATACGAACAGGATGACAATGTTTTGAAGCCGTTCAAGTTTATTAAGTTTCTCTTTAGTTAGGGTAGCCTAGTTTGCAACAGTACAATTTAGACGTTATTACAATTATCGTCATTTTAAGCATTAATAGGTGATTAAAGAATATTATGTTAAGATTTCTTGAGCAAAATTAGAGAAAGGCTTTTATAAAAAAAAAAAACGGTCCACCTTAACAAACTGGTTATGACCTTGAAAACAATATTATTATAGACATACAAATAACATACAAATAAATAAATATTTATAAAAAGTAAATAAAAAAAACTTGTGACACTCGGGGACTGCCGCGGTAAAGCTATTGCATAGCATTTTTTATCAACTTATGCAATTATAATTATTTGTTTTTTTTTTTTTATTGATGCAGTATTTTTTTATATATACATACACGTTAAGCGAACGCTCGGCCGAGCTACATGGTAGGCGGAGTGGGGATTGTTAGGTTTTATTTTCGTTACGGAATTTCTTGATTCGGTCGCCGCACTCAAAGCCCGCGATAAAAGCCAAGCAATAGCTTAATAAATATTTACTTTTATTATAGTATATGTTTAGTACAGATATTTAGTGTGTGATGTAGTAGTGATATTTGTTTTTCTGATGTTTAACGAATTTCACTCATTATATTTAACCAAATTTTACGGATTTTATCGCGGTAATTATTTTTTTAGTCTTAGTTGCTGTTTAGTGTTAGTTGCTGTAAAGTATCCGAAACGTCGCGCATCTAAAAACTTAATAAACCGCGATAAAATTTAAAACATTTGTTTCATCATAATAAATTATATTTATTAGATACTAGCTGTGCTCGCGACTTCGTACGCGTGGAATTTAAAAAAGAATAAGAAAAATAAAAAATATATTGTTCAGTTCGCACAGTTATAAAATAATACATTTCTAAAATAAAATTAGCCAAGTTACTACTTATTACATCAGCTATCTGCCAATGAAAGTTCCGTCAAAATCGGTTCAGCTTTTTCAGAAATTAGCCAGAATAAACAGATAGACAGACAGACAGACATACAGACAAGAATTGTAAAAAAATGTTATTATGTACCGTGTATACACATCCATATGCATTTAGTAAAAGATGGTTATTTTAATATTAAAAACAGACACTCGGATTTTATTTATTTGTATAGATAATACAATAGAAAACTGATAAGACAAAGCATTGCAAATGACAAGCATTGAGGGTGTTTTTAATTTTTTTTAGTAAAACAATTGAAATTACGTATTAATTTATTTATACAAAAAGGCCTACAGTAAGTCTATATATATAGGAAAAACTCACAATATGACATGTATTCATTTAACTCAGCGCAACAACTACATTCTGGCTTTTCAGCACTAAAGCGTCGTTAATTTGTACATTGTAAACAAAACTGTAGAATACGAGGTTTGGTACAACGAATGAGCATAGCATAAATACCGGCTTACATTTAGAATTTTTTAACTCCAACGTTTAACGTGTCCAACTTAGTGTAGAAAAAGAAGACGGCAGTTGCTAACTATTCCGCAATCATAAGCTTTTTTACATGCCAAAATGAGTTTCCTCGTTCTTGTGATAGCCAAAAGCCTGTGCCATTATTTATTATTGAATACAAATTGTAGATTAAACAAATAAATTTCACTTAGGTAAATTATACATAATAAAAATAAAAAAAATTTTTTTTTTTAAAGCAGCTTAGAAAATAAATAGGGTTGCATACCATTTATTTGTCAAAGTCGTTAAAGCAAAGACAAGGCATTAGCAATTAATATAACGTTATTTGTTTGTTGAAAACATTTCGTACCTAAATACTAAATGGCGTTAATTCCTAAATGTTAAAATCTGAATTAGTTTTAGTGCGAATTAATGGGTTGTACAGGGGATTCTTGTGAATTGTTCTCTCGGAAATACATATAAGGGAAATGGCAGTTTAAAAGTTAGGTATTTAGTTCTGATGATAGGCTTTTATTTAACTTGTGTGTGGTGATGACTATTGCGTTGGTTTGTGTATGTGTGTGTATGTAACAATGGCCTGAAATTTTCTAAAACTCGAACATGTTTTTTTCTGATTCTATTTTAAAAAATCCTATCAATTTCGTTCGTATTTGTTTTATTGGGCTTAGATATTGTGAGATGTCTACTTACTAAATTTATGGTTTTTAACCTTAGTTTTTCGTTTTTTTTGTATCAATATCTAATCTAAGACATGATGATGAAAGAATATATGTTCCCAAAGCGTTAAATAAACTGCTTTTACAAATTTCGATGTCAAAAATTTTTATGCGTAAAATTAATGAAACTTATTAACGTAGATGTTAATAAAATTGTAACTTTTAGAATAAGAAATGTAATAATTGCAAATAAATAATTTGATGTACTACGACTTGTAAAAGGAGAGAAATAAGAATATATGTCAAGAACTTACAAATCTAAAATTAACGTAAGTGGAGTTTACGGGGAGCGTCAAAGAAAATCAGGAGCATATAGTATTTTATGTAACATATCAAATACCTTTGCGCGAACTTAGAATCTGAGAAAATAGTTGACTATTTCCTTCTTATTTTTAATGATGTCTACAGCAAAAAGTTTCCAAGAATTATTTTTACGTGACATTCATGAACCGTAGAAAAGTATTGTATGCATAAGATAATTGAAAATTTAATTTAAACTTTGATAATAAAGTTTTATACGGAGACAAATTGCCTCCGTAGTAACGACAAAAGTTTATCACTCTTTGAACTGTACTTTCATTCTCCCTGTATGCGAGAATACGCTCAAGTGCTCCGTGCACCCAGGAGATTTCGTGACTTCTTCGAACGTTGGTTTCCAATAACATCAGTCATTGAAATAATTTGACTTGTATCTCGATTTGAGCTTGAAAAACAATTTCAATAAATCTGATTGTGGATTTTATTTTTACTTTTGTTATGTACGATTTTATTTTTGTGTTACCCACACATTAGGAATTCTAAACATTTTTGAATATCATATCAAAAATTTACCGCTCCAGCGGGGTTCGAACCCGCGTCTCCGACTGACCGTGTCGGCGCTCTAGCCAATTAAGCTATGGAACGATGTACCCGCTAGAGCGAAATCTTTGATATGATGATTTTTATTTTCGATTTAAGCGAACCGTGGCGTGTTTACTTTTCTTTCAATTTTAATATGGAGCTAATACATGTTTCCGTGCGAAAGGATCCTAAAGTAACCCAAGGTTGCACAAACTTCGTATAGACATCCACCACGCTGCTCCAATGCGGGTTTGCGGATATATTTCCTACTATGAGTAACGATTGCTATCAGGTGTACATGATAACAACCGGGACCGACGGCTTAATGTGCTCTCCGAGGCACGGTGGGGAGACCTGTATGACTGTTCCACCTTTAATATCTTCCACGTTTGCATTGTGTGAATAACAGTATTTCTTCTTTCCGTTAATTACTTCTTTTACAGAGGTTGTCCTTATCAAATCAAATTTACTTTATGTAATACTAATAAATGTCTCATGGTCATTTAGTTCCTATTAAGATAAGATCCTGCGACTGCCTGCAACATCTGCCCCATGCAGAAATATTTGTCGTGAGCAGGTATCCCACCCATAAGTTTTAACTCATCAGTCAGTTTGTGCTGATACATAATCGTCGCACCCAGTATCGTCATCTAATATTGAATGTGTCAGTAACAACAGTTTCCACATTTTTACGAATTTGTTATAATAATTCTTAAGACAAATTTTATGTCAACTACAATGGACAAAGAGTCAGAATAAAAATTCTCTACCTCACTTTGTTCGCTTACAACTTTTTACTTTAAAAGTTAGGAAGATAGCTTGAATTGCGCTACTATCTTGACTTTAAAATTACATTTCTTTATTAAAGTTAATATGTTATAAAGAGGACGTGTCGAGTAGTTGGAATGTTTTTGTGGAATTTGGCATGATATGCAAATTAAAAAAATCTCTTATAAAAAAATGGCTTTAGTATCATGGTGGTAACCAAGTTTCTCAATAGGTGTTAAAAAACTTTGTACTTGAAGATTTAGCTAGTTTAAAATTAAAACATAATCTTCTCGATAAAATCAACAACGTGTATATGCTGTTTCATGAAATTCGTCCCAATTACCCAAAATTAGGACGTTAACATACAATTAATTAAAAGAATAAATCAGCCTGTTAATATCCCACATAGATCTCTTCCTCACAAAGAAATAGGATCAGAGCTTAACCCACCTGGTTTCGGCTACCCACAAAACTACCCACACAGAGACATTATATGTATATCTAAGTTGACACGTACACCTTGTTAACTAATTCTTAATACTACTGACGTAACTTAGGTTACACCTTTATCCCCATTCATAAATGTAATCTCCGAAGTAAGTTCAGAAGTACCAAGTTTTATAGAAGCAATAGATTTATGTAACGACGCATAAATCACCATCTAGTAAAGTACATCTTGATTTATCTGCGAAAAGAAGGGAACGAAGAAGCCTATTGCAGCATTACTTTCTGTTATAAATCATAAATACAGGCGTAGTTGATTATCTTTGAAACTCGTTCAAAAAACTCTGTAGCAAATGTGACTCAAACTTGGACATGAGAATTCTGTACCAATTTTTTTGTAAAAATATTGAACTATAAAAACACACCTTAAAATGTACTATCACTTTTAACCTTTTAATGTAAGGGGGTTTAGCTCGGTGTGATGGTGGCAAAAGTTCCATTAGCTTCAAAGGTCACCAACTTCATTCTTGTAAAACATGCTTCTGTTGAACCAATACTTGTTTCTGTTCTAAGTTTATTCTCGCAGAAATCCTAATATATCTCAGTGAGTAAAGTCTTTTTCCGGCTGTTATAACTGTTCGCAAACATTTTAATCTCCAAACTATGTAAGAGAAAAGTTCTCTTCACGACAAAGGAACGTTTCAATTAGTGCTATTATTACGTTTGTTTCAAAGAATTATGTTGATTATACAAACGGCGAGCTACTTACTACAACTCATACATTTTCCGGCAATAAATAATTCACATCGACCTTTGGAAAGAAACAATCTAATAGTGTACTGTATGTCGCTTGATTTCTTCTAGTTTTCTTCCTATGTAGTTTTAATCCAAATGCTTACTCTATATTATAGAAGCGTGTAATCATATATTATAAAACCTTTAAGGTTTTACCATGTTATTATGACGTAATAATTAATATTATTGGCTATTCGTGAGTACATTGGAAGAACTTCATAACGAAGTGGACTAATCTATTAAGATTAGCGTATTAACATTATTAGTTAACACGTCGACCACACCACACGTTTGGACGTTTTGGATTTGTATTTAAAAAAAAATCATTGCCCAGTGATAGATTTTGTAGTATCTCTAACATGGTTTTGTTGAAAATTTTGGTTACGGAAATTTAGAACGACAAAACTTCGCTTGTAACAAGTTTTCGAGATCGGATTAGTAGTTTGCTTTTCACCCGCGTGTGATTGGTTGATATGTGGCTGGCTGGCTGTGTGGGTACGACATTAAAGAATATAGCCACCCCCTCTCTTCCCGCGGGTGTCGTAAGAGGCGACTAAGGGATAACAGAGTTCCACTACCACATTGGAACTTAAAAAGCCGACCGATGGCAGGATTATCATCCAACTGCTGGCTTTGCAATACAAAAAATACGCAGGCCAAAAATGGGCAGCAGCGTCTTCGGTGTGACAAAGCCAGCCCTGCGGTCATCAATCCGCCTGCCCAGCGTGGTGACTATGGGAAACATACGCCATTTTTGGCGCGAAATTGTATATTTCCACCAGTGGACTGCGATAGGCTGAAATGATGATTGGTGGATGTCTCGTGTAACGGATATATTTTTCAGTAGATACATCGCGGTAACATCGTTCTCGTTTTTAGTTTATTACGTGATCCTGTTTATGTTACATTTATAGCTATACGAAAACCTCTATTTTACCGTGTTCGAAAGTTACGACCTTCGCTTTACTGCTTCAATAATAGATGCGTCTTTCTGACCTCATGTTGCTACGTTGCTCGTATTTTGTAGATTTCTTTACATGGAAACCTTTTCTAGAAACTTGGTTATACAAGATTTTTTTTTGTATGCTCATGTAAATGTTAAGCAATTATGGATAACTACGCAATGTGATAGCACGAAATAAAGTCGTAAAAGCTAACTTACTTTTTGTTTTGCATCGTAATCAGATATAACAAATGAGTAAATATTTTATAAAAATATAGTTTTACTTTATTCGTGTAGTTTACAGTTACATATCATATACGCAGCACTTTATTATGTTTTACTCTAAAGTTAACGCGTGCGGGCCACGGGCAGTAATGAATAAATCAAAACTACTGGATCGATTTTAATCATTTTTTCAGTGAATGACATAGGCTTATAGGGTAAGGTTGCTCAAGTCGTACCCCCTAAGGAAATAATGTTGTAGTATTTAATGCATTTCAAATAAAACAAAATCTTGACCAACCTTACTTGACTTGAGCAACCTTACCCTATATATTTTATACCCGTGTGAAGCTGGAGCGGCTGATATTATAAATGTGAATGTTAGTTTGTTTTTTACTCATTCACGTGATAACTACTTAAACATGAAACTTTGTGCGCATATTTTTGGAGGTATTATAATTGTGTTTGCTCGCAAACGAAAAAAAAACAACTTCAATTACATCGAAAAGTAATATAACCGTACGTAAATACCACGTAAGTAGAGGAAAAATATTAACAAACGCATTAACAGTCGTCACTACGATTTTCGAGGGTTACCCTTGATTTTTCTGGGATTCCACCATCAGATACTGGTTTCCTTATCACGGTACCACGCTTGGGATCTCCTTTCCAACAAAAAAAGAACTATCATAAATCAATTCATAAACGACGAAATTATCCCCGAACACATAAAAAAATACGGTCGAATTAAGTAACCTCCTCCGTTTTTGAAGTCCGTTAAAAAGTAACACAGGATACTTTTTATTTACAAAAAAATTCAATAGAGTGAAGCCGCGGGTAAAACGAAAAAACAAAAAACCTCACTCCTCATTTTATTCTTTCTTGCGAGTCTTACCGTCTTAGCTTAGTAGGTAATGCGGGATCGGTCACCTCTCAAGGTAAGTGTTTGTATACAAATATTTGTCTTAATCTTGGCAAAGTTGTATGTATTGCACGTGTTCCTAAACCCTTCAAGGAAGTAAAATAATTTTAGCTCTTTATTTATATTAAAAAAATATTTATTTATTTTATTTATTTATTTTATTTTATAATATATTGTATACCACAAATATATTACAAACAAAGCATAAAGATAGTTACAAACAGTGAAGTACAATGGACGGACTTATGGCTATTTAACCATTTCTTCCAGACAACCCATGACAAAATATGCTATTTGCATGATAAAAATAAAATGCTAAAAATAAAACAATTAAGCAAAATAAAATCGTAGAAGTTACAATCGCGGAACTGAGACAATGTTTACAATTGCTTATAAACTTTTGTATAGAGTTTGAAAGTAACGCATTACTATTTCAGGACTATTTGTCATTAATTATAATAAAAACCTTTGACAAGCACTAATCGATTTGAATTGAACCTTCCACGCTTCTATTCATATGTCAAGTTTGACGAACTTATAAAGAAATTAGTTCCCCTTACACTATGGAATAGCAAAGGTATACAATATACCATTCTTATGAAAATCTTAACATTCTAATAAATTGACCTTTAATGTACTGTTTAGTGATAAATTTAACATCAGACATCTCTTAAAAATACAATTGCAAATGTTTATTTTCCCTCCAAGGGTACATATTAATATCTGTATGGTGCTTACGTCAAAATTCCATCTCGAGTAGGCAAATTCAGAGATAGAGTATTGAATTTCATGACCCTAAGTACCTACAGGTTATTGTAATAACCTAAATAGGATAAGAAGTCAAATAACCTTTTAGGCAGCTAAATAATAATAATAATGATAATAATACATTTAGTTTTACTGATTGAGATTATTTGTAATTTTCCTTGTACTATTTTATTTCTGTGCAGTAAAGTTATTAATTTTATTTTTTGAACCTGGCCAGTAATAGCACAAATTAATAAATTTAAAACTTAAAAGCGCGCTTTGAGTTATTACACGTTTGACACTGCTTTTATTTAAATAAATATTCAATTTTATTACTATTAACTGTATTTAATACATGAACTTTCTAGTGAAAGGTTTAAAAACTTCGTTTATTTCCGGGTAAATTAAATAGTTATTTTAGTTCTGGGCATTTGTTCTTGAGAGTCTTTCTGTCGGCGTTAGGGATCGCTATGATAAGTATCTTATAACGATTTTGAAGATGCTTTGAAAGTTAAATTATTGGACTGCCCATAGAGTAACGTAGCTTCTCACATGAAAAAATGAAAAAAAAAATGTATTTCAGTACCATCGAGCTATTTTACACATTGTGATTGACTCTCTCAATTAGGTGCAGAAAGCACCTGAGCCAGATGGAGTCGCTCTTCCATTATTTATTTATTTATTTAATTTATTTAATTTTATAAACTAAAGACAAGAAAAAACAGTACTTCATAAAGTGATTATTTTTGCGCATCTGCTTGAAATTAAACGGACATTTCAATCTGGTTAGTCAATGTTCAAATTTAAGGCAGCCTGACTGGATATGTACTTCGACATTACAGAAGATCGCAGCTAAATAATACTGCTTTGAAGCAGTGTTGTGTTGTTGTGGTTGTTAAGGTCTATAGGCTACAACAATCTTTTACCATTAGGTGAGCCGTACGCTTGGATGCCGGAAGTTGTTAAAAAAAAACATCACTAAGGTGTTTTAACATAATAAAAACAAATGCCACTAGAGATTGAGATCGGAGCATTCAGGATATAATCCTGATGAATTAATGAATCTTCAAATTCTTAAATATTCAGTTACTTAGAATATTTTAAATAAACTTGATATTTTATAACACAATTTTAATTTTAGCTTTGAATTTTTTTGTATAACGAACGATATTTTTTCATTACTTTTAAAGTACCTAAGTCTAACGGAAATTATTTATTTCGTATCTCAATTTAATTAATTAGAGCGTCCGGATTTTATTAAACTTTTTAATTTAGAAATTGCCAGTATTATTTATTTATATTGAATTAAAGTAGCTCACTGGATATAAATATACATTTCAAAAGAAGTGTTCTAGTTTCGCAATTTTTGAGTGTAATCGTATTGATATACAGCTAACAAAATCGACGTTGAAGCTGCTTGATGGAGTAAGCTGGTACCTTTATCTTGTATAGAAGTAAATACCCAACAATAAAATGTATAGAAATAGCATCATTGTATGATATAATTAACTTAATAGAAAAGAATATGACTGTAGTATTGTGTTATCTTTTACCCTTAATTACACATAACTCATCCATCATTCTGGAGACTAAGATAGAAAAATAATGTTATTTAGCGGTAAAATAACTCATGTGCAAAATACACTAATGGATTTATTTAAGCTATACTTCTTTTGGCGAAGTTAGCTAGCCAATATACATACATAAGTACATATACACTTTTGTTGTGGCTGTTGCGCTGGCGGTTGCGGGTTCGACCCCGCACATGAAAAACATTTGTATTGGTCATACAGGTATTTCTCATGGTTTGGGTGTTTGTGCAGTCCTTGTGAGTCTCTCCACCGTGCCTCAGTGAATACGTTAAGGCGTCGGTTCCGGTTGTTATTATATACACCGGATAGCGATCGTTACTCATAGTAGGGAATATATCTGCCAACCCGCATTAGAGCAGCGTGGTGCCTTAAGCTTTGATTCTTCTCCTATATGAGGATAGAGGCCTATGCCCAGCAGTTGGATATTACTAGCTGAAGTAAGTTATGTTTATGTTATTAAGGGAAAATGGGAAAATGGCTAGATGGCAAGGCAGAAAAAGATAAATACGTGTTACAATTTGATTTTCAATTCTCTGACATACAAAACATACCTAATTATAAATGTCGAATATATTAAATAATAATCGTATTAAACTGATCAGGGATCATAAATTTGATCACTATAAAGATTCTCGACATCTTTACGAGCGAACTTTCACGCTGACTATGAGTAACTCGACGTATGATACTATCGGTTGAATCTATATCCGACATACAAATACTTGCCAAACAGATTTCGTATGACGTTACAGTTGAGAAAATATTTCACTTCAACTCTACTTGAGATCGTATCAAGGAGTTTTATTTAAGGCCAGTGATAGTTTTCGGTTTTATTTGTGTATACCATTACGAATTTTTACAGCTTACGATTTATTTATTTTTAATATGTCATAATTTTTACTGGGAATATCCATTTTGATATTTATTTAATCTAAAAACTGGTGCTTGTCAGGTTTGAACGAGGTCTGAGGAATAGATTTTGAGTTAATCGATGAAGACATTGTCATCTTGTTACTTACAAGTGAGAAAAAACACAACTATACGCTACTTCTGTATCATGTAATATTGTTAAAAATCAATATTGACTAAAATATATCCTCCCTATTCACCCTTGACTATGGTTACTGTAAAGTATTAGCATCTAAAAAACTTAATAAACCGCGATAAAATCCGAAAAAGTTGTTTCATTATAATGAGTGAAGTTCGCGTAAACATTAGAAAAAGATATAAAATAGAAGCAATTTTTATTATATGATGTCGTTTCTGAATGAATAAATAACAAATGAAAAAATCTTATTAATCATGTTCCAACATAGTTAGGTCGTTAAAAATTTCTGAATGAATAGGTGTCCTCATAAAGAAGTAGATGCGGTTCATCCTAAAGAGCGCTGGTGCAGTGCACTTCGACTCCAAATATAAAGTCAAGAATTTTCTAGTTTTGTTTATTTGTACACTGAGTGAGTTCATGAAGGCTATCAATTTGATTTTTCAAAAATTTAACTAGACCGGACTTAAAATTATAGGAAGTACGCATTTCTCTTCTTTCTAATTTGGAGTATTTTTGTGATTGAAGCTATTATTTTTGCCACTGACTATTGAATTTTCAGATTTATGAAAATTTATTTATTTATTTTATTTATATACACTTTAGCACACTAACACAAAAGTAAAATAAGTTTAATTAGGTAAAAAAATAAATAATAAATTTGCATTAGTTGCAACAGGCGGCCTTATCGCTAAAGCAGCGATTTCTTCCAGGCAACCTTTATTTATTAAAATTAGTGCGATTATATTGTTGTTTAAAATAATCTGTTTATATATATATTATTTTATTTCTTAGATAAATAAATAAGCCTTTCTTAAGCGAGTCCAATTCGCACTTTGCCTATTTATAGAATGTTAAGGCTTATAATAAAATCTTATATACAAGATAAAGCGAAGTATCTTCATGTAATAAAGTATAATGGATATGTCTTTGTCGTCGAAATTTTTTAATAATATCGTAAAAGTTTTATGTATGTTAATGTACAGATATATAATCTCAACCATAAAAGTTAAACTGGAAAAAAAAGAAAAAAAAAAACGATATTATTTTGGTATCCTTAAATAATTATCATATCCACTTTGAAACTTAAAACACAAGATAAAACAATTTTCAGTGTTGTGAAAAAAAAAATATCTAGACTTTTTTTTGTAAATACCAATTTATAATTAAAAAAAAAATGTGAAAAAATATAATTATATATATCTAGACTTTTTTTGTAAATGCCAATTTATAATTTATACTGAAAAAAAAAACATTCAATTTAAATACATTTTTAGATTACACATATAATAAATAAAGAAATTTGGTTTGTTAAAAATGTCATACTTAATTCAGCACACTGAAATTTCGACAAGTGACATTTTACAAATGTTGCCACGTCGAAAAATTATTATTTCAGTTTCAGCTTTTAACAAAACTAGATTCTCATCCATATGACAATATACTGTTATTACTGTAACTGTCTTGAAGACAAAAACACGCCCATGATTCATGGAGTCCATCTATTTTCTCCCATCGCCGCAACGGTTTTCCGTATAGCATACTAAATTTTGGTCACTATGAGAAATAATATGTTGATATATCTTTTTATATTACACTTATTTAGCGAATGAGCTATTTAACGAGTGAAGTAATAATAAAATCCATCGACTTTTTATTAAAGAAAAATAATAATATAATGTTCACGTCGCAAAGTATATAATAGAATTAAGAAATTTTAAAACCTAAATTATGAAAAAGAATTCGATATACAAAATTCTTGACATCTATCAAAAAACATTTTTATAAAAAATTATAAAACACAAAGAGAGGTTCAATTTTTATTTCGATAAAAAAGTCTATATATATATATATATATATATATATATATATATATATATATATATATATATATATATATATATATATATATATATATATATATATTTAGATACGTAACACATATTTTTACTTATAATGACAACATTAATATGTATAAATACAAATATTTTTGTGTGTATGCTAATTCCAAAATTCTCCCTATCAAATTTTTTAAATTCAATTATAATAGATCTTTGGTATAAACACAATAAGATACAGGGTTACATATTTAGAAACTTGAGCATCACTCGGTACTTAATATATAAAAAATAAAAGTGCCATATCATCGTTTCAATTTATTGAAGTGAAATCAATACTTTGAAATAGATAGACGATGTAAAGGTACGTGATAGAAGCTTAGAATCTAGCCTTTCAGCACATTCTCTCAGGTCTTAGGTGCGTAAATCTTTTACAATAAAACAAGTTTTACGAATTTTATCGCAGCTTATTAGGTGTTTTAAATGACCGATGTTTCGGATATTAAACAGCAGCCATAGTCACAGTAGTACTAATAAATATACCGCGATAAAATCGGAAAAAGTTGTTTCATTGTAATGAGTAAAATTCGCGTAAGCATTAGGAAACCATATGTTAACCTTTCAGCTCATATAAATTTGTGTCAAAATATTACACTATCTCTTCCTAGCCACTTCGTCCGCGTGGAAAAGTTACATTTGGTGACTTTTTTATTTTTTGACGATACTTATTTCTGCGATAGCACAGCATTTCCTTTCTCAAATTCCATTCTATTTCTCTGCCCAATTTCATATTAATAGGTTTATCGGTTTATATATATATGTATATAGTGACACTGTATTTCTAATTTTGGACCAACGCATAGATTATATATTATTTTTTAAAAAGTAACTACGGGGTTTCGTACCGATTCTTCTTTGCAGAACCTACACACGGTAGAACTGTCAATTAAAAAAATTAATAATCACTTTTAAAATTTTAATTTGTAAAATAACGATTCAAAAGGGCTTTTTTTAACATTTTGCAATAAATTTATAGCTTTTTGCGAAAAATTTATTTTTAATTTTGATTTGTGATTTTTTTGTCCGATGAGAAAATTAATTTACTTAAAAAGTAGCACTATCCTGTCATAAGCTACACTTTAGTTTTTTAAAAGTAGTTTACCAGTATCATCACTACAGCCTAAGCAGTCCACTGCTGGACATAGGCCTCCACAAGTTTACGCCAAAAATAACGTGAACCCATGTGTTTTGCCCATAGTCACCACGCTGGGCAGGCGGGTTAGTGACCGCAGGGATTTACCAGTAGTAGTAGGGCTAGTTTACCAGTTTATAATATTAAAAAAAAGTTAAAAACAATTGACGATGTGTTAACGTAATTGTCACAGTTATTAATACTGCTACTAATCGTGAGTTCAATATCCGCTTATGATACAGTTTTAGGACATACAAGCTTTTTTCTTAGTTTTTTGGTTTAGTGTTTGTGTGTGTATTTAAAATAGGGGGCTTTCATTTTAGGGGTAGGCTTGTTCTTATGCGCATATATGCATATTTGTGGCCAACTAGATATTTTAATACTTTAAATGTTTCAAGATGTATGGGTATGGTGATAAATGTATAACATCATTTATATCTTTGTAAAACATAGCTTATTTGTTATAATGTTTCTTGAAAATCAAAAATGTTAGTAAATACGCCAATGCTCAGAAATCTTAACAAAATTGTATTATAGTAAGAAATAAATATCGCTTCTAATTAAGAGTAGAAATGAAAACATTAGATTATACGAGTATTAATTATTATGACGAGGCAATTATTTATATACAAAACATTAAATTTTGCTGGTTTTATTTTTGATTTGTTTTTATAAAAACGCAATGGGATGTACTGTTAATATCTACAAGAAAATTGAAATTTCAAAAATCATTTAATCACATTACACGAAAATGCTTATTGTTATTTGTTTAAACATATCTTATACAGGTTCTGCCAGAATAACAGCGTTGTTGGCAGCATTGCTGTCAAAAACAGTGCTAGTGCTGCGCTAGCTGGCATTTTCTTTTCTATCGCTGTTTATGTGTTTCTTGTCCTTTTTTCAACCGACTTCAAAAAAAGGAGGAGGTTACTCAATTCGACCGTATATATATATATATATTTTTTTTTATGTATGTTCGGAGATAACTTCTTCGTTTATGAACCGATTTTGATAATTCTTTTTTTGTTGGAAAGGAGATATTCATAGTTTGGTACCATGATAAGGAAACCAGGATCTGATGATGGGATCCCAGAGAAATTGAGGGAAACTTTCAAAAATCGTAAGGGTGACTAGTAAATTTAATCATGTTTTCATTAAGTACTATAAAGCACTACTATTTAATAAAGGTCTGGAGTCGATCTGATGATGGAGAAGAAAGATAGTCGAGGGAACTCTTCAACAATTTATAGCAATTACCTGCTTTTTGAACTTAATTCGTTTCTATTGATGAGAACTTTGCACCTGTATGAGTTATAAGTGCCATTACAGTCTGATGATGGAGACAAAAGTTAGTCGAGGGAACTCTTTAACGATTTATAGCAATTACCTGCTGTTTGAACTTAATTCGTTTCTATTGATGAGAACTTTGCATATATATGAGTTATATATGCCATTTCAGTCTGATGATGGAGACGAAAGATAGTCGAGGGTACTCTTCAACGACTTATAGCAATTACCTGCTGTTTGAACTTAATTCGTTTCTATTGATGAGAACTTTGCATATATATGAGTTATAAGTGCTATTTCAGTCTGATGATGGATACGAAAGATAGTCGAGGGAACTTTTCAACGATTTATAGCAATTACCTGCGGTGTGATCATCTGTCTCGCAGGACCAGGTTTGATGATAGAGCCCATAAACACTCGAGGGAATTTCTCAACAATTTACAGCAGTTACCTTTTGCTGTTTGATGACCGCTTTGATATAATGGTGCATGTGCCGTGTCGGCGGCGCCTAAACACCGACGGTCGCGGGTTCTATTCCAGCTCGGAGTGGATATTTATGTTTATATAAATATTTATTTTTGGTCTAGTTGTTAATCCTTGTGGTTCTCCCAACCTAGCCTCGGAGAACACGCTAGGCCGTCAGTCCCGGTTGTTATTACGTACACCTGATAGCGAACTTTACTCATAGTATGTCGACGCGTTAGCGCAGCGGTCACAGCGCCGGCTGTTGCGATGGCGTTAGTGGGTTCAATCCCCGCGCACGACAGACATTTGTATTGGTCATATAGATGTTTGTCATGATCTGGGTGTTTGTGCTTGTGTATTGTGTATGTTTCCGATCTCCCGACATAAGAGAAAAAGCATCCTTGTTAGGTCTACCCATCACTAAAAATTGTACTTGGCACCAACTTCAAAATTATAAAATATTTATTTAATCATTTCTGATTAACTACATCAAAATACGAATTACTTTGTACTAAGTAAATTTATTTTTCACTTTTTAGTTTCCTTTTTGAAGTCGGTTTTTTTTTTTGTTAAAAATTATTTTATTATGTTTTATTTTATGTTATTCATGTATCTGTTCACTTTTATTCTTCGTAAACTGTTTATGCGAATATCCAATATACAAGTTTTTTTTTCTTTATTTATTTCTATTTATTTGATCATTACATGGGATATAAAATAGCATGCTATTATTATGAGGAGCCTTGCTAATTTACAGGACGTAAGAAAACCGTTCTGGTGTAGTGGTATTGTAAAACTAACGGTCACCACTTCGGTGTTTATTTGGAGAGAACATTTGTAAGAGTACATTTTTTTATCTGGATTGTTATCTGGGTTATTATTTGAGTTTTTATGTCATGCCTAAATGGGTTACGCATAAAAATAGTGATCACAGATGGTCTTAGCATTGTAACCACCTTTATTGCTATTAAGAAATTAATGAAATTATCCTCCAAACGATAAAATAACGTGGAAGATTAGGATAATAGAGATAGCCTTGCGCTTGACTAAAATGAACCTAAGAAGTACGGCCATTGTAAAATAATTATGAACTGAAAAAAACTTTTAAATTATTTTGCAATCATCTTTATAACAAAGCTCGTTACTGTGTATTTATTTTATTATTTAAATACAAGAAAGACAATGGTACAGTTCACGATTCGCGATATAAATGCATTTCTATTACCGTGACAAAGGACCTTAGTTATTCAAGTAAATTTTCTTTGTACTAAAGAAGGAATTATTTTATATGAAATTATTAAAGAAAATAAACAAATCTAACGAGTTCATTAAATTAAAATGAAATGAATATCAGATAAACAACTTGTATGGTTTTAAATAAATTAAAATGTTAATTATTCTATATTTATAAAACGCATAATAAATAACAAACGAATAACAAGTGTTGTTGAGAATTTACAAATTTTAATAACTTTGTGTTGAAATAATTTTATACTATATAAAATAAAATAGAAAATTAATAACAAGCGAATAACGATTATTATTTAGAGTATAATTATAAATTTAAATAATTTTATATTTCTTAAGTTTTTTTTTATATTTAAGGATTTTTTTGATGACTGAGTGTATTGTTTGAGTTTCTTGAGACAGCAATTATTGTGGTAAAGGAAAAAAAAAGGAAAAAGTTTTCAGTATTTCTTTATTGTTATGGAAAAAAAATAAAAATCACATTAATTTAAAATTTTACTATCGTAAAGAAATTATAAAAGACGAAGAAGTAAGAAAGTAAGAAGATGACGCGTTGGTGCAACGGTCTCAGCACTGGTTTGTGGCTGTTGCGCTGGCGGTTGCAGGTTTGATATTTAAAAATGACATTTGAATTGACCATACAGATGTTTGCCATGGTCTGGGTATTTGTGCAGTCCTTGTGGGTCTCCCCACCCTGCCTTGGAGAGCGTGTTAAGTCGCCGGTCCCGGTTGTTACCATGTGCATCTAATAGCTATCGCTACTCAAAGTAGGGAATATATCCGCCAACCCGTATTGGAGTAGCGTAGGAGATTAAGCTCTGATCCTTCTCCTACATGGGAAAAGAGGTCTATACCCAGTAGTACAGTAGTAGTATGATGACACAAAAAGTATTTTAAATGTTTAAGCAATAATTTACCGTACACAAGCCCTTTTTACAAGCAGGACACAAAAATACAAGTCCTATGCCCAGCAGTAGGATATTACAGACGGAAGTGTAAATAAAGTATTTTATTTATTTAGTAGTAAATGTAATAAACTAAGAGTCTAAGGTCAATAAAATTCGATTTCTCTAAATGATCAACTGACGTAACCACTTTCGTAGCACTTCTACGAGACCGTAACATGTCTTTAGTATCGTAGCGATTGTCTACAACGGTTACGAAAGTCTACGGCTTACGCTTGTTATTATATACGTACATGATAAGTTGTTTTATATAGACTAACACATTTATGCTTTCCTTTTTTGCTCGTATGATTTATTGTCTTTAACGACATTGGAACTCACTACGCGATTATTGTCTCGAGACGCTCGGTATCAGAAATTTTATTACATTATAGGAATATTTATGCCCTCGTACCCACCAGTGTTAAAAAAAATGTGTATCCGTTATGAATTTCACTTCTGAATATTTGTGCTGAAGATTTTTATATGAGACATGTGTTTGTATTTAATGTTTGTATGTGTGTGTGTTTTTGTCGCGTTCAATTTATTAATTTACAATACACGGTTAGAAATATAAAACCGTCGGTTTTAGTTCGTATAGCATTTTTATAAATAATTATTAAGTTAAGCATGTAATGCTGATAATATTACAATATCATAGAGTTAAAAAAATACCATCTAGATAGGTAAAAGTCAAAATATTATGTGTAAGATTCATACTGAAACTTTGAAAACCGAACAACTTACTACTTATTTTACTTACACTGTTAGCGGTGTAGAATCTTTTTTTGGTTTCTATATTTAGACAATCCAATCTTTTTGTGATATTAATATATCGTTCCTACATCTGTGCACGTGTGTGCTTCGCTTTGTATTAAAATATATGAGTCGACACCCACAGTCACCCACAGAAACAGTATTCACGAATTTTATTTCGGTGTGTGTGTATTCATAGCTCGTATTTTATTCATGGTTTTGCCGGTGTTGGTGCATTAGATATGGATTGATTACTTGTAATTATGTATGTACCAGTATTGTAAAATTATATATGTCTGATATTTTGGGGTTAAATTATAATGTTTTTTGGGTGTATCGTGACTTGATGACACATGATATTAAACACGTTTTATTAAAAATAATTGATCATTATGGTCAATCAATAAGGCAGTTTGTATAGTTTTTAAAACGTAAGTTCTTGTAATTTCCTTAGTTCGTTTAACCATTTTATCTTAAAAGTACTTACAATGTCTATTTAATATTAGTTAAATAAATGTGCAATTATTACTATTTTACGAATTTACTTAAAAAAGTAATTTTAAAAATAAATAATACCTGTACTAAAACATTTTAAACATGACAAAAATGTTTCACAAATAAAATACTTTCGAGCTTAAACGGCATAATACAAAGCTAAAAGTATTGTGAATTTATTGAGAACATAGAATAAAATAGCCTTTATTTTCGGAGCTATAAAATATATTAATATACATGTTCGATTGTAGGCCATTACAGGGTAAGTTATGCGAATCCTTGCTCCCTTGCTCCGTCCGGACGCGTTCCAATAAATTTATCGTCGTAAATTGTCGGAGTCTATCGGAATCGCTTCTACATAACGCATATGATTTATAAAGATGACCATTTAGTGCAGTTGATCGATTGAGAAAATGAAACGATTTATTCGTTCAACCTCACATTTCCGAACTTTTAATAAAAAATACTACAGAAGGTCAAAGGTTTCATTCACATTATTTAAAAAAAAAAAAAAAAGTAAATGAAAAAAAGTTTTTTCATTCACGCAACTAATTTTTTTTTAATATTTGTCTGTCTCTATCCAAATCGTGAATTTTAGTTCTTGTCAATTAATTTATAAATTATCTATAAAATAGGTAATAAATAAACCAATTATGTTCTACGGGATTCATGGTACTTTTCATTCCGAAATTTGGCAAAGTTCATTGATATTTGCAGTTTCAAATATAATCTGTTAATTAAAACTATTTTATCAACAATAAATATTTTTAATCAAGTTTTAATCCAGTGTAGTTTACTATGTTATCATGCATTTTACAAAATATAAATTTCATTCAAAACATGTATTTGAAATGTCATTTGAAAACATTAAATTCTATAAAAGTATGTATATTTATACATACTTTTATAGAATGTAGATGTGTTAGATGGCGGGATAACCATCTAACTGCTGGCTTTGAAATACACAGGCCGAAGACGAGCAGCAGCGTCTTCGGTGCGACAAAGCCAGTACTGCGGTCACCAACCCGCCTGCCCAGCGTGGTGACTATGGGCAAAACACATGAGTTCACGTTATTTTTGGCGTAAACTTGTGGAGGCCTATGTCCAGCAGTGGACTGTATAGGCTGTAATGATGATGTATATTTATACTTATAATTCTATAGGTATATTAAAATAAATGGCTCTTAAATCGTGTGTATTTTTTATTATAATAAATGGTACTTCGTTCTATTGCATTGCAAAGTACAACACCATATTTATCATATATCACAATTCATGAAATTTTTGTTGTGTTATATGAATATGTCTGTTTATGTATTTGTAATGTAGCTTCACATACATCCATAGATGGGTGAATATTATTTTTTATAAAACGCTTTTTAAGGTTTTATAATATGTCATGATATTTTATTTAATTCTTTAGGTAGTAAAAATAACGGTATATTGTTTTTATCTTTTTTTTTCATACAACTGGGGGTAAGTGATTACTGTAACTTACCAGAATACTACAGACATGCCTGCACACCAAAAGTATCGCAAACACGTTGCCGGTCCTATTCTCCATGAGCTCTTGCCACCGTACTTACTACAGGAATACAACACTGCTTGAAAGTAGTATTATTAAGCTGTGATCTTCTGTAAGGTCGAGGTACTTCCCCAGTCGGATTGCTCCAAATTTTGAGCAGGATATTTCCTACTGCGCTCCACCTCAGTTACATTCAATATTATTCTATAAGTATGTATTAAATAATTTTAATAATTTCTAGTAAATAATAATAATAATAATAAAGACGAATGATCGACGATTTTTAACTTGAAAACATTAAAGAAAATGCGATGTTTAAGTACATACTTGTCGTAAGATGATAAGCAAGGACTTATGACTTAATTCATTGTCTTTGATGTTATCCAGTAATCTGAAGTGGCACATCGTAGCGGATAAGTTTTAGTAAGGGCTACTTATTTTTTTTAAGTAAAGAATATATATTTGTTAGCCAGTGACTAAAGGACATTACACCAAAAAAGGTTAAGTATGTAACAATTTTCTAATATATAAAAAAAAACGTGTTATATTAAAAAAAATTACATGTATATAGTAGATCTAAGAGTAGGTCGATACCACCACCCCCTTTCTTCTCGTGGGGGTCGTAAAAGCGACCGAGGGATTAACCTGGCTCAAAATCATCAGGGTCCTGGAGAAGGAAAATTTCATTTGAAACCCGGAATGGGGTCACCGTCAAGCACTCGTGGCATAGCTCTAAAATGCGAAAGACTCCTGCAGCCAAACTGGCTCCACGCGTATCGACTCGTCGTTCCTGTGGCCCTAGCCGATGAGGTGGAGAAGGTGGCGCAGAGCTTAGGCAACTCTGCGTTTTCCTGAAGAGTGTCCTAGGCGACACAGTGTCTGTCTGACACTGCCTAAATCGTCGGCAATAGATGGACTAAAGTCAATGAAGAGTAGGTCGAAGACTATTTTATATATGGCAGAATAACGTTCGCTTGGTCAGCTAACAGCAGTATAGAAATTTATTATTAAATTCTGTAGCTTTATGTCATCTTATGGTCTAAAGTAGAACAAACGATCCGGGTAAGTTGTAATTTATTTTTAAACCCAATTAAAAAAATGGAGTAGGTTCTCGATTCGACTGTATTTTGTTTTAATCATTGTGATTGTTTCTTTAACTGGGGTAGGGCACAGCAGGAATTTCCTGCTCAAAATCTGGAGCAGCCCGACTGGGGTAGTACCTCGACCTTAGAGAAGATCACAGCTAAATAATACTGTTTTCAAGCAGTATTGTGTTCCTAAGGTGACCAGAGCTCCTGGGGGGGATTGGGGATTGGATCGGCAACGTGCTTGCGATGCTTCTGGTGTTGCAACGTCTATAAGATACGGTAATCGCTTACCATCAGGTGAGCCGTACGCTTGTTTGCCGACCTAGTGACATAAAAAAAAATCGTTATGATTTGAAACTCGATAAAGAGAGTGAGATAGAATATATTACAGCTCAAAAGCGCGTAAGTGACGCTTTTCCATGGCGCTTACAACCTTTCTCACGATACCGTGATCATCGTCAACAGAACAAATCGCAACGGCCTAACTTCCTACGACTTTTTAGAAGTTTTATTTCTACCGTGTGTGAATCGCGTACACACACACACACACACACTTTTATTTGTATGTTACCTCAAAACTTTTTTTTTATTATCGAAAAGTGGTGCTTATCATGATCCCGTGTCAATTTAATTGAGTAATGTCAAGTAATTTTTGAGTTATCTGTAATGATGCGTTTTTACTTGAATGTTATTTCGTCTACCTGCGTTGTATACTGGTCGATGTAATTATATTCTATTTTTTTTTTGTTTGCGAAAAAACAAAAAAAAATATTGAAAAAATTATTTAGATTGAAGAAGATCAACTTGTGCGGCAGTGAGTAAAGAATTTTACTGAAATATTAATCATCATCATCATCACTTCAGTCTATCGCACTCCACAGCTGGACATAGGCCTCCACGAGTTCACGCCAAAAATGGCGTCAAGTTCAAGTCAAGACAAGTCATGTGTGTTGCTCATAGTCACCACGCTGGGCAGGCGGGTTGATGACCTTTTTTTTATGTCACTAGGTCGGCAAACAAGCGTACGGCTCACCTGATGGTAAGCGATTACCGTAGCTTATAGACACCTGCAATACCAGAAGCATTGCAAGCGCGTTGCCGACCCAATCCCCAATCCCCCCAGCAGCTCTTGTCACCTTACTCACCAACAGGAACACAATACTGCTTGAAAACAGTATTATTTTTCTGTGATCTTCTGTAAGGTCGAGGTACTACCCCAGTCGGGCTGCTACATATTTTGAGCAGGAAATTCCTGCTGTGCCCTACCTCAGTTAATTACCGTAGAAATATTAATACTCGTAGATATATTTTTTTGTTTATTGATACGTTATTACACAATACATTAAAGAATTGTACAAAAGGCGGGCGTAATGCTTAAAGCATTCTCTACTAGCCAACCATAGGACGTACCAGAGCGGACGTTTGTAGCTGTTCACAATTGAGTATTAGTAAAATTCACATTAAGAGGAAAAAAAAAGAGAAAAACAAGGAGGAAAAATTAGGTATAGTTAGTGACAATCATTATATTATGATATAATAGTAGTTTGTAAACAAATCTAATATTACAATAGTAATTGCGTTCGTATTACCACTTAATAGACATTCATAAATATCTCATATTTTTTTCTAATATTTACGCGAATTTCTCACATTATAATGTCACGGGAGGTCACAAGGTCCTCCCATGACAATGGTTGCTGTAAAGTATCCGAAAAAAATGTGTCACCATAAATACCTCTTTATTTATTCGAACGAAATCCAAAGCCACAATTAGTATTAAAGTTAAATAAATATGTTTGTAATATAAACCAACTAAGGCTTACCTAATAAGCTTATCGCGTGGTAAATTAGCTAACGTAATATAATTAAAATGAAAATAATTAACTTTGTAAATTTATATGTATTATTATTAACAGATAAAATACTTTCTATGTAATTAAGAAATAAATCTTCAGTCATCGGTGATCTGTCATCGAAACCGGTCGTTACCTGCGTGCGCTAGTGATTTATTTTTCCACGAGTGCATTTCTACCCTCATTGTGTAAAGTGATTATTATAATGGAATCGGATTTTTTGTTTTTTCAATAAGTGATAACATCGCAACATTCCTATTGTTTCTGACTACAGGAACAAAATGAACTCCCAAACGTTAGTCAATAATCCCAGTTACGCTACTGTGACACAAAACACCATGTTCCCTAAAAAGGACCAAGCAATTATCATTGATGCTTTAGAAAACGTACAAATCAAAGATTATGCTCAAGCGTTAGGAAGAATAATCGACCCATCGCAAATCCGTTTTTTGTCAAGAATATCAAACAATAGAATTTGCATCTACGTGTCATCAAAGGTAATCGCTGATGAGATCATTGATAAAATAAAATATGTCACAATTCAAAACCAAAAACTACCCATCCGACCGCTGATCAGCAGAAACAGACGTATCATCATATCCAATGTGTGTCCCATTATACCGCACGTCGAAATTGAAAAGAAACTATTAGAAATGAATATTACACCACAATCACCCATCTCTTTCCTGCGTGCTGGCTTCAATGAAACGGGCTACAACCACATTCTAAGCTTTCGAAGACAAGTTTATGTAACTCCTGAGGATTTCACCCGACTTCCAGATAAAATATCTATGAATTTTGAAGAAACGAATTACTGGATCTATTTCTCATCAGACACAATGACTTGTTTTATATGCAAAAAAGACGGACACGTAGCCTCTAAATGCCCGGAAAATATCAACGACACGAATGTTTTTAACCAAAGAACACCGGATACTACTGAGACAGCAATTTTCAAGCGTCCTCATCCACCCACTGAATCTTCAACTACAACTGATTTTATTGAATCCGAAACAACAAAAGAAAACAGCATTCCTAGCAACGAAAACAGTGATGAGGACTTTGATGATAAATCTTCCCAGTCCAGCTTAGACGAAGTTTACAAGCCCAAGAGTGGAAAGAAACTCAAAAGAACACCTCATAACGATTTGGAATCAATTGACTGGGATCACGTGGAAAACTTTATAAACATCTCCGGTAAAACATATCCACTATCCGGAAAACAAGTTAAAGAGTATCTTACACACATTTATGGAGTTAAGGACATATCAGAAATTACTTACAATTACACAGAAGAAATTGGTGCGTTGATCGAAATGTTTACTGACTTGATACCGACCATCTCATATCGCAGTGTTAAAAACAGACTCTCACGTATTGTAGGTAAACTATCTCGTAAGAAAAATTCCGATATAAATAAATAAATAAATTACTTTTAGGTAAGTACTACTCTATTTCTTGTGGGATTTAATGGTATTGACTGTAGGATTTAAGCTTAATATTATTCAATGGAACTGTCAAAGTTTGATACCAAAATTAAGTGAATTGGATTCATATCTACATAATGAAAAAGTACATATATGCGTTCTTTCTGAAACTTGGCTGCAATACGAACACCATATTAACTTAACCGGTTACTCTATCTTTAGAAAGGATCGAGTAGATGGATATGCAGGCTTAGCAATTTTGGTTCATCAATCTATAAATTGTTGCCTTAAAACTCTTCCAAGTAATTATAATAACATTGACGTTTTGTGCCTTGAAGTCCTTAATATTAATAAACTTCAACATATCATAGGGGTCTATTCTCCCACAAATGTCACAGTGAGCGTTGGGGACTACCAGGAGCTTTTCAGTTATTTTTCTGAGAAAACTCTAATAGTCGGAGACTTCAATGCACATCACTCGGCTTGGTCATACACAACTGACACACGGGGTAGACTTTTGGCGGACACTAGCATAAATCATAATTATGTATTTCTTAACAATGGAGACTTTACCCGTTGCGCTAAACTTAATGATAGTATAATATGCACATCACCTGATGTATCTTTCTGTAGTTCCGATCTAACACTCGACTTTGATTGGAACGTTACTAACGAATCTCTTGGCAGTGATCACCTCATTATTTCTATTAAAACGTTAGACAGTACTCAAAATAGCCCCGAATTAAAAAGGAACATCAAAAAAGCCAACTGGGTAGAGTACACACAACACATAGAATCTGCATGTGAGGGATTAAATTATGGAAATAATGTACAAAGTAACTACGATAAACTCATAGAGATTATTGAGGAAAGTGCCAACAAAAACATACCATATATTAAAACTGGTTTTAACCCTAACAAATTTAAGCCAAAACCGTGGTGGAATCCTGACTTATCGAAGGCAGTAGCTGAGAGACGATTATCTCTTAAGAACTTTAGGAAATTACGCACGGTCGAAAACTATTTAATTTACAGAGAAAAAGTAATTATTGCTCGAAAATTGATAAAACTCGCTAAAAGGAATTCCTGGCAAGAGCTTTGTGACAGCATAGACAGCAACATGCCCAGTCGTGAGGTTTGGAGGAAACTCAGATGGCTTAAAGGTTACCGAAGCCCTAAACATTACTTACCAGAAAGTACCGCAGTCTCTTTTGTAACAGAACTCACTCCTGACAGTGTTTCCTTCCAGCCCCTAGATTCCAATATTGATGGTTCCAACCCTTTATTTTTCACTTTTTCAGAGCTTGTCATGATTCTTAAAAGAGTAGATACTTCGGCGGGTTTGGATACTATTACTTATTCTATGATTAGTCACTTACCAGATAACGCAAAAAAATATCTCTTACACATATTTAACACAATTTATAAAAAAGGCGAAATACCAGAGCAATGGCGTAGGATCAAACTTATTGCCATACCTAAGAGAAACACTGATAAGTATCGTCCTATTTCACTCATGAATTGCCTTTGTAAAACCTTTAATTTAATGATAACTCGTCGTCTTGAACATCATTTCGAAAGCAACAAATTATTTAATGGTAGCACGTTGGGTTTCCGCCGTGGACTTTCTTGTCTAGACAATCGTAGTAGGTTTATTGTAGACACAGAGACTGCTTTTATACACAAGAAATACGTTTTGTGCGCGTATGGAGACATAAGTAACGCTTATAACAATTTGGCAATCGAACCTCTTATTAGCTCTTTGGTTGAATTTGATGTCGATCCGCTCATATGTAGATACATTAGGGAATTTTTGAAAGAAAGAGTTCTGATATATAGGCTACGGGATGGTACAGAAATAACAAGAACAAGCAGGCAAGGTTTAGCTCAAGGTGACCCAATGTCACCCATTTTGTTCAATATAGTCACAATTAAATTATGCAACAAACTTGTTAAGACAGTTAAGGTGTCACAATATGCCGATGACTTCGCTTTTTACTGTATTAATCAAAGTATTGATTTGTGTGCTAGTGTCCTTCAATCAAGTCTTAGCGTCTTTATAACAATGTTACAGGAAATTGGATTAGAAATATCTCTCTCGAAGACTAAAGTTTGCATCCTAACTAGAAAATATAAAGTGCCTTCTATTAGTATACGAATAAATAACACTGAAATTAAGCTTACAAATTGTACAAAGTTTCTGGGTGTATGGGTGGACAGTCGCCTGAACTGGACCCGACAAGTTTTAGAAACTGCTCAAAAATGTATTCCATTCGTCAATATCCTTAGCTCTATAAGTAGTTCAAAGTGGGGTGTCCATCCAACTCACTTAAGAAGACTTTATTTAGCACTGGTGCGATCCCGACTCGATTACGGGTGTATTATTTACGGTAACGCCAACTCTAGGCTCCTACAGAGGTTGGACGTGATACAGAACCAATGTCTTCGGCTTTGTGGTAGCTTTATTCGGGACACCCCAATTTTTACAATGGAAAGCGAACTATGTATTCCATCCTTGAGTCTTAGAAGAATATATCTAAGTGATAAATACTTTCTGAAACTTTCTTCCAGAATATCCGACCCTTTGAAAAAACATTTAGAAGCATTAGACAAGACTTTGAATTCGGGTACAAGATATTGGCGCAAAAACCAAATTCCACTTCTGCTTGAGAGTTTCAGAAACTATTCCAACTTACCCATGTCAAAATTCGAGATTTTGCCCCAATTTTCGCTTTCTTTTGATATTAAAACATTCCCCTGGGATAATATTATCGTGCATAGAGTGAACACTGTTAATAAATCTAAAGCTCAACTACCCATTCACGACCTTAAGCAACATACCGAAGATATGATAGATATAAAGTTCTCAGATTACATTCAAATTTACACCGACGGGTCCAAAACAAGAGACGGTTCTAGTTGTGCGTTTTACGATGTAGCTGCGGATTTTGGGGCCAAATTTTTTATTGAAAATTCATGTATACCCATCATGGGAGTTGAACTGACAGCAATTAATGAAGCAGTACATTACATAGAGTCGACAGCATATCATAAAATTGTAATCTTTACAGACTCTAAGAGTAGTTTACAACATTTGTTGAGATGTGCTAAGGGCGGTTGTGTCGGTAGAAACGAAGCTTACCTCATTATTAAATGTATCTATAGATTGATACGTAACGGGGTTGAAGTTCGTCTACAATGGATTCCTTCACATGTGGGCATCAAGGGTAACGAAGTTGCGGACTCACTTGCATCCAAAGCTCTACAGAACGGCATACCTCTCGACATCGTACCGCACTATACTGACCATCTTCCAAAAATAAAAAACGACAATTATATTAAATTTAAATCTTATTTCAATGAGTGCTCTCAAAACAAGGGCCTCTGGTACAGGACCATTGTAGACGAACCACCACGCGAACCTTGGTTTGCCTCAAGAAACCTCAACAGAAAACATTTAACTGTTTGCTTCCGAGCCCGTACTTACCACATCCCACTTAACAAGTTTAACTTCATTATGAAAAAAAGAGACGATCCAAACTGTACACGATGTGAGAGAGAAGAGGACCTCCTACACTTAGTTCTCGAGTGTAAAATCAACGAACAAGCCAGGTTGAATTTTTTAAATGAAACTCGATGCTCTACTGGTGAGTTTCTCTTCTTTCTCCATCGAATCTTAAGTTCAGGGTTCACTGCCGAATATAGTGATAGATTTGTAGGTTTCATGATACATTCATTGAATCTTAGATATGACTATTATAAAAATACTCATTAAGTTGCAATCCCAACTGTTAACGTAACGCCTAGGGTATAAGTATCATTGTTATTATTTTTAAGTCGACTTAATCACTTGATGTATGGCTTATAAAATAAATAAGATTAAAAAAAAAAAAAAAAAAAGAAATAAATCTTAAATTCTGACCTAAAAATAATGTGATATTAATAATAAATAATAATAATTAATAAACGCTTCACACTCAACGGCCCCCAGTAGGATTTTCTCCTGTGACGAGTTCCGGAAACACACACAATACACAAGCACAACGCCCAGACCGCGACAAACATCTATATCATTACATCATCATTACAGCCTATACAATCCACTGCTGGACATAGGCCTCCACAAGTTTACGCCAAAAATAACGTGAACTCATGTGTGTTACCCATAGTCACCACGCTGGCAGGCGGGTTGGTGACCGCAGTAACATCTATATGGCCGATACAAATGTCTGTTGTGAGCGGGAATCGAACCCGCGACCGCCAGCGCAACAGCCAGTGCTACGACCGCTGCGCCAACGCGTCACGATTTTTTAATTGTAATTTAAACATTACAATACTATAAGAGTAACCCTTTATAAATTTAATTCTTATGGATAGTTTATTTATTTATTTAGAGGAAGAATTAAATCCTAAATTCTGATGTAACAGTCATATTAATATAATGTTTTACACCGCAGTGATATTTTGTCCTGTGACGAAAATATAGCGTGTATAGCTGAGATTTTTTATAAGGCTAAAATATATTTTGTTTGAATACGGTAATATTAAACATTATTAATTCAATGAAAGGTATTAAACAACCCACCACTTCAGCCTGTTACAGTCCACTACTGGACATAGGCCTCAACAAGTTCGTGCCCGACATTATGGCGCGAACTCATGTGTTTTGTCTATAGTCACTACGCTGGACAGGCGGGTTGTTGCCCACATATAATGTTATATAATCATATTTTAGTTTAAGTTAATTTTATTGTGTTCAAGGTTTGTTTAAACGCGTTATTATTAAATATTTTAAGCCCAAACAAAATAATAAACATTGTGTTTTATACTATATTCATAACTAGCTGTAACCTCGATTTCGTCTGCGTAGAATTTGCAAAAAAAATATTGTTCAGTTCGCAGAGTTACTAACTAAATAAATTTCTCTCTCTGTGTGTGCGTATAGATTTATATGTAGACATTTAAAAATTACGCTATGATTCATAAATATATACAATTATTGAAAACGTTAACAAACCTTTTTATTCACATTTTAGAATGGTGATTTTAACCATCGTCGTCAGGTTGAAATGTGAATACCAACTTAAGAGTCTAATATAAGATATCGCCAACGTCTAGTATGTCTAGGAGTAACGAAACATCGCTATATTTTCAAATCCGCCAACTGTCGCTCTTACGTATCACACGGCTGAAACTTTTCCTTTTTCAAAACTTACTGCGTGACACTTTTAGGAGTAAGCCGAATTTACGACCAAACTTGCCTTTTACTATCTGTCACCCTAAGTTGGGGGAACAAAATAGATCAGACGAGTTTCAGGAACTTTCGTGAAGTTTTGTCCATCCTTGGGACAATTGTTTTAAGCGAGTCGAAAGCTGAATTAAATTGATATTATAATGAAATTCCTCTTTTGATCGTGTGAGTTCCAAATCTATATACATAAGTATATAAGATCGAGAATCTGTACGTTTAGTATTTAGGCTATAAATAGGTACATTTGTTCTTACCTTTTGAAATTTAGAGGTTTACTAATACCAATAATATTACATATCCTAAATGCTTACTGGATGGTAAGTCCGGTCATTTGCTAGTTATTTATTAACATCCTATTCTGGTATTCCATATATCCTACTATTGAAGTGAATCTTGTTACTTTAATAATAATAATAACAACAAAATTATCCATTTACATAATATAACTATCAACTATCAGAAGAATATTGTTTTCTAATGTTTACGCGAATTTCACTCATTATAATGATACAATTTTTTTTCCACCCGTGACAATAGTTGCTGTAAAGTATAAGAAAAAGTTGTTTTATTACTATCAGAAGAATAGAAATTTAGCAAGAGTGACGCTACCGGAGATTTACAGTGTAATTATAACAATTAGAATTTAAAACTGTATCATACAAATTGGCTGCAAATTCAAATCGACCCTTTCGTCCCAATCTACACTTGATTAAATTTCATCCTTTATGTGCATGAGCACGTGACAGGCTAAACAGTAGGGTTGTACAATTTCATTTAATAAACAAGAGAAGAGGAGTAACATTACTCTCTCATCAAATTACGGGATTGTTCGGAATATTCTTCTCAAAATTTCGTTTCGATATTAAGGGGAGGTGACAACCCTATCGTGTAATTTTAAGGTGCGTCCTTTTATACGCCACGACAAAAAGTAATTTGTACCCTGACAAGGGCTTTTCGTGATGGAATTTTTATCTGTTATTGGTGGTTGTAAAATTTATTGTTTACACGGATCTCGTTTCGTTCGACTGATTAGAATAAACACGAGTACCACACTCTATGTTGGTCTTTTAAAGTAATGATAATTTGAATGGTTTAAACATTTTTGAATATCATATCAAAAATTGACCGCTCCAGCGGGATTCGAACCCGCTCCATTCGTTCCATAGCTTAATTGGCTAGAGCGCCGACACGGTCAGTCGGAGACGCGGCTTCGAATCCCGCTGGAGCGGTCAATTTTTGATATGATATTCAAAAATGTTTAGAATTCCTAATGTGGGGGTAACACAAAAATAAAATCGTAGGTATTTAATGGTTTAAATTAACGGTTTTTGGATTCTGGCAAAGTACCTATATTCAAATTTTCTATAATCGGTTCTTAATTTTAGATCATCATCATCACTTCAGCCTATTAAAGTCCACTGCTGGACATAGGCCTCCACAAGTTTGCGCCAAAAATCATCGCGCCAGAACTCATGTGTGTTGCTTATTGTCACCACGCTGGTTAGGCGGGTTGGTGACCGCAGGGCTGGCTTTGTCGCACCGAAGACGTTTCTGCCCGTCTTCGGACTGTGTATTTCAAAGCCAACAGTTGGATGGTTATCCTGCCATAGGTTAGCTTTATAAGGTCCAAGGTGGTAGTGGAACTGTGTTATCCCGTAGTCGCCTCTTACGACATCTACGAGAAGAGAGGGGGTGGCTATATTCTTTAACTCCGAAATTATTCTTTGATACATTTTTTAAATCTCATATATAAAATTTTCTCGTGTCACAATGTTAGTTATCATACTCCATCGAAACGGCTGGATCAATTCTTATGAAATTTTGTTTGCATATCGGGTAGGTCTGAGTATCGGTCAACATCATCAAGATTAAGGAGGGTTAATAACATAAATGGCAAAACAACGTTTCAATTCAACGGTCAGCTAGTCTAATATATAAAATTCTCGTGTCGCGGTGTTTGTAGTTAAACTCCTCCGAAACAGCTTGACCGATTCTCATTAAATTTTGTCTGCATACTGGGTAGGTTTGAAAATCGTAAAACATTTATTTTTTATCCCCCTAATTGTTAAGGGTAGTCCAACCCTAATTTTTTTAATTTTGAAATAAATCGTTTATTTTTTATTTTATTATGATTTGTCGTTAAAAAATACATACAACCCTAAATTTTCACCCTTCTACCCACCCCAAACCATATATTTTTAAATAGAGCTTAGCGGCAAAACAACGTTTGCCGAGTCAGCTAGTGTATATATATAAATGTATAATATTTGTGATCGTCTCAAACGAAAAAGAACCAATTATCGGTATACCCAGTAAAAAATGATGAGACATATTAAATGCAATCTAATTGAGAACGTCCTCTTTTTTTAAGTCGGTTAAAAATTTCCCGACATTGCTGTAAATCAAAATATATTATGGCTTAAAGTTAAGATGTGAAATTAATGAAAAAGTTTCTTGGCTCATGGTGTTGTTCTTGTATTAAATACTAGTAGCTGTCTGCGACTTTGTCCGCGTGGCATTTAAAAATAATTATTGTTCAGTTCGCATAGTTACAAAATAAACAAATTTCTAAAATAAAAGAAGCCTATGTTATTCCTTATTACATCAGCTATCTGCCAGTAAAATTCCTGTCAATATTGGTCGAACCGTTTCAGAGATTAGTCGGAACAAACAAACAGACAGACAGACATTTTTTAAAAAAAAAAATGTCATTTTGGTATATGAACCGTGTATATCGTGTACATCCATATGCATTTAGTAAAAAGCGGCTATTTCAATATTACAAACAGACAATCCAATTTTATTTATTTGTATAGATAATTCATTTACAAATATATAACGTATAAATAAATATTATAATCGAAGTGGAGATGATAATTAAGCCTGTAGCTCGTATGTAGGAATCCGGGTCAACGGTCCAATCATATACTATTATATATTTTTTAATTATCTTTCTGAAAAGAGTATAATCTAAAGTGACATAAAGTTACCGTTTGAATTTTCACCACCAATTTAAATATTTCCGATGTAACAAGACGCTTTGTGTTATACTTTCAAACTCCAAGATACATAGACTTAAGGGCTCCAAACCTTTATGAGCGTGCTTATGTCTTGACGACCTCTTATCGATCGTTTGCTTAAAAAGAACTTTACTGTGTCGCTCTTCATGGTTTCTATGGGAAAATTAGCATCTTTATGCGTTATGCGATAAGGTATATATTACGATTACTCGATGTTCAAGTACGCAAAATGGCACCATTACGAAGATGTTTCATGTTTTTTTTTTTCTCGTCAAGCACAGTCTATAGGAAAGAGTGATGTTACATCTACTTAATCTAAGAGTGCTGGGAGCCCATAAATATTTCGTTCTCGGTAAAGGTCGGTTTGTATGCCGGCTTATAAGTAAATCGTATATGATTAACCTACAGTCAATATAATCCGTAGTTTTTTTTTTTATACAATCAGGTCGGCAAACAAGACTACGGCTCAAGTGATGGTAAGCGCGTTGACGACCTCCTCCACACCCTCCAAGAGTTTTGGTCACCTTACTCACCACAGGAACACAACACTGTTCGAAAATAGTATTATTTATCTGCAATTTTGTGTAAGGTCGAGGTCAAGGGAACTCCCCAATCGAACAGACTAACTCCCACACAAGAACATGAATAATTCATTGTATTTAAGATGACACCGCGTTGGCGCAACGGTCACAGCCATGGCTTGTACCCGTTATGCTGGCGGTTGCGGGTTCGATCCCCGCACATGACAAACATTTGTATTGGCCATACAGGTGTTTGCCGTGGTCTGGGTGTTTGTGCAGTCCTTGTGGGTCTCCCCACCGTGCCTCGGAGAGCACGTTAAGCCGTCGGTCGGTTGTTATCATGTACACCTGATAGCGATCGTTACTCATAGTAGGGAATATATCCGCCAACCCGCATTGGAGCAGCGTGGTGGATTAAGCTCTGATCCTTCTCCTACATGGGGAAAGAGGCCTATGCCCAACAGTGGGATATTACAGGCTGAAGTGAAGATGTATGTATTTGTATGTACATAAAATTTTTAGTCACTCGTTCTTTTCATACAACAATTTAGCACCATGTAAACAGAGTCGGAGAATAAATTTTTAATATGCCACCGGTTTACGGTTTATGAGGGAAGGTGTTTTGTATACTCTCCGTGTTCGCTTCGAATCTTTACGGCCATTGTTAAAGGACTGATTCAAGATTGTATGGGGTTGAATGTTAACCGTTTACGTCACAATATGCTTTGTATGTGACTATTTGTGTGTGAATCGATTTGGCGTTATTGTTGCCATTTCAAGTCACAGATCGTTCAAGTAAAATGATTTTATCATATTCTTTATTTTGTTAAAAAAATACTTATTTATTTATAAAATATTAATTTCAAGCAATATTTGGATTTTTTTGTCTCTCCTCGTTTACAAGTAAGCTTAGCGTTATAGTTAAGCGCTTAGTGTTTAACGTTTAAATAAGTACATAATTAGTAAGTATATAAGTAGTATAGTATATAATTGTACAATTATAAATAAAGTATTTCAAAACCTTACATTTTTCCACAATGGTGATTTTCAGCATTAAAAATTCGTACATAACATCATAGATTTTTTTTAAATTACTATTACAAAATTGTAAAAACTGCAAAATATAAAAAAAAAATTGCTTTAACAAGCTCCATAGCATTTGGTTCGACGTTATAGTGTTTTTTCTCTGGAAACGCGGATGGCTAAAAAATAAATTAGGCTATAAAAATAATGGCGTGACTCACATATTTAAAATTGGAATAACATACATATAATTGACATAATAAACACACTATAAGAATTATTTACCGTACCGTATTAAATATATATTATTACTAGCTAACTCGGCAAACGTTGTCTTGCCGCTAAACGCTATTTAAAAATAAAAAATGGGGGTTGGTTGGTTGTTGGTTTGGTAGAAGGGTGAAAACTTAGGGTTGTATGTATTTTTTAACGCCAAATCAATAAAATAAATAATTAATAATTTATCTAAAAATAATAATAAAAACATTAGGGAAGGGCTACCCTTAACATTTAGGGGGATGAAAAACAGATGTTGTTTAATTCTCAGACCTACCCAATATGCACACAAAATTTCGTGAGAATCGGTCAAGCCGCTTCGGAGGAGTTTCACTACAAAACCGCGACACGAGAATTTTATATATTAGATTAATAAAAATAAATGACTACCAAAATCAAATACAAAAAATAAATTCGATAGGGTTTTTTAAACGTATCAAGTGAAACAGCTATAATAACGAACGTGGAATACAATTTTTCTTGTTGGCTTTCGAAAGCAATAAGGCTATCTCCTAAAGGCGATTACTTCGAGCTCCATTAGGCAGTATGTCGTGGTTCCGTGGCTTTAAAATAACATTTTATATGATCACAGAAGAGTAAGTAAACGTTGGAAATGATGTAAAAGATTTTATAAAATGTTATGATCCTGACTTTTTATATATTTGAGGAGTAAGAAATATAAAAAGAATGGTAAATAAGGGTATTTAAAAATAATATAAGCTATCGAGATTTATTTTATTGCATATTAGATAAAGTTATTTAAAAAATATAAAATAAATATTTACTATGACTATAATAATTATTGGTAAGAAGAAACTTATAAAAATTACTTTTTTATACAACTAGGTCTGCAAACAAGTGTACGGCTCACCTGATTGTAAGCAACTCCAGAAAAATTACAAGCTCGTTGTCGTAATTTTAGAAATTTATTTACTCTACAAACTGAACAATAACTGTTTTGTTAAATTCCACGCGGACGAAGGCGCGGGCACAGCTAGTGCAACAATAAATATATTTCGTTCATACTAGTTACTTATTAAAAAAAATAAAGTTATTTATTAAAAAAATCAAAGTTTGCTTATAGCACAGAATCCGAACTATTTCGTCAGTTTGTAAATTGTTTGGGCACTTAGTTTATACTGAAGTTTCAAACTCCAAGTTCTATATGAAAGTCGAAAACCACATAGCCTCGGAAAATTTCGAAACTCGGTAATATAATTAATATTTCATATACTTGCATTATACGAGTATACATGAAAATATAATATTAAATCTCATCAAAGCTTGCGTCGAAGTCTCGATTAGGAATTTTTCACAAGCTATTAGCGTAAAAATGTTCGATAACTTAATTACTAAGCAATCGCTATCACAAATTGTCTTAAATTATGTCATTAATAAAAAAGCCTATTTAAAGCTTCAATTGTATTTTTTTTCAATAATTTTGTATACATACTAGCTTTTACTGTGGCGTCGCTCGCATTGATTTAAAAAAAGTATCCTATGATATAAGAAGTATCTTATACCTCCAAAAATATGTTTACAAAGTGTCATGATGATCGGTTTAAGTACATACAAAATTGTAGTAATATTGTAAATGTAAATGTACACAACAAACAAACAAACAACAAATAGCTAGTAATTTTATAAATGTTAACATTAAAAGTAAATTATTTTATGATATGTTAGGATATATTACGTATGTTGAGGGATAACTTTCTCGTTTATGAATCGATTTTGATAATTCTTTTTTTGTTGAAAAGGAGATATCTCAAGTATGGTACCGTGATAAGGAAATCAGGATCTGATGATGGAACCCCAGAGAAATTAAGAGAAACCCTCGAAAATCGTAGTGACGACTAGTGCGTTTGTAAATTGACTAGCCCGTTGGCGCAGTTTGTAGTGACCCTGCTTTCTGCTCCGAGGGTTGTGGGTTCGATTCCCACCCCGAGTCTGGGTGTAATATAAATATTTATTTATATATTTATATATGTATTATTTATCAGTATGTTTATTGAAAAAAAATATATATGTAGCTATATACCAGTCGGCTATTACTTATAACACAAGCATTAAGTTGCTTACTTTAGGAACAGACGACCGTGTGTGTATTGTGTAAAAAAAAAAAATTTTTTTTTCATCTACTTATGTTGTATTAATTGTCAATGTAATTGAAGTCGGTTTTTTTTTTCGTTTGCGAGCAAACACTATTATATATCCTCGACAAAAGATTTGTTAACAGTAAACAGTAAAAAACCGACGAAATGTCTATTTATGACACAAAAAGTATTATTTATAACGATAGCCCGCCCGGCACTGTAATTTTTGAAAATCAATATTCGTTTTATATTGCTGTATCACAGTTTGACACTCGTTCAATAATTCAAAGTTTTTTAATGTCAGTGTATGTGACCAGTGTGCGTGCATTTCTACTACATCAATATTTTTCTTAGTTTTATTATTTGATGGAAGAATTGTATTACGTAATACTATATTGTATTATGTTCATTAATTAAATTTAATTAATTCAAGCAAATATAATTTTAAATAGTAAAATAACGAAAAGTCCTATTGCATTCTAAAAAATAATTTTTGATTTCGTTTTTTGTTATACTTATATATAAAATTATCGTGTCACAATGTTAGTTACAATACTCCTCCGAAACGGCTGGACCGATTTTTATGAAATTTTGCGTAAATATCGAGTAAGTGTGAGAATCGGCCAACATCTATTTTTCATATCCCTAACTTATAAGGGGAGCGGATTAAGGGGTTTAAAAACATATATGGCAAAACAACGTTTGCGGGGTCAGCTAGTTTCAATATAAAATATAGTACAATAGAGTTACATAATTATTGTCATTTTAAACAAGCAATTATTTAAAAATATATACATATATCTTAATTCGGACTTATTGTGTAGGTCTATAAAATAATTTTTATTCCAAATGTATTGTCGTAGAATGTCCATGTGCCTAATTATATTATTTTTCGTACAAGTTTTTAGCGAGTATAATTTTTATGTGAACGGGGGATGCAACAAAGTGTATTTTTCTTTCCAAACTTTCTTCTATAAAACTGGAAACTTTAATTAAAATCTTATTAATTTTTTTTCTCGCTTCAAGAAACAGAATTTTAAAATTGTAAACAAAAGTTTACATTTTAATTATGCTTGAAAGATTATATTTTATTTATTATTTCAAAATTAACGTTGTTTTTTACACTGAATATATAGTAAATTCTTTTCTTTATAGATAAAGATAGATAGATATAGAAATAATAAGCGATACAGATTACGAAGGTTAAAAATTAATATTTATTTAAAAAAATAATGTTTTAACACTAATATTTTTATACATACAATGTAAGATGACAGATTTGACTCTTTTTTGATAGAGACGGACGAGTTCATTTAATCTATGACGAAAAAATGTTCGTGCAGATACAGTATTAAAAGGAACTGATAAATAAAACTATGGATATATGTAAGTATATATATCTCACCTACAAATGCAACTTATATATCGACACCAACAATTTATACTACGCCAATTTGACTTTTCGATAAGTTTGTTTTTTTAATGCGAACTTGATAAAATGTGTTTTTATATGTAATAAAAAAAATGTGAAATTGCAATGAATAAATTAACTATTAAAGATACCAAATTTCAAAAAAGGTTTCTTAATTGATATAAAAGGTATCACGTTTTTCCCTTTTATAAGCCTCTATTGTAAAGTTCACTTTTAAGAGTTAGCTTAGTATAAATTGCTGGTGTCGATATGATCATCTCACTGAATCATTGCTTTAGTATGTATACTGATATTATAAAGCTTAAAAGTTTTTTTTTTGATTATTTATCTAAACCTAATCGATTCAAATTAGAAAAATCTTGTTTTGGATAATCCACTTACAGAGGAAGGCTATTGACTATTTTTTATTTTGATCGCGAGGCACAGCTACTGTAGTACATAGTTATGTAGTAAACCAATATGCACATATTTTAGTATTATGTAATTTACATTTACATAAACATGACTCATCAAAAATCGTTTCAGTCTAGAAAGTACTAAATCACCGACAACCCGCTCTAATCCGACTCAACACAGGTACAATCAAACGAAAATTAAATATTCGAAAAGGAAAATCCGGCGCGGAAATAATTTCACGAGCGACAAGTTAATCCATCGCACTTGATTTCTCGAATGTACCGAGCAAAATGAACCGAAACTCCACCTCCGAACAAGCGACCAACGACGACGAACTTGGAATTACTTTTCGTCGAAAGACGAATAATGAATCGAGTACTATATATAGATATTTGTTACGGAGCTCGTCGAAAATTTTCCAGAAAGAGCGAAAGTTCGACGAAAATGATTTTCGGAGATCGGTAAACAGCAGTTTGTAGTTACAGTTCGTACGGCGTTCTGATCACGATTCGTGATTGTGCTACGACGCGATACGTTTCGCTTCTACTTCCGTGATTATATCGATATTACATCGAGATTATTTCGAGATATTGTAGGTTGTTACATGTTTCTTTTATGTACTTATTCGAAAGTGAGCTTTCGATAATTTCATTCACCGTATCATATTAATAAAAATAATGAACTAAGCCATGTTACCGTATTAAAAATTGTAATAGGTTTTTTTTTTTTGACGACGCGTTGGCGTAACGCACATGAGATAGCGATCGTTACTCATAGTAGGGAATATATCCGCCAACCCGCATTGGAGCAGCGTGGTGGATTAAGCTCTGATCCTTCTCCTACATTGGGAAAGAGGCCTATGCCCAGCAGTGAAGAAATATGAAGCGTATTTTTTGTAAGTCATAGTCTTTTAAAATAACTTAACACAGACACATATAAAGAAAGGTAAAATACAAGATGTACAAAAGCGATCTTATCGCTAAGTAGCGATTTCTTCCAGATAACCTTTGGGTACTGGACACGATACAGTAGCAGCGGTTAGAAGTGTACAAAAATTCAGGAGGAAAAATCAATAATAAATAACGTTAAACAAATTGTTTACATGTTTAATATTAAAAATACGAGGCATTATCAGACATCCGTAGATATAAACTACGATATGATAGACTTATATAAATATAAAAAACTTATATTATAAATAAGTAAATATTTTAGTATATAATATTTAGAATTATGAAAAAGTAACAATTTACATGAGAACTAACATGGCTTAATAGACACATAACAAAAGTTGCACATTAAAATCCATGATGGCTATTGACATTTTAAGAACCAATTTTAAATTTCATCTCGTAGTTGCACGTAAAGAAAACCATCGGATTTCAAAATTCTATTCCATTTTAATTTGAAAAATCGTAATATAGCAGACTAACAATTTGAGTTCTAAGTCTTATCTTTTATTTGACAGTTTCCTTTAATTTATTACAATTATATTTACACACAATATATTTAATTTTTTAAACTCTAACATACAAAATAAATATGGTACAGTGTATAAACGTTCAAAATTAGCCCAGAAACAGCATTGAAGCAATTTTAATACTCTCAAGGAACTACGTAATCCGAAACCTTTAAAATACTAAAGATATAAGAGGATCTTATTACAAGGGAATAACGTCCAAATTACATAATCTTATAATTTTCGGCTTCGAGCGTATCTTCGGTATACCGATTTCGTATTTAGCGATTAACCTTATAACACGATTCTCAACTTCGCTTGAAAATTGATACGGTTGGATTTAATTAAAAGTAAATGAAGGCTTTACATTTAACGAAATTATCAAGATGTATTAAATATTTGATGCTCTATAATTTTGTACGTTGTGTTCATAATTAAAATATTCAACCACATCTTTGAGTGTAACACAGTTTTAGAATATTGGTAAAAACAATTTTGATGTAGTTATAAGTGTAGATATTTATTTAGTTTCAGATTATATTAGTGACAATTTACTACTAATTTTGTAAATGTATTTGTTTTAAATAATACAGTTATGAAATATTGAAACAGTAACTGTTGACCTTCTTGTTTTTTTTTTTTTGAATATACAAAGATTGGCTTGCGTTTGACCACTATTTCATCTGATGATAAGTGAAAATGCGGTCTAAGATGGAGCACGCTTATCTAGAAGAAACCCATTCACTCGCGACTTAAAGATCCATCTTGTTATTATAATCTGCATTCTTAAGCAACAACTCAAGCTAAACTGACATGATTTTTTTTTGTATTTTAGTTGTACAATGTTTTTTTTTAAATATATATAAAGATCAAGATAATCCACAGGCTTATAATGCCCGTGTTTTTGTTATTCCAATTTTCATTTTTGAAAGTGATTGTCCAAAATTACGCTAACTTAATTGATATCTTACATACAAAAAGATATTGATTTTTTTCTTCTTTTTTTTAAATATTGTTTTTTTTTTTACTATATTGCATCTTACCTTAATTATTATTTTCATTATTATTATTATGATCTATAGTTGTACAAGGTTAACATTAGTATAATCCAAACATATTCTTGTGAATACGTCAGTAAAGAATATAGCCACCCCCTCTCTTCCCGTGGGTATCGTAAGAGGCGCCTAAGGGATAACACAATCCTACTATCACCTTGGAACTTATAATAACTGGTAGTCATTAGTAAAAGAAGTCGGAAATTCTAATTTACTGTAAGCATTTTGCTGCCAACGGCTAATTCTTTTGACCTTTGTCTGGCTTCAATTGTAATGTTAGCTATCTCAATTCCTCCATGTCGCGGGTACACAACTGGAAAATTTCTTGTGATTCTGAATTTTTTCTGGCCATTTTGTTTCTTTATTAAATTATTCCCATTCATTACATCTCGATTACAAAGTACTTAGTTATATATTAAATTGTGCTTTGTTTGTAGTTAATTTTTCATGAAATTGTATTACGCAAGCATCATTTATGTAAGTATAATTAGGGAGCATTCGGTGAAATTTGGTATAATTTATGAAAATTCAACTAAATAATACGGGGTCTGCTTACTTAATACATTCCCTTCGGGGCGAATAATAAGGTCAATACAGCCTCTTGCAATAAATTTAGGAAGTATAGCGTTTGCAGGCCAATAAAGGAATTAAGAAATGTAAAATGTAACCTGGCCTTATGTTGTTCTGTAGCAGTCTTTAACCTTCCAACTATTTGTCCTATTATTTACAACTACATTTTAGGGTTTAGAAACACACACAACACACAACTATAAACTCTAAGACCAAGACAAACATCTGTGCGGCTTTTATATTTTTTGAAGTCAAACTTCTTTAGCATCATTATGAGGGATATGTTTTGCATATCAATTACGAACTTTTTCAACAAATCGGAATCATTGTCAATAGAACACAAGACATAGAACGTAGAGTAATGGCCTAACTTCCCACGACTTTTCAGAAGTTTCACTTCTGTCGTGTGTGAACTGCACATACACAATTTTATATTTATTAACCTTCTCAACCCCCCCCCCCCCTATTAAATTTGAAATAATAAATAAAATAAAGTCTTTCAAGCATAATTAAAATGCAAACTTTTGTTTTCAATTTTAAAATTCTGTTTCTTGAAGCGAGAAAATAAATTAATAAGATTTTAATTAAAGTTTCCAGTTTTATAGAAGAAAGTTTGGAAAGAAAAATGCGCTTTGTTGCATCCCCCGTTCACATAAAAATTATACTCTATAAAAACTTGTACGAAAAATAATATAATTAGGTACATGGGCATTCAAATCTACGACAATACATTTGTGGAATAAAAATTATTTTATAGACCTACACAATAAGTCCGAATTAAGATAGTATATATTTTTAAATAATTGCTTGTTTAAAATGACAATAATTATGTAGCTCTATTGTACTATATTTTATACTGAAACTACCTGACCCCGCAAACGTTGTTTTACCATATATGTTATTAAACCCCTTAATCCGCTCCCCTTATAACTTAGTGGTATGAAAAATAGATGTCTTCGATTCTCAGACCTACCCGATATGCACACAAAATTTCATGAGAATCGGTCAAGCCGTTTCGGAGGGGTTTAACTACAAATACCGCGACACGAGAATTTTATATATTAGATTAAGCCTATAAAGCCCCACTCCTATCTTAGGCCTCTTTATCAATGTGAGAGAAGGGTCGGAGCTTAATCCTCCAAAGCTCTACTGTTAGATAGCAGATTATACAAATATTACAATTCTGCCTTTACAAATATTTATTTCGTTTGGAGATATATCGACAACACTCCGTGCATTAGCACCTCAGCCATTTGCTATGACCACTGCGCCAATGCCAGCGCCAAGTTTGTATGTTTAATCACGCTTTTTTCAGGAAATACTGCTTCGAATAAAAAAAAAAAAAAATTTGTGTTGGATAGCCTATGTACCGAGGAAGGCTATATAGGCTATTCTTTTTCTCAAATTAACACATGTGGAACCGCAGGGCGCAAATAGTTAGATATAAATCTGGTATAAAATACTTCGTCTAAAAGTTCTTATAGCATTTGATTAATCTTCATTTCGAACTAGTTTAGAACAAGTTAAAGCAACGGTCAATTTGTATTACCTAATAACATTTTCACTCTAGGTCTCAGCTCAGATCCCATAAACACCCTGAATCCCAGGGATCAGCCTTAGTTAACCGCTAATCTGTGAAACCTTAAGTTTGAACTAAGTTCAACTTGTCTGAGATTATCTTTGAGTAACTCAACTCTATTACAACAATAGTAGTTAGTTGAAATTTATATTTAATAATAGTTGACGACTTACAAGTATTTTTTATTTGCTTACAAATTTGTACATTTAGAGAATGGTGAGGTGAATAGTTCTGATTAATATATTTTTTTGAGGTAAAACTTCTATACGCATGCTTGAATAGGGGAGTAAGCTGGTGGATTCGTGACAAGGACGTTACGAAAAGTGTGATCGGGCAAGGCGAACGGAAGTTGAGAGGGAGAATAGGTTAGCTTGAGCTAAAGAAGTTTTATTTCAATCGTTGGTTTAAAGCACACTCGTTTTCTTATTATGTAGTCGATAAAAGTTGTTTTTACATATTTGGGAAAAGTTTGATGAAATTGTTGTGTATAAAACATTTTAAATTTTTTAAATGTGTTTTTTGTTTAAAATGTAGTTGTGGTGTACAATAAAGTATAAATAAATAAAAATAAATAAATAAAAATAAATAAATAAATAAAAAATTAATTGAGGTGAGGATTAATTGAGGTCGGTTGTTATCATGTATACCTGATAGCGATCGTTACTCATAGTAGGGAATATATCCGCCAACCCGCATTGGAGCAGCGTGGTGGATCAAGATTTGATCCTTCTCCTACATGGGGAAAGAGGCCTATGCCCAGTAGTGGGATATTACAGGCTGAAGCGTATTCTAAGAGTCCTCCACTGGAAATATTACGTAGATAAGAGAGGACGACCTACGCTGCGTTTGCCAACACGAAGTCTCCGCTCCAGAGAAAATTTGCTCCAGCACCACAAATATCACAAAGTAAAAAAATCTTTAAAGAACCTAAAAATCTTTGAGTTCAATTTGTAAAATTCTTTTCAAAATATCGCGCATCTCAACCTGAATTAAACGGGGAAGAACGTATACTGAAAAATGTTTCTCAATGCATTATTCCATTTTATATGCAAGATCTCCGTCTTCTGTGTTACTTTGAATCGTCCCTTGGTGGATTGTTAACATCAGCTGCTTAGGTTTATTATCTACCTTGTTTATTGTTCTATATAGCAGTATATCGCTTATCATTGCTCAAATATATTTTTTTCTAGCAATAACCAAATGTTTTTAAGCAAATATATATTTTAATTTTACGTAGCTAAAATTTTGCAATATTGTGTGTCAAATGTCATAATGTCAGAATGCGAATAGATTGCTAATAAAAAAAGCTTTTATTGTAATATTTTAGAAATAAAATTGAAAGAAATGCAATGAAAAAGAATGCAAGACTAGTATAGTAGACTTATTCTAAGCTAGATTCTCCAAAAAAGATAAAAATGAATCAAAAATCCCTCAACTGAAATACTTGTCTATATATTTTGCTTCGTTATAGCAAAGTTATTTTAAAAAGTGCCTTGATATTTAAAAATACAGAATATTAAGAAAACTGGAACAACCCAGATAAACGACTAACTAAAGAAATGCTCGAAAAAAGATAGAGACAAAAGATTTATATTTTTTATCTCTTTTTAGTCAACGTTTAGTGTATGTTAACGCTTACATATGAGAAATACAGCCCCCGCTAGACTTTTTATACGACAGTAGCTTTTTATCTCCGTTAAACGCGTTGTCTTCGAGGTATTTCACTGAATTTCACTGAAAAAAATGTCGACCGAACTAGAAAATAAAGGCTAAAAATATTTTTGTAATTAGTGATCATTTGTTATTTTTAATCGTCTAATTTTGAATGTTTTGTCTTTCAAAATCACATGGTTTAGAAGTCGAAATTATTTATTTCAGTAAAAACTAATTTCTTGTTATACGAGAAAATATAAATGCAGATATTTTTAGGACAAAATACTAATCAAAGTCTATTAAAAATATATATTGCATTAGTAAAAATCTATCTTTTAATGTGTCAACTAAAACATCACACAGGCATGTACTGGATTTTCTATATGTGTCGGCCAAATTTCAGGTTTGCTCAATTTTATATACGTCCTTAAGGGCCGCTTTTTGAATAATAATATAATACTGTTGAGGAAAAAATAAATCGAAATATTATTCTGAAATTCTTTATCATGGAATATTTCTTTTTAAATATTAACAGTTATGACCTTACTCGATTTGTTGGTATGTGAGTATATAGCGACAAAATTGTATTGATCACGAGAAGCTTGAATGACGGACGAATCCTATAATGATATTTATCCCTAAATAATTTTTTTCTTAATTTGTAATCTGTTTGTTTTTTAATGCATTCGTAAAATATAATTAGTATTTTTTTTCTTTTTTTCTCTACTGCGATTAACAACAAGTATAAAGTCCACTTGGTGACACCTGCAGCATCAGTCCCATTAGAAAACTCAATATTTCCCCTTTGATGAACCATATACAAAAAAAATAAGCTTTTCATAATTTTTAAATATTTGTTTTTTTTTTCGTCCATACATGAACTCGATAAAATTCAATTGTAATAACACCACCCAACTATCCTAAAGTGCTTGATTCTCGCGCTGAAGTGTAGAATTTACGCCTCACGTTATTGGTCTCATCATAAACAGCGCTGTAAAGCCGCTGGTTTTATCGATATGTTACGGAGTAAAACGTTTTACGGTTACTCCGTAAGGCCTAGAACTGAAATACCGTAAAAAAAACTTGACAATGACAAATCGTTAACTCAAGTAATAATCACGCGTTGATGATTTTTAAAAATCGAACGCTTTCAACCCACACGGTCATTAACGACCTCGCGACACACGATTCTAATCATAAAGCTAACATTGAAATACCGAATATTTAGTATATCGATCGCTTTGATACCGTATCGACGACGAAACAGCTTAAACTCGCTTTGATCCGACGAATTTTCACTACGGTTTTAAGTTAGTAAAGAAAAATATCGGGTAGACTTAGTACGCAGTCTGCAGTGGAATTTTCATTTGAATTCGTTTTGCTTTGCACGTGCTTTTACTGTTATTCATTAGTCATAGATTTCACGGATTAGACTTTACGATACTGCCTTTGAGGGAAATCAAAATCAAAATATACATCCGAATTGGTTTGAAATTTTAGTGTAGTGTGAAAAAGTCTATTTAACTTACGACTAAAATAGCTTTGATTTCTGCTTTCAGTGGATATCTGTGTTTTCAAAAATATATGTTTGGATCAAGTTTTTTATACTTGCGGATCAACTGTGGATCACAGTATACGTAAAGTTAGCTTCGGCTGCTGTTATGACCACGTAATAAAGAAGGTCAAAACCGATAGAGCAATTACTTGCCAACTGCCAGCAGTGCACCATTGCGAATTAAGCTCTAATTATTTCAAGCTCACAAATTGACTTCTTATAAGTCAACGAATTCGTATCAAGCTTAAATAGGCTAAGATAGTAATTATTTACACACAAATAACCCTTCATGCAAAAAGTGCATAGTAAATAACTTTTGTTTTTTTATATATGTGTGCAAACATATTTAAATATAATTATCACAAAAATAATCCTATTTATAAATTCATGAATAGCAATAAAAATTTATTAGAAAGAATGCAAGGCTAAAAGTTTCAAACGAAACCGACCACGGTCTTACAACTACATTACAATAACGATTTTTGAACTTTTCGTAGTAATCCAGGAAATCCTCTTTGCGTGCTAAAAGGGTAACTTTGTCGGGTTCGTTGAACAGGTGAAAAGTGAAAAAAAAAAAGAATAACAGAACAGAATTAAAAAATGAAAACACGTACAAACAAAACGAGCTCTAAAAATAGACATTTGTCTGCATTCTTTTTCATTTCGAGACGTTCAATAGATTACCGGTATGCGAAAGACATGTGAATGCAATTTGTGCATTTTCTTTGTCGAGATAATTGGTAAAGATGTACATTTCGTTTTGTCCTTTGTTCAACTAATTAGTAAGGCTTTGTTGCTTGCGTATTCGAATACAGTAAATATAATGATTTGGAAATACGAAAATAAATATAAATAATATTTAAACGTTGGTAATAGGATGTATTATCAATTTCGTTTATCAATTGTGTATGTTCAATTGTTTATATATATATTGTTTATATATATATATATATATATATATAGTTTTATAGTGTAATTGTATTTAATAACTAATTATCCAAAATATTCCTAGCTATATACCACTAATATCTTATTATTATATATACTATATATTGCATTCAAAAATACATATAGAAACATATAATAATAATAAGGTTTATTGCAAAGGTGGACTTATCTTTGAAAGAGATTTTTTCCATTCAACCCAAGAGTAAGTGTTTCATTTAGCGAGGTAAACAGTGCAAGAAGTATTTATTTAAGAAGAAGAAAAAACCAAAACAAAAAAAAAAGATAATAAATTTATGTATATTTAAAAATGTAACATACCACATACTAAAAAAAACGGATTTCAATTACATCGACGAGTAATACAACGTAGATCGACGAAAAAATAGTCAAGTAACTACGCGTTATCAAAGATTACTCAAAAAGTGGATATCAGATCTCAATAAAATTTATATGTGACCACATGGCAAACATCAGCTTTCGATTAATGTGAGTGTCCCTGATCAATTATTTTTTCTTTTTCTTTTTCTAATTGCACTCGTTATTTTTTATTTAAATAGGCTGTTCTTATTTTTTATTATTATGTCGGTAAAATCGAAAAATATTATTCATATTTTATCATTATTATTTTTTAATTATTTTTAATTTTTTATATTTATTTATATTTTTTACTATTGTCAGTAAAAAGAAAATATTATTCATATTTTATAAATATGTAATTCGTAAATATGATTTTCAAAAAAACACGATTTGTTGGAGCGCCTATCAGTTTTGAAAAGCAATTACTCTCAATATTGTAATTGTGTGTGACACACGTTGGCGCAACGGTTACGCCATGGATTGTACCTGTTGCGCTGGCGGTTGCGGGTTCGATCCCCGCACGTGACAAACATTTGTATTGACCATACAGGTGTTTGCCGTGGTCTATGTATTTGTGCAGTCCTTGTGGGTCTCCCCACCGTGCCTCGGAGAGTACATTATAGCGATCATTACTCGCTTAGTAGGGAATATATCCGCCAACCCGCAGCAGGAGCAGCGTGGTGGATTAATCTCTGATCCTCCTCCTACATGGAGAAAGAGGCCTATGCTCAGTAGTGGGATATTACAGGCTGAAGCGTTGTAATTGTGTATTTTGTATCAATTTTTAATTTATCGTTATTTTTTATTTTTATTTTGCGTTAATTCATTATTAATAATTGTGTTTGCAGGCAAACGAAAAAAAATCGACTTCAATTACATCGATAAGTCAGACAATGAACACAACACGAAAAAATAGTCAAGAAATACGCATTATCAAAGATTACTCCAAAAGTTGTAATCAGATCTCGATGAAATATGACCCCATGATATAAACATCGGCTTTCAATAAAGTTAAAAATCATCAAAATCAGTACACTCAGTAGTATGTTAAGTATTATGTAGTTAATGTAAAGTTATGCGGATTTTCGAGAGTTTCCCTCGATTTCTCTAGGATCCCATCATCAGATCTTGGTTTCTTTATCATGCTACCACACCAGAGATATCTCCTTTCCAACAAAAAAATAATTATCAAAATCTTTTCATAAACGACAAAGTTATCCCCGAACATACATTAAAATATATATATACTAGCGACCCGCTCCGGCTTCGCACGGGTATAAAATATAATTATAGCCTATGTCATTCACTGAAAAATGATTAAAATCGATCCAGTAGTTTTGATTTATTCATTACTGCCTGTGGCCCACCACAACACACCCCAAGTATTCTTTTAAAAAAATTATTGAATGTACAGTTTTGACTTTCCTACCATTTTATTATATGTATTGATTATCAAAAAGTCCTAATAAAAGACATAACAAAAAAAGTGTCCTGAATTGTGACTTTGTTGCACCGAAGGTGCGGTATATATATATTGAGTTTCCTTCAGCCGAATTGAGTAACCTCCTCCTTTTTTGAAGTCGGTTAAAAAAGACTTCATCCAAACCGGCAGCGAATCATTTTAACTCTCTCTTCTACTACCAATCCTTCACGATTTACTAAAAATACCGACCTTAGCTCGGTCACCCAGGTACTTATAGTTTATTCATATTACTATTCTGCTGCGAGTAATAACGTATCTTCAAATTAATACTGCAGTGTCATCTAAAATTCGCGGGTTTATCATAACGTACAACGACACCGTAGGGATCACTGAATTAATGCGTATCTTCTTAACTCACACAAACTTAGCATTTTAAGCTTAACGTATAAAACAAGTGAATTGCAAAATTACATCTAACACAAAGAATATTAGAAAAATAAACTTTTGTTTTGAGAATAATTAAAAAATGATTTATATTATACTAAGTGACCCGGCAAACGCTTTTTTACCATATATGTATATTATTTGTTTATACGATAAGTTATCACTAACATATCATATACTAAAACCTTTTCCGAAACATGCTGCATATTATGTTATAAGTATTATTACGATGGGTTCAGTAGTTTTCACAGTATAACGAAACAAAAAACCGCCTCTCCATTTATTAGTATAGATTACTTAAAAATATCTATTCGTAATGATAGAACCGTTTCTTGAGTGTACTAGCTTTTTCATAAGTTATTTTTATACAAGTTGATTGTTGATCATCCAGTCCGATATAAAACAATATATTTTTTGTATTACTTGGAATTATAGCACAAAAGTGTCTAAACTAGACTAATTTGGCTTATTTTAGCTTTTATATATATGTTTCCGACCGCTCTGGTGTTATGGTGCATGTGGCGTGTCGGCGGCGCCTATACCAATGGTTGTGGATTCGATTCCCGCTCGGAGTGGATAATTGTTATTATACATATATTTATTTCCCGTTTGGTTGTTAGTCCTTGTGGATCCTCCCCATCGTGCCTTGGAGAACACGCTAAGCTGTCGGTCCCGGTTGTTATCATGTACACCTGATAGTGATGAGACTGGTGAGATTGGAGCAGCGTGGTAGATTAAGCTCTGATCCTTCTTCGACATTGGGAAAGAGGCCCAGCAGTGGGATATTACAGGCTGAAGCGATATATGTCTATACCGTATTTTAATAAATCAGATTGCTTGTGGCAATTTAGACATCTGTAGTTGATAATTTACGCTCTTTCATGTGGATGTAACAAATTAAATCAATGGATAAAATTTCGTGTTCGACAATTATCCAGGACAAGTTTTACGTTCTAAAAATAAAATATGATACGATTTTTTTTATTCAGAATAGTCGATTGCATCATTTGATCGGTTAAAAGCATGCATTGCAGTCTTTTGTACAGTCGCAATTTAATCTGTAAATATTGAAGTGGATTCAATTTGGACTGAAAAAGTTCATTCAACTACATCGACAAAGAACCGAAGTAGAGATGAAACAATGAATGCTTATTATTTATTATTAAAAATACTTCGATACAATGATATTTTTAATTATTAAAAAATTAATGGTGATTTGTTGAAGTATTCCACTGAGTACAGCTAAATGTATCATGCTCAAAAACTGAAGCAACCTGACTGGGGAAATACCCCATTTTACAAAAGATCACATTAGCCTATTACAGTCCACTGCTGGACATAGGCCTCCAAAAGTGCGCGAAAAAAATGGCGTGAACTCATATGTGTTGCCCAATACAAAAGATCATAGATAAATAATACGTCTATCAAACAGTGTTGTATTCCTGTGGTGAGTAAGGTGACTAGAGAACCTGGTTGGGGGGGGAGGAAATGTGTATAAGCTACGTTAATCACTTAGTTATTAGGTAAGATGTACGCTTGATAGACGACCTAGTTGCATAAAAAAAGTATCGCTAAAAGGGCAGAGAAGGGCAGAGAAGTATAGGGTAAACTTGCTTAAAACCTTGAGTAACCAATACGGGGAAGTGTCTTTATCTTACAGAAGATCACAGTAAAACAATACCTGTGGTAATATAGCTAGAGCTCGTGATGATACACCGTGTCGTAGCAGAGATATGTGTAAACTTTGTGAATTATCTAAATTGCAGAAGTATGCATTGATAATTTTTACTATCATTTTCGGCCTATAATCCGCTTGTTTGTAAGACCTAAGTTTAGCTAGTGATGATTTCAGCATCATTTCATGTCTGACTTTTATGCTAAAAATAATCAATTAAAATATTTCCATTTTTATTATGGACTTAAACATAACAGACAGACAAAGAAGCAGAGATAACAAAAACGGAACCGGGAAACAGATTCGTGTGCTGACTCTACAAGACGCTCGCACGTCGTAAACTTTGAAAGATAACATTTGAGACTGGTTATTAAAATTAAGAAAGTGCTTAAATTTAAACAATATTTAGTAAGAGTACCGTTTAATTTACTGAAATAGGGAAAGCAGGAAATATCCTGCTCAGAATCTGCAGCTTGACTGGAGAAGCGCCTCAACCTTACAAAAGATCAGAGCTAAATAATACTGCTCTAAAACAGTGTTCTGTTCCTGTGGTGAGTAAGATCTGCAACGCGTTTGTGATATTTCTGCTGTAGCAGGTGAGTATAAGCTGCGGTAATTACTCACTATCAGGTGAGCCGGACGGTTGTTTGCCGACCTGGTTGTAAAAAAAAAAATATAAAAAAATCCCGTTGAAGGCAGCAAGTAACATTATCTAGTCTAACTTGTTATATATATTTTATATTTGTATGTGAGGTATAAAGATGAAAAGTAAGAGTGATGGCGCCCTAAATTCTTAGATCATCACGTCCAGCCGCGTTCATTGCTTGAATTCAGTCGAATTTGTTGGAACATGCGATCGTTTATTTTATTTCTTGGGTTTAGGAACAAAGGCTGTGAGTTTTTATACTCGTCCCTTTGAAACATATACTTTTATATCTCGATTTTATTTAGTTTCGCGTAATACGACATGTATAGATGACACACACACACACACATGAAAACGTACCTTGAATAAAATAAATAACTCGAATTAAATGTAAATTTTGTTACAATGACATTTAAATTATAAAATAACTTACGCTTTTACGCTTCAACCTCTAATATCCCACTACTGGCCATAGGCCTTTTTCCCCATATAGGGGAAGGATCAGAGCTTAATCCACCACGCTACTCCAACGCGGGTTGGCGGATATATTCCCTACTATGAGTAACGATCGCTATCAGGTGTACATGATAACAACCGGGACCGACGGCGTAACGTGCTATCTGAGGCACGGTGGGGAGACCCACAAGGACTGCACAAACACCCAGGCTACGGCAAACACCTGTATGGCTAATACAAATGTTTGTTATGTGCGGGGATCGAACCCGCAACCGCCAGTGCAACAGGTACAATCCGTGGCTGTGACAATACAATACAATACAATATAAATATACTTTATTGCACAACCAAAAACAATACAAGTAACATAAAAGAAAAAGAAACAAGCGAGAAATAATAATATAATAAAATAAAATATAATAAACTAAAATAGCTTAGCTATGATATATTTGTGACTGTCTGAATGTCTTACTTCAAGTAGTCCATTTGGACACGGCGTTCCTAATTACTATGATATAATTGGCATGTCTCATAACCAAGCGATGGCGATGACTCAATATTTTCTTAACGAACTTTCTTTGAACATTATTTTTATAAAGTAACTTAGCAATAAAATCTTCAATATATACGTGACCATTAATAAAAGTAATAATATTACACTCAAATATTCTTAATAGTCAAGGTAATATCAAAAACATTATTTCATTAAAAATTTCGTTTATATTTATTTAGATTAAAATAAAAATATTCCCTAACGTCCTGGATAACTTAATTATAGCGGATTTAGGGATTAAAATAAGCTGACTTGCAAACAGTTTTAACAGCCTTCCTCATTAGAGCTATTCCTTGTTTCAAGCTCTCGAGGGCACCGTCAGCACAGCAAAATATGATTTTAAAATAAAAGTAGAAATTATTTGTTCCCCGCGGTGATGTTTTACAGTGAAATGATTCTAAAATGACAATTTTAGTTTAAATTATCTTACCGTCTACGCAGATAATAACGGTTTGTTTTTTAAATATCCGTTCTAGCGTGTTTTTTGCATATTCATTTTTTTCCTAAAGTTACAAAAGTAGGATTATAGGAATAATGTAAATGATATGGTAAAATAACTTTATTTAAAAGTATTGTTATAGGCAGTCACAATTTGAAAAAAAAAAATATTTTTATTGTATTCTAGTATGGACATACTTCATTTATATATATTACCTGGACAGATTTCGTTCTGTCAAAAGTTAATAGTAAAAAAAAATCTTATAATTTTTATTTTTTTTTATTTTTATTAATACCTTCGATGAACTTTAAAAAACATACAAAAAAAAAATTAGCCGAATTTGTCGAGCCATTTTCGAGTTTATGCGCTTTGCAACATTAATTTTTATTTATATAGATTTGAGAATATGGAAAGAAAATCAATCGCCGACACGTCCTTGGATATTCTTTGGTAATATCATTAAAAATTCAATCATTTATTAATATTAAAATACTGTCACGTTACCCCACTGAAAATCGTTAGATACGTGTTTAAATGTTCTGAATTATTCTTAGTTTTAATGGTCGATAATAACACAGTTGTCTGTATTGTAGTATTGGTTCTATAATCTGCGTTATTTGGTTGGAAGCGACAAAATTTTGCCACGATTAGTCGATATGTCAATCAACATAGTTGACACCAAAATTATATCTCTAGTAAACACTGTTATTTTGTAGATGAACGGGGGACTGTCGTCATTTGATTTAACTACCATCCGATAGTAATACCATCACTACATTGACGTATGTACTTTTATTGGAACCTTCTGTAACGTTCATAATACATAAACGACGAAGTTATCCCCGAACATAAATAAAAAAAATATATACATATACGGTCGAATTGAGTAACCTCCTCTTTTTTTGAAGTCGGTTAAAAATAGACGTGACCTTTTATAAAAGAAAACAAAATAGATTTTACAGGAACATATGTATTATGTAATATAATGTAATAAGGAATTAATTTTAAAAGCGCAGCGACGTGTAAATAAATATTCAGTAAGTCGAAATTTATAAAATAATAATTCTTAAACTTTCCAGACGTTTTAATAAGAAAAAAGTTGAGATCATTCGTACTTACAAATTCTTTATTGGTTGGAACTTTGAATATCAATTTTTAAATAAGCGTCTGATACTTAGAACTTTGTATTTCTGATCTTATTTTGCAACTAAATACAGTAAAGAATATAGCCACCCCTTCTCTTTTCGTGGATGTCCAGGGGGAGCTAAGGGATAACATAGTTCCACTACCACCTTGAAATTTATAAAGCGGACCGATGGCGGGATAAGCATCCAATTGCTGGCTTTCAAATACACAGGTCGAAGACAAGCATTTTCGGTGCGACAAAGCCAGCCCTGCGGTCACCAACCCAGCGTGGTGAAATTTTTGGCGCGAACTTGTGGAGGCCTATGTCCAGCAGTGGACTGCGACAAGCTGAAGTGTTGGTTCTATCTTTACTGATCAAAGTAAGTTAAATAAAGCAAGGTTCCTTATAAAGATGAAGGGTTCGAGTTTGCTCAACGACGCAATTAATTCGCAGGTTAGCGTATAATTTTTTTATAGGAATAACGATCTCCATTCGCTATCAACAACTTCCGACTCTCCAAAGCACGATGGAGAGATCCACTACAAAGTTGCTATAAAAAGTGGCATTGTTATTATGATCAAAGAAAATATCTATTCCGAGCTTAGGTAAAGGACGTTTTTCTTGTAGACGTGACGGGTGCTTAGTACTTAGTAAACAATGCAGATCAGTAACGATCACCATTTGCTATGAACTGCTTTATGGATCTCTAAAGAATGGAAATATATCCAATACACAATTAAAATTGATTAACACGTGTACCACATAACCACAAGTAAGAAAGAAATGTGTTTTTAATTGTTATATTTAAAAAGTTAAAAATTAGTGTATGAAAAAATTAACCCTTAATGCAATAATGGAAAAATAAAACAATATGTTTTAATCACAAACAAGATCTATTTATATTCTGCAAACTATTCGTCTCGTCTACGCTTGCAGAAATTATAAATATTCAAGAAGACTTAACAAAACACGTATTTCGCAACAACAGAAGTTTTGATATTCTTTAATATTAATTGCTTATTAAAACATCTTTGAGTTATAGTATCATCAAAATTGTAATTATCCTGTTAGTTTATATGTCCAAACATTACTTAAAATAGCTTTGTTTAGTTATCAAAAAATATTTTGTTTTTGCTCTTTCGGTTGTCAACTCCAGACTTAAAAACTGGATTATATAACCCAGTTTTAAAATAATAATTTTAACAAAAACTGTGTCAAAATTAAAACTACGCTTCGAACTTGATATTAAATTTATATTTTTAATGGGCACTACTCTCCTTATTAAAGATCACTAGGTGGTTATTGTAAGGACATTTTGAAAAAAAGTCACAGGTCTCGTCTTCTTAATTTTGCCTTGATAAATGAAATATAAAATTAAGTTTAAGACCAGAAATGAAGTCATAATAATTTGGCTTTGATTAATTCAAGCATGACATAGGTATGATATATTAAAAATATTGACAAAAATAATCGATATAATAATAGTTAATCAAAGCATTAAACTTAATTACAGAAATACTACAAAAATTCTAAAGCATAACATCGTATGTAGATAAGTAGATAATGAAGACAACTTAATATCATAGAGACAACAATGCGGAGAAGTTTACGGTTGAAAGGTACGTCGCAAGGTGCCATCTAGGGCCTTTACATTATTTCACCTATATAAACAACTTGGCGTAGTAAAACAGTGCGAGGTAGTTTGCAAATGACATGTGTCTTGTTGCGCCAAAATATAATTTAGAATAAGACTTTGTTCATTTTATGATTATAACATACTCACATGAATTCGATTACGTCTGTTTTAAAAAAGACCTAAACAAAAACTAAGTCTTAGCAAACAACGAATATTAAATCTTATTAAAAATAAAAAAAAATAAAAACAAAAAAATAACTCAGCATCTTTTAACGAAAATTATTTATAGAAAAACTTATCAAACCTCTGTGTAAAGGTTGATAATTGACTTATTTAAATAAATCAATTACGCGTAATGCAAACTAAGATTTAATTGTAATGGTTAATAAATACAGTAAGACCTTTATTTACATTTCGATTCTTATAATTAAAAAAAAAAGCGTTAACTACAACTAACACTCTTCGAACACACACATTTATAAATTCATCTTTTAAAATAATGAAATAAATTTAAATAATGTGATTTGCTTTCAACATCGTCCCTAAACTATTTTAAAAACAATTTTAAAAATTAACATGACACTTAATTTGACTACCGTCACGGTTTTTGTAATTAAATTCTACCTAGCAGCTAAGAAAAACAGGAAAAGCGTAGAAAACCAAAAACCGTTTCGAATGAAAAACATCACATCCAAAAATTACAACGAATTTTATAAAACTATCCCATTAAAACCGAGCCAAGATGTATACTTATGTCGAAAATCCACTAACCTGACATCCAAAGTCAGGACAGCTTCCAAAAACTACCAACTTTGCCCGTTTAGTAAAATGAAAATAAATCAATCCTTAGGAACGTGTCCATACGATCTGACAAACTTGTCTCAAAGAAAACTGCTCACGTGAACAGAGAAACTTTATTCGAAGTCACAAATTCCGATCCAGCCAATGCTCGAGCAATTGAAACTGCAACTGAATTTATAGCGACACATTTGAGTTATTTTGGCAAGCTCCGCAATGTTTCGACGTTAAGACGAGCTGGGATAATTGAAAGGAAAGGAAAAGTTGCAACGTTATTTTCGGCTCGTTTTCCTTTTGGTAATATTTTTCGAACATTTACGAATTCATTCAACTGTCTAAGAGACGTGCACGTAATTGAACATCAGAATAATAAAATAAATTGAAGCTTGATATAAATGTGGCGTTTTAATTTCATCATGACGACGCGTTGGCGGTCACAGCACTGACTGTTGCGCTGGCGGTCGCGGGTTCGATCACGAAAGATATTTGTATTGGCCATATAAATATTTGTCGTGGTCTGGGCGTTTGTGCTTGTGTATTGTGTGTGTTTCCGGGCCTCGTCACAGGAGAAAATCCTACTGGAAGCCGTTGAGTGTGAAGCCTTTATTTATTTATCAAAATTCTAAAGAACAGACATAAACGCCATACACTCGATATTTTTTTTGTATTTAAGAAATAATTCTGAATTACAGTAACAATTATTAATCTGTTCTATTATACCCCGTTCATTACTTAAATCCCCGTGACACCCGCATCTCCTATGGTTGCTTTTAAGTATCTGAAACATCGGGCACCTAAAAAACTTAATAAACCGCGATAAAATCCGAAAAAGTTGTTTCATTATAATGAGTAAATTTGCGTACCACACAGCATTAAGAATATTACGTCATATTACGTCTCGAAAGTTCAGATTCAACGAAATAATTAGAATCTGTAGCTGTTCCTTAACCACTATTTCTTTACAATGATGTTAATCATACTCAAACTAGCCTGGTATGTTAGTAAGGAGATAACAAAAATACAGCAGGTCGCTAACCGCAAAACGACTGAAACTCAGCGCGGCCTACGTACTGTTGTGTAACGCTGAGGTCCGGTGCATGTCATAAAAGATAAGCGAAAAATATATTTTTTTAAATCTTTAAATGTTTGATTCATCTTAAATTGGCCTAAAACTAGTTCATGGCATACAATAATAGTCAGGATTAAATGTGCGTTATAAATATTAATGGTAAACATAATTATTGATTAAGATGATATGATGGGCAAAGCTTAATTTAAAGATTCAAAATAAAGGAAGATGTTTTAAAACGATTAAATAGCCTAACTTAGCTTTTAAATTTAAAAAATTAAATATTCTTATAGTGCTAATTCACCTTTTAGCTATACAAGCGAAACCATTTTAAAAGAATACAAAGCAAACCTCAAGACGAGAACTTTATTTCGTAGCAGCCGCATGAGATCACAAACTTTAGTAGTTCATCGAACTATTCAATTGTAAATATTTAAGTCTCAAAGCGAATCGTACATTCAAGTAGAAGTTACAATTTGTGAAGGGAAGCTAACGGGAAAAATGAAAAAGGGGTAAAGAAGAGTTGTAGAAACTGGACAAGATTTTGAATTTTGGCTTTCTTACTATCGTATGGACTGAAGTTGGGGTTGTCCATTATCATATGATGTTTTTAGGAACTTTTTCTCTCCTCTTATAATAAATATGTGAGAAATAAATCTCTTTTTTTACAATAAATAAATGAGAAATAAAGGATAAAAGTAAAGTCTTCAACGTGCTCAAATATACTCATCTTTAATTTTTCTAATTAAAGGGCAAAAAATGATGCGAAAATGCAAATTATTATGCGAAGTTAGAATTAAAAATAATTTTGTTTGCTCGCAGTCAATAAAAAACTGACAAAAATTCGACAAACAGCAACGGTAAGATAATTCAAAAAAAAAAAAAAAACAAAAATTGTAGGGTTTCGATCAAATTTAAATTAGATTTAAATAATAATTATCAGAATCGGTATGCCTAGTTAAAACTTACGAGATAACACACATAAAATATACAGTCGAATCTAGAACCTTCTACTTTTATTTGTAAAAACACATTTGAATATTTCTAAACCAAGGAGTTTGAATAAAATTTGCTAATTTAATATGAACAATAACAGAACTTTCATAAAAACTTTCTTCTATTCCATCCGTAAGATGGAATATTCAGAAACGATATAATAACACTTGTTTAATTTTAATCAAATACTTCAAAATAAAATTTTACGTTTCAAAACTTATGCGTTACAAAAATAAAAAAATTACTCGATTATTTACTTCATTTATACATAAGTGTACCTCGATCTAAAAATTCTTATGTATACTGTTAAGTAGTATGAAATGCTAGGTACGGGTTAAATTAATATGAAAAGCTTATGTTTGGTGATGACGTTAGTTAGTCAGTCGAAAATAAAGATGTACATATAAAATATATTAATTATCATTATAACATTAGCAACGTCACCGAGTGTACTATATACGAGAAAAACGAACGCTTAACATACATAAAAAAAAACGTGAAATATGACATTTTAACTCTAATTTCCTTAAAAAAGCAATGATATTTAAAAAAAAAATATGTGAAAAACGAAATGAATATTCATGCGCTCATTTCTATATAAACTCTTTTTTCCAAACACGAATGCACCAAACACCATGTATATAGGTCACAGGGTGTTCTCTAAATGAGCGCTGACTAATGAACGCGAATCTTAGAGTGGCCTCTTTCTACATGGCGTGCTTCGTGTTACCAGTTTAATTGCTTTTTCCATGGCTGTTGGAAAATGTTGTAAAAGTTTTCCTTGCTCATCACTTTGATTAACCGCACTCTATTGTAAGGGGCGTAAAAGTCGATGTACTTAAATGAATATTGCTAAATGAATGCAAGTACTTACGACTCTCTAAAAAGGAATTTGTAACAGTAACAAAATCGTTTTACGAGTAATCAAATTGCAACTGTCAAATGGGTATTTTTATTTACGTCGGTATGTAAATTGGTCGGATTCCAATTTTAAATATTTTGTTCTTAGTTATTGCTGCGTTTACACTACATATACTTTGGTAGAGCGATATAATGTGTAGGATAATATTTAAATTAAAGATTAATTTTTTATTTCTTAAGTATACATTAATAGAAAGTATACATTTGCAGTCACCAACCCGCCTGCCCAGCGTGGTATTCGTATTTTTGTGTTACCCACACATTAGGAATTTTTGATATGATGATTTTATATTCGGTCTAAGCGACTCCCCCTGGTTATATTCGATCTAAGCGATCCCCGCTGGAACGGTCGATTTTTGATATGATATCAAAAAATTGTTTAGAATTTCCTAATGTGTGGGTAACACAAAAATAAAATCGTACATATTAAGTCATAGGAAGTGAGGCCGTTGCGATTTATTAAATATAAAGTATAAATTTTTGTTTAATTTTAGTGTTTGTAACTTCCCATGTAAGTGAATTGTATTCCTTGGAGAAATAAATGATCTTTATATTATGGTCGTATCCCGTTTGACACGGAATGGTAGTGATTGTGACTATTTAAGTTTAAAAACTTGTATTCACAACTTCCTAAGGTTAGAAGATAACTTGTTAGGTTTTTATATTAATAGATTTATTGTGAATTAAATTGTTTTAATACGGTCATAGTTACATACAAAAATGAAAATTTTGCCGTCATAAAAATCTTACAAAAATCTTTAAAGAAGTTTGAAAGAACTAGATAACGATATTATCTCCTTAGGTCCACGTGTTTCTTTTTCATCGTTAAATTTTTTCTCATTCATGATATATTGGTGTTGCTAAGCGCCTTTTAGAGGGAAGATGAGGTTGGCCCGCGGCCAGTGTAACGAACAAACTGGAAGCCATATTATATGGAAACTTTTGTTTTGTTTAAACGTTTTTATAAATTATTTTATAACATAAGCATGTCTGTACTTTTATATTTTAAATATGATTTGAGAGAGATTGAGACTTTTTTACGTTTTGTTATATATTACTGCAAAGGTTTTCAGTGTAACAACAACAGGAACAACAATACAACAAAAGACTAAGCCTTAGACTAGGTAAAACTGAATTATTGGGTTTGGGGGGTGGAAGGCGGATGGTTTAGGGGAAGCTATACAAGGTAACACTGCCACCCTTTGAAACTCAATGGTTATGGAGATATTAATGGTTAGTTTTGAGATTAGAGGAAGAATTTAAAGCTATTATAATACCTTTGAGCTCCGCGTCTGACTTCACCTTAGCCCCGGCACTGCGGTCAGTGCAATCCATGCGCCGTTTCGCAACTTCATAAAATATTTTCGAATAAGAGTACGTAAAAACGATCTCGACTCCAAGATCAACAAACGATACAACTTGCGGTAACCATGCTTAGTTCCGTAGCTTTCACATGTTATATTCACATTTCGCACTTGATATTAACATTTCAGACGTTAAGTTATTGTTTTCACACGGTTTTTTTAACAAAAGATACAACTGATGTTTAATGACTGAGATATAGATGCTTTAAAAAAATGGCGCGCCACTTATCGTTTCGCTCCAAAGCAATGTAAGCATAAATTCATTGTTTTTGTTTAAATAACTGTAAAGGCAAAGGTCTAAGACTATACAGCCTTGTTTCATGTTATGTTTTTTAATGAAATATATTTTATTTTTATTTATTTACTGTTATATACGAATAATATTTAATATTTCCGTTCATTACTTTGAATTTGTAAGTTTCGTTCCGATATAACAGAAGCCCTGAGCCAAGTCTGAAGTAACTTCATTTTTCTTTTTAATATTTTTAAAATTTTTCCGATCCCGAAATTCGGTTTTTCCTAATCTAAAGCTTTACCCAACAAAACATAAACGCTTAGAACACGACTGATGTATATATGGTCCACAAAAAAATTCATTGTGCAAGGGGATCGAACCCGCTGTTACACTTACACTGTTACACTGTGTATATCACATCAGCAAGACGCTGTGACCCTGCTACAAAAAAGGTGATATTTTCAAAAGCTTAACTTACTATAAACGGATGAATAAATAGAAGAATCTTAGCAGATTTCCGTTTCACTCCATTTTGTACCCTTCGAGAATCACATCATAATACTGTGTATTTTTGACAACTTTATATAGGAAATTATGAGTCATTATAGCAAAATGTCCCCCTCTAGTTAAGTTTAGTGACATATTGACATATTCCAACAACTACGTTCCAGTCTTACTCGCTAAGCTTACAAAGCAAGTTAAAGTCAACTTACGTTTAAGATCTACATAGAAAGTGGCGTTTCAAGCTGGAAGCTAAGTAATTTAATACAAAATATTCGGCTACAGCACGGAAGATTAGAAGGCTTACAAGGTTACAAGTCATAAGTTGACGTCATATTATGTTTGTAGGTTTAGTTCCTATTTATAGACTAAAAAAACGGCCAAATGCGAGTCGGACTCGAGCACCGAGGGTTCCGTACAAACAAAATTAATAAAAATATCTTTATTATATTATGTAACTAAAAATTTATGCTTTTCGCAATTTTTTCCTCTCATCTGTGCTATAGGGCGTTGCATCGTATGAAATTTTACGATTCTGTGTTCACGGGAAGTCGAAGGAAACCCTCGAAAATCCGCATAAATGTTTACTGGGTGTACCGATTTTGATGATTTTTAAATTAATCGAAAGCTGATGTTTATCATGTGGTCACATTTATTTCAAATTTCATTGAGGTCTGATTTACAAATTTTTGAGTTATCTTTGATAATGCGCATTTATTTGACTATTTTTTCGTCTACCTACGTTGTATTACTTGTCGATGTAATTAAAGTCGGTTTATTTTTCGTTTGCCTGTAAACACAATTACCTATATTTATTTTGATTATGATAATTGTTCTTTGTTTTTGATTTTGATTATTTTGGTGTATGATGATGATAAAGTGTCATTTTCTTTTTTAAATATTATAAGTGTTGAACTGTATTAATGTATATTTAAAGTCCAAATTTTTTAATTATTTATAATTTTTGTGTTTTTAATCATTGTATTTTAAAGTGTTGTACACTTGTAAGTGACATGCATATTAGATAAGTTATTATTATATATTGTTTAATTTTATTTTTTTTATATGTAAGTGTGCTTTGGTAATATATAAATAAGTAAACCTGTGCTAACTTATTGACTAGACGCCTTATAAAAGCGACATACTCGACGTTCTCTAGCAAAAATATGCCCTGCTAAGGTTTCAGAAAGAAACAACGCCCAGATCAGATAAGTTATAAATTCCATGACCCCTGTCTAAGTTCATCATTATTAGAGTATAACCTGCACAGTAAAATCTCATCTATGAAGAATTAGGACTGACGCTAAATCAGCTATGATATTTCACAGATGGTATAAGGATATTGGTGTTTTATAATTGTATGGAATTGGTCGTCTGCGTTGGTGAGTGCTTGTGGTATTATTTAAACTCAATTTTAAACATTAATACAATTTAATAAGTAAGTAAGAATAAGGTACATAGACGTGTGTTTGTACAATCGTCAACGAGAATGAAGTGAGCGGGTCGCCGCAGCGGGCACGTCCGATGAATCGGTCGACGTATGTAAATGTGTGTGTGACACACACTTGCAAGGCGTTAACAATAATAAATATATTTCGTGACACGCAAGTTTCGCTACCGTATTTTTCTTTACTGACAGTTAGGTGATATTAATCTATATTTTGGAGCAATCAAATTAATATACGACAGTCGGCACCTTCGATATAAAATCAAACATAAACTCGCGAAGTTTAGTAACGTGTTCGTCTTATTTCCGGACAGTAAATTCTGAAGCTATCGCCTTTTACGATGTCGTTCGTTGACCGAACGCAAGACCTCATTTACATCACGACAGACCGATACTTAAAATATATTTATGTTGAGATACTTTGTATTTTATGTGCTACAAGATCAAGATAACAATTTAGATTAATGTAACTGAATTTAGTGTATATGATTATTTTTACATTATTTTGAATATTCTAGTATAAGATTTAAAAAAAAAGCCTAGTGTTAACCATACTAATCAATTAGTATTACTGTATTGGTATCAATAATGATGATATTACAGACAATTGACAATATGACTATAATATTGACTATAATATCGACGTGTTGGCGCAACGGTCAAAGCACTAGTTGGTGGCTGTTATGCTGGCAGTTGCGGGTTCGATTCCTGCACGTGACAATCATTTGTATTGGTTATACTGATGTATGCCGTGGCCAGACCACGGTATTTGTGCAGTCCTTGCGGATCTCCACACCATGCCTCGGCGAGCCCGTTTAGCCGTCGATCCCGGTTGTTACTCAGTTGTACACCTGATAGCGATCGTTACTTAAGGAAGCGGGTCCACGAAGTATGACAAGGAGTGGGGATGTATAAAAAAAAATTGTAACATCACATTTCAAAATGTAATATTTCGGTAAAAAATGTTAGTATTAAAAACGCATCATTCATTAGCATATCCTATCTATTAATATTTTATAATATTTTTGTATATTCTTTGTCTGTTATTTATTACAAATAATATTCATATGATGAGAAATAATGGAAATAATATATTTTCAACCCTTGTTTATAATGTATTATGTAGTAATTCTATTACAATCAATTGCTTAAATATTTATTTATTGTAAAAATATTCATGAGAAAGTTTAATTTTCCCGAGTGTTCTATTTTATATCTTAAGAATCTACATCTATTACAAACTAACAAATGCTTATCCCTATAAGATTCAGCTTTTTGAAGTTATAGTTCTTATGTCACGCTAGGGAAAAATTAAGAGAGTAAATTTTTACGATGCGCGCGCACACCGTCAAAAAAACCGACACCCTGATGTTAGCTAGTCAACGAAGAAGAAGTTAACAACGTGAAGTCAGCTAGCCAATGAAGTATAACTTCTTACGTGCGTACATAAGTACACAAACACTTTTTATTTTTGTACTACCACGAAATATATGGATATTATTTGGTTGATTGTATGTAAGCTGCGTAAATAAAAAAAGGTAAAAAAAACATGTAAAACCAGAAACCATTCAACCGATTTTAATAACTCTGATATTAATTGACAAATATTACCTAAAAGTAACTCAAAAGCTTATACAATAATAAAATATACATATATACATACAATACACAAGTATAATAGAACAAATGTAAATTTAGTTGAAACAGGGCGAAATTTCTAGTATTCCTATATTTCAACTACCGAAATTTCGTATGAAATTAGGGCTCCACATCAAGCGCACTCCAGTCAAGTAATATGTGGAACACTAATGAGCCTCTTCAGCTGAGAGTGAAGTGATTATTTCTGATTGGTATGCTCTTATGGTCGGCTTTTTAGTAATGTTGACTTTCTATTCGTTTTCGTTAGTTTTATATTTATAAGAATGTAATAATATTGTTATGCCGTTTTGTCTTTACTTTAAATCTTCGAGTGGCATCACTACAATGCGCATTGTCACGGGTCCACCTGTTATATTTTAATAAAAATTACTTTTAATTCGATTATTAAATATTTGTCTATTTTTTTACAATAATTTGCAATCAAGGTCACAGCGATTGATCATCGAGCTGACCATGGTTTAATACAACTAAAAATAAAAATATAACAGAATATATTGTTCGCACAGTTTGAGAATGAGATTTTAATATTGTTCGCACAGTTTGAGAATGAGATTTTAAATATATATATATTTTTAAATAACTGTCTTTAATATTCACATACATTCTTCTGTTTTTAAGATAAGCTACGAGTACATAATGCTTGTGGTACAGGTAACACCTGACTACTATAACTGTATTTTTTTTCAAAAATCAAACTCAGACTCAGGCGGGAATCAACCCGCGGAGCAGAAAGCAGGGCCGCTAAGAACCACGCCAACGGTCTAGTCATAGAAGATTTATTTTCTTAAAATACTATTTATTAAGATAAACAACTATATTTTAAAACCGGACTATTAGCGTCAAAAAACTCATTCTTTGTATCATGAGCCCCCTTTATTTTTCAAAAGTCTACCGAGCACGGTTTGGGTGCAGATCGGATTATTCAAAATCATAAGAAGTCTAAGTTTTGCGTTAAAAGTCGTGTAGAATTTGAGAAACGAGGATAATTTTAAAATTCGAAATATCACGTGAAATTAGGGCATCGTTTCTAGTTCAAGCCAAGTCACGTAGTATCGGCCACTAATGAGTCACTTCTCTCTGAGTGTGATTGTCTCTGATTGGTCTTTCATTGTGATAGTCATTGTAGCATGCGGCTGCCACTTGCATAAATTATCCAGAAAATGTTCTGAAACGAATCATGGTTATAAAATATTAAAAGTTCTGAATGAAATTTGAAGCAGTTATTACATTTATATTGCTAACTACGAAAATGTTTATGCTTATAACCTAACCTCAATCTTAAATACATACATATATCATACATTCAATATCGTTTGAAATAATTGTAACATTACTATAATATATAATAACTTCATTTACATACAAATGCATTGTAAAGGAAGAGAGGTCACGTGCCACTGCACACGTGGCTTAATAAATATAAAATATAGTCCTGATAAGACCAATATAATGCTTTAATTGAACATTCTAAAATCTATTCACGTAAAGTTATTCAAACATTGACTATTTCGTTATTTAATGTAATGAGGCGGCAACCCAATTGATACTATAGTGAAATGGAAATAGAAACTAAAAGATCAAATACAAATTATTACTGAATAATCTTTTATTAGGTTATATGAATTTTTTTATTATCCCTTTTTACTGCCTTAATAGATGGACCCCTTGCGCTTTCATTATTCATAATTGATCTTTCTTACACTCTAGTCTTACAAGTAGCGGGGTTTCCCTATATCAGTTACAGTAAGTACTATTGTACAGTACTTATTGTACAGTACAGTACTTATTTGTTTTACCTTGTCATGTCAACATAAAAAGACTTAACAGAAAATACCTCTTAGTATAATATTCTGAGTTTGGAAACAGACTGTAACGTTATGCTTAACATCATAGCGTGACACTTGATATGTTCAGTGTAGCATTTGATTGCTTTGTATTAAATCCTAAAAACAATATCATAAATCTCACTTAATATTGCTATATACTTAACAAGTGTAATAGAAATAAAAATTCTTAAGTAGTACAAAAACAAATATTGTTTATAAAGATGTAACAAATGTTAATGTTTTCATATCACGCGATCTTAGGGTTGGTATTGGAGTAACATATTCACTACCTTCGCTTAGATTTTTTGGAACGATGTTTTTTATGGGTCGTTGTGGAGGGGTACCCTAGCCAAAAAACGTCCGTAACGTTAAAAAAAGTGTAAGATTTTTATGTATAGTCATGTATGATGGCTATACAATGTCTAAGGTATAGTTGTATTGTGATGACTGTTATTATTATTGCAGTTTGCTATTATCATATCATTCGATAATTATTATATATTTTTTTATAAATCATTGTAAATAAAATAAAGGTGGTAAGATAATTTTTGTAAAGTAGTTTTTTTATCGATAAAAAAAATCATAATAAAAAATTTATACTCGAATTATTTTTTTCATAACTCGAATATAGTAGAACTTGAAATTAATATTTTATAATATCACTAAAAAAGGAAATAATATCACTAAAAAAAGGAATTAAAAAAGGAAAAGGTTTCCTTTTTTAATATTTGTCCTTTTTACTGAACTGATTTAAACGAAAAAAGATAACATCCATCCAATACATTTTTGTCAATCTCAAATATTTCGATACTTAATGCAATACCATTTTGATAACATTTGCGTATAAATTAAGCAGTTTTACTAATACAACAAATTATTTTGTCAACAAAAAAAATCCTTGATAAGTCTTTTTCTTTGAGACGATATCATCAAACCATTGTATATGTTGTCTCAGAGCACTGAAAGTATATTTACTGTTGAGAATAAAAAAAGATGGACCCAACAATTATTTTACAACGAATTAATTAGAAATATCCTTGGGAAGAGAAGTACACAAAATAAAACTCCAATATATTCCGTTGCTCATATTCTGAATAAAAATTTTAATTAATGACGAAACACCCCGAGCTACGAATGAATAAACAAAACATTTGTAAACCATTTATCTAACACTTCAATCTGAATCCAGATCCGATTCCACTGTAGAAAAAGACGAATTGAGGCATTGGAAATCACTCCATAGGATCGGAGTTTGAAATCCCCTGGAGTTGAACACGAGCAAAAAAAAAATTGGAAAACTTTCTCGCATCCATCACGAATTCAAAGAGTTTTTTTGGGACAGCGAGTGATTTTAATAGGCGTCAGCCGTTTATCAAGTTAGAGAGATTTAAATGTAGATGATTTAACGGTTGCCAATCAAGAAATGAATCGAGTGGCAGGTGTTCTTTTGTACACGTATGACCATCAATCCAGATGACAAAGAGTGACAGCTTCCATATGATGGATGTGCAATGTACTCGTACAACAGTGGTTATAGGAGCTAGTTTTGAATAAAGTTATTATTGATCCTTTGTAGCTTTTTGAGTTTTATATTCTAAACCTTAATTCTGTAATGGTTTCTCATTTAAGAAAAAAATACCAACTAACTCCAACTAGTTATATATTACTAGTCACTAGGTACTAGGCATTGTAACTGAAAATAAATTTAATATACCTAAATGAAAAAGGGACGAAGACAGAAAAATAAGGTTGTTAGGTTTGTCTATAGATATATGGATTACGTTTAAATTTTATTACAAAACCTCGATAGTTACTTATTTATTTCTATATGTCATTTCGTAATAGTCTTAAGATTTCCTTAACAATTTAGTTTTCTTGCAAAACAGTAAATGTTGTTAAAATCAGATTAGTAGACCCTTTAATCGGTGAATTTAAACAATGTTATGTATAAATGTGAATAATTCTTCTTTTGAATTTCCGTCCAAATATATTGGTTATATCAAGAATCACTGGATTTGTAAACATAGCAAACATCTTAAAAATCAATCTTAAGAACAAGAAAACCTGCTGTGAAACTTGAAGGGAGCAGCTGAATCCTACTGCGACGAAATTTTCCAAACAATTTTCATATGCCATTTTGAACCTAACAACAGACGAAAGTGTAGAATTGTGTAATGAAATAAACTTTCAGAAGTAAAAGTTTTTTTATTGCGTTTTAACATATTTTGACTTAATATAATACTTCAGTTTAACTAAAAGATGTAAGTCAAAAAACTCATTACAATTCTCATAAAACAAAATGAAAAATTCGTCAAAAGTAAATTGAAAATGTGTAAAAAATTCTGATCTTACTATAACCATGTAACATCTTAAAATATTAAGTGTTTTTATTCTGTTTGATGTTCAATCTTACTGAAGAAAAAAAAAAAAATTATAAAATGTACTTTAAATAAATCGCTATACTATTAATCACTCACAATATTTTTCACGACGCCGCGTTGGTGCAACGGTTACCATGGATAGCCATAGATTGTATCTGTTGCGCTGGCGGTTGCGGGTTCGATCCCCGCACATGACAAACATTTGTATTGGCCATACAGGTGTTTGCAATGGTCTGGGTGTTTGTGCAGTCCTTGTGGGTCTCCCCATCGGGCCTCGGAGAGCACGTTAAGCCGTCGGTCCCAGTTGTTATCATGTACACCTGATAGTGATCGTTATTCATAGTAGAGAATATATCTGCCAACCCGCATTGGAGCAGCGTGGTGGATTAAGCTCTGATCCTTCTCCTACATGGGAAAGAGGCCTATAGTAGTGGGATATTACAGGCTGAAGCGGTAAGCGATAAACATTTTTCAATAATTCATTATTATTACAGTAACTTTAAAACTATTTTATTACAAAAATAACATTCAATATCGATATTTACTTAAAAATAATAAATACTTATATTATTTCCAAACAAATTTACTATAAGCGTAAATTCAATCTTCGAATCATATTTTTATATACAAACTCGACGCAAAATATCAAAAAATGTATCTTACATAACTTAGGAATATGTCTTTGACAAATGCGCAGTACATCGAGGCGTAATGTCTATAAGGCACTCGTTGATTTGTTGCGACGTCGCCCCAGAATTGATTGAAAACCGACTCGACGCTTCGCTCGGGCGTATCGAGGATAGAATCGGAATTGTTCAGACGGCACGATATCAAAAAATTTTGACGCAGCGTTTTACGTCAAATAATTGAATTGCCAATAGCTCGTGTGGATTGTATTCTAAAGTATAACATGTTTTGTGTATTATTTACAAGAGTGTTGGCGTTTTGCTGCTACTTTAAGGACATTTATTTTAAAGTATTACAAATTGTAGATAAATAAAACTATATTATGTTTTCCAGTGTATCGGTTACGTTGTTCATTTTATGACTTATCTTTTTAATATGTAAAATAAATGTAGAGAATATAGCCTTTTTATTTATCAGGTATTCAGTTATACTTTAACGATTTTTTTTTATTTAATTTAATGTAGTTGGTTGTGAGGAAGTTCTTCTTTTTTTTTTAAATCTTTTATTTAATGGGAGCTTAATCGCTTAGTGATTATGTCACCCCCGTAACATAAATGATACAAAATGACAACAACAAAAACATAGCCATATAACAATAAGTAGCATTATACTTAGTTAAAAAAAAAGATAATAATAATAGGCCACGGACCAAGAACAAAGTCACAGTTATGTGTGATTTGTTCTTGGTCCCCCGCATATCCTAACTTTTGACACTTACAATATGATCGATCTAACCTTATTCTCTTAGATATACAGCAAATAACATCCTGCACAGCACCATAGCATCCTCCGAAAAGGGAGAAGCCAAGGCGCTGTTGCAAGCTCCTACGTCTGATCCCCAGCCTAGCACTTGTCTCTCCGACACGTTCCGGTCACATTCCATCAACACATGATAAACATCGTCAATGACATCACAAACCAGACAATTTGAAGAATCAGTTTTTCCCATTAAATGTATGAACTCGTTGGATGGAATGTGACCAGTACGCATTCTCAACAAAGCCACTATATGCTTTCTGTCCATCTTATTTTCCTCGAACCATGGGTAACGAAGTGGCTCAGACTGTACTGTTTTATACCAAATACCTTTAAAAGTTCTTCGCAAGCTCTATTGTATAATACAGATACATCCGGGAGGTTCGCCTGACATAGTTATCGATTATAAATGTGGGTTAACAAATAGTAAAATGTGTAATATATAGTCATAGCACTGGATATGAAAAGAGCTAGTCGTATACATATCCTTACTGAATATCATTTCAATAATGCAAATCAAAATAATCTTAAAACACATTTCATATTTTCAGCTGCGTTTTATGCATGCGATTTCGTATCGTCTGAAAATGTCTTATTTCCGGTAGTGTACAGCACCGTGGTAAGAGCAATTCTAAGCTTCAATCCGAGATGGACTGCGAAATTGACGAATCGTACCGAGATGGCGCCTTAGTTTGTTTTAGAATCGAGTCAAATGAATTCAATTTGGTTCGCTACTGTTAGGAAATTTGAATTTCGATGGAATTTTGTGGCCTTTTTTCCATTTTAAGGTAAAGCAATCACTCCTAAAATTTGTCACTACGTCGCTTCGTTCTTTTGAGTTTCATCAACGGTAGTGCGTTTTAAGAAATTTGTGTTTTATAATATATATATATATATATATATATATATATATATATATATATATATATATATATATATATATATATATATATATATATATATATATATATATATATATATATATATATATATATACATTTTATATAAAAGACAATTGAAACGATCTTTTTTATAATTACGTACGGAAAAAAATCTTTGTAAAGATGGGGAAGAAAGGTTCTCGAAATTCTCGAATGTCAACCACGTCTCGGCAAAAGGAGCAAAGGCCGTCCTCCAACCAGGTGGACTGACGATCTAAAGAAAATAGCAGCTTTCCGCTGTCTTCCTCAGGCCGCTAGTCCACGAAGAGGGTTTGAGAATTCAGAGGGTGCAGGACCGGACAGGCGTATGGATTATTTATGAATGAATGGATAATTTCTTATATATTATATTTATTAGTTACAAACAAAAAATAATTGGTAACCTAATATTCGAGTCCATATATTATTCAATTAAAATTCAGTAACGTTACATTACTTTGATCTTTGTTTTTAAAATTAATAGTTTTTCTTTTCTTCTTTTTAACGATTATTATAATTCATTCCTTTACATTTCCACGAATTACGTTTACCTGAAAGGCACGAATGTCCTAATTTAATATTAAATTTCAATTTCAAAGACCGTATCTGTTTAGTATTGAGTCGAATAATTCTAATTTGTTCTGAATTAGGTAAGATTATATCTCTAATGTTAAGACGGAGTTTCTAATGACTTTTGATCGTAATTAAACGATTAGATAAATCGTATCTTTGTAAGAAGTAAATATATCAAAACAATATTTCTATTATGTAAAGTCGAGTGCTTAATACGTAATTATTCAAGATAATTAAAACAAACTAATTATAGGCAAGTTATTTAAACACACACACATACACACACACACACACACTCAGAGAGAGAAAGAGAAAGAGAGAAAGAGACTTGTTATACAATGAATTGTTTAATTCATTATTTTTGTATCGAAATCAGGAACAGTACATATATAATGTCAATGGAAATATTATGTCTGGCAATGCTGTTGCTAGTTTCTTATAGGCCTTCTATGAAAAAAAAAACAGTATTTACGGTAAAACCCTCGCACGTGCAAAATATAAATATATTTGGGTCGGGAGATTTCTAAAAATAATCCCTTCTAATCTAAAATTTAAATTGCAGTCACGTAATGCGTATGTGTAGTTTTGGTATCGGTTTTTGAAAAGATGTGCACACATGTAATGTAGTAGTTTTGGCAAGTTTTCAAAAAATAAATAAAAAGTCATTTTATGACAATAGTTTAACTGGATCAAAATTTTGAAACAACATATTCAAGGCGCATATAGAATCGAGAGAGCTTGCGGTCGATCACCAACCCCCTGGATAGGCGTCATCACAAAGGTGGCCTTTATAGAAAGGTATATTTAGTCCACCGATGTCCAGCGTACTCGCGACGCCTCTAACCGACAAAAATTGAAACCTCTCCAGGACATTATGAGCTTTTTTATCTCTTTAAATTCCATTCAAAAATAATACTTTTACTTTTAATAGGAACACTATTCTAAATCTAATTCCTTGGTAATCAAGCCGTATCAGCTAACGCTTGTTATATGGTTAACGCAGTGTCAGTTATAGACTAGAATAAGAAAGAAAAATCTAGTAAAAAGTAGAAAATTCTAGAAGTGAAGAAAATAAGACGTCTACACTGAAATACTAAGAGAAAATTCATGTATATATAACATATGTGTATATAACAATTTTTTTTATATAATAATTACACGGTCTGTTCCTAAGGTAAGCAACTTAACGCTTGTATAATAGGTAATAGCCGACGGTTTTAGCGACATATTTTTTGATAAATATGTATAGAAATAATAAATATATAAATAAATACAAATATTACACGCAGACTAAGGCGGGAATCGACCCGCAATCCGCTGAGCAGTAAGAAGGACTACTACTAACTGCACCAACGAGCCACTTACTCAAAAATTAAATTTTAAAGATGAATTTTTTTCGTTTAGAAAACTAGAAAAGAGAAAATGTTTGTGCCTTTTGTTATGTTTTATAAAACTTAAAATAGAAGCTATTTCAACAAAGTAATTGGTATAATATAAGTATGACATTTTAATTTTGAGAAGCATTTCGCTAAATTCAGTCTTCGCTGAACAATCGGGTTTATTTCAAGAACTAATGGCTGTTTTGAACTGTCAGGTCGCACAGTATGTAATAGACGGATTGTACGATTTGAACAAATTGGAGCAGTACGCCACGGGACTTACTAAGTAAAAAAAAAAACTCTTAGAAGTGAATTGAATTTTATTGGTACACTGTGTCACAGAGTTACGACAAAGTTAAGTGAGGTCATACTTAAATAAGGTCCTAACGAAATGCTAATGTGATTTAGAACAAGTTTGGTGAATGTCATTCGCATGATTGAAATAAAATGAAATTAAATGATATGAGAACATTTGCTTCACTTTAAGGTGATTTGTGCAACGAACTTCAAGAAAATAATATATATTTGAACAACTAACAATCGTTTTGATAGCAAAATCAACACACGGTTTTAAATTACTATTTTAACGTAAGGTATATTTAAGACAAGTATAAAATCCAATTTATACTAATATTAAAAAGCTGAAGAGTTTGTTTGTTTGAACGCGCCAATCTCAGGAACTACTGGTCCGATTTAAAAAATATTTCATTGTTAGATAGCTCGATAAATGTATCGAGAAAGACAACAATTACGTAAACGTAATTTAACAATTACGAACTGAAACATTCTATATATTTCAATTTTATTTTAGCGTCAATTAGCAGTGGTAACAGGGAGTAGAAGCTTAGCCATCGTAAAATACAAATACAGCAAATAAGTCAAATAATACAAAACCCTGTACTATTAATTAATAACTTAAAATAGTAAAATAAAAACAAAGAATCTCATTCTAAAATAACAAGAAGTCATATTTTAGCAGTCATGAGTAATTCGAAGACCAGGCACATTTTTTTCGTGACAAAGTAATTAATCAAAAATACTTTTTCAATACTATAGAACCACAGATAACACATACAAATAATATTTACAAATTCTTTCATACGTCACAGCATTTTGTTTTTCTTTTTTGTATTGACATATGCAGAGAATAAGAATGACTCAACACTCTTTGTGTAATATTGTTCACGAGTTCCGTATAGGATCCGTTGCATCGTGGTTACGATGTTTATTTAGAATTATTCATGATGGAATATAAAAGAGCTAGATGTATTAATAAAACAGTTTATGTTTTATGCACGTCTCTGTGTGAGTGTATTGAGTTTTTATATTACTTACAATTCAATGTGGATATCTGTATTCTCTGGCAGCCAATTTTATTTTTAACCGACTTACAAAAAAGAAAAGGAGGTTCTCAATTCGTCTGTATTTTTTTATGTATGTTATCTCATAACTTTTTACTAGGTAAACCGATTTCGATGATTCTTTTTTGAATCGATGGGGGTGTTTGTCATGTGGTCTTGTTTAAATTTAATTGTCTATCTGTTGGATAGTTTTTGAGTTATCTTTAATCTTACGTATGTACTTGACTATTTTTTCATCTACCCACGTTGTATTATCTACTGGTAGTTGAAATTGAAGTCGGCTTTTTTTGTTTGCGAACAAACACAACCATACTCGATCACACATACATTCTCCTTAATTGTATGAATGATTACTTAATAAATAAAAAAGTGTTATGACATATGCTTTTAAGCTTTATTATTACATTTCTTAAAAATTAATATTAATAAAAATATACATTTCCTACTACAAATCATTATTTAAATTTATTTAATTAAAATAATTTATAACAGTTTTTACGACAATATTAAAATTAAAGAAAACCACCACCTCATTTCCCATAGATAAATCACAGGTATTCAAGTCAAACATTTATTTGGGCTTTGAAATCCTCAATTATGTATCATTGTTAAGTCTTTAAGAGGAAATGATTAAAGGAATGAGATTCTATTGACAAAACAGCAAAAGTCGGTCATAATTTATGCGGGACTTTTTCATAAATATTTATGACGTTTTAAAATTACTTAATATTCCTTTTGTTACAAATAATTTTCCTTAACAGATAAAAATATATTTGTCAAAGTATGTCAATGTGTGAAAGCACTTTGTCATTGTTTTAAAAACGCCTACGAAAAAATAATAAAAAGAACATATAATGTACTAACGTTTGGTTAAATTGCGAATTAAGATAGACTTGTTCGTTGAAAGCGAAGTAATAATATTAATCTTCGAAATGAATAGGCCTTTTTATCTTTCGTGGCATGCGTCCCATTCATCAGTTTCACCCCAACACGTCGGTTCTATATGACTTTCTTAATTAATTACATTTTCGGATTCGATGCTGAAAAGGTTAAAATGAAACACATATTGAAAGTAAGTGATAAATGTTATGAGATCATTTTTATTTATAAGGGAACTATATAGCCTTCAACAAATAAATGGCGATTAGAAGGTATGAAGCAAAAATATTTCTTGTAAAAAAAAGTAACGACATTTTTTCTTATCAGTTTGTCTGAAAGAGGGTAAGCATTAACTGTAACAAAATCAAGCGATACTCGTACCGCATAATTTTAATACATCCCTGACTTCCAAAAATCTTAGATGATAACATTCGTTGTTGTTAAGTTATTCCATAAATTAAAACGAAATGTCGCTGTTACAGGACAGTGATAAAACTGTCTATAATTTATATTTAAAAAAAATGTTATAAAAAAGGGCACGTTATAACTGGTATTTACATACTATAGAATTTTTTTCCATTTCTAAAATCAAATGTTTTCAATTTATTTATATATACGAATCATAAACTAAGTGTAAAAATTTAAAGAATATTACAGCGTTTAAGATCTTTTAGTTTCGTGAGAAAAACCTTGTGAAAAAAAGCAAAAAAAAAACAAGTTTGTATCGTAGAAAAAAGTTTCATTATCATCAATATTCATCTTGAGTTTTCCAAACAATGACAAATGTATTCATTATACTACAAAAAAGTGAGACAATAGTCCGTAAATATTCTATAAATATAATTGTCATGTGTTAACAAACAAAAATTTTCCGCTCACTTTGCAGTTCCTACTTCGCAAGTAGGACGAGAGGCGTCACTTCCCAGCCTTATGCACAGGTTCTTTGTTTCGTAGGACAAGTCTTTATGTCCGCACCCATTGTGTCGCAGTTGGTTATCTCTGAAATTCTTGCTTTAAAACACTGGAGCAGCGTATTATATCTTGCACCTGATATGTTAAGACTAAATAATCAGACGCATAGTTTTTGTTCAATGTACGACATTCTTGTTGGTTTCCTGTAGTTCGCTATTTTTATTTTTATTTGTATAAAATATTCATTAATTTTCTTGTATAGTGTAGATATTTCTTTTGACTGCAGTATCTCTTGGATTTGCGTTAATTAAGCTTACGTATTTTAAAATTCTGAAGAGTGTTACACTTGCAAACGTTCTTTTAATTAGGATTAAGGAACTGAAAGAAACAGGCGCAATGTATATTCTTGTCACATTCCACTCTTGAATAAGGTGTCAAATTAGTAGGAAAATTTTAATTAGTACAATATCAAATGAAAGCGCTGTAAACAGCTTTAAATATAATTATGCATAATTATGCGCAGCGCTTCTTGCTGATAAGGTAGATTATATATACTTACTTACTAACTACCTCGAGGTTTTCATGTTCGCGTGTTTGCATGTTTGCAATTCCGATGATAATGTAGAATTTAGGCGACAAGTATTCAAGCCAATTTCATCTTTCGGTAGCGGTAATTGGGCCCTTATCTTCGGAACTAATTTTGTCAGTAAGTTTTTAAGGTTTTTGTTTATATGGTGGTCATTAAAAGGAAAGAGTACCTGAAATACTTTTGAAAAATAGGTGTCTGAATAAAATGTTTCTGTCTCGCTGTATGCCGCCACTGCGCCCCGAACCAAGAAAGGGACAACTGCAGTTCACACCGTTTTAGGTAAATAATTATTGACCAAAACAGTATTTCCTAGTCGACTATTTTCTCCCCAAAACATGCCAATTTTTTTATGTAACAAAAAAACCATGAGCTATGCCGCTTTGTCCTTTTTTTTGGGAACATGCCTAATTTTTTCAAATGAATGTCCGAAAATATTTAAAAAATTGGGCAATATTTTTAGTTTTCGAAGGCTCCTACTCCCCGATAATAAGAATATGAAAAAAACCAAGACATAGGGGCATGGTCATGGCAGTTAAATGGTTTATGTTACAAAAATAGTTGATCTAGTGTCATTATCCAGGTAGGAAACAGTCGAATACGTTTTTATGGAGAAAGAGCTGGTATCCTTTCCTCTTAATTACTTATTTTTTTAATGTTTGCCTGGCACCTTTTTTGGGCTATAAACCTTTTTGCAATTTCTTTTTAAGTAAAATTTCAATAGGATTACGTGTGATTAGAATCGATCTAAATAATAATGAAAGCTGGATCCATGTCTTTGACACTTAAAGAAAATAGCAGACATAATATGTAGACAAAAATAATGACTTAAGTTTAAATTTCTTAGTCACGAACGGTAATATTTTTAATATGTCATCTATCATCATTATTATACTCATCATCATCATTTCAGCCTATTATAGCCCACTACTGGACATAGACCTACACAATTTCGCGCTCAAAAAGGCGCGAACTCATGTTTTGCTCATAGTCATCATGCTGGGTAGGCGGGTTGGTGACCGCAGTGCTGGCTTTGTCCCACCGAAGACACTGCTCTTCGGCCTGTATATTTTAAAGCCAGCAGTTGGATGGTTATCTCGCCATCGGTTGGCTTTCTAACTTCCAAGTTGGTATTGGAACTGTGTTATCCCTTCTTCGCCTCTTACGACACCTACGGGAAGAGAGAGGATGGCTATATTATTTAATACCATTCTTTAATGCCGTAGCCACACAGCGATTTTTTTAATTTATATTTTAATATATAGTCTTCATAAATTATTAAGTGCTATAAAATATTACATACCAGTTATTTTTGATTCTATATACATTGATTTCACAAATTGCGGCTTTGTAACATTTCTAACAAAATATTTATTACAATCTAACCTTAGAAAATAGATAGGATGTTTTACACTCCAATAGCGTTATTACTTAGGTGTTTTCAAGAGCTACAATTCCCTTAGGCATTATTTTGTTGTATATCTTAAGATTTAGCCGATATAAGCCTCGTAAGCACCCGAGAATCCATTTGTATAGCAACTTGCCTATAAAACGTTGAATCTAGGTACTCTATTACGCCCAAACTTGATAAAATGACATACATAAAAACCTTCCCAAAATTGTTTAAATAATAGTGTGAAGATTTTTTGTATCGTTGCTTGTTGGGAATCTATTTTATGTGATAGGGACTATATTTTTAGATGATTTTAAAAGTGTAGAATATTGACAGTGGAAGTCATATTTGTAATAAAGGGAATACAATTATTATTATAATTTAAATGCATATCGAGATAGACGGTTACTAAAAAGAAAAGTACAAACATAAATGTGTTATTGTTATACGTACTCTTTTATCTAGATGACGCAAAGGTATTTAACAAAAATTTCAATTTTTTTAACCGACTTCCAAAAAAGGAGGAGGTTCTCAATTCGAATGTATTTTTTTTATGTATGTTACTTCAAAACTTTTGACTGGGTGGAGCGATTTCGACAAATTTTCTTTTAATCGAAAGGTGGTGTGTGTCATTTAGTCCCATTTAAATTTATTTGAGATCTAACAATAACTTTTCGAGTTATATCTAATAATATGTTTTTACTTGACGCTTTTTTCGTCGATCTACGTTGTATTATACCGCATACTTTCTACTGGATGTACTGATTTTAATAATGCTTTTTTTTGTTGGAAAGAGAATATCCCTAGTTTAGTACCGTAATAAGGAAACTAGGATCTAATGATGGGATCCCAGAGAAATCGAGGGAAACTCTCAAAAATCCGCAATACCTTTTTACTGGATGTACCGATTTTGATAATTTTTAATTTAATCAAAAGCTGATGTTTATCATGTGGTCACATATACATTTTATCGAGATCTGATAACTACTTTTTGAATAATCTTTGATAACCCGCAATTACTTGACTATTTTTTCGTCGATCTACGTTGTATTACTTGTCGATGTAATTGAAGTCGGTTTTTTTTTCGTTCGCGATCAAACACAATTATTATTTCCTAGCTATACAAGACAACGCAACTATTGCTAATACGGTAGGTGATATTCGAACAAACAAAACTATATCAAATCATCTTTTATGATCGAGAATAGAAAATTATTATCATAATTATTAATACAAGCCACTATACTTCTTATATAGACACGTTAAAGTCTATTTTCGAACGACTATATTTGGTCCAAATTAAAAGCTGTATTTTCCATAACGAGGTCCATAAGTTATTTTCACTTCTCGCCTAGTTGAGAAGTTTGTTACATTAAGGCGCTTTTGTTTGTTTTAATAGAAATTGATGCTTTTGATTCGTTACGAAACATTACAATTTGCATTTTCTGTTTATTTTGTTTCCTCGTCTATTACTAAAATATTCTTTAACGAGATCGTTTACAAAGAGTTTTTATATCTGTTCGTTGTTTTTTTTATTATTATTACAGAACTGAACTGGCATAGCTTACATATAGTTTTTATTAACCCACTCTTTTAAAGTTTCCTGCCAAGCACAATAGGTTTTCAAAGTGTTTTTATGTCGAGAAGCTACGGATACGGTGTTCCAGGTTCTAAGCAAACTGTAAAGGACAACGAAACAAACTAACTTTTTAGCTTTACTGTAAGCATAATTTATCAAATTTGATTGGATCTGTGGCTTTTTTTCACGCCTAAAATAAAATATTTCAAATATCTTTACAATTTTAAATACTAAAAGAGTGCTATAAAATTTTAAAAACGGAACAAGGTGTTTAAGGTCAGCTGTTAACGTCCGTTCGGGTGTTTCCGCCACGAATCGAATGACATCCGGAACTCGCAGCCGAAGATTGGTCAGATTTTCTTGGCAATCATTCTGATTCGCGGGCTGGAAGCTGAAGCCAAAATTTTTAAAATACGAATGCTGTTCGGAATTCAAAATTTCCTCGTCATAACGTTTTTATTGAGACGACGAGTGTGGAATATGAAATTACATTTTCAACGTTTTCGTCGAGCTTGTCGCGTGACCCGGAAATTATTGTTTTTTAATTCGGCTCTTAAATAAGAGTAATATTACTTTGATTTTTAATATATCTAAATAGAATTCATATCATTAATTTTATACTATGGTTGTCAGTTTAGATGAGTTAAACTGTAACTATAAAATTCATTCTGTCATATTTTTGTACGTTATATTATATTTTATACTAAAAATATTTTTTATTAATTTATTGACAGAAAACAATGATATTACTAAAATTGGATTACTACATCCAGGGATCTTTCAAACAAATAAACTTTCCAGCTTCATAGTATTAGAAGTGGTTCGGTAAAACAAAGGCATCAGAAAACGGACAGACTACCGAGGCAATGCTTTCCAGCTACAACGGAGTCGTAGTTTAGCTAGAAAGCAGTGATTTACGACTCAACGAATTTCTCATCGACAGGCGAATGGCTTCGTTAGCCCACGATCGGTATAATGTCTGACCTAGACAGTATTAGGTTAGATGGTGCTTGTTTGAAATGGGTTTTCACTGAAATTTATAGCATTCAATGTTTTTTATTTGGAACAAAAAGTATTATTATATAAATTTTATTATTTCGTATGTCTTTACGGGTCTTACGGGATTGTCTAACTTTTATACGTTCATAATTATATATTTCTTATTCTAAAGGAAAAATTTTGAGGTTTATTAGCCACGCTATTTCATTGTACAATGACGGATTATACATAAGGTATATATTATTATTCTAAATCGTTCTGAAAATTGAAGTTTTCATAACGGTTGAATTTATCGTCGACTACAAGAAGAGTCTTAAAAGAAACTAAAATTTGTTAGAGACAACGTTGTCTAATATTATAGTATGTTTTTCCAATTTTCTGATAAGTTTTCTTAATTTTTCATTCCGTAAAAACTTTCTAAAAACTATTACGAAAAAATCGGTTAAAATTGTTACAACTGCACTCTAATTTTGTTACTAGCAATAAATTTAATTATTCATTTTTATTTATATTTATATAAATACCAAAGATTGGTACGAACAGTTGTGTGTCACTATTATTTACGTAAACTACGAAATCTATTGCAATTATAATTGGAAACTGAAGTTCTGTATAATAATACATTTGACACTATTTCTAATAGTTAGTTGTATTAATGTAGGCTATTAGTCTGTAAGTTTCAGAAAAAAAAATTACTTAGCTATGTAAAAACTTTGATCACAATGGGTTCATCAACTTCTGCGTCAAAAAGATTGTGTGAGAAGAAGGAAAGAGAGGATGAGTAGAAGTACAGATGTAGATGTACAGAAGTACATCCATTATCACAAACTCTCATTTATTATAGGAATAGAGTAGGAGAGGAACTTTCAAGTTAACGGAGGTTTTACTGCCCTACTTCAGATACACAGCAGGAAATTTCCAGTGCAATGTTGTGTTCCTATTGGTGAGTAAAGTGACTAGAGCTCCTGGGGTGAATTAGAGATGAGATCGGCAATGCACTTGCAATACATCTAGTCTTGCGAACAGATAAGCTACGGTAATCGCTTGTTGGTTGGTGAGCCGTATGCTTGTTTGCCGGCCTAGTTATATATGTAAGAAAAATAATCGACATCTAACTAAATTGAAACAAGAAGATAAATTTAGTATCATACATGACTTCACACTTCATAAACTTAAATTGATATTAAAATCATTTCAACAATTTCTGTATAACGTTCATCACGAAAAGAATAATTCATTGTATCCTTCAGTCTTATTCTTTAGATATTCCTTAATAATGCCTGTCTGCAATAGTTCTTTTAATACCTAGTGTGTCTCTGAAGTGTGTCCTTTAATACAGCTTAATGGAAGGGGAAAATAGGGGGCGTAAAACAAACGCTCCATCGGGATGTAGGCTGGTTATGTGGGGTCATGAAAATGGCAAAATATTATTGGTATTCTTAAATTTTAAAATGTAATATTTTTTACGGTAATACTTCTGTTTTCTTTTTAAATTACATTACAATACAAGTTACAATTGTTTTTTTTTTTTTTTTAAATAAGTTTAGTTATGGTGTAAAAACACAATATGTCAACAACTATTAATTATTTATTTCTTTAATGCTTTACTGCGCATTGAGATTTACATTAAAGACAATTAAAATAATTTAAAAAGTGTAAAAAGTTAAATAGTTTACATCTTTCAGTATAGGACACCTGTCACATTTAAATATTGAATGAAATGCGATCTATAAAAAATATTAAAAGTACGAATACGAGTATTTTATTTTTTAATTACCGAATTGTTTAAAAAAGGAACCCATTCATTATTACTAAAATAATTTAAAACTTTTTTTACTATTTACTTTATAGCTTGTTTATCTGTTAAAAACTACTTTCTATTTTAAAATTTTTATATTTAAAAATGGAACACAATAAACGGTTATTCGACATCGAATGTCGTATATTTCGTGGCTGCAAAGTGTGGAACAATATTATACCCTCGACGCTCCTAGTAGCGATCTGCTTGAAATATCTCTCTGTGGCGTAGACTATTCTTCGCCCATTATATCGTGCCGTCTTTATCTATACACTATTGTTAGAAAGAGATGAATTCGGTGTAGCACTTGCTTCATACAACTTATTTATAAACGTTAGAAATAGCTTCAATTTGTTACTTTTAAGTGCACGTTGAAGTTTATATTGAACTATGTAATATTTTTCCAACGTAAAAAGTGGAATTTAACAAATTATTATCAGAAATAGGGCAGAGTAGTAATGATGTTGAAGTCCCTTCAAAATATATTAGTAGACCTATCAATATAGGACCTAACAATGGGTGTTGAATACACATTTTTTATACAACTAGATCGGCAAACTAGCGTACGGCTCACGTGATGTGGTAAGCGATTACCGTAGCCCCGATCACCCCCAGGAGCTCTGGTCACCTTACTTACCACAGGAACACAACGTTGCTTGAAAGCAGTATTATTTAGCTGTGATCTTCTGTAAAGTCGAGGTGCTCCCCAGGCGGACTGCTCCAGATTTTGAGCAGGGTATACCCAGCTGTACCCTACCTCATTGATTTTTCGTATTTATTGGCGAATAGCTTTCATATGAAAATTTCCAACTTGTATTTGGTAAGCGAGCTGCGTAATAATGATACCTTAGAAATATCGGAATATAGGCTAGGCTTTAGATTAAGAACCGTCATTTTAAAGTTAGGTAGGGAAGGATTATTTTTTTTTTGTAACGAAATTATGTCGATAAACGGTCAAATTTTGAGCTTAGATAATTCGACGGTTCTTAATCTAAAGCCTTGTCGGAATATATTCTAAATTTTATTTTTTATCCTTATCCATGATTCTAAAATATAACCTGCGTAAAAGTTAGAAAAATATAAAACATTACTTTCATTATTAAAAAACTAAATACGATGAGGTCCTTAGTCTGAAAAGTTTCTCAAAACAAAAGCTCGTTCCGTTGTAAGAGCCGTTCTAAGTTGCTTGCACTAGCTTTTCTCTTCGAAGAGGTTTTAGTTATTATACACCATAATATCGTAAACAAATATGTAGGCAGCTCATTTATATTTATAACTAGCTGTGCCCGCGACTTTGTTCGCGTGGAATTTCACAAAAAAATATTGTTCAGTTTGCAGACTTATAAAATAAATAAATTTCTACAATAATAGTAGCCTTAGTTACTCCTTACTATATTAGCTATCTACCAGTGAAAGTCCCGTCAAAATCAGTCCAGACGTTTCAGAGATTAGCCGGAACATACAGACAGACAGAAAGACAAAAATTGTACAAAATGTTGTTTTGGTATATGTTCCGTGTATACATCCATATGCACTTAGTAAAAAGTGGTTATTTTAATATTACAAACAGACACTTCATTTTTATTTATTTATTTATTTGTATAGATAATTAGGACATTATAAAATTTTGTTGAGGACACTTAATTTTATTTTGTCGACACTGATCCCTGAGCATAAAAACTATGTAAAAAAATTATGTCTAAAATTTACATGCGGGAGATGTGAAACTTTTAAAAAGTAGCCTACGAGAATTTTTTCTCCGAGAATTTAAAATAATGTGTAATCTATCTCATTCTCATAATATTCTATCATCATATCTATTCTCTCATTCTATCTCATAATATCTATTTCTTTCTTTTTCTCATTTACGTGTTTTTTTTTTCTATCGCGACATATTTTCATTTCATTGTAATCAAAACAATTCAAGAAGTTTTACTTCAAAAACTCCATAATTCTTAGAAGAAATTTTAACACCAGGTGCGTCCCGCAGTTCCATATGAATTAATTTGAGAAAAAAAATTTATCGACTTCTACGACAAACTGGCTATCAAACACAAAAATAATTTTTCTATACGAACCAGTATTTCCTGAGATTAACACGCTTAAACAACGAACAAACAAAAAAAAAATATATAATATTAGCATAGATCGAAGACGTTACAATAATACGATACATTACAATTTACATTATTATAATACGATTAAAATATTACAATAATACGATAAGATGTTACAAAGAATGTTACAATACAGTATATTGAGAAAAATCTAGATATTTCCTTGATTCCACAATTGACGAGAATGTCAGTGTGCTTAAATAAAAAATAAATAAACAAAAAAAATAAAATAAAAACAAAATACACAAAGAAGAACTAACTCCTTTTTTAAACTACTTTTAAAGGCAAAATGAGAATTTATACTGAGTTTTCCAGAAAGGCTGCTATATTCCAAAGTGAAATATGTTATATGTTGAAATTCCGAACCTTTTAAATCATTGATACCACATCCCACATCCCTAGAGATCTCTACGTTTATATTATCTCAATAATAAATTCATCCAAATCGATTTATTGGGTTAACCGCGACATTGTAACGGATCGTGTTATTTTCACATTTATAATATTAACTAGATATTTCATACGGTTTTGCTCGTATAATTTTTTATATTTACTATTCGTTGTTAGATAGTACATACATAGGCCTCCACAGGTTCGCGCCAAAAATGGCGTTAACTCATGTGTTTTCCCCACACACCACATACCTTAAAACCTAAAGTGTATTGAGAACGTCCTCCTTTTACTGAAGTCGGTAATAAATAGACACCTCCCACTTCGCCACTCCAAGTAGAATAAAATTTGAAGTCGATATGCTGAAAACTCAACTCTGATGTTAAAGCTACAGAACGACAAATTTGACATATATTGTCCATACAAATATTCTAAGAGTAGATCTAGCAGTAGCTATAATTATAATAGAGCAGCATTTTTAATTTACAAAACCACTGCAGTAGAATATCCTCAAAAATATTTAAAAAATTGAATTTATTGGTATAATAAGCCTGAAACGTTTTCTTGCTTACATCAGCGTACATATAAATTACCTGAGAATACAATAACGGTACACAGTTGCGCCAACCGCAAGGGGTTGTATTCACCCGTCTCATTAAAGGGAAGTAAGGCTTTGTTCATACGAATACACTCGTAGGTAGAAATACAGGTGTTTGTATGTTGGCTTGAGATGTCAGAGAATTGTGATGTCATTGGAGGTAGAAAAAAAAACGCGTCTATTACATGAATATACACACGCACTAAACAAGTTTTCTTTCTTTATTTCTTTCTTTCTTTCTTTCGTTCTTTCACCAGAAGGTATGAAAGTGTAATTTCATTATATATTATTAGTTTCCTGGTTTTAAATTATAAATATACTTACTTTTGTGTGCATTAAAATATGTATACCATTGATGCATTGTTTTGTTAGTATGGTTTTAATGTGTATTTTTTTTAAACACATTATTCTTTCAAATTTTTTTTTATTAATTATTTTTAATTAATAAATTATATAATTATTTTTTCTTTGATATATTTAATTATTATTTATTTGATTATTTCTATTAAAACTACACACACTAACGCACAATGGAACATAAGTTAGTTTTTTTTTTAATATTTATCATAACAAGAAAGGGCTTAAAATCGAGGTAAATTCAGGAGAAATGAGAATATCAGACTAAGAATAAAGCCGATTAGTTAATCATTATTTAATCCTCATCAATTGTAATACACTATTTATTTTTTTGTAAATGTCAAGTTACTATCCTTTCAACTTCATTGATAAAGCCTTGTGATAAATGAACCAATGACCAAACAGAATCTTAGTAATAGCGCTGTATTATCACACGGTACGGTAAATGCCTATGAAAGCTTACTTCAATCATGTTTTTTCCCCAAATTAAAACTCGTCCATCCCGAAACTCAGGCAATATTCACTCAAAAATAACCACGTACATAAATGATAATGTTTACGGGATTTTTTACATAAAATTTTCCATTTATAAATATCTTAGTTAAAGTTTTATCGCGTATAAAAATGTGTCTGAAAATTTAAAATTTAATTAATATTCTGATTTTGTATGTTTTTGTAAACTTTAATAGCTTTTATCTACGAAATAGGTAAAAAATGTTGCCTATCGGGATGAATTGACACGTGCTGACCAGAACTGACAGATTTATATATGTATATATCTGTATGTATATAGAAACCTAATTATAAGCTAACTTAAACTAACTAAAACTAGTTGTACCCCACGGTTTTATACGCGTCAATTTGAAAAAAAATCTTATATCTAATACAGAAAGAATTTTTCAAATCGGATCAATAGTTCCTGAGATTAGCGCGTTCGAACAAACAAACAAGCTCTTCAGCTTTATAATATTAGTATAGATTATAATACACCAGTAAATTTGTTATTTAAAATAATAATACAAATGTTAAACTTTAAATTTATTTAATTATAGATTATAATACACCAGATTTATAAATAAACAAATGAATCATATACAAGTTACCGTAAATACTCGTAATATATCATATGTATCATAATTATCTCTCTTTGTAACTAATTTCGGAGCTATTGGAGTGAAATAGTTGGTAATATAAGTATTATTTGGTAACTCATCGTCTGGTTGAAGTTTTGGAGTAGAATACATGTCGGGCATGTAAACAACTTTCAATGGTGAACGCAGAACGAGTTATTCTTGTGTGTGTGAGCGACTGAGTTCGATGTTTGTTTGTATTCTGTTTGAATGGATTTGTGTGCATCATTGTTATTTCAATTCCAGGTGCAATTTTTTATTTTTGAATTTTATTCATTCATTATTTTTAACCGACTTTAAAAAAAGAGAAGTTTCTCAATTTGACTGTATTTTTTTGTGTTACCTCATAACTTTTTACAGATGTGTGTGGCTCTTCCTGACAGGCCTGAGGATCTGTCTGGGTACGGGCCTCGAGGTTGCCCTCTTTACCAGCGCTTTCATCACCGGGCCTTCGCCTCCGGGATCACCTTATTTCGGCCTTATTGGGCCAGGGTTTTATTGCCCTTGGGGTATTCGCCTTACTATTATTTTTTTCTTCTTCCGTCCGTCGGTCAGTCCTGACTTTTTACACGGTAGTCCAATTTCAATGATTCTTTTTTTAATCAAAAGATGGCGCTTGTCACTTGTCCATTTGAATTTAAATAAGATCCGTATATACTCGTGCTTGACTATTTTTTCGTCTACATACGTTTTACTACATGGTCGATATAATTATACTTCGCTACGAGCAAACACATTATGATGTCTTTCAGTTTGAAATGTTCAACCTTTTTATTATTTGATAGCTGTTAGGTTAATTGTAACTTATGTTGACTGCTTTTGATGCCTGATATATTCTACACAGGTAAAAGATCTTAAATGACACAGTAGACAAGGCAAGTAAAACTTCAAGTTAAGTTTGTACTGAAATTTCGTCTCACGTTCAACGGTCAAGAGAAATTCTGCAACATACATATATATCCTCTAACGTGCAATATGTTATCATACATAACTATAATTTGTGCAATTATTATTTTAAACTAGAGGTTAAGATACCTATCATCACGGTAACTAGGAAATAAGTGTACATATATGATAACTAGCAAATAAGTGTAAATATAGACATAAATAAGAAAAATAATAAAATATTCAGAAATTATGAATGAATGAATGGTGAGTGATAAAAGAGTATTTGTAAGGGGAAAAAACCGTCAGCGTCGAACCACGCCCTAGTTTTACTAGTTAGTCACAGGACTGTCGATTTGTAGTTGTTCTAAAAAATCGCCTGTGGTATGTAATGCATGCATGTTTAACAAAAGACATGGGCATTTTGAAGCCGTGGATGTTAATTTAAAAAAAAAAAAAAAACATAGCTGTCATCAATATCGAAGTTGGTAGCAGAGAGAACACTGAAAAAAATACGCAGATTTGTCCTTTTCCTTTACAGATCGCAAAAAATACGTGAGAAATGTATATTTTTAAAATTACAAATATTCTTAACACATATGACATAACACGATGTGACGTAATTTGCTACTTAAGAAAATTCAGTACACTTGAAAATGCTGTCAAAATAATTAAACGAATTGTCTAGCGTGACAACGTTGCATTCGTTTTGTAATCTTAAGGCGAATACAGATGAGGACCTTTTTATATAAGATTACTATTAATGGAATTGCTCGACACTATTCCTAGACCGCATTTTTAAAAACAGGTACAGTCTTACAATAGAATACTAAATATTTTTATTCCGACACTCGACTAAAGGCGCTAAATGGACTTGTTTCTAGTAAATTACTCATTTAAAATTTTCTTTTCATGAAACACAATATGAATTTTAAACTCGAAAACTCTTGAAACTTGAAAATACTTTTTCAGAGTACATCCCTAATTATAAGATAATATTATAAATGAATGTAAGTTTGTTTGTTACGCTTTCATGCAAAAACTACGTAACCGATCATCAAGAAACTTTTTGCACATTTTTTTGAGGTATTATTTTACTACCTATATTAATATATAGGTAGTAATATAGGATATTTTTTATTAAAAAAAAGCGAGCAAAGCCGCGGGTAAAAGCTAGTGTTTTTATAATCTTCCATAGATTGAGCTACTATAACTACTTTTATTTCTTTTGTTTTTTCTTCCTTTATTGTGGGCGCGAGTGCGCGGTGCGTAGAATACCATCTGAACGCGTTGGCTGACTGATGTAACCTCTCATTGTTTCGTCGCTGAGTATAGCTGAGCTAGCTATGAACATCTTTAACACAGGAGTTTTATCAGAAGTCAAGTTTGTGGTTGGGAACACGGAGAGTAAAAGATCGCGCGGTCGTTCACCAACGAGATGGACAGACCAAGTCAAAAACTCATCTGCCACTAAGTTTTACACGGTCGTAAGAGACGCCATGGAGAGAAACCCTGATGCTGACCATGATCCTCAGACATGAGAGACCAATAAGAGAGAGAGAGAGAGAGAGAGATCAGAAGTCACTCATTTTAACGGCCGATTTCAATATTCTATCTGTCTTTGAATTTACTTACTAGAGATAGTTGACGTAAGCTCCATACAAAATGTGCCAAAATCTATCTAGATTAAGAAGACGACCGTAAAATTATTTAAAATTGTTACTAACCTTTGAATAAGCTTATTCTTACTAGCGCATAAAATCAACATTTGAAGTAAATGCTTATCATTTATTTATTTCTTATAAAATATATCGCTGTACTCTGCGCGCGTTGCTACGCTTTTTTTGTCGTACCAACTCAAAAACCTTTGTGAGTTCATGCACAACACTTTGCTGAAGATCATGACATGATCAAATGCATAGTTTACGATTGTACACAGGACATACAAACAAATATCCATTTATATACATATATATATATATATATATATATATATATATACATATAGATGCCTCACCATTTTACGATTTAAATATCGTTAAATTCGTCGTATTTTGGTTCCACTAGCATTGATTCGACGCTCGATAGGTTGGTTGATATTAATGATTAATGCTAAACGCCAGCGAGTGATAGTGTGACGTTTATATGTGTGATATAAACTATATGAGAATTTTTTGAATTATATATTATGATATAATAAGTACACACGCACATAAATGAGGGTAGTCTCCAAATATATTACTAACTTGGTACCGCCGTACATTTTTTTTAGTTTTCGATTTTTTAAATTTAAAAAGTATTAATCACAAATATTATTCTGACAAAACATGGATATTTGGTAGCCCTTTGTATTGTGAACTTCCATTTTTTTGTTATTTATTATACCAACCAAATACAAAAAGAACTATTCCACTTGGTGTAGTCATTCGCAAGTTATGCGCGTATATATATACACTACTAGCTGTGCCACGCGGCTTCACCCGCGTTAAATTAAGGACGAAACGTACTAAAGTATATTTAAACCATTAATATTCAATTTGTGCGACTTAATATATATATTATTCAAAAAAATTACTTGGTTAAATGTAACATAAAAAATTCAAATTTAACTTATGAATAAAGAGTATTTTAAAACATGAAAGTATTGTCATCCTACATTTAATTTTATATACATATATCTATAGAACCTATATATTTGTGTGTAGGTTCAAGTTTCTATTATTAGTTGTTCACGGAAATTGCGGGTGACGAAACTGATGCCGTCGGAGCCTGAACAATATAATTGATTATACAAATGTTTGGATGTGTGAATTTAGTAAATTAATTAATATTGGATTTATTTTAATAATACGTTTCAATTTGTAGTGACTACCGATGATTTAGTTCATTATAACTTTATAAGCTTTCACGGCCAATAATACCTTTACTTACATGGGATTTATCGCGTTTGTCATTTTGAGTTTCACAATACTTCGGTGAATTTGCAGATGCTATAGTTACGGGTGACCTAATTTATTATAACAAGTACCCTTTTCTTGATTTAGGTGATTGTTTTAAAGCCTTGTTATGCCCTGGAGACCACTAAAACTATTACTTTCGGTCGCTACCCAAGAACACTTGAAAATCGTTATTCCTCGGAAATTATTCTAGTTTAAATGGTGACTGGGTCGTCCTCGCAGATTTCAGAGGCTAGATGGCAATCGCTTTGTATATAAATTAGTACCTTGTCAGACGCAGACTAGAATAATTAGCATATTCTAGTAATAATCTAGTACAATGTTATATAAAAGATGTTACAATCAAAACATAGCAATGCTTACCATAATTTAATACTATTTTTGCATTTAATCTAATATATAAAATTCTCGTGTCGCGGTGTTTGTAGTTAAACTCCTCCGAAACGGTTCTACCGATTCTCATGAAATTATGTGTGCATATTGGGTAGGTCTGAGAATCAAACAACATCTATTTTTCATCCCCCTAAATGTTAAGGGTAGTCCACCCATATTTTTTTTAATTATTAGATAAATTATTTATTTTTTATTTTATTATGATTTGGCGTTGAAAAATACATACAACCCTAAATTTTCAGCCTACTACCACCGAACCATATTTTTAAATAGCGTTTAGCGGCAAGACAACGTTTGCCGAGTCAGCTAGTACTAATTATAAATAAATAAATAAACGCCTCACACTCAACTCTGACCACTTGAAATCACTCCTGACGTCGGGGGTCCAAAAACACACACAATAGACATGCAAAAATGCTCAGAAACGTAAACATCTGTATGGCCAATGCAAATATACAACATGTGCGGGGATCGAACTCACAACCGCTAGTGCAACAGCCAGCGCTGTGAACGTTACGCCAACGCGTCCTTGCGTCGTAATTATGACTTACTTTTACGACTTCTTTTATAAACAAGCATAATGACCAGTTCTAAAACCAGATCTTGTTATCAACGAGCTCTAATGACTTCATTTATCTTTTGGGGGAAAAAACCACAGTCTTGGCTACAAATTACTTTTAAATAGGTTTTTTTGTCATAAGTCTCATTGTTCCAATATTTGAAATAAATATAAAAAAAAAATCTTTTTGTATGGAAACGTAAATCAATCGATATAATAATTTATTTCTTTTTTGTTTCAGGTATGAAAAATAAAATACTTGGGTGAAGGCAACAAAAATGATGCATAAAGTCATCTTAGCGTGTATACGCTGTGGTCTAAATGTAATTGTGTTTGCCAACAAACGAAAAAAATATGACTTCAATTACTAATGTATATAATACTAATACAACGTAAGTAGACGAAAAAAATTAACAAACGCACCAGTCGTCACTACGGTTGTCGAAGGTTCTTGATTTCTCTGGGTTGTATCATCAGATCCTGGTTTCCTAATCATGGTACTACTACTCTTGAGTAATCTTCTTTTCAATAAAAAAAGAATCAACAAAATCGTTTCATAAACGACAAAGTTATCCGCAAACAAACCTCATCCTTTTTTTAAAAACTAACTAGCTTAGTGTTGTAGATATAGAGACCAAAACATGTGTTTTAAACACATACACAGCGACACCACTACAAACATTTTTGAAGTGAAACCTCTAAGAATCGTTGTAAATTTGAAGATAATGTACATAAATAAGTTACTGAGTCAATGTCAAAATTAGCTATTAGTTAATATGTGATTTTATTATATAGTTCAAAAAAAAGTAATGAAGACGATTTTAAAAAATCTTATAGGTATATAAAATTCTCGTGTCGCGGTGTTTGTAGTTAAACTCCTCCGAAACGGCTTGACCGATTCTCATGAAATTTTGTGTGCATTTCGGGTAGGTCTGAGAATCGAACGACATCTATTTTTCATTCCCCTAAGTTATAAGGGGGGGGGGATTAGGAGGTTAATAAAATATATGGCAAAAAACGTTTGCGGGGTCAGCTAGTAAATAAATAAATTAATTAATGGAATTATTAGTCAATCGTGTTCCGTGAAACGATCTTAAATCACTTTTAATTCTTGAAACCGTAGCAAAAGGCCCGAAACTTGAAAACGATTTAACAATTTGATCGTTAGTAAATGTAATCTTGTTGAGTTACAAACTTTCTTTTACTGATGAATGAAGAACCTTCGTTCACGACTTGTTGGGTATATTTACATAGAGTTTGATGAAATAACTTGGTAGGTAATTAATAAGATCTATTTAACGTTCTGTTTGACCCTAACATTAGTCTCACTGAATCAATGTCAGAATGAAAACTGTTTAGTGAATATTTAGATTGAATGGAGACTTTGAAGCCCTCGAAAACATAGCTTCAGATATCTGATTGAATTGTAAGAGGAATATTCTAGAAGCAAGTTAAATATATTTTACAGTGGGACCAATTATTGTTATTAATAATAAATTATTTAATTTCTTGTAATAATATCTGATTACCTGTAATAAAACACTGCACTGTATGAAACTATAATAATATAATGTATTAGCTTATATATATTTTTTGTATATTTTAGCATGTGATATCCCACTGTTGGGCATAGGCATATAATCCACCATGCTATGCACTGCGGGTCGGTGGATTAATTCCTTAGTAACAGTAATGATCGCTATCAGGTGTATAATATAACAAGCGAGTCCGACAGCGTAACGTACTCTCCAAGACATACACCCAGACTGGAATTAGCGTTTGTACAAACACAAATATCCACACCGAGTGGGAATCGAACCCGTGACTGTTAGTGCTTAGGCACCGTTGACACGGCACACGCACAATTACACCAGGGCAGTATTTTATTACTTATACCATTTTTGTATATGTGTAATATGTTTTAATTAGAGTAATAAAAGTAATAAGCAAGTAAATTTTCATTTTACAATTTTTGTTCATATAACATCCTGTTACCACATATTTTATGAGCAAACGTTATCCTTGGGAGGAGAAGAGAGTGGGGCAACTTTTCTTCAATAAGGGAAAGAGCTGAAAATATAGAATAGTAATGAATAATTTAGGTTATTCATGTGCCAAATTGTTATTTGTGTCATGAGGAAATTATTAAAATTTTGCCATATTTTTGTTCATATTATTGATCTATTCCGATGAATAAAAATATGACTCATTGTTTAGACAAAATTTTCGAGTACTTAAATAAATCCTATGTCTTAAAAAATTGTTTTATTGTGTTAATATGCTTTCAAATCCCACATTGAATTGAAGGATTTATTATAAATTTGTAACTGGTATGGATCCAAAGAATAACATTATGCAAGGAACTGCTCGGTCTACATTAGCATGAGAATATGAGATCGTGTCATTTTTCTCGCGGTTTCTTGGTATAATCATTCAACGTCTGAAAGGCGAGTAAAATATCTTTCATATACTTAATATTCGTATCCAAGTGGCTTATTTGGAACATGTTCAGGAATAGCATTTAAGCATTTGTAATTTTTAGTATATATTCTTATAACCTATATGTTGAATTGTGCTGTTTTCAACGAATTGATCTGAATCTGATTACTTGGTAGTATTGGCCGATATGGATTGGCTAGTTAGCCCAATTCCTATATTTTAAAAACGATTCGTTTTATAATCATTATCATCATCGTGTTCGAAATTCACATAATAAAAACAAACTGTTTTCTAAATATAGCAGCTGGACTTTAATTACTCAAAGCGAGATCAATAAACGGATTAGTGCAGTAGTCACAACTAGGTATTTGTGTTTGAATTTACAGTTGCGGAGTCAATGACACATTCACGTTTGTATAAGCTTTTTAAATCTTTGTGGTAGTCTAACAGAGCATTAGCAGGTTTGCTGTTAACATTACGTTATCTAAAAGAATTATTAATTTATTTTATTTTTAATCAATAATTGCTTATAAAATTAAAATCATTTTTTTTTTAATAAGTGACAAGATTATATTCTACAAATAACTTAAGGTACAAAAAGTAAATGTCAATACAAGAGAAATCGCATAAAGCGTCAGGTGTATCGCTATTTCCTGTAACATAGAACAGCGGAACATTAAGAGAAAAGTGATTTCACCGTAAGGCCTTTTCTGTTACGAAACGTATTGTAAATGACCCGGAAAACCAAATTGCCCGAAAACAATATATTTGCCAGTGTAATTGATCTTAAGAAGTTTTTATTATAAGAAATATGACAACTAACAACTTTAGGCAATTTATTATTTATAAATATTAAGTCTGTCCTAGAATTAATTTTTCAACGTTGTAATAATTATAAAATTAATTTTCGGGTGAAAAAAAAACTTGAAATATATTTCATAATAACTTAGTTGTATGTAATGTCAACAAAAATTATCGAAAACAATATAAATTAACTCCATTTAAGTACATATAATATCTATCACATTTATAGAGGACTATTTTTTTATCTGTACATGTGTGGGTGTTGTGACAATAATTTTTATTTTGCTTCGTAAAATTGTATCCACCACTTTTATTGTGTTAAAAATAATGCGTCAGTGTTACCATATTTTTGATAAATTTCGAATAAGTTGTCACATATTAATATACTAGCTGACCCGGCAAACTTCGTATCGCCTAACAGTGACTTTTAAGTATTATCACAAATGTTTTGTATGGGAGTATAGAAAAGTGTTGTTTTTAGACTTTTTCAGGAAATTTAAATTTTTTTTTTTAGAATTTTTCTCTCTGTAAGAACCATCCTCGTACTTCAAGGAATATTTTAAAAAAACAATTAGCGAAATCGGTCCAACCGTTCTCAAGTTTTGCGCTTAGCAACACATTCAGCGACTCATTTTTATATTATAGAATTACTTACATTTATGTCACATTATAAAAATATACTTGTAATTTTATTGGGGGCTGATTCGCTCAATATCTTTCGTATATATTTTTAAGTTCGGACATAATATAAACTACACGCATTGACATCAGTTTGTTCTTAAATTCTTTTAAATTGGTAAAAAAAATTGAAATTACGCTTTTATCACGAAAAAATATTTCATAGATTTTTATTCAATTAATTCGTAGAAAAAATGACGTAAATTTTTTCATTTAAATATCTAAAATAGTTGCTCTATTCAATTAAATGTTCTTTTTATTGTAGACTATTTCATCAAACTCCAAAGTAACAAAAAAGGTTTAATAGAATTGCCTTTAAAAAAACTTAGAATGATTTTTTTATTGTTAAAATAAAACCTTTTTACAAAATAGTGTAAAAGTAGCGTACTTACAAAAGTAATATCTTTAAATGAGGAAATAGATAATTGACATTAAAAAGCCCTCACTAGAACTAAATCGCTTACGTTTATTCTAAAGACTCAAATCTTGTATCGGGAGTCCATCAACTCAGTGTACACAATATTACAAACTATAAAAAAACCTAAATGGTCTATAAGTATTTGTCATGTTCAAAGGTTAAATACTAATGATTAATCTCTCATCATTAATCTCTATTTCGGGTTTAGCCCATAGTTAGCCCCGTTGGGAGCAATGTTATTTATAATCTAGTGCTAGTACAATTAAAAAACTTGAAATTATTATATTTTTTTTTAAAATAAAGTTTATTGATAGTAATATTTTTTTAAATAAACATTTTTTTTTAAGTTACGACCGCCAACGCATTATCTAGTTACTGTATGCACTGCGTTAACGGGTCATTTAAGTTCATAATTCTAATCATTCGACGAACTTAGAAGCTGTTATACACTGGAAAGGAAAGACTAATCTAAAAATTGAAGAAATACCTTGAAAGCTTTTTTTTTTGGTAGATTCCGTCCCAAAATATTTCTTGAACGATTGTAAAACTAAAAAACACAACACACTTATGATTAATTTATGCTGTAATATGTGTAACAATAAAATAAGTAAACAAGCGTTCTTTAGATCACACGACTGAAGTAAAACTTATGAAACGTAACTCTCTTTCTTCCTATCTTCATCATCATCATCATCATCATCATCACTTCAGCGTATCACAGTCCACTGCTGGACATAGGCTTCCACAAGTTCGTACTAAAAATGGCGCAAACTCATCTGTGTTGCCAGAGCTGGCTTTGTCGCACCGAAGACGCTGCTGCCCGTCTACAGCCTGTGTATTTCAAAGCCAGCAGTTGGATAATCATCCCGCCATCGGTTGGCTTTTTAAGTTCCAAGGTGGTAGTGAAACTGTGTTATCCCTTAGTCGCCTCTTACGACACCCACGGGAAGAAAGGGGGTGGCTAAATTCTTTAGTGCCGTAGCCACCCAGCACATATACGTATATTATAAATACTTAATACTAACCAGTTTTAGAGGAGTCACAATAATTCCATACCTTCTGAACTCACATCGCACCGAACAATTTTGTAATTCCCGAACGCTACGTATTACGTTGATACCAATGTAATGCTACGATCTACTTTATTATCCAGAGCTAGTCCATTAAGTTAGCACTTGGTGGATATAATCGCCTTAGCCGATCGAATCAAACGCCTAATTACAATTCGCCACTCCATATCGTTGAATCGATTATCGAATTGGATAATTAACCAAATTAATATTACGTATCATTTTTCCATTCAAATCAAATGAAATTAAAATTTTCTTTATTGGACTATGCTTCAAATGCACTATTATGTTATGTATATAATGTCCATAAGTGTGTGCGTAAATAATGTGGTTAATCGCCTATTTCTGGCTCGACATCCCATTATTAGAATATTCGATGTTCATATCCGTATTATGCTTACGAAATTGTTATTCAAATATCGTTTTTCAATCGGTATAATATTTTAGACATTAGTTTATGATTAACACAACAACGAAAACGTATATGACGACGCATTAGCACAATGGTCACGACAATGGCTTGAGATTGTAGCGCGTGTAAGTGTGAGGCGTTTTGTTATTATTGTTATTTATCAATATTAAATAACTTATTAACACATAAAAATAACAGCAAAATATAAAGTTCACGGCTTACTTCGTAAAGGTTTTAGTTTAAATAAAAAAGTCATTGAAATCAAATGAATCATATCAATCTTTAACTGTCAACTTACCTATAACTTGATTTGTCTTGAAGGTTACGCTATGTGGTGATTCAACGGATTTACTTTTACTTTAGGTGATAATTTTTGACCAATGCGCATGCTTTTACATTGCATCGCAATGACGACATACGGTTTCACGATACGACCACCACGCCACGTTGTGTCACAAAATTTGAATCATGGCGTCTTCTTCTTCTTCTTTGGCTTTAGCACCCTTGCGGAATTGCCAGTATCAGAATAGATGCTTCAATGTTCGGTGAGTGTCTGTTGTTCAGTTAGGACATTGACAAGACTGACTTTGCTATTTATCAATAATTGTGGAAGTACAAGTGAATCATGGCTTTAAAATAAAATAATAACAGTAATTTTAAATCTGTCGAATTATATAAATCTTATTGTACATTTATTCACGACATAGTTTATTCTCATTGATTCTTATCACTATTTCATTAATGTTTTACCATATTACCCTCCCAAGTGCCGTCAATAGCTCGCAAGGGAGAAACACTGCGGTGAGGGTTCATAGAAAGCGTACGAGCTCTTTCTTCGACAACCTCTAAAGCCACCGATGTCGAGATCCATTCTGTACAGTTTTTAGGTCAACCCCTCGTCGTTGAGATACATTTGACCCACAAAGCGATGCCTTGCTAATGACGCGCTCGTAATATATTTTAAAGCTACAAAGTCGAAATTATTCTGTTATGAACATTTCATAGTAATGATTACAATAATTTTTGAATCTTAATGAGTTCAAGGAAATTTATTGAAATTATTTTTAGTGTGTTTAATCAAGATGAGTATGATTTTTTTTTGAGTTTATAAAAGTTCCTATTCATATTTAAATTTCAAAATTCACTTAATAAAATTTTTAAATATGTTTGTACTATTACTATTAAATTATACACTTGACAAAGCTTGATACGAATTTTCTTCAGCTTATTTATTTATTTATTTATTTATACTGTACACCGAAATACAGACACATATAAAGAAAGATACAATACAAGATGTACAAATAGCTTCTTAAATTAATTCGTCCCAATTTTTATAAAGCAAAAATAACGCCTTAAAGATTAGTGAACTATATTTGTCTAACTAGCTCACACCTTTATTTGTCTACATATTGTTTCATTCAGTGGTTCTAAGCTTATTTTTTTTTTAATCTTAAAGAGTTCTAGAATAAAATATGTAATTTTATTTCCTTAATAAATAATTAAATACCTCAACTCAACGGCACCAATAGAACGTACTCCTGGTCGGGAGTCCGGAAACAATCGTCTGTATGTAATAGAATATCCAAGCCAGAGCTGTGACCATTGTACTAATGCGTCGTCGAAATTGAAACATTCTGTGTAAAAACTCTTGTTATAGGGGACAGGGGAGATATCAAACAAATTTAAGTAAAACATCGCAGTAGCTCATCTGATCTTGGAAACGATTAATGAGTCAAGGGAATTATAGCGATATAAGCAAGAAAATTTTAAGAAAGAACATGGTAAGAGAAAGTAACTGTTACGCTAATAATCGTGAGTTCAATTCTGTCTTATGACAAACTAGCTGTGAATTTAACAAAAAAGTTATTGTTCAGCTCGCAGAGTTATAAAATAAATCATCATAATCATCATCAGCTCACGAACGCCCACTGCTGGGAATAAGCCCCTAACCCTTTCGAACCTGAGTCACATGATCGTGAGTTACATTTTCAAAAAATTCAAAATCCGCGCGAAATTCGTTTCTAAGCACCAAACCGAAATCACATCATCGTGAGTTCGTCAAGCAACCAATAGGAACTCGTATTCGCCGAAAAGTGTAGTAGTCGTTACGTGCGGGCCGGCCGGCAAGATGGCTGCGTTCACTGACTCCCGGACAAGACATCGTAAGTTTTACTTATTTTTACCAAATTTTATTTGTTTTATATCATTCTTCAAATGTTTATACATTGTTTAAAGGTTAAGGAATCGAATATTATAAACATATTATGTAAAATATATCTGATTATGAAATTATACCGTTGCAAAGTAGGTATAGCAAGATCGTGAGCTCAAGGTCGCAATTGTACTAACGCACAAAAGTGAGTTAGTGTAATTTTATGTGTTTTTTTAGTATTTTATTTTATTTTAGGGTTACCATTAAATGAAGAGCTAGTGCTTAGCTTGCTGCAGGATGGAAAATACTCGGACTTAGAAGTGGACGATGCTGATGAAGAATTTTTCGCGCCGCAGGTTGAAAATGAAGACTTGGCACCAAACGAAGAACCTTGTGTAGCTGACTCGACACCACCGCGTAAGGGAGGCAAAAAAAGGAAGATTTCTACTATTGATGTTCAAGATAACAATGAGGGAGGACCCTCAGCTACCAAAAAACTCAATAATCTGATCAAAGTGAAAGTAAGTCAACCTCCACGTATTTGGAAAAAAACTAATTTTATCGATAAGTCACACAATTACTCTGACCACCCAGAACCGATTGTAATTAGATCACCTATTGAATACTTCCAAGATTATTACAATGACGATTTTTTTGAACACATGTCAATATGTACAAATATGTATCACATGAGAAAAACTGGCGATATATTAAAAACTACTAAACATGAAATGAAAATACTTTATGGTACTCACCTTATGATGGGAATTTTATCTTATCCTAGAATCGCTATGTATTGGAGACAAAAAATTAATATTGAAATGATAACGTGTGCAATGACAAGAGACCGACTTATGACGTTGCGAAATAATTTACACGTAGTGGAAACAGATTCTCCACCCTCTCAAGACTCAGTTAATCCTCTCTGGAAGGTGCAACCGGTAATTAATGCAGTCAAAAATGGCTGCAAAAAAATTTTAAGAACGCCTGGAAGGTATTCGGTAGATGAACAAATCATTCCCTTCACAGGGAAGTGTCACCTCAGACAATTAGTTAAAAACAAGCCTCGCCCAGTAGGTCTTAAAAATTTTGTTGTCACCACTAGTGAAGGGCTCATGGTTGATTTCGAAATATATTATGGCCAAAATCCCGCACTTTCGCACCCTCTTGGACTCGGACCTGCAGTTGTGCTACGCCTCATCCAGAGTGTACCTCGTGGAAGCTGTATCTTTTTTGATAGATATTTTACGACCATCCCTTTGTTGGATGAACTAATGAAACTCGGATATCATGGAACCGGTACAATCACGGCTAATCGTATTCCGCAACGTCAAAAACTGAGCTTTAAAGACGATAAAAAGTTGAAGAGGGGGGATATTGAGCAAAGAGTATCTAAAGACATAGTTTTAGTTAAATGGAAGGACAGCAAAGCTGTACTTACAGCTTCAAACTGCACTGGTGGTACGTCAATAGAAATAGTTAAACGATACGAAAAGAAGCAAAAATGTTATGTTGATGTCGATGCTCCAAAGATAGTGACATCCTATAATGCATTTATGGTGTAGATGTTTTAGACCAGTCTATGGAATACTATAGAACGTTTATGAAAACACGTAAGTGGACTTTGAAAGTTATACTTCACTTTATGGACTTAGTTGTAGTAAACGCTTGGCGACTATACAGATGCGACTCCTTAGCCAAAGGTATTCCAAAACACCGCATTCAGGATCTAATGACATTTAGATTTCAAATAGCTGAAACGCTTATTAATACACCTGATAGAGACCGGCTTGAATCGTCTCCACTTGTTGAGATCCAAAATAATATGTGCCGTCGATACAAACCAGCAAACAATCCTTCGGTTGGCAAAAGATACGATGGCTACGACCACTTGCCTGCTTTTGATGATATAAAAGCTCCACGTAAATGTCGTTTCGAGAGTTGTTCTTCACGGTCTAAAATTAGATTTCGTAAGTGTGATGTTTATTTATGCATTAGTCGTGACAAAGACTGCTTTTACCTTTATCACACTAAATAAGACTAAAATAATTAATTATTTTAGTTTATATATTATAATGAAGACTGAAAACATGAGGCTAGGTACTCTACTTAAGGGTAATATTAGAAGATTTTTTTATTTTTATCGCGTGGAAAGCATTTGGTTTTTTGTTTGTTAAAGAATTTTTACGATATGTTTTTGACTGAAAGAATTTAAATTACCAGCCTAATTGTTTTTTAATTTTAAGAATAATATACGATTTACTTATTTTTAATTTGCCAGAAGGGCATTATGTGTGATATTAACTTAACTGTGATTTAATAACTTAAACATAAATATAATTATTCTTATTAATTTTTGGTTTCATTTATGCAATCACACATACGCTTATTTATGTATCTTAATGTTTAAAACCTCCCCAATCACTATAACTTAAGTGAACATATGCAAATAAATTCAATTTAACACGTTAATCATTAAATATATAACATTTAATTGGGAACTCACGATCGTGCGCAGGTAGAAGTAAGACCCAGAGCTCACGACCGTAATATGTACCTTTAAGAACTCTGGTTAAAAACAGAATTTTTTTACTATTTTCTCATTACTCACATTACTAGATACTACAAAAATTATAAAAATTACATTGATATGAGTTAAAAAAAAATCTCAGGTCTGAAAGGGCTAAAGCTTCCACGACGATCGGTTCTGCGCAGCACGCATCCAGCAGCTTCCCGCGACCCTGACCAGATCGTCGGTCCATCTCGGAATAAAATAAATAAATTTCTAAAATAAAAGTAGCCTAAGTTACTCTTTATTTATTTATTTATTTAAACTTTATTACACAACTCCAAAAAAAAAAACAACATAACAACACATCAAGATAACACGTTGCGCAAAAGGCGGACTTAAGGCCGTACAGCCTTATCTACCAGTCAACCTTAAGGCGTAAAAAAATAGTAAAAGTAAGTGTTGAGGTAGGACTATAAAACAATATAAGCAAAATAAACATTCGCATATAAATACATAAATATACTTATATATATACATATATACATACTACAAACAAAATATATAAAAAAAAGAGAAGAAAAAAAAAATACGTTCAAACAAAAGTAAACACACGAAGAAATGTCATGACATGAAGTTATATTTAGTGTAAGCCTAAGATGAGGAGAGTAAAAAGATAAATAAGGAGGGGCTATTGACAGAGTTTTTTTAGGTACCACTTTTTAACCTGGGTTTTAAAAGAAAGTTGAGAAGGAGAGTTCCTGATGTTGACCGGTAACTCATTCCACAGTCTGATGGCATTAACTGTAAAAGAATTAGACACAAAACCAGATTTATGAGAAGGTATGCATAGAGTAAGGTTAAGAGAAGAACGAAGATCCCTAGAATGAGTGTTAGAGAGAAAATTAAATTTAGATTTTAAATAAGAAGGAGCAAAAGGGTTGGAAATTACAGAATAGAGGGTACAGAGAATTCTCAATTTTCGCCTTTCTTTACTACATCAACCAGTGAAGTTCCCGTCAAAATCGTGTCCCAGACTAGCCGGAATAACAGGCAGACAGACAGACAAACAGACAGACAGACAAAACTTATAAAAAATGATATTTTTGTATATGTACCGTGTACACATCCATATGCATTTAGTAAAAAAACGGGTATTTTAATATTACAAACAGACACTCCAATTTTATTTATTTGTATAGATGTTTTTACAAGCCTTACAGAGGTCGTAGTAGACATGTCAATAGTCATCTAGATTATAATTTTTTTTAATTTGATTTTTGGATGAAAAAGTGGCAAAAATCCGTGAACCCAAATACATCCATTAGGGTATTCTAATAACCAAAGCCCTAATCATTTGCGGAATTTGTATTCCTATGAGGTAAAATAAGAGTTATTTTTTTCTTAAATCATATCGGCAAGACGAACGAAAAATTATTTTGTCAGCCACTGGCAAATAGTTTCACAGATTTTGTGTTGTATTCTCAATTAGACACTAGTATAGCAGTCCAACACACATGAGTTCACGCCATTTTTGCGCGAACTTGTTGAGGCCTATGTCCAGCAGTGGACTGCAATAAGCCAAAGTAATGATGATGACAGCAATCCAAAATGTTGTAGTCAATATATTCAAGAAATTAAAATAATTGTAAAGACGAATGATTCTGTAGTCGTAAGACATATTTTGAAAATACTCGAATCTTACATAAATACACAAATAAATGTAAGATTCTTGTCACTTCAAGGTCATAAGAGATATCTTAATTCTTAGGAAGAATAAATTGTATATAAAAAAAAAAAAAACTAACATACCCTATAATTGGCAGATAAATGGAAACTTATTCGAATTTTTCGTGTTAACCAAACTATACTTGGGGAAGTTTAATAGGGCCTGACGGATACTGAACGCACTTTACCAAGATTGATGGTGCGAGGTGCTACCCCATCCATTAGTTACATTTGGTATGTTAGCCCTTCGAACTTTTATATTAAACAATTAATATTGAAATTTCGCGTGTCATCTTGTTTTTGCAGTAAAATTTCTTTACGCACGCTTGACTTGGAGAGTAAGCTGATGAATGCGTAACGGGAGCGTTACGAAAAATGTCATTGAGGGAGGTGAACGGAGCAAGAGAGAGATGCGAGCACACGTTTTCTTTCCCTTTATCTCTAATACTCATTTACGTTTTTTTTTATGTCACTAGGTCGGCAAACAAGCGTACAGCTCACCCGATGGTAAGCGATTACCGTAGCTTATAGACACCTGCAACACCAGAAGCATCGCAAGCACGTTGCCGACCCAATCCCCAATCCCCCCAGGAGCTCTGGTCACCTTACTCACCAACAGGAACACAATACTGCTTGAAAACAGTATTATTTTGCTGTGATCTTCTGTAAGGTCGAGGTACTACCCTAGTCGAGCTGCTCCATATTTTGAGCAGGAAATTCCTGCTGTGCCCTATCTCAGTTTACGTTTTGTATATCTAAGACACAGTGCAGGCCTATTGCTAAAGAGGTTTTACATCAGTCGTGTGATCTAAAGCACACTTTTTTTATTGTTAACCACACCACAAGTCACAAATAAAGGAAGATTTAGGAACAAATCCACAGATATAAAAAGTAAACATAAAACGATTTATCTTTTACTAAGGCGTGTAATATTTTCAACGTAATAGCTCCAAATGGAACTTAAGTTTGAAAGGCGATTGAACATATCGAAAGCGCGGTTACGGCTTGATAAAAGTACTGGCTAGTGCATTTAACTCGTAACATTTCAGCCGACGAGTGATAAGGCGTAACGAGCGCTAGTTTTACGAGATTGGATGGTTTCTATCGTCGTAAAAAGTACATTATCGCTAGAGACTTTGTTCTAAGATTATTTATTTAAGATCCCTACTTTATGTTTACGTTCTTGACTATAGAGCTCGCGTGTTTCAACTCTGTTTACTTTGATATTCATGCCAAAAGTATGTTTATTTACAACTAGCTGAGCCCGTGACTTCGTCTGCATGGAATTTAACAAAATTGTTATTGTTCCGTTCGCGGTTATAAAAAAAAATAAACATAAAAGTAGCCTAAGTTACTCCTTATTACATCAGTGCCACTGAAATTCCTGTCAAAATCGGTCCAACCGTTTCAGAGATTGGCCGGAACAAATAGACAGACGGACAGACGGACAAAAATTGTAAAAAATGTTATTTTGGTATATGTACCATATATACGTACATCCATATGCATTTAGCAAAAAGCGATTATTTTAATATTACAAACGGACACTCCAATTTTATTTATTTGTATACATGATCATAATGGTGTGTCTTCCACATAAAAACTTTCAAATTAACTGACGCAAGTCTACATTCTAAAATAAGTTTTCATGTTTGTTATTTTTTCTATTCCTTGAGAATACCATTTTAAATTATATAAAACTAGTTGCGCGACGCGGTTTCAACCGCGTTATTTCCGATACAACAGTACGTAACAAGTATGTGGCATTATAGATCTTGAGCTTACAAAATTTCATTTAAATGAATGAAAATGAAAAAGTAACAAACATTCGTCCATCCTCACAAACTTTCGTATAATTGTTAGTAAGAATTTAGTTTGGATGACGTCGTTACGCATTTTTCACACCTCCTGGTACTCTACGCGCTATATGCCCTAAACTAGTAACCTGGTTGTAGTTCTTCTGAAACAGCACACGTTAATAGGGAACTTACATTAGTACCTAATTACGAACAATATATTTCAAATCTGAAACACACCATATACCATAGTTAGAATATCAGAAAGTTATAGGAAAAAAAATATGCAAAATTTAAACATCCTCATAATAAAAAGGCAATAAAAATATAAGACCACAATTTCGACCAAAGACAAGTGACTCGTTAATGAAAGTTTGTAGATATTGGAGTGGGTGAATCCTTCGCGGACATAAAATTGTAAATCGATTTTGTATTGAATGACACTGAATACTTTGTATCGTATAAATTGGACTGGCTCAAAGTATTTGTATTAGCAAAATTTATGTTTTTAAGATTTGTTTTGGAAATATATATTTATTTACTAATATATCACAAAGAAGCGATCTATAAATTCTTACTGGTGAAACGAATTGGTAAAGGGATCAGAGTGGCTTAAACTAATTCTGTATAGGAGGACTCCACCTATAAAAATTAGAAAATGAAAATTTGGAAAAGTACCTTTTGTTAGTACTTTTATTAATAATAATAAAATATTTTAAAATTTTAAATAGAATATGGTTATGGTTATGTCATAAATTAGTAACGTCAACGTGAGTCAACAAAAATAAAGAAAATAAACATTTCTAGAAAAGATTGAGAAATATTTTACTAATAATTAGAAACATTTGAAATAAAGAGTATTTTATTTTATTGGCGAAGTATTTTAAAATTAAAGAAAACGTTTATTCTACATTGCGGCTAACGAACGAGAATATTGCAAATTACAGCTAATAAAGCAAGAACAAAAACTCAAAAATTCGCCTCGCTAAATACGAAGTTTTGCTAAAAACAAAATAGCGTTGTTAGCATAACCCGAATTTAAGTGATTGCCTTAAAAGACAAAGCCTCCGGATTTGCATAGAAATGTCCATATCGTAAAACTGGGGACTTGCACCAAGAGGCAGGTCCGAGGTTCGAAGGTTAATCACTAAAAATGCTACATCGCATTTTAGACTTTATTGCCTCCTTGATAAATGTTGGAAGAATCATCGTAGAACATGTTGTTATCAACTCCATTCAGACGCTCCCAAATTTGTCATTAGGAAGATTATTTTTAAGCAGAAAATTTTAATCTTTCTTTCATTTCGTTTAATAAGATGAATTTTCACCTCAGTGTCTTACGAATATTAAAGATTAAGGCCGCTGGTGTGAGGTAACGGAAATTTATCAAACTTGCTTTTACGCAAAACCCAACATTTAAATTAATAATAATAATAACAATAATAATAAATATAATAATTATATATCAATAATAATCATATATTTGTATTATTCGGTTTTTTATTTATTTATTTATTTTATAGGCAATCCGACAGCGTTATGTTACAATAGTATGTTACAATATAATTTACAAATATGGCCAAAATAGGATCACATTGATATATAAAAATATTATTCTTTATAAAATACATAACTAGACACTATATTTAAAAAATAACAGAAAGTAATGAAAAGTAAACGGCTATGTTCGGTCTCCTGCACTGCAGTTAGAGGTGAGTGTAAGACATGAAAAGGTGAATGCGTGTTCGTGTAGGTGTGTGCATGTAAGACGAAGGTGTATTAGTGTGGGTTTGTGTATAAATCTGTAGGTGCTGGTGTGAATATTTTTGATGATACTACGAAAAATGCATCATTTTGATTTCTTTTTTAAGTGCCGTCTTCGTTCTTAGGTAAAACAGGTCTAAGTTTGGATACTGCGTGTTATACGTATTGACAATACGGCAGAGGACCGAGTTACGTGCGTAATTAGTTCTTACTCGAGGTGTATGGAACAATGGTTTAATATGTCTAGAGCGTCTTGATGGTATTCGGAATTCAATCTGGGATAAAAGCTCACTGCAATCTATTTTCCCACTCACGATATCATGCAATAGAATAATATCATACTGCTTACGACGTTGGGATAGGGATTCTATTTGGCAGTGTTTACATGAATCAACATAGGTGGGACAGATTCTGTAACTTTTGAAATTTAAAAGTTTTATAAATTTCTTCTGAAGTGATTCAATCCTGTCGATGTGTACATTGTATACAGGGGCCCATATACTACAAGCGTATTCCAGTATAGTTCGAACGAAGCAGAAGTATAAAATTTTGATACAACCTATATTTTTAAATGTGTTGCAAACTCGTGATATGAAACCTAGTTGACTATATGCTTTAGAAATTATTGTATCGATATGATTTACAAAAGTCATTTTGGAATCTAGTATCACCCCTAGGTCTCGAACAGAATCCACTTTTACGATGGGGACATTGTTTATAGTATAAGTATATAATATAGGATTCTTTTTACGAGTGAAAGTAATTTGATGACATTTAGCTGTGTTTACAGTTATACGATTAGTTAAATAATATATGTATAGATTATTTAGGTCACATTGTATTTTGTGGCAATCAGTGATGTTATTAATTTTTAAATAAATCTTCTTGTCGTCCGCAAACATTATAAATTTAGAGTAAGTTAAACATGAACCAATATCGTAGAGATACGCATTGAAGAGTAATGGACCCAGTATAGACCCCTGAGGAACTCCAGAAATAACTGAAACGTAAGAACTTTGCACTCTTCCCAAGGTTACGGCTTGACTCCTATTTGTTACGTACGAGCTTATCCATCTAAAAAGGTCACCTCTTATACCCAGGGCATGCAACTTGTGTAACAGAATTACGTGATTAACCCTGTCGAACGCTTTTTCAAAATCTGTGTATATAGCGTCAACTTGAATACCACTATCCATTGAGCGAAAGATGTAATCTGTGAATACCATTAAATTGCTTACAGTAGAACGCCTCTTCATAAATCCATGTTGCTCATCCGGGATCGAAGAGAGAATTAACGGACTTATAGATTGGTATACTAATTTTTCGAAGATTTTACAAAATAAGTTTAATTTTGAGATTGGCCGATAATTCTCAATCCGACCACGGGAACCACTTTTATGAATGGGTATAACTAACGCTTCTTTCCAGATACTAGGAAAAGTGCCAAAAACGTTTAAAGAAAAATTAAAAATTAAGGTCAACGGCTTAGCTAGGCAAGAAACACAGTTTTTTATAAACGTTGGGGGGATCTTATCACTACCTGGGCCTTTGTTAAGATCAATACTTTTTAGCAATTTTAAAACCACATCCTCAGAGAAGCTTAGCCTATGAATTGTATCAGTTGATTCCGCTAGTGGTGGAAGATTATATTGAGAAGCTGGTTTTTGAAATACACTTTCGAAAAAATGGCTGAAACCTTCGCAAGCGTCCGCTTCACAGCGGTAAGAATTGTCACCTAATGTTAGTACGTTGGGGTATCCTGTGTTGTTGCTACGTAATGTTTTCAAGTATGACCACACAGGTATTTAGGGTTCCTCTTAAGATTTATTTGTATATATTCTTGATACGAATCGTAACATTTTGCTTGGATTTTCTTTTGTCGCCTAGGTAGAATAGAAAACTCATCGTAGTCTCTGGGATTACCGTGCCGAGTCCACCGCCTATGCGCTCGGAGTTTGTCATTTATTACGCGTATTAAGGGTCTTGAATACCAAACGGGAAATTTATCTGTCTGGTGGAATGATTTTTTTGGTACAAAATCATGTATGACTTTATTAATAATTTGGTAAAATTTTTGAGTTATTTCGTCTATGTTATTTCCCTGAAGTATTGTATGCCAGTCAACGTTGCGTAGAAAGTTATTGATTTCGTAGTAGTCAGCTTTAAAGAAGCAATACTTTATAAAAGATTCGCGTTTAATACAAGGCAACATAAGATCCGGTGCATTTAAATTCAAAGACGGGTGATAGCCATCCTCAGAGACTAACGCAGTAGAAGATCGAGAAACATCAATGTGGGTATCGCTAAATATTAAATCCAAAATATTATTACATTTATTAATACATAAATTATATTGACAAAATCCAGATAGGTTACATGAGTCGATTAAATAATCAGTCGCTAATTGTAAGTCCGTAGAAACGCTTCTTTGGGTCGTGTGGCCCGATGGTGACCACATAATATGCGAGATATTGAAATCTCCCCCTATGATAAAATGATCGTTAGGATGTCTATTCTTGTGGATCTTCCAACTGTGCCTTGGCGAGAAAGCTAAGTCGTCGTTCCCGGTTGTTATCATAAATACCTGATCGTTACTCATAGTAGGGAACATATCCGCCATCCCACAGTAAAGCAGATAGATTAAGCTCCAATCCTTCTCCAACATAAAGAAAGAAGCCTAAGCCCAACAGTGCAACCCTCCTGTATATTATTTGTGTAGCAGCTGCTATATAACAGTTACTATGTGATAAAGGCCTGCTTTAGTAGGTGAGCAACAATAAAAACCAAGAAACGATGATTTTGGTGTGATATCACACGACCTATACTTAAGAGTGACGTAAACAGAAAAAATAAAAAATAAATAATAATAATAATTTATTCTTTATTGTACACCAAAATATAGACAAACAGTAGTAACTTAAAAAAAGGTGTACAAAGGCGATCTTATCGTGGAATCGTTGGTCTTTGGGCTCAGGACATGATATATAAGTGACAGATAGGAAGAAATATCTTTTAACTTTTTTGAATATCATATCAAAAATTGACCGCTCCAGCGGGATCTTTTAACTTACACATACAATCGTCTGTTCTTAAGTTAGTACTTAATGCCTGTATTTGTGTTATAAATAAGATCCGACTGATATAATTACCTTTTTTTTGTTTAATATACTTACATATTACATATTATACGTACATATATAGATACGAACATTACACTCAGACTGGAGGCAGGAATAAAATCTACAAGTACCGAAGAAGAGAGCAGGATCACTGCACTGGCCTACGAGTTCATCATCATCACTTCAGCCTATCGCAGTCCACTGCTGGACATAGGCCTCCATAAGTTTTCGCCAAATATGCCATGAACTCGTGTGTTTTGCCCATAGTCACCACGCTGGGCAGGCGGGTTGGTGACCGCAGGGCTGACTTTGTCGGCTAATGGGTTAATCTCATGATAATATAATGCTTTGAATTTTTGTTTCAATTCGCAGTGTAGGGTCTAGTTTGTACATTTATCGTTTACCAAAGATAACGAGTAATCAACAAAACAGTTCGTAAAATCATATTAACACAGCCTAAATTAAAAACAAAGAAAAATATGGATATATTGGTAGGTATTTAAGAAACAAAAAGTAATTAAATATTGTTTACTCGGCATATAAATTATTTCAATTGCTTATTATTATTTTTAAAAGAATACGTACGTGGAATATTTTAATCACGACGTATAAGTTCAAACATTATTAATTTTAATAACGATTCATAAAATCTAAATGAAAAATAGAATACAGATAAAAAGAAAGAAGAAAAATGAAAAATAAACAAAATAATTGAATCGCTTTAGGCAAAACAATAGTAGATCACAAACGACGAAAACAAACGAGTGACGGCAGAAACTAATTTCAAACAACCCAAAAAGAAATACGAGGTTCCAACAAAAGTAAATGTAAAACGGCTCAACCCTTTGGACAATAAATTCTGAATTAATTAAGCCAGTCAACATCTTGCGATGACGAATAGATTCAACGCTGTCGTAACTTTACTATTGACAATATCCAAATCAAATATCCTTACGAAGCATTATATAAGTGCTTATCTATGTTCTAATTTTGAATAAACGATTAGGGTTGCAAGCTATAAAACATTTTGAAATGTAATAAATCCGGCAAAATTGGTTTTAGATCACGTGTAAGACGGTGCGGTAGTATATGTTTCAAGTTTTTTTTTAAGTCAAAGAATAGATTATTAAATATGATATTAATTTCAATACCTAATAACGATTGTTACTCATATTAGGGAACATATCCGCCAATCCACATGGAGCAGCGTAGTGGATTAAGCTCCAATCCTTCTCCTACATAAAGAAAGAGGCCTATGACCAGAAGTGGGATTTTACAGGCTGAATCAAGTCAAGTTATTTAGTTTCAAGAGTTATTAATCTTCTGTAAAGTCGAGGTACTTCCCCAGTCGGGCTGCTTTAGATTTTGAACATGATATTTCCCGTTGTGCCCTAACTCAGTTCGAAAATCAAAATCAGCCGATCAAAAAAAGAAACATAATATTGGCACTAAGTGTTAATTTGTATATGTTTTTCCAATATGATACCATCTTCATCTATTTGACCATATTAACAAATTGCTACAGTAATAAACTTGATAAACAGATATTATTAATATATAACTTAATTTTCAATAAATTGTCGTTTACTCGTTGCTCGCATTGCATATATTTTCTCTTAACTCTCTATAGTATCCGTAACAGTGGCGTGAATGCTTTCCAATGATAGTAACTCAACAATTAGTTTTCCCTCGCCGATATAGCGTTTGTCAAAGTCTACCCGCTGATTAAATTTGACACCAGCCTGTTACGCATTGTCGTCTAGTTATATCATAGACGAGATTTAATAGAATTGAACCGGTAACAAATTTAGTTGTCACTGTTTGATATTCACTATTTTAATAATATAATTTAAGAACAATTGTGTTCTGCATTGTTTAATTCATTTGTTAAGTCTTGGCAAGTTTTCCAGATTTGTTTGATATAATATGAGTAATTTAAAACAATAAAAATTGATTTTTAATTACATTTTATACTAGATTTGCACACGATTTCGTCCGCGTGGAATAGTGATTTTGGACAGCATTTTTTGGATATATCATTTGGTTTGATGTGGATTATTATTCGTTTGGGTATTTACGTGTTCAACGTGATTCTTTAAATTGGCCTAACTTTTTTATTTATAAACCGATTGACACAAAACAAACACTAAACGTTAAGTAAAGCTTACCACAATATAATTATTAGTGAAAACCGCCTCTAAATCGGATAAACCATTTCTAGGATTAGCGATAACCATTTCTAAATTTAAAATACGCAGAACTTGAAACATTTTCCTTTCAACTACTTATACTAGATTGTTTTGATTTTCATAAAAGTTAGAACAAATACATTAATAGTAATAAAAAAAAAACATTTACGACTCAACTCGCAATCAAAATGTTCTGTGCAAAAGCGCCGAAAAATTAAGTTTTTTTTATGACCTGTATTAGTTTTTAGATTTTTATTTTATTATTTGTTGTTATAGTGATATAGAAATATTAAATAGAATATCTTAATTATTATAAGTAAGTGCTTCTTATACTTATGAAAGCAGAAGGAGAAGAAGAAGAAGAAATATACTTTGTTGTGAATACAAGTTAAAGTACATAGGTATCTTAAAAAATTAAAATTACAAAATAGTATGCATAAAGGCGGTCTTATTGCTAGGTAAGCGATTTCTTCCAGACAACCTCGGGGTAGAGGAGATTTTAAAACAAAACGGAAGAGGGTCATCAAAAAGGCAAAACAAAGAAATGCTAAAATACTTTTAAAACTTATAAAAAAATATATGAAATATTTAAAAAAATCTACTACAAATATCTCTTCGTAGTACAAAAGAACAGTTCGTACGTTTTCATACGTACTATATTGAACGTGCAATGGAACGGGCTATACTTGGGGTCTCTCTCAAAAATAGGATCAGAAATGAGACTAACCACGAGAGAACGAAAGAACCGACATAACCCTCAGAATTAGCAAGTTGAAGTGGCAAGTTGAAGCGTGTGCCAGTGGGTTGATCACCTGTGTGTCACAGTACTGACCGGTCATGGAGCAGACGTGTCCTAGATTCGAGACCACGTCTTGGCAAATACATTTTGGAACGCTCTTTTCTTAACCGACGATCTACGTATGATTGCCGGTGATATCTGGATGAGGGTTGCGGAAAACCGGGATATTTGGCGTGAACTTTGGAAGGCCTATGTCCATCCGTGGACTGCGATATGCTGAAGTGATGCTGATGATGATAATATTGAAGTTCGTTTTGAGAAATATCGGAATATTTTGTTCGTGATTTACAAATTCGCAAAATGTAAAGAAATCAATAACAGGTAGCTAGTCGAGAATTATTTTGACCCGATTCAATAACTTCTCGATGAGTTGAATCAGCTTTGATTACAAAAGTTTCCGTAAAGATATCGGACAAACTGTCATAATATCTGAATTTATCAACTGAAAAAACTAAAATGAAATTCGGGTTTACGAATTTCTTGACATTTGATCTAATATATGCGATATTACTGTTTGATATGTGTATATATGTCGCCATTGGGTTCTGACTATTTCAGATTTTTAAGTGTACGTATTTTAGTGACCATTTTTTAATCGATTTCCAAAAAAGGAGGAGGTATTGAGCCATTTACCTACGCTGTGTTAATGGTCCATGTAATTGAAGTCGGTTTTCTTTCGTTTGCATTCAGCAATTATTAAGATATACGGACAGAAATCTCGTCCATCTTTTCATTACTACAACAAAGTAGAACAGTAATGAAATATTAGATGAATTATATATTATGTTATACTGCAACATTATCATATTAATCTTTTCAATAATCGTAAAATAACTAATGCTTTAAAGAAATTGTAATCATTTTTGTATTAAACGAGAAATTTTGTCATTTAAATACGATTGGCTTAATCTGCAAAAAGTGGACTACGCTAGCGGTTTCACGTGACTTTATTCATACGGGTTTTTTGATTCGACGACAATTGTGAAGTGCATTCAAAAGTCATGAAGTCAGCGCAATTGAGTTGTAAATTGGTTCGCAAATAGTGAAATGTCCGATGTAATCATTAATGAATATTATCATAACGAATCATTAATTAGTTGAATAAATTTTTTGATTCGATCGATGATTTTAATTGGTAATGTGAAATTGCAATTGGATTATTTGCTTTTGACGAAATTGTAATCATAATAACGGGTGGTATTTAAAAAAATAAAATCATTGAATTAAAATTTTTGATAAATCTGAAGAAAAAAACGCAACATTAAAATACAGTATTGTTCTTGAAGAAAGGTATTATTATACTAAAAGCAAATATAACGTGTTATAATCGTAGTATTACTGAAATATAAACAGAATAATCAATTAGATCATTACATATAAAATATTAAATAAGAAATATTTTATATTAAAACGCAGGAACGAAATAATACGTTCTTTATAAAACATCTCACCAAGAAATCATAACGCGGTTTGAATTGCGAGGCGCTAACATTCCCAAGCCGTAGGCTTTACAATGAGAATAAATCCGGACGCCTTCCGTTTTTTTTCCTTCGAGCATTATACGGAGAACATTACTCAATGTCGGCTGTTAATTGGCCTCATCATATATGACTCTTGTGCTTTGAATCTTGAGCTTTGCTTGGATTTTTTCACATTATTTATGGTATATTCCCGTCTTTGGTGTGTATTGTTTGAATTTTTTTGATTTTAACGTTAATGATCTGATTTTAGATGATGTACTGTTATGGTGCATTGACAGTGCACAGTATATGAGGCTTATTAATTTAATTAACTTCATTTAGTGACTTATTTCATAATGCTTGTTATTTATTTTATCCAAGTTACGATAATTTTCGATGGGATTGAAAATTTTTGTTGTATGGAGTAAATATGAAGGAATTTCGACTATCATGCACACAGACACGTGTCGTTCTATTTTCAATAGAATATGAAGAGAATAACAGTACATACGACGTAATTATTTTTCTATTTAAGACTCAAATTGAACTTTTAATTTTGTAATAAAAACCCATATGTAAAATTTTGCATTATAATCAAATTGTCCTAATTCCTCACGGTAACAAAATTACTGTCGTAAAATACACTCATTATAATAATTTCTATATTAAAAATAAACAAAGCATATTTAAAAATTTTGTGCTCATTTAAATTTAAAAGAAACCGAGAATGGATAACTTGTATTACGCTCGAGGAATTAAAACACATTTTCGCTTAATTTATGCTCAGGGCGCTTCCTTCAGTACGGGCCAAACTTTATAATAACATCAGTTGAATACAGTACAATGCAAATGTGTGTATTTAATTAGGGAGCGTTGAGTTCCAAACAATTTATGGGGCTACGTTAAAAGTTCTATAAGCGTAACGTTATATGCCTTATGAAAGTAAAATGAGTGAATCCTCGTAAGTACTGAAGCGGTCGCTAGAGGGAGCGCTAGTCTGAAACGCCTGTTTAGGCTTTTACTTAAGCCCTGTATAATTTCGTTTTCTCCCAAGCGTAAACGCTATGTAAAGGGTTACGGTTGTTCTTTATCTTCAAGCCAACCGGATTTATTTTGGAGAACAAATTTTCAATGCAGATAAGGAGATTTTGTTGTAACGGCTGGATAAATTTGTAATTATGTCTTATTTAAAATTAAACATTTTCTCTTTCTAAATCATAAACCGCTGACGTTTCGTTGTCCTGTGCTTTTTTGTAATATTTACGTTAATCTCTTTCTACCTTCATTAAGTAAAACGAAATAAAGACTAATTCTTGTTCGTTGACATTTAAAAATTTCATCTTCATCGCTTAATACTGTGTCAAGTCCATCGATTACATTATTAACTTGGTTCAAAGGCTAGAGTAATAAATGCTCCGTACAGCTATTTAAATCCACAAAGCTTTCGGCTTTCACGAGAACCGCCGTCGCATATTCATTAGTTCATTATTATTGCTGACCAGCGCCCTCAGCTTGAAATATTCAATGCGATGAATGACTTTGTTTATTAGATTAACCAACGGAATGAATGAAAAAATACGTTTTTAAATATACTCCTTACTTAATTTTTATTAACATAGTTTCTTATTGTTACATTAATTTTTTGTTATTATCATTTAACTAGTAACCGATATGTACACCATGTAATGTAAAAGATATAATAAATTATTCACGTCCTCTCATAAATTGTATATTCTTCATAGCCTATTAATTATCAAAATATATTTCAATTCAAAGCGCTTTGAAGATATGACTTGCTTTTAAAAAATAATGAACTATGCTTTGAAGATTTTTATTCAAAATTTAGTAGGTATAACACTCATTAAAAATATGTACCTTTATGCGTATAAATTTTTAAAATCGAAAGGGTAACTTTTCATGCGACGTCATTACCAACGAATGCCTGAAGCGTTTACGTCGAATCGTCAAGAGAAAACAACGAGCAAACAAATGTTTCAACAAATCAAACTTCGCTTTAAGCATATGTCCTCAAGTTTTGATTAATTTATGCATATTCAATATGTTCAACACCTCGAGGGCACGTAATCTCGTAGTAGCGTGTGTCGCTACATCTTGAAGTGCTTTGTAGTTAAGCACGAGAGTTACCTTTATGAATTAGACGATTATTATGGAAATTGTGTATAATTGTAGAGATTAAGATAAAAGTACGTTTTTGCAGTCGAAATAAAACAATATGATACATTTTTATTTTCATATTTTAGCATTTCTTTAAAAATAAAGAATACGCACTTATTTTGATCAGAACAATTATTTTTTGCTTATTAGATTAATCAGTTTTTATAAAAACAAAATTAAAGTAGAATACTTGAAATGCTTTTTAATTTCTTAGCCTTCTTGAATTGGTAATGTGTTTTATGTGACATATTGTACAATTGATTCGATAAATTTGTTTCGGTGAATTCGAAATTTAAGCCATGAAAAATTATTCTAGCTTGATTATGAATTTTGACACAAACGTATTTAGAAGCAACGGACTTACAAAAACTATAGAAAACTATAAAATTGGAGTGTCTGTTTGTAATATTAAAATAGCCGCTTTTTACTAAATACTTATGGATGTATACACGGGACATATACCAAAATAACATTTTTTATAAGTTTTGTCTGTCTGTCTGTCTGTTTGTTCCGGCTAATCTTTGAAACGGCTGGACCGATTTTGACAGGACTTTTACTAGCAAATGGCTGATGTAATAAAGAGTAACTTAATCTATTTATCTTAGAAATTTATTTATTTTGTAACTCTGCGAACTAAACATTTTTTTTTAATTACACCCGGATGAAGTCGCGGATACAGCTAGTTTAAAATAATTTTGATTCTATGATTTTAAAATATGTAGTATATTTCAAATATCTGTATATTTGTGTTTAAAAGTACAGTACCAAAAAATATCAAACTATATAATTCCGATCATTAAGTTGTCTCAATAAATCTGAGTTTAAATTAGTATCAAAATATTGAATGATCAAGTTAATCATTCGACTTGAAATCTACTAACTCAAAGACATTAAGATTTTGATAGTGGTCAAAGGATAACTATAAAGTCTAAGATCTCAGAGCAACGATGGAAGACCTTTGAAACTAGAACTATTTTGTGAGGTAATTTGTGTAATTACAGTACAATTTCTCCTTGAGAGACTCTCTAGAGAACATTGACTAATTTGGCAAGATTTTGCCCACAATTTAGGCGACTATTCTTTTGGTAAATGGTTAATGGCTGAATCGAGTCTGAAATTGCTGTATATCCAACATTATTAAGGTTATCTGTTCTTTATTTAGCACTATTTACCTTTCTTTTATAGGACAATATTTTTTTATTCTTATGTGTTAGAAGCATTTAAAGAACAAATATATCACGTGCCTCAAAACGTAATATTTACGTGATATATTACGTATTACGTATTATATATTTACGTAGAAATAAAATTTATAGTGAATTTTAGCCACGCCTCTCGCCACGCTCTGTACGCCATGCATAATCTATAATCTATAATATATATAAAAGCGAAAGGTCACTCACTCATCACGAAATCTCCGAAACTATAACACCTATAAACTTGAAATTTGGCAGATAGGCTCTTTATAGGACGTAGACATCCGCTAAGAACCGATTTTACGAAACTCGACCCCTAAGGGGGTAAAACGGGTGTTGCAAGTTTGTATGAAAGTCCTATGTTTTTGAAGTAAGAGACTAAAAATTTAAAATGTATGCTCTTTATATGGTGGGAAGGTATTCAAATAATGTATCTCTAAAAATCAAAATGCTTTTGGAGTTAAAACGGGGGGTGGTAGGTTGACTCACTCATCACGAAATCTCCGAACTATAACAGCCACAAAGTTGAAATTTGGCAGGTAGGTTCCTTATAAGGCGTAGACATCTGCTAAGAACTGATTTTACGAAACTCGACCCCTAAGGGGATAAAACGGGGTTTGGAATTTTGTATGAAAGTCATATGTTTTTGAAGTGAGAAACTGGAAATTTAAAATGTATGCTCTATAGATGGCGAGAAGGTGTCCACATAATGTATCTTTAGAAATCAACTTGCTTTTGGGGTTAAAACAGGGGATGGGAGGTTGACTCACTCACCACGAAATCTCCGAAACTATAACAGGTGCAAACTTGAAATTTGGCAAGTAGGTTTCTTATAGAGCGTAGACATCCGCTAAGAACGGATTTTACGAAACTCGACCCCTAAGGGGATAAAACGGGGGTTGGAAGTTTGTATGAAAGTCCTATGTTTTTGAAGTAAGAGACTCGAAATTTAAAATGTATGTTCTATAGATGGTGAGGAGGTGTCCAAATAATGCAGCGTAATCTATATATATATAAAAGAGAAAGGTCACTAACTCACTCATCACGAGAACTCAAAGACCGCTGGATGGTCCATTCATCTAGGATGAACAAAGATGAAATTTGGCAGGGAGGTAGATTATAGTTAGTAGACGTCCGCTAAGAACGGATTTTGCGATATTCCACCGCTAAGGGGGTTTAATTGGGGTTGATAGTTTGTATGAAACATATACAGCAGCTATAAGTTCGCCTGATAGGTTATTTATACTGCAGCCTGAAAATAAAACTAAAAATGTGGTGTATAGAGAGGTTTTATAAAAATGACTATTAAATTATACTAAATTGTTCCTTGCAAAAAGTTACTCAGTGTGATAAGCATTTCAAGTGACTGAAATGAAAAAATAATTTGCGTTTAACATCTTAATAGTAATGCATATCTTCATAACCTGATGGCTTCAAGGGGAAGGTTTACGGATCGGCTAAGCCGATTTCGATGAGAGTTTCACTGGAAGTTTGCCGGGAAAACTTTGTGACACACTGATTTCAACGCGGGCGAAGCCGCGGGCACAGCTAGTAGTGTCTATAAGATTTTGTGTGCGTTCGTGTGTGTGTGTGTGTGTGTGTGTGTGACATTTTTCGATTTTTTTTTCGATTCTGCGTTTAAATATTAAGTTTGGTCTAATCTATTTGAAGAAGAATATTATAAAAAGGAAAAAAGTGGTGTTACACCTAGTCTTGTACTAAAACCTACTATAAATCACGCTGTATTTAATATAAAGTCTTGTAGGTCACCTAACAACACCGCGTGTACTTAGAGTCGGGTCACCTAACAAAAATTTATGGAACGGATATTGATGAAATTTCAACAAAACCCAATTATTAATCCCTTAAATGTACTTTTATATATTTAGTAAACTATCAATTTAATCGCATTGGTAATGTAGTTTCTATAGGAATTTGCCGGTCTAACCATTGTAGTAAGTGTAGAATATTATTGTAGTAATAAGTAAGGCACAGCAGAACTTATTTTACTCAAAATTACCTGAAACTTGCAGAAGGTCTCGAGTGGGTCATACGCTTGTTTACCACCTTCTTAGTGAAAAACAAATGTAACTCCTCTTTTTTTAATTAACTTTTTGGTTTAAATTAACCGAACTGATGTTTATATAACTAAATTCTGTTGAGATAGACATTTAAGAGGTAAGTTTTGAATCTTATCAAAGTTTTAATGCGTAAACTTTTAACGTTTAACAACATAATAAATTCAAGGATGTGTCGAGCCCAAATTAAAGGTATTTCGAAATATTATTGTTTTCTCTATATATTACATTTTTGATGAGATTCTAAATATTTAATTTTAATTAACGAGATCAAACTACATAAACCACGTACATACTAAACATAGCTAAAGTACTTTACGTAGACTTTGTAATGTATGTAAAATATAATCATTTTTTTTTATGATGCTAGATGTATTCAGTGATTATACTTTAAAAAAAATGAAAAAAAAAAATATGAATGTATAAAACGATTACTCTTTAGTAAATCAAACATATATAACATCATCATATCAAAAATTTCGATCTAGCGGATACATCGTTCCATAGCTTAATTGGCTAGAGCACCGACACGGTAAGTCGGAGATGCAGGTTCGATCCCCGCTGGAACGGTCGATTTTTGATATGATGTTAAAAAATGTTTAAATCAAACATGTTTAAGTTTTAATTGGTTCTTAATATCCTTTTACATTTTGTTGAGCGTAAACTTATATAAAATAAAAATTTAATCTTCAAATCCAGCTAAACGATTAAATCGTCAAAAATTAATAAGCCAACGGACAGAGTTACTGCAGCACTCATAGTATTAGTATGGATTGAAAAACTTTTTAGTTGCGCTGTGCAGTTATTAAGAGGATTAATATTTTAGACGTGCGCTTAAAATTTAAAGGGGCCATTCATGTCACGAATCTATAACTCTCAAATATCTGCCAGTATCATACAAAAAAAATATCTACTTAAATTTATATCAACAAGTCATTTAATGAGAACATCATTAACTACATCACTGGTAGTCGAAAAAATAGTCGATTAATACGTATTACCAAAAACTACTCGATAGATCTCGATTATAAACACCATAATATAGTCAAATTGAGAACCTTTTGATTTTTTTTAAGTCGCTTAAAAATCGATTATGTGTTCTATCAAGTCCTATAGTGAATAGGCGACATATATAAATATTGTTTTATGACCGGCCTATTAGTGAAGTTGGCAGAGGCCATGTTTTTCTCTCTAGGGCTGTAAATTAGACTTAAGCTACGATTCTGGGTTTAGTATATATTTATCAGTGTATATAACTGAGGTAGAGCAAGCAGGATATATCCTGCTCACAATATCTATATGAATCTGATCTTTGTCTCTCCGTGACAGTCTTAACATGAATACATTTTATTTAATAATAATTAATAAATCTTATACTATTAAACTCAGCTCAGGTGGGAAATCGACCAGTCGCGATCGAAAAAACCATGGTTCTAATCCTCGGTCGATTATTATCTTTTTCTTTTTTTTTCTAACTGCACTCGTTATTTTTTATTTAATGACGGATGTCAAATTGAAAAATACTATTCGTATTTTATCATTTTTATTTATTTATTTATTTTTATTTTTGATTTTTTATATTTATTTATGTTTTTTATCATTGTCGGTAAAAAAATATTATTCATATTTTATAATACCGAGCTAAGATCGGTCACCCAGGTACTAAATTACTAAACAAGAAAAAGTACAAAAGGCAGCCTTATCGCATAAATCAATTTCTTCCAGACAACCTTCGGATGGAAATCGAATTAATTATGGGTGTTTAATTTTAAAATTCTAATAAATTAATTCATTTGATTAAAGTTATAATCCATGAGTAAATCTATACTAATAATTGGAAAGCCGGTTTTTTTATTCGCCTATACTGCAAAAACAGCTGATTTGATCGGAATAATACTTGATATGTATGTATGATGTACTGTGTGGCTACGGTACTAAAGAATATAGCCACCCCCTCTCTTCCCGTGGGTGTCGTAAGAGGCGACTAAGGGATAACAAAGTTCCGCTACCACCTTGGAACTTAAAAAGCCGACCGGTGGCGGGATAACCACCCAACTGCTGGCTTTGAAATACACAGGCCGAAGACGGGCAGCAGCGTCTTCGGTGCGACAAAGCCAGTTCTGCGGTCACCAACCCGCCTGCCCAGCGTGGTGACTATGGGCAAAACACATGAGTTCACGTTATTTTTGGCGTAAACTTGTGGAGGCCTATATCCAGTAGTGGACTGTATAGGCTGTAATGATGATGATGATACTTGATATAATAAATATAATCGGAATAAGAAGCAACGTGTTTCGGAAAAGGTTTTAATATATAACATGTTGGTGATTAATTATCGTGTGAAAAAATGCGGATGGACAGACGTCGCTAGTAAAATAATAATAATTTATACATTCAGTTGAACATAAATCTGGCATTGAAAGTTAAATAAAAACATTATATATTTATCAAATTACGGCCATGGATTGTACCTGTTGCGCTGGTGGTTGCGGGTTCGATCCCCGCACATGACAAACATTTGGTTTGTGCAGTCCTTGTGGGTCTCCCCATCGTGCCTCGGAGAGCACGTTAAACCGTCGGTCCCGGTTGTTATCATGTACACCTGATAGCGATCGTTACTCATAGTAGGGAATATATCCGCCAACCCGCATTGGAACAGCGTGGTGGATTCAGCTCTGATACTTCTCCTACATGGGGAAAGAGGCCTATGCCCAATAGTGGGATATTACAGGCTGAATTTATTATATATTTTATGATGACATAAAATTATTTTAAATATTTAAGCGATAATTTACCATACACAAGCCCTGTGTACAAGCAGGAGACAAAAATACAAGGAAAAAAGGCCGACTTAGTGATATATGTTATTAAAAAGAAAATGACATTAACACAAAACGAAACGTAACAGCATTTAATCATGCTTACGTTTCATGTCATAAAAATGAAATTGTAAACAGTAGTATGTATCATAAGCCCTTATCAAGGGATTTTTTCATAATAATTGTTATTGAGCACGTGAGATTCAGTTGGGAGGAATTGATAGTGGACACGCGACGTGTTGGCTTATTGGGGTCGTTCGCGTTAGGACAATGGAACGGACTGAAATTTCACAAGTTTAAATTTATTATTACACAATTCACTTATTTGTATTTTTACATTGAAATATAAATAATTGTGTTTGCTTGCAAACGAAATAGCCGACTTCAGTTATATGGACAAGTACAGCGCAGTTAGGCGATACAACAAGTAAATTTGCATTATTAGATATAGATAATAATGTCAGATTAGATAAATATTGTCAGATCTCGTTTAAAATTTAAAGGGATCACACGACAAGTACCACCTTTCTATTAAACAAGAATCATCGAAACAGATATAATGGGTGAGTACCCAGAAAAAGTTGTGAGGTAACACACATAAAAAAATACAGTCAAATTCAGTACCAACTCCTTTTTATAGTCGGTCAAAAATTACACAATATATGAAAACTGTTTCCGCGTGAGCCTTTATCAAATGTATCGTGGCAATATGTGAGTGACAAGTTCAATCTACATGGATAGTTAACATTAAACATTTACTATTATTTTGCAATTGAACTATTTCTACTGATACTAAAATGACTAAATATTTGTTTTCAAAGTTGTATTAAGGCATGTTTACGATTTGATGATACAGAATTTTGGCGAATACTTTTTCTAGTTTTAAAATATATCCTTTATCACTCATTATTAATGTACCATTCTCCAGATGAAATTACTTTTAAAATCGACTCGGTAGTTTTTTATTCATCCATTACAAACAAACAAAAATATCAAATCTTTCGATCTTTTAATATTAGTACAAATAAATAACTCGTTTAATTTTCCGTCAAAAACAATTAGACTGAAGAAAAAATCTTGAACAAATATATTTTTTCATATCCTTTGTTCAAGTCTATCGTGAATGTACGATAACCATTCTATTTTAGTATCAAAGTTTTACATAGAAATTAAACATTTGTACCCTAAAGGAATCCATTCATTTTTCTCATTATACGATGTAGTTTATTTTTCTTTATATTCGTAACGGCTTATATATTTTTATTACAGTTCATTTTTCATCTGAATAAAAAAAAAATATCGTAAATCCAATCTCACGTTGAATATTATCTTAAGATTCGTAATTTGACTTGCTTTTCATCATCAAGATAAATTTACAATGCCATAACTCCTGGCGTTATAATATAAAGAAATGTAAGCTTTAAATTATAATATCAAAGAGGCGAAATTTCATTTTAAAATAAACAAGAGAATTAAGACGTACCTACAATGTTCCATACAATATTATGCAAATACATAAACATTACAGATCTACTTTGTTCATTTGAGTGAAAGCGAATATATTTTTAAAGTCCAATTTAATACAAATTAAGACTATGTATTTATAATTCATTAGAGAGTTTATTTTAGGAATAAGAAACACTCCAGATTTAATATTTAAATGAAAACTACACTGCGAACACTCAAAATGAAAATGAACACTCGGGTTTTAACGATCAGTCAGCTCTTTCGCTATACTTTAAGTCATAGCCAAATAACTGGTGCTGTTCATAACATGAACTATTCTATGTTAAGTAAACAGAGATCTTGAGAATGCGCAGTAATAACAACAGGAGCGGTTTAGGTAACGCGCTTGTGATTTTCTTGATGACTGCATCCCCAACAACCGTGGTGCGTGTGCCATGTAGGCGCCTAAAATCCGTCGGTCGCGGGTTCCCGTTTGGGGCAGGTGTTTGAGTGTGTTTGTGCCAATATTTTTTGTTTCAAATCTGATTGTTTGTCCTTATAAGTCTATGCCTAATTTAGTAAAACTGTCAAATCTGATAGGTTCGAGCACACATTTTCTTTCCCTCTATCATGCCCAGTTAGATACGTTTCGTACATCTAAGACACAGTGCAGACCTATTATGCAGATGTTTAACTTCAGTCGTGTGGTCTAAAGCACGCTCGTTTTTTTTTTCTATTATCACAAACATTAAAGAAATAAATTTCAAATTAATGATAGTTTTCAAAAAAAATTACGTCTAAATTTTTAGGGTCGATTGTATAGATAAGCTTAAAACTGTTTAGTACACGTTATTAAATGTAGAGTCTTTAAATTAATGACCGACACGTGACCACTGACGTTATTAGCACACACCTACCAATTTTGTTAGTAATTTATGTGACTTAAAAATAAAGTGAGATTAGTTGGATAGATGTGATTTTGATTATAATTATATACTTTGTATATCAGCTATAATAATAATAATAAAAAGTTTTATTATTTCCAACATTATAATATAGCGTGTTAATCTTCTCATTGAGTACTCGTTTGGAGAAAGGCTCGTTACTTATATTTACAAAAATATTTACAGATTTAACATTATAGTTACATGAATTTAAAAAAAATGTATCTCTTGATAGAAGAGAGTAGAATTTTGGTTAAAACCATCCACTAAATTTAGTTAAAAATCCATAGCATTGATTTTATTATGTACTGATCTTTGTTTTATTATTTTCAAGTTGGTTTTCACATCATTTGATACTTTTAATTACACTGTCGCTATGATTGATGTATTAAATGGGATATTTGCTGTGATTTATAATGAAAATTTTGATTTTGCGATATTTTAGTGCTATTACAATCGCTAAAGCTTATAAATTGATATAAATCTATGATTCATATGTTAGATTAGACTCTGAACGTAATTGTAAAGCGTAACGTAACCTCAAGCTCGTTAGAATTATATTATCGTTGTCATTTATATGTCGTTGTGATAAAAGATCGTAAGAAAGAAAACACAGAACTTTCTTTATAAATAAGTTTCAAAAGCTCTTTGGAACTATGACGAATATTTACGTAATATATCTTCTAATATATAAAATTCTCGTGTCGCGCTGTTTGTAGTTAAACTCCTCCGAAACGGCTTGATGGATTCTCATGAAATTTTGTGTGCATATTGGGTAGGTCTGAGAATCGAACAACATCTATTTTTCAAGCCCCAAATGTTAAGGGTAGTCCATCCCTAATTTTTTTTTTATTTTTAGATAAATTATTTATTCTTCATTTTATTATGATTTGGCTTTGAAAAATACATACAACCCTAAATTATCACACTTCTGCCACCGACGTCTATTTTTAAATAGCGTTTAGCGGCAAGACAACGTTTACTGAGTCAGCTAGTTACAGTATATTAAGATAAACCTACAGTAAAATTAATAATTGCTTATTCATGTCCAAATAGATAGACATACAAATATCTCTACAGTCAAGTTATAAAGAAGTATTTTAATACAGACAACTGAAAAGTTAATTTAAATTCAAACAAAACTAAAACGATATTGGAGAAAATGTAATCACAACAATATAATAGGAATAAAAATAAGCATGTACGAAAGCTATTACAAAATAAATTGATAACGGCTGTGGAAGGCAATTTTTCTCTATCTATTGTGCGAATGATAGGAGACAAAGGTACTAGGAACAAAGCTTTTGTAAGCACAATGCGGCCTGAATGAAATGCTTTGAATGTTATTTTAAATGCTCTTTTGGATAATCTTCTCAATGCACATGTTTATGCGTTATACTTTTTCAATCGCACTGGACTCAATGAACCCATTACGATAAGGCCATGTCGGGAATCCAAAAAAACATAGTATGAACCCAACCGTACAGAATATAATTTGATTTGTTTCGATTTCAGCCTATAACATACCGCGGGCGTAGGCCTCTTTCTTCATACAGTAGAAAGATTGGATCTTAACCCATATCGGTACTTCACCATTCAGAACATTCTAGAAATCTATAGCACTAACGACAAACATATATATTGGGAAAAATTCTCATGGACGAGGATCAAAGTCGCCACCAACAGTGCAACAGCCTGGACTATGTCTTTAACTGGTTGTCATTATGGTCATGACGTTTATGTATGATCTGTCCTATGGCTTTGTCTAAAGCACAACATAAAACTGTCAAAAATTAGATTATAATTATTACAAAAAACCTGTATTTACTTCTCTTATTTCTTACTCTTTTTTTTTTTTTAATCTTTATTTTTTTAAGGAGTTTGATCACGAAGTGATCATGTCACCCCTATGTGAGCTACTATACAATTAATTTCTAAAGTAGTCTACAAATATCGACGTCTTAAACCTATTAATACTAATCTGTATAGCATTCTTGCCTCTCCAGACGTTGGAAAGGCAAGAATACTATTCCATATGCCAGTATCAAAAGTATTTACATTAATTCTTACAAGAAATTCTGCCCTTTCTGCTTCGTTCCGGACGCATTCAGCCATTATGTGCAACACATCTTCTATTTTATCGCACTCTAAACAAGTTGGTGATGTAGATTTGCCCATTAATGCAGCAAAGCTGTTTAACGGAATATGTCCGGATCGCAGCCTGAAGGCAGTTACAGTTTCGGATCTGCTCATATTGGCACCAAGAAACCAAGGATGGTTGCATAAGGTTGGCTGTATGGTTCTATACCATATACCTTTACTTTTTGATCTTTCGTCGAAGTATTCCTGCCAAAATTTTATTACAATTGCTTTCAACTTAATTAAAATATCGGAATAGAGAGGTAAACACTGATAAGGTATACCATCAATCCCTGCTTCCCTAGCCAATTTATCAACCTTTTCGTTTTCCGCAATGCCAATATGAGAAGGTATCCACTGCAACGTAACATTTTTATTGTTTGTGTGGAGCTCGGTTATAGTCTCTATAATGTCATAAGCAATTGGAACACCCCGGAAACCAGGATAACCACAGTGAGAAATATGTTGAAGCGCACTCCTCGAATCGGTGAAAACTACAAAATCTCTGTAATCAACACTCTTAATATATGACACAGCCTCCGCAATGGCAATTAATTCTACATGCATAATGGAAATATTACAATCTATTTTAAATTTAACGGAGGATGCGTTTTGTGGATCAAACACTGCTGCTCCAACATCGCTTTGGTTTTTAGATCCATCAGTAAACAAATAATAGTGATTTGGAAAGTTTTGCTGTATTGAATCATTACAAATAGTTCTTAATATTTCAAAGTCATATATTTTTTTTGGTTTTTTAATTTGTTCTATGGTTGGTTGTATTATTTTACATAGGTCAAAATTTGTCATCCATGTTTGTAAATTAAACATATCTAAATTACTACTAGCTTTAACATAATTTTCTTTAAGACATTCGTGGATTGTTATTAATAAAGGCTTTTTCTTATTTCTCCAATAAAGACTTTGGCAAGCATATTTTAACTCTTCTACTAGCCTAATAATTTCACTATTTGCGGTTGATTTACATTTTAGCCAAAATTTACCTGCCAAATAATATCTACGAAATAAAAGTGGTTCAATGTGTAGTTCAGACTCCATGACATGGACTGCCGTACTTTTGATAAATCCTCCAATGATACGTAAAAACTGATTTTGTATTAAATTTAATTTTTTTAAATGTATCTGCGCGCTGTTATCATATAGGAAACAACAATAATCTAACTTACTTCGGACCAAAGATGTATAAAGTCGTCTTAAATGACGTGGATGTATGCCCCATTGTGAACCTGCTAGAATTTTAAAAATATTAATATATTTTACAGTTTTACTACTTATTTCGTTTATGTGCTTGGACCACCTTAAAGATTTATCAAGCCAAAGTCCTAGATATTTGTAATGATCTACTATTTCTAATGATATTCCATTAACTTTTAATTCGATATTGCAAGATTTGTTACTAGTTTTAAAAATGATAACTTTGCTTTTAATTGGTGAAATTTCTAGGCCTATTTTTGACATAATATCTGAAACTAGATTTAGAGATATTTGTATTCTTTCAGCAGCTTGTAATACATTTTCATGCGATGCATAGAAAAGGAAATCATCAGCATATTGAGAAATATGCACGTTATTTGCGCTTTTAGATATACAGGCAGTTACAATATTGAATAGTAATGGCGAAAGAGGGTCACCCTGTGCTAATCCACGACTAGTACTTCTACAAACTTGTTTTTTATTTGTTTGAATTTTAAGGATTCTATTTCTCAGAAAGTTTTCTAAATATTTGCAGATTTTTGTGCCTACCCCTAGTCTATCCAAAGTATGTAATAAACTATTTACATCAACGTTATTATACGCGTTGTCTATATCGATGAAACAGCATACCGTACTATATTTTTCTGTAAACCCTAACTGTATTCTGGAGACTAAAGAAGCAAGATTATGTTGAGTTGAATGGCATTTTCTGAAACCTGTAATAGTCTCAGGTAAAATATGGTTTCTCTCAATGAACCATTCTAATCTATTAAGTAGAACGGTGTGAAAAACCTTACAAACGCATGAGATCATTGAAATTGGTCTCAGCGAGGAAATATTTTGTGTATCACGTCCGGGTTTTGGTATTGGTATTATACTGATATCTTGCCATTGGATGGGTACAAATGACTTAATGAGGAACTTGTTGTAGAGAGAAAGCAACAAAACTTTACCATTCAACGGCAAATTCTTCATCATTGAATACGATATGTTGTCACATCCGGGAGAGGTGTCCTTCACTTTAATGCTTTTTTCTAATTCATGTAGAGTTATAACTGATTCTAATTTGATATTACTGGATGAAAATGATTGTTTGTGAGTGGGTACGTAATCTGGTGCTAAATTTTTTAACAATTCATTGGCCTTTCCTACATCAATATAATTACCGTATGCTTTGTAGCCCTTTATCCACTTCAGTTTATTGTAAACCTCTGTTTGAGTTGATGACTCATTTAAAGAAGAACACATAGCCTGCCATGACTGTGATCTAAATTTGCGCATTAACTTTTGAGAAGTACGTATTTTAGTCCGTAAGTAAGTCAAATTATTAGGAGTTGGATTACGGCGAAATTGCGACAGTGCTAAACGGCGTTCTGCTACACATTTTGAAAGAATTTGATTCCAATAAGGGCGAGGCAAGAAATTACTTGTAGGATTTGTACAAATTTTAACAAATGGAATATGAATATCAGCAGCAATGTTCATGTAGTCTATAAAATTATTGTAATCGTGTTGTAAATCGTTGGATATAATGAAGTCAGAATATAAGGTTTGAAGTAACTCAGTATAAGAATTCCAATCCGCTTTCTTAAAATTCCTGCGAGCTATACATTTCGGTTCTGCTTTTACATGTGCATTAATTTTTATAACACAATGATCACTTCCTAAGGTTTCATTCAACACCCTCCAATCGAATCTGAGAGCGATATCCGTTGAAGCAAACGAAATATCAGGTGATGACTGTTGTATCACACCATTTACAAGTTTAATTCTCGTTATATCCCCGTTATTAAGTGTAACAAAACTATTATCGGACATTAACGCATCCATAATTTGCTTCCCTCTAGCATCTATTTTATTAGACCAGTTTGTGTGGTGACCATTAAAGTCACCAAGCAATAATGTTTTACTCTTTGAAAACGCGAATAAATGCTCCCAGTCAAGTTGGCAGGTGTTGACCGAAGGTGGACAATAAAGAGATATTATGTTTTCTATTACATCGCAATTAAATAGCTTAACTAATAAAATTTCTATACCTGTATTACGGTTATGAATATTGCGTACTTGTGATTTTATTGATTTGTGCGTTAAAATTGCAACCCCACCATATGAATCATACCTGTCCTTCCGATATATGTTATAATGGCTTATTTTCAGAGCACTCTCCGGTTCCAACCATGTTTCACTCAACACCGCAACGTGGATATTTTCTTGAACTAAAAGATTTTCTAACAAAACTAACTTAGGTTTGAGACTTTGACAGTTCCACTGCATCAAATTAATTTTAATTTTTTGTTTTATTTCAGTCATTTTCACGTTGTAAATAATCAAGTAACAGTTTTAATATTGGCCACTCTGATACATTTTCTACTACCGTAATTATAATCCATTCAATACAACACTTAAATACCGCTACAACCTTAGATTGCATCGTTGCTCTTCTTAAGAATATAATTTCTTTCAATCTTCTTAATAATTCTCCAATATTAAAATCATTTGCTGTGTGATCATTTGGATTTCTCGTTGGGGATATTTTTTCATGACAAAGATTACCTTCCATACTTTCGTTATCTGACTGAGCGTTATTATTAAAAACAAATTGTGGGTGTATGTCTTTTGAATATATATTTTTAGATTGTTTTGTTGTTTTGATTATTTTTTTCTTTTTGGTGACGCCTGCATAGGTTGATGTGCTACTATTTTGGGTTGGATAATCTTGACAATTTAAGTTTTCCGTTTGAGATAGTAGAGGTTCGCCTTCTCGACTTCTTTCTTGTTCTTCGTTTCTTTCTTCGTTTTCTTTTCTTTCCTCTTCTTGATCATATACCTCGGGTGGTACATAAGTTTCAAGAGCTTTTCGGTAGGTACAATTAAATTCAGACATTAAACTTCTTATTTTCTTCTCTTTTAAGAATTTAGGGCATACTTTTGACAATGCCATGTGATTACCGAAACAGTTGACACATTTAAATATTGTATTTTCACAATTTTCGTGATTTTTTGAACATTTCGGGCACACTATCTTCAAAGAAGGACATCTAACTTTACGATGTCCAAATTTCCAACAACGAGAGCACTGTGTCACTGGAAATTCGTAATTTTCTACTTTGACTCTCAATTCTTCAACATATACATATGCAGGGATGAAAGCCCCTTTAAAGCACAACCTTACAGTTTCGCTGGGTATCCACCCCGGTTCTGTCAGATTCCTTCGACTGAGACGGTAAGCGGAAATTAATTGAGCTGGTAAGTCACATCTAATTTTTTCAAAAATTTTTTCATTCGTTAAATCTAAGTCTACATCTCTTATAATTCCATAAGAAAAATTCCTTTCTAACGCCTTCTGGATTCGCCAATTTTTATCTTTGAAATACTGACATTCTTCGATTTTTTGTGCGCTTATTTCGCTAATTATATCTATTCTGACTTTAAATGGATTTAAATATTTTACCCTAATAATATCCGAAATGTTTTGTTCTTTAAAAATTCTAGCCAAAGAAAACTGTTTGGGTAATTTTTCTTTACTTGAGATGTAAACTTCAATTTTTTCGCTTTCTTTTAATTTTTTCTCTTTTCCCTGTCCTACGGCTGTCCACTCACTTTCACTTTCTTCTCTCATTCTTTTCTGCGTCTTATCTACATCTCCTTGCTCCTCAAACATCTCACTGTCACTTAAATATTCAATAATCGACATATTATTCACTAATGATGTTCATAAGCAAAGCGGTCGAGGATGACCTCGACCGCCGCAACTTGGTAAACAATAGGCCGATCGGTCGTCCGACGATGTAAACACATAAAAAATATGAACGCCACCTTCTCGTACGAGTGCCGCATCGAGACTGATTTCTTACTCTTGGAAAATACCTTAAGTCTAATATAAATAATATCTAACAATAACTTAAATATTTAAGGAAGGTTTACAACTTAATCCATTACGCTTTTGCCCTGTTAATTTGCAAATCTGGATTGTAAAGACAATATTTGCAGTATTATATCTATGTTAACCTTAAATTTTTGTTATTGTTCTCCTTTCACATATTCAGACAGAAGATTCTTTCAGACAAACTGAAAGAGACAAACTTTAACTGAGGTAAAGCATAGTAGGAAATATCCTGCCTAACTTGGAAAGTACCTCGACTTTACAGAATATCATAGCTGAATAATTTTGCTTTTAATTAGTGTTGTGCTTCTGTGTTGAGTAAGGTGACCAGAGCTCATAGGAGGGATTGGGGGTAGGGTCGGCAACACACTTGCGATGTTTCTGGTGATGCAAACGTCTTCGTCAGATGAGCCGTACATTTGTTTGTCGACCTAGTTGTATAAAAAATAAAATAAAAAACAAAACCACAATTTTTTTCTGTTTATATGCTTATTAAATTAAATTGGGTTTGGGTTCTCTGGAAGAAATGGCTAAATAGCCATAAGTCCGCCCATTGTACTTCACAGTCTGTAAATATTTTTTAAATGTGTTTATTGTGTAAAATGTAGTTGTGGTGTACAATAAAGTATAAATAAATAAATAATATATAAATTAAATGTTCAAATTTTAATTGAAACAAAATCTCCAGTATCGAATTAGAGCGTGAGTTTAATCCGCATTTAATTAAAGCACTCCATTTCTAGTAGCGAAATTTGAAAAGTACGATTGGATTTTAGGTAAAATATTGTAGATGTATGAATTATAAATATATTTCTTCAATCGTAGGATGAATATTTAATAATTCGAAAAACAAACAGTGTCTAATTGTACAAAAGTACTAGCTGACCCAACAAAGTCAGGGGTATGAAAAATAGACGTTAGCCAATTCTCAGACCTACCCGATATGCACACAATAGTTCATAAAAATCGGTCCAGCCGTTTTGGAGGAGGATGGTAACTAACATTATGGTACGAGAATTTTATATATAAGATATATATGTAAGTAAAATGTATCTTTTATATTTACACTGATTCAGTCTAAACAATTTACGAATTTATCAGATAGGTATAATTTATATTGACTTTTCTATTTTTTAAAGTTGCTTTCTAGGTTTAACTATAGGTTTAAAAAGGCTCTACTACTTATTACGACGTATAATTGATTTGTCATATAGTTTACATGACAGAGTTAGTAGATTGGTATTTTTAATCAAAAACTTATAATTGTGATTGTAAAATTAAGATCAAAATCAAAATACCTTTATTCAAATGGACCTCAAAAGCATCTTAGAATTTTCATCTTACACATTAAACATAATTACTTGAGTATGAACAATTGTAATTATTCTGATATATCATATTATTCAGAAATAGTACAAGACGTCCATAGGAAGTTGCTGCTTTGTGATAATTTTTTGATGAATGTTTTATTTACAGTAATGTCAGAGTAGTTTAATGTCATCACGTGAATTTTAACTTTTAAACTACTAAAATTAATGTCAAAAACACTGAAGTATATAATGATTCTGTATCCATAAATCATCACTTTTTTGAAGTTGGTTTTTCCATTTTTATTATTGTAATACGTTAGAAATAGTATTTAAACTGTCAGTATATTGAAAATCAAATATATAACAAAGAAAATGTATCAAAAGATGCCTATTCATTACATAAAAAATGAGGGTAATACCAACAATTACTATGATGAAATGGCTGCCCCTTAACATTCACAACGCCATTTGTCAAAGTCGGCAGAACGTTAAATATAAACTCACTTTTAACGTATACCGTAACACATAAAGGCGAAAATGCAATGAACGCGTGCATTGTTCTGACGTATAAAAATTTCAGCTTTTAGCTTGACCCAGAAAAAGAAAAACGCAAATAATTCGACGAAGAGTTTACAGCTTTATATTAGTCAAGCTAATATTTGCCCGAATTACCTGTTTTAGCTTAATTAGTTTTGTAATAGATGCTTCTTATGTTGTTTAAATTTTTATACCATAATATCTTATGAAGAATATAAAGTTGCCATTTCATTATGTTTCTGTATTAAATTTTCTTGTTTCAGTGAATGTGATTTAATAATAAAAAAAGGTATTTCGTAATGTACTTTATGTCTAATAATATTTCAATATAATATGAAAAAATAATAAATTTATAGTAGAAATGATAATATAACTAAAGTACATTATAAATTAAAAACATGAAATTTTAAAAACAATAATCACTTCGGGCATCCTGCTTGCCTGCATCTCCGTCTGATTGTAATATACAAAAACATGCATAAATAAACTCTCTTTTTTGTCTTTTGTGATTGATTTATGATAATGTTAAGTTTTAATTTTATAAATACGAATATGGAAAAGCGGGACATCCTGACACAGGTAAAACACTTACTTAAAAGGATGTCCCAAACAACGGTATCACGTGATGTAAACGTTTTTCTAATTTATTTATTTTTACATATGAAACTTTGAATAGTTACGAGTTCTATAAAGAACTCACTATAGACGGCGCTGCGGTCACTTAGAACCGAATATAATCAAATCATCATATCAAAAATTTCGATCTAAAGGGTACATCGTTCCATAGCTTAATTGGATAGAGCACCGACACGGTCAGTCGGAGGTACAGGTTCGATCCCCGCTGGAACGGTCGATTTTTGATATGATATTAAAAAAAAATTTGGAATTCCCTAATGTGTGGATATCACAAAAATAAATTGTACGAAGTATATAACAGCGTGATTGTTTACTTTTAAAAATATAGTAATTACACTTTGACTTACGTACTTCCTTATATATGCCAAGTAAAATCATTCTTATATAGCTGTAGTCTTACTTTAAAAAAATCTTAATAATTTATCGATTATGAGTTGTATAAACTTTGTATTCAACACCACTTTTCTTATAAATAACCCGATCCAATTCTAAGAAACATTTAAAAGGAATTGGAAATCTTTCCAACACTATTGATAGCATAACATCATAAAAAAATCTTGTTAAATGAGCTAAGAACAGTAAATTGCCTCACCATTCATCAAATGGTCGATTGTTCTCGTTTCATATCTTTTTTTTTGTATTTACGCCATTTTGTGATGAAACTGTGCTAAGGAAAAACGAAATAACAGATTAGTTGCCTAATACTTTATCTTGAGACAAAAACAAAAGATATATCGGTAGATTATTTGGTATTAACCAAAAGTTATTATGGAAGTAGACTTATCTCGTGTATGGTTTTCAGTACTTGGTAATTGATTGATATTTATGTTTCTTTCTCTGTTCAGATTCATCATAGTTAGTTTATATACACGTACAATACAGACATACACTTTGATAATAGATTGACTCATTATTCATATCAACATAGATAGGTCAAAGCAGGAATCAGAACTCGGGAACTGACTGGAGAAATAGAAGTCGGGAATACGCCTGTGATGCTTCTGGTGTTGCAGGCGTCTATAAACTACGGTAATCGCTTACCATCAGGTGAGCGGTACGCTCGTTTGCCGAAATAGTTCTATGAAAAAAGAAACTGGCTACAATATCAGCGATCACGAGTTCGATACTTACTCCGCGTTGTGATTAAAACGTGAGAATGTGAAAAAGTGAAATTATGATATTTTCGATGATTGATTGTTATCAGAAATGAACTTCTCAAATGTTTTATATTGAAATAAATTCTATTAAATATTTTTTTTTCATAATCAACTGTTTTAATTCCGCTTCAACAAGTAGCAGTCCCGTTTATTGTACCCGATTTTTTTCCTTGTTTCTACGGAGTAATTTTATTATAATGTTTGTTGTTACTTTGAATTATGTTTGCATTGTTTTGATTAATGTATTCTTAACAAACTAATAATGGATCTTTCTTTACATTTCTAGAAAAGATATTGAATAAGTAGTATTGTATTTATATTTTTAGTATACACGTAATATATTTTGAGCTTAATATAATTTAGCTTACAATTGTACCATATTTATAGCTAGTTAACGTTAGATGAGAGTGTAATCCGTTTTACGTTATTTTCTTTTTTTTTTTTTTTGTTTTTAAATACCAAACGAACAGTTACGAATTAATTATCTGATGTTATGTTATCATAGTACCACAAACATAGCACTGATTTAGGAGGAGGAGGATGATTTGAGGTTGAGGAAATTTAGGGAAGAACTAAAGGTACAGACGAGACACCAAAATGTTGGCATCTGACTGATTCCTTTATTGTATAATACGCAGCCATATTTTAGGATCATTTATTGAGATGTACTCATAGAGATGTCCGCATCAAAGAACCACAAAAATTGCAAAATGATCTTCAGGGTCCCATCTATCTCAGCACCAATAATATTTACATTTCATTGAAATCGTTTTAGTTGCGAAGGTGTGAAAGCGTAATAGGCACACAGAGTTATAAAACCAGTCCAACGCAATAAGTATTACCTTATGAAGGATGCTGGAACAGAAACCATTGTAACGCTTACAAACACATTTTGTTGCCATTTTTCCTGAAAATCTTTAGTAATAAATGTCATTTGTAAAATATATTTTGTTACAGTTTCACAGATGAATAATTGCGAAAAGCAGACGCTTTTTAATAACTAAGTCGGCAAACAAGCGTACGACTCACCTGATGGTAAAGCGATTACCGTAGCCAATAGACGCTTGCAACACTAAAAGCATCGCAAGCGTGTTGCCGACCCTACCCTCAATTCCCCCCAGGAGCTCTAGCCACCTTACTCAACAACAGGAACACAACACTGCTTGGAAGCAGTATTATTTTGCTGTGATCTTCTGTAAGGTCGAGGTACCTATTACCACAGTCAGGCTGCTCCATTTTTTGAGCAGGAAATTTCCTGCTGTGCCCTACCTTATTTGAAAACGTACACGAAGTCCTAAGACTTGTTACTAACTAATTATAGAATTTAGTCAGCACCCTTCGAATAAGGAACTCCAAAACCTAAGCAAACAAAACTTAATAGAATCTGGCAGAATAATAAAACTTTTGAAACAGAAATTATTGTCATGTCTTTAATAAAGAGTTAGATCGATCTATACAAATAAATAAAATTGGAGTGTCTGTTTGTAATATTAATATATAACCACTTGTTAATAAATACATGTGTTTAAATGGTACATATACTAAAATAACATACATTATATAGCACTTTACAAAAGGATCTTGGCTCTTACATAACAAAAAAAAAAAACGCAAAATACTGTATTATTTTCTTCTAATCATTTTAAGTCTGATCCACTTATAGGCACTATATTCAACGTACTCCAGCCGTAAGTCATCGGCCCAATTTATCGACAGCCCAATACTAGCAGACTTCTGGATCTGGGAAACTGCTGGAAAGACTTTACCTCTCTATGTTCTATCTCTTACATAATTGCAAGATAATTCATCTAGTTCTGTGTGCTTCCAAGGACATTTTCGACCAGGGTTCACCGTCGAAATTTTGCAATTACATAATGTATAAATTTATTTATTTTTAAATTTAATTACACAATAGCAACATAAAATTTGTAGATCCTCAGTCACACGTGACTATAGCGTGACAACGTTTTTGAAATATTAGGTGCTTCGAAATGAAAATTGCGATAAGTCGCGTAAAATTAAAACCTTAGTTACCTTGAAAGCTTAAAAACTTAAAATTTAACAAAACACTTTAAAATGTCTAGAATTCCCTGTGTGGGTACCACAAAATAAATAATAAAGAATCAAAATTTAACTGCACTTGTGTTTATATCAAGGCCGGAAACGGAATAACAACTTCGCTTACGTCACAGTCTATGTGCCAAATAAAAAAAAAAACATCCCATTTTTTTCTATCTTATATAACGTGAGTACACATAAGAATTAATTAAAAATATTCCTTTTTTAAATATTAAAAAAAAATATCATATTCTTTTCTTTTATCACATCCCTTTCGTAATTGGATAGCTGTAATTGGCAACATTAACAAACAACACATTTTGATACCCTTTATAGGTATCGTAATCGAAACCATTATTTTTAACTTAGCCGCCATTTTGTTAACTCGTTTTTTCCGTAACGACCTATATTACTCGGCTTTTTTGTTTAGAATTAACGGCACCGTAATTTGTTATTTTTTTTTGTGTTGAATGATGTATTACGGTAGGTTTTTTTTTTTATACTTTGATTTATTTCTTATAGTTTTGTAATTAATGAATGTGTATATATTATTAATTTGGTGTTGTTGGGTTGATTTCAGTCACAGTAACCCAAGCCGTTATTTTGTATTAAAGCCCGTTCTATCTAATTAGAGCCATGTTCCGTTTTTATGAATCCAATTTAATAAATAAAACTAGTTAGAAATACTTTTATATAATCAATGAAAACATTTTTTTTTATTCAAACTCAAATGAAAAAAACCACAGACTGACCTTTTCGGTAGATCTTGATACTATTTCAGGTATTTTTGATAACAACCGGCATCAACAGCTTAAAATGCAGTCCGAGGCACAGTAAGGAGACGCACAAGAACAGAAATACAAATGGAAAATAAACATTTTTACAAATACAAATATCCATCCCGAGCGGGAATCGAACCGGCAAACCGCCGGTGTTTAGGTTCCTACACGTACAATTACACCAAAATCACATTCTAATCATCATCATATCAGCCTATCGCAGTCCACTACTGGAATAGGCCTCCACAAGTTTGAGCCAAAAATGGTGTTGTTGTGCCCATAGTCACCACGCTGGCCAGGCGGGTTGGTGACCGCAGGGCTGGCTTTGTCGCACCGAAGACGCCGCTGCCCGTCTTCGGTCTGTGTATTTCAAAGCCAGCAGTTGGATGGTTACCCCTCCATAGGACAGCTTTTTTAAGTTCCAAGGTGGTAGTGGAACTGTGTTATCCCTTAGTCGCCTCTTATGAGACCTATGGGAAGAGAGGGGATGACTATATATATATATATATATATATATATATATATATATATATATATATACATACATATTTGTCGTATTTGATTTTTATTTATACACACAATAACTGACTTAGTAGTTAAAATACTTTTATGCCGTTCAAAGTTTCATATTTTATCTGTAGCGTTTTGTTTATTACATATACAACTAGAATAAATTAAAAGTAAATATGTCTTGATGCATATACTTAACGATTTTACCTTCAGGTTATTAACATATCAATAATCAATATAGACCGGGTTAGATATCAAAATAAATAAATAATAATAATATAAATATTAACAATGGAACAACATGTAACCAATTGAAACATTTTTTTACCAATATAAGTTGTCTGTAGAAATTTATATATTTGTTTTTAATAATAATAATAATAATAATTAATTTAACTTAATTTAATTCGTTCTATCTGAGTAGCGTCGTAAGATGGTGAGGTGCTTCAGATTGTTTAATTTCCGGCTTGTTGCGTCGGAACGTCGGTTTGCTTTAATATCAAGTGCCGACATCTTGATATTTACATTTGTTTATATTGTAACTACAGGGTGTGAAGCGTTTGAAGTAGTTTCTGCAGTAACAAAAGCAATATCTTTTGTGACATCATTTTCAGACAAGATATAAGAAAACCTAAGGTTCAATATAGTAAGAAAATCAAAGCCTCTTCATCACACCATGGAATCCTGGTGTGAGGTGTCTTTCGTTCGGTCTTATCGTTCATAGTAGGACATATAACGACGAAACGATGGTGACGTTATGGCGAGATCCTTAATGGCTTCCTGTTCTTAACTTTACCGGTTTTTTTTTTACTATCTAATGTGTAAGTAAGTCAAGTTATGATTATTCGTTTTTCGTATTACCCGACCACGTACATTAGCACAGTTTTCAACGAAAAACGGACAGTTCAAGGAGAGGACTAATGCTTCAATTAACTTGCCAACTCATTACCTTCAGAAGTTACAACAGTTAAATTAACTTTTCGGTCAACTGAAAAAGCAATCTATTCTTTCGATCGCGTCTCTATTACCAGCTCGCAATCCAACAGCAAATACATTATGACTGTAGCTTGTACGATCCGTAGAGTCAGACGAAAGAGACAAATTAAACCCGTATTCGGTTAGCCTTTTTATATTATTTCTTTGGTAAGCTTGTTCGAAGTACCGTACGAGAGCGTAGCTTCATTTGGTGTGGTAAAATGGTATTTATGGAGATTCTTATCGAAGTGTATGAAAAAATTAAATCCAGAATGAATTGTGATATTTTTATTAGTCTTTCTAATTATACATTTGCACCCTAATTTATTTTTGTCTACATAGTAACGGTTTTATATATTCTAGTGATACAAGTACTTCTGTAAAGGAATTTTATTATTTCTTTTACCTCTTATTTTAAATTATATTCTGTAACTTTAATCTAAAAAAGTAATTCATAAATGAATTAATAAACACATTACACAAAATGATCCCGAGCAGGAGGAGAATGTACCAAGTAGGTATGTTTAAAATATATACATCGCACAACTACTATTAATATAGCCCATGCAATAGTTTTTCGTAAGAGGAGATCGAATCCATAATTGCTGGTAAAATATTTATTTGCTTTCACAGTTCTGCCAACCAATCATCACCACATCATGTACACAATATATAATTATGTAAAAAACTAAACAGTCAACTTCTTCATGATGGCTAATCGATATCATAGTTACATTTAAAAGAAAGTAGAATTTTCAAGATCTTTTCTCTGTACCTATCTGCTCTGATGGTACAGACGATAAACTTAACGATAACGACTACCACCAGGTGATAGAACTGAACAAACAATTGAAAAAGTAATTTTATTATTTTCGATAAAGTTTCCATTGAGAACCTAAGAATGTGCATCTTTAGAAAATAACAAAGTCAACGGACTTTGAAAGGCGATTTCTTTAACGTTGAATAATTTGAAACTTTCAACAAAGTCAAGTGAAAATTTACCTTTTCCAATAAAGTTTTGTGTTCACTTTTTATAAAAACTTTTATGTCTTCTTTCGGAAACTATTCTCATTTTTACATTAACTTCGAGTTCATCGAACTTAACGATGAAATTAGTCGACATTTTATTTTCGTTCGAATGGTGTTTCCTTCACGGTTTTTTTTTGTCTTGTTTACTATGGCCACTACTCTGTTTTATTGCAATAGTATTACTAATACGACTTTAAGCTTCATTTTCAAAAGTTTTACTAAGACATTGGGAAACTCAATCTAAATTAAATTACTAAATTAAAAAAAATATTTATAAAGTGTGTGTTTATTTATGTAAGCATGTAATAAGTTATACGTCATTGGCTAGCTAATTAAGCATGTAATAAGTTATACGTCATTGGCTAGCTAATTTCACATTGTTAACTTCTTCTTCGTTGTTTTTACTAAAACATTGCGGAACTCAATCTAAATTAAATTACTAAATTAAAAAAAATATTTATAAAGTGTGTGTTTACTTATGTAAGCATGTAATAAGTTATACGGCATTGGCTAGCTAATTTTACGTTGTTAACTTCTTCTTCGTTGTCTAGCCAACTTCAGAGTGTCAATTTTTTGTGACGGTCTGCAAGCGTATCGAAGAAATATAACTTCAAAAATGTGTTTAGCTTACACACATTCACACGATTATTTGTGTTATCAACAGACAAATTTCGATATAAATTGTTATTAAGTTTAGATTCAGGATGTAAATAAGACTTACAACTTTTCATCAGAATGTAAAAACATTGAAAACAGCACTAGCAGAGAATTATAATTTTTGGTAACAATTCTAGTTAAATAGGGCAATTAGAATTAAAAAATAATAATGGAGATTACATTTCGTGATCATTACGAATTTCTAACACAATAAAAGTAAGAGAAATGTTAATTGGAATTAGATACAAACTGTTCGTTTTAGCTTAATCAATGAAGCAAAGCTAAGGCAGCTTTGCTTTATAAACTAATTATATCCTTCCAAAACGTACTGAGTACGAGCGAATTCGTTAGTGAAAGAGGCGTAAAAGAAAACAGACTAACCATATAGACTTAGAGGGAGTTAGACTTACGTTTGTTTAAAATTCAAAGGTTTCATATGTAAAATTAGCCAGTCCGGGTTTTTAATTAAACATGCGACTAACTCGTCGAGTTGTGAAGCTTTAATTAAAGTAAAATTCCTTTTCATGGGACCAGTGATTTATTACGTTCACATTTGATCCAACGTTGCAGCGAGATAAACGGTCTGCAACGTTTGATGTTACTTGTAATTAAAACTAATAACTAATGATTTTTATTTAATTTATAACGATATTTAAAAAAAAAAGTTGTTTTTTGCTTTATTTATAGGTACAAAATATTGCGGCTAATGAGCGCCAGTTTTTATATCTCTACCCAAATATGTCAATAAGATAATTGCAATCGTATTACGCGATAAATTTTGAATCATGTTAATGTGAAACCTAAACTTCTGAAATTACATTATATCACTGAAAATATATTATAATACAATTGTCATTTAAAGTTTAGCTGATATAAAATTAACTGTCTAAGTTTTGTAATAATGCATATTATACACAAAACTTTAGGTATCGATATTTGTATATAATTTTAGTTACAGTTTACAGTTATCTTTTTAATACTCGTGAAACAAATTAATGTTCAACTAGACTAGTAAACGAGCGATGACACGTTGGCGCAACGAACACAGCACTGGTTTGTGGCTGTTGCGCTGGCGGTTACGGGTTCGATCCCCGCACATGACAAACATTTGTATTGGTATACAGATGTTTGCCGTGGTCAGGGTGTTTGTGCAGTCCTTGTGGGTTTCCCCAGTATGCCTCAAAGAGCACGTTAAGCCGTCGGTCCTGGTTGTTATCATGTACACCTAATAGTGGTCGTTACTCATAGTAGGGAATTTACCCGCCAACCCGCATTAGAACAGCGTGGTGAATTAAACTTTGATCGTTCTCCTACATCAGGAAAGAAGCCTATAGCAGTGGTATATTACATGGGGATTAAATCAATCCCCATGTAATATTTTTTATTAATACGTTCTCATTGGTAGATCATTCTAGAACACGCCATTTTGCTTTGTATCAGATTTATATTACCACAGCTAGAAGTAAATATCGTTACTTTTAGTGCCATTATTAACGCGCACTTTGAAGCAGCAATTAACATTAACGTTAACCCAGATGGAGTGGGAGCAAAATGTATTAACATTATGACCCCTGTTATTGTTTACATTACATTCAAAACATTTTTGCAATGAAAGCTCAAAATATCACATAAGGCTTTGCAATTGCTGTATAAAAAGAAATCAAAAGTAAATACGATAAATGCATATTATTGTTAAAACAGTATTTTTCTTTTTTTGCATCAATTATTGGCCTCTGGCCTTCCGGCCTGCGGGACAAACGATATGCAAGATTGCTGATGGTAGCTGGATTGCGGAAAACTGGGACTGCGATAGGCTGAAGTGTATGTGTGTGTAAACAATTATATAATAAGTAATACATGTAGGAATTTTAGTATTTTTTGCTCATACCACAATCAGAGGTTTTGTGTTCTACGTCGTTATACACTCGTAGCTCTGTTTTCGCTATTGAGATAAATAATTGTCTCTCGAATTAGGGTCTTTTGAAACGTTAGTAGCGTTCAAATGAGGTTGTTTTTTTGTTATTTTAAAAGATAACTACTCTTAAAAGAATTCCATTTATTATAGATAATGAAATTCTGACAACGTGTCTGTGTTGTGAATAAAGTTAATGGGGTTATTGTGATAATTGAGCCAGACCTGCCTGTTTCTGTGGATTAAGACGTGGATTCTTGAGTTACTTCAAGTCTAAGCTAGATTTTTTTTTATTTTAACACATACACACAAGGTCATCCTGTACCTTAGATGAGTAACGTTAGTGTACGTGTTTGTAACAACCGCTCTGGTGTAGTGGTGCGTGTAGGTGCCTAAAAAACCGACGGTTTACGGTTCGATTCCCGCTCGGGATGGATATTTGTATGTGTAGAAATAAATCTTTGCAGTTTGGGTGTCTGACCATGTGGGTCTTCCCATCATGTCAGATTAAGCTCTCGGTTTCGGTTGTTATCAAAATACCTGATAGCGATCGTTACTCATGGTAGAAAATATACATGCCAAATGCAGTCGAACAGCATGGTTGATTGAGCTCCATTTCTTAGCCTAAATGGAGAAACAGGCCTATACCCAGCAGTGGAATGTTACAGACTGAATCGTCATGTGTTTTATTTAGTTTAATGTAAATTATTGTCCTTAGTCCGTCTATTGCAAACGATTTAGACAGTGTCAGACAGACACTCTGTTGCCTAGGACACTCTACAGGAAAACGCAGAGTTGCCTAAGCTCTGCGCCACCCTCTCGACCTCACTGGCTGGCCAACAGGAACGATGAGTCGATACGTGTGGAGCCAATTCGGCTGCAGGAGTCTTTCGCATTTTAGAGCTATGGCACGAATACTTGACGGAGACCCCATTCCGGGTTTCAAATGAAGTTCATTCGTGTCGTGTGGTGTCGGCCGAGCAGAATAGCACTACTTCTTCCTGTGAGGGTCCTAAAAGGTGACCGAGGCATAAATCTGGCTCAAAATCATCAGAGTTCTGAAGAAAAAAAACTTCAGTTTGATATGAATAGGTACATTATTATTTGGTAATGTAATTTATCAATAATACATACATACATTTATTGTATATTGGTATAGTCGAATTCGGAAGCGGGAATGGAATATACAACCCCCTAAGCAGAAAGCACTGTAAATTGCGCACGCTAGTCAAATTACGACGACAACAATGACGCGTTGGCGCAACGTTCACAGCACTGATTTGTGACTGTTGCGCTGGCGGTTACGGGTGCGATAACCGCACATGACAAACATTTGTATTGACCATACAGATGTTTGCCGTGGTTTGGGTATTTGTGCAGTCCTTGTGGATCTCCCCACCGTGCCTCGGAGAGCACACACTCATTATTTACGAGTAGCAGATAACGTGAGCTAGCTGTCTTTTAAGCTGTTAAAGAAATCGGCAACAATAACGGAATACTTCTTGTCCTTGCAATACAATATAATAGTTATAATAACACTTCAACTAATTTCAATTTCTACGTAATCTTACCCAAAAGTTTTGTACTGTTACTCTAATATGGAATGTCGGTGATAGGCAGAGAATAACGTTTAATACCTACTTTCGCCTTGGTAAGGGTTTAGAGAGAGACTATTCAAAACCATTAAAATATATTGTACCCTCATGAATTGCTTTTTAGTTTTAATTCAATTAAAAATAGATATTGTAATGATTTTATTTATTACTAGCTGTGCCCACGAAAAAAACCTTTGCGTATATTACTATCTATGCTAAAATTTCCGTATAAATTTATTCTACTTTTTTCCTGTTTATAATATTAACTGACCTCAGGTGTATTGTTGCATGTGCCGTGTTGGCGCTTACACACCGGCGGTTTGAGGGGTCGTTTTCCGCTCGAGTTTGAATTTTTTGTCAATTTATGTGAATTTATAATGTTTGCATAGTAATTTATAAGTTAATACTGGGTAAAATTTATTAGACGTAACTTGCTGTATTGAAGAAGTTGAAGCATATAGCTTTAGACATTTATAGCTCAAACCGAGACTTATACAGGTATAAAATTCTAAGTCAAACAAGTTGCATCACCTCATACGTGAGAACTTTGTGCGTGAATCCGGAATGTTAAAAGTTTGAGTCTTACTAATTAGTCCTTGGTTAGTATTTCTTATTTAATATATAGCTCAATAATGATGTATAGGAGATATCACGACACGGTATCTGTTTAAAATATTGACTTATCCACAGATAACAGATAACTTTATTTTATTTTAAGTCTTTATTTGATTTTAAGATTTTTTTTTAAGTATGTAATAACTTTTTAGCCTTTATTGTCAGTCGGAAGGTTGTTTGGAAGAAATCTTTATTTCGTAGTTAGTATTTCTATATTGATTAACATTTATGTGTTTAAGTTAATATTGTAGATTCCACTGAATAGGGTGTACAATAAAGTTAAGAAAATATATCCTTTGTACCTGTAATGAACTTAGTTTCATTTAAAGTAGTAACATTATATACAGTTTTGGTGATTAAACAATATATTTTAGTTACAGTTTAGCGCTTGAACAATATATATTCGTTATTCACAAATTTTATTTGTTAAAAAACCAAATCACGTTTTTCTCGCTAGCCCTTGTCAAAATTCTCGATCATGCGCTCTGAACTCTTTCTAAAACGTTCCTTTAAAAATGCCAAATTAATTTGAATTTAAAAATTACGAGAGAAATAACTAATGTCAAATAAGCCGTATACTACGTACGTACGTTCGTACGTGAGCAGTAGCCGTATATACTGCTCAAAATATGGAGCAGCCCGACTGGGGTAGTACCTCGACCTTACAGAAGATCACGGCTAAATAATACTATTTTTAAGCAGTATTGTGTTCCTGTTGGTGAGTAAGGTGACCAGAGCTCCTGGGGGGATTGGGGATTGGGTCGGCAACGCGCTTGCGATGCTTCTGGTGTTGCAGGTGTCTATAAGCTACGGTAATATCTTACCATCAGGTGAGCCGTACGCTTGTTTATCGACCTAGTGGTTTTAAAAAAAAATACTACGGGTATCGTGCGAATATGATTGTTTATTAAATATATATAAAATAATAGTTTATAAATTAAATAGTAAACGGTAATATATGTGTAATACAAATAAATATAATATACATAAACAAACAATAAATACTAGGCAGCCTACACAGTATCAGATTGTACAGTGATTTTTGTTTGTACGAGTAAAAACGTCACTTCACCATCACACTTTTCGCTGAAGGACTAAGTGTCATCCACACCACTTGGATGCTTGGCTTGCAATCAATATACGAGATTTACATTCACGTTCTTTTCGCGTACATGCAAATTGTGGAATGACCTTACTCCTGAGGATATTCTCTAAGCGCTATAATTTGAGGGGTTTCAAGCGTCCAGTGTACATATTTTCCCTAAAGTCGGCAATGCACTCGCAACTACTCTTATGTTGCAGATGTCCATTTGGGACGGTAGCTGTTTACATCATATGGCTTTGTCCACTCGGTTGCCTCCATTGTTAAAAAAAAAAAAAAAAAAAAAAACGAGGAACAAAATCAATCTTCCATTAAGCTAATTTGGTATATTTTAATAATTTAATTAAAAAAAATTGATATTCATAGTAACATAGATATTCTATACTAGTATTATTATAAAGCTGAAAAGCTTATTTGTATAAGCGTGCTAATCTTGGGAATTACTGGTTCGAATTGAAAAATAATTTTTGTGTTGGATATCCCATTTACCGAGGAAGTTTATAGACTATATTAACCTCAAATTAACACGTGTGAAACTGAGGGGCACAGCTGGTTTTTTTATATGCAATAAAATATCTAGAGATGCGAATCAAAGTTTAACTATCAAACTTAATTAAAAAATGTTTGTACTATGTATATGTAGTACCTTCAATCTTCACCATACGCTTCAGCCTGTAATATCCCACTACTGGGCATAGGCCTCTTTCCCCATGTAGGAGAAGGATCAGAGCTTAATCCACCACGCTGCTCCAATGCGGGTTGGTGGATATATTTCCTACTATAAGTAACGATCGCTATCAGGTGTACATGATAACAACCGGGATCGACGGCTTAACGTGCTCTCCGAGGCACGGTGGGGAGACCCACATCACTTCACAATCTTCACCATACTCTACCTTTATTACACGAACAACATAACAAATTACCCATTATACGTATACATTTTGTGTATATTAATTAGTACATCTTATGACCTCATCTAACTGATCCCGGTGACGCTAAACTGTTTATGTGTTTGTCCGTTGCAGATAATACATCGTTAACGTTAGGCCCCCATAAACGGTCCAGCCATAATGTAAACCATTAATTAAAATTATAATTTATGTTTTTATGCTGTTGTCCAAATATTTAATGGAGAATTTACGTTCTAATATTTAGCTATTCAGATTTTAATATGTGAATTTTGGGTATATTAGCAAATAGGTAGTTCTGAAGTACCATAGGTCATTAAACTAATAGCCGATGAAGCAAAAGCAGAAAGATTCTTTAGGTGAAGACCAGGTACTATAAGTGCAGCGTTAGACGGCTGTCCGTGAGATGGAAAAACATATTTTGGGGAGTCGTTTCGAAGCGATCGTAGCGATCTTTACTCATAGTTGGCGATATATCCGCCAACCCGCATTGGAACAACGTGATGGATTAAGCTCTGATCCTTATCCTACATGGAGAAAGAGGCCTATGCCCAGCAGTGAGATATTACAGGCTATGCATAGATATTACTTAAGTTGTATAACTGATATCAGGATAGTGAAATATGTATGGTACCTTTGATACATAGAATTTTGTCTATTTTTATAGACATAGTATATATATGTATAAAATTCAAAAGCAAATTGATATGATATGTTTTTAAAGAAACTAATCAAAAATCTATCCCAATACCACTATATTGTATTTGACGATAGTACGTATAAATCAAAAAGGAGTCAAATGACTACCTTAAAAGCTACCGCTGAACAAAACAGACTTCATGATGCATAAAACACCGAAATTCCCGGACCAGTCGTAAAAAGGACGTGAGAATTTTTAATTAAAATTAAACGCGTGCTTATTAAAACGAGGTTTAAGATGGGATTAAGGGCGGATTAACTTTGTGTCCCCTGAACTTAATTAGAACGAACGTCCAGACAATTTTTCTTTTTTATTACTTAACAAATTTTGTAAGGAGTTCATTGACTCGTTTTGTATGCATGTTTTAAGGGTGAAAAAGTCTGTGTATATATTCGTATCCTGATCTAGTGCTTCGACTTGAATTTAAAATTTAATTTAATTTTTATATTTAAATCAAATACACGTAAAATTTAGAGTCTTCACAAAGACTTAAAAATAATATAATGCGTGAGTTATGATGTAAGGCATGCTTAGTATTTTTTTCTTCCATCAATATTTCTAAAGGCTTTGTGACATTACAAAGGTCAACTTTTACTAACATATTAATTTGCAACTAAAGCCGATACTCAAGGCATAATAGCCTTTAGTATCGGCGATAAGATGATTAGAACTTTTGGTTGAATACGTATAAAGGATTAAAAATCGAATTAATCTGGATGATCAAGTAAAGGTAATACAAATATAGTCGCTAACCCAAGTTAACTCTATGAAATGCACATGATCTTTGTAGGTTTCGCCTTACTTGATTTATTCTATATTGTTTCAATAATTTTAAATGCCTTATCTCACTTTGCTATGATAAAATTCCATATTTAATTATTGTTTTGTATTTGTTTCAGGTATGTCACAACGAAATACTGTCTCGATGAATTTGGTGTAAGCCAGTGTGTTCGTTAAGTATGCGGTGTACTGTTGCTGAGTGTTCACGTACATAGCCAAGCGAGGCGTACAATATAAAATCATTACGACGTCTGTATATGATTTTTGTTCAATTTATTCGTGGAAATAACAGAATGGCGTAAGAGTGCACACAAAGTGAAAAGCAAATAAAATTGAATATATATATATATATATATTATATTATATATATATATATATATTTTTATAAACCAGAAGTGAGTTTTATTAAAAAAAAAAAACAACAAATAACGAAAATTATAATTATTACGTAATTTTTATAATTTCTTAAACTAACGATTAACAATTAACTTATTCAATATTTAAACCTATAATGTTACACTTACACAGAATGATCACTTCAATAATCAAAATAACTAACTTTTTAATAACAAGTCGAAAGATAAAGATTAACACTGCACACTAATGAAATAACACAGGTAGTTTGACCGTTCGATCGGGCAGAGATTCCCCTTGGCAAGCAGACTAGACGAATCGTGTCCGACCGAGCTCGCAAGCGCCTTTATACACAAATTGACTCCTCCCACTCAAATCCCCTCTATGGTCCGGAAACACGTCACTCTCCTAACACGGCCTCTCCTGACTGGAGGACGTTCTCGTCCTCCTCTGCATGGATTCGTATCGGATCCGCAGCTCTGGAGGTGCTTGGCGTCGGATCAGTCATCATCTCGTCTGTAGCCTGTACATCGTACGAGGCAGTTTGCTCAGGCGTGGACTCCGCATTGTCGTCGTTGCTATCTGCGTCTGAGAACATAAATAACGCCCCAGTTGTAAAACACTAAAAACAAATCTTATTCGTTTTGTACCATAAAATTATAAACAATGAACCATAGGCACTACGTTAGCATAGTTCAAACAAACACCAGAGAGGAAGCACTACGTTAGCTATCTCCATTAACAAGAAACATAGGCACTACGTTAGCTTATTTCTTAGTAGTAAGTATTGACACATGACATAGGCACAACGTTAGCTTATCATGTAGGATCCACACTTGTATGACATAGGCACGACGTTAGCTTATCATGAAAAGTCCCACCTGTATGACATAGGCACGACGTTAGCTTATCATACAAAGTGAGTATGTTTACCCTCAAAGTAAGCAGCGCAGGTCTCCGGAGTCCACTCCCCACGCCACGGCTTCATGAACTGGGCCGCAGCCTGTGTCGATTTTCCATATGAGCCCGTCAGCAGCTGTAGCTCATATCGGTCGTGGGGAAGCGCTTTGACCACGCGATAGGGGCCGCGCATGCCGGAGTCGAGCTTGCCAGTCGATTGCGCCTGCTTAATTACAAAAACAAGAGAGTTAGTTTCAAACGCTTGTGGGGTTTTCCGGTCAGCATTCACGGTCGTATCTTGCAGCCGCTGATTCCGAGCTAAGCGCTCAGAAACCCGTTGTCTACACATCTCTCTCGACGCTTCACGATTTGGGTGAGAGCTGTCTAAGGCTACATCACGTATTAGCTGTCGAATGACAGGTGTGGCTGCTTCAATCCCTACGAGCACGTTTAATGGTGAGAGCTGAGTGGTCTTCTGCTTTGTTATATTGAGGATTAGCTGTGACCGCCACATCATGTCTGCCCATTCGTTCAAGCGATAATTGCACTGTATGCGGATCATGTTCAATAACGTCCGACAGTAGCGTTCTACCTGCCCGTTTGAACGGTGCATCTCCGGGGTTATAAGATGCACGTCAATGCCCAACTCAGATACGAACTTCATAAAGTCTGAACTCTGAAACATTCTACCTCGGTCAGCTACCATTAATTTTGGTGTGCCAAATAAGGAAATAACATTCGTAAAGAGTCGTTTTAATTCATTAGAGTCTTGACTAAACATAGGATACAACAAGCAATATTTGGAGAAAGCGTCTATTACAATCAGAATATATCGATAACCATTTGATTGAGGCAGTGGGCCAAGTGCATCAACATGAATGATTTCAAAAGGGGTACAGGGTTTTTCCCAAGAATGTATTGGTTGCTGTGGGGCTCTCGGAACCTTTTTATGCGTTAAACAAATGAGACAATGACTTATATACTTTTGCACAAATAATTTTAAGGATGGAAACCAAAAATGCTTTCTAATAAGCTCTAAAGTCCTATCGATGCCAGGATGATCATGTTCGTCGTGAAAAATTCTAAGTAGGCTGAGCCTGTGACCTTTTGGTATAAAACACAGAAGTCTGGATTCTTCTCCGACAGGAGAGTATTTATAGAAGAGTAGGTCATTCTTATGTATATAGCGATTGTCATCTAACTGTCCGTCCGTCAGTCTTTGAATAAGTTGTTGAGTTTCTTCATCAGCAGCCTGTGCTATTCGAGCCCAATTCTGCTGTTTGCGCTCTTCGCAAACGTTTACAGGATTTTGGCTCAAATAGTCTGCGTGCGACATCGATGTACCTTTGCGGTACTCCAGGACAAAGTCGAAGTCCTGAAGATACATCCACCATCTGGCAACTCGTGGCAGCAAATCTTTCTTCTGCTGTGTGGATTTAAGGGCATTGCAGTCGGTTACCACCTTAAAATGAACACCAACCAGATAATGTCTATAATGCTGCAGGGCATTAACAACGGCCAGAGTCTCGAGTTCATATGAATGATATCGAGGCTCGGCGCCTTGAGTTCGTTTGCTAAAGTAACCAACTGCTCGCTTGTTGCCATTCTCGTGTACTTGAAGCAGTACCGCACCATACCCAATCGAACTCGCGTCCGTGTGGACTTCAATTGGTAAACCAGGATCGTATATTGCTAATACAGGTTCACTTGTTAAGTATGCGATTAATACTTGCCGTGCTTCTTCTTGCTCATTTCCCCAGACAAACAATGCGCCCTTTTTTGTCAGTTTAGTAATCGGGGCGGTTCTAATTGCGAAACTAGGTATATACCGGCGAAAATAACTAGCCAAACCTAATAACTGACGAACTTGCTTGACCGTTTTCGGGATGGGGGACTCTACAAGAGCTTTAACTTTAAGTTTGCTCGGCTTTACCTGACCCTGGCTTATAGTGCGGCCTAAATATTCGACTTGCGTTGATAAAAATGAGCACTTTTTTAGGTTGATAGAGAAACCCGCTTTTGTCAGCGTTTGAATTACGTCGCGTAAGTAAATAAGGCCTTCGTCTATTGTATTACTAAGTATTAACACGTCATCAATATACACAAGGGTCTTACCAGATTCCAACTGACGCCGAAGGGTTTTTGATATGATACGCTGGTAAACAATGGGAGCATTCGCCAGGCCATATGGCATCTTTAAATACTCGTAATGACCTTCTGGCGTTACGAATCCCGTGAGAGGTATTGACTCTTCGGCCATTGGAATCTGGTGAAATCCCGTGGCCATGTCAAGGCTAGTGAAAAATTTATGTTTCCCTAACCGATCGATGTGATCATCGATCAATGGCAAAGGAAAACGGTCTTTGGCGGTAATCTCGTTCAACTTGCGGTAATCGACACACATGCGATCCGACCCGTCCTTCTTTTTCACGAGGAGTACCGGACTCGCATACTCAGACTCTGATTCACGAATTATTTTCTTATCAAGAAGCTCTTGAGTGATCTTACGGACTTTCAAAATTTCTGTTAACGAAAGTCTGTACGGTCTATACTTGACGGGTATTGTGTTAGTCAATTTGATTGACATGCTACCGGTATTTACTGTAGTAGCAGCGGTACCAGAGATGAGAAACGTCGAAAATTCGTTGATTAAGTCAAGCAGTCTATCTAGATCATGACCAACCAAAGAAGTTTTAACGGGGATAGCAGCAGTCGACGAAACACACATCACATTGGATGTAAGACCGTGTTTATAAGTCAGATGTTGCTGATCGCGAGTACGAACATAAGTCACCCCTTCACGATTCAGCACGTCGGTACCGATTATAAGTGGAGTGTTTAGAAATTCTGGTGACACTGCATGCAAGTCCACTTCCAGAGTAATTTCGTCAAACTCTATTGGTAATGTAACATAAAATGTAGACTCAACCTCTTGACTACCAATGCCTCTCAAAACTCTGAAAGCAGGCTTGCGTGCGCATCTAAAGTGTTTCAATAGTGTGGAAGAGATTAATGAAATACTTGAACCACTATCAATGAGGACATCAACAGGTATACCCTGTATGACTGCGACGACTATATCATTACGTCGACTACCACAATTCTCACGACAAAAGTTAGTATTGCTAGCATTACTAGATTCTGCCTTCTTTTTAGCAAAACAGGTCTCGATCCTATGACCAGGTTTTTTACAGAAACTACACTGTTCAACTTTAGTAGTACTAGGAACGGGATAAATTTTCGGATTATTTTCACCACCTTTACTATCGCTAAAAATAGGTTTCGTCCGTTTATAACAATTTGAAGACTTATGGCCATGCTTCCCACATGAAAAGCATACCCCGTCGTTAAATCTACGCTTACGTGAACCTGTATCGTAACTAGGTTTCGAGAAACGATCGTTATTTGAGGTATTAGGTCTCTTTGAATTAGACAAATTCGATTTAACGTAGATCGAGAGAAATTCCACTAACTCGTTGGGTAGTAACTTTGCATTTGTAGCTGATGCGCGAATCTGAGGGTCCGTAATACCTCGAATCACGATTGCAGAAATTAACTCATCACTTAATCCCTTAACTATCTGCAGCCTGAGAAGCGACCGACGAGCATAATCCGCGTATGTAGGATACCTATCAGAATTAGTGCTCATTACTTCATACAAGATATTTGCGATATCGGGCTTTCTAGGGCACAAAGGCTTAAATTCCCTTTTAAAATTACTCCAGCTCCGATCATTGGTTACCCATTCGTTGAGCCACGTCCTAGCGTCCCCCTTTAAGCAATTACCAATGCGAGATAAACACTCGTTATCGCTCCAATTGTTCAAACCCCTAGCGCGGTCTACCTCCTCACACCAGATGTTAATATCGTTAACGCTGGGATCGAAGTTTGAAATAAAATATGGTTGATTTGACCTTACCGTTGTATTGATGGAGCATATGGCGTCAATCAGCCGATCAGTCACGTTAGCATCGCGATAAGCGGCCGCACTCACAGAACGCCCAGGCGGTGGAGACCCGGAGTTGCGGTGGCCTGCACCATCTTGTGCTGCCGTCACCGCCTCCGACACGCAACCACGCTTCTTCGATTGCGGTGGCGGCGGCGTTGCTCGTGACGCAGCGGCAGCGGTCAGGTCGTGGGGCGCACGCTGTTGTTCCTCTAGCGTTGTTAATCGACCTAGTATCAGTTCCATTTGTTGAGTTATTAAATTGTTTGAAGAAGTATGTTGCCTTGGTGAATTACTTGCTCGTGAACTGCGATAGCTGCGACGTGCATTGCGACGTCTAGAGTTTGCTTCAGGACTCTTAGTTCGTGAATCGCGACGATAGCGACGTGATTCGTAACTCCTAGAACGGCTTCTACTTTTACGACTACCGTTGGGCATTTTCACCACTTTATTGTTACAAATCAAGAAAGTAAAGCTAATAAGGAAACTGCGAATCGCAACAAAGCAAAAATAAAAAGCAATATCGTAATAAAAATCAATAGCAATCCTGTACACGTCGATTAATTGAATTATACTCACCAGAACTCACTGAGATACACTTTTACTTAACCTTAATCACTAACACTTTCCTTGAAGCAAAAGATTCGTTTCTTATAAAACTTCGGTATCTTATTCAAAACTACCCTCAAAAAAAAAAAAAAAAAAGTAATAAATTCGTTTACGAAAGGTCAAACTGCCGTATATTAGTGGTCAGAGCGGGTCTGGACGCGTATGGCCTATCCCACTTCTGATTTTATAAACCAGAAGTGAGTTTTATTAAAAAAAAAACAACAAATAACGAAAATTATAATTATTACGTAATTTTTATAATTTCTTAAACTAACGATTAACAATTAACTTATTCAATATTTAAACCTATAATGTTACACTTACACAGAATGATCACTTCAATAATCAAAATAACTAACTTTTTAATAACAAGTCGAAAGATAAAGATTAACACTGCACACTAATGAAATAACACAGGTAGTTTGACCGTTCGATCGGGCAGAGATTCCCCTTGGCAAGCAGACTAGACGAATCGTGTCCGACCGAGCTCGCAAGCGCCTTTATACACAAATTGACTCCTCCCACTCAAATCCCCTCTATGGTCCGGAAACACGTCACTCTCCTAACAATATATATATATTTTTTTTTTTATATAGGAGACAAATTATTTTTTTATTAATCCGAGCGGCTTTTATAATTAAAAACAAAATCGCTGGCTGGACTTCATAACAAAGTTGGTTACGTTCCATCAGCTCGACTCCTCTCTATGGTAGACATTTTGTGTGATTAAAAAAGTTTTTTGTTTTTTTTTTTTTTAATTCTCGTAATAATTCGCTTGAAGTGCTGTGGATTTTTTTCTCTAATTATGTTTAATGGATCGCTAAATCGCTGATTTATTAATGTTAGAAGTTGTAAAGGTATTGCGTCCGTTAAAAGATTTTTCAATTTAAGAACTCAAAGCGTTTTTTTTCCTTTCGTAATGAAATGGAGTTGCGATTGTTTGATTTTAAATGTTTAAGGTTGGAAATAATTATTTAAATTAATATCGTTTCTGTTAATATGATAAAGGAACAAGTAGAAATTCTATTATAATTATTAATCTAACACGCAGTAATAATGATTTGTTTCCATCACAATCATGTTAATACAATGAAACCTTAAGTGAGAGTACGAAGATCACATGACTTAATCAAATAGTGTGCGAATTCTACGGATAAATGTAGTAAGTGATGCGTATAGACTTCAGAAAAATTTAGTTTTATGTAATAGTACCTTTCAAATAGAATGTCTATGTTGCGGATACTGTAAAGGTCACATAACGCTTGGTACGCGTACGTTAGAGGTAATTCTTGATGGATATGCCTGCCGTGTCTCTCAGCTACGAAATGGCATAATTCGTAGAATCAAATGTATTATTTTTTCTAACATTTCTCCTAAAACTTGCAAATTTTCAAAATACAAATATTGTTACCTATAACCCTAACACTTTAGTAATGAAATAATTCAAAAACATGCTATGTTCCATATTAACCACACGTAAGGGACTATCTTGAATAAAGGCGTGAACGCTTTCCGATGATTCAAAAGCTGAAAAGTGAATAGAGTTGAATGACTTCAGTTTGAGTGTCCTATTGAATGACAAGTATCTTTCGTATAACACTTTTTTATGCTTGAAATCTACATATCCTCAACATATAAAGATCGGTACTCATGTAGCACCTTCAGTATTTTAATGAAGTAGTTAAGTTAGTTCCTTTGGTTTTGAAATATGTATGTGTAATAAAAGATATTTAATTCGCTTAAACCGAATATAAAAATTATCGTATCAAAAATTTCGAACTAGCGGGTACATCGTTCCATAGCTTAATTGGCTAGAGCGCCGACACGGTCAGTCGGAGACGCGGGTTCGAACCCCGCTGGAGCGGTTAATTTTTGATATGATATTCAAAAAATGTTTAGATATTTAATACCTTTTTTTATGTAATTTACATTTTAATAGAATGTATTTTTTATGGATTTATAATAATTTAAATCATATTGTAGTAAGGAGTAACTTAACAACTTTTATTTTAGTATTTATTTTAAAACTGGGAACTGAACAATAACTTTTTTTTAAATTCCATGTGGACGAAGACGTAGGCACAGCTAGTTTCTAATATAATAAAAAGACCTGGTTAAACCAAACCCGTCAAATTTTTATCCAATGACAGTAAACGGTTGCGCTCTTCCGTCGGCAGCTGTCGAAAATTGCTGGAAAGCAATCAAGAAGTATTATCATGAACTATTGAAGAATCTCTGGGGCTGTATCTATATGTAGGGCGTAAGTATGGGTACATCGAATGACAAGACAATTTTACTTAACTGTGCTGTAACTAAATGTAACTTTTTCATTTCTGACGTATGCTCTTTATTACTTCATAAGTATTTACCTTTTCCATAATAAATTAAAAGAAATAATTTTGGTCTTACATTTCAGCCTGTAATATGCCACTGCTGGGCATAGGCATCTCTTCCCATGTAGGAGAAGGATCAGAGCTTAATCCGCCACGCTGTTCCAATGCGGGTTAGCGAATATGTTCCCTACTATGAGTAACGATTGCTATCAGGTGTACATAACCGGGACCACGACAAACACCTGTATGGCCAATACAAATGTTTGTCATATTCGGAGATCGAACCCGCAACCGCCAGCGCAACTGCCACAAACCAGTACTGTGACCGTTGCGCCAACGTGTCGTCTTTTTGGTCCTTTTTACAGTTTTGGTCTTATTAAATATATTTTAACTTTATTTCAATTGTATTAAGTTATTAAAGTTTCACCCTTTTTATATATAACTAGCGACCCGACCCGGCTTCGCACGTTTGCAAATACTATCAATGTTCCTCTACTATATTACGTATTTTTTCTCTATTTACTGAAAAAAAAAACGCATCAAAATCAGTTGCATAGTTTTTAAGATCTAAGCATACAGACAGCGGGAAGTGACTTTGTTGTACACTATGTTATGATATATAAATAATAGCGGTAAGAATTGATCTCAAATACTTTTATTTAAAAGAAAAAAGAAGTTTTAGCTCAGTTTTGAAGTATATAAAGATTGTACATTACCGTCCAACTCAGAGGTTAAATATATCGTATTGCAATAAACTATAAAAAAAAACTGCGTCATTTTATTTATAGACATTTTATGTTTATGATATTATGTATGTAATGTAAATGTAATGTTATGTATGTAATGTAATGATGTTATGTATGTATGTGTTGACATTATAAATAATAATACACACGTTGAAAAACATACACATGGAAGGAATTTTTCTATCAAATACGTAATACATCCACAAATTTGATAATATTACTCACACAACGACATAATGATTTTATTATTAGTAAGTATACGTTGATGTGAACTTTGCGTGCGTCCGAACAACGATGGAAAACGTATCATTTGTAAAAGTGTGAGTAATAGATTTTTTTTGTTATACTGCGGGCTTTGTTACACTTAATACACGTCTTATAATGTAAGTTATACAATTTAGATTTCATTAAAAGATATTTTATTTATTTTTATCAAATATAGGAATCAAACATTATTAAACGACTCCAAAAGTGAGTGTTATCCGATTGTTTTTAAGGTTCCGTACCTGAAAAGGCAAAAACGGTACCCTTATATGTTTACTTTGTTTTCCGTATGTCTGTCAAGACCCTTTTTCTCGGGAACGCGTGGAGGTATCCAGCTGAAATTCATATCATCATTCAATTTCGACTCCGACTCGCGCTTGCCCCGTTTTTTTTATTATGTGTTACTTCATAACTTTTTATAATATTACTTTATATTATTATCATATTATTATTAATAATATGTATTATTATTATTCATAACTATTTATTTTATAACAATTTGATGATTCATTTTTAGTTTAAATATAGTGCTTATCGTATGGTTCCATTTAAATTTTAGTGAGATCTGACGAGTAACTTTTGTTTTATCTCTAAAAATATGTAATGTACCTTTTTTATATAACTAGGTCGGCAAACAACCGTTCACCTGATGGTAAGCGATTACCGTAGCTTATATACGCCTGTAGTACCAGAAGTATCTCAAGCGCGTTGCCGTTTCTAACCCAATCCCCCCAGAAGCTCTGGTCACCTTACTCACCGCAGGAACGCAACACTGCTTGAAAGCAGTATTTATTTAGCTGTGATCTTCTGTAAGGTCGAGGTACTTCCCCAGTCGGGCTGCTCCAGATTTTGAGTTGGATAGTTCCTGCTGTGCCCCACTTCAGTTTCAAAAGTACCCACTACTATATTTGTCGATGATTTTTTTGAAAATAAGCAAAATTATTTTTCATGGTAAGATTTATTATTGAGAGAATATACGTAAATAGCACTGTATATGTATGTAGTTCTGTTAAAATAATTATTCATTCATTTTATTGCTAACCGCATATTTTGTATAAAATTATAATATGTTAATATAATATCAGTAGTATGAATAAATTTAGAATATAAAGTTGTTTCAGTAATTAACATATTTTGTATAAATGTTCTTGTCTACACATTAAATCACTTAGGTTCTATTTTTTTCACGTCTAGATGAAATTGGACTTCAAAGGCACCTTCAAATCGTCATCTTACAAATTAAAATTTTAATTATCGTTAAAAGTAAAGCTACCACCGGTTCGGAATGTAGATTCTGCAGAGAAGAACTGGCAATGAACTCCACAGTTACTCTTTCTAAAAATTAACTGTGTTTTAATACAAAATTGGTAATATCTTGCATGAAATACAACGTTACTAAACCCACACACCTTTATAAAATACAATTATGTTATAATGTAAACGATAGACGCCGCGGTGGCGTAACGGTTACAGCCATGGATTGTACCTGTTGCGCTGGCGGTTGCGGGTTCGATCGTCACACATGACAAACATTTGTATTGGCCATACAGGTGTTTGCCGTGGTGTGGGTGTTTGTGCAGTTCTTGTGCGTCGGAGAGCACGTTAAGCCGTCGATCCCAGTTGTTATCATGTACACCTGATAGCGATCGTTACTCATAGTAGGGAATATATCCGCCAACCCGCATTGGAGCAGCGTGGTGGATTAAGCTCTGATCCTTCTCCTACATGGGGAAAGAGGCTTATGCCCAGTAGTGGGATATTACAGGCTGAAGCGTTAACGATAGTAATGTGTTTATGAGATTAAATGTCTGAACTTTTTTTGTTGTCATTTTTTTTTTGTTTTCAATCATATTTTATTGGCATTTTAATTTGGTATACGAAAATATATATCTAAATTTAGACCCTTAGAGTTGAAATTAGTATGCCTTTTTTATTAATGTACTAATTGCTATTATTTGTGCTATTATTATGTGAAGACTTAACTGGTAAATGTATGTCACTTAAATTTTATTTTTAATGTATATCAAACTGTATGTCTTCCTAATAAACATAAATAAATAAACCTAAACCAAAATAAAATATTCATACTTAAAAACTTAGTACTATTCCGCTTATATAACTTTGGGAAAACTAATTATTATCATTCACTTGGTTAACAAAGTAATCTATTTAAATTCAACGCATTATACATCAGTGAACGTAATAGCAGAGGATGGCGAGGCTGTATAATATGATAATAAAATTATACAACGATTTTGGAGTACGGCCTAATAGCCGTGGCCAATATTAATATACTTTTTGCAACAAAAGATTTTTTGAATATTTAACAAACCATTTTTTGGTTCATTGGCTGTATTATGTACTGAACTAATATGGCCTGTAAATACCCCACTGTCACTGTCCACGGACTCTACTAGGATTTACTTTTACTACTCATAGTAGGGAACAAATCTGCCAGCCCGCTGTGAAGCAGCGTGGTGACTTAAGCTCCAATCCTTCTCCTACATAGAGAAAGAGATAAAATGGCGATTCTAAAGTGCTTTTGAAGCCTACTGAATTAAATAATTTTTAATTTGATTTTGAAATCCATAGATTTTCTTAATTGATACTGGATAGTGGAAATAGTTTCCGTAAACACTGCATACAGGAATACAACGGGGATAAACTTTTGTACTGCTCTCTACTTTATTATATTGAAAGAGTTTGCTCAATGTCCTATCATGATGCTAAGGTCTCTTGTATTCTTCTCTTTATTTTTATTTTATTATAAGTTGCAACTAATGCAACTTTATTATTATTATTTTTTAATTTTTTTTTATAAAGTTATGTCCACAGGATCATAATGCCCGTGCTTTTGTTATTCCGATTTTTAGTTTTATTACTGATCGTTTACTTGGTACACTACTGCAGCTTACATTAAGAAAACAAATTATTCTATCTTAGTATCCCTAATGCAGACGTGAGTCCACCGACCAAAATTATGCTTATTATTTTTGTTTGCTTGATTTTTTTGTTACTTTTTGTGTTAGTGTGCAAAAAGTGCAAATAAATAATAATAAATAATAAATACCTAAGTTTTAATGGTACTAAAGGTATTGACGGGGTTAGCGCAACGGCCATAGCACTGGTTTATGGCTGTTGCGCTGGCGTTCGCGTGTTCGAAACCCGCACGTGGCAAACATTTATATTGGCCATATAAATGTTTGTCATATTCTGAGCGTTTTTGCTTGTGTATTGTAAGTTTTACTGGAACCAGACACAGGAGAAAATCCTACTGAGGACCGTCGAGAGTGAAGTGTTTATAACTTATCTACTTTCAATGAAACAACTTTTTCGTTTAAACAAAAAATGCATAAACTATACTATCTCTATGTAGTTATTAATATACTAGCTGTGCCCTGCAATTTCACGCGCGGTTATTTAAGAAAAAAATAGCCTATAGCCTTCTTTAGTAAATAGGCTATCCAACACAAACATTATTTTTCAAATCGAGCCATTAGTGACTGAGATAGCAGAACAGAACGCGCTAGTGTTTATAGACTTTTGCAGCCTTATAATATTAGTATCGACAGAAAATTTACGCAATGAATATTTTGTCTCGTCGAGTATAAGGAAATAATTTCCTCTGTTTATATAATAATACACCAAATCAAGAAAGATGTAAAATAAAGGAGAAAAATACAAACAGTATACTGTTGAGTAAATTTATTTTTGTAATATTGTGCAATATACGTATTTACGATAAACTCTATATCTCATATTTCGGTATTAAAAATATTGATGTAACTAAGCTACTTGTGCTCGCGACTTCGTCCGCGTGGAATTTAACAAAAAAGTTATTGTTCAGTTCGCAGAGTTATAAAATAAATAAATTTCTAAAATAAAAGTAGCCTAAGTTACTCCTTATTACATCAGCTGTCTGCCAGTGAAAGTTCCGTCAAATCGGCCCAGCCGTTTTAGAGATTAGCCGGAACAAACAGACAGACAGACAAAAATTGTAAAAAATGTTATTTTAGTATATGTACCGTGTATACATCCATATGCATTTAATAAAAAGCGGTTACTTTAATATTACAAACAGACACTCTGATTTTATTTATTTGTATAGATATAAAACATAAACTGTGTCAATTACTATTTTTTAATACGTAAGTTTTAGAATATTTGTATATACAAAAAAAAAATCTGGGACATAAATGTTACACGTTAGCACAATTAATATAGTTACTGTAAAGAAAAAAAATAGTTTAAGCCATTATCTTTAGATGATAAGTTGAGACAATCTTTATCAGCAGAAAGCAAAATCATCCATTAAGCCTCGTTGATTCTCTGAACTAATATACTGTGAATGCTGAATAATACTCCTTTAAAGCAATGTTGTGTTCCTGTGGTGAGAATTCAGAGCTCCAGAGGGTATTGGTTGAGGGTTGGCAACGCGCTTGCGATGCTTCTGCTGTTGCAGGCCTCTACAAGCTACGGTAATCGCTTGCCATAAGGTGAGCCGTACGTTTATAGCAAATAAACGACCTAGTTAAATTAATAAAAATATTGATAAAACTTTCGCGTTCGCATCGTCTTATGTCCGATAATTTTATTAAAGTTTGATGACAGTAACCATGTTAACGAAGACACGTTACCGCACTTTAGTTCACGCTACGGCTCGTCGTGAAATCGTAGCCATATATACGTAAGCGCGTATCAAACCGCGAGGGTATCCTAGAATTATGCAAGTATGTTATTAATAAGCGTGGGTCGTTGTATGACTCCCACGAGTGTCGACGTAGGCCTATTTTTAGTTGGTATGTTATGGAGACATGTTAATGCCTGGTACATTTTTAGACGTTTTCTTGACTTAGAAACTAAAAATAAACTAAAAAAGGTATAATATATTAATATCATTTATAACAATTTATAAAAATGTCACGTGAGCCGACGATAGCGGTCAAATTTGTCCAAAACAGCTCGATCTATTTATATATATATATATATATATATATATATATATATATATATATATATATATTTTTTTTTTTTTTTTTTTGTGTTAATGTGGTAGGTTAGAGAATAAGTCGAAAAGCATATTTCATGTTGCTAGGCGATTAGGGCGTGCTTGTCCAGATTTTTTTTAAAGTGAAGTAAAACTTTTTACGACCGCTTGACTTTGGGAATAATTTGGTGAATGCGTGACGAGAGCGTTACGAAAATTGTGATCGGGCGAGGCGAACAGAAGATGAGAGGGAGATGTAAGTTAGTGAAAATAGAAAGAGTGTTACGTGTCGTAAGATTTACTTCAGTCGTGTGGTCTAAAGCACATTCGTTTTCTTAAATATCACGCGTTTTATAGTTCACAAGATAGGACAATATCAGTTAAGTCAGAAAGTAGCTAATAAAAATTATATAAGTCACAAATATTAATAATAAATAAAATACATGTACATATAACTAAATACCGCTTCTCAATTTTACTGTCGGCACTAAAGGTGCCTTATATTTATTTTAAACCGACCATCTGATTCCATACATTTAAGCTTATCCATAAAACGGCAATAAAATTATACATTGCCTTGCAATCTTTACTTCCTGGCTTTTGAAATGGCTACGTGGCGGAGTTATTATGGACCTGATTATTATGTAGGTGAAATACGCTTTTCACTTCAAACGCTGTATATTTCTTAGTAAATAATGTTTTTAAAATACTCTACTCTCTACATTTAATGGAATAACAATGTTTACTTGAAAGTAAAATAGCCGTCAAATAATAAACTCTAAGATATACTACACAAAGATCGGAATCAAATTTCTGATATCAACAAGGAAATGTTTCAATTTTTCGTGTTTTTATATGATCACGTCTTGCTTACGTTTTTTTTTTAATAAAAATACATTAACTTTTTTTCTCATATAATTTACAAACAATAAAACTGGCTGTAAAAAAATTACGACCGTAACATTCTCTCGCTTCCGGATCCGTTTTCGAAAGGGCGACGTAAAATATTCTCATTTATACGTTTTGCATAATGTCGTGACAGCGAACATAGGTTACTTTAAAAATATACGAGAAGTTTTAAAACAATCTGACATACGAAAAGTACAGTTTTTTTTTTACTATCAATCCTTTCAATTTTTTTTTTTTTCATTTTATTACACGGTTTATTTTTAATTTTGGTAGTAATTCAAAATAAAATGCAATATCCTTCAAAAGTTTAACGTATTCAAGAATTTAGTAAAAACAAATTCACACACGCGGTGCACAGGATTAATTGCAACTTTCTTAAGACCGAAGGTAGTATACCAATTAAATTTTGTGCTTTATTGTACGACGCAGTTTCCTACACGTAATGAATCAAATACTGTACGATCAATAATAAGAGATTAAGCTTTACGATAGTCTTACAATTTTAATCAAAATCTGTTTGTGTTAAAATCAAAATTTATACATGTTTACTACTGTCAGATGAAAATAGTTTTAAATTATCACGCTACCATTAACCATACATCGCCACAATGCATAAAAACGTAACAGAAATCCGAACAAACCTGCACTTTTTTTCTAGTTAAATTTCAAAGAAATTCGTTAGTGGATTTTGTCGCTCTTTAATTAACTGCCGTTTGCTCAAAGTTAATCAAAACTGTGTTGATTTAAATAGTTCGTCGTTTGTTTCTATGCAATTTATGCTCTTAATTTCGGAGACGCTATAAATATTCATGGAATCACAGACGAATGCTCTATAGTTACGTAATTTAATAAGCAATAATTTAAGACAGGAGGCCTTTGGTTAAGCCTTACGGCTACAGAGATGATGAAATCATATTGAACGTTTTGTATCTTTGCTTTTAATAATTCGTGAATAGATTTATTTTCTTTTTTTTTTTGTAGTTGTTTAACTCTGAGAACATCTGCTCGTCTGTATTTCGGTCGGTGGTAACCTCACATTAATAGTAATTATTTATAATGACTTATCAAGTTATAATTTGTAAGGTGAACATTCAAAATTACCATTTAAGACTAATTATTATATGAACATAATTTTGATTTCGACAGATTTTGGAATTGAATTAATTTTAACTATTCATGAATAGACAACTATGTTATTAATGCTACTAATAATTATCCAAAAGTGACACGAAAAATTACGTTTCATCAAAGATCGGTCGCAGGTTTAATCTCACCACAGATATTTGTATTGGCCATATAGATAGATGTTTGTCGTGGTCTGGGCGCTTGTGCATGTGTATTGTGTGTGTTTCCGGAATCCGGACCCCCGACACAGGAGAAAATCCTACTGGGGGCCGTTGAGCGTTAAGCGTTTATTTATTATTATTTATTAGATTTACAGTTAGTCTGTCGTTTGGATACTTCAGGAATATCACAAATATTTCCGAGCCGAGTTTTGACCCAGCGACGAAGGTAGTATGAATGGAGTTCACCCTCGCTAAATCCGCCGCTGGAGACACCAGAACCTCCGTCCACTAATCGAGCAGAGCTAAGCCTGAGCCTTGATCCTACGTATCTGATCCCCACTCAGAATTTGTCCCCGTACTGAAGGCACGACCGGTACCGGTACATTTCCGCAAGTACGTGCGCCTAGAGTTCCCAGGACGAATCGCTCGCGAGAAATGTCGCCGCCATCGATGACTCCGTACGGTATCCACATATGGCTCTCACCGCTGTGACCCTCTGTGGGTTTCTCAGATGTACAATCGTGGTCTTATCGCTTAGAATGACTTCTTACAGACAACCATACACACTTCAGACATAAATAATTTTTTTGTTGAAGTCGAGTTGTGATCAATAACATTTGACTGAATGATCTTTTCTCCTCGTAAGAAAATTATTCGCTAACTCAAAATGGAGGATTTAATCTTTTTACATTTAAAAGGCCTAGTATTAGAAAATTATATTTAAATCACCTTCAGTTCAAATTTTATAACATTCGTAAACGCTTTTATGTAGAAAAAAATTGACTGCTGCTTGTAATTCTCTTTTCACTACAACCTTGGTAACTTAAAAAGCTGACCGATGGCGGGATAACCTTCCAACTGATATTATTTATTTCAATGCATAATTTTAAAAATATTTCTGGAGTATATTCTGAGCACTCTTTGGAGACAAATTAGAGACGTTTGAGACGAAATATTTTACGTAAATTGCTACTTGAAGGCTTAATCTTGTTTGTGAAATAGACGTATAAAATACTTCTTACATTCACTTACGATTAAACTCTATCAAAAAGCGATTTATAATAATTATTTTTAATTTTGCTTACCATAACTTTCTGAAGAGCTTACTTCATCTAGGTAATTTGGATATCAAACTTACCCAACTTTATAAAACATTCATCATCATCATTATCATCATTTCAGCCCACTGTCCACAGTATCACAGTCCACTGCTAGACATAAACCTCCACAATTTCGCGCTAAAAATGGTGTGAACTCATGTGTGTTGCATGTATAAAACATTATATAAGGTTAATTTATGAAAATGAAAAAAGTATATGTGTATGTATGTACGCACGTGAGAAGTTATACTTCATTGGCTAGCTAACTTTACGTTGCTAACTTCTTCTTCGTTGACTAGCTAATTTCAGGGTGGCGGTTTTTTGTAACGGTATGCGCCTGCGTCGTAATAGTTTATGCTAATCATTTTTCCCTAACGGGCCAAATGATATATAACTTCAAAAACATGACAGATACCTATGTTCCAATTAAAATTATGTACCTTGACATATAACTACCGGGCAACTGTGGTAGCTCATCATTGAATAGTGTATTACCACTGATTACTTATTCCACCTCAACCTATTCAAGTTAAATATAGTCACGTAACGTTCCTACATACATTAAACCCTATTCAAAAGTTGTATAAAAATAGAATAAACAGAAACATTAGCCTTATGCCCTTTCATACATTGCATTTAACCCAGAAAAGTTTTACGAGGGTTTTGAATGTGACGAAAGGCATTACTCTCAAATGGTATGTGTAAATTTACTTAAATAAACTTTGTAAAAACGTGTCGGGAGCACTTTTACGTGAAAAGGAACGGTTATTTCGAATGGTCTTCGAATTGAAGTTGTATACAGAATGTTTCCCTTTGTTAGTGAATGTTTTTAACAAAGATTCTTAGCTTTGAACTTAAATTCCGTTTTTATTTCGAATCATTCGTTTTGTGTTTATACAAATAGATTAATTTGGTTTATTAGAAGGTAAAGCTGCTATTATATACTTATTATTTATAAAAAATATATTTATTTTATAGTGGAACGAATGTAGTGAAATATAATACATAGAAACATAGACATACTTTGAGAGTCACCTCAAATTAAAATTTAGCTAGTTTTTAATCAAAACTAAAAATATAATACCGCTCTAGTAAAAACTTTTCAATTTTAAAAAAGATTTCAAAATACTCGCGTTAATTTTAAAACAATTTTTCTTCTTTACACAAAGAGTGAAACAAAAATGTATGTACATATATTCCAAAGATGGTGTGGAATCAAATTTCGGAGGGGAGACATTCGAGGAAAGAACTAACAAAAATATTTTCGTTCCATTTATAGGCCTCTAGAACGATCTTACGTTGAAGGGTATTTCGTAATAACTCAATTTCTCCGCAAAATCGACTGTTCCACGTCATTTTTGATAGTCGACCTTGCTCCTTCTTACATTGTTACCTCGAAAGAAGGGTAGTGTTTTAAATTGACACACCTACACATTTTGATTTTTTCTTTCTTCTATATCTGAAATATTGTGTAATTAATGAGCCTCCGAAGTATATTTGCTTAGTTAAATTAAAAGGATTGATTCCTCTGGGTCTGCCTATGCCTATAATGCCTATAATGTAATGGACACTTGTGATAATAATATCTATTAACAAATATATATATATATATGATAATTATTATAATAAAAATATTAATAAATAATCCTGAAGTTTGTTTGTTTGATTTAAAAAGGGTTAAAGAGGAAAAGTTTAAATAAAAAAGTAAATAAATCTGTACGTGTTTGCATTCAGCCTGTAATATCCCACTACTGGGCAGCTCTTCCAGACACGGTGGGGAGAACCACAAGGATAGACGTCCAAATCGAAAGAAATATTTGTACAAATAAAAATGCCTTTTCACCGAGGCCAGCGTGTTGCTGGAAGGATCCTGTTGCCTGCAAATCCGGGACCCTCCAATTAAAGCGGCTGAAGGCTCCCTGCAGGGGTTTGGTCGGTAGTGCACACCCAAGTGCTGAAGCCGACATACGGTCTAGGACTGCCTACCCGGTTTACTACTAATCCTTCACGATTTACTAAAAATACCGAGCTGAGCTCGGTCACCCAGGTACTTTTCCCTGATTTACGTAGTGCTCATTTCATCGTAAATCCTTTGACGTGTTTATAAACAAATATTTCAAAAAGTATGACTCTATTCAAATCTGCTCAGCAATTTGTATAAAGATGAAGTTATAAAATTTCAAACATTTTCAACTGTGGTTAGCCAACTTCCATGACGTCCCCAGGGTGATCGCGAGTTTTACGGCCATCGGATTGTCCTGTCGCAGGGACGCAAACGAGATTTCGTTCCATTGTTTATTTCCTTTTATCTTCGAAGTTGAAAGCGAATTCTGATAAAGAAAATCTATTTTTAGGTAATGCAAAGAGGTTTCTTATTTCAGATTAGCCAATTATCTGCGACGGTTTTTTGCGTAAAATATTCTCAACTATTATATTATTGTAGACTTGGGTATTTTTATTTTTAAAAGGTTTTATATTATTTAAACTATTTAACCTTTAAAATTATCCTTATCTTTAAAAGTAACTTAACGCATACTTTAAGTCCTCAAGTAAATTTAAGCATATTTTAAGCTGAAATTCGATCGCATCGAAACAAGGTTTTAGCTATCTTTACCCTCATATTTCTAAGAAAATATTTTCGGTAAACGATTTTTTTAATAATATTCTAATCATAAGCAAATAAACATAATAGGTTTGAAGGATTTTGTATAAGCTACTTTTGTAAAATTACTAAGGTGCGTTCGGCTAAAATCGGACATTTGATAAGACCGTACAACTCGTATTAACAGCGCAATATGGGACATATTTTTTATGTTGATAACTTTTTTTTATATCTATAAAGTTATGTCAACAGGCTTATAACGCCCATGCTTTTGTTATTCCGATTTTTATTTTTGTTAGTGATCGTTTACTTGGTACACTACTGCAGCTTACATTAAGAGAACTATTTATTTTATCTTGGTATCCCTAAAAATGTTGATAACTTAGAATTCAAGACTGTTTTCATTGCGCTCCGTTCTTCGATTTGCATTTGACGCTCTGACTGATAACGCGTCTGCTGCATGTAATTTAATAATGCAAGTCTTTGTTGGTGAGTAAGGTGACCAGAGCTCCTGGGGGGATAGGGGATTGGGTCGGCAACGCGCTTGCGATGCTTCTGGTGTTGCAGGCGTCTATAAGCTACGGTAATCGCTTACCATCAGGTGAGCCGAGCCGTACGCTTGTTTGCCGACCTAGTGACATAAAAAAAAAAAAAAAAAAAAAAAAATTTGCAAATTTGCGCATAAATTCGAACTTACCCTTGGATGTTATTATTCATATCAAACTTCATTTTAGTTTTATTTTTAGTATAAAAAAGATTTTTCGATAAATGTCGGTGATATATATTTTTATATTTTGCTATAGTATATTACTTTTGGTTATTTTATCCTAAATTAAAAGATAGTTGAAATTTTAAAATTATTTAATTACGTTTGTAATTTATTGACGCCGCGTTGGCGCAGCGGTTACAGCCATGGATTGTACCTGTTGCACTGGCAGTTGCGGGTTCGATCACCGCACATGACTACCATTGGTATTGGCCTTACAGGTGTTTGCCGTGGTCTGGGTGTTTGTGCAGTCCTTGTGGGTCTCCCCACCGTGCATCGGAGAGCACGCTAAGCCGTCGGTCCCGGTTGTTATCATGTATACCTGATAGCGATCGTTACTCACAGTAGGGAATATATTCGCCAACCCGCATTGGAGCAGCGTGGTGGATTAAGCTCTGATCCTTCTCTTACATGGGGAAAGAGGCCTATGCCCAGTATCTACGATTTTATTTTTGTGTTACCCACACATTAGGTTCCACACACATTAGGTGCCACGGTTCGCTTAAACCGAATATAAAAATCATCATATCAAAAATTTCGATCTAGCGGGTACATCGTTCCATAGCTTAAGTGGCTAGAGCGCCGACACGGTCAGTCGGAGACGCGGGTTCGAACCCCGCTAGAGCGGTCAATTTTTGATATGATATTCAAAAATGTCTATGCCCAGTAGTGGGATATTACAGGCTGAAGCGACGTGTGTAATTTATAATTTATTAATCTCTGCTCTAGAGCTAGACTAGGATCAAAAGTAAGTCAATAATATAATAAAAAAAAAAAATAAAAAGAAAAAAAAAACGTTTCCACTAAAGTATAAGACTTTCTGCCTTCACAAGCGTTCAAATTATTTCTAATTCTGTATTCAAATTAATTATTTTGTGTTAAAAAAGATTGTTTTGACGTTAAGCTTACTGAGCATAGAAACGTTAACTTATATTGATCGGTGAACATCTACAGCCACTAACAACCAGTCTGGTGCAGTTATGCGAATAGTCGCCTAAAATACCGACGGTTTGCAGGTTCGATTCCCGCCCGGGATGGATATTTTTCCATTCCAGCGTGGTGACTATGGGCAAAACACATGAGTTCACGCCATTTTTGACGCGAACTCTTGGAGGCCTATGATTGTATAGGCTGAAATGGGCGGGTAAGTGAGTGAGTCAATAGTAGTACTAAACTTCACTTCAATGCAGAAGAAACCGTGTACTCGTAGTTGTGTCCTCTTGTTGTATATATTTAGACTTCACCAACTATTCATCATGAATGCAACAGACAGCCCTCTTTGCAGGGGCTGTCTGGCTGCTGAAGAAACAGCCGCCCACGTAATCTTGGAATGCGAGGGAGTGGCCGTACACCGGGCTACCATCCTTAAGGAAATAAGGACGCTCCGAGAAGCCTGTGAACGCCCCAGGAGGCTTCTGAGCTTCTGGAAGGAGCTGGGCTGGCTGAACTAGTCAGCCCACTTTTCACGCATAATGGACCACCTTTGCATCTAAATGCGGAAAATCGAGCCCAGTACAAATACAAATACAAAAATACATATATTTAGACTTCTCTAAGTCATTCAATCTAAAAATAAATTCTTTGTATTCTTTTCAACTCTATCTACGCTAGCAAGTTTTTAAGGGACTCTTGAAGCTTTAACAAAGAGAACATTACATAACAAGCGCCTTATGTCTGTTGTGAGATAATATTAGTCTTAAAATAAACTTTTGCTATTTACATAAACAAGACGATGATAAGTTGTTGTATAACCACGTTGCTAGCTAGAAACTAGACTATGTTCTCCACAATGAAATAAAATGATGTTAAACGTTTGTATACGCTAAACAAATTTTTGCCTCGGCCAGCAATTTTATGTATGTATTCTTTCGGGTGTGGTCCTGGACACTAACGTACTACTTATTTGGACAAGGATAGTAAAGTCCGCGAATGTACCAGAATTACATTTATATTAATTGTTTATTGTGGACAGATTTACATCAAGGACGATTTGAAAGGATGTTTTAAATTAATTTTAGTTATGGAAACTTACAAAGAAACATAAAACGTTCTTATTCTCTACTTCATTATAATATTAATCGTAGCCAAAAATAATTTTTACTTTCTTCCTCGGTAAAATGATTTTTGACTAAAAAAAGTTTTTGGAATAAAAAAAAACACCTAAATCGTTGACAGTACATCGATAATATATCCAACAACGGAACTGTTATATTACGATTATATCATATAAATAAAACGGTACAAACAAAAAGCGATGTCACATAAAACAAAACTGCCCGATCGATATCTCGCTTGACAGCCCTACAAAGCCTATCTGTACTTTTTTCATACAATATCGTTCTGTCAAAGGCGGATTAAGCACACTTTGTTTACCATAAATGACATATTAATCTAAATGCAATGGTAATGTGTTTTATGTGACATATTATACAATTTATTCGATAAGTTTGTTTCGGTGAATTCGAAATTTAAACCATGAAAAATTCTTCTAGCTTAGATAGACATAGGTAGGGAAAAATTAATATTTATTCAAATACAATCACATATTTATCTTTTCGACTAGCCCGTTGGCGCAGTTTGTAGTGACCCTGCTTTCTGCTCTGAGGTTTGTGGGTTCGATTCCCACCCCGAGTCTGGGTGTAATATAAATATTTATTTATATATGTATTATTTATAAGTATGTTTATCGAAAAAAAAAATGTAGCTATATACCAGTCGGCTGTTACCTATAACACAAGCATTACGTTGCTTACTGTAGGAACAGACGACCGTGTGTATGTATTGTGGAGATATTTATTTATTTATATCAGCCCCAAGCGTAAAACAAATCCGCTATCTGCACCACTGTAACGACAGTATACTGTAAAAACTAAGAATTACAAAACAAAAAAAAAATGCCTTACGACAAAGACAATAGAGACTTACAAAATACATAAATAACTTTATTCTTCTATTCCACATATTTCCACTTAAAAATATAATCTGGAATACGTACAGTTTCCGCTTCCTCTCAGCACTTCCATAGGAACTCTGCTCTGAAAGGCCGAGTTATGATTTTATTATTAAATGCACTGAAATACAGTTCTGTAGAAAGAAATAGATTCAAAAACAAGTTTCTTTGTTGTGAATCATATGTTTTTGCTTTTATTCTGAAACAAAGTTACTTTATGTATTCACTAGCGACTTGCCTGACTTTGTATGGGTATTGTTTTACGTTATGGATAATTTGTAGTAGTGATATCTTATCTATACTTATGTCATAAAGCTGATAAATTAGTTTGTTTGGTTGTTTGCTTGAACGCGCTAATCTTGTAGGTGAAACCGCGGAGTACATCTAGTTTTAAAATGAATATATTTCGAATGAAGATGATTTTCTTCTTCTTGTTCTTCCTCTTCTTCTTCTTCTTCTTGTCCTTCTTCTTCTTATTCTTCTTCCTCTTCTTTTTCTTCTTCTAGACAGTAATATCCACTGATGAGGCCTGCCTCCACAGGTGAAAAAAACTAGATACACACTTTTTGTAATAAACATTCACGGATGTAATACATATATAAATTTGATATAATTTGACATATATAAATTGATCATATTTGCTCAAATATCCATAATGAGAAATTTCATCTATCAATTATTGACTCGCCGCTATCTGATCACAAACAAATATATGTGGAACTACTTAAGCATGGACACAATCCCTTACAACGGACATCATATGAAGCAATAAACTACATATCATTATATGAAAGTATGAAGAAAAATATACTAAATAATGAAGAGCACAACTACACTACTTTAGAATCTTATATATTGGAAAAAATAAAAACAAATAAAATAAAAAAAGTAAAAATATTAAATTTACCCCAGAAGGATTGGATTAACAGAAATATTACTAATGGAATATACAGACGAAATCATCTATGGAGGAAACTTAAAGGCAATCCTACAAACGAAACATTAAAACGTCAATTTTTAACCGAAAGAAATAACTTACACAAATTAATTAGAAACACAAAACAAGAATTTTATTATAATTCCTTTAAAAATTGTAATAATGACTCAAAAAAGCTTTGGAGTTTAATTAATACGTTAGCTAACAATAAAATTAAAAATTACTCATATCTTCCTACCTTGATTGTATCAGGTAAAACAATTAACAATGGCAATGATATATGCGAAAAATTTAATATATTTTTTTCATCAATCGGCTCTGAACTGGCTCAAAAAATACCAAAATATCATCCAAATGAATTTATTAACACTATGACTTACCTAAATGAAGAACCCGAACATATAATAACACATTTTGAACCTTGCACCATTAAAGAAGTAAAAAATATCATTAAAAGTTTAGACAAATCGTGTAGTACAGGTATCGACGGCATCAGCACAAAATCACTTATCTGCATATGTGACCTTATAGTAAAAAATTTAACAGATTGTATAAATAAATGTTTGGCTACAGGAACTTTTCCTAATAGTTTGAAAATAGCAAAAATAACTCCGATATACAAATCCGGACCAAAAACTGATCCGGGTAACTATCGTCCGATTTCTGTGCTGCCTGTGATTTCAAAAGTTTTTGAAAGTGTCATATATAGGCGCCTGATGGCACACTTGGAGAGTTTAAGTTTCCTTTCTACGCAACAATACGGTTTCCGTCAAAAATCCGGAACGGTATCAGCAGTAATTGATTTAATAACGAAAATAAATACAGAGATTGATAAAAAAAACTTTTGTCTGGGTATCTTCATCGACCTTCAGAAAGCTTTCGATACCGTTAGTCACTCCTTACTGTTAGCTAAGTTAATAAATTTAGGGTTATCCGGACCTGCTTACGACATATTTCAATCATACTTAGAAACTCGAACACAAGTTGTTAAAATCGGTACACCAAGCTACACAAGCAATCCCCAACGTTTAACCTGCGGTATTCCCCAGGGATCCGTAATAGGACCATTATTATTTCTAATTTACGTCAATAATGTAACTAATATCAATCTAACTGGACATATTACACTATATGCTGACGATACATGTCTTTTTTACTTCGGAAAGAACCTAACAGAATTGGTCAAACAAGCACAGCAAGATCTACGCCAATACAGCATTTGGTGTCAATGTAATCTACTAACAGTTAACGAAAAGAAAAGTTCTTACATGATTTTCAGTGCAAAAAATAAAAAAATACCGGACGATATATCATTACGTATTAACGACGAAATTCTTCGTAGATCACACCAAGAAAAGTACCTTGGCTTAATTTTGGACGATAAATTGACATGGCGACCCCACATAGAACACCTGAAAAGTAAACTTACACAATTCATTGGCGCGCTACGGAGGATGTCTTCTTGTATACCACCTAAAATACGATATATGCTGTACAATGCGCTTATAAAATCTAAACTTACATATTTAATAGAGGTCTGGGGCAGCGCCGCTAAAACGAATATCATGCCATTACAACGTGCACAAAATAAAGCTATTAAAGTGTTATTCCAATATCCCAAGCTAACACCTACTTCTATGTTATACAAAACCACTAAAATACTTAACCTTGAGCAAATTTACACTGTAAACATATGCATGTTAATAAAAAAATTTTTATCTGGACACATCCGCATGCAGACAGCTTTTATCAAACGCGAGTATACACACAACTTAAGAAATACACACAAACTGAAACTCATTACACCAAGAACAGGGTACGGTAAAAGAAACATTTTATATGATGGTGTCATGAGGTACAATAAACTACCAAATGAAATAAAAATATGTGAAAACCTTTCTACATACAAAAGTAAATTAAAAAAATATATACTTGAAACATAATGTGTATAAATAAACATAAAGCATAAATGAATAAACATAAAAAATAAAAAAAAAAAAAAAAATTAAATAAAAAAAAAAAAAAAATTATACTTAAAATGTAATGGATAAATAAACATAAAACACAAATGAATAAATATAACAAATAAACAAAAATATATATATACATATACAATCACAACAAAAAAATCACTCATAAACATTCACATTAATTTATCAACTACCTTCAATCAAACAAAAAGACAAACTAAACCGTGTTCACAATATGATTCATAATACTCGTAGTAAACAAATAAATAAACATGATTCTTTATTGCTACCTTTCCCTTTTTTGAGTCATTACCTATTTAAACAAATACGGTCGAACTGTTTGTTACATATTTAATAAAGTATCTATATGTACAATACTCATAAGTGAACTGTAATGTTCTTGAGAAAATAAAGTTCTTTAAACCTAAATTAATGTACATACTAAGCAAATATTCGGAACGAGTGGAACCCACAACCCCTCGAGAAGAAGGCCAGATGGCACACTGCGCCAACAGGGCTTTCTAATAAATTATATAAGTTAGCACATTAAAAAATTTCATCAAGTGCTTAACCTGGAAAACAGTAGCTTTGTAAGGAAAAGTAATAATAGTTACTTTAAGTAATTATTTTTTATTGTCTCGGTGCTACGCGTCAAAGGTAAGCTTAGTTCTAAGACTCTTAAGAAGTAATATTTCTTAGTCTCTCTAATTGCTGATACTCCGCACCCGGTCTAGCTTGAAGTGTTTTTTATCCTTATTATTTTAAAGGGAAATTATTTTACATTTATTACATACTCATTAATATTTAAATAATTATTAAATTTATCATTATAACTAAAAAAAAGATCGTATATAATCTGTATATATATAAATGAATGTTTGTCTGTAGTCCTTTATAAAATCGTAAACTATTCATTTGATCATGTCATAATCTTCAGAAAAGTGTTGTGCATGAGCCCACAAGTTTCTGAGTTGGTACGACCAAAAAAAAAAGCGTAGCAACGCGGGCAGAGTACAGCAAGTAATTATATAATTATTAAAATCACCACATTTATTTTATGGAACGAAATATCATTGAAAAAATAAAAAAATGAATGCGATAACAAAAGTACACGATTAACATGTATAAGATGATAGAAATTTATTATTTAGGGTAACCAAATTAAAATCTTAACACCGATTTAAAAAAAAAAAACCTTCTAATGGGATCTGTACGGGTTACCACACACTTAGCATAGCAATTTCCTTGCAATCTATTGGAATTACTGCTTTGAATATACCTTAGACTTCTGTACCTATATAGGTACACTTACAACTACCTCAATAAATTTTGTATTAGATCGACTATCATTGACTTTGGTCTTTAACTTCATTAACCTTACTTCACATATCGTCTCTCACTCAAGTATAAACTGTACACATTACAGTATGACTAAACTATATTATTTCGCGATTATTTGGGAAAAGGGTGGAACAACTTTTAAATAAAATCCAGAGAAAGAATCAATTTATCGATAATAACGAAATAATATTTATCATTAAAAAGAAGATATCCGCCAACCCGCAGTGGAGCAGCGTGGTGGGTTAAGCTCCAATCCTTCTCCTACATAGAGATAGAGGTCTATGCCCAGCAGTGGGATGATAAAGGCTGCGTATGCGTAAAAAAAAGATACGTACTATTAACATACGAGTATATATATTTAAAAAAAAAACTATCTGCATGAAACGGATAAATAAAACCTGAAAAAGTTTATAACAAGTGATAGTCATGTCATAATAAAATGTATGTTAATAATATAAAGTTTTTATATTCATTTAATAAATAAACCCGAATAGACATTAACAAATCTCATTATAACTGTAACAATCCAACTTGTTTGAAAGTTTGAAGTTGGTTGTAAATAAAAATTTTAAAATATTTTCTATTGTACATTTGAGGTTTAACTTAATTCTGTACAAGAATAAATTCGTAGTTAATATTTTTTTTTTATTATTCCAACTTTATTAAAATTATTCAAAAAACGGGATATCTATCATGTTTTTTATTTTCAATTTGCGGAGCTCGATATTTCGACATTACTACGAATGTCTTGCTCAGGAGACAAAGAGTCTCGTAATAATAATAATTGTGTTTGCAGGCAAACGAAGAAAAACCGACTTCAATTATATCGACAAGTAATACAACGTAGGTAGACGAAAAAATAGTCAAGTAAATACGCATTATCGAATATTACTCCAAAAGTTGTAATCAGATCTCAATGAAATTTAAATATGACTACATGATAAACATCGGCTTTCGATTAAATTAAAAATCATTAAAATCGAGGATTTTCAAGTTTCCCTCGATTTCTCTGGGATCCCATCATCAGATCCTGGTTTCCCTATCATGGCTCAAACTAGGGATATCTCCTTTCCAACAAAAAAAGAACTATCAAAATCTGTTCATAAACGACGGAGTTATTCCCATCGGATACGGTGAATCCATCGAATTCTAAGAAGCTCGTCAACCGTTAACTAATAACCATCTCGTGTTACCTTGTCCTCACACACACATATATATATATATATATATATATATATATAAATATATATAATTATATGAATAATCATCGTCAATCTATCAGACTAGATTCAGTTCACAGAGGGTAAGGTAAGAGATTTAATAACAGATTTAAAACACAAATAACATTGAAAATTCTTAAATATTCACTGAATAATCAAATATTTACAAACAAGATAAAAATTTCAAAAATAAACAAAGCAAACAATCAATTAATATACGATTGTCTACCTAATTATTACAGTTATTGTTTCCGTTTGATAACAAAAACATGATGTTATTTTAATTATACACTGCTACAGCCAATTATAACAAACGAATAAAAATATTGAAAATTTACAATAAAAGGCTGTTAAATTGTGGAATGCACTACCATCAGTAATTCGTCAGTCTCCTTCTATCTTTGTCTTTAAAAACCGCGTGAAGCATTTCTACCTCACTATGACTTAAATAGCATGTCTATGCATACTTGTTTCCACTGTTTGTACCCATCTCCCTATCGCGTACGTTTATTCATTGGCTTATATATGTGTATTTTTATGTATATGTATATATATGTGTATGTGTTTGTATATATGTATGTGTTTGTATGTATGTATTTATGTACCCGTGTTTGTGTATATGTATGAATGTGTGTATATAAATATATATAAATTTATATGATTTATTTATTGTATTTTAGTTGCATGTGTATATATGTATGTATGTTTGTAGAAATTTATATATGTATTCTGATTAAACGTTATTACTATTGCGCAAGCCCGTTACACTGCTAGCTTTTTTCTGTTGGGTAATCTGGAAGAGATCGCTATTTAGTGATAAGATCGCCCATTGCACTATATGTGTCTAGAATTAAGGTTTGCTATGTATACTATCTTTAGTTGCAATAAAGTGGTTTATTATTATTATTATTATTATAGAGCTTCACATTCAATATTAAATTACAGTCTTAAGAAATATTTGAATACAAATGGTTGAATTTTATAACGCAATATTATTTCACAATAAAATTATATTAAAAACAAAGATAAAGACTTCATCATTCATACAAAAAAAAAATCTCTTTTGAATTCAGGTCGTTTCTTCTTTCATTATAAATTCAAATTTGGAACACTTTATTTGACATTTGGTGCATTAAGAAAAAAATTTAAATATAATTTTCTACTTTTAGCAGAAAACATTTCATAGCATAAATCATTTTTTTTTAAATTATATCTCAATTAATTACTACGTTAATATATTAGTTTCATTATTTTTACGATTCTATAGCTATTTATAATGAAGTAATTTTAGCATTTAAACTAAGTGAGCCAGGTTTTTATTATGTTGTGTCTAAGAAAACAGGTTTACAAACAACAGTTGCCGACACTATCATCATTGCAGATCCTATTAGTACGTATTTAGAAACGTATTTTTCTAAAATATTTTTTTATCTGGTAAGTACATGAAGGAAGGTCGGTTTTATTGTACCTACATCCGATGCTCTAGCAGTAGAAGCAAGCTAAAAGTTCAATTTCTTAGTATAAATTAATAACCAATAGCAATATAATAAAAACAAAACTATGACAACATTAACCAAAATATCATTACTCATATCAAATATGACAGTAACACCCCACAATCAGGTGAACGTATTCGGATAATATCAACCCGAAAACACAATAGCGGCTTTCATATTGATTGACATTAAGTCTTGGATCTTGGACATATAATATGATACAAAACTGCTGTCTGATGTGACACAACGAAACTTTTAGTTTGAATCTTCTTCAAACAATTCTGTTAAATTTCTTTTTTAATTTTTTTTTTTCTTATTATAATAGAATTATTACTGGTAACATTTAATGTTTGATTTGTTGATTTTTTTTTTCACCTCTACGTTGGTTGCAAATTTTAGAAGGAGGTTTTAAAATAAAAGTTTTAATAACAATAAATTTTTTTCCTAGCCTATTCTGAGTGAATGTATTACATTGTATTTTTTCAAGGAAATTTCTTTATACAATTTTAATATAAGCCGTCTGGTTTCTGTCCTATTATTTCCCCTCACAAGATCAAACGCCGAAAACCCGTACTCCCTGTATGGGTTAAATTGCATATTTGCAATTTTATCGTCCACAAAATCCTATAAACTCTCTTTATGCCTTTTTTTATTTTGTGACGTAAAAATTTAGCTTTGTACAAAAATAGTTTCGGCTTCTATATTCATAAATACTGCCTTCGAGCTTATTACAATTCGATGTCGTAATTACTAGTTTGAACTCGTTACTTATTTTGTGTGAAGTTAATTATTTTAATTATAACGTGAATTTGTGAACTGAAATATCTAAATTTATCACAGTTTTAACTACAATTATTAGTCACCGTTATTAAGGTTTGATCGATATCCTAATAAAGGATAACCTTAAAGTGCCCTTCACCTGGCACCCGATATTAGAAACTTCGTTATTCAGACGAGATATGCGAATGAATGATTACCTTCAAAAGTCTAATTAAATAGACTGAGATTATATCGACAACACTTGTAATTGGTTTGTAAATGTATGGTACGCGGTATTTTTATTGTCTATACCTACGATAGCCTGCAAAATTGCCTATTTTTGGACAAAATTGTCGTGTCTTATTGTGAAATAGAGTTCGGACTTAATCGACGACGTTCCTTAGTGACGAACTTGTTTTTGGAAAGTTCTGGACCTTACACACATATTTATATTAAAACTAGCAGACTTCGTCGCCCGAAAATTTAGCAGTTCTAGCTTAGTTTGATCCTTGCGACCTTTGAATTAAAACCATTTACTTTGGCGCAGCTCAAGGAAACTTATCGTAAAAACAAATTATGTAATCCCAAATATACCGTATAGTAAAAATATGAAGAATCTAGGTGTTATTTTTGATCAACACCTATCATGGGAACCGCAGATTTGTGAAATCAGTCGTAAGGTTTTTGCTTCAGCTGGATCTTTTCGCAGGCTGCGTAATCTACTTCTAATTCCCACCAAAATTGCTCTTGCACATAGTCTTCTATTACCAATTCTGGACTACGCAGACACATGTTATCTTGACATTACTGAAGAGTAGATTAATAAACTTGAGCGAATCCAGAATTTATGTATACGATTCGTATTTGGACTTCGTAAATATGATCATATCTCTGAATCACGTAAAAAAAAATTTAAGTGGCTCCCAATTCGCCTTCGCAGGAATAATCATATTCTCAACTTACTTTACCCTATTCTTTTTAACCCTGTTGCACCTGCTTATCTAAAGCAACGATTTAATTTTTTTTGTGATTTCCATGAACGCAGTCTTCGTTTTAAGGATAGTTTACTTCTTGAAATTCCCTCTCACTCCTCTTCCTTTTATAGTAAATCTTTCACTGTTCAAGCTTCTCGACTTTGGAATTCTTTACCTTTGCATATTAGACGTGTACAGTCGCTTTTATTTTTAAAAAGGCTGCCAGAAAGCATTTTCTTGATAATCAACGTGAATAAAATTATATATATGTATGTATTTATGTATGTATGTATGTATGTATGTATGTATTTATGTATGTATGTATGTATGTATTTATGTATGTATGCATGTATGTGTGTATGTTTGTATGTAAATAAGTAAATATATTTAAACGTTTATGTCTCAATTTGTACACCTACACCGACATAATATCATCTGCTCGGCCCCTAGGTTACCTGGAAGAGATCGCTTTTCAGCGATAAGGCCACCCTTTGTACCTTATGATCCTCTGTTAAAATCGATATGTATTATTTCTGTTTTGGTGTACAATAAAGTGTATTGTTATATACATACGATTATAAAAAGGCACGTACTATTCAGGTACGCTCATACTATACAAAGATGTACCATTTATCATATATCACAATATCACTCACAATCGTCACTATCGTGGGTAGTGTTATCAGACGCTATGTTATGAAAATTATATATCGAGAAGATGTTCTGTAACTATCTAAAACCCCACTAAGCAACATGCTGATAGACAGTCAGTAATATAAGCTGTTCTACGGGAACAATTCCAATAAATCAAAATCACATTTCACTCGAGCCTGATGATTCCACACACGGGCAAACTTTGACAGCTGCCACAGGATATTCATTCGGTTATAAATTGTTGGGACTCATCTTGACGTCAACACACAAAACGGTAGGTTCACATGGATACACATTTGATAGCGTGAACGATGAAAATGTAGATATTAATTTGCCATATTTAAGTTTTACTAAATGTCGTTTTTTTTAAGAAATTAATTTATTTATTTTCAATCTTTATATAAATCTTCGGTAAAATGACTATTTTTTTTAATAATTTTGTTTTAATAAGTACAAAAAGCTAGTGGCAAATAGACAAATTATATAAAAAGTGGTCCTTCCGAGCCGGATTTTGTTTTAGATTTTGAAAGGAAAAACAATATGTACATATACCGCACAGCATGTAGCCGGGGGCTAAAACGAAAATTTGAGTTGGGGCGAGCTCAGGTGCGTCCTACGCCGGATTACACGTGACAAACAACATAATATACGCTGTTGTAATTAGACGTGTGGACCTTTGTGGACTGATTTTTTTTAACTCATTTCAAACTTTATTTTTATTTAAAATAGTCCCTCTCTTAGTTTCTGTGTAGATTAATGCCGAATGTCTTTTCAAAACTACTTTTTAAAATTAAGATTGGTAACATTTTATACACAGAAAGATAAAGATAATAATGCACATACCACGTATTCAGATTTAATATTTGCTTAAGCAAAACTTTGTAGAACATCTAAACCATGAAAGCGTAACCGTGGCAATAAAAAGGTGGTTGAAATCGTGAGCAACGTCTAATGTTATATAATTATGACGGTAATAAGCACTTTTATTAGCGATATCATCTTAAAGGAAATTTTTAGTACTTCTGAAATTGTACGACATTAAAGACCTTTTATTAATATTTACAATAAAATGAATCCGTTTTATTTTACAAATGTGAAAGAACATTGAGAAATATAATACTTATTTTCTGTATCATAGAAATTATTAATTTTTTTCGACATATATTTTTAATTAAAAGAAACACGCATACCTTTTCTACCACTACACAACACGATTACACACATTAGTAAATCTAGTATTATTTACGTAAAGTAAAATATATCAGACAACAAGAAACCGTACACACAAACTAAAATCCGGCAAATCTGTAAATAAAACCATTGAATATCGAATGTCTAAATAAGATAAACTACAAAAGTATATCACAAAGAAAGTGTACACATAAATCTTAGATAAATAGAATAACAAATATTTTTCCTAGGAACGCCCAAAGCCAACGGTTTCAAAACATAGTCACTCGTATACCTTTGAGACGGAGGTTCTCATTTTTCGGGTATTATTTTTTCATTTATCTACATAATATTATTCAGTCCTTGGTATGCCTTTATACATTGACTTTATTTCTACTGCAAACAATTAAACTATGAGTAGGTAAGGTAGGTAGGTTTTTTAGCAATGAATTATTGTGATTTGAGAAAATCCATCTGGATTTTATTTTTGAAGTAAAACTTACGTTTTTAGAATCGTTGTTATTTTACCGATGAAACCAAAATGCTTCACGATAAAGAAATAAATACATAAATGTATAGGAGACTGAGGTAGGGCACAGCAGGAATTTCCTGCTCAAAATATGGAGCAGCCCGACTGGGGTAGTACCTCGACCTTGCAGAAGATCACAGCAAAATAATACTGTTTTCAAGCTGTATTGTGTTCCTGTTGGTGAGTAAGGTGACCAGAGCTCCTGGGGGGATTGGGGATTGGGTCGGTAACGCGCTTGCGATGCTTCTGGTGTTGCAGGCGTCTATAAGCTACGGTAATCGCTTACCATCAGGTGAGCCGTACGCTTGTTTGCCGACCTAGTGACATAAAAAAAAGGAGAGAATGAGATAGAATACATCGCTGTTTAAAACGCGTAGTAAATCCCAACGGCCTACTTAAGTCATAGGAAGCTACGACTTTCCAGAAGTTTCACTGCTGCCGTGTTATTTAATTGTTAAAACAATTTTCATAACTGCACGTTTTATTTTTTTACAAAAATATTCTTATTTATTTTTTAAATTAACAAAATATTTGCTCGTTTTACAAATGTATGTTTTTTTTTTTGGTTTATACTTTAACGTATAAAACATAAAGTTTGGAAAACGTTGTCCTATGAAACGTAGAAAGGAGGTGTGTCGCAGGGCTTATGTCGGAGTCTGACGTATACCCACATCATTGTGAATGCCGCTCTGAGCATTGTTTGCTCAGCAATATGTGGACGCTAGACACAATCTGTTCGCACAACTGATGATAAAGCTTTAGGCTACTTTCGCGGAGCTATTTAGTGCTTTCGGACATAATACACTACCTATATTGTACTTTCCATATTCTTCTATTATACACTAGCGACCCGCCCCGGCTTCGCACGAGTGCTCTGCTGATACTAAATATACTACAGAATGTCTTTATTTATAGTGTGAAGCTTATAGCATGGTTATTAACATGATAACAACAACATTCAAATACGCGTCGTTAAATTACACGTTATTACAGAATGCGTTGAAGAAATAAAGGTTCACTGCTCGTTTCCCGTAGGTGATAGCGTGATAATATGTAGCCTATATGTTGACCCGACTTCTTTTGAATTAATGATCTTACGTTTGATTTGTAAACTTTCACCTTAACAGCTGTTAATGTGGCTATACTTACGCTACAGCCTGTAATATCCCACTACTGAGCATGGACCTCTTTCCCCACGTAGAAGCTTAATCCACCACGCTGCTCCAAAGCGGGTTAAATTGTACGGATATATTCCCTACTATGAGTAACGGTCGCTATCAGGTCTAAATGATAACAACCGTACCGATAGCTTGACGGGTTCTCCTAGGCACGATGGGGAGACCCACAAGGACTAACAACCATACCGGAAACAAATATTTGTATAAACAAAAATATCCACTAGCGGAATCGAACCCGGGACCGCCGCTGATTAGGCACCGCCGACACGGCTACTGTAACTATAAGTGCTGTATTATTTTTACATTCGAATACACCCAGACTCAGGTGGGAATCGAACCCAAAACCCCGAACCAACGCGTTGGTCGTTCGAGTTTGTTTGGTTTTCTAAATTAACTAACATAATTACAATGAACATTAGTATCAGCTAATTGCTTTGACTAATATACTAATTCGATTTCTTGTCTCAGCTGTAGGTAATTGATTTTTCCTGACGCCAGGTTAAAATAAATCTATAGCCAATTTTACAGTCATTACTAGCTCCAACGTACCAGAAGTTACTACACACAGCTCGTAAAACTATCCTAGTTTTTCAACTGCTATAAGTCTCATTGGTATAAAGTAACAAATTTACTATGGATTTTAATATGAAAATAAATTAAGACTAACAAAAATCCCATTAAAAAGAAATAGTCTATCAATTTATATGTAATGAAAACGTTATCCTTTTTAAAGCGTCAATTCCTTAAGTCTGGAGCAATTTAAACGAAAGCCAGATAGGCTATCCGCCCACCTAAAGGGTAAGGGTTCGCGGTAACCTTTTTGTACTTATCAGGTAAGCACAGGTCCAATCTGTTGAGAAGTTAAAATGTATTTCGTGTATTATTTGCTATTTTAGGATATTACCCACAACGTTCATTGTAATTATGTTCGTCAATTAAGAAAACCTGAAGCGTTCGGTTTTAATAAGTTTCGATTTTATATATTTTTTTACTATTTTGTTTTAAATTATATTTTATAATATTCACGGGCTCTTAGTTGCCCATGCCATTTGTACTACAAAAAATATTTGTTTAATTTTTGGCGTGCGTTTTTTAACAATAGTTGTAACTATAATGTTATAACTTCAGACCAGCAAATACGCATAGGTCTCTTTCCCCATGTAGGAGAAGGATAAAGATAAGAGATAAGAATTATATAATATATAAAATTATACAATACATACATTTTTTTATTTCAATTGTACATCAAATACAACAATGATACAATTTAAAAAAAAATACTCAATTAAATACTACTAAAAACAAAAACCTTTTCAGTGCAGTGTATACCTAACATTGATACAAGTAACTACATCTACCGGTACTTGGTTAAAAGAAGAAAAATTAAATTTAAACTACCAAAATAGTCCATAATAACTTTTAATATGAAACTTAGACTGTTCTATCTATCGTGTAACCGTTCGAGTAATATTATTTTCATCAAAGAATCCTCTTCTTCTATTTTCCGTATAAGGAAATTTCCTTTAGCTCCCAAGGCTTTGAAAAATGTTGTCTTGTACGTATCAGGCATACACCTCAATATAGATAGTTCTTACGGTAGCCCACAACATCGCATCATGTTTTATATTATTTTCCATATAGTTATAGATCTTATTTCTTAGACAATATGGTTCATAGTTCTACGAGCTCATTTGGGACTGGATTATGGAATTTAAGCTAATACATAATGTAACCGAGTGTTGTTTTTGTTTTATGTTCTACAAAAGAAAAAAAGAGAACAACTTTGTTTCTCTATCCGTATTTACTGTGTTACTGTGTTGTTACTACTTTTTAACCGACTTCCGAAAAAGAAGGAGGTTCTCAATGCGATTGTATTTTTTTTTATATTACATCAGAAAGTTTTACTGGATGGACCGATGATTTCGATGATTCTTTTTTTAATCGAAACTTGGTGTTTTTTTTTGCGGTCCCATTTAAATTTGATCGAGATCTAATTACTACTTTTTGAGTAATCTTTGATAACGCGTATTTACTGAACAATTTTTTCGTCTACCTACATTGTATTACTTATCGAAGTAATTGAAGTCGAATTTTTTTCATTTGCGAGCAAACACAATTATAGTTGATAGTGAATCACACCAAATCGCTATTTGAGTAGCTCATAATTTATAAATCATTTTTCAATGTAGAAAATATTTAATACGTATGTATGATAATTTAAAATGTATCAATTTAGTGAGTAGGTTACAAATAAATGTAATGTGATATATAGTATGTAGTAATTTTAGGGACCTCAAAAGTTAGACGTAACTATGCACAGAAGGATCCTGCTCGAATTCTGTAACAGCCCGACTGAGGAAGTAACTGGACCTTACAGAAGATCACAGCTAAATAATACTGCTTTCAAGCAATTTTGTGTTCCTGTGTTGAGTAATTGATGATGAGTAATGAGTGACCAGAGCTCCCAGGGGATTGGTAGGATCGATAATGCGCTTGGGATGCTTCTGATGTTGAAGGTGTCAATAAGCGACGGTAACCGCTTACCATCAGGTTAGCTGTAAACTTGTTTGTCGACCTTGTTGTATAAAAAAAGTTATCTTCCAATAAATACTTACATATTGGGTCAGTTCTACTACTAAAGTCAATCATGATCAGATATCAATAAATCTTTTTATTTGAAAAAATAAAGTATTATTATTATTATATGACTGGATGTCACTCCACCCGCTTAATATATAATAGATACATGTATTATAATAAATACTTATATAAATAATATAGTAAATTTATTATTATTATTATTATTATTACTATTACTGTTTATTTAAAACGATTATCTGATAACAATCATCACACCCACATTAAAAAATATAACTCATTTTAATGTTTTGTACACACTAAATTAAATGTTAAAAATGTTGTAAAATAAATTAAATGTTGTTGTTGTTGTGTGTTGTTAATTAAATGTTAATTGTTATAAAATCCATTGTTTTATTATTCATAACGAGTACAATATAATTTCAATACGAAACACAATAACGAAAGGGACGAATTCAATAAAACGTATCGATCTATCTCTTAATAAATATTTATATGTACATAAATATGTATGTAGCATTTAAACGCACTCCTCTCGTATAATATTATGTTGCGTGAAATTAATACGTAGATCCGCGGGTACTGCTGAATTTCGGGAAATTTCGAAATGATGACAGCTATTTGTATCGTTTTGTCGTCAGTGATGATTCGATACTGGACAGTTTTTTTTAATAAATATATATGTAATATTTTATATAATCAAATTTATTTATTTTTTACTAGCGACCCGCTCCGGCTTCGCACGGTTACAAAAACTATCAGTGTTCCTCTACTATATTATGCATGTATTATACATATAAACCTTCCTCTAGAATCGCTTTATTAACTAAAGAAAGCAGCAACAAAATCCATAGCGTAGTTTTAAATATCTAAGCATACAGACAGAGGGAAGCGACTTTTTTTTAAACTATGTAGTGATGGGTGACGTATGCGTGCTAATACTATAAAAAGAGAAGTGTCAACTTCTAAAGAACGATGTTGAGAAGAGTCTATGATTATTGCCTATCGCTATAATCGCTCTTGTATATCTAAATATATATTTAAAAAAATTGTTACTATATGCTCCCGTTTGATAATGATTATAGTGTTCTATATTATAAACGACAAATAGCAAGATACAGGCTCCTTTTCCTATTAAGTGATGGTACCATTTTTACTTCGAGAGTATTTCTGGGTTGGTAATCGTGAAATATTTTTAATGTGTTTGGGATTATCTATACTGACATGTATAAAGTAATAATAAAGCACGTATTGTTATCTATGAAAGTACGTTACCAAATAAATTAAAAGTAACAAAGTTTTTAAAAGACAAGCTTTTATTTTTGATAATTTAAATTTTATTTAAATACCGTCAACATATAAAGACATTACACAATTTATATGACATAAAAGCTTGTCGCGAGAAATAAGTACTCTCACGTACACAGTTTGGTAATTTGAAAAATGAAATCAATAAGATCATCTTAAATTCCTTGTTCATCTACATAGGTTAATCTTGCGACAATGTATTTTTATATCAAATAAAATGTGTCAGTTCCGCCTATTGTAGTCCACTGCTGGACATAGGCCTCCCCAAGTTAGCGCCAGAAAAATAAAATGTGTAATAATTATAAGTGTTTTATTGTTTAAACAAAGAATTTGACACGTTTTCGTATGTCGAACTATTTACGAAATATTTGAAATTAAACCAGTTGGTGTTACTTTTTGAAAATATTTCTTTATAGTGTTAAAAAAACAGGGGAATAATAATGATGTCTTTAAACATTACTGATAATAAACCATGTTTTATCTTTAGAATCCTATGTTTCTTTGAAATACGTTGACAGTATTTATTTGTTGTTTTGTATGTAAGATATAATTGATCCACGTTTAGAACAGTTTAAAAAAGACATTTTAAATAACAAATTAGTCATGTTCTACGATTCTATCATTGAATTAGTGATGGAGAAATATTTTTTACTGCCCCTGAACAATTTCAGAAAAAAGTTATTATTTTTAATTCCTAACTTTTTACGGATAATATAATAGTAGATATTTAACTGCTAAAAATATCATAAGTAATTGATATATGAACAGTCAACAATGAAAACTCAATTGATAATGATTTTCGTTCTAAGACTCTTTTTTTATACATCTTTGCTAAAAGCAATAAGTAGGAGCTAATTTTTATATTATGTATTTTTTAGACAACTACCCGCCCTACAAAATAACACTAGATTGAACGCAAAGAAAAACGACGAAAAGTACTGAAAGCTTCGACGAAGTTCAAATATACTTTTTTATTTTTTTATTTTATATAATATATATCTATAATATAAAAATGAGTCGCTGAATGTGTTGCTAAGCGCAAAACTCGAGAACGGTTGGACCGATTTCGCTAATTCTTTTTTTAAAATATTCCTTGAAGTACGAGGATGGTTCTTACGGAGAGAAAAATTCTAAAAAAAAAAAATTAAATTTCCTGAAAAAGTCTAAAAACAACACTTTTCTATACTCCCATACAAAAGATTTGTGATAATACTTAAAAGTCAATTTGAACTTTAATACCATACGATAAAGTTTGTGTTAGGCGATACGAAGTTCGCCGGGTCAGCTAGTTATATTATATAAAACAAAGACACATGTCAATAAACATTTTTTAAAAGTGATAAGCAAAATTATTATTATACATATATCTATATATATATATATATATATATATATATATATGTTTAACTTTGCTACATGAAAACAAATACACTAAAAACAATACAAATTACGCTACAGAACATTAAAGCGTGACTTCGAACTAATTAAATAACATCGAAGAATAGGTACGCAATTTCGTTAGTGCAAAAAAAATTTTGGTATACCCTTAAAAAAACTCTTCAAACTCAACGTGACCTCAACTTCAACCTTTCTTCGATAATAATCCACAGTGCGACTCCAAAATAAGCTTACAGTCAAATAATATTTATTAATAATACAGATTATTTCGCGTTAATCTCATACGCAAACAGAGTCACAGACACAAGCCTCTTATGAAATAAACCAAGACATTTTGTAAAATAGAAGACAAAGGATGTCTCTATTACTCTTGTATTTACCCGCGCGTAGCTTTTCAATTATTTTCCTACATTGTGTGCACAATGATCCCACTATGGCCCTTATACCCGGATTTTTATTGTCCCCTAGATAAAGCCCGGGCAAGGGTAACGCAAAATTGACTATTATGGTACTTATATGCTTAGGCTAGTTATAACGACGAATAAGTGCTTCGATTTTGACGTTAAACTATCTATCTATTGTTTATGTAATAGTGGTTTAGGTAAAACTTGTAAATAGATTACCAAAAAGATATAATATCGAATAGTCTCGTCCTCTTTTTGTATATAACTAGGTTGGCAAACAAGCGTACAACTCACCTGATCATTTATAGTAGTCATTTATAGTACGATTATAGTAGCTCATAGACGCCTGCAACACTACAAGTATCGCGAGAGCGTTTCTGACCCTATCCCCCCTGTATTTTTAAATCTGCAATAAATCATTATATGTACAAATAAATATTCGCAATATGAGTGTCTTTGACAACTATGAGTATCATTTCAGTAGATAAGACTCGGTGATAAATTAATTAATAATTAAAATATTTGAATTTTTTTATTAATAAATAAATAAAACTATGAATACTGTTAAGTATAATATACCCATCAATGACACAAATCCAGACAAACAATTATACGGCCTATTTAAATAGTTATTTGTCACGTTCGGGGCTTAAGCTCGGTACTGATAGCACACTATAGGCACAGTCCACACAGTTGCCTAACGAAGCCTAGACAGGGCAATCGTGTGGAGAGGTGAGACGAAAGTACGCGTTCGTAAGAACTTGAATAAATTACTATTTAATAATATTTTATTTTAATTATATAATAAAAATAAAAAACTGTGACAATCCTTAGCGCTGCGAAGTACATGCGGTAAATTGTCGTCAAATATCAAAGGCAGGACCACTGTATTATCACACTGTGCTGTATTTGTGAATAATATACCAACGCAGCGTCGAAATAACTTTTAACGTTATTGTTGGAGGTTACTATGGAAAAAAATATGGGAAGTAAATTGTGCGAGACATATCTGATCTGAAACTAGATCTCGTGTGAGAAGGAAGAGGTTTCTCAATTCGACCGTATATATATTATGCGTTAATAACTTCGTCGTTTATGAACCGATTTTGCTGATTCTTTTTTTGTTAGAAAGGGGATATCCTAAGATATCTTAAGGGTAGTACTATGATAAGGAAACCAGGATCTGATTATGATATCTTAGAGAAATCGAGGGGAATCTTCGAAAATTATAGTGACGACTAGTTCGTATATTATTTTTTTCCGTCGACTTACGTTGTATTACTTGACTATGTAATTGAATTCGTTTTTTTTCGTTGGCTAGCAAACACAATTATCTTATATAAGTGTAATCGTTCTTAACGCATACTTTTGTTTCACAATAATGTTATTAAAATGTGTTATCATCAGTAACATGATATTAAACTAATTTAAATATTTTAATACTATACAAGTTTGTCATATTTGCATCGCTCAAACAATTTAATTGGTTATGAGTCGCAATATTGTTTATGGTAGCCATGTCTATCATTATTTATATTTTTTATTTATTATTTTTAGTTGAAGTACAAAAAGCTAAAGGTTTTTGTGATACGATTTCTGTATCAATTGCAATATTGGAATTTTATTATGGTACTTTTACTATATTCATTAATTATCATAATTGTTAGAATCAAAATCAATTGAAATGTAATTTTTACAAAAATGTCATCCTTAACGTGGCGGCTGTTAGATGTGAACACGAATACGAAATTTATCCAGAAAATGACAGTTTATTTAATATAAACATATTTTATTTATATAAAAAAAACAATCAAAAATTTATTTAAAATCGCAACTAAATTATTATTATTAAGTATAGTATAGCGCATGATATAGCGTGGCAATGCGTCGCCACGGCCTGTATCGCCACGCCAACAATTGGGTTTACCCTCGCCTATAGATGTTTCACATCAAAAATGAGTTAAAAGTACTTCTGAAGCCAACTTGAATAAACTTTGATTATTATTTTGATGACTGGCATTCATACCTTTGACTCCAAAGTTTTGTTTTGATTCTCATCTATAGTCTAGTTATTTTATTTTTTTTTTTTTTATTAATAATTTTTACATCCACGGGCTCAAAATGCCCATGCCTTTTGTTAAGCATGCATTGTAATTATATTAATACCACGGGCGATTTGTCATACAAACTACAGATCGACAGTCCTGTGACTGCCTAGTAAAACTAGGACGTGGTCCCACGCTGACGGTCTAGTTATAGTATTATTGATATTATTACATTATATTTAACAAAAAAAAAAAAAAAATAATTAGTATATCAGCCGGTGGTTACATATAACACCAATTTTAAGTTTCTTAGGAACAGACGACTGTATGAATACGATTAAGAATTATTTAACAGAAATATAACAGACAAACTAAAAGTGAAATCTTAGCAACACAGTTCCGCTGGCACCATTTGGGAACGAAATTAAAACCGAAAAAACAGCACTTCGGGAAATTATTCTATTTTGTCCCAGTGAAGTATCGCATAATAAGATGGAACTACTTCAAAATGTTCCTTCTTTCACGATTACTCGCGAAAGAAATCAATGGATCAGAAAACGAATTGCGAGACATTCTAAATGTACTGAGTATGTATATTGTAGGAAAAAATACAATTGGAGTAACATATTAATGAGTTGAAATGTTTTAAAAATGGAAGGCAATGTCTGCTGAAAAATACGATGGAATGTTATTTAAATATGAATATGTACTTTGTACAAAATCATTTTTATTACTTGTAATAACATGATAAATACACATAAAATAATTGTGTTTGCTCGCAAACGAAAAAAAAACCGACTTCAATTACATCGACGAGTAATACAACGTAGATCGACGCAAAAATAGTCAAGTAACTACGCGTTATCAAAGATTACTCAAAAAGTAGTAATCAGATCTCAATAAAATTTATATGTGACCATATAACAAACATCAGCTATCGATTAAATTAAAAATTATCAAAATCGGTACACCCAGTAAAAAGTTATTGCGGATTTTCAAGAGTTTTCCGCGATTTCTCTGGGATCCCATCATCAGATCCTGTACCTCTACCATGAGTTTTTGTTACAAGCGCACATGACATAGCTACAGTAGTAAACGTAGAAACGCAACAGGAATAGTTATCTATACCATACCTATTATGAGTTATTCTAAATTTTACTATACAGTCTATCGAGCACTCGATAAGACTTATAGTTTCAAATGCGTTATATTGGTATTAGTTACTAATATCTTCATCTCTTTCTTCCGTATAGAAAAAAGAAAGAGTAAACATGATGACATTCGAATGAAGTGAAGTCTAAACGAAGTTTAAAATAATCCGACAAAATGCAAAGCAGCATATTACAGTGAATTCATGCGAGCTCAAGAACTTTTAAATTTTTTCAAGTTATTCCGTCAGTTTAAATGTCTAAATAACTTTAGTTGTTGTCAAACACTTGTGAAACAATTATATTGTTTAGGTAATTGTTATACAATAATCCTAAAACAACAAAATATAAAAAATGAGAACTAGCGCTTGCCAGTTCGAACTTATGGTGGATTATATGGAAAAGTAAGTGTACATCTAAGTGTTATGGTTATTTATCTCTTTCTTTATTCACGTAAATCGCGATCATAATTTTAGTCACATAAATTGTGTTTTACGAACGGGGATGCATTTCACTTTGGAAGCCTTTTTTGCTGCTGTCTTTCGTCTTCTAATGTAGCTGCTTCTAACATTTCCGTAGCAATATATGTTCTACCAAACATAGCGCATAATAAATAGTATATAAACTTAATAATTATAAACTTCTCGCACGATTTTTTCAAGTGAGTGATGCAACTATAATAGTAACGCTAAACAGGGTGACATCTGTCAAATATGTTACTCATGGTAGCGAATTGTATGAAAATATCGGCGCTCTAGAATGACATTTACGAATGTAGTTAACTTAACTGTCCTGAGAAAACTTATGGTACCAAATATAGTAATGATAGTATCCGGTAGAGGCGCTGCTCAACTTGCCATACAAATTTTCTACTACACTCGCTAACGTGTATCGTCTCTGGAAACTCATGGTAGACCCACTGGTTTCCTTATCATGGTACTAAATTTGAGATATCCTCTTTCCAACAAAAAAAGAATTATCAAAATCACTACATCCAGTAGAAAGTTATGCGGTATAATACAATGTAATGCCGACGAAAAAAGCGTCAAGTAAAAACGCATTATTAGATATAACTCGAAAAGTAGTTGTTAGATCTCAAATAAATTTAAATGGGACCAATTGGCACACACCACCTTTCTATTAAAATAAAATTTGTCGAAATCGGTTCACACGATCAAAAGTTCTGATATAACGTATATAAAAAAAAAATACAGTCGAATTGAGAACCTCCTCCTTTTTGGAAGTCGGTTAATAACATATTACATACATATAAAATAACATATTTTATTTTTAACTGATTTAAATAAAGACGATATTCTAAATTCGATTTCGATATTTAATATCAATTTATTTAAGGAAAGTTTTAGAAAACAATCTTTGATTGATTACCGAACGTACATCCGGGACGATGGCGTTTGCAACAGTACCGAAGTATAGGGAATTCAAAATAGCTCACAAAAACGTAGTTTACGTAGAGTTTTACATATAAACTAGCTGACCCCGCAAACGTTTCTTTGTCATATATGTTATTAACCCGCTTAATTTGCCCCCCTCTTATAACTTAGGGGTATGAAAAATAGATATTGGCCGATTCTCAGACTTACCCGATATGTCCACAAAATTTTATTAAAATCGGTCGAGCCGTTTCGGAGGAGTTCAATGTTTAACACCATGACATGGACAATAAAACTTATAAATAAAATTTTCCCGACTAAGCTACTTTGTGATATGTTAGGTCGTGATATTTTTAGCTACACGACTAATTAAAAGGATAACTAACGCTTTTTCCACGATCCACAATCAAAAATAATAGCATTTGACAGCGGTATGACGTAAAAAATGAAACAATTTGTATGACACGAATTTGTTTCGGTTGTTTTTCACGTTGCGTTATTTTTATAAATACTGGAACTGGTGTGTATTTGAAAGTTTAGTTTTTAAAGAGATATAGATTGTAATAAATATTTAAATTCAAATAACGAATGTGAAGAATAATTACAATTTTAATATAAATTAACTAATAATAAATTAATTTCTACTAAGCGATTTAGAAAAAGTAGGAAATAATGTCTTATAAAAATTTATCGAGTATACTTAATTTGATATACCTATATATTTTTAAATAAAGCTGACGCTTACCTTGTAGTCAGTCTCATTTGAATTTAATCGGGATCTGAGTACTTTTTCAGATATCCCGAGTAATGTGTTATTAAATAATATATTTTTTTTCGAAGTTGTATTATTTGTCATTGTGGTTTTTTTTTTGTCGTTGAGACTCAACGTACACTTGTCTATGAGCCAACGCAATTTTTAAAGTTTATCTAATTATTTTACAACGAGAACAGTTTAATGCAATAAATTTATTCGCTTCAAAACGAAATCTGTGTCTAGTTTCAAAGCTTTTACAGCGGAATAAACATTTTAACATAACATGGGATAAACTATAAGAACAAAGGCAAAACTAAAAGGCTCGCTTTCTGAAAGTTCCCGAATAGTTCGGACGCAATCGGCTGCTTCAGCATCGAGCCAATTTATTCACGTTTCACGAATTCCAGCGCCAATAAATTGTTTTGCGGCATATCGGGATGGTGATCTCGATTGAAATTGTTGTACAGGTGCTCAAACTTATCTGATTTAATGGGACAAACTATAAATAAATGATATGTGAATATTATATTCGTGTAAAGTTTCAAGAATATTGGATACCTGTTTTGAACTAAAATAATTGGTTCCACCCCATTACATTCATAAATTTCAACTGAATAGTCACAGAATTAATTTTATTCTAGGCAGAATATTCGAGGAGGATGAAAATGATTTAAACACGAACCTCAAATTACCGCTTGATGCGCATGAAACATTAGCTGCGTAACAAATTTGAAATTTAAAATCAATTTAGTGAACTTCAAGTGTTTAAATAATGAATAAAACATAAAAAAAAAGTGTCAGTAACAATGTCAATAAGCTTTAATTTAGTGCAAAGTTAAAAATAAGGATGTTATAATACTGAATTTAAAATAAGCGAAGCATTGCTTTTTTATTTAGATCCCGATAACCCACTGATGTTTACTTGTATTAAATAATGCCCTAAGTAACTTTTAACTATATAAAATAGCTAAGTGATTTGAAGTCTTTTGATTTTGTTATATTCTTGAAATTAATATGATGTCACAGAACAGTTATTGTCACTACTACTAAAATGACAAATTATAACATATCCAAAACGATATCCATGTGATAGATTTTTATCTATTCGTAGTATAGTTTTGTAATATTTAGTTTCACAATATGTTGTTACTTAACACACAAACAATAAACAAGTGTATACATCATCTGGCCATGAATACTGTTACAATTAAAATAAAATGAAATATTACATTTGAATTTGGAATCTGTCATTTTTATATTATTGTTCATCGTGTTTACTCATTTTCGCGCCTATACATTTTAAAATATTTTGTGATATGAAATTGGAGTGGGGTGATTACCATATAGAACCGAATTAGATAGAACAAATATAAGATAAAGAACCGAATCGCTGTGATTGCATTACACAAAGCACGCTACGCTACGTATTAGTCGAATGTTTGTGTATCGGGCTATTAATATGTACAATGAAACCTCCTCTGTTTGTGTCAGAAATAGGCTTCAGGGAAAGCAGTAAGGGAAAGAATTCTTAGAAATCCTGTCCGAAAGCTAAAGATTTTATATATGTATGTATTTATGTTTATGTTCGATATTACATTTTTTGCGTCTCTTTCCGCACTAACAATTCTAGTTCGCTGCCATAGGGCCTGGAAGAAGTCGCTGCGTTAGCAATAAGGCCGGTTGTTGCGACTTATGCAACATGATTATTACGTATATAATATTACTTACGTATATCGTTACTTTTTTCAAAAAGTTGCATTTTGTGCTTGTGTTCAAAAATATTTAAATAAATAAAATAATAAAAATAAAATGAGATATTTGTTACAATTGGGTTTTTTAGTAGGTTTAGGGTAAGCAAATTGCTCTCGCCGGCCTTTCTATAAAAATTTACATTGGTACCTTCTTACATGTTAAAATACTTAACTGCTAACTAACAACTTGCGATAACCTAATGAATAGATATCAAAATTGTCCTTTTATAACTGACTTCAAATAACGAGAGGATGTTCACAATTCAACTGTATTTTTTTTATGTATCAGAACTTTTGACTGGGCGGACCGATTTCAATATTAGTTTTTTAATCAAAAGCTAATACTTGTCTTGCGGTCCCATTTAAATTTGATCGAGACCCGATGACTACTTTTTAAGTAATCTTTCATAACGCGTGTTTACTTGAGTATTTTTTTTTCTGCCTACATTATGTTATTTCTCGATGTAATTGAAGTCGGTTTTTTTTCATGCGCTAGCAAACACAACTATTAGTATTGAATAATGATTCATTATGTAACTTTTCTCATATTGTACTGTATAATTAAGGTACAACACATACTTCGACAGACCTAACTTAAAAAAAAATTGACTTGAAATTAGTTTTTCATGTAGAGTTAACGCTTATAACGAGTAAATAAACTAAAGTGTAGCGTGTCGAATGAATTAGTCGATAAATTTCAACACACAGGAACTCATGTTTCTGCGTTAATCTAGTTTTAGTACTTAATTTAAACTACGATAGTTTGCGAGACTAATTTCTAGAAATTCGAATTCACACTCAAACGATTTTTAAATAATGTTTTAATTTAAAATTCATATCGAATAGAAATGTATTTGCAGGAGCGAAACATTTTAAAAGATATTTAAAATATCTTCGAAAATCTTTTTTATAACAAATAATATTTTTACAAGATTGTAGTTTTTATAATAAATAAATTACGTGAAGAGAATTTTTTTATACAGAAAATATTTACAAAATATAAATTTGAAATTTAAACATTCGTAAAACAGCCGAATTTCTCGAAGCTTTCAAAACGCTTCACGCATACTTTTAGCTGAGATTTCAAATGAACTAAAGTGGTCCGGGTAACTGGTCCGGGTAAAACCGTGAGTATATCCGGGTTCATACGAATTTGCATTCAGTCTTTGTGCACAATCCCTTACCCGCATCTGCCTCGTATTGACATATGAATTAGAATGTTTGCCATAGGAACTTCTATTTATTTAAGTAAGCTACAATTAAGGGTAAATAGTGGATGGATTAGAGGAAAATTTGGTTGTTCCGTGGAACTATTTATTTTGTTCTCTTAGTATTGTTTAGATGATAATGGTATGGTAATATGAATCCAAAATTCTGTTGAAAAATCCTTTGATACAGGAAAGGAGGTCTAATTTTATTTGACGAATACAACAACGAAAGAGATTATATCCGTTGGTAGTTAAGTTTTGGTGATCGGTGAAATAATTCAAGAAAACAAAACATACTGTACTAAAATTTAAAAAAAATTGCAATAAAAAGATTTTTAATAATTGAAATAAATATAATTAAAATATCTTTTGGATAGAATAGCTTTTGTGACGTCTAAATAATACGAGTAGCTCAGCGAAATCTAAGGCTTAAATTGGATTCTGGCTTATTATTATTTTTTCGTCTTAAAACACACAAGACAAGTTAATGTCAAAGGTAACACCCGTATTTGATGTCTTCTTAAAATATAAATTCATAGATTTGCCTGTCTAATCATAATTTTTTTTACATGTGATATACATCCACCGGCTTATGAACCCATGTCCTTTTTTATTCTAAAAACATGCAGTTTTTATTTTAATTTTTTTCTATTTCAAGGTAGGCGTTACAGTCTAATCATAATTATTTTACATATAATTTAAATTTTATCTATAGTAACATAGCTGCCTTCGTCTATTCAGTGGGTTCAGTAATATAAAATGAAGGCTAGATTATTTAAAATTATAAAACACAGTAATTTATTGTATTTGTAAAGAGGGAGATTAAATTCGTCTTTTTTTTTTGTTACCTCATAATTTTCACTGGGTGTACTGATTTTAATGATTCCTAGTTTAATCGAAATTTAGTGCTTGTCGTGTGGTATCACTTAAATTTAATCACGATCTGATGATTACTTTTTGAGTAATCTTTGATAACGCGTATTTACTTGACTAGTTTTAAAGTCAATCGCGATCTGATAATTACTTTTTGAGTAATCATTGATAGCGCGTATTTACTTGACTAGTTTTTCGTATATCTGCGTTGTATTATTTGTTGATGTCATTTTACTGAAGTCAGCTTATTTTTTGTTTGAAAACAAGCATAATTCTATTAATATAGATCATACACGATAGTGAACTAGAGTTAAATGGCCTGTAAACTTCTCATTGCTGGGTAAAGGCCTTCTCTTCATAGAGGTGAAGTGATAGAGCCTTAATTATTACGATGTTCTATTGTATCTTCATGGATAATTTTCCTACTTATAAGTAACATTTTTTTAATCTAACGCAGGATATTACAAACATGCAATACAAATACAATCGTCCAGACCATGATTAACGTATGTAAAGTCTGTATAAATAGTTGACATAAGCTTTACCTACAATTAAAGACGAATAACAAAACATCAACGTGCTGAGTTCAGTGCTCCAATCGCTCAGAAATATTATCGACGATAAAGTAGATGTGTTGGATAGTGTTTTATAATATATTTTATAACATGTTATATAATATGAACTCACCTTTAGATGGATACTTAAGATACGGCGTTATTGTACAGAGGTAGTCCCCGGAAATTCATTCACAGCGTAACGACCTTGATGATATAAGTACCGTGATTTATTATAGGAATATGAAACTCGAGTAGGCCCTCTGTGGTTTTAACGCGTATCCAGCGATTTTAATAATGGCTCTAATAATTCAGCACTAAGAGATTTCGTGTATTATTATCCTTTTTAGTTGATATCATATTATAAAGATAAAATTTGATATAGAGTTATGACAAAATGGAATAACTATTTTTCATAAAATATTATAAAGCTTATTAAAGCCCTGTTTAAATGCACTAATCAGGAACTACTTCAATTGTAACGAATTGAAACGTTGTTTTTGCTTTAAATAGCCTATCTATTAAGGAAGGCTATAGGCAATTTTTTTCCTTAAATTAATGCGTGTGAAACCGTGGACTACAGCTAGTGTTTTATAAAATATTATACTGTCTGGTTCAGTTTTAATCTCTATGTATTCTAATATAAGAAAATCATAACCATGAATTCAAGACGAATCAGCCTGTAACATCCTACTGCTGGCCATAGGCCTCTTTCTCCATATAGGATAAGGATTGGAGCTTAATTCACCACGCTGACGAGACAAGATGGGGAGACCGATATTTGTACTATTTGTGTGAAATAAAACCAAGAAAATTTTAAGGCATGTAAAACATGTTTATAGTTATAAGAAATTGAGCAAAATCGTATTTAAAAGGTATAAACAAATTTATAATTAAATAATGGACAATAAAATACATACATACACCATACATTCATTAACACATACACACAAAATATACGTATTCATATATACATGCTTAATACTTAACAAGTCAACAAAAATTATCAAAACACAAGTTAATTATTCAAATAATAATACTTAGCTAGATTTTGGTTAGAAAAGCCTTCACCTTTACAAAAGGAAATTAAAATATACAAATATTTAAACACCTAATTAGGAAAGCAAATGCAATTACACCCCTTTGGTGCTAACGTGTAGATATCCTCAGCCTAGATATCATAGCGAGATAATCCCCGCTCGAAACGGGAACAAAAGCCCTGAATGATACTACACGGGAGAAGATACGGGTATATATATATTTATATTTTTACACGACCCAAAGCCCGTTGACCCAGTTGACAGAATACGAAGACTTAGTCGAGAAAGAGGTCGTAAGGTATTTTTTTTTTGGTTTCCCTTTCCAATAGTATTTCTATATCCTAATAACAAAAGAGTCGTGACAGATTTTTTCATCGGATTCAGCATCTTTATGAGTGTGTGAACCCAAGTAAAAGCCGACGAAAATGGAAGTGGCTAAAGTTAGGCCAGGGTTCTTTACCGCGCATTTCTTTATCATACATGTTTATTACGATCGAACTAGAAACGTACCTCTAAGAGGTAATAGATTTAATTCATTTAATATACTATTTTTAACTTCATCTGATATTTTTTTTAATAAAATTCTTGTTATTGCAGTAATAAAAAAAAATGTATAATTATGTACAGTCGCTTAAAAACACACTTAACAACTGTGAAGTTTTATGACTCGGTTGGCACCTTTTGAGTGCAGAACCCTAAATAATGAGACAATAATTCTCTAGCTATTCTAAAAACTAAGACCACTTACCGTCCGTCAATATCCGTCAATAGAGAACCTAAATATAGTATTACATTTTTTGGGTTACCTACTTTGTCAAAATAATATGGAATCGTGGCAATGGTGCGTCTTAAAACTACAAACAAAAATTGTTCATTATTTCATTATTCATGACTAGCCCGTTGGGGCAGTTTGTGGCCCTGCTTTCTCTTCCGCATGTTGCGGGTTCGATTCCCGCCTAAGCCTGGGTGTAATATTTGTATTTATATATTTATATGTGTATTATTTGTATGTATATTAAAAAAATAGTTCTAACAGTCGGATGTTACCTGTAACACAAGCATTAAGTTGCTTATTATAGGAACAGACGACGGTGTGTGTGTGTTATAAGATATTTATTTATTATTAATTTTTAACCTGATAAAAAAGGAAATTATGAAAAATAATATTTATTTAGGTAAAGGAAAATAGCTTCAGAATCCTTAACTTTTTGAAACATTCCGTGATATGACACGTTGTCTCGGCCCGCATAAAAATAGTTTGGTAAAAATAGTTTGGACATCTGAAAGTATGACAAAATTGTTTATTTCATTTATATAGACAAATGCTATACTTTTGAAACCTTCAAAGTAATTTACTTGTAAATTATTCCAGATAAAAATAAAAATAAAAACATTTATTTAAGCCTATGACCGACAGTGAGACGTTACAGGCTAAATCAAGTAAGGTTAGTAGTATATTATGATTTTTTTTTATTCGGCTCTAAATACCCATGCCTTTCGTTAAAAATGCAATATAATACCATAGGTGATTTATCATTAGAACTACAAATCGACAGTCCTGTGACTGTCTAGTAAAGCATATAGTTCGACGTTGACGGGTTTTTTTTTAAATGTATACATACACTCACACTCACTACAGTAGTATATGAATTTAACATTGATAACTATTGGCATTCAGCAAAGATTTAGAAGTAGTGTTTTTAAAATGTTTAACCCAACTTTACATAAATATTACGTATTTTAACTAATGCTAGAAAGCGAGCATACATTTTTATTTTTCAGAGTCTATAGTTATTATAGTTATTTAGTATATAATGTTTAAAAGGAAGGTGAAAAATTAATAAAAGCATAAGTTTTTACAAATCATAGCAATGACTTAGAATAGTATAGTAAATTCGTATTCCCGAGTTCGTACTCGGGAAACAAAGCGCGCTTACTGTTATAGTTTTAAATATCTGATGACATGCTTTTCATCCTAATCAACAACATTAATTTATTATTATTAATTTATTAATATCTACACAATACACACACGGTTGTTTGTTCCTAAAGTAAGCAACTTAATGCTTGTGTTATAGGTAACAGCCGACTGGTACAGCTACATTTTTTTTTATAAACATACTTATAAATAATACATATAGGTATAAATATATAAATAAATATATACAATACACCCAGACTCAGGGTGGGAATCGAACCCACAACCCCCGGAGCAGAAAGCAGGGTCACTACAAACTGCGCCAACGGGCTACTCAATATGTTTTGTAACCGTGTAAAGTCATGTAGCTTGTATATAGGAACTTTTCAAAGCCCAATGATTCAGTGGACAATGATAAAAGTAAATCCAATCAATAATCAACAATATTAATTTCATTAAACACCTAAGTTATTCTGTATAAAAAAAGTAATTGCCATCTAAACTTCCTTAGTACACATAATAATTAACACGATTTAACGTGATAAAGGGTTATCAGAATTTAATAAAAAATAAGCTTTATCAACTATTAGACCAAATTATGCTATACTAAGCGTTTGTAACTTAATCGCTACCTAAATGTGCAGGGTAATCTCTTATACTTGGTCAAAGTGTTTCAGTAATAGGAAAGCGGGTAACTTGTTAACCTTCCCTTGCGGATTGTTAAATGAATGCCATGACTGAGGATTTTCCCCTCAGGTTACTATGCATATCTCTTTCACCTAGATTTTCTTTATACATTAAGTAGCTTTAAAAGCCTGGATTAAATGTAGAACTAACAAAGGAACGAGTAAATCCACACTTTGATGTATGTTATCTTTTTTTTTGTGCTATATTTTTAGAATTTGCTCCTGTATCGGTTACTCGAAAATACACACCATATACAAGCGCAAACGCCCCAGACCAATGCAAAGATCTGTATGTCCAATACAATGTGACACATGTGTACTAACGCGTCGTCGACGCTTTTGATTCAAAATTGGACCAATAAAAGTAGATATTTGATAGATATTATTACCCATGACCCGTCGGCTAAGAAAGTGGTGTACCACCCTAAGGTTGGATGCCGCTTGCAGATTCATAGGTGATAAAGATTAGTTTCGCTTGCAGATCGATCTGACAACTTCTATTGCCGTCTTTTTATTTGTTCTGATTGTCGGTAACGATATTATTTATACCTAATAGAGATTAAAATGTTATTATAATAATGACGTGTGAATACTTATCAATTAGGTTTACGTCATTATTATATCTCTCTTTCAGTAATATCTGTCAATAACGAACCTTGTTGTAATTTTCGATGACCAGTAAACTAAATCAAAACTGGTACACCACTTTCTTGGCCATCCGACCGACAACTAATGAACTGATTAACCCGTTGGCGCAATTTTTGCAGGCTGCGGGCTCGATTCCCACCTGAATCTGGGTGTAATATGTGTATTTATATATTTATATATGTATTATTTCTATGTATATTTACCAAATAAATATTTATCTGTGACAGTCGGCTGTTACCTGTAACACAAGCATTAAGTTGAAAGTAAGGAAAAATAATATTTATCATATATAGGAACAGACGACCGTGTGTGTATGTTATAAGATATTTATATTTATAATAATAATAAACAGCTTTATTGTACACAATAACATAGATCTATATATGAAGATTAATAGATATTAAAATATACTCTATACGAACAAAATAATTACTAGCATAAAGGCTTGTTTTAGATTTTTATGAATGTATAAAAGAAAAAAATTTTATACTCATAGATTTGATTGACATTCCTACACAACACCAATAACAAAATAAAGAATACCCAAAAACGAGAAGAATGAATATAACAAAAATTGAAAAAAAAAGAAAGTAAATGAAAGCTAAATACTAAGTAGATTTTGTAGTAGAATAAAGTGACCTCATGAAAGACCAAGTAAAAAAAAATACATAACATTCACACACTACAAACTACCACACACTACACTTTTGACTAAATTGAAATATTCTCTTGTTCTTTTCCCTTCACAAATTCAATAACGAGATAGGCGCGGAAGCCCATAATATACTTGCGATACAAAATCTACATAATACCATCGATCAATGCTGACCGCTTTCCGGATTTTGTACGCAGCAATAAATATGGGTAACGGTCACGTTGTACCATTGCTAGATGGATGGGTTTCGTGTGTGCGGAATAAAGATATATCATGTTGATTGTGTGCGAATTATTTGGATGCGGCATCCGATAATCGCTCTTATGAGATATGGTTATAGCTGCAGCTGAGTTGCCTTTGGGTTGATTTGTTGCTATCCGTTTTTTTTTTTTGGATTAAATTATTTCCTTTCAATATCAAGTTTAACCTTTTATTTTTTATTACCTCGTTTGGAATATATTGGTGTAAAAAATGTACGTTGGAAATTTTATTAGAAAAATCAAATACCCACTGATAATGTAATACAGGACAAAATTTTAAATATTACGATTGACCATAAAATATCTGGTCTTGAAACACTATTGACCAATTACTAACTATAACTTGATATGAATTAATAAAAAAATATCTAAGAGCAAAACTCAAAAACGGATGGACCATTTGGGCTATTTTATTTATTTGAATTCAAAAAAGGAGAAGGTTCCTCAGAACTTTTGTACTAGGCTGACCAATTTTGTTGATTCTTTTTTAACCGAAAGGCTTGTCATGTGATCCCATTTCAATTTGGTCCAGATCTGATTAGTAATATATCATCTCATAACTTTTTAATGGATATATCGGTTTTGATTATTATTATTTTTTTAATCATAAGCTGGTGCTTGTTGTGTGTTCTCTTTTCAATTTTATTGAGATCTGATTAAAAAAACAAATAAACGCTTCACTCTCAACGGGCCCCAGTAGGTCCGGAAACACACACAATACACAATCACAAGCACCCAGACCACGATAAACATCGATATGGCCAATACAAATATCTGTCGTGAGCGGGGATCGAATCCGCGACCGCCAGCGCAACAATCAGTACTGTGACCGCTGCGCCAACGCGTCGTCGAAAATGTATCACTTTTTGAAGTGATTGAAGTTTTTTTCATCTTATCTTTTATCTGGGGGTCATCGACCGGAGGCTGCGCATAGTTCCCACCGTCAATCGTGCGGTGAGCCATGCGGCAGCAGCCCGGTCGAAACTTCACTCCGTCTGGACATCGAGACTGCCCTCAGAACCAAGCTGATGGTCTACGGTGCCTACGTCCGCTCGCGCCTGACGTATGCGGCCCCGGCCTGGTACGCTCTCTGCTCGGCGCACCAGGCCAGAAGATTGCAAGTCCAGCAGAACCACTGCCTGCGCCTGATCGCAGGAGCTCCGTGGTACGTCAAGAATGACGTACTCCATCGAGACACCAGGATGCCTACCGTGGAGGAGTACGTGCGCCGACTGGCGCGCGCCATGTTTGCTTGCGCGGACAAAGGCGCGTGCGTATACCTCCACGGGATTGCCCCCTTACATGCGAGACCGCCAGAAGGGCGTCCTCTACCACGCGAGCTCCTGCAACCACCGCCAAGCCGACCCATCGCGGACAGTGGTGGCGACGACCCGAACGACGCGGGGGAGGACATCCCGACATAGTAAAGATGAAGACCTCAAGGTTAAGGCGAAGACCCCAAGCAAGGCGAAGACCCTAAGGGCATTATGACCCTGGCCCAAATAGGGCTGAAAGGATATAACCCCGGAGGCGAAACCCCGGTGAAGAAAGCCCGGGTAAAGAGGGTAACCTCGAGGCCCATACCCAGACAGACCCACGGGCATGTCAAGAAGACCCACACACTCGAAGTTTTTTTTCTTTTGCAGGCTAACACAATTATCAAATTTTTGTTATATTTTGTACAAGGTACTTTGAAAATGTAATAAAATTACCCAGAAATAAGACAATTTCAAAAATGTTATAAAATAAGTTCATTCATCAGCGCAGAAAACAAAGACTTCAAGCCACCATTAACTTTATGAGTACATCACGCTGGCATCACGCATAGCTATGAAAATCTATGGGATTCGGGCGGCTGTCCAAACCGAGTGAGATCATATGTGCGGACTTGTAAAACCATATTGTTGAAGATTACTGCTGGAATTTATGGTATGTGAATTTTATTGAATATTTTTGCGCAAATGTAAATATTAACTTATGAAGTTATTGATTTTTTTTTATTAACTCTCTACACTTCGAATCCCGATCGGAATGAATATTTGTATTTGTCCAAATATTTATTTCCGGTCTGGTTGTCTGTCCTCATGCGTCTCACCACCGTGCTTCGGAGAGCAAAATAAGGTCTTGGTTGTAATCATAGACATTTGATAGTCATCGTTACGTACAAATTCATAACAGGGAATGAATTCGCAAACCAGCAGTGGAGCACCGTGGTGGATTGAATTCCGATCCTTCTCCTATATGGAGAACGAGGCGACTATCCAGCAGTGGGGTGTTACATTCTTAAGCGTAGAATGACAAATTTTTGTATGGGTCATGTAAATATCAGTCATAAATATCAGTCGTCATATTTTGTTATTATTTTAAAAATTTATATACGATTTCTATTTGCTTATCGTCACGACACTTTACTTTTTATTTTCTGTTTTTATTATTTGAAGACTATTAATGGTTCTCTTATATAACAATCAAAAACTATTACGTCTAATAAAAAAAGACCTTCCTGACACAAATCTCTCGATCAAAGAACAAAAAACAACTTTTCTTATTCTTTATTAATACATACGCAATAGTATTGGAAAATAGTCTGGCGATTGTTACAGAAGAAGAAAGATGTTTCCCTCAATATATTGGTCATAAATAACTATCGAAAATGTTTTCTTATTTTTATCCAATTTCAAAAAAAAAGTTGGTCAATTCAGCTATTATTATGTTTATCAATATAAAAGCTTAGAATCAAAGATCGATAGAAGAGATATCGATGGCCACAAGCGAAAAACATAAAGTTGTTTTTAAAAGTTTTTTCTAAAAGTCATTTGTTTACTAATACAAATAAAAAATCCTTTATAGGTATTTCAGCGTTATTTTAGTCTTCTTGTTGCTAAAAATCCTTATTATAATTAGACAAGAACTGATTAACACGAATATTAATTCGCTTTAGCCTGTAAGATCCCACTGCTGGGCATAGGCTTCTTTCCCTATGTCAAGGATCAGAGCTCAATCCACCACGCTACTCCAATACGGGTTGGCCGATATATTTCTTAATATGAGTAACAATCGATGGCTTCGGTTGGTGGATTTGGGTTAATTTTGTTATAATATATTTTAAATAATTTTTAAGAATAATTTCACTTCGTTTATAAATCTATAACGATTTAACGTAATTAACACATACACATATATAAATACTACAACAACCTGGCTACAATAACAAATACAAACAACACACACACAACAAACAAGTACAAAAAATATTATCAGATATGTCAAAACAATAACAGAATAATAACAGTATTCAACCTAATAGTCAATGAAACAAATTAGGAAAGAAAACTGAATACAACTTATGAGTAGATACTAGAGTAGTTATTGTTTTACTTGGCACCGACTTCAAAATTATAAAATATTTATTTAATCATTTCTGATTAACTAAATCAAAATACGAATTACTTTGTACTAAGTAAATTTATTTTTCACTTTTTAGTTTCCTTTTTGAAGTCGGTTTTTTTTTGTTAAAAATTATTTTATTAGAGTTAATCTTATATTCGAACGATGTTAACACGAACTTTAAAGCTGATTCTCAATTCAAAAATGATTCTCAATTTTTGACGATAGCAGGTACAGACGAAACGGGTATGGACTGTTTTCATTATAAGTAGTTAGGAAAAATAGTACCGTGCTCTCCGAGGCACGCTGGGGAGACCCATAACGACTGAACAAACACCCAGACCACGGCAAACATCTGTATTCCCAATGCAAATGTTAGTCATGTGCGGGTATCTCACCTGCAACCGCCAGTGCAACGGCCACAAGCCAGTGACCGTTGCACTTACGCGTCGTCAATCTACCATTAATTAAACTAAGCTATATAACTAAATTTGGTAATACTTTCTAATGAAAATCCCTCATCATTTTCCAGACAGTTAAAAACAGTAATAAATAAATCCTGACATATACTGTACTAGATTTATGTACGGAACACTTAAAATAATAACGAAACATCCTCAGGTGTGGTGTCCATTAAGCGTACTGTTCAGATGAACATATATCTAAAAGTGTCTTGCTTTACTGCTGTCGAAATTATTTGACATTTATCTCCAAACTTTAAAACAATTCTCGTGCAAATTCTTCATCCAGAAATATGAGTTTATGAATTTAGTAATATGTTTGTTGTGTGCTATTTTTGTGAAACAGTTGATCTAAATTTTCAGAGGACACTCAGCATAGAAAACTCAGTGTCCCAGCTATGATACGACGACTGGAGTATTTATATTTATAAAATTATTTAATTACCGTGATATTTTAAAATTAAAACATCACTCAAGGAGAAAACCTCAATAATAAAATACTCTAATTATTATTATCTGATTGCCTTTTCAGCTTCATGCTGAAAATAAAAAGGAATGTATTTTCACTTACACAGGTGTAAAATTTTAAAACTGCAATAAGATTGAATTATTTTCGTACTAAATCAGATTTAAGACACTTTCAATTGTTTTACTAATAACATGGATGATATTTTAGTTAATGCTCTTGAATCCTCTAATCTTTTCAACCAAACTAAACCTATTTGTAAAAATATTAAAGAACCAAGAATAACGCAGATATGCCTTATCGTTTCGATCATAGCAATTTTGGAGTCTATTCAACTCGGGATTTATTCGGAATATTGGGAACCTCGGCCTTGGGCGTTAAATTTATTTCCGAAATCTTGAAAACAAAGCTCCTTACTATTGACATTTCCTTTCCTGTCATTGGAAGGAAATATTGTGCATGGTTTATGAAATGCGATAAGTTTTGTTTCTTTTAGGTTGCCATTTTTAGTTTCTTAATTTGTGAATTTATACGTTATAATTGCAAAATATTTTAGTTTTGACGCCCATTGAAATGTGTACCAAACGATCACTACTCATATTTAGATGTAGCAAGAATTAGAGTAAATTCACAACAGACAAAAAAAGCAATTAAGCGTGTTAAAGTAAAAAAAGTCAAGTTTTTATTCCAATTAAAATACTTCTATTCGTTGAAGTTATCAAAAAAGCGCTTTTAACTGTCTTGAAATATTTACCAAAAATTAAGCAGTACATACAAAAAGGGCTTACTATAATATATAAAATTAAACCAGCATGTGTATATAATACATCAAATTAAATTTGTAACCGGTTAAGACTAGTAAGAAAAAAATATATTATGCTTTATCAAAAAACGTGAAGAAAAATGTTCTATTAAATTTCTCCGTATAATAAAATATCCAGAAATTAATATCGCAAACCAAAATACCTCTGAAGGCATTTTTTATGAAGACACTATTAAATTCTAGGAAAATGATAAAAGTGGGATATCGTCAAAGATCAAATTGTCGCCATCTATCAAAGACACGCCTTTATTGAACATTGAGTTAGTAATACTTATGGTATCTGACAGTTTTAAAATATTAACCTCATTTTTTATTCAAGTTGATTCTTGATTTATAACTTGAATTAGAATCAATGTAACATAATGATTTTAAATAATTAAGTAGGGACCAATTGTTGTAAATGTTGTCTTTTAAAAGTTAAATACAATTAGTATTCTTTTAATGACGATACTATTGCTAATAGAGGTATATTCCTCACATAAAAAGTATTGGACCTTAATCTATCGCGATTTGAATATATAAAGATTTGAATCTTTATGAGGAAAATAAAAAAAAAGTCATAATCACGATTTAAGCACATGTCAGCAACCAGCACTAACCTTGACAACGCGTCAAAGTACTGACTGTTGCGCTGGCGGTCGCAGGTTAGATCACCGCTCACTACAAATATTTGTATTGGTCATATAGATGTTTGTCGTGGTTTGGGTATTTATGCTTGTTTGTTGTGTGTGTGTTTCCGAACCCCCAACACAGATGAGAGTTCTGGGGTCCGTTGACTGTGAGGCGTTAAAAAAATTAAAAAAAAAAGTTATTCTCTGAAATTCGATTGCGCAAACCGCAAAGGTACTTATAAAAAAATAACGTAGGAACCGAAACTAATATTATAAAGCCAAAAAGTTTGTTTGTATTTTTATTTATTTAAACGCGCTAATATCAGGATCCACTGATTCCAAATTATTACTTTTTTTTGTGTAGGATACTCTGAGTTGATCTTTACCAAATAAAACTATAGGCTATTTTTATTATTTAAATACACACATGTGTAACTGCGGGAAACAGCTCGTTTTATACAATCATAAACATGTTATGAAATTATTGTGGCATACATATTCAGCGATATTAGACAGAACTAATCAGGTGATATCCAGCGAACTTGTAATTTAATTACAAAGCTCACTTTGCTTTATTATAATTATTGCTGATTTGTATTATCGTGCAATATATCGTTATGTACATTTAATAAATAGCCTGATAATTAGATTCGCTCGCTTCAGCCTCTTTTAGCCTCTTTTCCCATGTAGGAGAAAGATAAGAGCTTAATACACCACGCTGCTTTAGTGCAGGTTGGAGGATATATTCCCTATATACATGATAACAACCGGGACCGACGGCTTGATTAATTACAGGAGAGCACTCCTTGGCACGGTGGGTAGACCCACAAGCACAAACACCCAGAGCACGGAAAACATCTGTATGGCCAATACAAATTGAATCCGCAACCGCCAGCGCAACAGCCACGAACCAGTATTGTGACCATTAAGCCAACGCGTTGTTGAGTAATTTAGATTAGACTGTGCTTTTATGTTAATTTGAAATCACGTTAGTGAGATTTTTTTATTCTATGTACAAGATATCACGTTAAATAGTGAGTTTCTAGAATTCGACATATAATTTATGTATGTTCTATTAGGGCCTACATAGGGCAGTTAGTGTGTGACATTTATTTTTGTGTTTTTGGTTTCTTGAGTGACAATGTGAGATCACTCCTAAGTAAATCTCCAAAAGATTGTCAATACAAAGCAAATTTTCAGTTCTTTTATAATTTCCCGGTAATTTAGAAAAACGTTTTAGATTAGGAATCTACAAGAAACTTTATATAAAGTTTAGTATTTAAAACGTTCTCACAAACAACACGATTTTTAAATTTGTAGTGCTAGATATCTAAAACGATTTGCGAATGAAAGCACGTAACGATGTAACTAAACTTTTACTACGCTTAGAAGTTCAAAGCAATTTAAGAAGATAAACATACACGCAAGACAACGCGATGAAATCGTGAAATGAGAAACTCAATGTCCTTCAAAAACTGTTTAAAATGTAAAAATAGTGACAGGTTTTTAATTGCTTGCTATCAGGTGAGCAGTACGCTTGTTTGCCGACCTAGTTACATAAAAAAAGGTATCTATAAATAGAACGCTCATTACAGGTAATTGTAGGTAATTAAAACAATATTGAAGGTATAAATAATAATTGGAATAAATGTTTGTGTTTGTGGGTTTTTTAAACAAAATAACAACACATTGTATAATTATAGTATCACGTTACTATAATAATATACATAGATTAATTTGATTCTGATTATTTTTCTAAGGTACAGTAGGGGTGGGGAAAGCTGCTGGGGAAATGCCTCAGTCCCACAGAATGTCGCAGCCAAATAATACTCAAATAGTATTTTGCTCTTGTGGTGAGTATCAGAGCTCCCGTCGACTTTCTGTTTTAAAAGCGAAAGTAGGGTAAGCAACACGATAGCGATGTTCCTTTTTATGATTGGCTAAAAATGAGGAGCTTTTTGAGGACAGCAATGGACTGCGATAAGCTAAAGTAACTCGTTTAGTTAAAGGCATATACAAGACAAAATTGAAAAACTTATTTTGTAAAACCAGTATAAACTATATTTTATTTATTTAATTTTATTAAGATCAAAAAATAATTGTACAGTAGATAAAAATAAACAAGTATTATAACTAAAACATATGTGTTGTTGTACAATCAGAACCATTATCCTCGGATTACTTTCAATATAAATGTAATACAGTAGTTGCAGCACAAAAGTATCAATCAAGAAATAGTGTACAAAAGTTTAAATTAGAAAAAAAGGATTCACAAGATATATTACAGCCCACTAATCGACCTAGAGAACTTCGTACCGCCTTTTTTTTCTTAAGTATAATAATTGAATATATCAAAATAATAATACATATTTATTATATAATGAAAGATTTGTTTGTAAAGTATTAAACCTGATTCTGTTGAATAATTTTCATAATTTATTTATCGAAATCTTGACTGACATAAATATTACGGCAATTCCTAGTTAAAGTCATAACTGTGGTAAGGGGTAAGATAATATAAGATTTTATCTATCACTTAATGAACCTATGGTTATAGCCGTATTTATTTTCCTCTCATAATTAATATATAAACGCTATTAATATGTAGGATTTCTAATGTAAAAATAAATAATAAATTCTGACTAAGAGTTCAATAAAATTCTTTAAACAAGTTGACAGTTCTAATTAAAATAGACAAATATTTATTACAAAATTTAACAATGTTGTAAATATTTATAAATCAAATCTTAAGAAAAAAATATTTACAGATAGTTGCAGGTATAAATCTACATGATTACGTGTAATATAGTGCCTAGAATACTGGCAGCATTTTCCCGTTGAATCGCTGGGCAAAAATACATCAGCTATCTTGTCGCCAGTTAGAAGTTATAAAACAAGGAAAATGTAGGAAGGTGCAGAAAATTAAAAAAAAAACACTCCTACTAGGTTTATGTGTTTCGACTGCTAATGGCACAAAGATGTTATTTGGAATTAATGACGATTATTTGTGCCGTTTCAACTTTTTCTAACTTATTAAATAAGTATTAACATAAAGTAATACGCTTAATATTGGAAATATCTTCGTCTTATAAAATTGGAAATACGACTCGTATTGATAATGCTAAATTTTCCCGTTGAAAGTTACTTACGAAACTCCTTATAAATTGAGGAAACAACAAATTTTTATCGGTATTAAAAGAATATCGAAAATAAGTATGGAAAAAATCGCTTACAAGAATACTATTTCGAAAGCGTAACTTTTGCTTGGAAAGCACGTGAAGTTGTAGGTTCCGGTTGTTATCGTAGTCATCTAATAACGATCGTTACTTATAGCAGAGAGTATATCCGCCAATTTGAGTTTTAGCAGCGCTGTGGATTGATTTTCCGCCCGTTTTAACCGACTCCGAAAAAGGAGGAGGTTTGTTTGGGGATAACTTTGTTGCTTATGAATCGATTTTGATAATTCTTTTTTGTTGGAAAGGAGATATCACAGGGGTGGTACCATGATAAGGAAACCAGGATCTGATGGTGGAATCTCAGAGAAATCGAAGGGAACCCTCGAAAATCGTAGTGACAACTAGTGCGTTTGCATATTTTTCGTCTACTTACGATGTTTACTTGTCGATGTAATTGAAGTCCGTTTTTTTCGTTTGCTAGCAAACACAATTATTCAATATGAAGGAATAGGCTGCCCAGCAGTGGGATTTAACAGGCTAATAAGCCTGTTAAATCTTGAGATTTTAATATCAATAGTGCTGATTGCTACAATTAAATATATTATTATCTTATGTTTGTAATATTACAATTATGTATTATTACAAACATAAGAAAATTCCTACGTAACAAACGAGTGCGTGTGTTCTTAAAGTAATTTTTCCTTGAATGTTCAAAGTAATTTAATCTCGTGTAAACAGAACATAGTAATGACAAATAGTTTTAGCTATTTATTAAGAGCAAACATGTCCCTCAGTAACGCCATTACATGTGTGTACCTAGGATGACTTATATTATTTAATGTATGTCTGTATGGTGTAGTGTAGTAACATTTAGTTTATAAGACATGTATTTTCATTATATGTATGCAGAATAAATCAGAGCGTTGTCCGGAACACTTGTGCGCCTTTTACTGTATCTCCCCGTACCTCACACCTCATGGCGACCCTGCCATGCCGTGGCGGTTGCGAGTGTCGGGTGACCGGCGCAAAACGCAAACGCGACGGATTCCAGCGTGCCTCGGTGCAACTTTTAAAGAATTTATAATTTATAACGAGCAGTGAATAAAGTGAGACCTTCATTAAAACTATATCTAATTAATAAATAATATGGGGAAAAATTACTCGAAAAACGAAGATAAGGAAATATTAATAACGCAGAATGCCGCTGCAGGGAGTAACACTGGAGGAATTACAGAAATCGAAAGTAACATAAAAACGAGTAATATTTTAATCACCGTGGCCCTAATAATTTTTGTTTGTACTATGGTTTACTTGGCATGGAAAAGCTGGAGAAATAAAGAAAGGAAATGGATAGAAAAAAGAATGCAGTCTGAATTTTTTACGAGAATTCGGCAGAGGTTTTCTGGCAGATTCAACCCTACAAACGCTGACGGAGGAGATACGGTATAGTGAAAAGTGAATAGTGAAAGTAAAAAGTTAAAAAGTAATAATAATATAAATGAAAAGTGAAAATATGTGAAGTGAAAACCTTTCCTTCCCCTCTATTGTTAATTTCTGTGTATAGATTTCATACCATATTTACGTAAAATATGTAAGAACTATGTGTAATATTGACTGTAAGTTTAAAACTATATGGAAAAAGAATTAGAAATTATTTTAAATAAGTTAAGTGAAATTCAAATTGATTTAAGGAAATTAGGTCCCACTAGAAGATTACAATATACAGGTAATGTGAATAAAAAAATTGTAAAAGCTGAAAAACTATTTCGTGAATATAAAGATATTATTAATATTTTTAACGAACAAAAATGTAAAGTTGAATTAAAAGATTATGTTTATGGAATATTAGAACGCATTGAATTAGTATATAATAAAATTTTAAGTTACAAAATTAATTGTGTGGATAGTATAATGGAAAAATCGGAAATAACAAAAATGGATAGGTTCGACTTAAAAACTGCTACTTCTTTAATTCCCGTAATGGATAATACGGAAGAAACTACTGAAAAAATTATTGACGGAATTGAAATGTATGATGAGTATCTTGTAGATTTCACACAGAAAAAATTATTAATTTCATTTGTATTAAAAACCAGGTTAACTAAATGTGCTAAATTAAAATTAAAAAGCGAATATAGTGATGTAAAGAGCTTAATCCATGATATTAGAAATTCTTTATTAACAAAAAAATCAGCAAATGCGATACTTAGCCAATTAAATAACTTATCTCAAAATAATATGTCAATTCATGAGTATGGAGATAAATTATCTGAGTTATTTGTAGGCCTCACTATAGCACAGAGCAACGGAAACCCGAAGGCTTGTGAGATATTGAGACCTATTAATGAAAAATTAGCGATTAAAAGATTTGCAGATGGATTACGTAATAGGCGACTCAGCACAATTATATCAGCTCGAGACTACTCCGAGTTGAAGGATGCAGTCCGTGCTGCTGAAGACGAGGAGTTGGGACAACCTTCATCGTCTAACAATATATTCAACGCGCAAAGAAGAGGTAATCGAATCCCCTACTATAGGTCTTCCCAAAGAGGCAGAGGCGGACGAACCAATAAAACTAATTTTTACTCACATCGTGGACGGAACAACAATCTCAATAATACCCCTCGTACAGGTATGTATGTTAAAAATAATTATAATAATTCAGGATATTATTCTAACAAAAACCACTCGACCCCGACTCGAGGTCCCCGTCGAGTTTACAATAGTAGCGGTAACCGTAGTAAGCAAAATATTTGTTCGGTACAACTTGAAGAAGAAAAAACTACTGAACCGAAACAGTTTTTTCGGGACTAAAAATTATATTTTAAATTACGAAAACAATGTAAAATACATATTCTTAAATATCTATAGAAAAAAATGTTCGTGGTTACTAGATACCGGTGCATCTTTATCGGCTATTCGTAGTAGTATATTATCGAAACATACACCGATACATAAAGACCCTATAGTCATTAACGGTATAGGTGGCAAGACATATTCAGAGGGTTATGTTTATTTAACTTTACAGGCGTTAGATGGAACTAATTATGAACACAAATTTTATTTGTTTGAGGAATTACCTTGTAAATCAGATGGAATAATTGGGTTAGATTTTCTAAACAATTTTTATTCGATTATCGATTTAGAGAAAAATATATTAATGTTAACAAATGAAAAACAAAGCCAGATACCATTATATACTTCACCTAAATTATGTACAGACTATATAACGATACCAGCACGATGCGAAACTATTCATTATATAAAGTTAAATTCAGATGTGAAAGAAGATAGTGTGATTGTACAGGAAGAATTACAAGAAAATTTATTTTTAGCTAGTTTAATAGTAAAACCAAAAAATAACATAATACCTATTAGATTAATGAATACTAGTGACAAAGAAATTATTATTCCAATTTTTCAACCTCAGCTATTACCATTAAAAGAGTATAATGTTTGTTCTTTTGATAAGTGTACTTCGAACTCTACACGTGCAAAAACATTGTTGCAATCTTTGAAACTTGATCACTTAGGTACAAGTGAACGTAACAGTATAGAGAGTATTTGTTCAAAGTATGCTGACATATTTTATTTACCCGGTGATAAGCTTACGACTACTAACTTGTGTGAACAATCAATTAATTTGAAACGAAATGTAAATCCAGTTTATATAAAACCATATAGATTACCACATAGTTTAAAACCTGAAGTAGATAAACAAATTAAACAAATGTTAGCTGATGACATAATAGAACCATCACAAAGTGAATGGTCCAGTCCGATATTGTTAGTACCCAAAAAATCAGATGACAAAAATAATAAAAAGTGGAGATTAGTTATAGACTATCGAAAGTTAAATGAAGTAATACAGGATGATAAATTTCCATTACCAAACATAACAGAGATATTGGATTCGTTATCAGGCGCAATTTATTTCTCTCATTTAGACCTAAGTCAATCATATTATCAATGTTCATTAAAACCCGAATCTAGACCAATCACATCATTTACAACTAGTACAGGTCAGTTTCAAATGAAACGTCTACCTATGGGGCTAAAGATCAGTCCCAGCGCTTTCTCTAGAGTCATGTCAGTAGCTATGTCAGGTCTTAACTATATAAATTGTTTTATTTATTTAGACGATTGTGTTTGCTTCGGAAGAAATTTAGAATCACATAATAAAAACTTAATAGAAATTTTCGAACGCTTACGTAAAGTCAATCTCAAACTAAATCCGAGTAAATGTCAATTCTTAAAAACAGAACTATTATATTTAGGCCATACGATATCCTCTAAAGGAATTCAACCAGACCAAGACAAAATTAAGACTATTCAAAATTACCCAATACCGACGAACGTCGATGAGTTGAGACGTTTTGTGGCAATGTGTAATTACTATAGAAAGTTTATTAAAAATTTTGCTGAATTAACTAATTGTTTAAATAAACTTTGTAGGAGGAATGTCAAATATGAGTGGACTGAACAGTGTGAGATATCATTTAATATTTTGAAAAATGCTTTAATAAATCCACCCATTCTACAATACCCTGATTTTTCAAAAGAATTTATATTACAAACTGATGCTTCAGGGACAGCAATAGGTGCAGTACTTTGTAATAATAACATGAGAGCTGTAGCATATGCTAGTAGACCTTTGAATAAAGCTGAATTAAATTACCCAACTATACAGAAAGAACTACTTGCCATAGTTTGGAGTGTAAAATATTTTCGACCATATTTATTTGGACGTACTTTTACTATTATGACGGATCATAAACCCCTTATATACCTATTTGGACTAAAAGACCCTTCAAGTAGACTTTTAAAATTTCGGTTAGCACTAGAAGAGTATGATTTTAAAGTAGTATACGTGAAAGGTAAAGAAAATGTAATAGCGGACGCTTTATCGCGAATAAGTATGACTTCCCAAGATTTGAAAGCTATGAATGAAAGGTTATTAGCAGTAACAACAAGAGCACAGGCTAAGAAAGTAAAAGAGGCAGAAAGAAAGAATGAAAGTGGAGATGATAGAATGATAAGCGATATTCCAAGTATTGACCCGAACAATTGGCCTGATCAACCAAGTGTTGTGGAAATACTTAGAATACCGAGTGGATCAGTTGAGTTAAGTTTAATACAAGGGAAAGAACTAAGAAAAATGAAAGAGAAAAAATATATGGATGTCGAATCTGAATGTTTCGCATTTAATAAAAATAAAAATATATTATATGTTAACCTTGATTTTAAAGCACATTATACGCGAGACGTTTTTGTGGAAAAATTGAGGAAAATATGTGAAAAGTTAGAAATTAGAGAAATATGCATTATAAAGAAAGAAGATAACGCGTTATTTATAAGGAGTCTTATAGAAGAAATAAAAAGTAAAAATAAATATAACGGTCCAAGGATTTGTATTTTGAAAGGTATAAAAAGAATAGATAGTGACGAGGAAAAACAATTTATTATGAACGACTATCATCTGCTACCCACAAGCGGACATGCTGGGATTCGCAGAATGGTAAATAACATAAAACGTAAATTCTACTGGCCAGGAATAGAAAATGATGTTAAGAGTTACGTTAGAAAGTGTGAAAAATGTCAAAAAAGTAAACATTCTAGGCATATTAAGGAACCCCTAGTTATTACAACCACAGCTAGTTCTGCTTTGGAAAAAGTTTTTCTAGACATAATAGGTCCATTAGATAGAGATTTAGAAGATAATAAATATATATTAACAATACAATGTGAATTAAGTAAATTTGTAGAGGCATATCCTCTTAGAAATAAGGAAACGGTAAGTATAGCTAAGAATTTTGTGAATAATTTCATTTTAAGGTTCGGAATCCCAAAGGTCATCACTACGGATCGTGGAACTGAATTTATATCGGATACAATGGAACAGGTTTGTAAGTTACTAAATATAGAAAAACTAAGTTCTACTGCATACCATCATCAAACTATTGGTTCTCTTGAAAATGCACATAAACATTTAGGTTCATTTTTGCGCATACAATGTGATAACCATCCAGAGACATGGAGCCAATGGCTACCATTTTGGTGTTTTACATATAATAATACAATTCACTCAAGTACAAGATATGCACCATACGAGTTAGTTTTTGGAAAATCATGTGAAATACCTAGTAGAATTTCTTCTGACATTGAACCTTTATACAATCCAGACAATTACAGTTTAGAATTAAAGTACAGGTTACAGACAGCTAATAGGGATGCGAGAGAAAATTTGTTAAAGTCTAAAGAGAAAAGAAAACAGAAATATGATAAAAAGGTAAATAAAATAAAATACAAACCAAATGATATGTTATTAGTAAAAAATGAAACAGGAGGAAAATTAGATACCTTGTATAATGGCCCGTATTTAGTTATTGAAGAGCAGGAACCGAATGTAAAAATTTTGAGAAATAATAAAATTGAAATTATTCATAAAAATAGAACAAAACTTTTTGTAAAAGATAAATAATTAATGTTTATTTCTAAATCATTTCAAATTATTGTATACTATATTTAGATACATACTAATTGTTTTATTACTATTACTTTTACTTATTAAAACTTTTCATATTTACATTATATACTTATACAAAAAAAAAAAAAAAACTTAATTATGTAATTAATTTTTATTTTTTTTATTTTGCCCCGGTGGTGTAGTGTAGTAACATTTAGTTTATAAGACATGTATTTTCATTATATGTATGCAGAATAAATCAGAGCGTTGTCCGGAACACTTGTGCGCCTTTTACTGTATCTCCCCGTACCTCACACCAATCAATCAATGGGTTGTGTCGAGCCTTCCCTACCTTTGCAGATATAATTATATGTTAAACTCATTTACGCTTGTCAGTCTGTGTCATTACTGTTGAAATTTATTTTAAGTTGTCATATGTTGGAATTTGCTGTGTTTTGTTATTTGTTAGGTGATTATTTCACCTAACAAATTATAGTATTAAAGTACTTTTTCGCTTTCAATAATAATTTTTGATTTTGATGTTCGTTCTCGTGTATTAATGAGTAAAGTTAGCTTAGCTGTACGTACCCAATTTCATTACAATCAGCTAAGTAAGTTTTTCATGACAGAATAAATATTCATCCATACATTCTTACAAACATTTATATTAATGTATTTCTATATTTAAAATGGATAACGACACACTAACAAGCTTTTAAACTTTTATGCTTCATACCTGATTTAACTGAGGGAATTTCCTACTCAAAATATGGAGCAGCCCGACTGGGGTAGTACCTCGACCTTAAAAAAGATCACAGCTAAATAATACTGTTTTCAAGCAGTATTGTGTTCCTGTTGGTGAGTAAAGTGACCAGAGCTCCTGGGGGGATTGGGGATTGGGTCGGCAACGCGCTTGCGATGCTTCTGGTGTTGCAGGTGTCTATAAGCTACGGTAATCTCTTACCATCAGGTGAGCCGAGGTGAAAGAGGATATTTATTGGTTCTCACGGCTTTAGTAGTAATTGAAAATGAAAGTATTCGACAAAGGCTCTTTGTCACAGCCTTATTCACACGTAAAACAATAATCTCATACTGGGATTATTAAATAATCTTGCTTTGATTAGGGAATGGCTGGGTTATGAAAAGCGTGTTACACTGAAATTAAAATTATATTTAAAAAAAACTTCACCTCACAAATTTTACTGGGTATATTTTTGTCCATTAAATTAATTTATATGACTTTTTACTTATTTCGATTTTGACAAATAAACCAATATTCTGGTTATTCTGTATCTCAAAATAAGTATATAACCACTTCCACCACAATGAATTCAGACGATTCGCCTTAAAAAGTAACAGACTTATATCCATAAATACATTCTCACAATTTGCTGCCACTATTCGTGTTACTAATTTACGTGGATATGGCCTTAAACTAACATTTTTGTCTGATTACTTAAAAAACATTGTATGGTAAATAAATTAGTAACCCATAGATACAGCTCAGTCATAATTTTGACTCTTCTACCAACCATGAAGTATTTTTCAATTCAAACAACAAAATTAAATTATTATTAATAACTCACTTTTTTAATTTCCGTTTATTTCTCCGTTCCTGTTTGCCGCTAATTGTTACCTAAGAGCATAATTTAGCACATTCGCATACCACTTCACATTCAAGTGTAGTTAATGTCTGAATTAAACGTTAGCAAGCGTTGCTGTTCGCTAAATGTATATATTAATGTTTGATGCTTAAATAAATAACATACAACGTATGAGGCTATATATACGTAACTAGGAAAATGCAAGCAGAATAATATTATCAGTAAGCTTAAATCAGATTATTTTTTTATTTAAGTTAAAACGTTCGTTGGAAAAGATATTTGTAGATAGTTTGGTCTGTGATAATTTTTAGTGAAAATTCTAGATTATTCATACTTTTAGATGGTACTAAACTGGAAATTTGCTTTCGACTTATATATCATACTTTCACGAAAAGTGACGAGCCCGTTGATGCAGTTTGTAGTGACCCTGCTTTCTGCTCCGGGTGATTTGATTCCCACCTCGAGTCTGAGTGTGATATATGTATTTATTTATTTATTACTAGCGACCCGCCGCGGCTTCGCACGAGTGCAATGCTGATACTAAATATAAAATCTATACAAATAAATAAAATTGGAGTGTCTGTTTGTAATATTGAATTAACCGCTTTTTACTAAATGCACATGGGTGTGTACACGGTACATATACCAAAATAACATTATTTACAATTTTTGTCTGTCGGCTAATCTATGATACGTCTGGACCGATTTTGACGAGGCTTTCACTGGCAGATAGCTGATATAATAAGGAGTAACTTAGGCTACTTTTATTTTAGAAGTCTAATTATTTTATAATTCTGCGAATTGTATAAAAACTTTATTGTTAAATTCCACGTGAACGAAGTCACGGACACAGCTAGTATAAAATAAATATTTGCAAAAAATGTGCACATTTAGAAACCATCACATTAGAAACCTCTATAAAACTATCAGTGTTCCTTTACTAAATTAATGCATGTATTATACATATAAACCTTCTTCTGGAATTATACTATTTACTTAAGAAAACTGCATCAAAATCCATTGCGTAGTTTTAAAGATCTAAGCATACAGACAGCGGGAAGCGACTTTGTTTTATACTATCTACTATATACTATGTGATTATTATTTTAATGTATGTGTTTACCGAACAATATGAGTATGCTTTAAATCACACGAATAAAGTAAAACTTCGTAAAAACGTAACTCTCTCCCTTTTCTATCTTCACTAACCTATATCTCCCTCTCAGCTTCGGTTCGCCTCGTCAGATCACACTTTTTGTAACGTTCTCGTTACGCATTCAGCAGCTCACTCACCAAGTTAAGCTTGCGTAAAGAAATTTTACTTCAAAAAAAATATATAGCTGTATCAGCCAGCTGGTTTCTCACTTAGGAAAAGACGACTATGTCTGTATAATATAGATATTTTAAAAAAATGGCGTGAAAAAGCTCTACAGCTGTAGTTTCTTCATAATAAAGCAAATAAAACTGAGGAGCTAAAACCAAAATTTTGGTTTTCAATTACCTAAGACATTTTGACACTTGAATGCAAGAGTATTCATTATATTCATGAAAACGAGCATATAACAAGACGAAGGATTACCTGATTTTAAACGATCTACGTAAGATTGCTGGTATAGGCTGGATGAGGATTGCGAAAAAACCGGGATGTCTGGCGTGAACTTGGCCACGTATTGTCAAAAATCAATTAGCAATAGTTTGTTCTGGTCAACTTTTTTATATTTTGAACTGGGTAACCTACTGAAAGTTTAGAGGTATATTCAGTCTAGTTTTCAATAGGTAGATATTTAAAAACATTACTTTAGTTTATACGAAAAAAGGTCGCACAATTTAACACAATTTAAAAGAGATTCATTGCATAGAATGAAGAAATATGGAAGGAACTCAACGGAATACGTAATGTGGTCGGTGTATCCATTTACGAGTAAACAACAACAGCTCGGTAACGTGTTTAGTATTATGATTTGTTTTTATTGGGCACCTAGTTATGTTTCGGTCGATGTTTCTATTATGCTTCATTTTTATTTTGTTCGCTTTTGTGCGTGGGTGTAAGCAGGGCACGTGTGTATAGGTTCGGTACACGAAATAAAGAATATTAATTTAACAACGCCGTCTTTGGGATGTGTATAAGCGCTGGCACAGGGCCTTCTATCTTTCCTTTAAATTCAAATTGCAAAAATTTCCGCTTGCGTGACTCTCGTAAGTACACTGATTGTACCTCCGACAAAATGTCCTTTAAAATAACAACCCGTACATCATTTTCACGAATGTGTATTCACAATCATACGTTTTAATTTAAATGCAGTTCAGTAACAATAAAGACCATTAGCATCATAAATATTAACTCTCTACTGTATTTCATGATAATGCTGCCTGTAAAGCCTGTAATATCGCACTGCTGGGCATAGGTCTCTTTCTCCGTCTAGGAAAAGGTTCAGAACTTAATCCACCACGCTGTTCCAATGCGAATTGGCTGATATATTACCAGCTATGAGAAACGATCACTATCAAGTGTAGATTATAACAATTGGGACCGACAGCTTAACGTGCTCTCCGAGGCATGGTAATGAGACAAGGTCTAACAACCAGATCGGAAATAAATATTTGTGTAAACACAAATATTCACTCCAAGCGGGAATCGAACCCACGACTGTCGGTGTTTAGATGCCACCGACACGTCATACGCACCGTTACACCAGAACGGATGTCGTGATGGTTTATAATATTTTATGATAGTGGTCAGTTAATGTCCAAATATTGGGCACAGGGAAAACCCTATGAAGGAAGCCTATACCCTATTTTCTTAAACTATTTCGTTGTAATAGTTTTGATGAAAATCTGAGATCTAAGAGAGGCTACTTCACGACCAACACGAGCTGAACTCCTTGCTCGTCCTGAATTCGTAAACATTCCATATATTTAAAAAATTCAACGTTGCTAACCCCTTTCGGTCAAGATTTACGTGAGCTATCTTCAGGGCTATCTCATCAATCTTGGACGAAAATCAATAAAACATAATGTTCAATATATATTCTTCTGCCGTCGGTTTCTATAACGATAAACAAATATGTAATGTTGACATTTGTTTTTTTTATTTATAAATAAAATTTCTTTAGAATCGTTGTGATTTTAAACTCGATGAAACAAAAAGTATGTATGGGAGAGAATGAGATGGAAGACATTACTGCTCTAACTGCGTTAGCGACGCGCTTTGCACGGCGCTTACGACCTTTTTCACGAGACCATGATCATCGTAGACAGTACAAAATGCAACGGGCTACGTACCTACGTATTTTCAGAAGTTTTACTTTTGCTGTGTGTGAATTGCACACGCTCATTTTTTTTTTTCAAAAAACTACATATTTTCTTCTTTTTTTTGTTAATATCACACGTGCAAAGCCATTATGGGTTCAAAGTGAAACAATTTGCAATATTTTATTTTCATTTTTTTCAGTTTCTAAAACATTTTCGTGTATAATACTAGAATTGATTTTATTATCTGCCAATAAATTTCAATCTCCGTTTCAGGCACTAGACTTAATGGGAACAAAACCGTTTCGAATATTCTGTTGAAATAAAAACGAGCGAACGTGTTTTATTACTGGTAGTAAATGCTTAAATAATAATAAAACAAGTTTTATTGTTCAAATTCTGACTACGATTTACTGTTTTGTATGTATTCCGCTAAAAATCACACATTTTATATATAAGTAATAATACTTACCGCAAACCAAACTGCCTCTAATAGGATTAAGCCTCTATAACGAGGGTTTGGAAACATTGAGTGTCATCTCACATCTTACACGCAACGGTCCAGTAGGATGTAAATACTGGTCAAGTTTTCAGAGCATACATACACAACATAAACAAGTACAATAACGCTAAGACGTCAAAAACATGTAATTAATTCCTGTACAATTCCCGCCCAGCCCGCTGGACCGACGATTTTCGTAAGATTGTTGATGTAGGCTGGATGAGGATTGCGGAAAACCGGGATGTTCTAGCGCAAACTTGGGTAGGCCTATGTCCAGCAGTGGACTGCAATAGGCTCAACTGATTGACTGACTATTCGCTATGTGACACAGCCAGTAACAGTGACAACTGCCCCGTCTCGTCGTATTTTACAATAATCTTTGAAGGGATTATTCTTAAAAGAGACATCTCAAAACATATTTTGCCGTAAGCATACTTGTAGAAGGAAAGAAGTAACTGCATTTCTATCAATCAGATAAAAATTTCAACATACTAACATACGCTGCATTAATAAGTAAAACGCCTCTGTATAACGTGTACAAAACATAACACTTTAAATAAAAATTTTACTGCCGCTATTGATACCATTTCCAGGATCTCTTTTAACTTAACTTTTTCGGTTTAATGGCTTTCAATGATGCAAATACACCAAGATGATTAAGCTAATATTAAGTTCTATATTGTATCTTCTTTGTGGGTATTAGAACTAATTATTGAATTTTACCAAGTTTGCGTATAATTTTATTTATTTATTTTAATATATTATATATTTTAATTTTATTATTAGTATTTTTCTAATATGTCTAATTCTAATCTTTCCTTGGCACGATTCCACGCGGACATGATTTATACCAAAACTATCTGTAAATATTTAGTTCTTAAGCTGTGAATGGTAAATATGTATAATATTTTAAACATTTTTTATCTACGAGTATATTTCTAATATGACTAATATGTCTATACTTGTGCTTGTGCTTGCGTATTGGGTGTTTCCGGACCGCTAACACAGGAGAAAATCCTACTGGGGGCCGTTGAGTGTGAAGTGTTTATTATTTATTAATTTTTAAAACGCCATAGCTAAAGATGAGAAAGGTATTTTTATTATTGACATAGCGATTATGTATACTGAATAACGCAATATATTTGAACTCTCAACTCTGCGTTTTCCTGAAGAGTGTTCTAGGCGACGCGGTGTCTGTCTGACACTGTCTAAATCGTCTGCAATAGACGGACTAAGGCCAAATAGATTGAACTTATACAGATGAGATGTCGTGATGATTTTACATACAACAGAAATGTCTCTACGTCTTAACTATATCAACTGAGGTGCAGTATCCTGCTCAAAATCTGGAGCAGCCTGACTGGGGAAGTACCTCGACCTTACAGAAGGTTACAGTTAAATAACACTTCTTTTAAGCAGTGTTGTGTTCCTGTCATGAGTAATGTGAACAGAGCTCCTGGAAGGATTGAGGGTAGGGTTGACAACGCGCTTGTAATGCTTCTAGTGTTGAAGCCACCTATAAGCCACGGTTATCGCTTACCATCAAGTGAGCCATACGCTTATTTGCCGACCTAGTTGTATAAAAAATACAATATACAAGATATCTATATCATATACTAGCTGCCCGAACAGACTTCGTTCTGTAAAAAGTGAATAGTATTTTTTTTTTACTTTTTATTTTTAGTATTAAAACCTTCCGTGGGCCTTAAGGAGCATACAATAAAATAAATTAGCCGAATTGGTCGAGCCATTCTCGATATGAGAATTATGCGCTTAGCAACATTCATTTTTATTTATATAGTTTATATTCATGCGATCTAGATTTTGAACAATATATTAATGTTTCCAACCTTAATTGATTACCTATTTATTAATGTTATAACAAGGATTATGCTTTTTTTATCTCATACTAGCTTTTACCAACGGTTTCACTCGCATTGTATTTTTTTTAATAAAAAGTTTCCCGTATGTAACTTCTAATACCTCCAAGTATATGTGTAAAAAGTTTCATAATAATCGGTTAAATAGTTATCACGTGAAAGCGTCACAAACAAACTTACGTTCACATTTATAATATTATTAGGGATAAGTGGAGCAGAACGTTGAACCACAAATTTCAATTAATCTAATACGTATTAAAGCGCATTAATTACGATTTACAAATAGAAGATAAATGATAATTATGAACCTCGTGGAGTTGTGCTTAAATTACCACAAATCGCAATCATGTGGTCATGGGTTCGATTCCTTTTTTTGACATAGATAATTGTTTTTCTTTTTCTTTTTTTTTATATATACATCGGCTCACCTGTTGGTAAGTGATTACTGCAGCATATGGACGTCTGCAAAACCAGAACCTACAGACCCTATCCCCAATTCCCCCCAGGTGCTCTGGTCACATTACTCACCAACAGGAACACAACACTGCTTGAAAGCTTTATTGTTTGTGTTTTTATATAAATAATTTTTCTAGTTCTATTCGTCCTACGAATAGCCCTATCTACTTTACTTATTCTTATTTTATCTTATATACTTATTTATATTATCTCTCACTTCGCAAATTACTTAAAATATTAGTATAAGGTAGTATAAGTACCTGATGATGTTATTCTTTGTAGAGAAACTATCTATCAACTTGCAGTGAACCGACCAACAACTACAAGGGCAACATTTTAGCTTGATAATATAATTTTGATAACCATTAATTTTTTTTTTGGGCTAGCCCGATGGGGCAGTGTGCAATGAGCTTGCTTTCTGCTTCGGGTTCTGGGTTCTATCATCGATCCGGGTCTGGGTTTAACATATGTTTTTATTTATATATGTGTTACTTATATGTATTTTGCGAATAAAAAATGTAACTATAACAATCTGCTGCTACCTAATGTTATAACATTAAATAGCTTACCTTAGGAACAGACAATTTTGTGTGTGTGTGTTAAAAATATGTATATAAAAAAACGGGTGTGCATTAGACCACACGACTTAAGTAAAACTTATGAAACGTAACTCTCTCTGTTTCTACATTCACTAATTTATATACCCTCTCAACTTTCGTTCGCCTCACCCAATCAAACTTTTCGTAACGCTCTCGTCACGCATTCACCAGCTTACTTCCCCAGTCAAGCGTGCGTGTAGAAATTTTTACTTCAAAAATATATATACAATTATATGACATGTGGTAGTACGAGTATGACAGATAATCAAGTTATGAAATAAATTTACCCTTAAAAATATATTTTTTTTATTGAGTATTCACATTAAACAAATACTATGCAAATTATAACCCTCAAACCGTCGTAATTAAACAAACTTCTCGTAACGAAACTTGACTTTCAAATACCCTCACATGCAACAAGATGGCACCAAGGCCGATGAAATTAAATTAAGTCAGACATTAACGTACTCGCTCTAATTAGTTTTCAGTTGTCGCGTTCTTTCGTTTTTCTAACTCCAATGAAACGTAATTCAGTTTTAATTACAGCTCGTAAAAAAGCATAGCTCCGTGTGTTGTTTAGCGTTAGTTTAATGCGAAAGCTTAATTAGAGCAACTGGTTGGTTTCATATGTAGTTTTAAAACAATATTTGTATATGTTATTATATTATTATGCATCGTATTTTTATTGTTTTCATATTTAATTAATAGAGGGTATGTTACTATAGAAATAGTTTCGAATATTTGAATATAATTTATAAAATACAAGCGACCTCTGTCTATGAAAGGCCTATCAGGACCAGGTCTGGTTCAGACAAGGATAGCCTGATGTAAAATACAATCAAGTATATTACGGCATACTGGATCAGGACCTAGTCCGGTCCAGATAAGGATAGCCTGGTGTAAAATATAACCATGTATGGTAAGGCATAACTGCATCAGGACCAGGTCTGGTCCAAATTAGGATAGCCTGAAAGAAATTACGTGGACTAAGCCTGAATCACGCTATCGATGTTTTTAAGCGCACTTAGTATATATACAGTTATCAGGACAGTCTAGCAGGGGGTCTATTTCAACAAAGTGGAGTAGTCGTAAGTAGTAGGAAGTAGTTAATTAGTCGTTAATTAATTGAAGTTAATAAATAAAATTCAATTATAATAATAATTAATTAATAATATAAAAATAAATAAAAATAAGTGATATTTATAGTAAAAACAAAAATAAATAATACATTGGAAAAAAAGTAACGGAAATAAATATAATAATAATTATGTTAAGCAACATATTTATAATATCAATTCACTTTTTTTTATTAAACAATTTTTTCAAGAATATACATTCGTGTTTTTTAAAAGGATCGGACCGGGCATACTCGACCCGGACCAGACAAGCTATGTAACGCAGATGATTGATCTGGACCCGATCAGGAAATCTCATCTCATCCTGATCAGGTCCAGACAAATTGTATGCGTTACATACCTTATCCTTATGCGTTACATATCCGGTCCAGATCGGGCATGTCCGGTTCGGTCTGGCTAAGGAACACGAAAAAGTTTCTACTTGGGTACTAAAACTTTCTCCTAAACACGCTGCATCTTATGGTATCAGAATTATTCCGATCGGTTTAGTAGTCATCGCAGTATAACTGAACAAAAAACCGGTTCTCCGTTTATTAGTATAGATAGATAGATAAAAAAATAATAATTAAAAAAAAACAAAAAACCCGCCTGCGTGAAGAACAACTAATAGTAAATCAACTGAAAAATCTGGAACAAGATAAAAATTCAATATGCACACAAAGTCAGCGAAATAAATAGAAACAATACCAAACATTTTGCGCTGTACATTTAAAATATATTAATACGGTAGTCCTTCGAAACTTTATGCAACGTCGTACATAACATGCAGTCGGAGACATGCACAAAGAGAGAATGATTTGACTTATCCTTCAATTTCATAAATCAACTTTATCAAAACCGTAGAAATTATTATCAAAAACAACAATCAACAATTACTGAAGCAGCAAAAAAATTTATAATCACTTAAGTTTAAATCATTTTAAGTGAGAAATGACAAAGGAAAAAATACCAATTATAAATATCCTAAATATTTGTCAACAAGGACGAGACGTCTTATTCAATAAACAATTAAAATTTTAGCGACCATAATTTTATTCGAATTATTTTTATCTAAGCTCCCAAAGGGTTTGACGGTATCTAGGGTGTTTGGGAAAGGTAAGTCTAATCTTCTAACCCACTTTAAGTGTAGCATTACAAGAAAGGAAATGAAATTTTTTCCTATTTTATTTACATTTTTTTAAAGAATTTTGATAACAATAACAAAATTGTTGTTTAAATATTAAAATTAGATAAAGCTACGTCTTAGAATATTATGTTACACTAGAAATACCCGTGCGAATAATTCCGTTAATCATGTTGACGTTGTATCAAAATTAAAGCCGTCATATACGAGTGTATAGTTTTAATAATTAATTAATTTACAAAAACAAAAGCAATAATATATTTTTTAGTTGTGGATGCCGGTAGAGCAAAAAATAACTATAAAATGATATATAATTTATGTGGCGTACTTGTGAGGTTATTTCTAAAAAAGGAGGCAAACATCTAACCTGTATATAATTTTACGTATATATAATACTACCTGACTAGACATGTGTCAATTGTGTTAAACGCGTAAAGTTGTTTCTGCGCAATTTTCTTAGGTTTTAATTGGGTAGGAATATCCTATAAAGTATTGCGAGCTCGTTGGCGCAATTTGTTGTGGCCCTGCTTTCTGTTCCGCGGGTTGCGGGTTCGATTTTCGCCTGAGTCTGGGTGTAATATTAGGATATATTTATATGTTTACATATATTTGCTTTTATATATGTATTATTTCTATGTATGTTTATAAAAACAATATATAGTTATGACAGTCGGCTGTTACCTATAACACAAGCATTAAGTTGCTTACCATAGGAGCAGACGACCGTGTGTGTATGTTATGATATATTTATTTATTGATTTATTATTTATTAGAAAATCTGAAAAAACAGCAAAATTAGCCTAGTTACTTTACGCTTAGCAACAAGTTTAGCAATTCATTTCTATTTATAAATCTACATAATAGTTATATTTTTATATTTATTTTAAATATCAAAATATTAAATAATAATGCGAGTGATGATGACATACTGAATTAAGAGAGAATCACAGACAGCGTCTATTATAAGCTTTGACCACACGTTGAGACATGACTACACTGCGTTTATTTTTATTTTTTTATTTACACAATACACACACGGTCGTCTGTTCCTAAAGTAAGCAACTTAATGCCGACTGGTATATAGCTACATTTTTTTTTTTCGATAAACATACTTATAACTAATACATATATAAATATATAAATAAATATTTATATTACACCCAGACTCGGGGTGGGAATCGAACCCACAACCCTTGGAGCAGAAAGCAGGGTCACTACAAACTGCGCCAACGGGCTAGTCTATTATATATAGTAGTTTATTTTTGAATAAGATTTATGAATACTTTAAAGTTTTTAAATATGCTAAAAGTTTTAGTAATTTGTCTTATAGATATTATATATATATAGATATCTTTATATATGTTAAAGATATTTCAGTCAAATCAATAAATATAAAAATAGTAAATGTGATCAACTTACTTTATTGTTACCTCTTTACTTGTACATCTTAGACATTTAAAATAAATAAATTTGTTAATATATTAAATCATTTACTTCATATTTTGTTAGTTAAAAATTCAGAATTTTTTTTTTTGATATGACGGTAGCAACCAAGCATACGGTCCCCTGGCTGTAGCCGTCGTAGCCTATAAATGCTTGCCACAGCAGAAGCATCGCTCTCTTCAAGAGCAGGAACACAATACTACTTGAGTATAATTCTGTAAACTTCGGTAAGTTTAAGGTCTTTTCCAAGTCGGGCTGCTCGAGATTTCTAGCAGCATATTTCCTGCTGTTCCCTGCCTTAATGAAAAATCCGTCAATCCGTAGAAGTTATGCGTAATTAATAAAAATTCTTTCACGATAACTGCACGCCGCTGCCTAACTAAAACTTATTTTTAATCCGCACGCCGTAGCCTGGTTACTAAGTATTGTAAAACCTAAAGTTTGAATATACGATACTTGTTATTCTTCTGTTAAAACAAAAGATAAACTTAAGCATAGATATAGTTTAAAACCAGATAAACTTATCCTACTTTTAATTTTTTTCATAAGTAATTAATTCTCTAACATCCCACTACCGACATGGCTCTGGTTCTTCATTTTGAGGACGAGTTAGAGCTTAATTTACTACACTGCCTAACTACACGGCGCGGAGACCCACAAGGACAAACATCCCGACCGGAATAAAATATTTAAACCAATACAAATATCTATATATGATAGTATTAAATCGCCTTGGGGGGGGGGCGTCTTGAAAAAAGGCCAGGTCAAGAGTACCCTAAACCGAACAGCATGTATGAAGGGAATAATGAAAGTGGATGAAGCGAAAGAAGTATGTAAGGATCGTAGCAAGTAGAAAGAAGTGGTCTCTGCCTACTCCTACGGGAAAGAGGCGTGATTATATGTATATGTATGTATGTATGTATTAAATCGCCTTCACCCAGCAATAAAAATGGCGGTTGCTACTATTGGACTCAAACTATTCCTAAATACGGGATTGATGCGCGTAAATGTAGAGGATGGCTAATAATTCCACAAAAATGTACTGTTCCGCTCAACTCCATACAAGTCGTTAGATGGGGGAACGCTGCGACTCAAGTATAATTACTTCCATCTTGAAACTGAAAACTTTATCGTAACAGAAGATTATTACTTTGAAGTCTAACAAATTCCGAGCTGATTTCGAAATGAACCCGCGTGAAATTCGTAACAAGTGACAAAATAGAACGTTAAATAGAATTATTTTAACATAACTAACTACGTATGTCAAGTTACTGTAAATTTAGGTATAATATTCTGCTCATATTCGTTATGGACTTTTCGTAGTAGGTATATTTAATTTAATTTTCTTCTTTGTAAGTTGCCATATTCTCACGAAGTTCGGCGATCATTTTGGCAACTTGTTTATTTAATTTAATGATATGTGCTGGTTATTTAAGTAAAACTTTGTTACGCACGCTTGACTTAGTGCGTAAGCTGTGTGACGAGGGCGTTACGAAAAATGTGATCGGATAAGGCGAACGGAAGTTGAGATGGAAATATAAGTTAGATGGAGCTAAAAAAGTTTTACTTTATAAAGTGTAAGGGTTGCAATGTAACAGCCAATGTCGTTTCTCGTGTGAAGGACTAGAATAAATTTTATCAAACTGAATAAATACTACTTTTATAAAACTGTTTGATGATGGAAATTTTATAAAAACAACAAACAGACACATTATTTTATTTATTAACCTAATGACTAGCTGTGTACGCTGTGGGCGTACTTAGATTTCTAACTTTATCACTGTAAAAGAGATAAAATTAGATTTGTAACATCCATGATTGTGTGTATGTACTGAAATTTTTAAGTTAAATTATGTTATGTATGTTAATTATGTATTACATATGGTCACGTATTTAACGATTTGACAAGAATTTGCCGATACAATAGTCAACGTTAACAAATTCAACATAACAAAAAGTATCTGACCATACGTAATTTTACAGTGAAATTAATAATTGTATTAATTAGTATGATAATGAAATTCTGAATGATATTGTATATTTACCGATACATAACGTTAGCAATTCTAGAAATTGTACGCCGCAAGCGTCATTAACGTCAAGCGTATCTGCCGCTAATTACTTCCAGTGTCCGGCGTTTCGATAAGCGCTTTCAATAATCGCTCATAATCATTTGATATTCTCCGAATTATTCGTACGTACTTTGGGTAACAAGCTTGCTCCCAATTAATATTTAATTCTTTGGCATTCTATTTATAACCAACTTTGAAAAAATGGTGGAACTTGCTCGCAAAGAAATAAAAATAAATTTTAATTACATTGACCAGTATTACTAACGTAGGTAGATGAAAAAATAGTCATGTAAATATGCATTATTAGAGAAATCTCAATCAAATTTGAAAGAGATCACAATATGACAAGCACCACCTTTCGATTAGAAAATTTGGTGAATCGAATTCGATTCACCCAATAAAAAGTTAGAGATAATACACAAAAAAATAGCATAATTGATAACCTCCTCCTTTTCTGAAATCAGTTAAAAAGATAACACATTAAACAAACGTATAACAGTAATAAAGTTCATAAATATATTTATAATCTAAGAAAACAATATTTAATCAAAGTCATTTCGTATGCTTATGTTCTATGATGTAACATATAACATACAAATGTTGTTGTATTACTTCCTCGAGTTTCTTGGGTTTCCGTGTGGTTAAATAAAAACGAGTCCTTTAACTACTTTTCCGCCAAATGTCCTCATATGTATATAAGCTAGCATCACCACGCGTTTTGTTTTTGTAGGAATCGTCCGGATAATTTTGGAGTAAAATTAAAAGTATTCTAATTTTCTATGAAAAATTGGTTAAAAAATAAATCTACCGATCTAATGTAAGAATCAGAAATATCTCGTCAATATCAGAAGTTAGAAATTATTAAGGAATAACAAATTTGATCGATTCGTAAAAGAGCCGAAAATGAGATGAATCTTGGATATACTCGTAATTGTTGTATGTGACCATAGAAAGAACAAAAAATTAATATGTATGGATGACTTTGGTTTTGAAATGGCGGCTGTTGGCATGACAACATATGCAAGAAATTAACCTATAATAGAATTACCTATTATATATTATATTTATCGATCGTAATAAATGAAATGATATAGGATGATAAAGGATTAATGATAAAGGATTTTGTTCAAAATCAATCTCATTTACCATTTTATACATTGTGATAAAATGCAAATTGATAACTTTGTCAGACATACTTATTACTGATCTAAATAAATTTACAAGTTATTTTATACGACTATTAAATTTAAATATTACTTCCTATTAGTAAAATATACAAACGACAAATGATAAAACTATAACCTAACGATAATTTTATTTTATTTTATTTTATTTTTTATTTTATTTTTTTAGTTTATTTGAATTATGTCCTCATATAAACCACTCGTGTGGTAGCCTTAACGTATCAGTACGTCATATCTCACGACGAGACAAGTGAGATTTCCCAGGGGAAGTACGAGGTCATGTGGTATTTGAGTCGCTGATAATGTTACAGTATTGTACGAGTTACGAAAATTTTCAGTTAGAATATAGTTTACATAGGGAAGTTGAACTTTGAATGTCATCATATATTTGTGTTACATCATATATTTGTATTACAGTTAATTTTATATTTAGTTTTTTTTTTTCTTTTCTGTAGGTCATTGCGCCTAATATGAACCGGATTTTTGAAAATCCTTAGGAAACAGTTTTGGGACGTGTGTTTATTTATACGACATTATAATCAGATAAACTATTTCTATTAGAGAAGAAAATGTTGTATAGAAACAAGATACCTATGTCCATTAACTATCAAAATAAAAGTATTTTAAGAACTTTTTCATGGCTTTTGATAGGCACTAGGTCTCAAAATAAGATCCATATATAAACTGCAAGATCTTAGGGGTCAGAAAATGTCAGAAAAATTTGATCTTTAAAAAAACAATGCTTTTAAACTATTCCTAAGTTCGTGGTTATCGGATAATAAAAGAAATTGATACAAATTAAAGTATTGCTCCTTATAAAGGAAACGTATTTAAGTAATAAGTAATTTATGTTTACATTATAAGTGAAAAACAAACGGTAGTTCTATACAAATTGGTATTAATTCTAGCAATGAAAATCACAAAATGTTAATAATCAGTATTTTTTCAGCCTTAGCCCTTGGTACTTGGTAGGTACTATGCTCTCTTTTCGTCTGGATATTATTAAGTGTTTGAAAATAAAAAATTTTTTTTTTCATTTAAATTATAAGTTTGAATACCAGTTTTTTATTCGCATACAACCATTTATTTACATTTGTTTTTTTTTTTTTTAATTTAAATGTTCAAACTATGCAACGTGATGTCAATATAATTGCTTAGTCAAAATATGACGTTAAATAATAAGTACTCCGTTACATCAATGTAAAATAGTTCGAAATATTTTGACCGACTGTAAGTTGTTATTAAAAATCGTCCAACGATTAAACGAAAAAATCAGAACCCAGCCAAAAGTCAGCGTGGGCTCTCAGACACTTTGCCGTGGAATTGGCACAATTGCAACTTTTTAACGCAGAACAAATAGGTAAAACAGAGCTCTGAAATAAAATTGTCCGTAGAAAAGGTAGCAACAGCTTCCATTCATACTATAATAGCTGGAATAAATACAGAGCATTCAGGTAACTTTTATATTTAAGTCAGTTAAACTACATTATCATACAAAATTTACAAAGTTGTACGTACGTGTTAATTCACGTTCGTACGTAAATCGGAATATATGGTATATTTGTTAGTCATTTTTCTATAATTATAAAGAAAAGGGGAAAATAAAACGAGTGTGCTTTAGACCACACGACTGAAGTAAAACTTACGAAACGTAACTCTCTCTCTTTCTAGCTTCACTAATTCCACTCACCCGATCACACTTTTATAACATTCTAAACATGCATTTACCAGCTTACTCACTAAGTCAAGCATGCGCAAAGAAGTTTTAGGTACTATAAAAATAAAAATTAAACAAAGTAAATATCCAGTTTTGCATTTGTTAAAAACTTATCAAATGAAGTTGTACTAAATCTTACAAAATAATTAACTTTATCGGTGATACATATACGAGTATACTCCAAGGAGATTCACATATGAAACTTAGTGTGAATTTGTATTGTATTCCATCGATAGCTACTTCAATTATAAATATCACAGTTGACTTTAAATATACAATAGAGACAATTAAGGTTAACAAACTCTAAAATATAATATTGTGTTGCAACATAAAATATTTATATCATTAGCATTGTAAACACACATGTTTCTTATACAGCTTGAATGTGTTGCCAAAGTAATTAACGGTGAAATTCAAGTTGGCTCGCGTGCCCTTAATTACACTGGAATGTTTATTATGCAAATCGCAAAAACACACATACAACAATGACAATATTATTGTTGTCTTTTTGTGTTTCTTTTTCCAAGTATTACCAATAGATACTCCCTTATCTGTGTGGCTATGGCAGTAAAGAATCAAGCCTCCCTCTCCTTCCCGTGGGTGTCGTAAGAGGCGAACAAGGGATAACACAGTTCAACTATTAACCTGGAACTTTAAAAGCCTACTGATAGCAGGATGACCATCCAACCACCGGCTTTGAAATACACAGGTCGAAGACGGGCAGCAGCGTCTTTGATGCGAAAAATCCAGCCCTGCGGTCACCAACCCGCCTACCCAGCGTCGTGACTATGTACAAAACACAAGAATTCACTCCATTTTTGGTGCCAACTTGTAGAGGCCTATGTCCAGCAGTGGACTGCGATAGGCTGAAATGATGATGATGAGTGATGTGTAGCTAAAATAATTTAAAAAATATATTTCTAAAATAGCTATAGTCAAATTTTAATTTCCGGACTTTTAGCTAGTGGCGCTGTACAAGTGCTCGTACGAAATAACGCATAAACGTGTATAGCGCTGTTAGCTGAAAATATAGAAAACAAAAACTGAAATACACATCATCGTGTATTTTTTTCGTTTATTTTTATTTCGAAATAAACTTTCACGCGGTAATACTGTTTGATCTGAATTTTATTTTACAAACCGAATTGGATCTTATCTTTTTTACACTTATGATAAAAACGGTAAAACTAGAAAAGATCCGGTCGATTTATAGCTATTTCATCACCGTGTTTCCATTCTCTCCTTTGTGCTATCCAATCTTTATTACTTTCCGCCCATTTGGATTTGCAGTTTGAGGATAATAACGCTTTTAAACAATTTGGTGCTACGACGAATGGGCCGCTTGATAATAGCTATATTAACATAATATTTAAGAGAGACCATCGGAACTTTGGGTGACTATTGCACGCTTTGTTGGGATTATGCTAATTTTATGTTAGAACTTTGCTTAAAATATATCTGGTTTTCGTTTAAACTAATATATATTATGCTGTTTTAATGTTAATTTATTTTTTATGGACAAGGTTTCCAACTTGAAATTATATATTTTTCATTATGAGTAAACCTTTTTAGTAATAAATATGTAATAACTATGTAAATACATGTTCTTTTACATATTTTTCATAAACGATACTCTAAAACAATGCTATAGTGCTGTTATGAATTAACTAATAATGGAAACTTTGCTGTTTAATTGTTGTGTAACTAATAATAATATAAAAAATAATAATAATAGTCATAAAATAATTATGTTCTATTAAATTTTAATCCCAAATAAAGGTATAATAATAAATCTGACTCATAGTATTTTATTATTATTATTGAAAGCAGTAAAAAAGAAATTTATTTCCAAAAACAAAATATTATTTATTAATCCTTATCTTTATTTTTTTTAATGTTCCTAGCTTAAACTATCATTAGGATAAATTGAGATTTACAAAGATAAATACTGTCCATTATATTCTAGAAAAGCATACGTTACTAAATTTGAAAATCGTGTTAAATTTGGTCGCTACAAATTGCTTCTAACCGCAACACTCGAGTTCGTCGTATGGCATTTAACTTACATTACATTACATAAAATCTTATATATAAAATTCTCCTGTCACAATGTTAGTTACAATATTCCTCTGAAATGGCTGGAGCGATTTTTATGAAATTTTCTGTACATGTCGTATAGGTCTGAGAATTGGCTAACATCTATTTTTCATACCCCTAAGTTATAGGGGGGGGATTAAGGGGGCTAATAACATATATGAGAAAACAAAGTTTGCGGGGTCAGCTAGTATTTTTATAAAAGTTAAGCTTTTTTTCATTATAGAAAACAAATTTTGAAGTAAAACTTCTTTAGAATCGTTATAATTCTTACATCGATGAAACGAAAAATGCGTCACGATAAAGAAACAAACACAAAAATGTGAAGGAAACGCGTAAGCAAGGCGTTTTGTATTGTGCTTATGAGCTTTTTACGAGACCCTAATCATCGTCAAAGGAACGAATGCTACCTTCCTACGACTTTTCAGAAGTTACACTACTGCCGTGTGTGAATTGCACACATACACTTTTATAATTGGGAAATTAGTTCAAATGACTCCATACAAATTGTATCTTGTGGAATATCTATAGTTATAATCAAGTTTATTTGTCTTATTTTTACTCCAAGGCTGATAAATATTTTCAATACAATTTTTTTACATAATCAACCTCAACCTCTTTCTCCCTCTCTCTCGAAACTCTGAAATTCCTACGCAGAGAAACGGGCCAGTAGCTATCCGTGGAATCATCATCATCATCATTCCAGCCTATTGCAGTCCACTGCTGGACATAGGCCTCCACAAGTTGGCGCCAAAAATGCATGAACTCATGTGTGTTGCCTATAATCACCACGCTGGGCAGGCAGGTGACCGCAGGGCTGGCTTTGTCGCACCGAAGACAACCCGTGTCTTCGGCCTGTGTGTTTCAATGGCAGCGGCTAGATGGTTATCCCGCCATCGGTCGGCTTCTTAAGTAGTGGTAGTGGAACCTTGTTATCCCTTAGTCGCCTCTTACGACACCCACGGGAAGAGTAGAATGTCACCGGCTAAATTAATCAAGATATAAAGATTAAATCAAAACTTAGTAAGCGAATCAACTATCATCAACATGTAGTTACTTGTTTACTCGTTTGTGTCAAAGGACCCGCATGATCTATTTGTGAGATATGTAAATATGAGCATTCCGTCTCGATTAGACTGAAAAAAACTATGTTCCACTCTTTTTTTTTTGCTTTTTTTCCTAATTTGTAAGCAAACATAGAATGTCCGTTTAAATTTATTATATTATCATAACGCACATTTTTTTTTTATTATGTTATGGGCTTACTCTTGACCTCAGTCTAGCTCTAGAGCACAGACGAGGTCGAAGATGGAGCGAGTTCGCCCAGAAGAAGCCTGTTCACTCGCGCTTTAAACATGTTCGGGTTGTATGAACTCGGAAATACAGACGCCGGCAGGGAATTCCATTCCTTGGCTGTGCGCATTAAAAAAGATGATTCGAAGCGCTTTGTACGTATGAAAGGTATATCAATCAAGTAGGGATGAAAGCCTGCGGTACGTCTGAAAGTCCGATGGAAGAAAGGAGATGGGGGTATGAGCTCGTGCAGCTCCAAGGTACACTCCCCAAAGTACAACCTGTAAAAGACCGTTAGACTGGCAACCTTTCTTCGGTGAGCCAGAGTGTGAAGAGATTTCACCAAACTGGCATTACCGATTAGCCGCTTGGCTCTGCGTTCCACTGAGTCCAGTGTGGCGAGTTGATATTTAGCTAAGCCATCCCACAAGTGACTGCAATATTCCATGCACGATCGGACTTGAGCTTTGTACAGCGTAAGAAGCTGTTCAGGCGTGAAATATCGCTTAACCTTATTTAAGATGCCAAGCTTTCTGGCCGCAGTTTGCGCTTTGGACTCAATGTAATTGCCAAAGTTGAGGTTAGAATTTAACTCTATGCCAAGGAGGTCGAGGGTATCGGACACAGGGATAGGTGTACCACGGAAAGTAGGAGAATCAATCTGATTAATGTTTAAACTCGTTACAGGTGGTTACCACGAGATGGGTTTGTGTTTGTGTTGAGTTGCCTTGTTTTATTTTTATACAACTAGGTCAGGAAAGAAATCTATGGCTCTCCTGATGGAAGTATTCCATGTGCATTGCCGACACTACCCTCGATTAAGGGTCGTTTATTTAAATAACACTTTTTAGATAGTGAAAATTGTTAGTAATAAACTAGCCCGATGGCGTAGTTTGTAGTAACCCTGCTTTCTTCTCCGCGGGTTGCGGATTCGATTCCCGCCTGAATCTTGAATTGAATATATGTACTATTTCTATGTATATTTATATAAACAGGACTATGGCTATATCAATCGACTGTTATCTATAACACATTTGTTTACCGTAGGAACAGACGGTCGTGTGTGTATGTTATATGATATTTATTTATTTATTAGTAATAAATAATATACAGGTGTAGGGACCTCACTTTAAAGCATACTCAGTACAGGTCTTGTTTGACCACAGCTCTGATTTTAACATCTTGGGTAATTTAGTTTTTTGGTGTTTACTCATTAAGAATGGACTTTATAAGGTCCCGGTACGAAAAAAATATGAGGAGTATAATATATTCAACGAATGACCTCGTTACGTTTCTCATAACGCCATAGGTTAAACCCAATAGGGTTCCCATACACGACGTTTTCTAATAACGCCATCTAGCGATAGAATTAGAAACGGCGTTATCAGAAAACGTCATTTGTAATCATTGGCGTAATTTGATTCGTTTATTTACCATTTGATTTGGTATTAATCTTTTTCTCAGACTAGTAAGTCTTTTTTGTGCCTATTTATAAAGTCGACCTGAAGCAGTAAACCCCAGTCGTGCGTTTGAGTTAACACACACACACATTTTTTTTTACTACCACTGAGGATATCAACCACATATCAGGTATACAAGTATAAAGCTGGTCATATTTACCCTGTATAGGATCAACTAAGTAGAAACAAAAAAGTTTGACGCAAATGTTCTAAGAACTTTAAAAAATTCAATATATACGAAAGGAATTTTGTATGTGTTAAGCTTTGAATAATAACATTAATTTCTTTGAGAAAAGCGTTACGTTTTACCATGTACCATGTACGTGTTAACATAAGGAATCGATGGGTGACAATATTATTATATAGGCTATCATACCGTACAAAAATACATAAAGACTGATATAGACGCTCTTCCTTTTTAACCTACTAAAAAATACTTCTAAAAAGTAGAAGTTTCAATTCAACTGTATTTTATTTATGTGTGTCACCTCAGAACTTTTTAATTGGTGTATCAAATCCAATAAAAAAAAACGATTGTGATGTGTTAGCATTTAAATTTGTAATTCTGACAATTACTAAAATATTGGATTTTGTGTCGATATTACTATTATTGTTTACTCACTTAATACCGGAACAGTACAAAGATGGTGACGCCATCTTCCGAATGGTTAATTATGGTACCTATTAATTTACGATTAGTCAGTCACTATCTTTGTTATCTGTTTTGCAGGGTAGTTGCACAATAAATACTGTTATGATTTAAATGTGACCTTGTAATAATTTTATAAGATTATATCATTATTATTTTGATTATTATTTGTTGAAGTACCGGAAAGATGGAGACACCATCTTCCGAATAATTAATACTAATTTTCTGATTGGTTAGTCGCCATCTTCGTCATGTATTGGCGGTATTGTTGTCCTATAAATATGATAATTTATAAGTGAAGAAGCAGTTAAATTTTGAAGAAGAAGTTTAATTATTGTGCGGCTAGCGTTGCTGCTCGAAAAGTGGCGTATAATTGATTAGTGTCATATCGTATTCAATGTAGTTAAAAGTGTGTATTATGAATCAATAACTATAGATTTCAAGTGAGAAATAAATGTTTCGTTGAGTATTCTCAGTCATGTTCTACAGATGCTACGAGTACGTTTTGAGTTATCTATGCGTATTTACTTGACTTTTTTTTTCGTCTGCATACGATGTATTACTTGTCAGTGTAATTGAAGTCGGTTTTATTTCGTTAGCGAGCAAATATTTTTTTTGTAGTCAACTAAAAACAAAGCTTATTGTAAGAAATGGACATTTGAATTTCTCCAATATCGGACAACAAATCGTAAAAAAACCATTAGAAGTGAAACTACATCTTGAAATACACTCAGGATACGAACAGAGCTCGACGTTCGGAAATTAATAGCGTTTCCTGTAGCATCGTGTACCAATAACAAGAGTATACGTCGAAAATGTTATCCCTATTCTACAAATAGTCAGTTGGATTGAATGCTGGACGTTTGGTTGTTAACTAAGATCTCTTGTTAGGCGGGAGTTGGCTGTTAGGGTTGCGTTTGTTCCAATTTGGTTCCATTTTAGTTCGATTTGTTGCATTATTGGTTAAATGTATCTATACTCTCTTTTTTTTTGGTTTAAATGGGATTTCACTTCCATTTTTATTTCAATTTCCCCTAATTTATTTGAATTTTTATTCTATTATTTGTAATTTAATAATAGTCTACTTAATTTTTTTATGTTAACTTTATAACACAAACTGCCGATACTTTTGTTTCCAATATTTTATTCTAAATTCAAATAAGTAATAATCTAAAAATTGGAGTAAACAATGTTATAATGAAGAAGTTTATTTTCATGATGATCAATAAATCATCGAATAGGCTCAAAAAATAATTGGAAACGCAAAACCGAAACTAAAAGACCTCGAAACAGAACTTTAATACGTTCCTTCCAACATTTTTCGTGCACTTGAAAAGACGTCGAATAATTAATTACCTGGTCAAGCGATGCATTTTGAAACGGTTGCAAAAGAAACAACAATATTCCATTACGTAGATGCACTAGTGCATAAATTAGAACGATCCCAGTAACGGATACTCTAGCTTTTGACTATATTTTCTCATTCTACCCGGACCGGGTAACGGGAATAGATAATCGGACAGCAAGAACCGGATATCCGTTACCACTAGCTTTACTTACCGACTATTTGTTTCTCAGTTACATTTTATGGTTCCTTGGATTTGCATAAACAACTGGAAGTGCATTTTCTTGATTTTTCTATAGTTTCCTTTGACTGGAAACAGTGTCAACCAAACTAAAAATATACTAAAATAAATTTTTGTTAGTTGATATGTAGATAAAATAGTTTGTAAGAAACATGTAGTGGAATTTGGATATGATACGAATGAATTAGCCATAAACTATGTAAAGCTACTAAATCTAGAAATATTAGATCACTAGTAGTGGGTCTATAAATATATAACGTGTCTGAAATGCTAGCTACGTTCCAAGATTTGACGCGTCACGATCGTATGGATTTTTTTCTGTGACTATCCATATTTTAACGGCTATTCTTTAGATTAAGAGCCGTCATTTTGAAGTTAGATAAGTTAGGGTTATTTTTTTATAACGAAATTATGTCGATAAACGGTCTAATTTTGAAATTAAATAGGTTAGGGTTATTTTTATTTTATTTTATTTTTGTAACGAAATTATGTCGATAAACGGTCTAATTTTGAAGTTAGATAATTCGAGGGCTCTTAATCTAAAGACTTACCATTTTATAATAACTATTAACATACGAAATATACTTAAAAAGAACTTAGTAATTTTAGCGAGACAGAGTTATACAATAATTCACCTGTCCTTTGACAAATACAAACGTTAATGCTTAGAGTATTTGTCTGTTATAATATATCAGTAAATTGAGAAGACTATTTCTTCTTTTCAGCGCCACTGACGCAAGTAGTAGCAGTGGCGGGTGAGCCAGCCTACCTGCCGTGTGATGTCGCCACGCAAGACGAAGACGATGCAGTTCTACTAGTTCTCTGGTACAGAGAAGATTTAGGCACGCCTATTTACAGGTATTTTACTCATATTTAATTGTATAGTTCATTTCACTACTGTAACAAACTGTTGATTTCCTATTGTCCTGTCATAGATCTGCAGACAAAACTTTATTCTTAGATATGTAGTTTGATTATTTGATAGAGGTAGGGCACAGTAGGATATATTCTGGGGAAGTACCTCAGCCTTACAGAAGATCCCAGCCAAATAATACTATTCGTACGTAGTGTTGTGTTTCTGTGCTCGGTAAGATGGTCAGAGCTCTTGAGAGAGTTAGAGTAAGGATCGGCAATGCGCTTGCTATGCTTCTGGTGTTACAGGCGTCGTCTGTAAGCTACGGTAACCGCTCCCCATCACTTAGTATGTACTGTGTATGCTGGAATTTCCTATTATGTTTTTGTTTATTGATGATAAAAAAATAGTGTAAACATTATTACTTACACATTTTCGATTCATTAGACAACATAACTGTTATTGCTATGCAGCCTTTAAAAGTATTAAAAAAGGTTAATTTCATCCTAAGAGTAGAAATCAAAATTCTTAAAATGTTTATAGTAAGTCCGATTTTCACATTCATTTTTGTCTTTTTTGTAATGGAATAATTCAAAAAGTACTGGACCGATTTTAAAAATTCATTCGCTTGTAGAATGTTACGTTTATCAGTAAGTGCATAAGTTATATAATGGTACAAAATGAAATATCTACGACCGTCTTATCTACAAGTGCGAAACCGCGCAAGGAAAATCAGTAAATGAATAATAATTGTATAATATTTAAAAAATATACGTATATTGACAAAATTGAGAAATAAAATATGTATGTCTTCATAAATAAAACCACCGACTGCTCTATGTAAAGATTTAATCTTGGTTAAAAAATCAAATTCAAACTAGGACCAAAGTCTACTGTAATCTCACAAAATGTAATGCTAATATTTGTACTACGAACAAAAACAGGGTACGTTTTACTTTGGCTTAAGTGTGAGTTAACTAATAGTTTTGCGTTTGTATTTTTGAATAAATATTTGAACAGGGCTGATAGCGGCAATTAAATGAAATGGCGGATGTTGATACATTTAATGTGAACGCTGCTAACGTTTTTGTTGAATATATTTGCAGAAGCACGTGTTTACTCGAAAGTTAGTATTAATATGTTAGAAAAAAGTGACAAAGTGTGTACATAAGTGTTCAGAGCTGGTATATAAATTAAAATTAATCGCTGAAGTATATGTGCACGCATAAAGTCTAAGTGACTACACAGAATTGGATAATTCTTTTTTTTTTGTGTTCTTTATTATCAAGACAATGTTTGTGTAAAAGAAAATTGAATCTAAAATAAATATGTTTACTTTGTATATTTTTATTTTTGTGTTACCCACACAGTAAGTCTGACCCTAATGTGTGAGTAAATCACGCTTCAGCCTGTAATATCCCACTACTGGGCATAGATCTCTTTCCCCATGTAGAAGAAGGATCAGAGCTTAATCCACCACGCTGCTCCGATGCGGGTTTGCGGATATATTCCCTACTATGAGTAACGATCGTTATCAGGTGTTTATGATAACAACCGGGACCGACGGCTTAACGTGCTCTCCTAGGCACGGTGGGGAGACCCACAAGGACTGCACAAACACCCAGACCATGGCAAACACCTGTATTTTTTTTTTTTTTTTTTTTTTTTTTTAAATATATAGACTAGCGCTTGACTGCGATCTCACCTGAAGTCAGGTGAAGATGCAGCCTAAGGTGGTGCGCGCTTGCCTAAAAGATGCCTATTCACTCTTGATTTAAAGATACCTAAGTTATAGTTCGTTGGAAAAACGGAAGCCGGAAGGGCATTCCAAATTTTAGCGGTGCGAATTAGGAACGAGGAAGCAAATCGTTTAGTGCGAGATCGTGGGATTTCAACCACATAGCGGTGCAGATTCATGCGATGCCTTGCGGTTCGGTGGTAGAAAGGTGATGGTGGAACCAAATTGTATAGTTCTAGAGCACACTCTCCGAAATATAACCTGTAAAATACCGACAAACAGGCAACCTTGCGCCGATGTTCGAGACTTTGAAGTCTAGAGCGAACCAGCGATTTGTCACCGATGAGTCTTCTGGCGCGTCGATCCACAGAATCCAAAGCAGCGAGCTGGTACTTGGCAGAGCCATCCCATAAGTGGCTGCAGTACTCCATACACGATCGAACTTGTGCTTGGTAGAGAGTAAGAAGCTGTTCCGGTGTGAAGTACTGCCTGACTTTATTGAGGATACCAAGTTTCTTACCAGCAATTTTTGCCTTGGATTCTATGCATTGTCCGAAGTTCATATTGGACGAAATATTTATGCCTAGAAGATCAATACTATCGGTGATCGGAACAGATACACCCCGGAAAGTTGGGGCTAATGGGAATGGACTCCGTTTAGCAGTGAAAAGACACGCTTGTGTTTTGGAAGCATTAAATTTGACTAGGTTGGCGTCACCCCAATCGGATACCTCTTTCAAAGCCAAATTCATGCGTTCAACCAGGGCCTCTCTATGCTCATGAGTTTCAGCCCCACCAGCTCGGGGACCGGACACGTATCTCTCCGTAACAGTGCTGTCATCCGCGTATCCAAAGATACCGGGCCTGAGGAGGTCATTTATGTGAATCAAGAAGAGGGTTGCAGAGAGAACTGATCCCTGAGGGACACCGGCATTAACCGCCATCAACTCAGACGAGGAGCCATCTAAGACCACCCGAAATGATCGTCCACTCAGGAAATCTGATATCCAGTCACACAAGCCCGGGGGTATTCCGTAAGCTGAAAGCTTGCTAAATAGGCTCTCATGCCAGACCCGGTCAAATGCCTTCGATACATCAAGTGAGACAGCTAGCGCTTCTCCGTGCTTGTCCAAGGCTTCGCCCCAGATGTGCGAGGCGTACACTAAAAGATCCCCCGTGGACCTGTTACGGCGGAAACCGTATTGCTGGTCCGACAGGAGGTCATTCAACTCGAGGTATGCTAGGAGCTTTTGATTCAGTATACGCTCCAAACTTTTACTCAGTATGGAGGTGATCGCGATAGGTCTATAGTTAGCCGGGTCGGCACGACTACCTTTTTTAGGTACAGGTTGTACGTTGGCAATCTTCCATGCTTTAGGGACTTGAGCAGATTTTAGAGAGAGGCGGTACAAGCGCGTGAGAATAGGAGACAACTCAGGAGCACAGTGTTTAAGTACTCTTGCTGGTATCTCGTCAGGACCACTAGCCTTATTCACGTCCAAGTTACGGAGTACTCTCAAAACCTCAGTTTGGCGAATGCGTAGTTCTGACATAACAGAGTCGCAAGGTGGATGTCTGGGCGGTGAGGCACTACCTGCATCAAGGAGCGAGGCAGCAAACATCATCACGAGCAAACATACAGACTCCAGCGTGAGATTTAAAATTATGTTCGAGCGAATACCCAGGGTACTGCAGGTACGTTACATCTGCTGGGCTACCAATTTGCGTCTCCGTAAGAAAAAGTAAATGCGGCCTCTCAGTCTCCAGGTGGTGGTGGACTGCAACGAGATTTGAGTGCAATCCTCGTATGTTGGTGAGGTGCACTTTGAGAGAGAGGAGGTGCAGCCGCTGTTTAACCTTACTTTTTTTCTTGTTCTTCATTGTGGTCAAGGGGTGAATAGGAGGGGAAATGGTAGTTGTACGAGGCGCTGCGTCTATAGACTCCACGATTTTTGCAGAAACCACACTAAAGAAGACTCGACTGGAGACTGCGGGGACGCCCGAACCCCCCAGGAAATCGCCATCGGGTCCTCTCACCGGTCGCCAACCGGCACGATGGAAGCCATCCCTGGATTTTTCGCTAGGTGGCGGGGCAGCCTTTCATAGGTGGCGAACCTACTAGTTGGGCCCCCTACTGCCTGCGGTCGGCCAGCGGTGCACCGTGCTTCGGATCCCGCTACCCTCCAGGTCGAGACGTCCGGCGCAGTGACTACGCAGATCAGGATCCTGTCACTAGACGCAGCGCAACTGTACATACCCATACCCCTATGATTGGCTATTACGAGCATCGTTCCGGAACGCGAGGCGCCTCACGGCACGACAAGTCGTGTCGCAAGACGCGTCACTTGGCGGCGCGTCTTTGCTCCTGTACCTGTATGACCAATACAAATGTTTGTCATGTGTGGGGATCGAACCCGCAACCGCCAGCGCAACAGGTACAATCCATGGCTGTGACCGTTGCGCCAACGCGGCGTCAGTAAGGCGGCGGTGTGAGTAACACTAAAATAAAATCGTACAAATTAAAAAAAGCATTGTGTCGTCTCCTGTCAAAGATTTTCATTGTAATATTAAACTTTAAATAGTTACTAACGGGTTTCTGTAAAGAACTCACTATAGACGGCGCCACGGTTGCTTAGACCGAATATAAAATTTTCATATCAAAATTTCGATCTAGCGGGTACATCGCTCCATAGCTTAATTGGTTTGAGCAACCGAAACGGTCTGTCAGAGATGCAGGTTCGATCCCCGCTGGAACGGTCGATTTTTGATATGATATTAAAAAATGTTTAAATATGTTTACGAAAAAAAGACGACATGAATTTCGCCTGGACATTTTTTTTAAATTATTAATTAGAGTATTTAACGGATGACGATACCAGTTATAACATTGCAACATTAAAATAAAAATTATACACAATCGAATGAAGAATATTCTTTCGTTCGTAGTTGGATAAAAATTAAATGAATTTACAAACCTTCAATCACTCTAAACAAGGCGAGCTAAGGACATACGTATGTTATTTCATACCAGCTTTTTGTGACAGGTAACACTGTGACATTTTCTCATTATTTAATTTGTCACGACTTCTTTCAGTATCATGTTACTCGTAAACATAACACACACTTTGACGAAATACTTTATTCGTACGTATTTCTTATTCTTATATAATTATGTTATATACAAAGATAAACGTTAGATACAAAAACATTTCTAGTTGAGATTAATCCAATGATTCTTCTCAATAGAAGGTTCTAGATTTGACTGTATTTATTTGTGTGTTTTACGCGCCATTTTCACAAAATACGGTTTAACTAAAGCGATTATATTTTATGAAATAGGTATATTGTAATATCACATTGTGATTTTTTTTTACCATTATTGTTAAAAACGAAAGAACGTTTTATCACTTTTTTTGTTGAAAAACATGAATTGATACTTCAAAATAAATGAAAAATATTTGATAGAAATATATACCTAGCTGTTAAAATAATGGAATATATAATAATACAGTACTTAGTGTTACCATTTAAAATACTATGCACAAGAAAATATAAAGTTCCGTCTCGTTTCCAACAATTTATTATAGTCCAATGAATACTCCAATGAATTTCCTGTACCTAAGAAATCCAGTCCATCTGACTTCTCCGATTTCCGCCCAATATCTATCCTACCTTTCTTGTCCAAGGTTCTAGAGCGTCTTGTTCACCAACAGCTGACATCATTTCTTTCCTTAAACAATCTTCTAAATCCATTTCAATCCGGCTACGGTTCTGACTTTACTTGATTTTAGTAATGCCTTTAATACTGTGGACTTCGATATACTGTTGTCTATGTTAAGTTCCTTTAACATATCTCCACCAGTAATTGACTGGTTTCAAAGTTACTTGTATGGGCGTCGGCGTTCTTTTTTCTTTATTTATAAATTCAATAACTACCAACTTATCTTCTCTCTATCACCTGAATGCAGACGATCTTCAAATATACACTCACTCTAAGCTGGCTGATCTACCCACGAGTATTCACCAACTAAATAATGACTAAATAAGTTAATCCTGCTAAGTCTCAAGTGATTATCGTGGGTAGTCCAAAACTAGTCAGTAGCATTGATTGGTTACTTTTACCTCCTGTACTCTTCAACAAAGTTGTTTTGAATGTCGGCGATAAAGTGAAAAATCTGGGAATAACTTTCGATCGTCATCTCTCTTGGTCACCTCAATTAACTGAGCTAAGCCGGAAATTGTTTGCAGCCGTCGGTTCACTCCGTCGACTCCAGTACTTTCTTCTCTTGCCTAACAAAATTGCGCTGGCACAATCACTACTTTTACCAATCCTTGACTATGCAGATACGTGTTTTCTGGATCTCAAAGAGGAGCAACTAAATAAGCTTGAGCGCCTTCAAAATCTCTGTATAAGGTTCATATTTGGTCTTCGCAAATATGACCACGTCTCCGATTTTCGCAGTAAACTCAAGTGGCTCCCAATTCACCTTCGCAGGAATACCCATGTACTTACTCTACTCTACTGTGTTCTTTTTAATCCTAATGCCCCTCATTACCTTAAAGAACGGTTCACGTTTCTTTGCGATTCCCATGAACGCTCCCTTAGATCCGAATCCAATTTTCTTCTGAAAATTCCTCCCCATTCTATCTCCTTCTACTCCAATTCATTTACTGTTAATGCCGTCCGTCTGTGGAACTCTCTTCCGCTTTTAATAAAACAAGCTCCATCACAAGCTTGCTTCAAGCAACGCCTTAAAAAGCATTATATGTCGCTAATTAAGTCATAAATGTCGCGATTTGTAGTTTACTTTATGTGTACATATATGTATATATTTATGTGTGTGTGTGTATGTATGTATATATTTTTATATGTGTAAGTATATATGTGTGTATGTATGTATAAATAGTCCTTTTTACGCTCGTCTATGACAGAAATCTGAATTTTAGGTGAATTAAATATGTATATAGTCTTAGCTTTTTTAAACTTATTAATCTTTAGATAGACCTCTCTTACCCATAAAATGTTTTTTTCCGAATTGCCTATCTACTCCTAGAGGCTCATATTTTTATGTGTAGGATAAATATAAAAACAAATACATAGGAGTCTGTACATAGGAGTTTCTCTACCAGTTCAACATTCCCTTATTCATTGTTTGATTCAGAAGTTGAAATATGAAACAAGCAACCAAGGTCGAAATAGGATTAAAGGTAAAAAGTCAAGACTTGTATGTTTTATTCATACGACATTACTAAGCCGATTACAGAAACATGTCGCTAAAAATAACATTGGCTTATCACATGATTCAAGAGACAAACCAGCTTTTGTCGATCTGAAGTTATTCTTGATGTATTTTCCAAAATTGGCGCATGCTCTTATAGTTTTGCTAAGAGCTCCATATTATCATATAAAACGCATATTAATTATGTTGTAATAAATATCGTTTTTATATCTATCGTGGCAAATAGCGGTTACTGTAGCCTTTGGACGCCTACAACACCAGAAATATCTGTGTGCCTAAAAGGTGGTGTATGTGAGGAAAATCAAAAAAGTTATTCGTGAATTTGAAGTGAGTCAGACTTCAGTGACATTAGGAGACATCTAAATACACATGTTTAACATATATACACTTTTGGAACGAAGTTCCTTACGGCAGGGTTGGTATTTGGCTGGGCGATCGAACTGAAAAAAAATTGATACTAAAACCGTAAGAAAAATATATGACGGAAGTGACGTGATATCAGTCACACGACTGTATAATATGACGTTTGTAAAACTAAAATATTACTAGTAAACCTTTTTTTAAATTATTTATGTAATTTTATACTGTCGAAAAAAATTAATAAAGACATGTTTTTTTATTTCACTTAATAGTTTGAATTATTATTATTTTTTGTTCCTAATTTTTTACTAATCAACAAAATAAAAAAAAAATCAACAACTAGAAAATATATATAAAATTCAACATTTTGTTTATTTAAATTGTGTTGCTTCTATACTATCCGAAGGAACTTCGTTCCGACCTGGTGTCCCAAGACACCACATAATTTTTGTGACAGTGACGATGAGATGATAAGCCTGGACTTAGTGACCTTTGCAGTGAAAAGGAGGAAATATAAGATTTAAAAAAGCTATATTTTGTGCCATAATTTGTGATGCACCAAGTATCTTACACTAATGTGTAGTATTTGTTAAAAGAAACACAATTCTCAAGACCTTATGAAAAAAATAATCTGCCGAAACTTGCAAACAAAGATTTTTTGGGGTATAATGCTGCATTTTATGTTAATTATACTTAATTCATCATATTTAATAACCACGCGATTATCTTTTATTTATTAGACTGTTTTTTATATAAAATTAAATATAAACGCTTCACACTTTTAACTGAGGTAGGGCACAGCAGGAATTTCCTGCTCAAAATATGGAGCAGCCCGACTGGGGTAGTACCTCGACCTTACAGAAGATCACAGCAAAATAATACTGCTTTCAAGCAGTATTGTGTTCCTGTTGGTGAGTAAGGTGACCAGAGCTCCTGGGGAGGGATTGGGGATTGGGTCGGCAACGCGCTTGCGATGCTTCTGGTGTTGCAGGCGTCTATAAGCTACGGTAATCGCTTACCATCAGGTGAGCCGTACGCTTGTTTGTCGACCTAGCCCACTAGGATTCACCCTGTATCGGGGTCCGGAAACACACACAATACACAAGCACAAACACTCAGACCACGACAAATATCTATATGGCCAATACAAATGTCTGTCGTGAGCGGGAATCGAACCCGCGACCGCCAGCACAACATCCAGTGCTGTGACCGCTGCGCCAACGGGTCGTCAAATTGAAGTTCGTAGTCAAGTTGAAATTCAAAGCTAGAGACCAAAAATGAATCTCTAGTTTTACTCTCATACTGTTTATCCCAAAATTACGCGAGTGAGATTGCGAGGTGCATCTAGTACATGTATATGCTTATGACACATTATGTTTGAAGTGACATATTTAATTTTTTCATTTCCAAAATCATAAGCTAGTCGTTAAAATGACAAAAACACAATGATATTATCGCTTCAGTAAATTAGAGTTAAGATACGGTTATCATTTAATGAAAAAAAGCTCTGACTTTGATATTTCGAGTTGTCTGCACAAATATAATTTAAGAGAGAAAATCTAATTGGTAAGTGATAATGAAAATTTAGGTTAAGTTGTGGAAAATTTGTATGATTACTTTTAATCTCGAAGTTAGAAAGTTTGTGAATTTCAAAATTACGATTTTTCTTTTATTGCTTTTGTTTAGGTGTTACTTAATTTGTAAAAAGAAAAGAAAAATCTTCGTAAATTGTAAGCAAATTGTAGTAATAAATAGCTTAACTCAGGCTTGAGTTTTTTTTTTATTTTTTTCAAAGATTATGTTTAGTAAGCTTAAACGATTTTTAACGTTGAATACGATAAAATCGTTAAAATTGCTATGCCAATAAACCTTCGGACAACTATGTTTTAATTTGTTTTTTGTTATAATCCTACTAACAATAATTATCATAGTTTGTATGTAAATATTGGTACTAACACAAATACACTATGGATGTACAATCAAAATGTATTGTTATTAAAAATTTAACTATTTTTATTTATTTATTTTTATTTAATAGTTACAAGTTTGAGTCATCGTACTTGTCAATAAATAACGTACGTTGACATCTCATGGAATTTGTCAATAAATAATCATTTTGTCTTTCAGCAGACGAAGCAGCTTAATTAAAACCGTTCGTTAAATTGCATTCGCTAACTGCAATGCACGTTGCGTCTATTTATTTATTTGGAAACAAACAGTGTATATAAATAAATAAATAAAATAAATAAATAAATAAATAAATAATTTTTATTTTATTAAAATACATGTAAGAATATAAAATAAATTACTACTAATAAGATGCCACATAAACTTATTCGAGTTTGACCGGACATCAGTTTTGTCGACATTATCACTAGGTAATTAGGTACATAATATATTCGACTTAATGTTGATATATGAAGCACATATTTCAAAAATCATCAATAGAACAGTTTCCAATGATTATTAACACATAATAAGTACGTGGCGCCTTACGAAACCAAGCAAACTTAAATGAATGAGATTACAGAGAGTGTGAAATTATTCAATTTACCGATTACATTACAAATAATAATAATAAATAAGAATTATATCGATCACTAATAACTTTAGATTATTGAGTGAAATTAAAATTAAAATAGTTATAAAATTATATTATTTAATTGTAATGAGTGTAATGGTATTGACTCAATTCTTCGAATTGAAAAAATGTTTAAATTTCTATATTATAAAATTTATTCCACAGCGTGGATGCCAGAGAAAAAGACTTCGGTGTAGCCGAGCGGTGGTCGGACGAGAGTGTGTTCGCATCAAGAGCGTACTTCCTGCCAGAGAGGAGACCAGCCGAACTCGGCGTTGACAGAGTTCGAGCAACAGATCAAGGAATATACAGATGTAGGGTAGACTTCAAACAGGCACAAACTAGAAATTCAAGAGTTAATTTAACTGTAATAGGTAAGTCCTACTTATGTCATAAGTTAGATAATATTGATTTACTTTTGTATGTAATTAATATTCTGAGTATAAATTTAGTTAGGTTTTTAGAGTAACACACATCTATACTTATAATATAAAGCTGAAGAGTTAGTTTGTTTTTTTGTTTGAACGCACTAATCCTAAGATCTACCAGTCCGATTTTAAAAAATCTTTCAGTGTTAAATAGCCCATTTATCGAGGAGGGCTATAGGCTATATATCATCACGCTAAGATCAACAGCAATGGAGCAACAATGAAAAATGTTTCAAAATCAGATATATATTTTTTTTTCGTTTTTAGAGATTCCCCAGTTAGCCCAAAGAAACAGTTCCACGCGGACGAAGTCGCGGGCAGAAGCTAGCCTCAATGAAGAGTGTAACAAAAATTTACATAGAAAAAACACGTCAAGTACATTATATATTTAATAAACATAACTCTGTCCTCAGATTTGATTATAAAATTCTATAATTCATGATAAATTGTATAATATTACCGTAACTAAACCAACAAAACTAGAAAAATCCTAACATAGCAGAAATCGAAAGAAGCTTCTTACTCGTATTTTAATACACTTTTCTTTTAAATCTCGACGCTATTCACAAATACTGGATATCATACAGATGAAGGTATTATAATAATGGAAACGTAAAGATATAACGACTCCATAGAGAAATGTATTACAATTTCATAAAAGTCCAAGTCCGGGTCTAATTTATTTTAAAAATGAATGAATCCTGTGTGGCTACGGCACCAAAGAATATAGCCACCCCCCCTCTTCCCGTGGGTGTCGTAAGAGGCGACTAAGGGATAACAAGGTTCCACTACCACCTTGGAACTTAAGAAGCCGACCGATGGCGGGATAACCACCCAACTGCTGGCTTTCAAACACACAGGCCAAAGACGGGCAGCAGTGTCTTCGGTGCGAGAAAGCCAGCCCTGCGGTCACCAACCCGCCTGCCCAGCGTGGTGACTATGGGCAAAACACATGAGTTCGCGAATTTTTGGCGCGAACTTGTGGAGGCCTATGTCCAGCAGTGGACTGCAATAGGCTGGAATGATGATGATGATGATTCCAAATTAAATTAAAATACACACGAGGCGGTAGCATGTTGGAGAGAATCGACTGCTAACGTAATTTCATTTCGAAATGGTATATCCTCATTTTATGATAGGGAAGTTGAAAATATTACAACTTACAGCAAAATATAAATTTTTGTTTGTTTTGGAATTTTGAATATATTGAATATTAGTTCATATAAGTTAACAATTTGTTTAACAATAGCTCGCTTATTTTTATATTTTTAATACACTTTTAGGCTAACTCGCCCTTACAAACTTATACGATATTTAATCACCAATAGTAATTATAAAATGTTGTTAAAACTATTCTCAAGCATCTATATAGTACAAACATGCGTATTTTGTTAATTAATACAAATCTTATAACATACACACACGGTCGTCTGCTCTTACGGTAAGAACGCTTGTGTTAGGTAACAGCCGACTGTTATAGGTAAATATTTTTTGATAAATATACATAGAAATAACACATATATAAATAAATAAATTACACCCAGGAACGCAACCCCCGAAAAAGAAAGGGCTACAACTGCGTCAACTGGGTAGTCAAAACAGTGTAAAACTTTACATATTGCTAACACACAGAGACACTAACAACACCCGTGCGAATAATTCGCCCAAAATAATTAAAAAATTTACCGACCGTCGATCATGTTGACGTTGTTTCAAAATTAAATTAAATAAAATAATAAAATTAAAGTCATCATTATACCTCTATAATTTTAATAAATAATTAATTAATTTACAAAAACAAAAACAATAGTAAATTTTGTAGTTGTTGACGCCGGAAAAGCAAGCAGTTATCTATAAAATGATATATAATTTATGTGGAATAATTGCAAGGTTTTTTTCTAAAAAGGGAGGCAAACATATTAACCTTGGCGCATTATATATATGATGATAGTAAATAAAAGATGGAAAATTTTACGAAAATAATTACTATGTACAAAACCTTGGCTATCTACAAACGTTAACATTGACGTAAATCCAGTGTCGAGGCGATTAATACGATAGTAACAATGAGGTTATTTGGGAAGTGCTGTGGCTTCAGGAACGATGTCATATTAATAAGCTGTAATACTAGGATTAACACTTTGTGTTACTGTCAACATAATAAATTTTAACTCTAAAAAACTATCAATTTTTTTAAATTAAATTTAAATTTCGAAGGATCAATTTTAGACTATTAAACGGAGTTAACTTACTATTAAACGGAAATATGAGATCACTTATTTAAGCTATAATAAAACAAACATAATTGATACTTCAACAAGTAACGAAAAGTTAAGTATTTCACAGAAGTTGCCTTCTCACTTTGAATTCGTCGAAATAAATTTTTCTTCACTTCAAGACATATTTTGAATCAAAGACGCAAAACGACGTCAATCGCAACGCTACATCCTTTGTAAATTTCATTTTAAAGTAACAAAATTCTAAAGAAATACGAAATAATATATTCAAGTATTCATACATATGGATCCCAAAAAGGCACTTCAAGACCTCCCTTATGTGTATCATACTGAAGTGCACTCGACTCCAGCCAATAAGATTATTTAGAGCTGTCTGCACAATATTCCGTGAAAGGCACAAAGGCTCATAATTTAAACATAAAATAACATAAATACATCAGTATGCATTTTTGCAATTTACTATTTAATGATTTACTGGGAATACCATTAAAACATCCAAGAATCGAAAACCATACTGTTTTTATAAAGAATATTTCGACAAATATAATTAAGGCGATCATTGATTGTCTTGTTCAAATGAAGTATTTTCGATTATTTCATCTATTTGGTTATTAATATTAAGTGTGGCTAGCATTAAAAAATCACATGAATTTTTGATTTTTCGTTTCGAATAATTTACTAATATATAAATGAAATTGTTGAAATAATTTTACTTGACAAATACATTGCCTCAAATAAAATCTAGTAATAAACACTTCAAAGCTGATATGGAGCAAAACAGTTTGTAAAGCGTTTTAAAACGAACTAAGGAGAAAATGAATTTGTGGATATGTTTTTATCGCAGTACAGTTTATCTTTCTTTCCTGCTTTGGTAAAATGCCAAAAGGGGTTTCTTAGACTTCGTACCTAACAGGCGACACTTTTAGCTAGAATATTCTACGAAATTACCCTTGCCAAGCTATTTAAAACATGAGGGGGAAAAAACTAAATTTACTGAGTATGCTTTAAGCTGCATTCAGAACTGGATTTAGACGAACCGAACTTTTAAAATATTTAAGTTAATGTAAGTTTTGCATTAAGGTTTTATAGTAAAAGCAAATGTAACAAGATACTTATTTTCTTTACGTCTAAAACTAGAAATTTTAAAGATACATTAAAAGGCTAAAAAAATTAAAGACGGGTTTTATCTAAAGACACCAGTTTTAAAAATACAACTGGGCTTGCTGCCTAAATAATAGCTGTTATTCTAATGTTGTTACTTTATAAAAAAAATCTCAATTGTGGAAACTTTATGAATTCTGTATACGTTTTGATACACATGGTATATAAATGAGGACCTAATTATTTGACTGATGTAGTCACAATGATTTAAAATTTGTTCTTCTATAACACGAAAATTATGTTTGTTTTTTATTTTTATTTTATTTGCAAACCAAGACTAATACAATTCGTATATATATAAAACTAACTTTTACCCGCGGCTTCGCCCGCATTTTTTTTTTTTTTTTTTGTATAAAGTATCTTATGTTACTTCTAATACCTCGAAAAACATGTTTACAAAGTTTCATGATAATCGGTTACGTAGTTTTCGAGAGAAAGCGTAACAAAAAAACTTACATTCACATTTATAATATTAGTATGGATTATAAATAACATAAAGTTTGTAATGAAAAATTTTTCAATAATAAGTACATTATTTTAAACAAAAAATATTAATATGAGAGGGCATATCAAATTACAAGAGACGTCGACTGAAATAAATGTACAATAATTTAATAAAAACCATCCAGATTATAATTAATATATTTTATAAATATAAATGTAAAATTATACAAAAAATAGCAGTCTATAAAAAGCCTTAAGAGTAGTCTTAATAGAATGGTAGCTCCCGAGAGTCTGTTCAAGAAACGCAAACAAAACGAGTGTTTTTCTTTTAAATAAATCATAACGCTTATACTTAATTAGATAACAGCTCTTCTTGATAATATTGTCTTAGGAAGTTATTTTCATTTACTTTTTAACTCAGTCACGTCATCGATCACAATAAAATTTGTTACACATGTAGCTAATGCGCTTAGCAGCTGTGATTTGAAAATTACGTTAATGACGTTGGTTGTGGGTTTGAGGCTGTATACCATTTTTAAGAAAACACAACAACATCCATTCAACTAGTTTTCATAAAAACCAGATGATACTGGAGTCGTAGTAAGATAATTATCCACCAAACTGCGGTAGCTAAGCTGGACCTATCTCTTGTATAGGACAGAAAGCTTTGTTCAGCCGCAGAATAAAAACTATTTTAGCTTAATAACTTAGGATCTATCTCGAAAGAACATTGATATATATATTTCATTGAGGAACAAAGCATAGTCCCATTCATTCGGGAATAATGTGGTAAGTTTCTAAATAAATAAAACTTAAATATCCCATGATTTCGAAGAAAGTGGGTATGTGATAACATCGTTGAAATGTCTCAAAGAAAAATACCTTACAATCCAATTTTTATTTACTTTTTTTGTGTAAATAAGCAATTGAGAGTTAACATTGAATGAAAATCGGAATGACTTAAGTAAAATATTTTATTAAATTATTGATTTCAGTAGAATAATTTGTACCTTTCCTTTTTCTTTTTTACCGCCTTTTTTACATTTCTTTTTTTATTGTTATTTTTTCTTGCATATTTTATGTAACATATATTGTTACTGGTTTTACAATAAAATATATTTATATTTTATTGTATTGTATGATAAAAATATTCTTCTTGAATACAGACAGATACACAAAAAAGGCAATTTATAGACATTATATTATTTTTCTTATTTGGTGTAGCTGTGCCCGCGACTTCGTTCGCGTGAAATTTAACAAAAAAGTTATTTTTCAGTTCGTAGAGTTATAAAATAAATAAATTTCTAAAATAAAAGTAGCCTAAGTTACTCCTTACTATATCAGCTCCAGCCGTTTCAGAGATTAGCAGAAACGAACAAACAGACAGACAGACAAGAATTGTAAAAAATGTTATTTTGGTATATGTATCGTGTATTTATCCATATGCAATTAGTAAAAAGCAGTTGTTTTAATATTACAAACTGATACTCGAATTTTATTTATTTGTATAGATATTTTGCTCACCGTTATCTTTATCTGGCTCCATTTTGTGAAAATATACCATTAAACTGACTCAAAAACTAACTTTATTGTTAAGATAGGTTAAATTTTATTGTTATTATTCTAAGGTTATTCTTCTAATTATACGTACAACATATTCTACAGTTATTTTTCTAATTGAATGTACAACGATATTCATTTAAAAAATGAACGATATTAAAGTAAAGAAAAGAAATATACTTCGCTGAAATATGACTATTGATTTTCAGAGTCTTCCCGCCGCCGTATCAAATAACTTTACATCAATTGAAATTCTTAATTTCTTAGCCAAAAAGTTTTGTTTAAAATTCACAGGCCTCACATCGAACTATTATCAAATTCTAACTCTGAACATTATAATTTCACGTTGCATGGGCGGTACCCAGAATTTTGTAAAAGTGGAGCAAAAAAAGTCGATAAATAGTAATTTATTTCAATGTACTGCAACTTTCACTATATACACTATTTCAATAATAGCTTGCGGAGGTTTTGGCTACATCCGCCTAAAAATTCCTTATTAAAGTCTAAAATATCAATTATTATTAGCTTCGAGTCAGAATGGGTAAAATTTTGCTCAACCGTGAATACACCCATGTCATGTTATGCTATTCTGTTGTACTACAGAGCTGTCAAACAGCATCTTTGCACTAGATGCAGCACATTGAAAATCTTAGCGAATCGCTAAGAACGTATTTCATTCTGCGTTGTCATAATCAAGAACTGCTTAAAGTCTTTATAGCTGCTGTCGTATAGATTTGAAATTCTAAACCCTTTAAGCGGATGATCGAATTCACATTTCCTGGATATTATCAAAACTAATATGGCAACTTTCCAGCTTTGCTCAGTCCATGTAGACTATAAGATGAATCAAAATAATACTTTAGTAAAATCTATATTAACCCTTAATTACTCGCATGGGGTCAAACCATTTTTGGATTAAAAAATGAAGCACTTGGTGCGGCCCGATTTCCCTCGCGCCCTCGCTAGCTTCATAACGCGCGTCTAAGTTTGTATTTTACTAGTGACCAAGTCACAGGAGTGGAAGGATGCGTCGCTGCACTCTTCAGCGCTGACCCCGTGCGAGTAATTACGTTACTTTTTTGGGAGAGGTAAGTTTTTTATTTTATGTATTTTTTTGTGTATTATGAATTATGTTTGTGTTATTGTATGTTCAGTGAATAAATGTTTGTTATAAATATGTTTTTTTCATCTTTATACAATGAAATTACCAAAAAATTCCGTTTTACTACGAGCTTTGTCTTTTTGTCAGAGTTAGTCATGGATAGGAGAGAACAGCAAATTGCGCAATGGTTGGTGGTTCTGATGAAGAAGAAGTGGGAGGGTCAGGTTTCTTATGTTCAAAAACCAAATAAAGCTGTTGTGTTGTTATCTTCCATGCCTCATGTAGCTCATATCGACCCAGCCTCAACTGACAAGCAAAAACTTGAAATAATAACATTTTACAACAGCACTAATAGAGGAATGGACAACAATGATCACTTGTGTAGTACATTCAATGTAGGGAGGTGAACCAAACGGTCGCCGTTAGCCATTTCCTTCCATCTGATAAATGTTTCAGGCATAAATGCACTCATTGTACATCGAGTAAATACCGAAAAATCACGTACTCACATGAGGCGTAATTTCTTGTGGCAATTGTCTGTTAAACTTATTCATAATAACCAAAAACGACAACTTGAAGTCAGAGCAACTCCTAAGGAGGTAAAAAAACGTCTGATGGAAGTGGATGAGTTGGAAAATCGCGTCCCGCCAACCACTGCAAAACGCGGACGTTGCAACAGCTGCCGAGGAAATGTGATCGCAAAGTACCAACAAAATGCAAGAAATGTACAAGATTTGTGTGCTATGATCATTCTGAGATATACTTTCAACAGTGTTACAAGAGTGATTGGGAGAGTTCCTAAAAAATACGAGTATATACTATGATCTCAGTATACCTAAGTACAAATTGTTGATTATTGATAATAATTTTAGTTTAACTTGTTTTTGTATAATTGGTTAGTAATTCATGTTATTACTTATAGATATTATAGAATAAACAAAGCACTTTAATAATAAAATAGTTTCATTTACTTGTATATTTCAAAATATATTAAAAACTACTTATACTGTTTGGGGTCATCTGTGACCCCATGCGAGCAGTAATGTAATATTCTTTGTGCGAGTAATTAAGGGTTAACATTATTTTGAAGCAGTTTTTTCTGGAACATTTTCACGGTGTGCATTAAAAATATTTTTGTGGAATAATATTATGGGCTATTAAAATAGTATTACATTTGACTATCGATGAAGACATTCAATAGCTGCACTATTAACAATAAAAACAGTCATAAATTCGTTTTATACTTTACGAGCTATCACTCATGGCTTGCGTGGAAATTTTAATGTGTAGGAATTGTACGATTATTTGTAATAAAATTTTTATGGTAAAGTAAAAAATTCTAAATTATTCAAAAAAATATCGTGTCAAAAATCTGTTTATAAAAAATAATTCTTAAACAGGAATTATTCAATTTTTTTATGAAAATGGTCTAGTACTGTTTCAAGTTTAAACTTATATCTGTGACAAATTTCCACTAGATTTATTTAGCCGTGATTGAGTATCATACATCCACCCGTCAAAATGGGTAACATACGTCCACCCGTTTAATTTTTATATTTATTAAATAAGTATGTATGTTATTTTTCTTTACATCGCTAATGTATGTATTATTCACTTCAACAGTACCACCCAGCAAAATGGTGATTACTGATGACAAGGGTGACGTGAAACAAGCAATAGTTGGACCGTACGTCGAAGGCGACACGTTCACGCTCAAATGCGACGTATCCGGCGGTGAGTTTGTAAAAATTATATATTGAAGATTTTAATACTCATATTTTTCACTTCATTTTTTTTAGATTTTTTTTTTTATTTTTACCTTAGAATCTCTATATTAATATTTCCAGTCGTGATAATACTCTCCTACCCTCACTTTTATTTATGCATAATTGTATTGTTTAAATATTTAAAATTTAATAAAAAGATGTCCATCATTAACTAATTTTTGTAAATTCTAAATATCTTTGATTCTATAATCTGTCAAATATTTTCAAAACAATTTACATAGAATTTGAATTTCAAGTCATAACTATAGTTAACTTTAAATCCACTATCATTTAGGTCGACCTAGACCCTGGGTCAAATGGTTCAGGAACGAAGAGGAAACAGACACTCCGGCAACGACGTTACAAGGGACCACGGTGAGGGGTGTCCTCCGAGTGGGACCTCTGACCCGAGCCGATGTCAGAGCAACGCTGACATGTCGAGCGTCAAACCACATGAGAGCACACCCTATTGAAACAACGCTTACATTAGATATGAATTGTAAGTACAGTAATTTACTATACACCTACAGTTGTATAAACTACAGTTGCAATCGATTCGCACCAAGTGGTCAAAAAATACGGACGGTAATTTTATTTGATTTATACTCGCGATATGCTTATCGAAAAAAGCGCCGGGATTGAAGTGCAGCCTGCATCTGCCACGCATTAACGACTATATATCGACCATATAGATGTTAGTCGTGGTCTAGGCGTTGTGTTTGTGTATTGTGTATGTTTTCGGACCCCCAACACAGGAGAAAATCCTACTGGGGGATCCGTGTGAAGCGTTTATTATTAATTATTATATTCTGATCCGACCCGATAACAAAACATTTCTATCACATAACTAAATATTTTGTGAAGAGATGAAATAGAATATACGATTACATACTATTCTACTAAGAATGCTACAGAAGAGAAATTTAATAAGCATAACCTTATAATAACCTTATAATGAACTTATAACTTATAACCTTATAATAAATAATAATTTTATAATGAACCTTAATGTATTCTACGATATATGTTTAAGTAGAAATCAGTCGAAAAAATCTTAAAATGCCAGAGACCACGGAGCTAACGCGACATCCAAATAATAAGCCACTCGACACGTTCCATTTTAAAATTATTCATGACATTATGAATTCTGTAATGGTTAACCAAATAAACGTTTTTACATACAAAACGAAATTAACACGCTTGAAAAATTAAAAACTCTTTCTGGGTCAGAAGGTAAAACAAATATTTTCTTTCAAACCTTAGTTTTTTACTGCTTTTAAGCTTATAAAGTAAAGAACCTCGTGGAGGTCGCAGGTTAAATCGTGAGCAAATCAGTACCAGGTCAATATTCTTTTTACGTATTACATTATGAAAGAAGATACTATTATACAAAAATAGGTTATTTATATTTTTTTTATTTTCAATTTCTATTTAAAAAAACTGGAATAAAAAATTCATCATGATATGAAACCGTGGTATGGACCACATTGAATACACCGTTTCTCGTCCGATCACCGAAGTTAAGCAACGTCGGGTGCGGTCAGTATTTGTATTTTTTTTTTATTTTTTATTTCACTAGTTCGTCAAACAAGCGTACGGCTCACCTGATGGTAAGAGATTACCGTAGCTTATAGACGCCTGCAACACCAGAAGCATCGCAAGCGCGTTGCCGACCCAATCCCCAATCCCCCCAGGAGCTCTGGTCACCTTACTCACCAACAGGAACACAATACTACTTGAAAACAGTAGTTTTATGCGTGAAGTTGGCTTTTTTTTCTCAATTCGTTTTTTTTAATTAGTTTTTTTTTTCAATTAGATTGCCAAAGAAGTACTTCTGACATGCGTACTTTGTACGCACGCAATTTTTTGAAGTACATTTTAACGTTTTGGTGTAAAGTTTCAGTGATATTGAATTAAGTATTGTATTATTAATTGAAACTAAGAATAAAAAAGGATACGGAAAATGTAAAAACTTCATTTATCGAAAGAAATAATTGAAGACACTTGAAACTTTTCTTTACATTGAGATGATCTAAATATCAGAACGAGCATTCGTTTCGCTCGAAGACTGAAAACGACGCCTGTCAACTTTGCTCGTTATAAAAGTAGCAAATTCTTTACTCGGGTGAGCATTGCGAGTCAGGTCTGAACAATTTTATGCTGTTTTAAATTTTGTATTACTCCACGTTCAATGTGATGCCTTTTACTGGTATTCAGTTAAATTTGTTAGGTCTTTTAATCCTTTGAGGTGTTAGCGTGTTAAAAGTATATATAAATTACATGGTTTGGTATTTCGTTTCCTTGTTAAGATAATTTTGATATTTTTAAACCATGATGTGGTGTTATAAAAAAAATTGTGGGTTTTGGAATATAGAATCTTATTCTTGTACACTTTTTTACTGTTAATTTGATAGTTATTTATTTCTATTGCAAGTGGGCTACTATAAGAATGACAATTATACTGAATTATTGCACGTGAGAATGTGTACCATCAAAATATCGGCATCGAATTCAGCCTGTAACATCCCACCGGTAAAGGCCTCTTTCTCTATATAGAAGAAGGATTGAAGCCTAATCCACCACGCTGCTCCACTGCAGTTTGGTGGATATGTTCTTTACTATGAGTAACGATCGCTATCAAGTATTTATGATAACAACTGGGACCGGCGGTTTAACGTGCTCTTCTAGGCACGGTGAGGAGTCACAAGGACAGACATTCAAACCGGAAAGAAATGTTTGTACAAATACAAATATCCATCCCGAACGGGAATCGAACCCGCAAACCGTCGGTGTTTTAGGCGACTACTCGACCACTAGTGGTTGTTATCATCTAAAAATACGTTAAACTCATATAGTGCAATTTGCACATAGCGACAAAAGAATAACTGAAAATAACTCTGTTAAAAATGTTCTTTAAATTTTCAATACAAGAAATAATTTGAATGAAAGCATCACGGTTAATATTATAAATATTGGGTAAATAATATTGGGTATTATAAGTATTGGTAGGTATTATAAGTATTGGTAGGTATTATAAGTATTGGTAGGTATTATAAGTATTGGTAGGTATTGTAAATATTACAAACTCAATGACCCAAAGTTTAATTCAACTTGGATATCCCTATATCACTTAAACATGACTTGACCGATAGTTGCATGAGATTATCAGACAATTTCTATTTCAGTTCCTCCCTTGAACGTACATATTCTCGGATCGAATCAGCCTCTATCAGCGAGTAGGAGATACGATCTTCTCTGCCAAAGTTCTGGGTCACGTCCGCCCGCGTCCATCACCTGGTGGAAGAATGGGCACAGGATAAACAACGCTAAGGAGACGGTGAGAAAGTTTAATTTTCTTTGACATAGGATTTCAAATATACAAGTTTTGAAATATTATTTAACATGAATTGCCTGATTTGCTTGTGAACTAGTTGGACGATTTCTTTCAATAACATTTTTTTTTTTAATTTCTGAAATATAATTTTCATTAATCGTCAATAAGTTTTTTGATAAAATAAATTTTCTTTTTCATTAGTCAGTCTCAATTTAATACACATTTTTGTCGTTATCAATAATTAATTTTTCATTCAATATATTTTTTAATAAATTTCACCGTAGTGCTATCATTTTCGAATCTTAATTACATCACCCTCGTTCAAATAGATATTAAATTATAAATAGGTATTGAAGTAAACACTTTATAGGAAAAATAAGCATTTAATAATTCGTATACATTAAAACTAACATATTTTTAACATCATTCAGAAAAAAAATCTCTAACAGCAGAACATGTTTTCCCCGCACAATTGCGACACTAATGAACTTTCCCGTTAAAATAATCACATTTTTCTTTCCGATTTTAAGTGACGTACATAACAGCTAATATTACTTGGCCGCTCAACAACTAAGGAACAAAATTTAATAAAGTATAATCTCCATCCATTCTATAACCACTTATAAAGGCAGTCTTTGTTATGCCTAATCAATTCGTAACTTTCAAAGAAGCTAATTTCGCGCCATCTGAATTTATCGAGGTACCCGTAATCTTTATTGCCATGAGGAACAACATCGCGAAGTCAACTTAAAATAAGGGCACGTAGATGTAATAAATGTAGATTGAATGGGACAACCAGCGCTTCGGGCGTACTCAAATCGGTCGTAAGGGAGACCCGAGCTAAGAATATAGGCTATGGAAAATTTAGAAACTTTATCTTAGAATATATGTAATTATATTTGATTTGAATTTATAACGTAATTGATTCTGGTTCTTAAATTGTTTAACGTGACACAACTAATCTGATTTAATAATGATAATCGATAGTTTACAAATTTCCTTATTTGATCTATATTTATAAAAATGAATGTTTGTCTGTATTTCCGTTATAGAATCGTAACTATGCATTTGATCATGTTATGGCTTTCGATTAAATTAAAAATCATCAAAATCAGTACACCCAGTAAAAAGTTATGCAGATTTTTGAGGAATTCCCTCGATTTATCTGGGATCCCATCATCAGATCCTGGTTTCCTTATCATGGTACCACACTTAGGATCTCCTTTCTAACAAAAAAGAATTATCAAAATCTGTTCATAAACGACGAAGTTATCCCCGAACGTACATAAAAAAATACAAATACGGTCGAATTGAGTAACCTCCTCCTTTTTTGAAGTCGGTTAAAAAGCATAGCAACGCGCGAAGGTGCAGCTAGTATTAAATAAAAATATATGTATGAATAAAATGTTAATATTTATATTTCAAAATTGATTCAATGAAAATGTCATATATGTTCCAATATGCATATCCATATCCATATTTTTTTTTTCCATTAATCAATATTTGCGAAAATTGCTGGCACAAAAATATTTTTTTTAGTAAAAGGAAAAAACAAAACATAATATTTTATTTTTCAATATGAAATACACAACAAGCATTGTTTCGTCGATTAAAAATGCTTGCACTGGTTACAAATAAATGACGTGACTGAGATTGTTACTGAAATTCCGTAATGACATACACTCACTATATTGTTATACGTATACTAGCCGACCCTGCAAACGTTGTTTTGCCATATATTTTATTAACCTTCTCAATCCACCCCATCTTTTTATTAAACCTCTTAACCCCCTCCCCCCTGTAACTTAGGGGGATGAAAAATAGATGTTGTTCGATTCTCAGACCTACCCGATATGCACACAAAATTTCATGAGAATCGGCCAAGCCGTTTCGGAGGAGTTTAACTACAAACACGGCGACACGAGAATTTTATATATTAGATGAATAAATAAAGATAAATTCTAACTCCATATGTATCATAATTTTCCGATCTCAATACACAATCCATACGTTCCATAAACGTACGTTTATATTGTAATTATTTTAACAAATACCCTTCAATAACGTAGCACAAAGCCATCAAAGTTATTTCATCATTGTAACGAGTGAATACCTGTCGTATCGCATCAAACGAAATGCATCCACTCATACGATAGAAGACGATTTAATTAAATCGCTTTTATTAAAGGAATTAGTTTCAATGAGAACAGATTAAATTTACGGTTTAATGAGGGAGAGGTTACGGATTTATTATTTTCGACGTCTAAAACATTGAAGGCCAATTCATTTGTTTGATAAAGCGGACATTTGAATATAACGACTTCTAAATTTCCTCTGTTGAAGAATATTAAATTTTATTATCATTATATCTCTTTTCATGTCAAAAGTTTGTTTGGAATTAATATATGTCATGTTTTAACTCGAAAATTTTGGCGATTTGATTTTGTAATTGTCGCTCAATGACAAAACCATTTGAAAAATTTACCGCTATTTCTCCTAATAAGTGACACCACATTATCATAAGAATTATTTTGACCTAAATGTAATCGCTCATAATACTTTAATGTAGGACAAACATTCAAATTTAGACAAAAATTAGAATTAAAGGTTACATCACTTCAATTAAATTCCCAAATTAATTTGGGTTGTCTGAATTCGGAACCGCAAATTTAAAATGTTGTGTCTGACCCAAAAACGCCTAATCGAATTCAGACGAATGTTATTTGGTATTAGGAAATCGATCCTAACATTTACACGCTATATGAACAAATGTGACGTAACTACATATTAATACCACTCATTAAACGCGACATGCAGAGGTAACGGTCAAATAACTATGAAGTGACTTAATAGTCAAGAACATTGCCGTGTCTTGTATATAGACATCTTAAAGGACAGAAGATTACCACAGTCAAATAATATTACTTTTAAGTATTAGCATATGTGTGTGTTCCTGTAGTAAGTAAAATATCCCCAAGAGATGTGCTGTGTTGACAACGAAAGTAGGGTTGTGTTTCTGGTATTGTGGGTGTTTACAGTCTACGATAACCATTTACGAAAATTTTGAACGTTCTCTCTTTCTTAAATTCTATTACCATGTTCGAAAATGTATTCAGTGTTTTCGTATCATGTCGATCAATACAAATATCAAAAGTAACTGCGTACAATGTGACAAACACGACATTTAATAAAACTTTATCAAATAGTCTCTAATATATATCATTGAACAAAAATATAATTCATAAAAATAATACCTATCATCCCGTCTCAAAGAACTGTTGCAACAAATATTAAATTAGACGTGGAAATACGGCCGTAAATAACTTTGCGAAGAGTTAGAGATAAGTGATGTCACGTGTCAGTGACGCTATCCAGAACTGGAGTCACTCCATTTGTTATTCTTACTCCTTGAGACAGTGGCTCTCAACCTGTTGTCATTTTTTTTTGTATTTATTTTGGTATATTAGAAAAAAGTAGGAAAAGGCTAGCTAAAAAAAAAAAAAAAAAAAATACTGACCAGGCTACAGTTAATTCAAAATTTAAAAATTTATTTTTATTTGAAAATGCACCCATAAGCTTAAACAATAACTTTAATACCTACCAACGGTACGAAACCTGTAGAAGTTTTCGTGCGATAAGTACTGGGTTTACACGTATAAACAGATAATTATATTAATATATATTGATACTAGTTACTTTCACCCACTTGTTTATTAAATAAATCTTACATCAAAATGAGCGCTGGTTTGAATAGCGGTTGACAAATATAATATAGCCTGGCCAGGAATTTTGTATTTAAGATACTAAAGTAGAAATAAAATATTTTTTTATCCATTAAGCAGATTGATCCGGTCACCAACCCGCCTGCCAAGCGTGGTGACTATGGGTAATACACATGAGTTCACACCATTTTTGGCGTGAGCTTGTGGAGGCCTATGCCCAGCAGTGGACTGTGATAAACTGAAATGATGATGATGATCAAGCAGATTGATGAAGATCATCTCTAGTAAATTCATCTCAAAATAATGATATCCGCAATATGTTTTTATTGACATTTTACTACTGACTATTTTAACGTTGCCATGTTTAATATTTTGTTAAAGCGTACAGGTGTAACTTGGTTGTTAGTAGGCGAAGACTTTATTGTTACTGGTCATTGGTGTTAAAATTTTTATTTATTAAGTTAAAATTAATACAATATTTAAAATACATAAGCTAATATTCGTTTTGAAAAAAAATATAGAACGATTTATCATTACATGAAGAAAAAAATAAAAGTTACATGTTTTCCTACTTTAAAGAGATTGAGAAACACTGCCTCGAAGAAATGAATTACGTGCATAACGCGAGAAAAATATTTAAGAATTTTCTATATTCTAGAAATATTTTATTTATCTTTTGTATTTTTGCTCTTAGAAAAATAAAACGAAAATGTGTTTGTTTAATGATATTTTTAAAACTTCTAAAAATATTATTTCATGACATAAGGATACAAACATACGAAATCATATTTTTAACTATTCGCGATTTAGAGAAATAAATGCCATTTTTACCATTATATTATCTTTAGCGATTACAACTAAAGCTTAGTTCAACGTTTTAATATTATTGATTAAAAAAAATCTTAACAGCTATCAACGGATGGCAACACAACAACGTCAACAGTCTCCATTCAACTGGCCAAAGCTGATGCTGGAGCGAAACTAGCGTGTCGCGCCTCCAACCCTCAGATGCCATCAGTACCTGCTCTTGAAGATGACTGGCTGCTGGATATTCAGTGTAAGCTTAACTTTATTTAAGCCATGTTTCTAGAAAAAAAGTGTAATATTTGATAATGCATTTGCGTATCAGTAATAGGTGATAGTACTGGTTGTTGCGCTAGCGGTCGCGGATATGATTCCTGCTTATGGCGAATATTTGTATTGGCCGTATAGATGTTTGTCGTAGTTTGGGTGTTTTACTTGTGTATGTATGTTTCTGGGCCTTTGATATATGAGAAAAAAATCTGTTAAAAAATAAACTTTTAAAATAGTCTCCGTGTGTGTGAAATGTTCAATTTTTACAGTTTGCTACAATTGTCCACTGGAGAAATATTTAAGTATCACATACATTTATACTAAACCCACACCTACTGCTCTTAGTCAGATGAAAATATTGGTGAAATAGTTAAATGGTCATTAATTAATTTCTGGAAATAAAAGTAAAATCGTCTTAGAAAAAAAACTATAATAGGCGCTGTAATATTTTCTACCTTAAGTTTTTTTCATTTATTACCAGTAGTTTAAAAAAAAAAACGTAACAAACGATCTTGAGGAGACGGATCATCAACATATAATCGAAAATAAATGAAACTATAATATAATTTGCGAATTCACAAATAACTTTTTATAAAGATATATAAAAACATAAAGCAACAAACAAACTAAATCATCTAGACACACTAAATATCGTAAATTTAACCTAACTATTATAACACGACGATAAAATTTAATTTCCCCACCAGATGTTCCAGAAACGATGGTACGGCTCGGCACTAATTTAGACCCGACTAATATTAGGGAGGGCACGGATGTGTACTTCGATTGCATCATCAAAGCCCATCCCTATGTTTATAAAGTCGAGTGGAGACACAACGTAAGTACTTATATTGAAATGAACCTCTTTATAAATCCCTTTGAAATTGATATTTTTTATAACATATTCAATAAATTTCGAGATTATGTCAAAGGTATATAATTACGTACGAATCTAAAAGCAATCGAAAATTGTTTTGAAGATTGATGTGCTATGGCTTTTTTAAATTAATTTAATGTTGAAGTACGGATACGTAAACAAAAAAGGAATATATTCAATGGAAAAAATTTAAGTATTTTGAATCAAACATAAGTTGGACAAATTCAGAATATACTTCTGAAGATTGTTTTAGATTAGATTGTTTTAATATTAATTTGTCGTTTTAGTTTCTAGTTGACCGAATATAATAAAAAAAATAATATCTTATTTTGATTGTCTAGATTATTATATCTGCTAATGTAACTTCATAAACAAATCATAATTGTAATGTTTGTTTAGCGTCAATTATATTTAAATGTATGTCGATAATTTCAATTTATTTTATAAAAAAAAAGTTCAGTAATAAATTGAATATTTTCAAATTTTTAAAATTTTATGATCACTAAAACTATTGACTAATTGAGACTTAAAAAAGGGAATTTAAAAAGGGATTTTCCTCATTTAATAAAACACTTTTTTCGGATTTTATCGCGGTTTATTGTTAACTTTTGATTCCCGACGTTTCGGATACTTTACAGCAACCATGGTCACTCCTCCCGTGACCATGGTTGCTGTAAAGTATCCGAAACGTCGGGAATCAAAAGTTAACAATAAACCGCGATAAAATCCGAAAAAAGTGTTTTATTAAATGAGTAAAATTCGCGTAAACATTAGAAAACAATATGTGAACCAGTAGGGATTTTCCTGTTTGCTTGTAATTGTTCTGAGCACTATTAATAGTCAAGGGTTCCGTTTCAAATAAGAGTTACCCAGAATCTTAGTCTGTATAACAACTGTTGTATATTTAATTTTTTATAGGGTAAGACCCTGCACCATAACGTAGGTCAGGGTATTATAATCAGCAATCAGTCGCTGGTACTCCAAGGTGTTGGGAGGAAGACGGCTGGTAACTACACATGTGTTGGTTTCAACGCTGAAGGTGATGGGGAGAGCAAGCCTTTCTCTTTGGACGTTTTATGTGAGTTTCATATGTCTTACCGTCTTTAGAGTCTTTTCCTTTTGATTTCTGACAAAGTTTCTTTCGCAAATAATATTCTGATATGTTTTTTGAGCAGGGGATAAAACAACGACTTCACAATTCAATGACTAAACTAGAATTTTTTAAAGGTTACGAATAGAAAGTTGAATACAAGTTGGATACCGTTGTACCTACGTCAGATATTTTTACCAATAACAATTAAAGAAGGCCCATTCTTTTATCATTTTCAATTTAACAGCTATACTGACAAATAAATTGTTTGTTATAGACGCACCAACTTGCAGGAGTTCCCAGCAAAGGGTACATGGAGTAGCCAAACAAGAGCGTGCTCATATTACTTGCCACGTTGATGCAAACCCGCCAGAAGTTAGCGTAAGTATATCGACGTAAATTAATTAAATAAATAAATATCTTTTAAATTACACACACAGGGTCGTCTGTTCCTAAGGTAATCAATTTAGTGCTTGTGTTATAGGTGAATATACACAAGCATTAAGTTGTAGCCTGCGACGTATGGAACAGAAAGCAGAGTCACTACAAACTGCACTAATGAGATATTCAAAAATGAAAACAAACTTTTAATCTACTACACATATGTTATCAGAATATTTAGTGTCTTGTAGTTTCTGATGACTTACTGAGTAACACTTCGCATAACACACGTATATTTTTGACATACACTTTGTTTTATTTATTTATTAATTACTAGAATTCTTAAACTATCCAATGATGGTGGAATTGTAAATTCATACAAATATTGCCGTCCATCATAGTTTAGTTTACAGTATATTTTAGATACTAAATATCAATTGATATATTATACAAGTAGCTCTGTTCAAATCAGATAGAAACGTAAACTAAATTTTGTGTTCCACAGTTACAATTCCTATTTATTTGCAAAGTTATTTTTAATAAGCAATAATCCTACTAATATTATAAACGCGAAAGTTTGTATGTATGGGTGTATGGATGTATGGATGTATCGATGTATGGATGTATGGATATATGGATATATGGATGTTTGTTCCTCTTTCACGCAAAAACTACTGAATGGATTTTAATGAAAGTTTACAATAATACAGCTTATAAATTAGAATAACAGATAGGCTATAATTTATAAAAATAGTATAAACATTGTCCAAAATATAATGATAATTGTCAAGTATGTCGGAAAAAATCTGCCATCTGCGAGCATTCTGACGTATGCTGCAAAACCTGTAGAGGTTTACACGTATATAATGTATAAGAGAAATATTTATCTTAATTAGATCGACCAAAAAGTCCTCAGAAGTATATCTATCTTTCATGAGTAAGCAATTATCGCAAAAACAGCGAACCATTAATACAATAAAAATTGATAATATATTTCTAATGCACATTTGGTAGTACGAAATTAATTTTTGTATCGCAGAACTAATTTTGATGAATTTTAATATAAAGATAGATATTGAGAAGATAATAAGCTACTCGAAGTGCTTACTAATCCTACGCAGGCGAAGTCGCGGGTACCAGCTAAAAAAATATATATGGAAAAAAATAATATAAACGTGAACGTGTAATGTTAAAATCGCCTTATCGTGCCTTAGCCGTAACTTCAATTTATTTTACACGAATTTTTTGTACATGAAGTATAGCAGGAAATATTCTGCTTAAAATTTGGAGCAACCTGATTGGGGAAGTATCTTGAACTTAAGTTAATCACAGCTTAATAATATTTCTTTCAACCAGTGCTATGTTCCTGTGGTGGGTGGTGTCCAGAGCTCTTGGAGGGATTGGGTGTAGGGTCGGGAACGTGCTTACGATACTTCTGGTGTTGTAGGAGTCTATAAGCTACGGTAATCGCCTACCATCAGCTGAGCCTGATATTTGTTAAAATTATTGTTTTTGTTCGCAAACGAAAAAAACCGCCATCAATCAAATGGATCCGTAATAAACGTAGATAGACGAAAAAAAGTCTTGTGCATACGCGTTGTTACAGATAAGTCAAAAAGTACTTACCAAGTCTTGATTAAATTTAAACGATACCACACGACAAGCACCGGCTTACAAATAAAGAAATAATTATCAAAATTGGTATACCCAGTAAAAATTTATAAGGTAACGTAAATAAAAAATACATTCTAGTTGAAATCTTCCTCCTTTTTTGAAACTGGTCGAAAACATAAATGAACTGAGACACTCATTGAGACCTCAACAAAAACCCACGCAACGGTAAAGGAAATCCAGCCTATAAAAATCAAAGCGAACAGCGAGTACTTAATAAAATTGACCGAAACATCAGCAGAAAAGTAAAAAATGAAATAAATCTTCCCCTAAATCCTTTTTTATTTGATAAAGGTGACGTAAAATTGATTGATGGACGCGAAATAGTTTACGAAGCGTTGTTCCAATAAATGGTAAAAGTTCATGACGTGGAAGAATAAAGTTTATTCAACGGTAATTTCCGTTCCATTACTATTGATCTCGCTAAATATGATGTCAATATAGAATTGCTAATAAGTATTAGAATATAATTATGCATGGTCATGTTTGTTGATTCGAAATGAACAGATGTTATAATTATTTACAATGTTTGCCTAAAGTTCAATCATTAAACATCATTAATTATTGCGTCATTTATCAACGTTTACTATTCACATATAACTTTTAGAAATTTCAAATATAGGATATGACTGTAAAGAAGCAATTAGTTTGAAATTTATTTCATTATGTATTTTATCTTTAACAATTCTTTTTTAGACCGGTTAATGTGTAAAGTAGTGCTTCATCAAATAAGCTTAAACAAGGCATTTTACGTATATATGAATGTATTTCTGAACAAACACATTAAAATAAGAGAGTGAAAAAAAGATAGAGAGGGAGAAATTACAAATATAAAAATTTAAAATAATATTTGGTTTGCTGGAAAATTAAAAAAAACGACTTTAATTACATCGAAAAGTGATACAACGTCGATAGACGGGAAAATAGTCAAGTAAATACACGTTATTAAAGATTAATCCAAAATTTGTGATCAGATCTCGATGAAATTTAAATGTGACCACATGATAAACATCGGCTTTCGATTAAATTAAAAATCATCAAAATCGGAACACTCAGTATAAAGTTATGCGGATTTTCAAGGGTTTCTCTCCATTTCTCTGGAATTCCATCATCAAATTCCTTATCACGGTACTACACGTGAGATATTTTCTTTCCAACAAAAAAAGAATTACCAAAATCGGTTCATAAACGACGAAGTTATCACCGAAAATACACCCGTACCGTATATATAATATATATACGGTCGAATTGAGTAACCTGCTCCTTTTTTGAAGTCTGTTAAAAAATCAAACTCATTGTGTATTATTGATACAAGGATTTGTTCATTTAATACTTTATTACACACATTGAATACAATATTTGACATTTTTTTTAATAAAAATCGAGTAGCCGCTCTATCACTGAAAGTTTTTTCCTACAGACGATTGGTTGGTGTATAAATTACTCCTTACAAGGAAAATTTAATTATTATAAAAAAAATGTATGCAAACTAAGTACAAATTATGGATTTTAATGAATACAGCACAAACGAAAAACCAAATGACGAAACTAGACTTGATAACGTCTCTAAAGTAATCCTCAAAGTGTACTCTGCGTAAATGGTAAAATAACATAACTCAGAATAATACCATCCAACTAAGCTAAAGAAAATAAAGATACATTTCTTTGAGATGCGAAACGTCGAGAAATCTTGTATTAACCATAACTTTGTTGTTCTAGTTATTCGATTCCAGTGTGCTCTATTTCTTGTCGCTGTGAACATTTTACTATTAAGTTTGACCACAGATTATAAGAAAAACCAAATCAGAAAATTAGGTCCAGCGATGTTAATTTCAGTTAACATTTGCTAATATTTTGTTTTAATTTACAAGTCAAACGGTAAACAAGCATAGCACTCACCTGATGGTAAGTGATTAACCATAGCTTGGAGACGCCTGTAACAAAAGAAATATTGCAAGCGCATTGCCAACCCTACCCCCAATCTACCCCAGAAGCTCTGGCCACCTCACTCACAACAGGAACACAACACTGTCCGAAAACAGTAATATTTAGCTGTGATCTTCTTAAGGTCGAGGTACGTCTCCACTCAAGTTGCTTCAGATCATGAGCAGGATATTTCCTGCTGCAGCCTACCTCAGTGAAAATTGAGGTGTAAGATATTGGTTCTGAAACATAAAAAAATAATTTACATCGACTAGTAGCGTACAATACATATCGACGTAGGAAAACATATTTGCTGTAAGTAGACATATTGCAATTGTTCACCAGAGCCAAGAAACTTTATTGATTTCGGAAAAAAATTAATAGTGTCAGACCTATCCATGATATTGCTACCATTTTTGAAACATAGGTTTATTTAGCTGCCAGACACTATTTGCAATGTAAATTTTTTATCCAAAGTTACTATAAGTATATGTTTGGCTAGTTACAGCAAACAGTTTTTTAAATCACCTACCTTTAAAATGCTGTAACTAAGGAAGAAAAATGTACGCGTAGATGGAAATATTATTAATTTACAGGCGGTAAATATGCTGTATGTAGTAAATTTACTTATTTGGGTACTGCAATTCAAAATGTTAGATTCAATTTATAAGTATGATTAGATCTAGAAATGCAGTGAGTCAGTCGGTAATGTAATGTTTGGTTGAAAAAAAATGTCGTTTACCATTTGTAAGAAAAATGTGGTCTTTTGAATTGTTGAAACAAAATTTGAAACTCTAAATAAACTGCCGGAAGTTCGTTTCAACAATACGATGAATTAAAAAAGTATTTTTCTCTTATATATAAGAGATAAAACGTAAAAAAATAAAATATTCAATATAAAAAGTAAGGCCCTAAAACTAGTTAGGAATGCAAGATGTAAATAAAAACATTGTATCCAATCAAAGAATGTTTATTTAAAATAATTTAAAATAAATGTTTATTAAAAAACAGAAACTTAGTGCCAATTTGCCTCATTTTATAGAACGAAAGATATAACAAAATACAATTATAATTGAAACTTAACATGAAGACATTGTGTTCAATCAAAAGCATATTTAAGGAAAAGTAAATAAACCATTGATATTAAAATTATGCTATCGCGAATCATTCACATTTTTTTTTCAGTCATCTTCATCGGTTTCAGGTAAACAGTCATTTGTTTTACAGCTGTACTTAAAACCTAAATATTCTTTGGCGTAAATATTTGGAATCACTTTTTTCTCTACTAATTTTTTTAAGTCATTATATTTTTGTTGGGATATTGGTAACTTAGTCAAATATAAATTTGATTTCGGCATTGCACTATTGAGGCTGCTCAATTGCACTTCAATTGTTTCAGTTTGTGGCAACATTGAGTTTTTCACATACATCACATTTGGTTTACACCTTTTAAATGTAACCACACGCATCTTTGAAATATTGATTCTTTGGTTTTTCTTAAAAGTATTATTTGTTATTTCTTCAAATCCCATAAAATTTGTTCCTTCAAGTGTGGTTACTTTGTAAGGAAAGGGGTTCTTCCTGGCTATTTCTACAATAGTAGGCCATTGAGATGGATTGATTGGATGGAGAGATTGGATGGGTTGAAGATTCCAAAAATAGTTAAATAAATTTATACGCCGTTCTTCGGTTATGTTTTCACAGTTATTTCTACATTTTTTGCCAGTACATGGGTTTGGTTTCATTTTTTTTTCCTCAATAGATTTTCCTTTTCTAGTTAAATATTGTTTCCCTTTTTCCTTTTTTTCTTCATTTTCTTTTTTAATCAACGCTTTTGTTTTATTTTTTTCTATATTTATATGCCTATGATTTGTCTTTGTTTTTATTTTGTCTTTATGTTTGCCTTGCTTGTTCTTATTTCTTTTTGCAGTTTTAGTGTGTTGATCTCCATCTTCCATCTCATCAGATGACTCTTCCTCTTCACTCCAATCTGTTGAGTCATCTGATGCAAATGCTTCATTTAATAATAACGTATCCACATCGTCCACATAATCAAGATAACATTTATCGAAATTTAGTTTTTATTTGCATCTTTTAGGATTTATCCTTCTGGTACCTCTGTCCTCTGTTATCTGTATTTTGTTTGTTTCAGGGGCTGGTAAACTACTTCGAAACTGTATCTGTACCAGGTTGCTGTCGCTCGTTCTAGGGAACATTGATAGACTTGGAGATCTTATTGGCACTATATTGCTCTCAATTGTAGAACTGTTTTCAGGAATAAATTGCATCTGCACAACGCCATTTGTAGCAGTACTTATGCCAGGAATCAGAGAATAGCTTGAAGATGATACCTGCACTACGTCGCTCTCAATCGCAAAACTCGTTGAAGGTACTAGAGATGGACGCCGAAACTGTAGCACGTTACTTTGAGTAGCAACTAGAGATGGGCCTTGAAGTTGCGTTTGCACGTGGCTCTCTAATGCTGCACATGTTCTAAGACCGGAGGGTAGACTTTCAGGGTCCATCAATTTTACGTTGCTTTCGATCATAGCTCTCTTCTCAGTAGCTGGTGATTTACTTTGAGGCTGTTCCATATTGCTCTCAACATCACCACTTAATTCTGGGATAGAATAGAGACGTTGGGTTTTGATTTGCTTACCATCATTCTCAACTGAAAAGTAGGCTTTACAAGCTGTTAAATGTGGAATACTTTCATCCAAAACATCTTCATTCTCGACGGTTACAGTAAAATCTAATTTAGCGTGGTTTGTAATACATGTTTCGTGGGTGATTTGGCAATCTTTATGCAAGTCTGTTGGGATTTCCTTCAAGCCCGAAGCTTGAAGCGGTGGCGGTATAATTTGTCTTAATATATGGTCGGTTGCAGCTATGTATTTTTCTGGGTTTCGAAAAGTTGGAGTCAATTCTTTGCTACTAGTCATGTCCTTTTCCAAATTCCATGTATGTCGTGGTGTCGTTTTGCAATTGTTTTGCGAAAAATTATTAGATTCATCGGTCTGTGATTTTATTGTTTTGTTGTTCAATTTCGACGGAATTAAATTGCCTTGTAGGTATAGTTCGTTTCTTAATATTTGTATTTTAGATTTCTTTCTTGAATGCTCTTCAACAATGTCTTCTTGAAGAGGTCTCAATTCGTCCATCCATTCCCTGCGTTTCGCCATCTAAAATAAGCAATGCAGCTTTAAAAAAATATCTTGTTACTCTCGTTGGTCTATTGATTGTGATTGCTGATTATAGGTCATGAGGTTCCGGTTTCGATTCCCGGCTATGTCAAAGTGTAATATGTGGTTTTACTGTTGTGAAACTACCTCAATTGCAGCTCGTAACCGGGTTTGTGCTCGTAGTATATTGGTTGGTTCGCCACCAGTCACATTGGAGACTAAATACGTCGGTGAAATGCCTACTCCGTCAGGGATTATAGGTGTAACGATATTCATAAAAAAATCTGTAGACGGACAAGTAAATTGATCATTTTTATACTTTGAAACTACCTAGAAAAAATGCTTAAACCTAATTATGGCAAATTACAAATATTTTTGCTTGTATCAGATAGATTCGATTAAGATACAATACGTAATTAATAATTATCGACACTTAATAATAATTATTCGGAAAATTTACTTACGTTTTCGTGATATAATACTCAGGTTCAATCTAAATCACGCCACTTATTACGGATACTCAGCACACACGACGTTTCAAATCAAATGCCACGCTTATAATGAGACAATAACAGAATGTCGTACAAGGAACAAAGGGTGCGGGCGGAGCCGGTAGCGATGCGGTAACACCGACACAACTTCAAAGTACTATCATTTTTTCAATGGCGTAACAGTAAAATGAATTGATAAATGATTTATCAAAATGCATTATCTCAAATTTCTAAAAAATCACAGGTTTTTAAAATGCCTTATGTGGTGTGAGCTTTTAAAGCAAATACGTGATGATTTGCTGTAAATAACAAAAACTAAGACTGTAGGTTAAACGAATGTAAAAATCACACGCCACAAAAATGCTGTAAGTAGCGTTAAGTTTTTAAATGGGAAGAAGTAAGTATTTGTAAAGCAAAAAATGCAGTCTTTCTTTTGCTGTAAGTACAAAATGTCTAAAATGACTAGATTTTGGTCTACATACAGCATTTAATCTTGCTAAAAAAAATATAAGTACGGGCGTTTTCAACGGCGTATGTAATTTTTTTTTCATCGTAGAGACACACGACCCGGGTCATTCGATGCGGCTTTTTTTTCTGATTCCAATGGTAGTAAAAAGTCACTTTAGGTATTTTGTCTACTTACAGCAAATATGCTTTCCTACGTCGATATTATTCAAGGTGGCTCAAAAACTATTTATCAGGACTCAAATCTACAGGAATCAGCACAGAATCATATTATAAAAAAAAAACGCAGAACAATTACGAGCCTTATACACCAGCGGTCACGGTTGCGATCACCGTATATGAAAAATGTTTGTTCAGGCCATACAGGTGTGTGTCGTCTGGGCGGTTAAATGTCAAGTGGTTGTTATTTTCTTATTTTTATTTGTTAGGATCTGAAAATGATAATCATTTTTATGAAATTTTGATTCTATCAAACTGGTATAGCATATTAGATTTTTGCCAGAGAACATTCGTACAGTGTGCGGGCAATCGACTTGCTCGTTTTTCTTCAACTCGCTACAAAACTTATAAATGAGTTACAATTTTTTTTTCACATCAAAACATTTTGCAAACTGTGAACTAAATAACGTTTACTTCGAAAGATTGGCATCACTTCAGTAAACAATTTATTTCTTCATTAACTTACGATATTGATATAAATATTGAAGTAAAACTTCTCTACGCTTGACTTGAGGAGTAAGCCGGTGAATGTATAACGAGAGCATTATGAAAAGTGTGATTGGGTGAGGCGAACGGAGGAAGAGAGAGAGAGATGCGAGGACCCATTTTCTTTCTCTCTTTCTCTTATAGCCAGTTTCGTTTCGTTTCGTATATCTAAGACACAGTGTAAGCCTTATTTCTAAAGAAGTTTTACTTCAGTCGTGTGGTCTAAAATAAAAAATCGAGTATGCTTTATATTCTATTTTTTATTTTATTTTAGATAACTTCTATAAATCTAAACACTTTTTTCAAACATCGTTATAATAATAAAGACTTTTCTTGTAAATGATATTAATAATTTGATTTATGATCATGACTTTTTTCTGTTTGACTTGAGGGCTGACTAGAAAAGCATGCAATTAGACATTAGGACTACAAAACCAACTGATTACATAAATTGTCAAAAAAGTATTACAAGAAAAAATTAATGTAAATTATTTTGTAAGTTTTATTATTCGTCCTTGATAGGTATTTTTATTCTTTTAAAAACTCTATTATAATACTCGTATCGCTATTAGTTATTAATAAAAATATTTTGATGTATATTTTCGATATTTAAGACCAAGTGTTGTTTATAATTCATTTTAATCAATTACAAAACTAAAAATACCAAATGTTTAGTAATTAGTTTTATTTATTTATTTAAATTTACACAATTATATATTAAAAGAGCTTATTATGTAAGAAGCTTTTTAGTATATAAAATATTAACGACAAAACTCTTTACAGTTTCGATGGACATTCAACAACACTGCGAATAGTAACGAAGTTAGCGACACATACGTTTCAAGATCGGGCACAAGTTCCACGGTGACCTACACGCCACACACAGAGATGGACTACGGTACACTCCTTTGTTGGGCACATAACAGAATTGGAAAACAAAGAGTGCCTTGCGTTTATCACATAATTGCTGCAGGTAAGTTGTACAAGCTGTTATTAAGTAGTAGCATGATAAACTCAAAAGGTAAGTATACTACTAATCTGTTACCTCAAGAAAAACTAATAGTCCAAGTTTGTGGAAACATGCCTTGTTTGCAACTACGCGTAAAATTGCGATACGGCTCAGCGTATTTGAAACATCATATAATTTGTTATTATTGTCGAACCCTATCGAGTTGCATTTTAATGTTTCTTATATGGTAGTCTAAGATACTAAATAGCGATTAGTGAAATATGAAAATGTTATAAAATTTCTGCTGAAATGCTTCGACTTTCATAATCAAGAGTAAGTTTTACTTTGAACAAAAAAATTTGTATTGTGACACTTACAAGTTTTACTTTTAATGAAAAATTCGTATTGTGAAATACGCTTACACAAAATTCATTCATAATGATTTTGTTCTCGTAAATGTTGAATAATGTTATAACATTAACTTAAACTTAGATCTTACAAAATAATTAGGTTAATATAATTCTCTCTTCATCATCAAGCTGTGGAAATTAGTCATAGACAAAATGTGTGATAAATATATTCTGCTCATTAGATATGCCATATTCTCGCTTGATTTAACATCAATGATCGGATTCGGTGCCAAGTATCACTCCAAAAGAATTGTATTCTTCTCAAAATACATTAGGAGAAATCGATAGTATAACAAGTAAGAAAGTATTGATGTCATGTCAAGATAAAAGCTATAGACACACAGATATATGTATGAACAGTAAAGATGGTGTAATCTTTAATTGGACCATTAATCAAATTGTTTGAAATACTTTCATTTAAGATAGATAAGTGCTGTGTGGCTACGGCACTAAAGAATTTAGCCACCCCCTCTCTTCCCGTGGGTGTCGTAAGAGGCGACTAAGGGATAACAAGGTTCCACAACCACCTTGGAACTTAAGAAGCCGACCGATGGCGGGATAACCATCCAACTGCTGGCTTTGAAATACACAGGCCGAAGACAGGCAGCAGCGTCTTCGGTGCGAAAAAAGCCAGTACTGCGGTCACCAACCCGCCTGCCCAGCGTGGTGACTATGGGCAAAACACATGAGTTCACGTTATTTTTGGCGTAAACTTGTGGAGGCCTATGTCCAGCAGTGGACTGTATAGGCTGTAATGATGATGATGATGAAGATAGATAATGCGACTATCATTTTGAGATTTCCATATTTATAAAAAAATTGTCGACATTCTAGATACACAACTTAATCTATATCAATATATAATGGCCGTGAAATATCTACGAACAGATTAATCACGTTCGAAGTATTTTTAAGTCTTGAAACATTATGCGGAATTTTATAGCTTATAAGTTTCCCAAGTAAATTGATGATAATATTTTCTTCTCTTCTTCAGGTTAAAATGGCTTTCAATGGTGCCAAATGAGCACATATGATTTCGCCAATGTCACGTAGAAAAGATAATATTTTAATACATACTACATTGATGACAACAATATTTTTATTACATAATAGCATGTAGACACGTAAAAATTAATAAAAAATGTAGAGAAACTTGTTTTCCATTGTTATTCTTCTCTATAATTGTTACAAGTCTAGACAAATGTGTCTTAACAAACATTTGTTTACTAGGTCGACCTGATCAAGTTCACAATTGCACGGTTGTGAATGCGTCACTCACTTCGTTCGGAGTTCGTTGTTCAGAAGGATTCAACGGTGGAATGCCACAGTCTTTTTTACTCGAAGTTAGAGAAATTGTCACTCAGGTAAAGCATGATTCACAATTATACTTGGGTTGATTTTAAATGCAATATATTTCTGATTATTTATGGTCACTCATCGTGTTCTAAAACTCCATTAAGGAGATCAATGTGTATATATCTAACTGAGTTATAGTGGGAAATAGCGTGCTCAAAATTTGGAACAGCCCTACTTAGGTATTACCTCGACCTTACAGAAGATCACAGCAAAATAATACTGATTTCAAGCAATGCTGTGTTTTTGTGATGAGTAAGGTGACCAGAGCTCTAGCGGGATTGGAGTTTTCAACGCCCTTGCAATGTTTTTAGTATTGCAGGCGTCTATTAGGCTACGGCAATCGCTTACCATCTGGTGAGCCGTACGCTTCCTTGACGACCTAGTTGTATAAAAAAAATAACGTATTATATGACAAAAAAAAAGTTAAATTTCAATTAATATTACAAATCAAGCCATTTGATACTTTTGCGTGTAAAAATTAATAATAATATATATTATAATAATTGTTTTTATAATTCTAACAGGAAATAGTCGCTAACGTGTCCAGTGCAGTTCCTCGGTTCACGGCTGTTGGTCTCGTACCAGGACGCGTTTACGCAGCAGCTGTCTTAGCATATAATGCTAAAGGGAGAGGAGATCCTTACCCCCTGAGGGCTAGCACTTTGAGGCCTCCAGAAAAACATCACGTCCATGATAAAAGCCTTGGTAAATTATACGATGCTTAATTTTTTTTCCTATAATTATTAATATTTAATATAAATTTTCTCCTACATACTTCTTACTAACTGTTCGATATGTCATAAATATAGCTCTTTTTGAAGAGGGTTTAATTTTTTACAAATATTTATTTAAACTTTATATTGCAATTATCTAATGGTAAAAATTTCATTACTGCTGGGATCAGGGATTTGAATTAAGGGGTCGGCATAAATCAAACCCGCAGTTTTTAAGTTGCTATTGTATCCATAAAATAAAAATAAACTATAGATACGGTTTTTAAACTAATTTTACCTTTAGCGGTCTGAGCTATCGGTTAATTTTAGAACATTATCCAACAGATTTACCAAGAACTGCCTTCCAAATGTCTGGTGCGATGTCAGCCGCGGTTGGAGGTGGTGGGGTTCTTATGGTGGTACTGGTGCTTTTCATGATCGCTGTCAGACAGCGTTGTGCAAAGAGAAAGCCAAGGTCTGGTCCTCCTCCATCACAACCAGCGTCTCCAGATAAACTGCGAGAGAAAGACGATAGTGAGAGTGATGACAGAAACCCTGATATAATACCATCGGATACTGACCATATGCAGGTAATAAAAACTTATCATACAGAATTTTCCAGTAATATTATAAGTTATTTAGCTCTGCATTTACTAATGTTTTATTTCTTAATTTTGTTCTCAAAACATTTCTATGTATTTGTCCACGAGAGAGTATTAATATAGACAAGGTACTTTCAAAAATGAAAAGTAACGTTATTGCCATTTCTAATACAAAATTCTAATGATTTCAAATTTTTAAGGGCAATAATAACCTGAAATAAATACATATAAATACAAATTCACTCTCACACTTTATCGTTTTGTATATTCATTTACAAAGTAATAACGTCACTTAAGATAGTATTTCCACTCTTATCAACTAATTTAAATGTCAATAAAAAATAATAAAAAATCAATACCTGTACTTGCTACTAACGTTTATTTAAATATTCATTTACGAAAAATCATAGAATTTCTTGTCTGGTTTTCTTAGATCTTGTTGCAACTTGCTTATTTGAAATACTAATTCGCATTTTGTTTTTTTTTTAATTTTTAATTTTATTTAATATTTGTGTATTTTTGTAGAATATTTTGCAGTTCAAATTTAAATTTAATAGAATTTTTAAAACGCTTAAATGCATTTTTATATACTTAAATAGATATCTTGAATACCTCCGAATGAGTTATTTACATATACTACACATATAGTTTACACATATGTGTGTGTACACTACTCGTAGTACTAATATTATCGTTACAACATTTTCAATGTGAAAGTAGCTTGTATCATGTTTTTATACAAAATATGGTGAAGTGTGGATATTTGTATTGTTAACTAAATCTAGGATACTACGTATTTAATTTACATCTAGATGGACTACTACCGACAGCAGCAAGTGTCGACAATTTCGCCCCCCAGCAGCAGGGCGCGCGGCAGTATCGCAGGCGTTCGCGGTAGCCTGCCCGCCTACTGCGCGTTACGTACCGCGCCGCCTGCTGACTCTGTGAGTAAGATGCAGATGCCATCACTAACTAGACACATGACATTTACACAAAAGACAAACGATTCTAATCCTACTGATAACCCTAAAATGTAAAGAAATTGCCTCAATAATGATCAACATGTCTAGAACAAAAATCCACTCCGAATTTAGGATTTATCCAAAGCATAAAGATAATAAAAGAAGTATAAAATATTTTTATGACCAATTACGGTTACTCAAATGTTTTAAAGAAATTCAAGCTATGGTAATGTCGGTAATAATTTAAGATATAATCACCACATTATTTCTGTTTACAAAGTTTCATAATCCTGAGGAAGCGTGAATGGCGGAATTAAGTCAAATTCTGGCAGGATATTTGGTAGTACATTCGTGTGCAAATTATATTATAACAATATAGAGATTTTATATAGATTACTTAAATAGTTGGCGAGTTAGGTATCAGGATTGTTGGAAAGAAATTCTTAATTAGCTTTCAAGTCTTTTTTCAACTCATTGTACTAGACAATCTGTTAATACCTTCAATCTGAGGTGCTAAAAAAATTATAAATTTTTAAGCTTTCGCAGTCTCTATCAACATTTTCACTTACATCCGAATAAGTTAAAGAGTTTATTGCAACTTAGCGTGATTGTCATTTTAATATTCCCAATTATTTGATGACTTTGCAGACGCCATAGTCATAGACGACTCACTATTATACAATGAATATAACAATGAGTCACTCGAATAAACCAACAATCACTTTTTTGTATTTTAATAGCCATTAATTTTTCTGTCATGTACATAGATTTAATTGTTACCTATTGTTTAATAAAACTTGTTTTTTTTTTACAAAAAATTGTTTACAATATTCGTAAAAATAATACTTTTCAATAAAAAATATTGCTACAGCTAACAAGGTTTATCGGGACAGATGTCTGGATGAAAAAAATATACCCGATGAAAATTTGTTACTTGTTGTTTTTTATTATTTCAATAGTATTTTGTTTTTAAAAACTTACATCTTTCGTAACTATATTGGAATAAAAGTTAAATTGAAAAAAAATATTCTAGCAATTGTAAAATTTCTAAAATACTTGTGAACTTTTGTTACTATTTATTATAAACACAAAAGCTTAAATGAGAAGAAGTGTACTAGTCGATTGAAAAACAATTGGATACATTTTTTTCGAAGATAAACTACAGAATGAAAACAAAATTTTTTCGTTGGAAAAATGCTCGAAAATAATGGGAAAAAGTCAGCTAAACTTTAAAAATAATAGAACTTAAGAAATATGTCAAAGGCCTTATATAAAGCATTTACAAAAAGTTTTTATTTATCATTTGTAACCCAGAGAAGATATATTCTTGGGTACATTATTTATATATTATGTCAAAATGTGTACAACAAATTTTATTATACACAAATTAATTCTTATGTAAAATTCTAGACTCCACCGCCGGGTATACCGCCTCCAGTGGGCTTCGCGAGCGGGTCGTGCACGTTACCCCGCAACACGGGTACAAACGAGCGCTGTATCCCACTACAACACCTGCGCACCTTGCCCCGTGCGCACCCGCACCCACACCCCCACCCCCACCCCCACCCGCACCCGCACCCCCCGCGCGACACGCCCCTCTGACAGACCACGCAGCTCTAGGACATGTAAATAATGCTCAATTTTAACGGACGTATTGTAAGGTAAGACTTCGGCTGTTTCGGATAATGTTTTGTATTGTTTGCAACGAAATAACGTTAATACGTGTTGCTGTGAGGAGTTTGAACTTTCATTGTAAATATATTGTAAATTATTTTAGTCTTTAATATATTGTCGATACTGTTTTTTTACTATTAATTTTTATTTTACGATGAAAATTAAATTAGTTGTATTTCCGTTTAGAAGATATTAATTCGTTGTATAATTTATTTAATAATATTTATTCTTTATTATAAAATAATCGTTTAAGATTCTGTTATAATTAAGCAATTAGTGTTTGTTTGCAAAGATTACGTAGTATTGTTGTGTTTACTAAGTAAATTGATTAAAATGAGATTTCGATATAATTGAAAACAATGTCTGAAAACGCCGAGACCATCTTGCCTAATTTTAATAACCTAAATAGTTAGGATAAACGAAATATTGGACTTTGTTACGATTTGTTTGTAAATTTACTGTAAATATCATCGATTTCACGATTAATCTAGATTATAATTATGAATAAATATTAATTTGAAATACGTAATCATTTTAAGTGATTTAATAAAATAAATTTCATAATATTTTGTTTATATTGGAATAAAGTTTCTAGATTAATTTGTTAAATTAATTTTCAATGGTTGTGAAATTCATAAATGTCATGTAAAAAAAAATAACGCATAATCAACTGGTTTTTAATTTAATAATTACGATTAGAGTAGGTAACGGAAATAATGTTTAATTAAAATATATAAATAAATGAATTTGTTAAACGAGTCGTGAGGGAGAAAAGTCTGTAATGGAATCAAATTACGTTTCATACTTTTTTCCTAACAATTTGTACAGTCGAAGACGATTAATATAATCATAATCACGAAATTGTGATAATATGTTAAACTCATTATCGATTGTAGAGGTCTCAAATTATATTGTGATGTGAAATTTATGTACAGATATGAACGTAACTTATTGGTCGTTTAAAATAATTTACCTAACTCTGGTTTTGCCTACTAACGATAGTACTCGTATTTGACACAATATGTATAAAACTTACTCAAAAATTCTATCTCGAGTAACCAAATTCAGAGATAGATAAAGTATTGAAACTGGCCGTATGTCAACCTAGAAGGTCTATCACAACAATTTTAATATGAAGAAAAATGTAATAGAAATGACGCATCTCAATTATTTTTTGCATGCTATTACATAATACCTATTAACAAACATGCTAATGCACTGTTGTGGTTCTGACAAACTCTATCAGTTAGTTATGTGAAAGATAAACTTTTGTTGATGCTGGAAAATGCACTTATTCTGTATATTATCTAACTTAACCCTTAGTACCGTAGCTGAATTTTAAGAAATGGTTGCACAGGAAACGAAATTGATCATCTACTATCTGGCCACGGAGTGCAAGTATACAAGATTTTTCTTTTAATTAATTTATTCATTTTAAATTTATACGTTTATATAATAAAAATAATTGCTTAGATTTCCTGTGTACTTGAACACCGTATCCAGATATAATATGATATGTAATAAATTTATGTAAATTGAGACATCTACAAAATTAGTTTACAAATTTGTCCGTTAAGGAAGACTGTATATAAAACGTTAATATTATAAAAGTTTTGTATAATACAATTTGATATAATCTCATATGTTTTAAGACACGTTTTGATCTTTTTTATAAAATATTTGTTCGTATCAATATATAATAATAATTTTGAACTGTTAATATTAATAAATAATGATTTATTATTTATTATAAACGATTTTTGTTGAAAGAGTTGTTAAAATGTAAGTACACGGTGTCAGAGTTTATGGTATTCGTCGATGGTATTGTTCAGAATGTTGTATATATAAATTCAAAGTTGATTAAATATTAAATATAATTTACGTCAAATTCAACTAAACTAAACTTTTTTTTAAACTAAGTTTTTTTTATTATTTTAAGATAATTTTTTAAAATTCAGTCGCTATTTTATTTCCTTTGTCGCTAAAATGAAAGTAATCATTTTAATAAAAAAATACACACTTAACTCTCGTCTGAAACAACTTTAAACTTAAATTAAAATTAATTTTAACAAATTATTTGAAAGTAACTTATTTAATTTTATTATGGAAAATGTAGTTTGTGACGCCATCATTACGTCATAAAGATTAAGGTTTAGGGTTTAATATAATAATCATAATTTTATAGTAAGTTATTTATACAAAGTTTAGTACAATTTTTATACATTAATGGCATATTTTTTGTGGTTTTGATTTTTCATAAATAAAGTATTAATCTGAATAATACCATCGAAGTCTATTCACGGAGTAGTCCAATTTTTTATTTATTTATTCATTTACAAACTGATATTTAATATCTAATTATGTTACTAGTTAATTATTATGTTGTATCTAAATCTTTATAGAGAATTAAAATTAATTATGTTATAAAAAAGAAAATGATGAGATGTAAATAGTTTGAACGAAGTCTTTCTGTCGAAATGTCGATTTTCAGTGAAATATTGAGGAGCGAAAATAAACGAAAAATATTCTAAAACGTTAATTTGATGTTTTATTTTAAAATTCCTTTAAAAAATTAAACACGGCACCTAATTAATATTAAATACCTATACACAAAGTGGAATGTTCCTAAGGTAGCTAAACAAACATTAGATTCATTTGATAGTAAGCAGTTGCCGTAGCCTATGGACGCTTGCAACTCTATAAGCATCACAAGTGCGGCGCAGACACTACCCCCAAACCACCCAAGGAGCCCTGATCACCTTACTCACTACAGAAACTCAACTCTACTTGAGATCCTTATTATTTATTTAGCTGTGATCTTCTGTAAGGTCGAGATACTTCCCCAGTTGGTCTGCTCCAAACTTTGAGCGGAATATTTTATCCTGTGCTCTACCCCAAAACATATACAAGGCATTATGTAATAGTAAAGTAATTCATAAATATTTATAACTTTGTTTTAAATATATGAACATTAATTTGTAACACGTATAATAATTATTTACTCAGACTCGGAACTAGAATCGGAAAATAAATTGAAATTCACAATATAAACATTTTGCTGATGACAAAAATATATATTTAATCATTGCGGACTAGTATTTTTCATTATTTGCCATGTGAGTTTCCCCACCGTGCCTTGCATAACACATAAAGCAAACGGTCTCCGATCAAATAACCGATATCAATTGTTATTCTTGATGTATACTTATCCGTGAACATACAGTTAAGCGGAGTGGACTATTAATAGCAATTTCTATCAAATTTTCTCCATAAAGAAGTTTCCATTATCACCTTGTAGCAGAAATATAGTTTCATATTTTTTAAATAAAACACATGTCAAAATTAATAGGATCAAAGAGAGGGAATAAATAAACACACAACATCTTTACGAAATTTCATCGGAATACGAATAATCACACAATCTCCTAGACACACATATTACTGCAATAAAACAAGATACGAGAGACGCGACTAAGCTAGGTGTAGCCGATTTTTTGTTCCACATACCTCCTAAACCAAAGTAATCCGATGCTACGTATTCCGAGAGGATTTTTTTTTCAATATGCTTTTGGTTACGGAACGTATGTGGTGTGCGGATTCTGAGATACGAAATAATGTAGAGCGAAATAGCTACGTAACAGATATATGGTGATGGAATATTATCTATAGAAAATGTGTTTGGGAACGAAAATAAAAAGCACGCAACAAGCATTTATCACATTAATAATTTATTGTAGTATGATTTATTTATTTATACATTGCAAATTGTTTATTGACAAAGACATTAACAATCATTGTATTCACACGATCCACCTACTCGTAGTGGAGCAGCGTTGCGGATTAAGCTCCAATCCTTCTGAATGAAGAAAAAACTTATGCCAAGCAGCGGAATGTTACAAGCTGAACCGTGATATTAAAAAGGGAAAAATTTATATAATTTAGTTTTCAAATTTCTGAGTTTGTAAATTAAATGTTCCCTTACTGTGGCCAGGTATTTGTATAGATGTTCTAAGATCTTATACTGTTTATAGTAGCTCAATTTATATTAAAAGTCCTAATTTAGTAAAGCACAAAGTAAAATTATATAATTACATATTACATAAAGTGTTAAATAAATTACGTTATTATAAAGGTGATTAATGGAAAATAACTTATGACATACAAGTACAAAAGCGTAAACCAGACAAAAACACAGATTAACATCTAAGGCAGTTGCTATGACCATTGTGTGAGTGTATTGTGTAATAAGGCTACAAACAGAAATAACACGAGGAGGAAAATAATATCAATTTAGTAATTGTTAATAACTAGCTATAGAGTGAAGTTGCAATAATAGTTACGTCTTCTAAAATATCTCATTTCTGTTCAATTTTTTTTTTTACTTCTCATTCCGTTAAAACCTTCAAAAAGTTTTAGAAAACTTTAATGGAAAAAATTAGGTGAATCAGTCCTGCCATTCTCAAGTTTTGTGTTTAGGAATATTTTTAGTGATTCATTTTTATTTTACACTAGCTGTGTCCGCGACTTCCTCCGCGTGGAATTTAACAAAAAGTTATTTTTCAGTTCGCAGAGTTATAAAATAAATAAATTTCTAAAAGAAATGTAACCCAATTTACTCCTTATTACATTAGCTATCTGCCAGTGAAAGTCCCGTCAAAATCGGTCCGGCCGTTTCAGACATTAGCCGGAACAAACAGACAGATAAACAGACAGGCATACAAAAATGGTAAAAATTTTATTTTGGTATATGTACCGTGTCATCCATATACATTTAGTGAAAAGCGGTTATTTTAATATTACAAATAGACACTCCAATTTTATTTATTGTATAGATTAGATTAACACGGGTGAATCCCATGAAACGTTTAACTAAAATAAAGCGACTATATCTTTAAATAACACTATTTGAAAACTTTATCTATCAGAAACAAACAAGAAGATGGTCATTTATAAACAATATCGCACTTAACACTTAGCTAAAACTTTGTTGGAATAAGTTCTTTGAGAACAACTTAAAGCTTTGTATCACAGAAAATATCGTTTTTTGCCACCGATTACTCGGACAAGCTGAACCGCTTGTTAGTAATTACTTAATAACTCAAGTTTACGATACATTTTTAAACAAGTTATAAAATATGAAGTCCTTAACTTTCTGAACCAGGGTAGGTAAAGTGGTAAAATATTATTACTAATAATAATAAAAAAAAATTTACTGTCCACCGTAAAAGTTTGTAAGTTAACTTAAGAACGTATCAACTTTGTAAAATCAACTCTCAGTACGTTTGGTCGTGGTCTTGGAAATTTATGGATCTAATGCAGGGTCAGTAATAACAAACGCTAATAATAAATGTTACACACTCAATGGCCCTTGTACGGGTTAACGCACATTGAGCAATATGATTGTTTTGCTAATTAGTAACCTCTTTAATTTAGCTGATTTATTACGAAATTGTTATTTTACTTATGCAGATTTCTAATGAAATTGATATTTGTTTGCTACGAATGACGTCAAATGACGTCTGTACTTCTGCCTATATATACTCAAAATAATCTTAATAAATTTAGTGTTAGATCGACTTTTATTGGGTTTGGTTTCCCTCATAACCTTCACTCACATGTCATCTCTCACTCAACCATAGACTGTACCATACAGCCCTAATTAGGATTTTGTCTTGTGTCGGGGGTCCGGAAACACACGCAATACACAAGCACCAACTGCCAGACTACGACAAACATCTATATGGCCCAGCGACCGCCAGCGCAACAGACAGTGCTGTGATCGCTGCGCCAACGCGTTGTCATAAAGTCAGTAGAGTAGCACAAAGTTGATTCAAGCGTTTTCAGTCAGGAAATTTTGATGTCAAAGACGCAATTCGCTCTGGTCGCCCAGTTACAGATAAATTTGACAATTTTTTTGAAAAAGTACAGCTAAATTGACATTTGAGTAGTTACGATATAGCTGAAGACCTGATAATCAAACATAAAACAGTTTTTGACCTTTTGAAAAAGGCTGGCTATACAAAAAAGCTTGATATATGGATGCCACATGAACTCACTGAAAGAAACTTAAAGGACCGTGTGGTCATTTGCGATTCTTTCTTAAGAAGTAATCTTAGCAGTATTGAAGATATTGATCGTTGATCATATAAAATGGTACATATATATTGTAATGTTTGTAAATAAATTTTGTGTAATTTCAACTTGAATTTCTATATAAAATACGAAGAAACTTTTTACCCCATCCAATACGTATTGAAGATATTTTTTAAAACTTTACTATTTTGTTAATCCCCGACGCAAAAAGGTTCCCAAACGCGATGAATTTTTTTTAGAATTATTAATACTCCTACATAGTTTGGTACTTGAAGATTGAGTTTCTTTATTTTTTACTTTTTAAAGGCAACTCGGGTTATTGTGTCGGGGGTTTTTTATTGTATGGTACAGTCTCTGGTTGAATGAGAGATGACATGTGAGGAGCTTATGAGGGAAACAAAATCCAATAAAAGTCGATCTAACACTAATTTTATTAAGATTATTTTGATTATTTATAAGCAGAAGTACAGACGTCATCCGCAGCAAACAAATAACAATTTCATTAGAAATCTGCATCAGACAAATAACAATTTCGTAATAAATAACCTAAATTAAGTCGATTATTAGTTTGAAAGACAATCATATTACCCAATGTCCGTTGACCCGTACAGTTATATAATGACTGTGTTTAGTGTCATTCAATAAAGAAGAAAAATAGTTTATATAAGTTCAATATTTTCTTTCTCGTTAATTAATTATAATAAGAATATAGAGGTAGACCCTTAACATAAATAAATGATGATGAAAAAGGCGTATTAATTTACACGTAAGCAAAGGCTACGCCATGTAAATGCCCGTCTATTAACACAATGCCCATGCCACGGTAGTTCAGGACGTGAAATTTACGATCTCACGCCGACAAGAGCTGGAAACCTGATCTCTAAGTACTGACAATGAATTAGACTCTAAAATTTTGACAACAAAAGTTTTTTTTTCTCTCTTGAAAATCTAATATTCTTCAAGTAGGCTTTGATTTCTTCAAATCTGCCAGCAACGTTGTGTGTATTTGTGCAAAGAATTTTACACCTCTGAATTTGTAAAAAATATTCTACTGTAATGTAGTCCTTAAAAAGTAACCTGGCTGATTTTAAGGAACATTTCGCCACTAAGTTAGCTGAATCCTAAAGAGATTTAAAGACATTCAACTCTGTCTGGACCAGTTCATCTAGAAATTCAATTGCCGTACATTGCCGATTCCTTCTGTATTTTTGTTTTCCCTGCTCTCGAGAACCAGAAGTAGAATTTCCTCCAAGACAGTATGAAGAGATTGAAATGTGGTCACTCAGAATGACTTTGCTGGTCCTAAGGATTTCAGAATCCAAACGTGATAGCTCTTAGTCCCATATCTCCGAGCTGCTGAGTGATCATCTCAGAATTCCTGCGATTACTCCTGATTCCATGTCTTATTATATTTATTAGCCTATTAGTATGGAATGGCAAAAAGAATATTTAAAAGGCATAGGACGCGTTGTTTTAATTTTTCACCAAGGGCCGACACGAACTGTTTTTGCAATCTCGAAGATGGTTTGGTGTCACCAAGAGTTGGACAAGAGGTGGTACTGTTTGCATCCTGGAACCCGACAGAGCCAGGCACCGCATAAATTCTAAAACGGGTCTGGACCCCTTTACAAGTTCGATAGACATACAAACTCCCTCCCTACCAAGATTTTTTAAATTTGCAATCTTTACTCAAATATTAAACATAACATCTAAAGCACTGCACTTAACAAGAATACATACTAGACAACGTTTGATAGCTACCTTGGGCGGCTTGTATAAATAAACTACCCAGTTCAAAGTATCAAAAGCAAGGCTTAACGGGAGTGTCCCCTCGATGCTTCGGAAGGAAGCGTGAGGGGACAGGCCAGAGAGAGCGCTCCCAAACAATTTGCATTTATTTACTGCTTTTCGCAGGTAAAGCATGTGCAAAACAAAGGGCCGAGGAAATTTCGAAGTAAATAATTGGTATACTGAAATTTATTCGTTGACCGATTTTATCGCTAAAGTGGTTTAACGTGCCAATGAAATTTGGTTGAAAAAAAATGTGCTTTGACATAAAGATTTAAAATTACACACACACACACACACACACACACACATATATATATGGCATATATATATATATATATGTACATATATATATATATATTTTTTTTTTTGTCGTGTGATATGTATTCGGTGATAACTTCGTCGCTTATGAACTGATTTTGCTTATTTGTTTTTTGGGTGGTACCATCATAATAAAACCAAGATCTGATGATGGCATCCCAGAGAAATCGAGGGAAACCTTCGAAAATTGTACTGGTGAACAGTGCGTTTTTTTTACGTAGTGACGTTATGTCGATATAATTGAAGTCGGTTTTTTTCGTTTGCTAGCAAACACAATTATTTAAGAGGTACGGTACGCTAGTAAATTTGATCCCAAAATAATAAAACGCACGTGTGTTGTTTACTGTACATCACAGCTATTATGTATTGTATTATAAAGGCCTATAATTTTTTCACTACAGAGTAATAGCATCTTTTCTTATTAAAAAGGATGATAAGATGAAGATGAAGATTACATAGTCGTGCTGTTGCACTACAGATTAGGTGGGTTTGTTAATTTTTTTTTTAATGCAATCATTACAATCATTACAGCCTATACAGTCCACTGCTGGACATAAGCCTCCACAAGTTTACGTCAAAAATAACGTGAACTCATGTGTTTTGCCCATAGTCACCACGCTGGGCAGGCGGGTTGGTGACCGCAGTACTGGCTTTGTCGCACCAAAGACGCTGCTGCCCGTCTTCGGCCTGTTTATTTCAAAGCCAGCAGTTGGATGGTTATCCCGCCATCGATGGGCTTCTTAAGTTCCAAGGTGGTTGTGGAACCTTGTTATCCCTTAGTCGCCTCTTACGACACCCACGGGAAGAGAGGGGGTGGCTAAATTCTTTAGTGCCGTAGCCACACAGCACAATGCAAATTTAGTTTTAATTGTTAAAATCTAGATTTAAATGTAAGTTAACATTATTGGATATAAGTGTCCTTCGAACAGAACTCTGAGTCCTGTTTATTTACCAATTAGTAAAAAGAAATAAGTAAAGTTTAATTAATTCCATTATTAAACCAGAGGACCGCTCTGATGTAATGGTGCGTGTGCCGTATCGGTGGCGCTTGAACACCAACGGTCGCAGGTTGATACCCGCTCATAGTGGATATTTGTGTTAGATCAAGAGTCGAATATAAAGTTGCTTAACGCACTGTGAAGAAGTTTCTCGATCGTTGAAGCCTTTTTATTTTGTCCCTTTTTAAGTACATATATTTAAAAAAGTAAGAAATATATTTAAAATTCACGACCACCAATGACAGATATTCAGTGTCAATTCTATTCAATGGGTCTGGATAAAATCGATATAATGTAAGTATATCACCTAATCACTACATAGTATAAAACAAAGTCGCTTCCCGCTGTCTGTCCATGTATGCTTAGATCTTTAAAACTTCGCAACGAATTTTTTTTTTTGTTTTTTTTAATAAATAGAGGTTCAAGAGGAAGGTTTATTTTTATTATGTACTAGCGGACCCGGCAGACGTTGTCCTGCCCGGAAAATGCTCCCAAATTTGATAGCTTACATACCGATAGCAGCGCCACCTACCAGGTCCGATTGAGATAAAAACTACCCTATCTCCCAAGTTGGACAAAATTATAGATGCGTACAAAATTTGATAAAAATTTGTTCAGTAGTTCCGCAGTTACATACCAATAGCAGCGCCACCTATCGGGTACAATTAAGATAAAAACTACCCTATCTCCCAAGTTGGATCTAATTACAAATGGTTAAAAAATTTGGTAAAAATTCATTGTTAACGCACACCCCCGTAATCCTTATTGGGCATGAGTTATCCTAAAATTCGCTCATCGATCATTTCTACACCACATATAGGAGATTCGTACCAAATTTGGAGTCGATAGTTTAAAAATGGGAATTTTCCATTGTTAACTCACCCGCAACAATATAAATAGGTAATGTTAAATAGCTAGTTTAATATCATTTTTACTGTATGTAAATTAAATTAAAATGCGGTCTACGAAAAAGATCAATTTAATCATTAATAACTTACGTAAAATGTTAATAATATTATTTAACATAAACTTTATTGAATAACAATAAAGTTCAAAGTAACTTTACATTTTAGTTAGAAAACGTTTGTATGGCAAGAAGAAAAGGGCTGTTTTTAGCGTTTTCACGGAAATTATTCGAATTTTGCTCGTCGTAAAAACCATCCTTGGACTTCAATGAACATTTAAAAAAAAAGAATTGGTAAAATTGGTCTAGGCGTTGTTGAGTTATACGCTTACGAACACATTTTAAGATTCATTTTTATATATAAGATTATATGTACCAGTTCCTTGGGTTCAACAAAGCCAGCCCTGCGGCTACCAAGCCGCCTGCCCAGCGTAGTGACTATGGGCAAAACACCCGAATTCACGCCATTTTTGGCGCGAACTTGGGGAGGCCTATGTCCAGCAGTGGACTGCGATAAGCTGAAGTGTGTTTATACATATAATAATATATCCATAATGTGGTAGAGAAACACGGTTAATTTTAGAGGTTTCTAATGTATTTTGTTGTTGATAGTATCAGCATTGCACCCGTGTGAAGGCGGGATGGGTCGCTAGTTATTCTTAAAAATTAAATCGAAATAACTACTTCAACAAAAACATTTTCGAGACGATAAAATTATGAATTTACTGACAAATAAAAATAAATAATTTGAAGAAAAGGAACGCCAGATTCCACACGGAACTCTGCCTAAATGTTGACGCAACATTGGAATGATCATAACGTCTTATGGAATAAACGTGCGATAGAGTATCATACCAACACAGATTGTCTCTCGCTAAGGAAAATGTTTTAGACTCTACGTTTAGGAAATATCTTAGTAAACACTCCCTTAAGAAGAAAGTTAGTTTCATTCACGCCTGTTGTATTTTATATAATATTAAAAGACTAGCTTTTACCCGCGGCTTTGATCGCATTGATTTTTTGTTTAGTAAAAGGTATGTTACTTCTAATATTCATAAGAATATCTGTACAGTTTCATGATGATCTGTTAAGTAGTTTAGCGTTAAAGCGTAACAAATAAACTCACATTCACACTTATAATAATAATTATTATTATTAGAGATTAGCTGTGATTGATTTTATTTTTTCTAATTTTCTAAGTAATATTTCTTAAAATGTAATTAGTACCTACTCAAATCTCGCGATAAGCTTTTGTAACATGTAAATGTTGTAATGACGTTATATTATGTTGATAGAAAGAGTTTTAAGGAAAAATTTACTTTATAATTTTGTACACATTAATATAAAAACTTGTTTTTTAAACTTTTTTAGCTTGAATTTATATAACACTATTTTGTTTTATTTTAATTTGTATCTAAATTTTAAGTTTGAAATATACAGAACGACTTTTGATAGTAATAAAATTTTAGATTACTTATTTATTAAACTACATAAAAATAAGAAGACAGTAAACATACATCAACGATCAACCTAATTAATTGTTATCAATTTTATGTTAATACGCTTATCAATATTATGTTACACGCTACTAGTACAACAGTCATGAAGTAGACACAAGAATCTAAAGTAAGAAACATGAAAACAACATAAATAACAATATACATTCAATATTAATAATAAATTTACTTATTTTTAAATATACTTATGTAAAAATATTTCAAATGAAAATTTTCACAACCGACATTAAGTGTTAAATCGCGATAAGATATCACATAGTAGCAAGTTTCTCGTTATGGTTTCAGAATATAATACTAAAAATATGACAAATACTAGCTTTACCCGTGCGAATAATTCGCACTAAATAAGTACCTATATTAACATTACAAAAGGACAAAAATGGTATTATTATACGTGACTTGATTTGTAACTGCAACAATAAAAAAATTACAGATCGGCAATTATGTTGACGCTGTTTTAAAATTAAAAACGTCATATAGATAATTTTAATAATTAATTAATTTACAAAAAAAGAAGCAATAATTTTTTTTTGTTGTTGATGCCGGTAGAGCAATCAATTATCGATAAAATGATATATATTTTATGTGGAGTAAATGTGTGGTTTTTTTCTAAAAAGGGAGGCAAACATTTTAAACCTTAGCGTTTATATGATGATATATGAGAGGCATTGCATATTTCTAGTTGTACTTTGTATTATCTTTAATATGTAACCCTCACGGTCGTATCAATATGGAAGAAGTTTTAATTATAAAATTTAAAAGAATAAGCTATATTCCCTTTCGTATTACATATGGCATGTATATATTTATAAATAATATAAATTTATGTGGTGAAATTATTACCATAGTTTTTTTAGTGATAGTTTAGATTAATGAGGTAATTTTGTTTAAAATAGCTTTTCTATTTGAATTTCTATTACTGCATAATTTGAAAGCATGCGTCAAAATTTAGTGAAGCAGAACTCTTCAAAATTAATTCGGTTAAAATATGAAGGTTATTGAAGATTTAATTGATAGTTTAGTCAGAAATAGTACAATAGTCTAACTTAAATCAATTAATCTAGACAAATTTATATCGTCATAGTGTTAGAAGATTTCGTTGAAAACAAATACGTACATCAAGCAGTAGATATGTATTGCTTAGATTTATGTTTTTAACTATTTTTTTTATATTAATTTAACAGCAAAGTACTCCATAAACGCAACTATATTGAAAACAAATTAAATTTTTAAACAAAATAGTTTACAAGGAAAATTTATTCATGACAACTAGCTGTGCTCGCGACTTCGTCCGCGCGGAATTTGTAAATTAATTAGTTATTGTTCAGTTCGCAGAGTTATAAAAAAAAAAGTATCCCAAGTTACTCCTTATTACATCAGCTATCTGCCAGTACAAGTCCCGTCTCAAAATCGGTCTTGCCGTTTCAGAGAATAGCAGTAACAAACAGACAGACAGACAGACAGGCAGACAAAAATTGTAAAAATTGTTATTGGTATATGTACCGTGTATACATACATATGAATTTAGTAAAAAGCGGTTATTTTAATATTACAAACAGACACTACAATTTTATTTATTTGTATACATTACTACAAAACTATAAATTGAAAGATGTCAAACAGAGCTATATAGTATGTTGATATATGAAAAGTGTCGTTTTATCACAGATAAATTATGAACTCACGCTCCAATTGTTAAAACGCAAAAATAACAGATTACATAAACTATTAATATTTTGTTATATTAAATTAGAACTTATTAATAGGAAAAAACGATACCCGCACATGTTACCATGAAACGAATCACCTATTTCACGTTTAATTACGCTTTTTTTTTTTTATTTGATAATATACTCAGCGAGATTTTATGCTTCGTTTACCAATGCGTGATCTATGCTTTGAAATAATAAAATATAATATATGTAATTTTACACTAAATGTCGGTTGTGGAAAATAAATTTAAAAAATTTTCACTAATGTATATTTATAAATAATTATCTATATTAAATATTTTCTAAAATATTACTGGAAATAGATTCATCTTAGTTTACTTATCATGTAGGCTTTGTCGAGTGTCTTTTTTATATATAAACCCGCTGACATATATGTTATTAACCCCCTTAACCCCCCTATAAGTTAAGATACCCGAAATGCACACAAAATTTCATAAAAATCTGTCCACCCGTTACGGAGTATTTTAACTAACATTGTGACACGAGAATTTTATATATAAGATATTCTATTCTACTGAGGTAGGGCACAGTCCGACTGGAGAAGTGTCGCGACCCCACAGAAGATCATAGCTAAATAATGTTGCTTTCAAGCAGTGTTGTGTTCCAATGGTGATTAAGGTGACTAGAGCTCCTGGAGGAGATTGCGGTCGGCAACGCAGACGAGTCGTACGCTTGTTTACCGATTATAAGAACTCTAAAAACTAAGTTCATTTAAAAGATTTCCAGTGGTTTGAGATAAATGACAACAAAACGTACTGTTTTTTTTTTTTTTTTTTTAATTAATCTGTGCTGGAGTTATCAACTACGGCTTAAAAATATTTTTAGTATCTGATTTCTTTTGCGTTTCCATTTTTGAATTCCTATTAAACAAAAAAAGGTTTATTACTTACTTTTACAAACTTAATTGTTTTAGTTCAGTAACTGGATGATATCATCTATTTATTTATCTATGTACTTTTTCTAACACGTGTTGCCAATAAAATTGAAAAGGTCACAAGGGATTTTCTGGTTTGCAAAACAGGAATCAGGTGGTGTAGAATTAAGTTCAGTTTTGTACAAAGTATTTGTGCGATACGTAAAAGTTTCTTTTTGGCAAATTTTACAAGTTAAAAACACATGAACATGAAGTAGTATGAAGCCGTGGTCCATTCTACATCTTAGAGTTTGGATGTGTAATTGTTACTGTTTAGTGCACTGCAAAAAATGGCATACTTTGTATTTTGATTAATTTATTTTACTACTTCGCTAATAACTACACACTCAAAACTGTCAGTTCGTGCAGGAAGATTTCGCGATTCATCTTGTAACATCTCACTGCTGGGAATAACCCTATTTTTCTATGTAGAAGAAGCAGAACCCACGCAGAGAATGAAACACAAGAAATTATATTAGTATTTGAAATAAACAATATTTTTCAGTGACAAATATAACGTCATAACAGCGACTCTCCTTATTAAAGGTGATTAAAACAGCGTCCCGTGGTGCGTGATAACGACTAATGATCATTACCAGGCTTTGTTTGTTTCGGATTATTGTTCGTGCTTACTATTTTGACGCCTCGAATATGTTGAAATTATCATCATTCGCATTAGCCACGGTAATGACAATTATATACGTAAAATATTTAATGCTTTGTACGTGAGTTCCAGGAAACAATAATCTTTACTGTTTACTATATAAATTTGGCTATAAATTTTGTCTTTTTAAATCATGATTATTTTTATTTTTAGTATACTCCTAAACAATCGATTTTCATATAAGGCCCACGATATGAAAAAAAAATGAGGACTATAATCTACTGAACTATTGACCTCGTTACGTTTCTCGTGACGCCATAAGTAAAACCCAATAGTGTTCCCATAGACGACGACGTTTTCTAATAACGCTATCTGGCGATAGATGGCGTTATTACAAAATGTCATTCATCGTCATTGGCGTTATTTGATTCGTGTATTTACCATTTGATATGGTATTAATCTTTTTCTAGACTAGTAATCCTTTTTGTGGCTATTTAGACAGTCGATCTGGAGGAGTGAACTCCAGTTGTGCGTCGGATTTGACACACACATTCACACACTTTAAAAAAAATATCTTTATTAAAAAAAAGTACTGCCCTTTATTTCACAAAACGACATACACGATTTTGTATGAAAGCCAACCACGTTATTACTATTAAATAAAATTCAAAGTAGTAACATCTATACAAAAACCTATATGGTTCTCTGTCGCTAAATAGTCTCAAGGAAAAATACAACATTATTCTCTCGTAGAATGATACACTCAATTATTTCGGCCATATATCTTCGAACAGAACAATACGCACAACTGATAAAATGGACGAAAATACCTGGCGAACGAGCACAGCCTAAAAGGATGTGAAGGAATGTTTCCATTTCTAAGCAATATACGATTAGTACGAAACATCAATGTTGACACTGGTGGAGCTCAAATATAATTTATTTTTGATGTTGAAAACTTTATTGAACTCACGATCGATCGACTTTGTTGATATTTTGGACCATAAGTCTCATTGTGATCTCTGATTGATCGATTTGAATGTAACTGCTCACTGCTGAACATGTGCTGAAAAAGTTTGTAATTATGAAACTTATCCGAAATAGTGAGATTTTCGTTTGATATTTATGGGATACAACGACTTAGCTTCAAGAGAACGAACCGTTTGGTTGGTTTGTTGCCACATTTATAATAAAAATATTATAAAGCTGTAGAGTTTGTTTGTTTGTTTAAACGCTCTCATCTCAGAAACTTCTGGTTCGAATTGAAAAATCATTTTGTGTTGGATAGTCCATTTACAGAGAAAGGCTATAAGAGAAATAATAGGAGCTGAGCATTTATAAGAAATGTTGCAAAAATGGGAGAAAAAAATCCCTTTTGAGAGCTTCCGTCTCGGGCGTTGCGTAAACAGTTAAAGCTAATCTAAAATTAAGTGTGACGTAATTAATGCGCATCAAAAATGTTTATGGCAATCAAATTTGTTCTAAAATAATGCATTATTTTCGAAGACGACTTTAAAATAACTCTGCAACAATTCAATGATGACAAAAAAAAAGAAAAGATGATATTATTGCATCATTATCAGACAGTTGTATGGTTGTTGAACGACAAGGCATTTTTATGAAGATTAACATTTTTGGACAACACACGTGAGTTCACGCCATTTTTGGGGCGAAATTGTGGAGGCATATGTCCAGCAGCGGACTGCGAAAGGCTGAAGTGATTGATTGGTTGAACATGTTTTATAGCATTTAATTTGGACGCCTAATTTAGAAGATAATAAAATATCAAATTAAACGATGCCATGGTCGGACAGTAATGGTTTAAAAAATATTTTTAAACGTTTTTTTTTTTTTCTCAAATTAATGCAGGTGAAACCGCGACGCACATCTTCTGATAAAAATAAATTAAAAATTACATTCAACCAATATGATATCTTGAATAGGACAAAATATAAATAACTAAAGCTTGAATAAGATATCGTATGAATTTTCGGTTTTAACGAACTATCTTGCATCTGAATGCAGATAGTTCCATCAATTAAAATCAAACAGATTGTTTCTAGATCATCATCATCATTTCAGCCTATTACAGTCCACTGCTGGACATAGGCCTCCACAAGTTCGTGCTAATAAATGGCGCAAAGTCATGTGTTTTGCCCATAGTCACCACGCTGGGCAGGCGGGTTGGTGACTGCAGCGCTGGCTTTGTCGCACCGAAGATGCTGCTGCCCGTCATCGGCCTGTGTATTTCAAAGCCAGCAGTTGGATGGCTATCCCGCCGTCGGTCGGCTTTTTAAGTTCAAAGGTGGTAGTGGAACTGTCTCTGGTGTATCCCTTAGTCGCCTCTTACAACACCCACGGGTAGAGAAGAGGTGGCTATTTTCTTTACTACCGTAGCCACACAGTAGGTTGTTTCTAGAACCCGCACCTAACTTAGTTTTAGGTTTTACATCACAAAATAAAATTTGTATTTATCATTTATTTAACTAACTTTAAAAAAGGAGGAGGTTAATGAATTACTGAATTTATGCATATAAATATAAGGGTGGTTCTATGATAAGGAAACCAGGATCCAATTATGGGATTCCAGAGTTCGTAGTGACAACTAGTGTGTTTGTTAATTTTTTTCGTCTACTTACGTTGTATTACTTGTCGATGTAATTGAAGTCAATTTTTTTCGTTTGCGAACAAACACAATTATTATTTCTGAAAAGTATTGACTTTTAAGAAAAACAAATGGAAACAAGCCCGAACTTTAGGCAGTATCGGGAGGCTCACCCAATTTGCATTTATTACCCACACGTACTGTAGCGAACAGCTATTTAGGAAAACCTGTATCGTCCACTGTTAGATAATTGGTTAGCGATACGGAAAGAATTTTGTATTAGACCTCGCTTATATGCTTGTGAAAATACTGCCTGTACTTTATTTAGTACTGACATTTTTCTTTATGGTACTTTTGCAAGAATATTAGGTATAATTACGATTTTTAACAGCATATAGATGATATGCTTGTACGAATAAAAAATAAATTTGCAATATACATGTGTGTTGATCATGATGAAAAATTTTCGTCCTTCAAATTAGAAATGATATGTTTTCGAGTGCTAAATTTGTTGAGTTGTCTAATACTTGTGCTGTTTACTGATACTCGCCGACGTAGAATAACATTCCGTCATAAGCAAAACAAATAATTTGTATGTGGACTTAAACTACGCCATACCGTCTGTTTGTTGTCGATAATTTTACTTACCAAAATCGTACATCGAAATCTATACACATAAATAAAATTGGAGTGTCTGTTTGTAATATTAAAATAACCACTTTTACTAAATGCATAATAATAATGCGATGTATATACGGTACATATACCAAAACAACATTTTTTTACAATTTTTGTCTGTCTGTCTGTCTGTCTGTTTGTTTGTTCTGGTTAATCTCTGAAACGACTGACCCAATTTTGACGGGACTTTCACTGGTAGATAGCTGATATAGTAAGGAGTAACTAAGACTACTTTTATTTTAGAAATTTATTTATATAACTGAACTATATAACTTTATTGCTAAATTCCACGCAGACAAATTCACGGCCACAGCTAGTAATTCATATAAATACTATTATCTATTATTTTTCCTATTATTTTTTATAAAAATATACTCTACACCTACACCGCCAATATATAATCTCCTTTGCCCTAAGGTTGCCTGGAAGAGATGCTCTTAAGCAATAAGGCCGCCTTTTGTACATTTTTTTTTTCTACAAATTATTGCTAATGTTGCTTGCTTATTTTATGTGTTTGGTGTACAATAAAGTGTTAAATAAATAAATAATAAATATCCCAAATGACATTGAAAGTTTCAAAAATATGCTTTAAAATGTTCTTAATCTAAAATATTAGTTGTTAATAATATAAGCCCACGTACAGTTTAGAAACGTTCACGTTCACGAATAGTCCATAACAAAGGGCTGGACGTTTCTCAGCGTGGCTTTTATTAAATGTCTGATGTAGTTTGTCACTGGCACAATAAAGGATCGCGGTTTGCGCAGGTATGGCGAGCGTTGAGGTAAGTAACTGTTTCTTTTTTTAAATTTAATTTTGTATGTTAATTTTTTGCAATCATGACGAGTTTTATTCATTTGGGTTAATAATATTGAACTAAAATATTTTTTAATAACCAAATTGGACATATTATGACCATATACATATTATGAGTTTTTTTTTTTTTAATGTGTTTATAAAATTGCTTATAATTGTAAATTTTGTATTTTTTGTTGCCTCTGTTAAATTTAAGTTACAATGTATTTTCAGTGAAACGTATTTACAAAATTTATAATTTATTTTCAACGAGTATGTAATTGTTAGTGTATAATAGTTGTACATGAAAAATTAATAAAAAAAAATTTAATAATAGTCACAGTTACATACCATGCAAAAAAGATCAAAAAGATAAAGCGCTTTTCAGGTGGTACCCGTCTTTGAAGTTTATAGCAAAGAGGTTATATTATGTTTAGTTCCTGTCACTTAAAGTTTTCGTTTAAAAATAATTGCCATATTACGTTAAAATTATTAAAAACAAAAGTAAAAAAAAAACAATTATCACAAACAATTTTGAATTTTTTTAACAGAAAAGTTAAATATTTAAATTAAAACAAAGTAAAAATTATATCGACAACCGCTCTGGTGTAATGGTGCCTCGAAGAGCACATTAAGCCGTCGGTCCCGCTTGTTATCATGTACGTCTGATAGCGATCGTTACTCACAATAGCTAATATATCCGCCAACTCGCGTTGGAGCAGCGTGGTGGATCAAACTTTCCTACATGGGGAAAGAGGTCAATGTCCAGCATTGGAATATTACAGACTGAAGTGAAAAATTATATCTTTAAAGAATTATTTTACTAATGAAACACATTGTGTTGTTGTGTTCGGTTTTGTTTTACTACGAAACGATATTTTGTAGCGAAACCTTGTTAGCGTTTGAAGTTTTGCAATTTTCTTCCTTACTACCTTAGAACAAAAACTCTGTAATCACTTACAACATTTACCACCGACTGCACACAGCTCCCAGCATTATGGAATAATTTTCTTTGTAGCACTAAGAAACACGATTTTAATTAAGTCTGCGCAAAGGTTGCACGATTATATAAATATAAAATTAATATATTTAACATACACATATGGTCCTAACATCGCTAATTTAATACTTGCGTTATAGGTAACAGGCGAATTTTGTTTTATACAACTAGCTCTACAATCAAGCCTACGGCTCGCCTGCTGGTAAGCGCATGTCGTAGCATATAGACGCCTGCAACACAAAAACACAGAACTACATAAAGTACCTCTACCTCTTTACTTACCGAACTTATACAGCTAAAACTTTTTATTAATTATTATATAAATAAATACATACATATCCAGGTTGAGGACAAGAACTGGACCCCAATCCCTTGAAGCAAAAAGCAGAGATGCAAAGACCACAAAATCTTTAAATAAAAATGTTCGAATAGAAAAGCGTATTCGTATGTTTAAAACAAATATCACAGGAGTTTCATAAGCTGTATCAAGCATAAAAATATGTCCCGTATTTACTTTATTTAATTCAAACCAATAAATAAATCTAAAAAGTTTTTAAGAAGAATTAAAGAATCGTTGATCAAAAACAAAATTTAATTTATTTAAGTAAACTCCAAAACACTTCTGAATCGTCATCTTAAGATCACTTAATTGTAGTCAATTTAATTCACAACTTAATCAAAATGTTGAAAACAAAAAAATTAAAAAAAAAAAAAACTGGAAAGCTTACTCGTTAAAAAAGATAAAAAAATATTGTTATATGTTCTACTAATTATGACTTTTGCCGCTTGTATTGGATTAAACAGCGTTACTAAATCTACTGGCTCTCTAACACTAGCTAGCGTTTTACGAAGTATTAATTTTTGTCATACATAAGAATAAATGGTGGTGACTATGGGGCAAGACACATGAGTTCACTCCATTTTTGGCGTGAATTAGCGGAGGCCTAAGTCCAGCGGTGGACTATATTAGGCTAAAGCGATGATGATGATGATAAGAATAAATACGAGTCAAATAGTTACACTACAAATATTTTACCCCGCGTGACCATACTTTTCTATTGCTGCACTACTTTGCTCCGCAGTCTCATCGTCTCTTACTATCATGAATTGACTGGTGACTGAAATAAGTTCAACCTTGCAATAAAGGATATATACACTTTGTTGACTAGATTTTTCATTCCAATAGAGAAAACTTTGCCAAAAAAATTTCAGTTATTATTTTACTCATCAACGACTCACTTCTCCATTTTAAAACCACCGTGTTAATTTTTGTTTTTATTGCTGGATATATCTATATTTTTATACAGATGAAATTGAAAACACTATAATGAAAAAAATAACAAAACTTTAATTGTTACCAGCCTGATAGCAAATGTACAGCGTATCACAAATTTTCAAATATAAATTCTAAATAAACATCACCAGTGCTAAATGTGTATTCGATACCAGCAAACGATAGCTTCATTGTTATACGAACAATGCAAGCTTTTGTTATTCGATTCCGAGTAACGGCTGCAAATCAGTTGCAAATTAGTCTTCCCCTGAAACAACATTGTAAAGAAGTGATTATTTTGAAAGGGACAGCGATGAACTGATGGAAATTATAAAAGCCAATAAGTAAGTAAATAAAAGTAATTTTAATAAAAATTAAGTAGTTGAACTGTACCACTTATACAACTTTTATCTTTTTATACATTGAAAATATTTATTTGGTGGGTTCGGTACCTTTTCGATAGGGGGGGAGGAACTCAACACCATGTTCCTCACACTTCCAAAGTATTATAGCTGCGTACCATTCTAAACTACTAAATGAATTAAAATTAATTTGAAAAAATTACAATTTGAGCTCACACGATCATTAGATTTAAGTACTTGCTATTTCGAAATTTGGTACCATTCCCTTGAGCAAAAAGAATGAAATTCAAAATGCGTACTCAGTTATAATTCGCAATCACAAACGGGGTTGGGTTACAACTGGTAAAAATCTAAGGATCAAATTTCACAAGCTCACACACGTTCACATACACATTAATCATACAAACGCGCAATGACACACACTTATAGTTCCTCTAGCGTTGCAGTTGTTTATAGGATCCAGCAATTACTTAACATCAGTGATCCTTTTTATCAGTTTCTGACTATATCTGCTCTATATATCTATGGTATTTTATTGCTTACGATAAGATCTGCTACAGTTTACCATAAATTCTAGAATTTAATAGATTATTGTTGTCAACAGTTACGGGGAGCATTTTTTTTTTATGTCACTAGGTCGGCAAACAAGCGTACGGCTCACCTGATGGTAAGCGATTACCGTAGCTTATAGACACCTGCAACACCAGAAGCATCGCAAGCGCGTTGCTGACCCAATCCCCAATCCCCCCAGGAGCTCTGGTCACCTTACTCACCAACAGGAACACAATACTGCTTGAAAACAGTATTATTTTGCTGTGATCTTCTGTAAGGTCGAGGTACTACCCCAGTCGGGCTGCTCCATATTTTAAGCAGGAAATTCCTGCTGTGCCCTACCTCAGTTATATTTTTATATCTGTGATGACAAATGTCTTTTAACTATTTTCTTTTTCTGCGTTTCTTTTCGGTTCCTTTTTTTCGCGGGGAAATGCTTTTACGCACCCGACGAGGCCGGCGGGAGTGTGGGACTCCTGGCCAACCCAGACTACCCACTAAAACACAGCGGTGCCCTCATTTCCATGGCGGGGCGCCACGGGATCGGTTTTGTATGCTACCGCGACGCCCCGACGGTTGGCCCGCCACGTGCAGGCCGCCTTCGTCTTTAGAGCGCCCACGGGCATTTTGAGCGCTCTATTACCCCGGTGGCGAGTGGGAGGAATAATTCTTTTCTTTTTGGTTCCTGCCTCAATACGGGCAACTTCTAGCTATGCTACATACGTTAAAAATCGAGTTAAAATATTTATTTATTTTATTTATTTATTTTTATTTGGGAAACAAACAGTAAAATATAACACAAAGTAAAAAAGAACATCAACAAGATAGTGCATATACCAGTTAAATTTCCACTAACAACTAACACAGTAAGCAGAGCGCAAAAAAATTTATAATTAGAAATAAAATATCTAAAACAAGAAATAAAATACAAATACAAAATCAAAATTAAATTAAAATCAAAATAAAATTAAAATTAAAATCAAATTAAGATCAAATTATAATTTAAATAAAAATAAATTAAATTAGAATTAAAACACAAAATTGAGTAACTTAACAATTGAAAATGTTAATAAATAAAATGAAAATCAAAAAAATAATAAAAAGCAAATAAAACATAAAATAATTAAATTCATTGATTCATTAATTGATTAATGTTACGTCTAAAACTTAATAACGAACATGAGAATATATCAGCGTTATAAAATTTTTTATTATATATATTGCAGGAACGACGAATAAAATCATTTTGGGCATATTTAGTTCTAGTATTGGGCAAATAAAAAAGCTCATTTTTACGTTTAAAAAATTTTGGGAGATTAAAGTTCAAACAACTTAGTAAATAAGGACTATCGACAACATTATTGACTAGTTTATACAGAAAGATTTGATCTTTTAATGTACGGCGAACTTCCAGTGAATTGAAACTAGGCAAGTCATGATAAGAGCGACAAAACCTATAATTCAAATGCTTAAGGAATTTAGCTTGTATTTTTTCAACGGACTCAACATATATCTTATATTGAGGGTTCCAGATAGTAGACCCAAATTTCAACAAAGAGCGCACCAGGCCATTGTAAAGAATAATAAGAGTATAGTAGTCTTTAAAATCCTTACCAACCCTAAGTATAAAGCCAAGCATCCGATAAGACTTAGCAACAATTTGATCTATATGGCTCCCAAATGTTAACTTATTATCCAAGTAAATACCCAGGTCTCTCACCCCCGCAACGCGGTCAATAATTTTGTCGTTTAGATGGAAGTTAAAAGAAATCGGCGTTTTTTTACGTGTGAATGAGATGACGCTGCATTTTTTAACATTTAGAGAAAGCTGATTATCCTCACAATACTTGCATAATTTATTTAAGTCTTCTTGTAATAGCAAACAATCTGGCAGCACAGATACCCTTCTAAAAACCATCAAGTCATCTGCAAATAATAATATCGAAGAGTGCTCGAAAACTTTACAAATATCGTTTATAAAGATATTAAAGAGCAACGGACCAAGGTGAGAGCCCTGTGGTACACCAGAAGAAACAGGAGTAAAAGATGAACAAAATCCTCTTATTGTCACTGCCTGACTTCTGTCCCGAAGATAAGACGATAACCACCTAAGTAGGTCACCGTGTATACCAACTTGCTCCAGTTTATTTAAAAGTATGTTATGGGATATTTTATCGAAAGCCTTCGAGAAGTCGGTATACACGACGTCCACCTGGCCACCACCATCCATAGCTTTCAGTACACGATGAATCAGCTCACACACATTAGTTTCAATGGATCTTCTATCGACGAAACCATGTTGTTCATCAATCAGAATACCCCGTACAAATGGATAGATGTTATCGTAGATAATTTTTTCGAACATTTTAGCTATGGTACATAATTTAGATATCGGCCTATAGTTCTGAACGTTATGTTTATCGCCTGATTTGAATACTGGTACCACGAACGAGCGCTTCCAAGCAATAGGCACAGAGCCAGACCTTAATGACTTATTAAAAAGGAGAAAAATAGGGTAGGCTAATGAGTTATAACAATTCTTTAAAAATATAGGTGGTATATAATCGGGACCATATCCCTTATTGACATTCAGTGATTTCAAATAATTTTTAACAGTAGATACTGACAATTCTATATGGCCGATATCCAAACCACCACAGCTATGAATTTGCTTCTTAAATGTTACATTTATGGATCCATCGCTGTAAACTGATTTAAAATAGTCATTAAACAATGAACATACCTCCTCATCGTCACTAGCAGTTTTGTCTAACCAAAACAGACTGTCAGGAAGGCCAGAGGATGTTCTTTTACTCTTAACAAAAGACCAAAAGAGTTTACTGTTGTTGCGTATCCTGACCTCCGTCATATGAATATAATCATCATAGCACTGTACTTGTACTAATTTTTGTCGTTCTCGTAAAACGACAAATGTGTGGTAATCAGATATCCTATTATAAATCTTCCATTTTTATGGTATTTTAACTTTTCTGCTATAATTTTTTTTAAGGCTAGGGTATACCAAGACGGATAGTTTCCAACAGACTTTACAATCTTAGTGGGAACCATATCAGAGATAATTGAATCCACGGTCTGATAGAAAACATCAACTGCCCGGGATATGTCATGATCATTAAGAATGTCATACCAATCAACACTTCCCAGAGCACCGTTAATATCAACATAGTTAGCTTGACGGAATAAACGTATTGAACGTGAGACTGTTTTACCTCGTTTTTGCGTAGGTATCGCTAACTTAACCTGCAAAGCTGGATGGTGAGCATCCTCAATCGTCAGGGGAACAATACATTTATCGACCGTACAGTCACAATTACCAATAACAAGATCTAGAACCCGACCATTTTTATTAGAAATTGAATTAAATTGTTTCAAATCATTAAATTGGAGAAAATTGTACAAGCAGTTTACCAAATCACTTCCAGAGCCATAATTACAAATTTTCATATGTCCATATTCTTCTGACCATGTCGCTTCAGAGATATTAAAATCACCCACCAACAAAAATATATCGTCAACCCGACAGAGACACTCCTGTGAAATGATTTCGTATAATTCACATTGGACTTCGTACTGAGACCTGCAATGTGGAAAATAACAACAAAATACATGTAGGAGTCTTAAAACGGGAGAAGAAGTAGTCCTTATTGAAACTTTTAAAACTTCAGCCGCCTTATTAGTTAACATAATTTGCGAGGAAGAATAAACAGAGAGGTTGGAGTTAACAGCAATTAAAACTCCTCCACCCATCCTATCACCTCGCAAATCATAGCACCTGTCACTTCTGTATACGGTGTAACGGGAATCGAATATTTCAGTGTCAAAAATACCCTTATGCAACCAGGTCTCAGTAAAACAAACTATATCATTATCCTGCTGCAACAAATTTCTAAACACGGCGTTCGTTTTAGTTCTAAGTCCGAGAACATTCTGGTAATATACATTGAGCGGATTAATCATGATGGAAAGCAACGATAACAATTACATAAAATATTCTCAGATTATCCTTAATTAGCCTGAAATACCAAAGTCTAACCATAACATAAAATTCACCGATACCTAATGAGCTAAAACTAGTAAAGATTATTATAATGTGCCCATTCATAATAACATAATTATTTAAAAAGTAAAAAATAGTCAATAATAAAACAATAAAAAATAATAAACATCGAACAATAATCAATACATTCAAAATTAATAAAATGAAATTTAAATTAGAAATAACAATCAAATTAATATGTAAAAAAACATTTAAAATCACAATTAAAACCATGTTCACAATAAAGACACAATTCAAAATCATTATATCAATTAAAATCAAATTCGTTATCAAAATAAAAATTAAAGTAAAAATCATAATCAAATGCAAAATATAATGCAAAATAAAATCCAAAATATGATAAAGATAAAAATCGCAATCACAATTAAAAACCAAAAGTAATATTAATATTAAAATCAAGAATACGATAAAAATCAAATTCAAATTCAAAATCAATAACCTTAACAAAAAACAGACTACAGTTCCTTTAACATAAAAGTAGTTCTTAAACCATCTTTTTTAAATCAGTAAGCGAAGTTATATGCATGACCGGGCTAGAATTTGTGCGACGAACCATAATACAGCATTTTTTAACCCATACATATTGATAACATTTTTCTTTAGCCATCTTCTTAACTGAGTGCAAGAGTGATTTATTCGAACTTGTGAGATGATCATTTAAATAAATAGGATTGTCAGAATTGAAACCCAGGTCATTGCAATTTAACTTACGCTTACGCGCGAGTGATAAAAAATCGTCCTTCTTCCACCGGCACAAAAACCGCACTATAATAGGCTTAGACTTCTTATTATTATTGTTTTTTGGAGCTACCCTCGTAACGAAATCAATATCCGTGTCTATATTCAAATTAGCATCAACTCTTTCTGCTATATTTTGTAGGACAGAATACAGATTTTCATTTTTTCTTTCAGGAACCCCATAAATTTCAATATTAGATCTGCGAGCCCACTGTTCCCTATCATTGTTCACGTTTTCCATGGATTCTAATTTTGACTTCAGTTGTTCAAATTCAATCGCCCTGCTAGAAAACAGCTTAACTTCAGCCTCACAATGCGATAATCTGGCACTTAGATCCTCGAATTTGGTATTAAAAAAGTCTAAGCTTTCGCCTATACTTAGAAATTCCTGCCTCAAAGCTTTTACTTCATTTTCGAGCGGTAATATAAAAGATTTAAATTCAGCTTTGAGGCTAGAAATCTCCGTGGAAATAACAGATTTAACGATTTCAATAACAGCGGTGGTGTCAATCATTTTAGGTGTAGACGATTCGCTTTCAGGCGAAGAAACTACCGTCGATGACCCGCCTCTGCGCAGATTAATGTTCTCGTCGATGTTTGTATTACGAACAGGCGTGTTGTCTTTGTTCAAATGACGAGGCTGAGCTATCGAACACTCTGGGCATATCCATGATTTTTTGCTATCAGTAGGAATATCTTTATTATTCTTCGATGGAAATAAACATTGAAGGTGGTAATTTTTTTTGCACTTAGTACACATAATGCAGTCGGTGGCTCCACCTCTGGTTGCTTTACAACATTCGTACTTCATATTGATTTAATGTATTCGACAAGAAACAACTCAGAATATAAAATATGAAAACGATCTACGTAAGAACTTTCGGGGTTTGAACCAAGGATCGGCGACTAATTGGCGCGGTAAAAATGCAAACGCCACTACACCAGCGTATCAGTAACTACAGATTGTGAAATTTGCGTACATATGAATACAGAGTGACTTGATTTGAAGACTTTAAGATCTTTTATTTTATTCACGTAGGTTCACAATAAAGGTCACTTCAATATCACTCTTAATGAACTAATTTAGTTTTAAAATAGCGGAAAACAACTTCAAAGTTATTAGATTATATATGCAAAAGTTGAAACACACATTAAACCAAAAGCTTTGTACTTGAAACACTATTGAAAGTTAATTAAACTTGAAATAGAGAATTTTTACTCAGGGAATACACAATAACACGTCTGCTTCCAACAATAGTCATGTGGGTAGTAATATTAGTTTTATAAATAAAAATATACATAAACAAACTTTGCTGTTGTTTTAATAAAATAGAACTCTAGATAAATTGCATTTAAATTTAAAGTTTCACTGTTTTCGTTTTCGATTCTGTATTGTGAGTTAGAGACGTCCGCACTCCGAAGAATTCAAAACAAAATTTTCTATCGAACTAAATTAGTTTAAACTATTGACACCCAAATTTCAACTTCCTCCCGGTAAGATTTGTGGAACTTGAAATCAATTTGTTCGAATGTCGAGTTTCAGGGTTCATTGATTTAGACTTTGAGCATTCGATTTGTTAGAGAGAGATTTATGTATTTATTGTGAATTTCCGTTTAGTTTTCACCCGCAACTTTACTTCCATATGAATCACTCAATGTCATCGGTACAAACAAAACATAACTTCCTTATATTCATTCATTCAGCTTAATGGCTTCCAACAGTGCCAAACTAGCACAGATGATTTCGCCAATGTCACGTAGAAAACTTCCTTATAAGAAATAGCAGTCTGTCAATGACATGTCAATGTCAATTCTAGGCACAATTACTCGAATGGTCATTATGAAGTTAACGGCTTCAGTACAGACACATCAAAAGCATAATTTAAATTAATCATAAAATCTTAATTTACTTTATAAAAATGATGTTACTGGTGTTTTATGTATTGATGAAAATATTTTCTCAATTAAAATACTGGTATGTCTCAAATATAAACAGCCTTCAAGGCTCTAAAACTTATTTATGTCAATGTACTTAAGCGCAAGTAATATTCCTTTCGTCGATGTTATGTAAATTGATGGCCCTTGCTCGTACCATAGAACTGACGCTCATATAACGTTCTTGCAATGAATGCTTTGTTTGTTCACAAGTTTTTGATTTCGTTCTGTAAACACCTCACACCCAACCACTCACAGGAAGTAAAAATTCTGCATTGGGAATTCGGGAATCCTCAAAAATATCACAAACGCCTAAACCTTGACAAACGTCTTTATGCCTGATACGAATAATTGTCATGAAAAGGGATCAAATTAATGACAATCAGCTTAATAGTACTGTGACCACTTTCCGAATCCGTTGTCTGTACTGATGGTGTTATTCAAAGTATACTTTATTATACAATCTAACTGAGAGGCATGGAAGGAACATAGAGGGTGCTGTGCTGGACGTTTATGTCCATAGACCCGAATGATGATGTTCTTCCAACTCAATGAAATGACCTTTCACTACCTTCACAAAAAAAAATTCAACCCTTGACATAGTCAGTAGTTGACATAGTCAATCATTTTCTAAGGCTAAGGTCATCACAGTTAACTATGATTACGTTGTACACTTCTAATTAAAAATTATTTCACATAAAGTTGCTTGTAGCCTCGCACGTCGTGAATTTCTTCCAAGTAATTGAAAACAGAGATACGAGGTTTAACCAAGCAGTTGGGTTTGTTCAAGCTGTTACCGTAAAATATACGCCTTAGCCAAGCCAAGTTCAACCACTTAAACTGCAGTTGCAACACTTAAAAAGCCGCAAGTGTTAGTTAAGAACACTTTCTACCGACGAAAAAGTAGATAAGGTAACTTTAAAAAAAATATAAGGTGTGTCAATTGTTCTGCAAATTGTTGTGTTGGAAGCTATTAAAATGTCTTCGCTTTTTTTAACCGACTTCAAAAAAAGGAGGAGGTTACTCAATTCGACCGTATATATATATATTTTTTTTTATGTATGTTCGGAGATAACTTCTTCGTTTATGAACCGATTTTGATAATTCTTTTTTTGTTGGAAAGGAGACATTTATAGTTTGGTACCATGATAAGGAAACCAGGATCTGATGATGGGATCCCAGAGAAATCGAGGGAAACTTTCAAAAATCGTAACTATAAAGCACTACTATTTAATAAAGGTCTGGAGTCGATCTGATGATGGAGAAGAAAGATAGTCGAGGGAACTCTTCAACGATTTATAGCAATTACGTGCTTTTTTAACTTAATTCGTTTATATTGATGAGAAATTTGCACCTGTATGAGTTATAAGTGCCATTACAGTAAATACTACAACAACCTGGCTACAATAACAAATACAAACAACACACACACAACAAACAAGTACAAAAAATATTATTAGATATGTCAAAACAATAACAGAATAATAATAAATTATGAAAGAAAACTGAATACAACTTACGAGTAGATACTAGAGTAGTTATTGTTTTACTTGGCACCGACTTCAAAATTATAAAATATTTATTTAATCATTTCTGATTAACTAAATCAAAATACGAATTACTTTGTACTAAGTAAATTTATTTTTCACTTTTTAGTTTCCTTTTTGAAGTCGGTTTTTTTTTGTTAAAAATTATTTTATTATCATAATAATAACAAACGTTTACAATTACTATTTCTATTCAAATCTCTAATTAAAGATCTGGTTAATATCATACCTAATTTTATCATAATAAGCAAAATATTTCAGTATACTTTTATAACACTTTCACTAATGCAATTTTCCGTTAATGACCGTTTCTAGGTTATGGTAATCCATAAATCCATAGAAAGCAAAGCAGTATTTATTAAGCGTAACAAGTTTTTTTTTTCGAAATCTTTTAATTCCACGTTAATTACACGCCTCTAGCACGTGTATGAAATTAAAATAGCTAATCTAGATTCCGTTAAATAACGAACTTTCAAAGGCCTCTTACGATGAATAACATTAAAATTGATCAAATAGTTTACAAATTAGAAACTCGTACAATCTTCCGTAATGAGGGACAGTAAACAAATACCCCTTCAAACTAACGAATAAGGTTAAAAGTCTACTGAATATGTTGTACTATAGCTATAATAATGCTAGAGATTTTTTTTTCTCAAATAAGTAACTAAGATCTTCTGTCTAAGTCGTGGCCGTCGAAAAATTATGTCCGAATTTTAAAGAAACTTAAGTCTGAAGCAGGCGGATTAAATCGTGGCCAACATTTTCCCTAATATCCATCCATTCATTGAAACCAGTTCTAAATATAATACCAAGTACTAGATAACTTAGTATTTTCCCTCAAGAACTATTGATGTATGAAAATATTATATGAAAATATATTATAATATATATTATCATGCGATTATAAAACTACTTAATTCATTTAGTTTAATCAAACGTATTATTTTCTTTTAACTGGGGTAGGGCACAGCGGGAATTTCCTGCTTAAAATATGGAGCAGCCCGACTGGGGTAGTACCTCGACCTTACAGAAGATCACAGCAAAATAATACTGTTTTCAAGCAGTATTGTGTTCCTGTTGGTGAGTAAGGTGACCAGAGCTCCTGGGGGGATTGGGGATTGGGTCGGTAACGCGCTTGCGATGCTTCTGGTGTTGCAGGCGTCTATAAGCTACGGTAATCGCTTACCATCAGGCGAGCCGTACGCTTGTTTGCCGACCTAGTGACATAAAAAAAAAATCGTTAATTACTCAAGTTCTAAAGCAATACAGCGCTATATGACGCAATAAAATAACTGGACAGTCAGTCTGATAAAATACAAAATGCGTCTCTAGGTCTAATTAACACCTTTGTCCCAAACGAAATGAAGACATGGCTGTAACATTGGTATACAATAATTCCAAAGGAATTTAAGCTTTTTATGCATTGCTTTAAGGTTTGTCTGAGAGGGTTTTTCAAATTTCACCTAACGTGGGTTATAAATTAATTACCTGAGTTGCTCGGATTTGGATTTGTGCAAACAATTTGAATCCATAATTAAAAGATCACAATAATATTTAAACAGGTTAAAGTTTGAGTTTGAATAATTTTGTAACTAGTTGTTTTATTTTACGACATCATAATTTTATTTATGTTTTGACTTGGCTCTCTTATTAATAGAAGCTCAAGTTATAATGGTTGTTAGCTAATCCGCATATCTTAAGAATTAAAAGAAGTTGAATCTTTCTTACGTTTGTTTGTTACTTTTGTTGTTATGTTAGTTTGTAGTAATTTTTAAATAATAAAATAACTATTATATAGAATATCATCCCTAGACTAAGTAGGCTCTACAGAGAATTTACGGTTAAAAACGAGTCATTAGACATCTTTTAACAGTCATTTGATTCCTCAAATCAAAACATATGTAGCACTGATATTAATTTATATTAATTTTTAAAAGTCATAGTCATAGTTCTTTATATTGTATGTTGTTATTTTTTTATTTTTGTTTAAATCCTGAATGTTCAAAATCTTTTTAATAAGCAGACGACTTAATTATCTAAAGCGCATGCTGTAACTACCTTTAAGAGGAATTATATGTATATATTTAATACCTTGACATATAACTGGTTGTAGTTTTTTTAAACATGTAATTCTGTTGGTGGCTCTTACTAAATAAATAAATAAATAAATAAATATTAGGTTTTGTCTTAGATAAGTAAAGAAGTAGTTAGTAACCGTTACTTGATATCAACATTTATAGATACTTTAGATACTTAAAAATAATGAGTGACGACGTACATAAATATTGATTATTTTAACAATAAATCACATGTATTAGATATTTTTTGAAAGGCATTTGAAAGTTTGAGATTAATCAATAACAGTCTATAGAGCTTTTTGATAGTAACCGAGGTATGGTTAGTTCTAATCCTGAATGAAGGAACTTAATGAATTTTGAGTACCGAAGAGCTAAAGCTTGGAGACTCGTGAACTTTGGTGATATTACCGCAAATAAAAATTTCTTGCACGTAATCTTTGTCCGAAATATATCGGGTTTAGTATGGGCCTTGGAGTAAATAGACGGAATCAGCTCCAATCGTTACTTTGGATAGAACAGTTCTTCCCCAAATGTAAGATATTTTTAATCCAATTGATTTCTGTTACTATGCAAAAGAAGCTTGCATATTGATCTATATGCTATATGCGGTGTGGCTACGGCATTAAAGAATATAGCCACACCCTCTCTTCCCGTGTGTGTCGTAAGAGACGACTAAGACTACTAACTATAACACAGTTCCACTACCACCTTGGAACTTATAAAGCCGACCGATGGCGGGATAACCATCCAACTTTGAAATAAACAGGCCGAAAACGGGCAGTAGCATCTTTAGCGCGATAAAGCAGGCCCTGCGGTCACCAACCCGCCTGCCCAGCGTGGTGACTATGGCTAACACACACGAGTAAACGCCATTTTTTGGCGTAAACTTGTGGAGGCGTATGTCCAGTAGTGAACTGCAATAGGCTGGAATGATATTGATCTATATTATATATGTTATTAGATCGGGGACAATGTATAATTTTAACTGAATTATATCCGAAGTTTAATCAAACAGATTTGCTAATAAAACAATAGGTAGCAGTCAAGCTACCGCTTGCAATAATACTGTGTAAGAGCTATCATTTAACATGCATATATAGCCTTTAAGTCTTTACAATAACGCCTATTTTTCCTTGAAGAAAATAGAAAACGTTAGGGGCTCAATTAATCATGTTTACAAGGCAAATAATTGTCTTTTGCCGCCATTTGTATATTTGAAGAGATAATAACTTGTATGGATAAAACGGAATTGGGCTTCAGTCTGGTCACACAATGGAATCGTTGGGGTACTTTTGTAATACGATTGTATTTATATTCTAGATAAAAAGGTAGGTTCTACATGTATTCTATACTTAACGCCAGCATTGTTATCGTGACATATACCTGAATTTGTAAGGTTAACATTCACAGTACTTTGTATAGATGTTCTGTATTGTTTTCGCCCGGGTTGTGTAATAATTATCTTAATAATTATGACAATGCTATTTAAATATTATTAAAATAAAGCTACCTGTAGAAAGACAAATGAACAATTTTTTTGTTTTTTTGCAGACTTATACTAAATAAAAAGAAAACCCTGACACTCATGAACGTAATACAATTCCTTACTGAAAAAGAAGCGTATTTGGTGTGTCTTCGTGGCATTTCGCAAAACCATAGCTGTTAGGACTTACACGAGAAATTGCCTTAATCATTGAAAAAAAATTCATTACAGCCTATACAGTCCACTGCTGGACATAGGCCTCCACAAGTTTACGCCAAAAATAACGTGAACTCATGTGTGTTGCCCATAGTCACCACGCTGGGCAGGCGGGTTGGTGACCGCAGTACTGGCTTTGTCGCACCGAAGACGCTGCTGCCCGTCTTCGGCCTGTGTATTTCAAAGCCAGCAGTTGGATGGTTATCCCGCCATCGGTCGGCTTCTTAAGTTCCAAGGTGGTTGTGGAACCTTGTTATCCCTTAGTCGCCTCTTACGACACCCACGGGAAGAGAGGGGGTGGCTAAATTCTTTAGTGCCGTAGCCACACAGCACTGAAAAAAAAATTAAAATTACCAAATCTCATATAATTTTTAATACAAGGCCTTCTTAAAATTAATAAGTTTTTCCTACATTCCATCAAATCTTTAGCCAAACTGTTAGTTATCATTAAATGTCGTCTTAGAAGATAATAAAAATCCGAGGCTACCTTACTTTAGTCTTTTGTTAAAACACCTTCCTTTATGGTTTAAATAGCCACGGTCCGTCTGGAAAGTTGTGAATTTAGTCCAAAGCGGATGCAAGGAGTACTGCTTTATCTATCTCAAACTATACATGTCCCGCTTAGACTAGTTTGCTCGACTCTGCCATAGAGGAGTTTTCACAGGCGAAATTCCAAATTCAGTGTTAATTCGAAAAAACGTCAGAATCAAGTTATTAGAAAATTTATCTACTTTTTTAGCCATCAAACCAATCAATCAATCAATCAGTTTACTTTAATAAGTTCATATATTATTTTATAAAATATAATCCTTATTTAATTGAATTCACCATCCTAACTTTTTTTCGCAATTAAATACAATTTAATCATTTTCCACTACGCGAAGCAACGGTTAAATAATTTATTAATTCTCTTAATCCTATTACAGTCTTTTATTTTACAGGATTTCTATTTTTTTGTTTAACAATAAGCTTTTATAGCTCTTTTAATTTAATTTATTTATTATATTTAATTTTAAAATGACGAAAACAAAAAAAAAAAAACAGATAAAACATTTTGTTTGTAATGAGTACCTAAAACGAAATAGTATCTTCTGTGTTTTTCAAACGCGACTCAAATTTATTTATAATAATTAAATCAAAATAAAGTGCTTTCTAATATATAAAACCTTCGTATCAAGGTATTTGTGTACGCGCTCCTCTAAATTGGCTTCACCGATTTTTCATTTTTTTTTTGTACCTTTGCTAGGAATGAGAATATGTCGTAACGTATATTTCATACAGCTAACGGTCAGTTTAAATACTCTGTCCTTGAATTTGCTTAGTAGGAAAAGAGTTTTGACATCAGCCAAATACAATGTGTTAAAATCAATCACTAAAAAACAAAACCAGAGATACCTATTTTAATATTGAGAGTATTTGAACTGACCTTAAGTGATTAGGGTGTCTCGATCCAGATTTTTATATATTTATATGTTACTCGTTTGACAATTTGCATGACAAGGTCTGTCTGGTCAGTATTTGACAAAGTAACCTATTTTTTATAGTCGGTTAAAATAAAAATGGAAGCGTCGACAAAATAGTGCTACAAAAGTGATTGCTTGAACTAGTCAACATATAAAGAACTATAATATAAAAACGCTGATATGTCTGACAATCTTTGGCACAGTTAATTTATGAGCTCTATATAGCCTATTTTAGTAGATGTTAGCCTCTCTGAGATTTATACCACTTAATATATATATATACACAAAAAAAGTAAGTCTCATCGATATGGTCTGATGCCGTATAATGTAGCCCGGAAACCTATTAATATTCATTAGGCTGAATGAAAAGGATATCTAATCTATAGGATATTTTAATTTTTATTGATTATTTTGTAGGCTTAGTAAAGTAATAATATTTCGGATACTTGAACCTTGAACTGAAATAAAACACAGTTATATCAAATAGCATTGTTATATCGAATGGCTTTGGCAAGAGACAGAGCGAAATGGAAGGAAATGGAGGAGGCTTTCACCGCCTAAGCGGTCCTTAAACAAAACGCGTTAACGCAGTTTAATAACATACACTAACAAACTCGAATAAGTATAATACTAACACTACAAATGATGTTTAGAATTAATGTTAGCTATGTGTAAGGAATAAATAGAGCTTAGTTATTATTATTATATCGAATAGCTATTACTTACCTCAAATGCTTTCCCTTTGCCTTCAATGTTTATGATTTTCCATTCGTTTTACATTATTTTATAAAGTACTTCTATTATAAATATAGAATTGACAGAAACACAGCTATTTACTTAATTATTTTAGGATTTAATTTAAAATTACGGCTTAAAATTTAATTTTAAAAATTATAAAATATGTTACATAAATTTTAAAAATAAATTTATAAAAAAATCGGCAGTAATAATCGCATTTATAAAGCAAAATATAGGTACTCGGCCTTCGATAATTAAATTACACGCGTATCGTTCAGAGCATGATAGTGATGGAGTACGATGCATCCGGCGATTTTATGCAAAAGCAAAATTCTATTTCATCTATCGATGGAAAGGAGGTTTTAGTTGATTTTATATCATTAAAATTTTGGACTATTCGTGAATTTTCAGGGATTTAAATTTAGAATTAAAATCATTTGTTTGTAGCATCGTATCTGACGTCATCGTGCTTTTTTAATATGGTGATTACGTCATTTAGTTATTAGTTTATGTAGACCAGAACGTCGCAAGATGTATGAAATACATGTATCACTTAGCTACAAAATCAAGGGCGTGTGTATTGTTCGTGTTATGAAGTTGGATTCACAATGTTAATTAAAGCTAAGGAATTTGAATGTTTGCCAGATATTAATGGGATCACGTAAAAGGCAGTAGTAATAGTCTACACTTTAAGTGTAGATATCAGAACAGGAATGTTACGACGGCAAACAAAAGTTGAAATAATCAGGCCTGGTCAATCACGTGCCGATCAAACTTTAGTAACTAACAACTTCAACTAAGTGGATATTCAGCACAGAATGGTCACCTAGTTGATACTGACCGTGATGGTGTAAGTATCTTGACAGTTTTACAAAAAAAGGCCAGAATCAACGCAAAAGCAGTAAAACCGAAAAAGGTGAAAAGAGTAGTCTCTCTTTCTCCTCTCGTAAAGAAGAATTGGAGCTCAATTTGCCACATTTTAATATGAACAAAAAAAACGTAACAAATTTTCTTTTAAGTCGTTATTTTCAACGTTTTTCTTACAACTGACTAACAAACCATTTAAAATAATTGTGTTTGTAGGCAAACGAAGAAAAACCGACTTCAATTCTATCGACAAGTAATACAACGTAGGTAGGCGAAAAATAGTCAAGTAAATACGCATTATCAAAGATTACTCCAAAAGTTGTAATCAGATCTCGATAAAATTTAAATGTGACCACATGATAAACATCGGCTTTCGATTACATTAAAAATCATTAAAATCTGTACACCCAGTAAAAAGTTATGCGGATTTTCGAGAGTTTCCCTCTATTTCTCTGGGATCCCATCATCAAATCCTGGTTTCCTTATCCAGTACAAAACTAGGAATATTTCCTTTCCAACAAAAAAAGAATTATCAAAATCAGTTCATAGACGATGGAGTTATCCCTGAACATATATATATATATACACGGTATAATTGAGTAACCTCCTCCTTTTTTTGAAGTCGGTTAAAAATACTATACGCTGAAACGATACATGCATTTACGTGACCTTTCATGTGAAAAAATCACATTTTCTGTCTACTTTTTCCATCTTAACTGTACTAATACACATGCAGACAAAGCTAATACCACACGTAGTTAAAATTAAAAATGGCGGAGAAAATTAATACAAAAAGACCTCACATTTTAAGGTTCTCTTTAAAAGCAAAAAAGCTGTCTGAAAAGGTTTCTTTCAAAGGCGTGGCACGTCTGAACATGCCTTTGTGTCGGATAATGATTTTTTAGAGCGGTCCCTGCATGTGTGGTCGCATTAATGAGAGAGGATCGTTGTTTGTGGTTCATAATAACCCTATCTACGCTGAGGTGAAGTTCATGTGACATTCGGCCCCTTTAATATTAATTAATTTAACAATGAAATTAAACCATTTTAAAAGTACCAATTTTTTTTAATCTTGCATAACCTTAACTATGTACTGTGTGGCTACGGTACTAAAGAATATAGCCACCCCCTCTCTTCCCGTGGGCGTCGTAAGAGGCGACTAAGGGATAACACAGTTCCGCTACCACCTCGGAACTTAAAAAGCCGACCGGTGGCGGGATAGCCATCCAACTGCTGGCTTTGAAATACACAGGGCGAAGACGGGCAGCAGCGTCTTCGGTGCGACAAAGCCAGTACTGCGGTCACCAACCCGCCTGCCCAGCGTTGTGACTATGGGTAAAACACACGAGTTCACGTTATTTTTGGCGTAAACTTGTGGAGACCTATGTCCAGCAGTGGACTGTATAGGCTGTAATGATGATGAACCTTAACTATAAATTAATAACTATTTATTATTCTCTAGAGATGGTATCGGTTCATAGTAAAGAATGTGTCTGAGTATTTCAATATTAAACCTATTTTTAAAGTTAATTTATTGCTAGGCGGTGATAAACATTTGAAAATTCTGTGTGTATTATTAGAATTTTCTAATTCAAATTAAAAAGTTTCTTCATTCAAGTCGGAGTATGAAGTACTTTTAATACGTCATTTTTCATATAGGTACATTGTTCGATACATTCTCTTAAGGAGGTAAATAGGCCTAAAACATTGGGACACATACATTTCCCTTCTCAAAACTGACTTAAACAATAAATTCAAGATTTCCGAGACCAGGTTTCTGCTGTAAATATTTTTTTGTAATAATAGTAATGAAAAGCAACTTATTTATTATAAATATAATTCTTTGATCAATTTCTTATTCACAATAATAGAAATTAAGTTTTATTTTTTTATTAAATATTAAAAACAAAATTTAAAATAAATTAATTATAATATTGTTCTAAATTTAATATAAAAATATTTGTATGACTAAATTAATGAATAAAACCAATATTTTATTACTTGACAAAATAATATTTATTGAAAAAATACGTATTCGAAGGTAATGTCAAAATTATTATTATGAAAGAATTATTTTGTACAATTTAATAAGTAAGAAGCAAATCATACTCGTAGAAATTCAAAGCGAGTCCCGTGTGAAGTTTTTATTTATTGATCGTCTATAACAATGAACATGTGCTGTTGCAGATTGTGAACTAACCGTGTTCTTACAGAAATACTAAAGAACTTTTAGTGCGTGACTGGGAGGCACAAAGCACTGGATATTCCAGTGTCTCAGTTACAATTATCTGTAATTTAAGACAAAAATATTCCAAGCTACACTTACAATTACTTGTACAACTACAACTACTTGTACAAGTTTGTTTTTTATACACTTAGGCCGGCAAAAAAGCGTACGGCTCATTTGATGGTAAGCGATTACCGTAGCCGCAACACCACAACAATTATTGTAATGTAAAATCTCTTTACGTACACAGAAGCTTTGGGATTTTTTTAGAATTAAAGTAAATCCATGACTAAGTAATTCAGTATTTATCTAGTCGTACCTAAATTTTATAAACACAGATATTAATTATAAAACGAGTGAGATAAACTCAGAAGCGACCCATCAAAGGTTTCCAAGTAGTAATTATCAAAAGTACTGTACTATTTAAATTTTTGTTTATTACCAAATAACATCGACTTAATAAAATAATTATTACATTATCCGATACGTGACAAATGAATGAATGATACAGACACGCTAGCAGTTGCGGATTCAATCGAAAATTCTCACTTCAAAATATTATCTGATTTTTCTAAAAAATCTATTTTTGTTTTTTTTTTGTCGATAAAATCTTTAGTTTCTGATGATTTATATAAAAAACTATGTAAGATTTTCGGAGACAATGAAAAGAAAACTGTAAAAATACTGTAAACAAACTGTAACTGCTTGCTCTGTAAAAAAACTGTAAACTGCTTGTAACGTTTGGTCCATCTTTCAAAATTACTTTAGGGTTCAGTTTTCAAGTGTGCCTGAACCTTTATGTACTATGCAAGTGTGCATGACTCCTTACAGTCGAAGTCTGTATCTTAGTGTTATGTCCCAATAAATTCGGATCGACAAATCCACGTTTAAATGAACATGTCTATTTTACTATCAGATGCTACACATTTCGGGTTCGGGACGAGGGTTGAAACATAAATCGCAACGGGACCAGCAATCGATGCGGTCAAATTTATTGCTGCAATTCCTTCATTGTGTTTACTTTCAATTGTATCTATTTTTTTTTTTATTAGTAACAAGGTATGATAAAGTGCTGTCTTCTTGTTCTTCTGTCTCTTTTAATTCTGTGAAGGATGCAAGAGATAGTTATATACTGCCAATAAACCTTTATATCTTACCATTATTTTGTTGATCCTTATCGGCGTTTTAAGGAAAAAAAAAATTTTTCATAAAGAAAAATGTTTGTTGTATGATTGAAAGATTGCTTAATAATGATTGGCCGATTTGTCAGAATTTGTTTTAAGCAGAAGTTTAGAGTCGTATACAATATACTTACGTGAACCATAAAAGAGCAGTAGTAACAGTGACAGTGCTGTGTGGCTACGGCACTAAAGAATTTAGCCACCCCCTCTCTTCCCGTGGGTGTCGTAAGAGGCGACTAAGGGATAACAAGGTTCCATAACCACCTTGGAACTTAAGAAGCTGACCGATGGCGGGATAACCATCCAACTGCTGGCTTTGAAATACACAGGCCGAAGACGGGCAGCAGCGTCTTCGGTGCGACAAAGCCAGTACTGCGGTCACCAACCCGCTTGCCCAGCGTGGTGACTATGGGCAAAACACATGAGTTCACGTTATTTTTGGCGTAAACTTGTGGAGGCCTATGTCCAGCAGTGGACTGTATAGGCTGTAATGATGATGATGATGAACAGTGACAAGATATAACCTGTCTAGTCTAATACTATAAAAGAAAGTAATAATAATATGGAAAAAAATTTAACTAAGCCGCTGCAGGAAATATCCTGTTCAAAATCTGGCGCAGCACGACTGAGGAAGTACCTCGACCTTAAAGAAGATCACAGCCAAATAATACTGCTTTCAAACAGTGTTATGTTTCTGTGGTGAGTAAGGTCAACAAACCCCTCGGAGTATTAGGAGGTTGGGGTCGACAACGAGCTGACAATGCTTCTAGTATTACAGGCGTCTAATTATTATGGTAATCGCTTACCATAAATTAAAACAATTGTATAAAAAAGAAAAAGTAAATTAATATCTATTATGCAAAATATATTTCTAAAAACAAATACATAAGAAACATTTTTGTATAATGAAAGGATTATTAGAATTAATGTCGTATACCTTTTATTTAGGAAAATTGTGTCCTTTGTAAATTTTCAATTTATCTATAGCTAATAGCAAAAGCCTACCAAACACTTTTATGGTAATTATTCCTAGTAATTTGCATAGTAGAGTACCGGAGAAGATATTGTTAATGAGAAATAAATGAACATAAATATTAGAATACAATGGTTTAATTTTAGATTAGGAAATGTATTGGTGTTAACCAAGAAACTTATAGTTTTTATTTAGTTAAATGAAGAAAAACGTAAGTAACGCTAAAAAATAAAATAACTTTTTTCTGAGTACAAAGGGGATTATTTTTTTATTTTATAAATGCGTTGTTAGCTGCATATCCTTTTTATTTATTTATAAATGTATATTGTCACGTTTTTTTTTTGATTTTCCGTTATTTTTATATATAAAAGTTAAACGACTTATTTTCTGTTACAGTTTATGTTTTAATTTACAATTAAATTATTTTATATATACATCCTGTAAATTTTTGAAATAAATGTAAATATGCACATAGGTGGCGCTAATATATGTGATACATAATATAACATAACATAAATGAACAACAGATTTACTGTTTAATGCGCCGACAGGGAATTCAAAATATAAGAAATGGTTATAGCTGTAGTATCCATATTGATATTATAAATATGTAAAGTTTGTAATAGGAACTACGGGTTCCAATTGAAAAATTATTCTTGCGTTGGATAGTATATTTAACGAGAAAGGTTATAGTGTATAGGCTTTATAAATTAAGTAAATAAATAAATATCAACAACATACACACACGGTCGCCTGGTCCTAAAGTAAGCAACTTAATGCTTGTGTTATAAGTAAGAGCCGACTGGTATAGCTACATTTTTTTTCGATGAACATACACACACACACACACTCACACACACACCCATATATATAATTAAATAAACATAAATAAATATCTTATAATATACACACCCGGTCGTCTGTTCCTATGGTAAGCAACTTAACGCTTGTGTTACAGATAACATTATAACAATTTTTATATTAATACAAAATATACATAGAAATAATACATGTATAAATATATAAATACAAATATTACACCCATACTCAGGCGGGTATCGAACCCGCAACCCGTGGAACTGAAAGCAGGGCCACTACAAACTGCGCCAACGGGCTATATAATATATTAATATGTTTTTCGCTCATAAAACCGCGGGACACAACTTGTTAAGTATAAAGAGTTTTGTTTATCACTTCTGTTGAGAACTATAAACATAGTACGCTAATTCTCCCGGAGAGCTCTCGTCCAGTCTCGATAGTTCTTAAACTGCACTTGTAACGTATTTGTTTAATAGTTTGAAAACTGAAAAGGTCGAACTGGCGGTGTGTTAAGGCAACATTTTTCTTGTAGCAGGTGTACTAGATTAGTTTGCTCGATACCTCTTGAGATTGTAGCTTTTATTGTGACCAATGTTACTGTAGGATTTTTTTTTTCCGTTTTTATTTCGTTTTTTTTTTTGTATTAAAATTATTTTTAGCGCTATATTTAATAGTAAAAAATTATAAAGTTTAACATAGTTATGATAGATGTAACTGGTTACGACAGTATTGTGTTTAAAAAAGTGTGAAACATTATTATTACAATCGTTGAGATGGAAATTATTTATAACAATGATTATGCTGTAATTTTATCAAATAAAAAAAAAATTAAAAAATAGTAAGAAATAACTCAGCTTTAGAACACCAGTACAAATAAGTTGATTGAAACTAATGAAACTAATTTTTTCAATAAAATGGTTTTTGGAATTTTCCATCCATTAAGGAACATCATGGTCACTGCACGGGTTGAACTATAAATTCAGTTTCCTAGTTTCGGACCTAATTCCTTTTCCTTTATTCGATTCCAGTGTTAGCACTTTATTGTTTTTTTTATAGACAAAGTGGACAGTCTAATTTCGCAGTTGAAGCTAAAATATTAAATCTTTCTTTTAAAACGAAACTTAAAAATTAAATTAAGAATAATACACTGATATTCACGTTCGAAAATTTTATATAAACGTACGTGTGATTCGTTTGAATGTTTTAGAATTACAAAACAGTTTTTAGTGTGATATTTGTTTTTCCGCTTTAGCCTGTAATATCCCACTGCTTATAGGTCTCTTTCCCCATGTAGGAGAAGGATCAGACCTAGATCAGGCACCACGCTAGTCTAATACGGGTTGGCGGAGTTTCTTCTGAATATCAGCATTACATTTTTAAGTTTTTATGATGTTCGCTTGACAAGAATTGATGAGTCAATTTTACTGAATCTTAACAGTATTGTTATAAAATATATCGAAACAAATAATCTAGTATATTTGACCGATAACAATCTGTTTATCAGACAAAATCTTTGACGACCTTATCAGTAACTTATGTTCACGATAAACTATATCATTGTAGATTAAACTTATAGTTTTAAAATTACGAAAAACTTAAAATATTTTACTTATATTGTAATATCAAGACTTCTTAATATTAGTGTAATAAAAAACATTTAACTTGCTAATTCTGAGGGCTATGTCGGATATATATATCTTACGTAGATCGTCGGTCCAACGGGCCGGAAGACGTCCCACACTGCGTTTGCCAAGACGCGGTCTCTACTCCAGGACCCGTCTGCTCCAACGGCCATCGGTCCTGCGACACAGGTGACCAGTCCACTGCCACTTCAACTTGCTTGCTGTAGTGGAGACCACGTGTCAGTAAACGCAGTGTGGGACGTCTTTCAGCCCGCTGGACCGACGATCTATGTAAGATTGCAGTTAGACTGGATGAGGAATGCAAAAAACTGAAATGTCTGGCGCGAATTTGGGAATGCCCAACAGTGTACTGCAATAGGCTGAACTGAATGACTGAATAACTGAAAAAACATCCTAGCAAAAGGCTAATTAAATATAAGATAATTATATTATATAACTAGCTGACCCGGCGAACTTCGTATCGCCTAACACAAACTTTATCGTATGGTATTAAAGTTCAAATTGACTTTTAAGTATTATCACAAATTTTTTGTATGGGAGTATAGAAAAGTGTTGTTTTTAGACTTTTTCCGGAAATTTTAATTTTTTTTTTTGAATTTTTATCTCCGTAAGAACCATCCTCGTACTTCAAGGAATATTTTAAAAAAAGAATTAGCGAAATCGGTCCAACCGTTCTCGAGTTTTGCACTTAGCAACACATTCAGCGACTCATTTTTATATTATAGATAGCCTAATCCACTATATTTCACCTTACCTAATATTATCTATTATTAAATAATATTCTAGAATTGAATTCATAAAAACAAGTCAAGCGACTAAATATTTATCCCTTTTCAAAACTAACTAATATTCGAAACTCATTAAACAAGAATCGACTTGTATTGGAATTAATAATTAATATATTTACATAAAGATTTATTAGTAAGACTTAATAGTTATTGAGTATAGGCACTTAATTAAGTTTTGCGGTCGCACTCCAGTAATAACTAAAGCAATAACACTACTCATCTAGTCGGGAAGTTTGCTTTAAAATTAATTATATATTTGTTTACCTTAGATTGTTAATTTTTTAGCATTGAGTTACATGAGTTTTAATTTAGTATTTGTTTGTTTTTTTTTTTATTACGACGCGTTGGCGCAGCGGTCACATCGCTGGTTGTTGCGCTAGCGGTCGCAGGTTCCATTCCCGCACATGACAATCATCTGTGTTGGCCATACAGATGTTTGTTGTGGTCTGGGCGTTTGTGCTTGTGTATTGTGTGTTTCCGGACCCCCGGCACAGGAGGTTATACTAATGGGGTCCGTTGAGTGTGAAGCGTTTATTTATTATATAAGTTTTTAAATTATGTGACAACTTTATAAATATACAAAGCAACGTCAAAAACTGTTGAACTAGAGTAACTTCACAAATAAATATTATAGTACAAAATATTACAGTAACAAGTGAATCATTCTATAAAGACCAATATTATAAAGCTGAAAAGATTGTTTGCTTGGCCATACTGATTCGAATAGACAAAACTATTTTTGTTTCGGATAGCCCATTTATCGAGGAAGATCTTTTGTTCCTTAAATAAATGCGTGTGAAACCGCGGGGAAGGCTATAGGTATTTTGTTTCTTAAATTAAGGCATGTAAGCCCCCGGGACACAGTTAGTTACTAAACATTTTTTTAACTACTTAACTCTTGTACTATACAGACCGTCGTACCGTTCATTACCAGTAGCAAATGGAAATGTTCATTTAACTTACCAGCTTCAAGCACGTAAATCGATTACAACTTCACGTGTGTCAGAAAATTTGTTCTTAACGTCGGACGTATTCGATTTTCAAATAGTTTCGTATTTATTTTAACGATGTATTGGATTTGTATATGGTTCAAATTTAATTTGTAAACGACGTGTATATATTTTGTCATGGGTAGTTAATTCTTGATGGCAATCGGTAGACTTTGATGATGGATGACTGATTTTAGTCTAACTGTGAGACTATGGTGGTAGATAAGGTTGCCCTATTACCGATTTGTACAGCATAGTTTTACCCATTATCGAGAAGGAGAGGAACGTGCATATTGGATGAAATTAGGTTTTATTAATATTAATTCTATGGTACTTTTAGCTATAATATCGAAGATACTGCCTATGTGATCTAGATCAAGTTAGATTGATTCTAAATTTGATTAAAAAACCACACCATAGCTTTCTGCATCTTGAGAATAGATTTGTGGTGTATAATGTAACTAAACGGTCACTAAAACTCATTACAGAAGTATTTTCTGTCATTTGAGAAATCTACGTTTGCAACGTCGCATTCTTGTTATGATCAGTGTTCTAGCCCGGAGGGATCTGTTACCCGTAAAAATATTTTACTTAAAAACTTACAAAAATGACGCATCATAATGATCCAGTTAGGTGTTCCACGCTTAAGCCATATCAAAACTTTCATATCAAAAATGTTGATTACAAATCTTTTATGCATATGTATTTATCATGCATATGTAATCATCATCATCATCACTTCAGCCTATCGCAGTCCACTGCTGGGCTAGGCCTCCACAAGTTCGTGTCAAAAATGACATGAACTCATGTGTATTGCCCATAGTCACCACGCTGGGCAGACGTTTGTGACCGCAGGACTGGTTTTGTCGCACCGAAGACGCTGCTGCCCGTCTTTGGCCTGTGTATTTCAAAGCCAGCAGTTGGACGGATATCCCGCCATCGGTCGGCTTTTTAAGTTTCAAGATGATAGTGGAACTGTGTTATCTCTTAATTGCCTCTTACGACACCGACGGAAAGAAAAGGGGTGGCTATATTCTTACTTCCGAACTTTTAAATTTTTTCAATTTATTCCGTCAGTTTAAATGTCTAACTTAAGTTGTTGTCAAACACTTGTGAAACAATCATATTGTTTAATTGTTATACAATAATTCTAAAACAACAAAATATAAAAAATGAGAACTAATGCTTCCCAGTTCGAACTTATGGTGGATTATATGAAAAAGTAAGTGTTTATTTAAGTGTTATGGTTATTTATCTCTTTCTTTATTAACGTAAATCGTGATCATAATTTTATAAATAAATTGTATAATTTGTATTATATTATTATATTATTTCGTAAATTGAATATAGAAAATAATATTGTTATATCGTAAATTGTGTTTTAGAAACGGGGCTATGTTCTACCAAATATAATGCAATTAAATAGTATATAAACCTAATAATTATAAACTTCTCGCAAGATTTTTTCAAGTGAGTGACGCAACTATAATAGTAACGTTAAACAGGGTGACATCTGTCAAATATGTTACTCATGGTAGCGAATTGTATGAAAATATCGGCGCTCTAGAATGACATTTACGAGTGTAGTTAACTTAACTGTCCTGAGAAAACTTATGGTACCAAATATAGTAATGATAGTATCCGTTAGAGGCGCTGCTCAACTTGCCATACAAATTTTCTACTACACTCGCTAACGTGTATCGTCTCTGGAAACTCATGGTAGACGTACAGCTGTCGTAACCACGCAGCATATATGTATTCTATCAAAAGTTGCCAATGTTTTTTTCATGGCTAAGGTCTTTCTGATAATTTTGTCTAAACAGATAAGTTCTGGAGTACAATGGCAATTATCATGTATCACGAATTTATGATTTTTTGTCTGATTTTGTTTTAGAACTCTTGAAACTAAGGATTTTAATATAAGTTGTAGGGTCTGAAACATCTGTATCGGATACTTCTAAATCTCTACATTAATTACTAAGTAAGCAGATAGTAAAGAGTTTTAATGAACTACTTACCATATAATGCAAATAAAAACCCTATAAATTGTATCAATGATAGCACTCAAATTAACTGAACGAGGTTAGAACATTACACTAATAGCGGTTACGATTAAATTAATTCAGTTTTCTCAAATGAAAGGCAAGCTTTTTTTTTTAATTTTACAATACCAAAATAAGTTTTAACAAATTTTTATCGTAGTTAAATGTTTTTTATTCTGATATAAAAATTGAAAAAGGTTTTAAAATTTTTTTTTATCTTACGTGTAAGTTGCCTGTAAATATATTTATATTTAGAAAGTAATGTTAGTATATATAACTAATTTATTTAGTTCCTGTTTGTTTAAGATAATTACTGTATTAAAATCCATAAAAAATATTTGAAAAAAAGCATATCCTGTTAAGTTAGATTATCTTAAAAAATATTACGACTATAAAATACAAAATATGAATGTTCATTAGTTAGTTGTCTTTTAACAAATTAATAATCCAATATCAATTACTTTGATACATGAAATAGCTATTTCACCAACTTAATTATTTTTTTCATCCACAGAGCATTACATAAAATCTGAAAGCTTGATTAGAATAAGGTCTATAGTGTAAACTATATTCTGAGTATTTCTATACATGAACATGTTAATTCTGATCAAAATATAAAATCTTACTGAAGGTCGAAAGTTTTCTTATTGGGTACTGTAGTAACTTATGACAAGGCAGGAACTTATTCAAATATACTCTTGTTGGATATACTATAGAACATAATAATAATAATTAGATAAATAACATTAAACTAAAAAACCTTAAGTATATATATATATATACATAATATAATAATTAAAAAATAATATTAAAAGGAGTCCCTTTAGGCAAGGTTCCGAAGATACTGGCAGCGTTCCCCCTTTGAATAGCTAGACTAATTCTTTGTCCGAAGTAGCTGCCAGCTCTTCGGTCTCCTGTGACGTCGAATAACCTTTTCGATATTTCCTTAAAAAGTGTTATAGCACTAGGACCCCACGGACCAAGGGTCTCGACACCGAATGGGACAAAATCATATTCGGAGCCTAGACCCCTGTATTTGTCTGCTTTTCTTTTTTCCGCCGCTTCACAAGCCGCACCAGCTCTGTTATTGGTTCCATGTAGATGGGAAGGGGCCAGCGTGTCTGAACAGGTTGCATCCCATACCAGCACCCGGCCCATCTTCCATGGAATCAAACTCATACCGTCCGGTCTCTTGCCATCGTCTCTTGCAATACCAGTCGGCTCAAGTAGACTTGGCACGTTGACGGTGGCAAGGGACCGGCGTATGATATCGTTAAGTGCGGCATGTCTCGAGAAGCGGCCTGCACTTTTTAGGCATGACAGACCGTGATGTCCTAGCTTATCGACATCACTGCCACAGGGACAAACATCAGGGATTCTGATCAAACATTAGTAAACAGCGACTCACTTAGCAAACATTTTACGTACAGTTGGACCCAAAAACAATATAAAGTTAATAATTAGTCGCGTCCAAAAAACGTTACTATGCATCTTGACGATAATAATTGTGTTTGCTTACAAACGAAAAAACCTCATCCTTTTTGGAAGTCGGTTAAAATAAAATAACAATTCTATCTGTCATGTTATTTGTTTATAATATGTGTAAGTATTGCAACTTTATTAGCTATGTAATTTATAGGCATCCAGGTTAGAAACACAATCTTATATATTATTTTATAAGTACTGAAAAAAGTTTGAAATCAATAATATGCATACATTATTGAAAACCGACTGTACCTAGACCAAAACCCGCCTAAATTTCAAGAAACTAATGAGAGACGGCGAGACTACTGCGTTTTCAAAATCAACTACCATAAAGTAGCCCTGCACAACCGCGGCCATAACTTACGTCCATGGTGCACTGCTTGAATAAATGGCTAACAACCATTAACCTAATTCAAACTGGCGTATAACCTAACCGATTTATCGGCTGGCTAATTTATAGCCAATTCACAAACGAAACTTTTAAGCAGTATTGTCTTTTTATGTGCATATTCCTAGGAAATGTCGTTTTCTTGTATAACGTATGTGAGTCTAATTAACTAGCTATGCCCGCAACTTTGTCCGCGTGGAATTTAACAAAAAAGTATTTTTTAGTTCGCAGAGCATTAAAATAAATAAGTTTCTAAAATAAAAGTAGCCTAAGTTACTCCTTATTACATCATGTCAGTGAAGCTCCCGTCAAAATCGGCCCAGTCGTGTCAGAGATTAGCCGGAACAAACAGACAAACAGACAGACAAAAATTGTAAAAAATGTTATTTTGGTATGTGTACCGTGTATACATCTATATGCATTTAGTACAAAGCGGTTATTTTAATGTTACAAACAGACACTCCAATTTTATTTATTTGTATAGATGTTTTACTTTGTTTGTACATAGATATTATTTTAATTTTCAAACAAAATAATTGAATTATTTATGTGCGGTTTCTTATGCCTCTAAACTAACTAACGTGTTGTGTGTGTATGTGTGTGTGTGTGTGTGTGTGTGTTTTTGTGAGTGTTTTTGTGTGTGTGTGGTTAACTTGATCGCATATAAATTAGTAGATGAAGCAAAGAAACATATCGACCGTAAGCTGCCAATACCTCCTAAGTGCTTTGAGATCAAGTTTACAGGAGACTAGGTATAAAAACTAAATATTAACAAAATTACGGATGGTATTTACGAACTCAAAATCAAAGTTTATTATTTTTACAGTAATTTTATATTAACTACTGTAAAAATAATAAACTTGGATTTTGAAACTGTAGATAGGAGGTATTGCCGCCCAAACACTATTTCGCTGTAGACAGTAGGTATTTGTGTAATGACTTTTTGGATGCTTAGTGCATTTTGTCGGCTAAAATAAGTTGCCGGTTCTATCATTACGATATAAAGCTAACAGATGGCGCAAAAAAACAATTTCAGTAAAAATGTGAGTTAGGAGTTATTGGCAGCTTACGGTCGATATAACAATTTTTAATGCTTCTAATAAAAAGCTTTTAATAAAAACGTTAAAATAGAAAATAATTTATATACTCTAACTGAAAATCAACGTTTTTGTATGAGAAGTAATAATATCTATACCAAAAAGAAAAAGAAAAACATTTATCTTTTACTTATTTTTCTCCAAATTTCCATTGTTTTCAGTCAGTTGACATTTACGGCTATTTCAATGAGTCATAGTATAATATTTTACGGTCCAAAGACTTCCTTGACAAACAAGCTTTAACAGGGGGTGTACGCTGATTTCAAAGTCTTAGCAGATCCTTAAAGAAGAAAATAAATTTTCCAGCAATATTAGTTCATTTAAAATAATTCTGATCAAATGACGACATTTCAAGTTAACCGAATTTTGTTAGATACCTTAGATACGCCAAGTAAATGTAATGAGAAAATCAAAAATTGGAGCTTCAACCTTTGACTAGCCCGTTGGCGCAGTTTGTAGTTGCCCTGCTTTCTGTTCCGTGGGTTGTGCGTTCGATTTCCGCCTGAGTGTGGGTGTAATATGTGTGTTTATATATTTATATATCTATTATTTATATCTATATTTATCAAAAAAATATTTAGCTATAACAGTCGGCTGTTACCTGTAACACAAGCATTAAGTTGCTTAATATGGGAACAAACGACTGTGTGTGTATCAGCATTTATCATCATCATTATCATCATCATCATCATCATCATCATCATCATCATCATCATCATCATCACCATCATCACCACCATCATCATCATCATCATCATCATCATCAAGTATGTGTATGTTATAAGATATTTATTTTTATATAACCTTGAAAAACTAACACTCATGGGATCTATAAGTATAGTTGGCACTCTACTTCTACTGGGGTAGCTAAGATCTATACCAAACTTCAGCCCTGTCGAAATTTTAGTTATTTGAAATGGCTATTTTGACCGGACTATATACGTTTGAATGAAAACTATGTATTTACAAAAAATATTTTTATGAAAAAAATAAATTATCTTATAAATATGAATATTTTACTATAATATTAAGATATTACGTATCGACTAATCAAAATAATTATAACTTACAAATACTTACCGCTAAAACAGCGTTTGAATAAAATTATTAATTAAAACTTTTGACGAAATACTTTGAAATGGTAATCATAACATTGTTTACTTAATTTTGTTTTAACACAATTACTAAATTACTTATTTTTTTAAGTTGCTTTAAAAATGCTAAAATAAAAAATTATAAAATATAAATTATTTATGCGATAATTCTAGATTATATCGCTCCGAATAAAACAATCATGTATTCGATAGTATATTTATTCAAATTGATCTGTCTGAATGCTTAATTCAGCTGGTTATTTGAACATGGCGTGCTAATTTACTATGGTTTAACTGTTCAAAGGGCATAGTTAAGTGACAGCGACGACTTACAATTTTCTATAGATGAATATAGTAATCTAGCATTGCAGGCTAGGTTACTATACTCAATAATTACTCATAGTATGGAATACGTGTGATAGCCCGCTGTAGAGCAGCAAGGTAGATTAAGCTCCAGGCCTTCTCCTATATGGACGAAGAGGCCTATGCCAAGCAGTGGGATATTACAGGCTTAAGCGTAAATATTTTTTCGACTTTCATGTCTACACAATTACAAGTCCCATCCCAACTCATGTATTTCACTTCCATTCCAAATCTTTATCAGATACTATCGAACTGGTGTGGTTAAGATTAGTCTCAGAAATCGAACAGGAAAAAATTGCTTCTTCGTGAGCCTCTACCAACTAACCAGATTTCCTTAAGGTAAACTTCACAATATAAGTAGTTTAAGCTAAAAAATGATAAAACAATCAAAAATTTAACCTACATCATAAAAGAAGAAGAAGAAGAAGAAGACGGTGTATATTTTACTTTTATAATAATTTTGGTTTATCAAGATCCTGGTCATTTATAAACACATTTAAAAACAATTTTAGTTTCAAAGTGCTCCAGATGTTCAATGGGCTTGATAATGACCAAGTCATGGAATGATAAGAACAACACATACGCAACACATGAACAAAAATTAAACACTTAAATCTACCAATCCTTATTTATTTATTTTTACACTTTATTCTACACCAAATAAAATTATATGGGTACATTTTTATCTGTGTTAACAGAACCTTTGTCTGATGCAGCAAATTTGTTAGTTAAGATGATCTTACATCATCAATGATTCTTTCTCCATTTCTTAGACATAGTGGGAATTAGGGTATGATGGGGCTGGCATACACAGTCAGACAGTGGCAGACAAAAGTCCCTAAAATAGAAAAAATAAAAATAAATAAATAAAATGGATAAGCAACATTAACTTGTACCATATATATACCATATATATGGTACAAGCAATGTAACCATATTATGGTAGATATATATATATATATATATATATATCTACCATAATATGGTTACATTGCAGAATTCTATAAATTCGAATTTCCAAAAATTTTATCTTTGTAATACAACGTTAAAACGAATATACGCCAGTAACTGCACGATATGACGGAAGTTCCATTCTATTCAGAGAATCGATGATTAATTTTTACATGTAGGAAACTTAATTGAAATCAGAAATTGCCGCTACAGTCCGAACAAAAGTGTCTCATAAATTTCATATTCGATCTTGACCTCGACCACAGCATTTGAAGAGCATCATCAAATTTAATATAAATCAATCGTTTATATATATATATTATATATATATTTTTAATCTAGCGGAGTTGACCTTTTTGTCCCTCACAACGTTATCAGTTGAGTTGGCCAGGTACTGGGACACATCTGTGATAGATTAAAGTCCTTTAGGTGGGCTTGTAGTAGCCGTTTTTTATATAAAAATCATTTTACTGCTGTTACACTCACGGTTGAGGGTTTGATTGCCACTCATGAGATTTGTATAATCCATACAGTTGTATATAGTATTATTATTATGTATTTCGTGGTCTAGGCGTATGTGTTTGTGGTGAATGAAAGTGTGAGGGGCCATTGAGTGTGAGGCGTTTATTTATAGTAATAGCACACTTGCGGCTAGCAGCCAGATCAATAAATCCTACCTATAAGTGCTCCCCTTTTATGTGTCAGTTTACTAGTATGCAGATAAATGATTTTTTTTAATTTTCTTTAATTTAATTTAATGTCCAACAAATTGACACCCAAATCTTAATTGTTTCATTTATGAATGTCAATTCTTTAGAATGTTTCTATTTCATACTCATACTTATATATACCTATGTGTTTTAATTTTATTTTCTTTGTATGTATACGTTCTTTGTGTTTACTTCAACCAGTCAGTCAGTCAGTTCAGCCTATTGCAGTCCACTGCTAAACATACGCCTCCCCAAGTTTGTACCATACATCCCAGTTTTCCGCAAGACATCTCACGTAGATCCAGCGGGCCAAAAGACGTCACACACTGCGTTTGCAAAGACACGGTCTCACTCCAGGACACGTCTACTACAACAGCTATCGGTCCTGCAGAGTAAGTGACCAGGCCACTGTCACTTCAACTGATACTGCTTGTTTACTTAAATGAACATAATTCTATGTGAGTTTTTTCCTTTCTGAGTAAAGCGTGGTAGTATGCTGCTGACAGTTATTATAGGCTATGACATAATTGACGTAAACATTTAACTTTTAATGAATTTATACATTATCTCAATGGCTCTTCTGAACGCGTAATGAGACGGATAAATATTGCAAATTGAAATTCAACTTTGTCAAAATTTTCCATTCGTTTTATCGATTTTCATTCATTATTATTTATTATGTTTCTACCTTTATATCAACGCTCGAAGAGTGAATAAATTACATTCAAAATATAAATATAATAATACGATTAATATTTATATATAAGTAAATTTATTCGTGTCAAACAGGTTTTTTAAGAGAATAAAATGATGAGTATTCAAATTAGGTTCTACAGTTGAATCAATATTACGTACACGTACTGACGTACGTGTAAATTATCAAAAAAAAAAGTAAAAAATTGTCAAATTTAAAAGTAAGTTGCGAGTGTTGACTATTAGTATTTTCACTGAGTTAGTCCACAGTCGGAAATATCCTATTCAAAATCTAGAGCAACCCGACTGGGGAGTACCTCGACCTTACAGAAGATCACAGCTAAATAATACTGCTTTAAAGCAGTGTTGTGTCAATGTGGTGAAAAAGGTGACCAGAGCTCTAGGTGCCCCCCCTATAGGGTGATATAGATTACGATACTTGTAGTGTTACAGGCATCTATAAGCTACGATCAACTCAACAATCGCTTACTATCATATTTAAAAAAAAACTTACAAATAAAATGTATGTAATAAATTATTTGTATGATCACAATGCAAAATTTTTGGTCACTTAGGTCGATATGTACTAACTTAATAAATAAATAAATAAATAAATAAATAAATAAATAAATAAATATTTACACAATACACACACGGTCGTCTGTCCCTAAAGTAAGCAACTTAATGCTTGTGTTATAGGTTACAGCCGACTGGTATATAGCTACATATTTTTTTTCGATAAACATACTTATAAATAATACATATATAAATATATAAATAAATATTTATATTACACCCAGACTCGGGGTGGGAATCGAACCCACAACCCTCGGAGCAGAAAGCAGGGTTACTACAAACTGCGCCAACGGGCTAGTCAAATAAAACTGAAGGATCTATTTGTTTGTTTCTTTATTTATTCGCACTAATCTCAGGAGCTGCTGATCTGAATTGAATTTTTTTTTGTTTTTTTTTTTTTTGTTTTGGTTCGTCCGTTTACCGGGGAAGGCAATATGCTATATAATATTTTAGTAAGTTTATTCAAATTAACGAGAAATTAAATGAAATCGCGAGGCATAGCTAATAAAGCAAAAAGTTGGTTTCATTATCGCTCTTGATTCTACGGCAATAACCACGATTGTTATTTTTAAAATGATATTTCGGTGACGTTGCAATACACTACGATCACCTAAGACCATGATGTGAATTAAAAAAATTCTTTATATGTTTAAACGGACTTATCCAAAAAGCAATTAGGCTGATCTAAAATAATCATATTATCCAAAATTTTAAGGAAAAAATTCTTCACGTGTTTGGTAAATCTAAATGCATGAAAACATCTGCTGGTACAGCTTTCATTACAGTATCACTATATATTTAGATAAAAGATTTCCTTCAAGAAATACAATTTTAATATTACATCATACAAATCAAGAACGCCTCCTAAAAAGATATGTACAGACGACAACGCTGGTATTAATTTAAATACATTCAAAGAATTTTATTCCGAAAACAATTGAGATAAGGGCTATGATCCCTTGCGTAAGTAAAAGTGAACTCTATTTCAGTAATGGATAGATCAATAATATTTGCTCGTAACTCAAGTTTATTACTCCGATATTATTGTGGTTGCACAAACATCCATGCATAACACGTGTTTAATAAAATTTTATTAATTCATACTAATACGGTTTATGAAATATAATAAATATCTTTTTATTATTACAGATTACAAGGAGCTTGCATTAAAGGGCATAAATGTATTCTGATGCTGAACAATATTGTTTTCTTTTGCAATAAAAAGGTTTGCTTGAAAAAAAATAGAGGTGAAATGAAAAAATGCAAATAGTCTATAGTTTAGGGTACCTGAATTCCAAATTAGGTCTTTGCTTCGTACAGGTTGTGCCACAACACGGCAAAAACCTAACCTACTCTATACCTCTTAGATTAAATATCATATTATGTGTTATTATATATAGTTAATAAAGAGTTTCCTCTGCCCTTACTCAACAGATTTATTTAGAAAAGCTTATAATATTTAAATCTTCAAATGAATTTATTTTGTCAAGGATTGTTAGATTATAGACATACCATAAAAAATATTACAACCAATCGATGTACTCATTTCATTCATTCAGTCTTCCTTCAAAGTCTTTTATTATTTTTTGACAAATGATACCTTCTCAAAGTAAATATAATATTATGCAATGACGATGTGTAAAATTTATCGTAAACACCACATAAGACCCAACTTGCTTTGTAAATCCATCCATATGATATACCAAGATTTCAGTGTATCATTTCGCCACAAAGCGGCTGATGGATCTGACAGAGCGGAATATTGTATAACAAAATCTACCCTTAGAAAGCTATCCGCAACCAAACCAAATTTGCATATGACTCGACGCATAACCCTTCTATCGGGTGTGATGAACTAACAAAAGCCACTCGAGTTTACTCACAGCTTCAATTTTTAAAAGCGTTTTAATATTTTTAATTTTAGAACTCTGAAATTGAATTTCAATTTAATTAAACGTGTGTTAAGACTAACTATCTTAATATATATAAATCTCGTGTCACAATGTTTGTCCTCAATGGACTCCTAAACCACTTAACCGATTATAATAAAATTCGCACACCATGTGCAGTTCGATCCAACTTGAAAGATAGGCTATATTTTATTTTGATATATTAATTATTATATTTAAGAAAAAAAAAAGAAGGCGGTACAAAGTTCGCCAGGTCAGCTAGTAATTTATATGATATTTTAAAATTAGATTACAAATAACTAGTATGTCACCCAAATGTATTCCATGAATTCTATCCCAATGATTTGTTCGGGGGATTTCTTTATCGAAACCATTATTTCTCGCAATTCCACCCAATATAACGTACAGACATTCTGCAGTTGATTCTACTATGAGGTCCATATACAACCCCAGATACAGTCTTCCATGTATCCACGCAAAATACGCAAAACCATTTACGCAATAAAGACTCTTTTTATGCTGAGCTTAAGAAGGATTTTAGTTTGAGCTGCATACCACAAATTTCTATTGTGTTGGTTCAGGATACACAGTATTCATGGGCAAATGTGAGCGGACACAATAGGTTCTCAGCTGCTTCATATCTATCGATTGTTTAGACAATCTCTGCGCGTGGTGTTCAAAGTAGTTTATTATTTGGCTTACGGTATGAGGGATCGTTGATACACGGAATCCGTATGTTTTTGACTTGTGATTTTTTTTTCATGTATTTTGTAAATGGGCTTGTAAAATTGATTTAGGAGTGGAACATTGTAAATTTATGTATTTCTGAATAAAATGTATCTGAAATAAGTGATTTGGAAGAATAATAGTTGATTCATGCATTGGTAGAGAATTTTTTTGAGAAATATTCTCTGGTTTTTGCTGTAACTCGTGTTAATGCAATCAATTATACATATTAATTTGTTTTTATCTAAATAATTAAAATATTAACTAGCCCTACTAATAATACGTTGAAGACCGCTGTGTAATGGTGCGTGTGCCGTGTCGGCAGCGCCTAAACACCGACGGTCACGGGTTCGATTCCCGCCGATGTTTCTGTTTATACAATTATTTATTTCCGGTCTGGTTCTTAGCCCTTGTGGGTCTCTCCGCCGTGTCTCGGAGAGCACGTTAAACTGTCGGTCCCGGTTGTTATCACCTGATAGCGATCGTTACTCATCGCTTCAGCCTGTAATATCCCACTACTGGGCATAGGCCTCTTTCCCCATGTAGGAGAAGGATCAGAGCTTAATCCACCACGCTGCTCCAATGCAGGTTGGCGGATATATTCCCTACTATGATCGTTACTCATAGTAGGGAATATATTCGCCAACCCGAATTGAAGTAGCATCATGGATTAAGCTCTAATCCTTCTCCTAAATGGGGAAAGAGGCATTTGCCTAGCGGGGGATATTATAGACTGAAGAGTTAATAATAGCGTGATCAATATTTTGTTCAACTTCAAGATGTCAGTGTCGTACTAAAATTGTTAGTACAAGTATGTTACTTGTTACTTTAGTCATCAAATTACTTCAAGAAAAATATCCTGCAGAAGGGCTAAGGCTAATAATTGATAGTATAAATAACCTACAGACATTATTATATTATTATTAACTACATAATTTACAAGTTTAATTAAAAATATGAAGCATAATAGAATCAATACTTATTGATAGTTTAAAATAACTCTTTGTTTATTTCACCGAATGCAAAAAAATTTAGAATAAATGCTATCGATTTGAATCTGCTACCATTAATACAAAAAAAAAGGTGACGGAATCTATGTGCATAAGCGTCAACGAAAAAGCTGTGATAAAGATGAAATCCAAAAACTTTACACTTTAAACTTAAATAGTCCTTTTCAATCTAAAAAAATTGCTTGGATAAAAATATAACTATAGAATATAAGTATAAAAGCCTACACGTGAATTGTATGGGCGATTCTAAACATCCAGTGCACAACCTTGTTACGAGAGAATCCTGGATGTGACATCTTCAGCATAATAGAATTTATTAGTGAAACCAATCCCAACCTTACTTCCATAGAAATAAAGTTCATATTGAGAATCATCGTTTGTAGTAACGATGGTGCAAGTGGAAGAGTAGTAAAGAATTTTGGAATTCAATGAATTGTATTTCATGAATATATTACGGTTTAAAATTTTGTAAAGTACGTGTGAGAAGTAAAATAAGGATTATGTTTTATTTCATTTTGACACTATTAGTGTTAAATTTTAATCGAGTTTGACAACAGACTAAGTTAATGATCACGGATCACTGGTCGTAACTAGGACTAACAATAAGATGCTGCCTTTTTATATAACTAGGTCGGTAAACAAGCGTACGGCTCACCTGATTGTAAGCGATTACCGTAGCTTATATACATCTGCAACAACAGAAGTAACGCAAGCGCGTTACCGGCCCTATCGCCAATCCCCTAGGAGCTCCCTTTACTCACCAACAGAAGAAGCAATTTCCTGCTGTGCCCTAATTCAGTTAAACTATTCGTCAACCTACTCGTCATCACCGATTTTGCTGAAACACACACATGCAGGACTTGACTGATAATTAATTAAATTTACATCGTGTAGCTATTCACTGCTGTCACAGGATTGCTGTGTCCTGTGGGCAGTCTTTGGTTGTGAACAATTTTTCATTTATGAATTAAATAACGTAGATAGAGAAAATTTTATATACTCATATGTCCATAGAAGACAGATAATAGATATTTTATTAAATGGTTCATCAACATCTAAATGAGCACCATCATCAAGTGTTTATACTTTTAAAATTTATTTTGAAGAGAGTTAAAATAAGTCATAAATTTTGTGCTAATACAATATTTATTTACAAACATACAAACTAATATCCTCTTAGTTACTCGTAATATGAGAAAGGCGTAATAGGTTCGTAATTGTTTGACAAGTACACAGTAGTTATGATGCATGAATAACAGAAGCCTAGAGGCAGTCTTAGAATTGCCGATCTGAAGTTAAATGAGAAACGTACGAAGATAAGCAAAAATAAAAATGCATGATGTAACGAAAACGAAACAGGCCATTAAGATGGACCTGTGGATGTCATTTAATGTAAAAAAACAAAGGGCCAGATATTTCGTTAGAAATGATATTGGTATCGAATAACAATAATATTTTTATTTAAAGCCACAATCGAAAGTAAAAAGTAATTATTGAAGACGTTATTCTAAGCAGATTATTTTCTAATTTATACGATTATACATGGTTTTATAATTTAACGGACACTTTCTCGTTTCGATTTGAATCTCGATGAAACAAAAATTCATCACGATAAAGAAACAAACACGTCAATGTATAGGGGAGAATGAGATAGAATATATGACACAGTATTTTATATTCTCCGTGAAAAAAAAACTCTCGTAGGTTACCTTTCAGAAGTTTTACTTCTGCCGAGTGTGAATTGCACACGAACTTTTTTTTTGTAATTTAGTTCAAATAAATTTCGAAAGTGGTAAATGACCACTATGCGGTTAGATCCAACATAATAGTTAAATGTTTTCATTTACACTATAGACTTATTATTTTCAATTTATTAAATTCATCATTACAGCCTTTACAGTCCACTACTGGACATAGGCCTCCACAAGTTTACGCCAAAAATAGCGTGAACTCATGTGTTTTACCCATAGTCACCACGCTTGGCAAGCGGGTTGGTGACCGCAGGGCTGGCTTTGTCGCACCGAAGACGCTGCTGCCCGTCTTCGGCCTGTGTATTTCAAAGCCAGCAGTTGGATGGTTATCCCGCCATCGGTCGGCTTTTTAAGTTCCAAGGTGGTAGTAGAACTGTGTTATCCCTTAGTCGCCTCTTACGACACCCACGGCAAGAGATTGATATTAAATTGATTGGGTATTATTTTAAAAAAATATATTTTAGAAGTTATTATTTATTAAAAAAGCTTAAGTCTGAAAACCTAATCGTAACAAACAGTTTGACCAACATCGTTAAACACGAGATACATCTATTAATGAAGATAAATGTATAGTCAATGTTTAAGCGACAGGGCAACAAGGAAATACCTACTTTAATAACAAAAGCCATCACTCCACAACGGAATCGTGCGTCATCGTCAAAATATATAGATAAAATACTCCAATACAATAGCACATTATTGTCAACTGACATCACATAATGTTCGGGGTGTATATAAACTCCGTACATGCGTGAAAAACTGCCCCCCAGGCCATTGTTCAAGCACTCTATTGAGATTTTTATTTTTTTACGACCGGCTTTTAGAGGCTTTCGGTATGCGGTCAAGTTCTGGTTGATACCGGTTCTAACTAAGGTTCGTGTATTGCAAAAAAGCTGCCAAAAGTTGTATGTGTAATGTATTGTTACTTTTATTTAACACAAAGTATTTAGTTAAAGATGAAGTGGAGACGATTCTTATATTCGTCATTTTTATGATTTAATTCTAAATTGCAATAAATTAAGTCTGACTTTATGATCCTTTTCCCATCATGAAGTCTATTAAAACTTTTGGTGAAAATTAAATTAAATAACTCTCTTAAATAGCCCAACAGATGGCTTTGCAACATTTACCGTGTTATGAAAATTATTATAAAGATAAACAATACCCAACCAAAATTAGTACACAAAGTTAAATCAAATATAATTATGTAATTAGACGTCCCTTGGGATTTAATCCGCGTTGAATTTCCGAACTTCGGTTAACAATATATTGGTAACATTTACGGTTACTGTCCCCTTATATTAGTTGTCGTATCAACCTATATTTTTTTATTTATTATAAAAACAGCAATATACGCCAAAAAACGAACTGGACTGATAACTTTTGTATTTATTGAGGTCAAAAAATCTAAAACTATAATATATAATATATATAGGGTATAAAAAAATAGAATACAAAGAGTTTCTTAATGAATCTATATTATCCGGAGTTTCTTAGTAGACATACACTGTCTCGAGTCCTTAACGAAAACGTACACTCATAAGACGCTCTGTGACGTCATTGACTCTCGAGTCGCTTAGTTAAGGCATATGATCTAAAAACGCTTATTACCTTCGTAAAGGTTTGAATTACTATTTGATAAGATACGGTCTGGAATCGCTTAGCCAAAATTTTGCCATGAGTCAATTTGTAACGATGTACTAATTTGAATGGTTTAGTGAAGACACACAATTCTTGAGTCATTTAGGAAAATCTTACAAGTCGGAGTCACTCTGTGTGTTATGATGACATCATCAATCAAAATAATTTCAAGAATTATTACCAATGTAAAATCTTCACTAGCTTAGTTAAAAAGTACGATCTTGAGAATTTTAACAAATAAGGGCGTAATACTGAATTTTCTCATCAAATAAGTTTGTTTATTCATCTTTAGAATATTAGTGAATATATAGAGAAAAGCTTTTGAAAAATTTATTCGAAACTAGTAAAAATATATAGCTTCCTTTGATTTCAATGCATGTAGAGAACCACAAACTTACTTATGGATCCGGACAGGACGTTAGTATGGACCAGTGATAGGAAATGTCGGATCGTAAGGTAGAACAACTGCCTTTATGAGTTTCCCGGTAATATACGAGTATTCGACAAACGTTTCATAGAGCTATAATACGTATATATTTGTAATGTTTTCTAGCGAATTATTCGATGATATATAAGGTAGAATTATAAGGAATAAAATGAAATATATTTTTTTTTAATTTATCTGATTGTGGTATTATTGACATTAAATAAAATTCCTTCGTTCCTGTTTGTAAAGACTTGATTGTATTAAATAATAATTTATTTGAAGTTTGGCTGGACGTCACTCTGTGTTTCATTTTAGTATTTTTTCTTAATTTGAGACCGTACTACGAGCTAGTACACTGAATACTCTGTATCTCAAATTTTCAGTACAAAATAATGTTGACTTAAACTTTTTGTGCTGTGTGGCTACGGCACTAAAGAATTTAGCCACCTCCTCTCTTCCCGTGGGTGTCGTAAGAGGCGACTAAGGGATAACAAGGTTCCACAACCACCTTGGAACTTAAGAAGCCGTCCGATGGCGGGATAACCATCCAACTGCTGGCTTTGAAATACACAGGCCGAAGACGGGCAGCAGCGTCTTCGGTGCGACAAAGCCAGTACTGCGGTCACCAACCCGCCTGCCCAGCGTGGTGACTATGGGCAAAACACATCAGTTCACGTTATTTTTGGCGTCAACTTGTGGAGGTCTGTGTCCAGCAGTGGACTGTATAGGCTGTAATGATGAAACTTTTTGTCAAAGTGTTATCTATAATATATATAAAAGCGAAAGGTCACTCACTCATCACGAAATCTCTGAAACTATACCACCTACAAACTTGAAATTTGGCAAGTAGGCTCCTTTTAGGACGTAGACATCCGCTAAGGACGGATTTTACGAAACTCGACCCCTAAGGGGGTAAAACGGGGTTTGCAAGTTTGTATGAAAGTCCTATATTTTTGAAGTAAGAGACTTGAAATTGAAAATGTACGCTCTATAGATGATGAGAAGGTGTTCAAATAATGTATCTTTAGAAATCAACTCCCTTTTAAGGTTAAAACGGGGGATGGTAGGTTGACTCACTCATCACGAAATCTCCGAAATTTTAACACCTACAAACTTGAAATTTGGCAGGTAAGCTCCTTATAGGACGTAGACATCCGCTAAGAACGGATTTTACGAAACTCGACCCCTAAGGGGGTAAAATGGGGGCTGCAAGTTTGTATGAAAGTCCTATGTTTTTGAAGTAAGAGACTTGAAATTTAAAATGTATGCTCTATAGATGGTAGAAAGGTGACCAAATAATGTATCTTTAGAAATCAACTCTCTTTTTGAGCTAAAGCAGGGGATGGTAGGTTGACTCACTCATCACGAAACCTCCGAAACTATAACAGCCACAAACTTGAAATTTGGCAGGTAGGTTCCTTATGGTGCGTAGACATCCGCTAAGAACTGATTGAACAAAAATCGACCCCTAAGGGGATAAAACAGGGGTCGGAAGTTTGTATGAAAGTCCTATGTTTTTGAAGTAAGAGATTTGAAATTTAAAATGTATGCACTATAGATGGTAGAAAGGTGACCAAATAATGTATCTTTAGAAATCAACTCTCTTTTTGAGTTAAAACAGGGGATGGTAGGTTGACTCACTCATCACGAAACCTTCGAAACTATAACAGTTTCAAACTTGAAATTTGGCAGGTAGGTTCCTTATAGGGCGTAGACACAGATAAAATTTGGCAGGGAGATAGATTATAGTTAGCAGACGTCCGCTAAGAACGGATTTTACGATATTCCACCGCTAAGGGGGTTAGTTGGAATTGATAGTTTGTATGAAACATATACAGCCTGAAAATAAAACTAAAAATGTGGTGTATAGAGAGGTTTTATAAAAATAACTATTAAATTATACTAAATTGTGCCTTTTAAAAAGTTATTCAGTTTGATAAGCAACAAAGTGACTGGTATAAAAAAATAATTTGCGTTAAACATCCTAATAGTAATGCATATCTTCATAACCACGCGGACGTAGTCGCGGGCAACAGTTAGTGTATTATAAAACAAAGTCCCCAAAAGTGTATGTGATCGATTCGCTTAAAATCTACTGAACGGATTTTCATGCGGTTTTACCATTGGAGAAAGGGCTTCACCATGGGCAAGAGGAAGGTTTACGGAACGGCTAAGCCTATTTTGATGAGAGTTTCACTGGAAGTTTGCCGGGAAAACTTTGTGACACACTAATTTCAACGCGGGCGAAGCCGCGGGCACAGCTAGTCTAATATATAATATTCTCGTGTCGCGGGGTTTGTAATTAAACTCCTCCGAAACGGCTTGACCGATTCTCATGAAATTTTGTATGCATATTGGGTAGCTCTGAGAATCGAACAACATCTATTTTTCATCCCCCTAAATATTAAGGGTTGTCCACCCCTAATTTTTTTTAATTTTTAGATAAATTATTTATTATTTATTTTATTATGATTTGGCATTGAAAAAATGCGCACGCTTCTACCACCAACCCCTATTTTTAAATAGCGTTTAGCGGCAAGACAACGTTTACGGAGTTCTAATAATATTTATCAAGATATAAAATAAATAGTCAAGCAAACTATATTAGGATGGCATCATTTGAGAGCTTGCGGATATCCGGTCGGCCATCTTGGAACCGGATGTAGCGAGATCCTCGATCCCAGGAGAGAGGCTAATTGTTCTTAATGAACTGTATATTGGTGTTGCAAATATTAAAATTTTGGAAATTTATTCAGAAATCAGTATAAACAGAGACTGTCCGTTGAATGTTTTTGTAATTATTAAATAATATTAATAATTGAATTATAATACAGTTATGAAGTTTTCGAAAAATAGTTCGATAGGAAGAAACCTTCAACTATATAATAATTATATATACGCAGCTATATAAAATTATTCATCCGAAACCCGCATTGGAACAGCGTGGTGGATTAAGCTCTGATCCTTCTCCTAACCATGTTTGTGGGGAAAGACGCCTTTTTTTTACGTAGGGAAAATCCATCATGGATACCCTCCAGCACGGGGGTGCCAGAGGGTTATGTCAGACTCCTACTGACTAAAAACCACCACGTGTGAGCAGTCGTCCGCCTGGGTGGGGAGTTGGGGTCGCGTTAGCATTTGCCACCTCGCCCCAGCGGTAGGCCCGTATAAAGCCTCCGGGTCCCGGCACAATGGTTGGGTGGCCTCGCTCACAAACAAGGCCACCTCTCAGAAGTGTGGGGCCGTGTCGCCCGGCTGGCCGAAGTCCCCCGACTATCGGTCGGCGACGTGGGGAAAGACGCCTAGCCCAGCAGTGGGATATTACAGGCTGAAGCGTAAAGCGTAAACTTACAACTCTGGTCATAGACGTCTATTGAAACGAAAGATTGGAACTTAATCTATCACGCTGCTGATGCTGATTGGCGAATAGCTACACGTATCAGATTTTCTTCCAAAACATGCATATTTCTCAAAATTATTTGGTTAACGCTAGGCATATTATTGTTTTAAAATCAAAAATAAAATAAAAACTAATACCACTACGTGACAATTAAAAACTCATTAATTGCTTAATTGTGGAACTTTCTCTCATCTATTCGTCATCGGTAATAACTAAAAAATGAAAAACGCATTAGGATATGAAACATATACTCGTATGTACGAACGATGAAAACAATAATTATCGGTCAAACGGCGCACCTCACTAACACCGCGGACCAATCAAATTGCAATTAACTAATAATTATTTCTCTTTTAAGTGGTCAAACACAGATTAATATTTTTTTAAATATTAATTTCACATTTTTATGGATAATTATGTTTTATTTGGAAAACAACGAAAAAACGAGTGTAAAAAGAACTTATTATTGAAATTCGATATAACACAACAATAAAATAGCGCTTTGGTTTGATAACAGATCATTTAGAGGAAAGAAAATTATGAAGATATCGTTTGAGGCTACATTATTCAAGTTATATTGGATAAATAGTTATATGCTAAAATATGCCCAAAGGTTATCCACGTTGTGCTATATATTTAAAACATTAAACATAACCTTAAAGTAGGGTAATATTAATTTGACTCTTAATTATGATTCGGGAAAGTCAATATAAACAGTGGATAATTAAATTTTTATTGGAACGTTTATGGACGTTTTCGTTTATTAAGGTACCGAAAATAAAATAACATAAAGCGATATTTAAAAGCAGATAGTTGTTTCTTACCTCCTGCTATCCTGATTTAATTTATTATATTAGATTTACTTTTTTATGTTGGTTGTTGTTTTAAGTTGTAGTTTAACAATGACAAGCCTGGCCATTTTTTTTTGTCTGTAAAAATAAACAATTTAGCCCACGTGACATTGACAAAATCGACAGTGCCTAGTACTAGTGAAAGTCTTTAAATAATATATATATATATTTTTTAATATTTAAATTAAACACAATGTAAATAAATTCTGTATTTTAAGGATAGCTTTCGAGAAAACGTTAATTTATAAAAAAAAAACGAAATAAATAGCTTAACAATAATATAATAATCAATTGTATAACGAATAATGTGACCTATAGACATTTACAAATTCCACTTGAGATTGTTTTTTTTTTTTTAATCTTTGCAAGATACGAACTGTATCTTGTAGCACTGTATATTTTAATTATTATTTTGAACATATTGTAATAATTGATGATCGTCGTGATAAACAACAATGACTTTATACTTGTAGTAAGTGTTAAATTTTATGCCCTCAACTATTTTTTGTTTAATCTACTATTTCTATCTATCGAGCTATTGAGGACACATTTATTTAATAGCGGATATTAAGTGTTAATGGAGCTGCTTTCATTTTCCAAATCATTTTAATTGCGTCTTCAATTTTTCTAAGTTTCAAAATGTTTTATTAATTTGTTAATTTATTTGATAACTCCGAAATTCTCTTTCATTTGACGCGAAATATAGAAAACCATTAAATCATATTTCGCATCGTCATTTTAAGGTGGGTTTTCCTTCTTCCCTTATAGTCCTAAAGTACTTTTTGACGAATTTTGGCTTTAAAAATTTCTCCGAGAAAGATGCAACAGTCTCCAAAATTATATAATTATTCTTTCTTAAGGAATTTAGCACACTTGAATACTCAATAATACCATCATAAAATGGAAATTGCGCCACACCTGGCATTAATCAAAATGTTCTAATGTACAGTTTTCCTTACTGCAGCGAAAATACGACATAATCTGTAAAGCGTATGACTTCCGTAGCAATCATATGACCCTTGATCAACTACTTAATTCATGTAAGATATTACTAATTTTGTGGGACGTCCTCCGGCCCGTTGGACCGACGATCTACGAAAGATTGCCGGTGTAGGCTGGATGAGGACTGCGGAAAACTGGGATGTCTAGCGCGAACTTGGGGAGGCCTATGTCCAGCAGTGGACTGCCATAGGCTGAAGTGATTACTAATTTTGTAGTAAAACATAGTTTATATAATATTTGTTTCTGCAGTTCTTGTGGGTCTCCCCACCGTGCCTCGGAGAGCACGTTAAGCCGTCAGTCCCGGTTGTTATCATCTACGCCTGATAGCGATCGATACTCATAGTAGGGAATATATCCGCCAACCCACATTGGAGCAGCGTGGTGGATTAAGCTCCCCTAATGCTCCCCTAAATGGGAAAAGAGCCTATGCCCAGTAATGGGATGTTACAGGCTAAAGCGTTATATAATATTTTCCAAAGAATAACTGCGGAGTTTCTTGCCATTTTTTTACAGAATCTACATTCCGAATCAGTGGTAGCTTCACTTCAAAATAATAATCTAAAAAATTTTTATTTGTAAAATGACGATTATTCGAAAGTGCTTTTGAAGCCTATTTAAATAATTTTATTTATTATTTTTATATGAAAATACAATTATTCCAGTAGTTAGATTCACGTCAATCATATTTCTACTACTTATTTGTTAATTTCTATTACTTCTAGTCTCATTTTAAATCATTTTGCATTTTCTATCTGGTGTTTTCTATCTGTGCATTAAGCACTGTATTCTGTTCTCAAAGGTTGTCTGAATGAGATCGTTCTTCTAGTGACCGCCTTTGTACATCTTTGCGTTGTTTGTTTAAACTCTTGTTTATGTTTCCTTATGTTACTTATTTATGTAATTTTTTTTGCTGAATTATACTTTAATATATTTTAATGGAAACGTAATTGCATAAGAAAAATTAGCAAAAATGTTTAAATTGTACTTTCCATAAAGTCTCACCTACAAATCGTTTAAAAAGAAATTTCACGCCGTTTTCATCTCGACCCAGTTATTAAGCTGCAATCCATCGACCAGGTATGCTCACAGCATCAAAGTACCGTATTGTTGCTAAGGTGTCACAAAGAATGCCTATCTAGGGCGTCTAACTCTGACCTGGTTAGTTTTTTCTTTTTTCAATTACATTTAATACACAGAATGTTCGACTCATTACTAGATTCTTTCAAATGGGGTGTTCTGTCCCGTGTTCCTGAGCATTTCATGTTCATATTGAGTTTTTTTTTCACTGTAGAACTGAAAATTTTAAGAGAGTACCAAGAATTTTTTCATCAGTTTTTTTTCAGTCGATTTTTCTTTTTCTTTTTTGTTATTTTTTGTATTTTTTTTCGTCGCTAGCTTATAGTATGTGTAGTCTCAACTTATGTCGAAAAAAATATTTTTATTTCATTTAATTTCATTTCTGTTGTTCGTTCAACGTGAAAAAAAAATCCTAGCCCATTTTTTTAATTTCACTTTATTTATTTATTTATTTATCCATTAAAAAAAACTTAGAACTAACATTACAGTTTAAAGATACTACTTAGATAGACTCTTTCTGCATGATACCTTTCGTGAGTACGGTAACACGCCTTTAAAAGGAAAATTATGACTTATGTTGAAAAAAAATGCTTACGGGAATATAATAATATTAATAACTAGCTGTGCCCGCGGCTTCGCCCGCGTTGAAATCTGCTTGTCACAAAGTTTTCCCGGTAAACTTCCAGTAAACTCTCATCAAAATCGGCTTAGCCGTTCCGTAAACCTTCCTTTTGAAGCCCTCGCTCCATTGATGAAACCGCATGAAAATCCGTTCAGTAGATTTTGAGGGAATCGATCACATACGCTTTTGGGGACTTTGTTTTATAATACACTAACTGTTTCCCGCGACTACGTCCGCGTGGTTATAAAGATATGCATTACTATTAAGCTGCTTAACGCAAATTATTTTTTTATTTCAGTCACTTGAAATGTTTATCACTCTGAGTAACTTTTTCAAACGCACAATTTAGTATAATTTAATAGTTATTTTTATAAAACCTCTCTATACACCATATTTTTAGTTTTATTTTCAGGCTGCAGTATAAATAGCCTTTCAGGCGAACTTATAGCTGCTGTATATGTTTCATACAAACTATCAACCTCAATTAAACCCCCTTAGCGGTGGAATATCGCAAAATCCGTTCTTAGCGGACGTCTACTAACTATAATCTACCTCCCTGCCAAATTTCATCTTTGTCCATCTTGGATGGATGGACCATCCAGCGGTTTTTGAGTTCCCGTGATGTCAATCAGTGACCTTTCTCTTTTATATATATAGATTACGATGTATTATTTGGACACTTCCTCGCCATCTATAGAGCATACATTTTAAATTTCAAGTCTCTTACCTTAATAACATATGAATTTCATATAAACTTCCAACCCCCGTTTTATCCCCTTATGGATCGAGTTTCGTAAAATCCGTTCTCAGCGGATGTTTACGCCCTATAAGGAACCTATTTGCAAAATTCCAAGTTTGTAGCTGTTATAGTTTCAGAGATTTCGTGGTGAGTGAGTCAACCTACCATACGCCATTTTAACCCCAAAAGAGAGTTGATTTCTAAAGATACATTATTTGAACACCTTCTCAACATCTATAGAGCACACATTTTAAATTTCAAGTCTCTTACTTCAAAAACATAGGACTTTCATACAAACTTCCAACCCCCGTTTTATCACCTTAGGGGTCGAGTTTCATAAAATTCGTTCTTAGCAAATGTATATGCCCTATAAGGAACCTACTTGCCAACTTTCAAATTTGTAGCTGATATAGTTTCGGAGATTTCGTGATGAGTAAGTCAACCTACCATCCCCCGTTTTAACCCCAAAAGAGAGTTGATTTCTAAAGATACATTATTTGAACACCTTCTCACTATCTATAGAGCATACATTTTAAATTTCAAGTCTCTTTCTCCAAAAACATAGGACTTTCATACAAACTTCCAACCCCCGTTTTATCCCCTTAGGGGTAGAGTTTCATAAAATTCGTTCTTAGCAAATGTATACGCCCTATAAGGAGCCTTCCTGCCAAATTTCAAGTTTGTAGGTGGTATAGTTTCGGAGATTTCGTGATGAGTGAATCAACCTACCATCCCCCGTTTTAACCCAAAAAGGGGTTGATTTCTAAAGATAAATTATTTGGACACCTTTTCACCATCTATCTATAGAGCTTACATTTTAAATTTCAAGTCTCTTACGTCAAAAACATGGGATTCTCATACAAACTTCCAACCCCCATTTTACCCCCTTAGGTGTTGAGTTTCGTAAAATCCGTTCTTAGCGGATGTTTACGTCCTATAAGGAGCCTACTTGCCAAATTTCAAGTTTGTAGGTGTTATAGTTTCGGAGATTTCGTGATGAATGACCTTTCGCGTTTTTATATATACTAGCTGTGCCCGCGGCTTCGCCCGCGTTGAAATCAGTGTGTCACAAAGTTTTCCCGGCACACTTCCAGTTAAACTCTCATTATAATCGGCTTAGCCGTTCCGTAAACCTTCCTCTTGAACCGCATGAAAATCCGTTCAGTAGATTTTGAGGAAATCGATCACATACACTTTTGGGGACTTTGTTTTATAATACACTAACTGTTGCCCGCGACTACATCCGTGTGGTTATGAAGATATGCATTACTATATTAACGCATTTTTTTTATTTCAGTCACTTGAAATGCTTATCACACTGAGTAACTTTTTAAAAGGCACAATTTAGTATAATTTAATACTTGTTTTTATAAAACCTCTCTATACACCACATTTTTAGTTTTATTTTCAGGCTGTATATGTTTCATACAAACTATCAACCCCAATTAAACCCCCTTAGTGGTGGAATATCGCTAAATCTCTCTACTCTACTACTATTATCTATTAACTATAATCTACCTCCCTGCCAAATTTCATCTTTATCCATCCTAGATGGATGGACCTTCCAGCTGTTTTGGGTTCTCGTGATGAGTGAGTCAGTGACCTTTCTCTTTTATATATATAGATTACGATGTATTATTTGGACACCTCCTCACCATCTATAAAGCATATATTTTAAATTTCACGTCTCTTACTTCAAAGACATAGAACTTTCATACAAATTTCCAACCCCCATTTCACCCCCTTAGGGGTCGAGTTTCGTAAAATTTGTTCTTAGCGAATGTTTACGCTCTATAAGGAACCTACCTATCAAATGTCAAATTTGTAGCTCTTATAGTTTCGGAGATTTCGTGGTGAGTGAGTAAACCTACCATCCCCCGTTTTAACCCCAAAAGGGAGTTGATTTCTAAAGATACATTATTTGGATACCTCTTCACCATCTATAGAGTATACATTTTAAATTTCAAGTCTCTTACTTCAAAATCATGGGACTTTCATACAAACTTCCAACCCCCGTTTTATCCCCTTAGGGGTTGAATTTCGTAAAATCCGTTCTTAGCGGATGTTTACACTCTATAAGGAGCCTTCCTGCCAAATTTCAAGTTTGTAGGTGGTATAGTTTCGGAGATTTCGTGATGAGTGAGTCAACCTACCATCCCCCGATCAACCCCAAAAGGGAGTTGATTTCTAAAGATATATTATTTGAACACCTTCTCATCATCTATAGAGCATACATTTTAAATTTCAAGTCTCTTACTTCAAAATCATAGGACGTTCATACAAACTTGCAACCCCCATTTCACCCTCTTAGGGGTTGAGTTTCGTAAAATCCGTTCTTAGCGGATGCCTACGTCTTATAAGGAGCCTACCTGCCAAATTTCAAGTTTGTAGGTATTATAGTTTCGGAGATTTCGTGATGAATGACCTTTCGCGTTTATATATATTATAGATTATAGATAGATTAGGGTTGGTCGCAGATTGGCTCAGATGTAATTCGCCAACCTTGAATACCTCCAAAACTACTACATGTGCCTTACAGTAACTAACAGAACCCGACCGGATTGTAATTTCGATATCAAAATACACAAAAACGAAAAATGTTGGTGAGTAAAGTGACCACAACTCCTGGGGGGAATTGGGGACGGGGTTGGCAACGTGCTAGCAATGCTTTTGGTGTTACAGACTATAAGCTACGGTAATCGCTTACCATCAGGTAAGCCGTAGCCGTTTGCGGATCTAATTATATCAAAGAAAAATCTTTTTGGTTAAGAGTTAACCATAGATGTACTTTATCAATTTGTAGCTTATAAAAATAAATCTAAAATAATAAATGGTGATTACAAAAGAAAAAAATTAAGTGATTGGTTGATATGGTTCGGAGGACAAAAAATGTAACTGAGGTAGGGCACAGCAGGAATTTCCTGCTCAAAATATGGAGCAGCCCCACTGGGGTAGTACCTCGACCTTACAGAAGACCACAGCTAAATAATACTGTTCCTATTGTGTTCCTATTGGTGAGTAAGGTGACTAGACCTCCTGAGTGGGATTGGGGACAAGTTCGGCAACGCACTTGCGATGCTTCTGGTGTTGCAGGTGTCTCATAAGCTACGGTAATCGCTTACCATCAGGTAAGCCGTACGCTTGTTTGCTGACCTGTTTTAATATTTAAAAAAAATATAAATCGACTGATATTAAAATAAAAATAAATGATTACGTTTTGTTGATACCTGTTATGTTCTATCATGATTCAAGTAATTACGTTGTTATCTATCTAATAATATTGTTGATTATATAATTATCGTTGGTCCAACAAGGGCTGACACATCACGTTCAAGCAATAACTTCAAATAAACCTGTCACACGACCGTATCACCGATATTTCATGCATGTCTATCGGGTATTTGTAATCAATTAATTACTAATTTGCTTGTATTAGCTTAAAAGTCATACTCGTATGTAGATATTAGATAGTGTTTGAAAAATTGATAGCTTATTTAAGCTTCAACCTGTAATATCCCACTGCTGGGCATAGGCTTCTTTCCCCATGTAGGAGAACTCGAAGCCGCAACCGCCAGCGCAACAACCACAAACCAGTGTCGTGATCGTTGTGCCAACGCATCGAATATATAAATTATTAGTTATTAATTCTTCGTGCTGTGTGGCTACGGCACTAAAGAATTTAGCCACCCCCTCTCTTCCCGTGGGTGTCGTAAGAGGCGACTAAGGGATAACAAGGTTCCACAACCATCTTGGAACTTAAGAAGCCGACCGATGGCGGGATAACCATCCAACTGCTGGCTTTGAAATACACAGGCCGAAGACGGGCAGCAGCGTCTTTGGTGCGACAAAGCCAGTACTGCGGTCACCAACCCGCCTGCCCAGCGTGGTGACTATGGGCAAAACACATGAGTTCACGTTATTTTTGACGTAAACTTGTGGAGGCCTATGTCCAGCAGTGGACTGTATAGGCTGTAATGATGTAATGATGAATACTTCATTGAAATATTTTATGACATGCTTATTGTCAAATGGCGCAAAAGTCAAGAGAGCATTAAATACAATAATGTTCTTGAAGCACTTTTAATAATAATAATACTCTTTATTGGACACCATTAAAAGAAACAACAGAGAAAAAAAACATAAAACGAAAGATGTACAAAGGCGGTCTTATCGCTGAAAGAGCGATCTCTCAACCTTTGGGTATAGGACACGAAATAGAAACTGCAGTTAGGAAGTAAACAAACGATTGGTGTGCAATTATAATACTCGAACAAAGTACTAATAGACAATATATAATAATAATAAACATACATAACACTTACATATATAAAATACACATAATAAATATATATTATATCATACAAAGACGATATAGGCGATTATGGCGTGCTTAGTGACAAATAATGTAGTTTAAGGTATTGTTAAGGACACACAAAGAAACTAGCGCCATCTAGCGGCAACCATTGAAACCACGCAAAGACAGGAGACCGCATGAAACTCTCTATTCAATACTAGATGGCGTTAGAGGAACAACTGTGGAACTATATAGAAGTATAGTCTCGAAAACCGGGTACATGCGCGAACTTTCCAGAATGGTCTGGGTCTCGTCTCGGCCGATATAAATAGCCGCAGCGAAGCGAGCGAGTACAGTTCAGTTTGAGCGATCTTCGAGGCGACTTCAAGAGTGAAAACTAGTGATCAAGAGTGGTACCAGTGAAACCTACGACAATGGCTACGACTGAGGACATTGTGAGTGCTTAGTGTTTGAACTTAGTGCTTTGTGTTGGACCTAGTGCTAGTCAATAAAGTCTTGAAAAGAGTCAGCAGGTCTTTCTCTCCAAATCCTTCGAACCCTAACACGTAACAACTGGTGTCGGAAGTGAGATTTGGAGATGCCATTGACTCCGAGAGAAGACTTTAAGGACGTCAAGGGCGTCAAGACAAGGGCGCAACGAGCTGCGGAGGCCACACCTACTGGGGACCAAGCTCCGCCCACCGCGGACCAAGCCCCGCTCAATGGCCCCGCCTATCAAGCCCCGCCCACTGACCACGCCCACCAGGCCCCGCCCACTCGGGCTCAGGCCCCGCCCACTCAGGGTCAGGCTCCGCCCACTCGGACACATGTCCCGCCCACTTGGGCTCAGGCCCCGCCCACTTTGTATCAGGCCCCGCCCACCGGACCCGTCCACCTTACCATGCCCACCAGCGACACCGTAGCTTCTACAGACCCTCAAGTGGCTCTTCAATTAGGAAGTTTAATTAAATTAATTGAACAAACAAGTTTCAAATTGCAAGAATCACAAGAGCAGCAAAGGGCTGAAATTCGTTGTGCTTTGCAAGAATCACAAGAGCAGCAAAAGGCTGAAATTCGTGCTTTGCAAGAATCACAAGAGCAACAAAAGGCTGAAATTCGTGGTGCTTTGCAAGAATTACAAGAGCAACAAAAAGAGCTCCAAGAAAAAACGCTTGGGGCTGTAAAAGATGTTAGTGACGCGGTGACTAAGCTTCGAAAAGATGTCGACGTAGTGGAAGAACGAGTTACCGGGTTAGGATTGGATGTTGAAAATGTGAAAACCGGCCTCACTGAATTACAGAAGAAAGTAGTGCGCCTTGAAACCACGGGAGTCGCGATGTCTAGTGGAAGTACCGGAGTGGCGAAAGGACCGAGAGTGAAAGTGCCTCCGTACGACGGCTCTACTCCGTGGAACGCTTATCGTCAACAATTCCAGACTGTTGCTACTGCCAACGGATGGACGGAAGAGCAATGCCTGACCGCTCTCACTGTTGCGCTCAGAGGGCAAGCTTTGTCAGTTTTGGAAGCACTGCCACATGCAGGAAGCGGGTTCCACGGCTTGATGGAGGCACTTGAATCCTGATACGGAGAGCGACACCTGGAACACGTGTTCCGTGCCCAACTGCGTGACAGAGTCCAACGCTCAGGAGAAGGACTACGACAATGGGCGTTGGAAATTGAAAAACTCGTCAGGAAGGCACACCTAGGAGCCGACACCAAGATGGTAGACACGAATATTGTTCAAGCATTTGTCGACGGAATCAAAGACCTTGAGGTCAGAGCTGCAGTGAGGCTTCGACACCATACCTCGTTAAAGGAAGCATTGGCGCATGCTTTGGAGGTAGAGGCTGTTCGCCATGACATACGGCAGACCCATAAGATCCGCGAGGTCTCTGAGGAAGTTAAGGAGGTCAAGGCTCCTACGAAGAAAAGCTATGGAGTGATGTGCTACAAGTGCGGCGAAAGGGGCCATCTTCAGCTCAACTGCCCGCAGAAAGAGATCCAGATAGCAAGGATGAAAAGGATCGAGGAACAAATAGAGGAGCTGAAGAAACGGGGCTTCGTCCCCTGCCCGGGAGCAGGGAAACGAATAAAAGCCAGGACTAAGGGGCGAGTACTGGCTGACGCGGAGGGAGCCCCAACAACTGTTATCTCCCAGGCATGCAGCGGGAATAGTCTTGCGATTCAGGGGACTAATAAAGGGGACGGATTGCAAAATGACTCTAGACACAGGAGCCTCTAGAACAATAGTGAACCCAAAGCTGGTAAAAGCCGCAAGGGGACATAAGAGGAGAATTAATTGTCGGCTTCTTACGGCCTCCGGTCAGCCAATACCCGTCCTGGGAGAAATGTCAGTTACGATGCATGTAGGGGGGTCCTCATACTCTCATAACGTTATCGTGGCTGAGATTATGGATGATTGCATCTTGGGTTTGGATTTTATGAAGAAACACAACTGCAGAATTAATGTCACTGACGGAGTTTTCAAGTGTGGTGAAGAAGAAATCTTCATTCTTGGTGGTGCTTGCGGGAAAGTTGCATGTGTAAAGAAAGTCATTATACCTGGAAGAGCAGAAGCTCGGGTGTTGGTGAAACTACCGACAACTGGAAAAAAAAGTCAAACAGATGCGTGTTGATCGAAGACACACCTACCAAGACATCGGCGCAAAAACTGATGACGGCGAGAACCCTTGTTAGTGGAAGCAGTAACGCTGTGGTCAAGGTTTTGAACCTTGATGATCGTGAGATCTGCTTGAACAAAGGTGACGTCATTGGAAAATGTGAAGAAGTTGTCTGGATGAAAAAGTGTAGTTCGATGACAGGCGCAGACTTGGCAAAGAGCAACAACTACTAATTAGTGACTGAGCTACTCGATGACTGCAAGAGTAATCTTACTTATTCGCAGACCATGAAAGCCAAGAAGTTTTTACAGCGCTACGCGAATATCTTCTCCAGTCACGAAGGGGACCTTGGAAGAACGTCGGTGGTCCAGCACCGGATAGATACCGGAAGCGAGAGACCAATTCGTCAACGAGCAAGACGAATACCAATCGCAAAGGAAAAAGAAGTTGAAGGCCTTTTAGAGGACATGAGAAGGAATAAGATTATTGAACCGTCTGCAAGTCCGTGGTGCTCACCTGTTGTATTAGTGAAAAAGAAAGATGGTAGCACGAGATTTTGTGTGGACTATAGGCGTCTCAATGATGTCTCTAAGAAGGACAGTTACCCGTTACCTCGAATCGACGACACTTTGGATACCTTGAGTGGCATGAAATGGTTCTCAACCCTAGATCTAAAATCTGGATACTGGCAGGTGGAAATTCATCCAAAAGACAAGGAGAAGACAGCTTTCTCGACCGGTAAAGGTTTATGGCAATTTAAAGTCATGCCCTTCGGATTGTGCAATGCACCTGCCACGTTCGAGCGACTCATGGAGTGTGTACTGGCAGGCTTAGTTGGAGAGGCTTGCTTAGTCTACTTAGATGACGTCATCATTGTCGGCCGTGACTTCGAGGACCATTTACAAAACTTGGAGCGAGTTTTCGCTAAAATAGAGGGGGCCAAATTAAAGTTGAACTCGAAAAAGTGTCGTTTATTCAGGAATAAGGTCAGTTATCTCGGCCATGTTATCTCCAGTGATGGAATCCAGATAGACCCGGAGAAACTGGAAGCAGTCCAAAAATGGCCTACCCCTAAGGACAAAACCGAAGTGCGGGCATTCCTCGGACTGTGCTCATACTACAGGCGTTTTGTTAAGGGATTCTCAGAGATAGCCAAGCCATTACATCGGCTGACAGAAGATAAACGACAATTTAGTTGGGATGGGACTTGTGAAGATTCTTTTCAGAAACTGAAAAAAACATCTGTGTGAAACACCAATCCTGGGATATCCACAAACCGAAGGTCGATTTATAGTCGACACGGATGCAAGCAACACGGCCATTGGAGGGGTGTTATCTCAAAAACAGGGTGAAAGAGAAGTAGTTATTGCATATTTCAGCAAATCTTTATCCAAGCCAGAGAGAAACTACTGTGTGACAAGAAGAGAACTCTTGGCTGTTGTAAAGACGCTACAACATTTCAACAAGTATCTCATCGGCAGACAGTTTTTACTGCGAACTGATCACGCAGCCTTGAAGTGGCTACTGCAATTCAAGAACCCAGAAGGTCAAGTAGCTCAATGGATTGAGCAGCTTCAGGAGTACGACTTCAAGGTGGAACACCACAGCGGAAAGATGCATGGGAATGCCGATGCACTCTCACGAAGGCCGTGTTCGAAAGACTGCAAACATTGTGTTAAGCAAGAATCTAATGAAGTAACATTAAAGCTAACAAGAACAAGTCCTTTGGGTATCTGGGAGAGTGATGCTATTAGGGAAGCTCAAGAAAGAGATGACGACCTTCGGCACATCATCACATGGAAGAAACGGGGTGACGTAAAACCAATCTGGAGTGAGGTTGCACCCACTGGCACTGTCACTAAGGCGTACTGGGCTCAATGGGACAGTCTGATACTTCAAAACGGAATACTCTACCGGAAATGGGAGAAGACTAACGGCAGAGAGTTCCACCTTCAGATAATTGTCCCAAGAACGAGAGTACCAGATGTTCTCCGTGAAATACATGATGGCGTATCAGGAGGTCATCTAGGTGTCAAGAGGACGTTAACAAAAGTGCGAGAACGATTCTACTGGTTGCATTGTCGAGATGATGTACAGGATTGGTGCCGCAAATGTACTACTTGCGCTGCTGTAAAAGGACCACAGACCAGGAGCCGTGGGAATCTGCGGTTGTATAACGTCGGTGCACCGTGGGAACGAATTGCAGTTGATGTAGCGGGGCCATTTCCTGTACCGGAATCGGGAAACAAGTATTTTATGGTCGTCATGGACTACTTCACCAAATGGCCCGAAGTGTTCGCCATACCAAACCAAGAAGCTACAACAGTCGCTTCTAAGTTAGTCGAAGAAGTGATATGTCGCTTTGGCGTGCCTCTAGAAATCCATTCCGATCAGGGCAGGAACTTCGAATCGCAAGTATTCCAAGAAGTGTGCAGAATTTTGGGCATGCATAAGACGAGGACCAACGCGTACCATCCACAGTCTGATGGAATGGTTGAGAGATTTAACCAGACCCTTGAGAGGCATTTGGCGAAATTGGTAGACGACAACCAAAAAGATTGGGACAAGTATATACCACTCTTCCTTCTGTCGTACCGAACCGCCGAGCATGAGAGCATGAAAGCTACCCCGGCGTATGTCAATTACGGTAGAGAATTACGAATACCAGTAGACCTATTGACTGGAGGGGCACCGGAGGGACCAAATACCGTACAAGACTATGTCAGCGATTTAAGGGAAAAAATGCGCTATATACACGCCTTGGTTCGGGAAAATGGGTTACATTCAAGCGAGAACATGAAAACCAGATACGACCGGAAATCGAACACGAGCGGCTTCAAGGAAGGGTCACTGGTGTGGCTGCATAACCCAACCCGCCGGAAAGGGAAATCGCCAAAGTTGCAGACCAAGTGGGACGGTCCATACAAAGTGGTTACCCGACTGAATGATGTGACTTACAGGATTCAAAGGCAACCAAGAGGAACATTCAAAGTGGTACACATAGACCGTCTGGCGCGTTACCATGGCAGTAACAACGATGCTCGGGACGAGCATCTCTAAGAGGGGAGTAGTGTTAAGGACACACAAAGAAACTAGCGCCATCTAGCGGCAACCATTGAAACCACGCAAAGACAGGAGACTGCATGAAACTCTCTACTCAATACTAGATGGCGTTAGAGGAACAACTGTGGAACTATATAGAAGTATAGTCTCGAAAACCGGGTACATGCGCGAACTTTCCAGAATGGTCTGGGTCTCGTCTCGGCCGATATAAATAGCCGCAGCGAAGCGAGCGAGTACAGTTCAGTTTGAGCGATCTTCGAGGCGACTTCAAGAGTGAAAACTAGTGATCAAGAGTGGTACCAGTGAAACCTACGACATTGGCTACGACTGAGGACATTATGAGTGCTTAGTGTTTGAACTTAGTGCTTAGTGTTTGAACCTAGTGCTTTGTGTTGGACCTAGTGCTAGTCAATAAAGTCTTGAAAAGAGTCAGCAGGTCTTTCTCTCCAAATCCTTCGAACCCTAACACGTAACAGTATTTTTTGAAGGAGAAGAGAGATTGAGCTTGTCTCCTCGTTATAGGAAGAGGAAGAGAGTTCCAAAGTTGGACAGCTTTAACGCAGAAGGAGTTAGAGTAATAAGGAGTGTTATGAGACGGAATTTTAAGGATTAAAAAGCACTTTTAGCTTAAGAGTAACGTTTTCAAACTCACTTTCCAAATAAATCAAAATCAAAATATTCTATATTCAAGTAAGCTTCAAAGGCGCCTTTGAACCGCCACTTAAATAACACCGTTTCTAAGGTAGATAACCTTAGGTATAAAGTAACACAAGTAATTTTTCGCATTCATAAATGAAGTACATTCCCTTCCTTATGAAGACTTCATACCTTCTATAAACATTACATATAAATGACATATGCTGTATTTATCTGACATAAGAATGACAAACAAGGTATGTAAACGTAATCTTCGTAGACGTGAAACGAGCATTACTTGAATATAAGACAAACATAATTCAGGAACAAATGAATTTTCGATGTTGTTCTTAAAAAAAGCTTAACATGTCTGTATATGAAATGTTTTCGCAGGTTTGATAGGTTTGATACAAAGTAAGAGCGGGCGTGTATTTTAAATATTCATTTACCTGACTTTTATACTCGTAAATAAATTAGCTAAGCATTTAAACAATGCGTTATTTTTCTAACGTCCTTCCTGTTTACATTTTTTTTTGTAATAATAATATCGCATTCGCATTCAGCCTGTAACATCACATTGCTAAACATAGGCCTCTTTCTCCGTTTAAGAAAAGGATCGGAGCTTAATCCACCACGCTGTTTTACTGCGGGGTGGCGGATATGTTCCCTACTATGAGTGACGATCGCTATCGGCTATTCATGATAACAACCGGGACCGACGGCTTAACGCGCTCCCCGAGGGGAGACACACAAAGACAGATATTCAAACCGGAAAGAAATATTCGTACAAATACAAATATCCAACCCGAGCGGGAATCGAACCCGCAAAACGTCAGTGATTTAGGCAACTACTCGCAAATAATATCATTACTCATAAAATTTAATATCAAATATTACACTGAGTCTTACCAATAAGTTATTGTGGATACTTGTTATGGGAATGATTCGCAGCTTCTAAAGTTCTTGAACTAAGATTTAATTAACTAGGCCCCACGGTTTTACCCGTATTGATTTGAGCCTGAAATTGACCACAAAATTTACCGACCGTCAATCATGTTGACGTTGTTTCAAAATTAAAGCCGTCATATATATAAATAATTAATTTACAGAAATAAATGCAATAGTATTTTTTTTTTTGTTGTGGATGAAGGTTGAGCAAGCAATTATCTATAAAATGATTTATCATTTATTTGGAGTAACAACCTCACAAGGTTGTTTTCTAAAAAGGTACGCAAACATCTTAACCTCAGCGTATTAATATATATGATATAATCAGTAACAGTAACAAATGGGATATCAGAATCAATACTAAAACCTAAGCGAACCATATACCTACATGATTCTTTGAAAAAAAAAATCCTAAAAAAAATTCTATGAGAAGACGTGGATGTGTTCCTAAACTACACCAGGTCAATTGAATTGTCACGTGTTACCACTTAGCCAATTATCACTTTAGTGACCAAATATTTCTACTCTCCAATATAACTCGGGTCAAGAACCCGTTAACTTCTTCGACCATATCCAGTGACCGTAGTCAGTAGTAACTAGCAATTGAACACGACGATAGCGAAATGGATATTGGCCATTAACCCTGAGTGCTTTTCAAACACGCACGTGGCTTATGCTAAAATGGTTTCTTATCGAACGCTTTGTAAATTATCTTCATGAGATCCGTCAAGGATTTGTTCCTTGAGCCTGGAGTGGGTTTCTTCCTACCTTGCACGTCAATGGTCACGGCCATGTATAATGCAAATATTATTATAGCCTTACATACAGGTTAACCTAGTACTTTGAGTAGTAACGTCCTTTAAACGACGCTAAGTTCGTATTTCTTAAAATTACTAAGCACTACTTCATAATTGCAGTAACATTTTCCGAGACACATTAACATGTAAGAATATTTTTCGTTACTAATGTAATTTTAAAAAATAATATTTAACAATCATTTTTTAAAAAGAATAATTTTTAAAAAAAGAATATTAAAAAACGAATGTTCTTTAGACCACACGACTGAAGTAAAACTTCTACACAAAAGGCCTGCACTGTGTCTTAGATATAAGAAATGTAACTGGCTATAAGAGAAAGAGAGAAAGAAAATGTGTGCTCGCACCTCTCTTGCTCCGTTCACTTCATCCGATCACACTTTTCGTAACGCTCTCGTCACGCATACACCAGCTTACTCCCCAAATCAAGCGTGCGTAAAGAAGATTTACTTCAAAAACAAAAGTAACACGTTTTATAAAGTTGTAAAAGAGATATCTACACTAAATGGATCTTCGCAAACTACTTATACTTAGGTACTTATACTTAAGTAAATGGCAGAAAGTAGTAGAGCATAGTTTGGTTGTATTTAATGTTTTTTCACACATTCTCTTATATATATTGCTGTAGTTGTATATTCAGTCAACTCAGTCAGCTCAGCCTACTGCAGTCCACTGCTGAACATAGGCCTCCCCAAGTTCGCGCCAGACATCCCGGTTTTCCGCAATCCTCATCCAGCCTACACCGGCAATTACCTAACTCCGAAAACTAATTTCGGTAAAAAAGATTGATTACTTATCCATAAATTCGTTCGTTTTTTTCGAGTATTAGTTCGTCCTATAAATTACACTAATTTTAAATGTACACAATAAAGTACTTTTCATTAGTGTTCGATATTTTACAAAACAGTCTAGTTGAGAAACAATGCAACTCAAACTCCGGCCTCTTTACTAACAATGATTGCAATCTAGCAAAGTGGTATTTCACAATCCTATATTATTTTTATTTTAATGATCAATAATATTAAAATAATACATTGTTGTATCTGATTATTACAGACAGAAACAGTAAACCGCATAGGGACGCTGGAAGCGTGATAAAATTGTAATCATTAAAAACTTTGTCTGTTTTCAATGAAATAAAGTGCTTGAGTCGTAACAGGCAATATTTGTAAAAATGACAAAAATTTAGTCTTATAGAAGTCGTCAACTCAAACAAACAGAGAAATTTGTATCGGACAGTAATATTAACCGATGAAAAATTAGCCTTTCAGGCACATTAATTATTGAAAAAATAGTCTATTACCAAGGAAGGAGCTTACTTTCAAATGTTGTCACGTATGTTATTTTGAAAAAGTGGACTCAATTATTATAACTCTTTGTAGTTCTTTATACAAAATGCATATTTATTATTTTTTAGTGCAATGAAATTCAATAAAATTTCATTTTGTGTAAATACAATTAGTGTGACATTTAAATCAAGACGTTGGCTGCTTTTTAATTTAATGCTAATAATATCAGTGACTTAATCAGTAAGATCTTAACAAAAGAATCTTTTTTGCTGTCATAAACAATGCACTTTAGAAATCTATGAAATTATCCGAATATGTAAGACAGATCTATGTGATCACTATTAAATTAAAACCAGCGTATTGTTTAAATTCTCTTAACTCTAAACAGCCTTTAGACCATATTAATACTTAATGGAGCGTAACAGGCTGATAGTCGGTATATATGAGCGCATCACACGCTCACACTCCGTCAATGACAAACCAATGTCCGAGATATGCCTGATTGAACAAATGACAGGCTCACTTCGTAAGTTTCAATATCGTCCGCTGTTACTATTAATATTATTCAGCGATGCAAACTATGTTAAATCACTTCATTTAAATCGTTTGACTCCAGCAATAGTGATGAGAGATGGTGTAGTAAATATTTTTACGCCACTAGGGTAGCAAATAAGCTTCCGGTCCGACTATTGTTAAGCGGATACCGGAGCTTATGACAGCCTTTTTTTGTACACCTAGGTCGACAAACAAGCGTACGGTTCACCTGATTGTATGCAATTACCGTAATTTATAGACTCCTGCAACAACAGAAATTTTCCAAGCGCGTTGCTGACCTTATCCCCTCTCGAGATAATAGAAAGACTCGAGACAGTGTCACTGAGCAACTCAGGATAATATAGATTAATTAAGCGACTCTTTGTATTCTCTTATTTCTACAGCTAGGTCGGAAAATAAGCGTACGACTCACCTGATGGTAAGCATTTAAGTGCATTAGTCTGTAGACGCCTGCAACACTGCAAACATCGCAAGCGCGTTCGCGTTGCTTACCCATTTCCCCAGGAGTTCTGGTCACCTTACGCACCACAGGAGCACAACATAGCTAGAAAGTAGTATTATTTAGCTGTGATATTCTGTAAGTCGAGGTACTTCTCCAGTCAAGCTGTCCCGTCCAAGGAGGTTTGGCAACCTTATCACAAGATCAAAGTAATAATTAAGAGCAGTATTACATTTTTTTTTTTTTTGTAATATTCAAGTCGTTTTGAGGGTATTTCTTTGGGCTATTTCGAAATTTCAAGAAAGGTATTTCGTTATTTGCTAAACCTCAATAAATAAAAACTTAATAAGTACAGCACGTGATTTGTAATTGACGATTAGAAAATCAAATATAAGATAATAATACCGCAGAAATGCGAATTCTAAAATCAGCAGAGGAAATATAGTGAGAGAACTTGCACATTTTAGTGGAATTTCTCATTTCACAAATACCGCTCAGTATCAAGTATTTAAGATGACAATCGTAAGTTTTACTTTTCGAGACATGGTGACGAGACTAGAATAAACAATTAGATCAACAAATAAATGTTTGAAGAGTTTCAACTGTCATCAGAGTTGTTTGACATTTTCTAGTAGGCCTTTATTGACGAGTATGAGGACAATGGTCTAATAAAATGGCTATACATTAGGCGCTTTACTATATTTATAGACAGTACAATTAATACAGTTCACAAAATAATCATAATTACTAAAATTCAGTTAAAGCTAGCTGTACCCTGCACGCGTTGCTACGCTTTTTTTTTTGGTAGTACCAACTCGGTAACTTTTGTGGGCTCATACACAACACTTTGCTGAAGACCATGATATGATCAAATTCATAGTTTACGATTCTATAGAGGTAATACAGACAAACATTCGTTTAAGTAGATAGATATAACGTCTAACGAATACGTAGCTGTGTGCGCAATGCTTTCAAACATCTTACTAATATCTTACGTTTTCATAATGTGGCCACCTAGCCAGTACTCGGTATTCGTTATTGAATTTTTCACTTGTGTAAGGTGAGAGCAGACAAAAAAAGGTTGAGCCTACTTATTTATATAACTTGAAATGTCGACTCCCAATAGGAATAAAATCCGCGCTTGAAATATTCGTTACTACACACCACACCAGAATAGTCTTTAGAAAATGTTACACTATCAATATTATTTAGTGATTTAAACTTCCCCAACCTGCACCCTTCGAAAGGATACAAATAACATTATAAGTGGCGGCTTTCGCCTTCGGCGTTCGCCTTCCACCCAACCATTTCTCTGGGAATATATAAAATTGTAACTTATTTTGTAGTTTTTGTAAGTATTCATTAAAATGCTGAAAAATATATAACGATTTTCATTTTTAGTAAATTATGTACAAATATTTCATTAACTGGGATTTCCTCTTTTAAGATATTTACTATATTATAATAATTCAAATAAATGAATAAATAACTACAATATTACAAATAAATATAAAAAATACGATAAATAGTTATTCAGTCGGTCCCAAAAGGGAAATTCAATTAACGTATTTTGAGTAATTCGTTTCGTTTTAAATTGTTTTATTTTCCTGGTAAAATTGAGAAGAATTACTGTAGAATGTTTTGTTCAAGTTATATTTTCCCTTTAAAATATCCTTAATATTTAAATAAGAATAATTGTCTTGCATCTGTGCGTCAAAATTGTACGCGTAGAATTTCAAATTAACATCGTTTATTATCAATTTCAGAAAGGCCACGTGGTTCTCGAAAATTCGGTGCATAAATTTAAGTACAAGACTGGGTAGTCTTCTGAGTAGAAGGGTTTCTGTTCATAGATTCATAGCAGCTGTCATGATAATAGCCCGTTTCTTTGAATTCTTTGCATATCCATTTTTTACAAGAATTAGTTTCAATCTTTTTCTTTCGTCATAACGATACTCTTCTTGGGTTCATTTGGTTTCTTTATTATTTGGATTTCACGGCCAGAATGAGTATGATGCTCTGAAGCTGTTAACTAGTTACTATATAATTTATTTCAGGCCGGACCATGATTCATCACAAATAAAAAAGTTTAAAAATAAATGGGTGCGGACTACCTTTTATCAATTCGCTTCAAGAAAAAGACCAATTATCATTACAGCCTATACAGTCCACTGCTGGACATAGGCCTCCACAAGTTTACGCCAAAAATTAAATCGTAGAAATTTAGCTTGCTTGAAAAGCTTACTTCAATTTACCAACTTGAACAGGACGTGGCTGACTAAGCGAAAGTGAGTAAAAATTATTCCAAAAAGATGTGTCTGTGCATCATAGACTTTTTTCTCACTCGAAAAACAGAGAGGTATAGGTTAGAGGTCATCTAATGTCAAACAACTCACGTTTCATATGTCAGATATATGTCAATTTGTCTAGATCGACACAAGAAAACTATTTTTTTTTTCTTCAGTATAATGTTTTTACTGTTTATATTTAAATCCCACATGAGCTTGTTATTATTTTTAAGTTTGTTTTTTTAAACAAACACCAACAACCAAAAGTTAAAAAAAAAAACATTATTTTCTATTAAAAGATCAAGTCTAGTTTAGTAATGTCATTAGACTTATTACTTTTATGCATATAACATTATATATTACTTTGGTAATGCATAGAAATATATTAATACGTAAAATATATTATACTTGTATATGTAATAGCGAAGTTCACTATCCGTGAATGACTAAGCGATGTAGATGACGCCTCATTGATTACATAATAGAGCGATACAACAAATTATTTTATATTTTGGTTATATATTTATTACATAATAATTATAACGTAATTCAGGTTGCTGTTCTTAATCTGAATTAAATAATGTGAGTGGACTGTCATAAGCATATAGCTGATGTGCTCAGAAGGTTTTAGCTATAAAGCGAAAAATCGAAAATTAAAAGAAAATCATATACTACTATACTAGGTTTAAAAATCAATTAACTCATATTCAAAAGCAGGTTTATAGCTTTTTGTTTCTATTTTTTTTTTTTTTTCGTAAACGTAAATTTTTAAAGCATTAACCCATGTTATATTATTACCTATCGTTGAGGTAACAGTGTTTACTTTTTTGATTTCATTAATCATTATTATATATTATATACATATAATAAAATGGTAGGAAAGTCAAAACTGTACATTGAATATTTTTTTAAAAGAATACTTAGGGTGTGATCAACAATCGATACCGAAGCCAAAAATATAGTTTTTAGAATTTTGTCTGTTTGTCTGTATGTATGTCCGGGATAAACTCAAAAATTACTGCATGGATTTACTTCAAATTTGGCACGAATATTATTAAGAAGTCGGGTCAACATATAGGCTACATATTATCACCCTATCACCTACTGGGAACGAGCAGTGAACCTTTATTTCTTCAACGCATTCTGTAACAACAAGTGCTGTGTGGCTACGGCACTAAAGAATTTAGCCATCCCCTCTCTTCCCGTGGGTGTCGTAAGAGGCGACTAAGGGATAACAAGGTTCCACAACCATTTTGGAACTTAAGAAGCCGACCGATGGCGGGATAACCATCCAACTGCTGGCTTTGAAATACACAGGCCGAAGACGGGCAGCAGCGTCTTTGATGCGACAAAGCCAGTATTGCGGTCACCAACCCGCCTGCCCAGCGTGGTGACTATGGGCAAAACACATGAGTTCACGTTATTTTTGGCGTTAACTTGTGGAGGCCTATGTCCAGCAGTGGACTGTATAGGCTGTAATGATGATGATGATGATGATGATTTTGTAACAACGTGTAATCTAACGACGCATATTTGAATGTCGTTGTTATTATGTTAATAATCAGCTTCACACTATAAATAAAGACATTCTGTAGTATATTTAGTATCAGCATTACACCCGTGCGAAGCCGGGGCGAGCCACTAGTATAGTATAAAACAAAGTCGCTTCCCGCTGTCTATATGCTTAGATCTTTAAAACTACGAAACGGATTTTGATGTGGTTTTCTTTAGTAGATAGAGTGATTCCAGGGGAAGTTTTATATGTATAATACAAGCATAATATAGTAGAAGAGCACTGATAGTTTTAGAAGTTTCTAATTTGATGTCGTAAATAAACCCTTTTTTTGCTCTTACATTGCAAATATTTATTTTACATTTAGTATCAGCATTGCACCCGTGCAGAGCGAGGGCAGGTCGCTAGTGTTATATAAATAAAAAGTTAAGCACAAGTCCTTGTACAACGAAAAAAAATTACGTTCATAGTAAATAGTATCTTAAAAAACTACGCAGCATAATTAAATATATAAGGAAAGCTCGTAGCCCTTGTATATAATATATAGCCCTGCTCCTCGGGAAAAATGACCTTGGATGGAAAAATATTTTAAGAATCTCAGTTTTTAATATAAACAAGATTTTAGCGTTTAAGATTAATGAACACTCTGTCTAATGTTACGTACCTAGTCGTAAATATTAAACTGCCGAATAAAATCCTATACCCTAATTAGTTTACAAAATAGAACAGCATAATAATTAATAACATACGAATTACACTTATTTCCAAACAATTAATGTCAACCAAGATATATTTTTTATTCCTTAATTTCGGTAAAGAAAAATTAATAAACACGTAAAAACCTATTTAAAAATAAGTACTATTTTGTATTGAATTGATAACATTAGTATTGAAATTTATTTTTAGGTTAGGCTTGGGCTTCAAACATTTTTTTTTTAAATAATTAATGACTGGAATTTTTCAAAATGTAATACAATATACAACACAATTTTCCTTTTACAAAATCTAAAAATTCAAAATTTCCTCCATCAAACCACTTCACCTATTATTAAATAATAAATTATCCATCATATCGTAAATTCCCATCGAATCATGTCCCGAATATCGTAAGCGGGCAAAAAAATTTTTTTTTCAAAATTCCCGTAAAAGGTTCAGTCTGTTCCCGAGAGACGGTGGCTAATTTATTTATCACCGAACCGGCCGGGGCATATTGGTGTCGTTTATTCACGTATAGAGCTCGTCTAGAGTCCTTGATCTAACGTGTAAGTTATTATTGCAATAACTTCTTTATCGTAAAGAAATTTTGATATCAGTATATTTTTGCTAGTTGTTTGTTATTGTGATATACGATATCGCGTTCTATTTTCGTATGTTTGTATTTGTTTCATAGAAACATAAACCGAAAAAATGAAATATATACTGTTGTTGATGTCGTTTTTAAGGAGGAGGGTCGCAATTCGATTATACATTTTTTTATGCATGTTAAATGTATGTTACCTTAGAACTTTTGACTGGTTTAACCGATTTCCATAATTTTTATTTATATTGAAACGTATTACGTGTTATGTAGTCCTATTTAAATATGATTGACATAATTATAATGAATACTTTTTAAGTAATCTTTGATGACGCGTATTTATGAGACGGTGATTACTTTGTCGCAACGCCATCTATTTGAATTCAGTAAAAGTACTTCAGTGAATATCGATCAAAGGATGCTACGTGGCCACATCTACTACGTACGTAATGAGCTGTATTATCTACTAGGGTAGCGGTTTATTCTTTATAAATAATTTTGATGATTCTTGTTTTTTAACCGACTTCAAATAAAGGAGAAAATTACTCAATTCGACCATATATATTTTTAACCGACTTCCAAAAAAGAAGGAGGTTCTCAATTCGACTGTATTTTTTTTTTATGTATGTTACATCAGAACTTTTGACTCGGTGGAGCGATTTCGACAAATTTTCTTTTAATCGAAAGGTGGTGTGTGCCAATTGGTCCCATTTAAATTTATTTGAGATCGAACAACTACTTTTCGAGCTATATCTAATAATGCGTTTTTACTTGACGCTTTTTTCGTCGACCTACGTTGTATTATACCACATAACTTTCTACTGGATGTACGGATTTTGATAATTCTTTTTTGTTGGAAAGGAGATATCCCTAATTTAGTACCATGATAAGGAAACCAGGATCTGATGATGGGATCCTAGAGAAATCGAGGGAAACTCTTGAAAATCCGCAATAACTTTTTACTAGGTGTACCGATTTTGATAATTCTTTTTTTGTTGGAAAGAATATATCCCTAGTTTAGTACCATGATAGGGAAACCAGGATCTGATGATGGGATCCCAGAGAAATCGAGGGAACTTCTTGAAAATCCGCAATAACTTTTTATTCGGTTTACCGATTTTAATGATTTTTAATTTAATCGAAAGCCGAAGTTTATCATGTGGTCACATTTAAATTTCATTGAGATCTGATAACTACTTTTTGAGTAATCTTTGATAATGCGTTGTTACTTGACTATTTTTTCGTCGATCTACGTTTTATTACACGTCGATGTAATTGAAGTCGGTTTTTTTTTTTTCGTTTGCGAGCAAACACATTTATTTTAATGTATGTTTGGAGATAACTTCGTTGTTTATGAACAGCTTTTGATCATTCTTTTTTATTGGAAAGGAGATATTTCAAGCGTGATACCATGATAGGGAAACCAGGATCTGATGATCGAATCCCACAGAAATCGAGGGAAACTCCCAAAAATCGTAGTGACGACTAGTGCGTAAATTAAATTTTTTCGTCTACTTACCTTGTATTACTTGTCCATGTAATCGAAGTCGGTTTTTTTTCATTTGCGAGCAAACACAATTATCATCGAAAGCGAATGCTTGTCTTGTGGTCCCATTTAAATTTAATCGAGATCTGATTACTACTTTTTAACTAATCTTTGATAGCGCGTTACTTACTTGACTATGTTTTCGTCTACTTACTTACGTTGTATTACTTGTCTATGTACTTGAAGGCGGTTTTTTTTTTGTTTGCTAGCAAATACAATTATATTAGTATACCTATCTCTGTTACTTTTGTCAGTCATTCATGATTCAAATCCGAGCTGGCGCTGTTCACTTTTCTAGTGTCGAAAAGTGTTAAAAATCTAATCTCGTACTAGACGCTGAAGGTAAATATTGTGTACTCAACTTCATCTCTTGAATTAAATTCTGAGAATTATATTTAAGTAGATTCGAAATATGGTTACATAGAGATTAATCTGAAGTCGCTTTCATCTCCTACTTTTCTTATTTTTTGAGCCAGGGTCAGACAAACAAATATGCATATATAGGCTTACGTTTTGGTCAGACCGTCTAGAGCTTGCCATACATCCTAATAGCTCTATTTATTTTATAAATTACATAATTTTTATTACTTTTATTCATAGTTAAACAAGTTTGTTTAAAATAAGTTGTTTTATTAGTTACCAATTAGCTATTTTAATAAAAACAATTTTAATTTAGTTTTTTTTTCTGTCTAGTATTATTCTTTCTACTTTAATACATTCAATTAAAATTAACATCATCGTAGGCACATAAAAAATAATAAATAATGAGATCTAAAGTAACATGAAAAATTAATTAGTCCGCCATTAATATTCAGCTGTTATAATACTAATTAATTACGTACAAAATTTTATATTTTTGTAATGTATTTACTGAATCAATATTAGGTTTCTTTTAAGCTCAATTTGATTCCATAGCCCATCCTAGTGATTATTTTTATGAAAAATATGACTAGTAATTAAATGACTATTTAAATACTATATTATTACTAGCTGACCCCGCAAACGTTGTTTTGCCATATATCTTATTAAACCCCTTAATCCCCCCACTACAACTTAGGGGTATGAAAAATAGATGCTGGTCGATTCTCAGACCTACCCAATATGCACACAAAATTTCATGAGAATTGGTCAAGCCGTTTCGGAGGGGTTTAACTACAAACAACGCGACACGAGAATTTTATGTATTAGATTTATGACTAATATTAAGCTTACGAATAAACAGTACATTCATAACATTTTTTTTAGAGTTTAATAACGATAAATAATTATTAATGTATTTATAACAAAAATATGATTACGATAGTAACTTAATGCTCGATAATTCACAGTGAATAACTGTGAATAAAGATTAAATCCATCTTAATAAGAAAATAGGCTTAACGGCCTGTAATATCCCACTGCTAGGCGTATGCCTCTTTCCCCATGTAGGAGAAGGAATCAGAGCTTAATCCACCACGCTGCTCCAATGCGGGGTGGCAAATATATTCCCTAATATGAGTAACGATCGCTATCAGTTGTATTTGATAACAATCGGGACCGACCGCTTAACGTGCTCTTCGAAGCACGGTGGGGAGATCCAAAAGAACTGCAAAAACATCCAAACCACGGCAAACATCTGTATGGCCAAAAGTTTGTCATGTGCTGAGATCGAACCCGCAGCCACAAACTAGTGCTGTGACAGTTACGCCAACGCTTCGTTACTTAGTGATGAAATATATTTAAATTATCATAGAATATTTGATGTTGTTCTAACTAAACTGTACAAGTTGTTCAAGATTATCGACAAACGAGAGAAGCTCAAGCTACTGAATATATCATGCATTGCATGCTGTGTTGTGTCCAGAGTGAACACAAACGTACACATTTTATTGGCATTATTATAAAATTATTACGTGTTTCAATTAATTTGTGAACCAAATAAAAAAGACATCTTCATTACGATCAATGCTACTGGTACTTTACGTGGTCATATACATGATAGTAAGCATTGTTTTTATTATATTGCTATGAAATATTTTAATACTTGTAGGTAGTTTCTGCTAATTCAGCTACTACAGTAATTGAAGGAGCAAATTGTATTTCAAGAGAGTTCAAAAAAAAATCTTTATTTGATTCGGTGACATTTAATACACCATAGAAGAGTAGCCGACAATTCACACTTTCCGACTTAAGTGGATTTCGTAGGAAACATGAAGCAGGCCAAGAGAGAATCAACTTATTTAATTTGGCACGGAATCGAAGAACTTTCGTTTCGAAATATTAAAAATTTCCACTGTTCATAATCGCCAACTTTCCAGAATGTTCGCCGGCCCTTGATTAATTAGAAGTGATGATTGTGAACTAAAGTTTATCGTAATAATATAAAAAAGGCCATTCACATCAAGACAGTTTGCTCTATGATAACGAAGACTTTAATTATTAATATATATCTCACGAAATTATCGATTTAGACTTGGTTATTGAAGTATTAACAAGAAATATCTTGGCTAAAATCTGGAATAGCCTGACTGGGATGGTATCTCAACGTTTTAGACTTTCACCGACAAAATATACTGTTCTCAAGTAATGCTGTGTTCTTGTGGGTAATCATGTAGACATAGCTCATGTGGAAGTTCGAGGCCAGGGTTAGCAATGTGCTTGCGATGAAACCGGTGTTTCGGCCATGAACACGATATTTGGTTACCATCTTGTTTGCAATTCTAATAGTAGAAAAAAAATAACCTGAAAATTTTCCATCAACCGTTCTGTATGACATTATACTCATAAAAGATGTAATAATACACCAATAGTTGTACAAGAATATGGCAACGGCTGATCTTTTTATTTATCCTTATAAATCAACATCAAACTTGTGTCCCGATTTAAACCGCAGTTGACTGAGCCTTTAGGGTGTGGAATCTTAGAATATTCTATGTCTCTGTCCTATCCTGAATAGCACCTATCTTAATAAATTAGTTTATATTATAGGTTGAATGTTTTCAAGTCACTTCTATTTATGAAGTTTCAAATATTAATGATATATTAGTGAAAATTAGAATTTATATCTTTCTTAATATATTATTATCTAATACTATCGACGCATCTTCCTATATTGGTACAGAATATTTAAATCTAAGCCAACTCTCTGTTGTCTTACGAATATGAATATACTTTTCAGCCTATCGCAGTCCACTGCTAGACATAGGCCTTCAAAATTTCGCGCTAAAAATGGCGTAAACTCATGTGTTCTGCCCATAGTCACCACGCTGGGCAAGCGGGTTGGTGACCGCAACATTTTAGGCTGGCTTTGTTTCACCGAAGACGCAGCTGCCTACTTTTTATTTTATTTATTTGTTTGATATGAATAAAATATACGAAAAAAAGGTCATTGTTCATTTAAGTAATAGTTACTGGTATTTTCGTTAAATTACACGTTTCCATTTTAAAAATGCGTGTTTTAAATACTTATCTAACAGCGAATAGAGATAGAATAAAATGTTTGCAATGCATTGCTTTCGTCTTTGATAAGGCATTGTTGAGACTAACATTAAACATTGTCAAATATTTAGTATAAGATTGATGTCAATGTAAACACAACTGAATTATATAATTAAATCGACGGAGATTAACAACCACTCTAATGTAATGGTGCGTGTGCCGTGTCGGCGGCACCTAAACACCGACGGGCGCGGTTTCGATTCCCGCTTGGAGTGGATATTTGTGTTTATACAAATATTTCCGATCTGGTTGTTAGTCCTTGTGGGTCTCCCCACCGTGTCTCGGAGAGCACGTTAAGCTGTCCTTCCCAGTTGTTATCATGTACTACTAATAGCAATCGTTACTCATAGTAAGGAATATATCCGTCAACCCGCGTCAGAGCAGTGTAGTGCAGTTGATTAAGCTCTGGTCCTTCTCCTACGTGGGGAAAGAGGTCTATGCCCAGCAGTAGGATATTACAGGCTGAAGTGTAAGCTTAATTAAATCGTCACGCATTAACTCAGTATCATTATTCTTCAGGGATGGGTTTTATCTCCCTTTTTATTCACCACATGTATTCAACATGGTATTGCTATTAAATTTCTTTCTTTTCTATTTCATATATTTTACGAACATTTAAATGTATTATTAGAAAATTTATATTCCTAAAAAACTCTCATGCTGAAAGGTAATGATACCCAAGAAAGAGAAAAGAAATACTTAGAATCCTGTATCAAATTTCAATGCTTTGTTTAAAAATACAGAATCTTTTTTAAATGTTATTTCAATATATTCAAACGATATCAAACGCTCGTAAAATATATTTTTAAAATAAAATTGTAGTTGTTAAGAAAATATAAAGGTCTGTACAAGCTCAGTAGAAAGCTTAAAGTTGGTTTCATAATTAATTTGAAGTTATTTATTTTTATATAACTAGGTTGGCAAACAAGCGTATTACTCACCTGAGGGTAAGCGATTACCATAGCTTATAGACACCTGCAATACTGTTGTCGACCCTACCCCCAATCCTCTCCGGGGTGGAGGCTCTCTTCACATGTGGGTTGGGATTTTTTCCAAAAGCTACCATTTTTAGTGGACATCTCCGAGAATGCCGTTTTTATGCAAGACAATGCTCACCCATGCTCCACGTGTGCACGTGGAGTGGCCAGCACGCAGCTCCGACTTAAACCCCATTGAGCATGCATGGGACGAAATGGGGTAATGTGTGCCAGCGACATTCAACGCCAATCGCGCTACGAGAAATGAAAGAAGCTCTAATAGAGGAAAGGCAGAATATTCCGCAGCATCGCTTCAAAAACTTAGAAGGAAGTATACCAAATGCATATATATATACAGCAGTTTTATGCAAAAGAGCAGTATTGTAAGCTCGTGGAGATAACACAAAGTAATCAAATGCATGAAAACGGCACATCTGTAACCAATCTACATTTACGAAAATACTGGAAAAACTGCGCGTTTTTATTTGTTTTTTAAGTACATGAAAATATTTTTTAATTTTGTCTTAATTTCATAAAAGTGGTTTAGGTACTGGGTGGGAAGGTTTATAAAATTGTCTCATACCTAAATACGATGAATAAATTTACTGAACTGATGTGTCGACTATTATATTCCCTTGCGTCAGAGTCGGATTATTTTTCCATAAAAGTTTTATCCCTATGGACAGGCGATATAAGCTTATTTGCGCCCAATTTTCTTTCGACACGTATAATATGTATTGATTCCGTCGAATTGAAAAGTTAGTTACAGTCTGATCAGCTACTAACAGAAATCTAGACTGATAGAATTTAACTGGAGAGTAATTTCGTTACACTCAGAATAGATCAGTAGAGAAATCATGAGAGATCCAATATAAATTACAGCCAAAGTTGGCAAGAATTGTAAGTGAGAGGAGTCAAAATTGTGAGAGCGCACTAAGTATATCATAGTAAATACGCAAAATAAGATTTAAAAAAATTTACTTATTTGTAGCTTATTTTTACTTTTACACATTTTTCATAACATGTGACATTTTTACCCAAAGTGAGCGCATTCGTACCGGACAGTGTTCTCGATGGCTAGGTTTTTGCAATTTTTTTACAGACGCCTAATTTGAGTGCTCCACATCCTAGACGCCTGTCGTTCTGTAAATATATTAGTATTAAAATTTGATATACTTGATCCTGGCGCTTAAAACTTTCTATGAAATATTACTGAAATTTATTTAGATTTATTCGCTTGATACTAAAAAAGTAGTATCATAGTCGTAAATCTTTTCTTATAAAAATTTTTGTACATTTTCGTACATTCATTAAATTATAACCTTATCACAGTATTCTAGAGTTCCCCTGTAAACTGATCGATTTTTGGATTAAAGTATTTGAATTGTTACCTTGTGATTTTAGCTCTATATGTCACAATCTTGATATCATAATATGATTTTTTTATGATTTTCAATTAACCCTAACCTTCAATAGACAAATTTCACATCTGTCTGACTGTTAGTTTTTAGAATAGAGCGTTTTAAGTGAAGCAACTTTTTTAGTTTGAAGAAAATGGATGAAAGTTACATGTTTAAAATATGTTTTTAACTTTATCTCGGCGGGAGACGCGCCCCATACCGTAACAAGGACTGTCGCTACCGGGTCAAAAATACCACAATGAATTTATTTTAAAGAAGGAGATTTCTAAGAGGTATTTCATAAAACAATTTCTTTTTTACTAAATTTAAAAATATTTATAATGAAATAATGTATTTATTTATCGATTTATTTTCATGGAAACAAACAGTATATATATTTTTTATTTTTATAAATAGCACATATTTAGTAAATCATAACCAGAACAGTTTCCAAAGATTGTAAATATATAAAGTATATATTAACTACTGTAATGCATTACTTTTTAATGCACATGTGTAAATAAATTTAACTTTTATACCTTACTGTGTCCTAAAAGCAATTAATCTTTTTTTTAAACCGAGTTCGAAAAAAGAAGGTATATATATATATATATATATATATATATATATATATATATTTTATGTATGTTCAGGGATAATCTATTAATCCGTCGTTTATGAACCGATTTTGATAATTCTTTTTGTGTTGGAAAGGAGATATCCCTAGTTTGGTACCATGAGAAGGAAACCAGGATCTGATGATGGAATCTCATTGCGCCTAAAAAGATCTGTCGGTGATGAATACCGTACAAACAGTGGTCAGCCATTCAAACTGGTGGACCATTACATGTTCTTTAAAAGGTACACAAAGCGGTGCGGCACGAAATTAAGCAGAAAACCAAATTTTTTATACATGTGTTAAATTTTACATGGTAATGCCTCCTACTCATACGTTCATTTGTTTCTTGATTCGCCACCGTGTATATCAATGTTAATAAATAAAAAAGAATTAATATAATAACATGATTGTCTGTTGTTTCCCATAGTAGGCAATTTAATTCCTTTGCTTAAGGTAATAGCCGGCTGATATGGATTACACCCAGACTGGAGGCGGGAATTTTAGGCACAACCCTGGAGTAAAAAACAGGGTCATAGCAAACTCGTAACACAGAAAAATCATAAACCTACGTCGTAGGTTATCAAACAAAGTCTCAGCATCAAAAACTTTTGAATTTTTCACGAAATTAATGTTTTTATTTATATTGAAAAATAAAGTATACTGGTATTTTTTTCTATCATATTTCTAACAAATCCATAAACGTGCTTGTGTACAAGTATATGAAAGTTAACTTCATTCAAAATTCTCTTCTAAGAACTATACACAATATAACACGTCAGAAATACGAAGGGAAAATTATTTTCTCGATACAAGGTAATAAATCTCTTTACCTATTACCGTGGTAACAAGTAAGCTCTTACAAAAACATTTAAAGCACCAATATGAGGTGCCTTAAAAAATAACGGATATTTTTCGTAAAATAATATTAATTTATCTGCAATAATGTTTCCTTCAATATAGTTCCTATTAGACATTATACACTTATGACAACGTTCCTTCCAATTTTTGAAAGACTTCTCAAACTTGATCGTAGCTTATAAACTTTATCTATTTCAGCGATCCGCTTTTATATGTCCATCTCCTTGTAAAACTCGAGTTTTTCTCTTTAAGGTTCTCTTTATATTTGGATATAAAAAAGTCACTTAGAGCTATTGGACATCTTAAAAACTGGTGTATCGTTACAATATTATATTTGGTTAAATATTTAGAAACTAGCAGTGAAGCAGGTGTCAGCAGGTATGAGCAGGTGTTATCGTAGTGCAAAATTGTTCTACTTCAAAAGTTGGCGATTTTTATTTCATATTATTGCAAGCAAACGGCTTTGAACTTATAAATTCTTATTGACCGTCTTGTGATAACAATATAGGAAGCATTATTCCTTTAAATTTGAAGAGCAATGTATGTATGACCTTGACTTGTTTGATCACACTTGTCGAAGCTTTTTCGAACATCGTGAGCCAGAATACTTCCTAAAACGCTCGAAACTTAGTTTCAATATCATACCCGCAAACCCATTTTCATCACCTGTTTGAATGTCTACGTGACATCGTTTAGTAACTCTTGTATATATTTGAATGCCCCGCAAATTGTATTCAAAAATCAAAATTTTTTGGTACAAACGTTCTGCCATTTGCTTTACACGCAAAATATTCAATGAAACTTCATGCCATGAGCTAATAGATATGTCTACACCACAAAACTGCTCCTATATTACATGGCGGTTCACATCAAGTAGTTATTGGTACATACTCAGTGAACATATCCAATGATATTATTACATATTAGTGTCAGTCTGTTACTTTCCTCACCTAGCCAATATCAATAATCATATCACATTAATACCGATTGCAATATATGCTGTTAGGGCTAAGGCAATTACAAGCTGCAGCCAATATGTCTAATTTATATCATTTAATATCTACAATACATTGAATTATTCAATTTATACTACAAAGAAATATAGCACAATATATTTGATGACTTGTAATTATAACGGTACCATAACGACGCAGGTCATCAAACTGTCACATTATTTTTTAACTAGCGTCACTTATTTGAGGCAATAAAATTATTTTCAAATTTTTATCCTATTCGGTGATGTTAATGCACGTATTTGTCATGTATATCGTGAGCACGATGATACAGATGCATACATATAGTCCAGCCGTCACACATTTTCAGAAAATTATAGTTGTGTTTGTGTGTGATGGTTCATCACGCCTGACTGAGGGTTATTAAAATTACATCTTAACTTTATACTTACAGTATTTTCTCAAGATCTAGTAATAATCCTCCCTTATATTTAAACTGTAACGGGCTCTATTTTACACATTGAAGGTATTCAGGTTTTTTTGGAGCATCTATTTTGTCTGTCTTTCTGTACAACTGTCTGTATATTAGCAGGGCAAAGCATGAAATCCTCTGAATAAAACTCAATACAAACTGAGGACGATTTTCTTGCATACGATTTAAGAGACTTAATGAAAGAACGCATTCGAAAACGAAATCTAGGATACGGCTAGCGATCAATAAATTTGATTACAATTGAATTGAAGTTAAATCTATAATAGTACATAGTTTATTTATATTAGACTGTAAATACTATATTTTTAAGAAACTTTCTGCTCGTGGCTTCATTGGCTTCTATTTCACGATTTGGCTGTTCGGTTTTCTTTAGTTAAAACAAAACTTATGTCTCACTCAGTGATAACATAGCATCCTCCTGAGGAAATATTTTTAAAAATAGGTTAATTAATTTTCATTTCATTTAAAATTAATATCCATAAGTGCGACAAAAATACGAATCATTTCCTACAATTACTATAGATTACTTGGTATTGTATAAGTAATCAATCTTTCGCAAAACATTTTGTATGAAGTCCAAGAAGTCCGAAATCTAAGCGTAGTCTTTAAAAGTGTACTTGCTGTACTCGATGACATCGTACATTAGTGTAAAGTTGTGTCGTTTATCAGGATAAAACTTTGCGAATCAATTGTACAGTTGAGACTTTACTTGGACAAAAGTATATAAAGAGTTCGACTTTAGGAAAGGACGAAAAAGTTTATTCTTTGGGTACTATCCACTTGTTTGACGATCAGTCTTAATATTATTGCTTTTACACATGTTTTACCAATCATTAATGAAGTAGGGTTTTAAAAAAAGAACATACCACAAATATATATCTATACAAATAAATAAAATTGAAGAGTCTATTTGTAATATTAAAATAACCACTTTTTACTAAATGCGTACGTGTGGTGGTATACACGATAGATATACCAAAATATATTTTTACAATTTTTGTCTATCTATTTTGACGGGACTTTCACTCGCAGATAGCTGATATAGTAAGGAGTAACTTAGGCTACTTTTATTTTAGAAATTTATTTATTGTATTACTTTGTGAACTGAACTTATAACTTTTTTGTTATTGTTCACGCGGACGATGTCGCGGGCACAGCTAGTAATATATAAATTTGTTAGGCATCTTTGTAAACTGGTCACATAAAAAGTTCCAAATTTATTTGTCCGTTTTTAATCTTAATGTTATTTAAAAATAGTGTCGTTAATCAAAACATTTTACAAACTATAACATTACTTTCGCAAATAAGAAGTCAGATAATTTACGAGTTTCGATAGAATTTTATCCATTTCAATAAAAATTCAACCTTAACGTAACACGCTTGAATGACACTATTATTGTGGCAAACACTTTGAAAGTTTCATATTTATTTAGGATTCGTGATGGACTATCGTCCTAAGAATACAACGGGCATTATGAAAACATAATGAATTCAGACCGACAAACAATTTAGTTAGCTATGTAAAATATTGATTGTATTACCAAACAATGTTCAGGGTAAGCACAGGTTGAGTTAGTTCATTTACTTTTCAATACATGTTTAGGTAAAGGAGAGTTGATATAGTCCACTAAATTAAGTATGTGGAACATTACGAAGCTGAGAAACGCAATAAGTTCATTATCTGATTAAGACTACTAGGCACTAGTGCGTAAGAAAACTAATGTATACGCGAATTTCGCTCATTATAACGAAACAAATTTTTCAAATTTTATCGCGGTTTGTTAAGTTTTGTGTCCACCCGTGACCATGGTCGCTGGAAAGTATCCGAAACATCGGGCATCTAAAAAACTTAATAAACCGTGATAAAATCCGAAACATTTGTTTCTTTATATAAAGAAAACTAATGAAAACTGGATTGTCTGGAAGAAATGGATAAATAGCCATAAGTCCAATAGCTTAACCTGCTCTCCGAAATACGTTGGGGAGACCCAGAAAGACGAAAATCCAAACCGGAAAGAAATATTTGTACAAATACAAATATCCATCCTGAGCGAGAAACAAACCAGCAAAACGCCGATGTTTAGGCGCGTACATGGCACATGTTCCTCTACACCAGAAAGTTTGTTCATCATTACAGCCTATACAGTCCACTGCTGGACATAGGCCTCCACAAGTTTACGCCAAAAATAACGTGAACTCATGTGTTTTGCCCATAGTCACCACGCTGGGCAGGCAGGTTGGTGACCGCAGTACTGGCTTTGTCGCACCGAAGACGCTGCTGCCCGTCTTCGGCCTGTGTATTTCAAAGCCAGCAGTTAGATGGTTATCCCGCCATCGGTCGGCTTCTTAAGTTCCAAGGTGGTTGTAGAACCTTGTTATCCCTTAGTCGCCTCTTACGACACCCACGGGAAGAGAGGGGGTGACTAAATTCTTTAGTGCCGTAGCCACACAGCACACACAGAAAGTTTGTTAATTTTAAGTAATTACTATTTTATAGAAATACCTTAAAACTTTATAGTTTAAGACGTAATGGTTTACGAGCTGAAGCCTGATTGTAAGTTTCGAAAGTTATTAACGTGACTCGTAGTGCTCATGCACGAAATGCAAAATTGTATGGAGCGTTAGCTGCAAAATTGTAAGTTTTAAAATTAGAACTTACTTTTAGTTAACCGACTGATTCCAACTGATTCGTTTGATAATTAGTCGGCTGAATAATCTGCAAAATCGATCACGATTTCTAATGACATGATTACAATCTTTTAGATTATAGTTTGGCTTCGATTATTGAAAATGAAGGACTAGTTCGTGTCTCTAGATTATTTTTTCAGATAGTAATATGAAAGTACTATATTGGTCTCACCGTTTGTACTAAAATAAATAATGTGAATAATACACAATTATATTTTTAATTTAAATGTATGGAAAACTCATGTTTTAAATTTACTTTGATGTGTTTATTCTAATTTATAGATTGTTAATTAAAATAATGTATAGTAAGAACTATTTTTTATAAAGAAATGTCCTTTACGCATGTTATTAGAAATTTAGTTCTGAAAATTATTATTTTGCAGTTCAACAAGAACTCTGAACTATAGTAGGTACTACAGTAACTTGTGTGGAGATGGAATTTCCATCCAGTAATAGCGTAAGATTGGAAATTTGAAAGAAGCTAAAACACTTATTAATTATCTTCTAATCAAGAAAAATTAAAACATTACACTTTAAAATATTTTTTTCTTTTTAATTGATTTTATTTTTCTTCTTTTTTATTTGACGTAGAGAACAGTCGTCTATTCTTATGGTAAGTAACTTAATGTTTATGGTAAACAACTTAATGATGTGTTATAGTTAACAGCTGACTGTTATGGCTATTTTTTTAATTATATAAATATTCCCCTCAGACTAAGGTGGGAATCAGAAACGATCCGCGGAGCAGAAAGCAGAGCCACTACAAACTTCGCCAACGGGTTAGTCAAAATTTGATTGAGATATTGATTAACGATTAATATTTGCAACGTTCGACTTGATGAACAATGATTACCTACCAAAACTTCTTTGTTAATAATTAATTCTTAAGTTGTACAATGGAAACAGTATCAAATTGTAAAATTTTGAACCAAATAATACGAAGTTGAAAAGCACTGAAGCCAATAAATTGTAATTTATAGAAAATCAATTTCCAATCACTAGCTCTAGGCTTTGATCTAGACTAGGTCAATTTGCTACGAATATAAATTAATTTACAAAGCCTGTCCGAACACATAACAATTAATTAATCAACTTTAGGGTAAACAGTTCAAACTGTTTACTGAAGTGTGTTACATTCGAAAGTTTAATAAATCCTCGCCAAATGTTACTTTATTTCTATATCGATACCCAAATCAAACGTTTCCATATTGTGAATGATGTGTTGCTTGTATTAAGCTTATTTGTTTCTTGAATTCTGAAACATAAAACAAAATAACTAAACTTTAATACATTTGATTGGTTAATTATCCCAGTTCGATCTCCGTTGATATCATTACCCAAAGATATTTGTCATATTCGAGGGTATTTGTTTTTTCTTCCTTATGTGGGAGTTTTTTGAAGTAACAAAGTTGAACTCTGTCGTACAAAGGAGTGTTGTATCATTATCATTACAGCCTATACAGTCCACTGCTGGACATAGGCCTCCACAAGTTTACGCCAAAAATAACGTGAACTCGTGTGTTTTGCCCATAGTCACCACGCTGGGCAGGCGGGTTGGTGACCGCAGTACTGGCTTTGTCGCACCGAAGACGCTGCTGCCCGTCTTCGGCCTGTGTATTTCAAAGCCAGCAGTTGGATGGTTATCCCGCCATCGGTCGGCTTCATAAGTTCCAAGGTGGTCGTGGAACCTTGTTATCCCTTAGTCGCCTCTTACGACACCCACGGGAAGAGAGGGGGTGGCTAAATTCTTTAGTGCCGTAGCCACACAGAGTGTAACACAGAGTGTTGTATATGAGAGATATATTATAGTATCTAAGATTATCGAAAAATAATGAATTCATTAAATTTGTCAGCTGTAAAGAACTAATGTGTATTGGAATAGATATAAAAATTTACATGCAATGATCCTACTGCTGGACATTGACATCTTCTTCAAACGTATGGCGCTCATCGTGACTTGCCAAGAATAACGATTGTCATTAAGTATTTACAACAGAAACCTAGGCTAAATTTTTGCGTTATCTACGAAAAACGTCAGAAACACAAGGAGTTTCGTCCCACAAATTTTATGGTAGAAATCTTACAACATCTGCTATATGTACACAATCCCATATGAATCCTATTGCTTGATCAAATTGTGTCAAGGAATGTATTGTTCAAGGACATTTAAAATTTTATAGTGTCGAGAAACACATTTCAAAGTTCGGACCCTACACTGGTGTAGTCCAATCAGGCTTATGTTTTAGTGCTTTATTGTTGAAACTGTTTTAGTACGATAATATTTTAATTATGAATAAAATTTATACTATGATTTATGATGACCCGGCTGAGAAGCCAAGCGCTTTTCAAAATGTTAAGACGATTAAGAATCTATACTTATAAATTGCTTAAACACATTGAAATGAAATATGAACATTGTTTCTGAATATTCGTCAGAAGATTATAACCAAATAATACTGCTTACAAGTATCATTGTGTCTATTGTGGCATGTGTCAGTGTGAATAGAATTGGCGCTTATGATGCCTGGTAGTGCAGGCATCAAATATCAATAAGGTACCGCTTAACATCGGGTGATGTACCCTTGTTTGATATGTTACTGGTACAAAAGAAATCTTTTAACTTTGAATCGTACATGTTTCAATTTTTTTTTTTTTTTGTTATATTACGTAGGCTAACAAGCTTACGGCTCACCTGATAGTAAGCGATTGCCATAGCTTATTGACGTCTGCAACACCAGACGCACTGTAAGCGCGTTGCCGACCCTACCCTCGATTCCCCCCAGGAGCTCAGGTCACCTTGCTCACTGACAGGAACACAACACTGCTTGAAAATAGAATTACTTATCTGTGATCTTCTGTAAGGTCGAGACCCCAGTCAGGCTACTCCATATTTTGAGCAGGAAATTTCCTCCTGTGACCTACCTCAGTTAAATTAATTAATTCGTTAAAGCAATGATAACATAACATTTCAAGTTTCGTATTACATAATTATGTTGTAAAAAAATTCAATAATATAATTTATTACTTACTAGTTTCAATTATTTTAATGTTTGAATTTTGTAGAGAAGTTATTTCGGAAACACGTACTGAATGTAATTAAGGCGTACAGACAGCAATAATAAATTCTAACGTTTTAATGGATACGATTCGTTAATATTTGATTCTATAATTGACATTAATGGAAGGCCTTAGTTACTTAGGCTGGCTTCTCTTACTTTATTTTTTATGATGTTTTAATAAAATTTTATAATTATTGGACTCAAAAAACAAACAAAAATAAATATCATTTTTATTATTTTTGTTTCTGAGAATATAAAAAAAACTCATAATTTTGATTCGATACACTTTCCTATGAGTAAGTATTAATATAATCATTACATAATAAAGTTATGATAGTCTTATCATTTCTACAAAGAACTCGACTGATCGCATGTTTATTTGTAAGTGATATCACATTTCGTAACAAAATTACACATGTTCGAATTTTATGTGTATTTCAAAAAAGTTATAATGATTTTATTATAAATGTCTCGCGTTTATTTGTAGATATAATAATATTTATTTGGAGTATTCACGCTAATATTATGAACAGTTTATAAGTGGGTAAAATTAATAAAATACGCTTAATTAACCTGTAATAAAATAATACTCGTACAGGATTTTCTGTGCTATGCTATTGCTACAACGGATTTTTATACATAGCTAAAAAATATATACATATATTTCACATAATAAATTTTAGTATTTACCGCTATATGGTGAAGTGTGTAATTTTTATTAATATAAAAATCGTTTAAGTGAAGTGCAAAAATTATTTTTTCTGAGTAATGAAAAAATATGGTACTATTTTCCGAAAGCTTGCCATATTTGTTTAGAATAAAGTTACAAATAAATGCACCTACATTTTCAATTCATATTTTCCTATTTCTAAAGGTTGTCTGGAAGAGATCGCTACTAAGCGATAAGACCGTCTTTTTACATTACTATCTCTATGTGTAAATAACTGTTTTATGTAAAAAAAAACTGAGTGGTATGCAATAAAGTACATTCTATCAATTCTATCGATATAAATGTATACTAATTCTTAAGTGTACGTAGTTCGAAGAATCAATATTGTACCATAGTAATGATTTTTGTATTATTATTTTGCAGTGTGTAGGTGTACAATAAATTTTATTCGTATTCGAGTAGATTAAATATTCTTGACATCTTCGATGTCTGACAGGTTCGACGTGCTACAAGGTAATTAAAAACTAATATTACAATGTATTACAAGCACGTTGCTTATACTAAAGAATAAATTAAAATTTTAAATTAAAATATATTACCATTTCTTCTACCAAATGAACATTTGCAAGCAGTGTTTCCAATATTTTTTCATACATCAACATTAAAACCAAGAATAAAATAACTGTAAACCATTTTCCAACATTAAAACAATCTCATATTGTTCAGTCTACCACATTAACAAATCACTATTTCTGTTCATGAATAAGTAGGCTAGACTTGGGTTAAGGCTACCTGCATAACCAGTATAGCCCACAAATTAGGTACTAACGTCTTGAGAATGTCCCCAGGTAAATGTTATACAAACTTGTAATCTGCATAGCTCGGTATGGCTAGTAGTGAATAACTACTGAAATATGTCATATGTGGGGGAATACGAGATAAAATTATAGGCGAAAACGCTGCGTATCATAACTTTTGGACCTTTGTTTATGCCATATAGACATGTCGTGGGATGTGTATAGAGATTTTCGAACTTCTGATAAAAAAAGCCCTGAAAGTATAGTAAATATTTTTTGGTTCGGAATAGCAATTTCGGTTAATACTTTAATTTATTTTTTCTTAAATTTATAACAAGTTTATCGGTAATATCTATGATAGTGAACTTTTTATTCATTAAAAAAGTCGTTACAATTCTGCATCAGAGCTCGTATAACCAACCACAGTACAACAGAAGCATAACACTTGCCACTAAGAGGAGCGGAAGACTTTACTCGTAATATTTAAAAGCTTATTTAAGTTTAGTACAATTCTACATGCATAGTATATCAGTAAAAAAAAGTGTGGCTAGCCAACTTCACGTTGCTAATATCTTCTTAACTACAGGGTGTCGGTTTTTTGCGACGGTGTGCGCGCGCATCGTAAAATTTTCTTTAATCATTTTCCCTTAACGTGCCAAAAGAAGTATAACTTTAAAAATATTTATAAAATTTTAAAACAAACCGATTTACTAACTAAAACTAACTAAACAAAAAAATTAAGAATACCAGAGAAAAAAGACTACACTTAAATAACCTAGTTTTTATTCCAAACTAGCTGTGCCCGCGAAAAGTTATTGTTCAATTCGCAGAGTTATAAAATAAATAAATTTTTAAAATAAAAGTAGCCTCAGTTATTCCTTACTATATCAGCTATCGGCCAGTGAAAGTACCGTCAAAATCGGTCCAGCCATTTCAGAGATTAGCCGGAACAAACAGACAGACAGACAAAATTTATAAAAAAATATTATTTTGGTACATGTATCGTGTATACATTCATATGAATTTAGTAAAAAACGGTTATTTTAATATTACAAACAGACACTCCAATGTTATTTATTTGTATATATGAAATTCATTCAAAAAGCCGAACACAAATCCGAAATCACATTAATCTGTGAATATTTTATGAGAACAGAAACGTTTCGTGTTTTTACGACTTCTAGGTCCGTGTGTACCCAATGACACATGCCAGAGACTGAATATTTGAGCGCGGGCGTATCTCACGCAAATTGTGTTACGTGGTGAACGCGACAGTGGCTCCCTCTAGCTGATGACTTATTAATTACATACATGGCTTTATCCCAATTACATAGGTCCGAGATATAAATCATTATAACGAGAATCTAGACATTGATATAGCTTCAAGGTGATTTCTTTGTTGACTTATGGTAGCTTAAATGTTAATCATAAAATTAAGCATTGTTGAAAAATTGCATACGTTTATTAATTGAATTGAATTATTATCTCTGAGTTGTCATTACATTATTTATGTAAAGAAGGAGCTAATTAAAAATTACAATATCTGTCACAAGCCAACGCTTGGGATGATCGTGCTTCTCTATCGCTTGTTCTGCGCTCTCGCTTGCACGTTCAGGCTCAGATGGAACGTGACACTTTTTCGTGCGTGTAGCCGGTGTTCATCGATTTATAAGACGTTATCACGTCAAAATTTTGCTTACTCTATAGACATCAATAGTTATCAGTGGGTAGGGGGCCATGAAGAGGGATCTAGTCATTAAATTGAGATTATAAGTATCCCTATAGCCTTAGTAGTACAGAGTTAAAGAAGTAAGAGAATAATATCACTAAGCATATTTGCTTCCATTGATATAATTATTATATTATGTATTATATTTTTCTGTCGAACAGTTATCAATTTTATAACACTAACTGTAATTTAGATTGATTACATTAGATCCTAAAATTGGGTATAATTATGAATTGTTCCATCCACCGCGGTTGCTTCGAACCGAATATAAAATCATCATATCACAAAATTTCGATATAACGGGTACATCTTTCTATAGCTTAATTGGCTATGACACAGTCAGTCGGAGACGCAGGTTCGATCCCGACAGGAACGGTCGATTTTTGATATGATATTAAAAATTGTTTAGAAATCCCTAATGTGTGGATACCACAAAAATAAATCGTACGATTTTTTTAATAACAGTTATACAGTTATAGTTATTTTGCTATATTATATCATTGTAAATAAAATAAAGGTTATGTTTAAGTTGATGTGGTAAAGTAGTTTTTTTTAATATTTTTATCGATAAAAAATATATAATAAAAACCTCGAATAGAACTTGGAATCAATATCTTATAATAAGGAACTTCGTTCCTATCAGATGTCCCACGACACCATACGATCTTTTTTTATAATATATCAAGTTAGTTTTTTTGCTGAAGACATATGTGCCTGTAATTTTTTTATCAAATTTTGTTTACAAATGTGAATTTTAGTGAAAAGAACCACCAAGAATATGAACAGTTGAAATATTTGCTTTAAATACCACAGACTGTAATGTAGTTGAACATTTGCACGTCTTAATAGTAATTTTTGTTATACTTTCACACTAAGCCTTATAAGTAGAACCTTAAATTCGATTTACTTAAGTTTCATATGTAGTTTTCTAAACTTTTAAAACTGGCGTATACCCCTTTGAAACGTTCCACGTAAAATAAATGGGAAGACGTAAACAGCTTACGATGCATTAGTGTACAAAGCAAACGTAACGTTGTAAGGGCGACCGAATTCAATGGGCTAAATTGCGGTGCGACCAGCTCTGCAAATGGCTAACCTTATGTGTGGTGTAAGTTATAGACTGAGAAATGAAATCCAACATGTTAGTGATTGTCAAACAAAAGTGGAGAATACAAGTTTGTATCTCACTGTCAAGTAGTGTGATTGATGAAGTTGTATATTTAGTAAGATCCATAATAGATAGAATACAGAATTCCCACGAGCGATTGTGGTTACTGTTTAAAATGCAAAAAAAAAGTGTGTGTGTGTGTGTACTATGTTCGCAAGTAAAAAGTTATACTTTATTGGCTAGCTAACTTCACGTTACAAATTTCTTCTTCGTTGACTTACTAACTTCAGGGTCTAGGTTTTTTGTCAGGGTGTCGGCGCGAACTGAAAAAAATTACCCTTACCATTTTTCCCTAACGCACCAAAAGAAATATAACTTCAAAAACCTGTTACTATTGAAAACATTGTTTTGGTTACAATGCATTATATTCAGTCAAGTACAATTTATATATATTTTTAGTTTAAATCCAAAATACTGCAAAATAATATTGAGTAGGTTCTTGAAGAAAGTAGTTATGTATGTAGTATGATCATACGCGTCAGGTTTTTAATGTTATATTAATAATATCAATTGATGTCACCCCTGTTTTGAACCACGCAACTCACAGGAAGACTGTAAGCTGTCGGGCGCCACAGGAAATTGCGCGGGTTGCGGGGCAAGTCAACGCTCACCGTGTTTATAGTAACAACACTAACTTACTTCGATGTTAGTGCACGCTAGATTGCGCCTTGTCATCTTATACCGTAAGTTATTGTGATGCATGTAGTCTAAGTTCATTTTGTGGTGCAACATACCTTCGCATTTAGGTCGGCTTATTTCTCATTAGTAGGTTATTGGTAGGTTATGCGGGTGAATTTGACATAACTTATTGGTTTTTTTGATGTTAGTATGCTAGGTTGTGCATTGTTATATTGTACTGGAAGTTATTAAGATATACATTATATGTACTTCTTGTATCTACCTTTACTCATCCCTTCACAGTTAGGTCAGCCTTTTTTCTCACTGTTGGTGTTGTATGTACATAGAGGAATATTAAGGTCATTTTTATATACACTCAATATGAACGTTTCATCAACATCAACGTTTATTCTTTTTTCGACTTTAGTGACTGGCGACATAATTGAAGGTCAAAGCTATATTTCAGAGTCCAGAATAATATACGTAGTGAAATAAATATATTATCTAGTAACAATGAAATTTGTTCATTCTAAATTTACTAGTGGTATAATACATTTCCAGTAAAACTTAAAATATATATTTTCATATAACTATCGTGCCTTGGTGGTGCCCCCTTGGGGAAAAAATTAACTTAGGTATAGCTTTTCTTTTATTGAGCATAATGTAAAGGTTTCCAGACGTGCCCACTCGAAAATGTCATTACTATGTCACTACTCTGTCACTACTAATGTCAATACTCTTATCTTGTAGTTCTGCTTCGAAGTTTTGTTGATCTAGTGTTTCTACGTTACTGTATTTTGTCAATTATATTCTTTTTTTTTAGTTCTATGTTCACTTGTCAAACACTATAAGTTTTATGAAAGTATTCGATTACAATAAAACAACTTTTTCGGATTTTATCACGGTCTATTAAGTTTTTTAGATGCCCGAAGTTTCGGATACTTCACTACAACTCTAGAAGAGGAGTTTACATATAAATCCGAAAAAGTTGTTTCATTGTAATGAGTGAAATTCGCGTAAATATCAGAAAAACAAAAGAGATCGATGTTAATAAAAATGATAAAGATGTGTGGTATTAGTGTCGCTGTTTTTCATAAAAGATGTGATTCGAATGTGCTTTTGAAGCCTATTTGAATAAAGTAATTTTTATTTTGGTATTGATTTACAAAATTAATGTATCATAGTAGTGTTTAGTTTCTTATAAGTCCATGATATTAGTAGAAAACTGTTTTTGTAACCATAACACCGTGGTATACGTATGGAACAATGTGCCGAGCACAGTGTACTCAGAGCACGTAACGCAATTCGCGTTACGAAGTTATCTCTTCGTTCAGTCGCAGTAGTCGATGTTTAAAGTGGATCTACACCTTCTGAGTTTACAAGATTTGTAGGATCCTATATAGAATTCGCTAACTCCACGCTTCCCAACTAGATTACACTTTTTTTTTTGTTAAATCTCATTAGGACGAATTTTACTGATTACTGGTAAACTCTGGTTGAGTTAGATAATTATCTCATATATATCTATATCCAAAAGACAATGTACATTTTTTTTTTTGCTTCATTAGCAAACTTACATTATCTTACTTATAGCCAACACAATCCAAGCAATCCTAAGCAAATCAATCTGGCATCTTAAAACACAATTTCAACCTTTAGGCCAATATAAATAAACTTTATAACACTACCTTAAGCTTGAAAGACTTAATAAAGCCCAATACAAGCTAAACTAAACTGCCTATTGTCGAGCCTAGATTACCTAGACTACCTAGACTAGCTTTGTACCTACTTAAAGTTGTTCTTAAGGAAATTTAATTCTGAGCTTCCAGTCGCTCCTCATTTCCTTCAACTTGGAATAGTTTCAAAGTTGCATTAGGTTAAAACTTCCATTCTGTTTTTGTCTAGTTTTACGACAAACTTTTAATTTTTTTAATAACGTACATGTTGGGCGAGATTATCTCACTTTTATATATTACCAAGGTGAAAAACGAAGTAATCTGAAAGAGTGTTAGAGATTTACGAACACCGGTTCGTTCGTCGTGCTTAGTGATTTAAATATACTTTTAGGTGTTCTTATGTCGTGTGCTATTCAAAAGAAAATATCACCAGATCTTTCGTGCACGCCACTCAGTGTTCAACAGAAATCCTTGCTTGGCTTTCCATAGTTATAAACACCTGTAAAATTTCATCATTACAGCCTATACAGTCCACTGCTGGACATAGGCCTCCACAAGTTTACGCCAAAAATAACGTGAACTCATGTGTTTTGCCCATAGTCACCACGCTGGGCAGGCGGGTTGGTGACCGCAGTACTGGCTTTTTTCGCACCGAAGACGCTGCTGCCCGTCTTCGGCCTGTGTATTTCAAAGCCAGCAGTTGGATGGTTATCCCGCCATCGGTCGGCTTCTTAAGTTCCAAGGTGGTTGTGGAACCTTGTTATCCCTTAGTCGCCTCTTACGACACCCACGGGAAGAGAGGGGGTGGCTAAATTCTTTAGTGCCGTAGCCACACAGCACCTGTAAAATTTAACGTTGCTAAATTTAAAATAGAAGTACTTACGAAACTTCCCAGGGTCACAACACTTTTAAGGAGATCGACAAACCTAATAGCCTAAAAATAAATCCCGGTTCTCTTAGTCAAGAAGTGATCCAATTAATATTTAACTACTTACACAAATTAATTGTCCCTGAGTTTTAGATGTTTAGTGTGATCAGTTTGATTAACAATTGTTATCCTTAATACAACGTACTAACTCAGTATTAAGTCTTAAATACCAAACGTAACGTTATACCATTTCACTTACTGACTCAATCCTGAGCTGGTGCAAATGTATGCTAATCCTGGATCTCGGTTTGAATCCGCTTGAGATGAGTGGATCAGAGGTTGTTGATATATGGGCGGCAGACGTACAATACTGTACACGTTATACATTGTCTAAATTAAAATTTAGTTCTGTTATATATCGTAATGTATATCAGAGTTTGACGAAACTTTACTATTAGTCAACGACACTCTTTGACTTAGCACAGGTACACTAACGAGAATGAGACGTCAGTCAGTCAGTTCAGCCTATTGCAGTCCACTGCTGGACATAGGCCTCACCAAGTTCGAAGTACGTTTTACGTTCGAAGAATGAGAAGTACGTTTAGCAAAACAACATAAAGTATATTTGTGTTTGTGGCCAGTATCTTTCTGTCAGACATCTTAGATTCGTTCACATGCAACAACGAAACGTCAAACCAGGCATTATTTTACCTAATTTTTTATCTACAAAATTCTCCTATCACAATTTTAGTTACAATACTCCTCCAAAACGGCTGGACCAATTTTTATGAAGTTTTGTGTGTATATCAGGTAGGTCTGAGAATCGGCCAACATCTATTTTTCATACCCCAAAATTACAAGAGGGGATTAAGGGGGTTAATTAATATATATGGCAAAACAAAGTTTTTTGAGTCAGCTTATTTTTTTTATATAAATATACCATCCATGTGATACTTTTATTATGTATCTTATACTATTAAACGAGCAATTCTTGTATATATATATATATATATAGAATCTGGATCTCGGAAACGGCTCCAACGATTTTCTTAAAACTTAGTATATAGGAGGTTTCGGGGGAGATAAATCTATCTAGCTAGGATTAATTTTCAGAAAATATCGTTTTATCCCTGTTTTTATGAAGTGAAAAAAATATCGTTAGAATCCGAAGGTAAATTTCGCAATTGACAACTTAGTTGCAATAGCTCGGTAGGAAATCGGTCGGTCGGGATCAACCGAGAAGATCATGGTTCAAATCCCCATGTCCCTGATCAATTATTTTTTCTTTTTCTTTTTCTAATTACACTCGTTATTTTTTATTTAAATAGGCTATTCTTATTTTTATTATTATTTCGGTGAAATCGAAAAATATATTTTATCATTATTATTTTTTAATTATTTTTTATTTTTGATTTTTCATATTTATTTATATTTTTTATTACTGTCGGTAAAAAAAATATTATTCATATTTTATAAATAACGTAATTCGTATTTAGATATGATTTTCAGAAAAAAACACGATTTGTTGGAGCGCCTGTCAGTTTTGAGAAACAATTACTCTCAATCTTGTAATTGTGTGTGACTCGCGTTGGCGCAACGTTACGCCATAGATTGTACCTGTTGCGCTGGCGGTTGAGGGTTCGATCCCCGTACGTGACAAACATTTGTATTGGGCATACAGGTGTCTGCTTGGGGTCTCCCAACCGTGCCTCGGAGAGCACGTTAAGCCGTCGGCCCCGGTTGTTATCATGTACACCTGATAGCGATCGTTACTCGCTTAGTAGGGAATATATCCGCCAACCCACATTGAAGTAGCGTGGTGGATTAAGCTCTGATCCTTCTCCTACATGGGGAAAGAGGCCTATGCCCAGTAGTGGGATATTACAGCTGAATTGTGTCTTTTGTATCAATTTTTAATTTATCGTTATTTTTTATTTTTATATTGCGTTAATTAATTATTAATAATTGTGTTTGCAGGCAAACGAAAAAAAAAACGACTTCAATTATATCGACAAGTAATACAACGTAGGTATACGAAAAAATAGTCAAGAAATACGCATTATCAAAGATTACTCCAAAAGTTGTAATCAGATCTCGATGAAATATGACCACATGATATTTACATCGGCTTTCGATTAAGTTAAAAATCATCAAAATCAGTACACATAGTAGTATGTTAAGTATTATGTAGTTAATGTAAAGTTATGCGGATTTTCGAGAGTTTCCCTCGATTTGTCTAGGATCCCATCATCAGATCCTGGTTTCCTTATCATGCTATCACACCAGATATATCTCCTTTCCACCAAAAAAAAAAAATTATCAAAATCTTTTCATAAACGACGAAGTTAGCCCCGAACATACATTAAAATATATATATACTAGCGACCCGCTCCGGCTTCGCACGGGTATAAAATATAATTATAGCCTATGTCATTCACTGAAAAATGATTAAAATCAATCCAGTAGTTTTGATTTATTCATTACTGCCCGTGGCCCGCACGCGTTAACTTTAGAGTAAAAGTCGGCCGGAACTGCAGTAAACGCTACGTATCGCAATTTTTCAATCTATAATATCTTCAAAAATATTCATTTAAATCATATGCTGTAAAGGGCCATATATTAAATCAACAATGTATTGAAGGTATTTAATTGGTTAAAATCGCTTTGAAAATTAGCCATTATTTGTCGTAAAAAGTAAATGACAAAAAAATGTTATTGTGGGATATCCATAAGAGACATATACCATAGCGGAGTTTTCTGTAGAACATTTCAATGTGTATAATACTTAGTACATTATTTTGATAAATCTCGTAGGGTTCAGGCTGCGTTTGCAATGTAAGCGGAAAAATGTAATTATCTACGACATCACATTAGAAACCTCAAAAATAACAGTATTTCTCCACTATTTAATGCATGTTATTATACATATAAACCTTCCTCTTCAATCACTCTATCTATTAAAAAAACCGCATCAAAATCCGTTGCGTAGTTTTAAAGATTTAAGCATACATAGGGACATAGGGACAGAGAAAGCGACTTTGTTTTATACTATGTAGTGATATATATATATATATATATATATATATATATATGACTAAGGAATGATATATATATATATCGCACCTTCGGTGCAACAAAGTCAAAACAGCTCATTTCTTAATTTTACAGGAGAGGACTTTTAATTTTTTTTTTTTCGCTTTTTACTTCCTCATTTCTGGATTACTATATATAGTAGGTTTGAAATCTTTATAAAATTAATAGTTTACTTTCTTTGCTGTAGTTTAATAATCTTATATAAAATTATAAAGTCCTAATAAAAGACATAACAAAAAAAGTGTCCTGAATTGTGACTTTGTTGCACCGAAGGTGGGATATATATATATTGAGTTTCCTTCAGCCGAATTGAGTAACCTCCTCCTTTTTTGAAGTCGGTTAAAAAAGACTTCATCCAAACCGGCAGCGAATCATTTTAACTCTCTCTTCTACTACTAATCCTTCACGATTTACTAAAAACACCGAGCTGGGCTCGGTCACCCAGGTACTGTATATAAACCATTATTATTATTGGTTGTAATATCACTTCTATACTCGTATAATATGTAAACTCGTTAGAATATTTTTGTAAAAAGTTAACGCTCGTGTTAATTTGTTAGAAGTAATACGAAACAAAATTTTTTTTTATTCACTTTAGAATGTTTTTTAATATCGACTTTTGTTTAATAAAATTATTTATAATAATATTTTTGTTTACATTTCGATTAATACTTCCTTATTTTTCGTGGAACGATAAAGCATCATTTCCGATCGTTTGATTTATTTTTCTCATAAAGAAAACCCTCCTGAGAATCCTTGACCTGTTTGGTAATTTAAGCGACGTATACAACAACAACGACTTAATAGGTAGAATAAAATTGTGTAGAATATAAGTGTGAATAAGAATATTTGCTGAGATAATTTAGAATAAAATAATAAAAATATAAAAATGTGCTGTGTGGCTACGGCACTAAAGAATTTAGCCACCCCCTCTCTTCCCGTGGGTATCGTAAGAGGCGACTAAGGGATAACAAGGTTCCACAACCATCTTGGAACTTAAGAAGCCGACCGATGGCGGGATAACCATCCAACTGCTGGCTTTGAAATACACAGGCCGAAGACGGGCAGCAGCGTCTTTGGTGCGACAAAGCCAGTACTGCGGTCACCAACCCGCCTGCCCAGCGTGGTGACTATGGGCAAAACACATGAGTTCACGTTATTTTTGACGTAAACTTGTGGAGGCCTATGTCCAGCAGTGGACTGTATAGGCTGTAATAATGATGAATAAAAATATATATTACTACTGTTATAACACTTATTTCATTATCAGCAAACATGAACAGAAATATTTCTTTATAAACATTTATATTTGTGAAGTAGATTTTGGGTCTACGTCAGCGTCACGCCTGTACACAAAGTCCAAATTTAATGTGTGTCCGCACACTCGTGTGGGTAACGTGTATGCATGAGGGTATATGTGTGTGCATGTGTGTACGTGTGTATGTGTATGGGTGTTTGTGTGGGTGTTAATGTGGGTGGATGTGTTTATGTGTGCAACTACGTGTGTGAACGTGCTCGCATATAAGCGTACAGCGTGTCTGGTTTTCCTGTTTTTGATATAAATTTTGATTACAGTTTCAAGTCCTATTTATAGCCACCCGACGAGACATCCCTAGTCAAGATAGGCTAAATTTTTCTTTCAATCGCAGCTCTGACAATAAATCTCATAACTTATTTATTCTCCCAGTCCGTACGGGGCTTGTCAAAATTAAGGGCATAAATCTTTCCCGTGCTCATTTTCCTCGCGTCTCAAATCAGGTCGGTATTTGAAGATTCTCGTTTCTTTTCCTCGGAGAAATATAGCATTTGTTTATTTCGAATAGGTTTGAATCTTGTCTATAAAAAATATGACCAAAATTTATAGAGAAATCTGTCTTATTTAAATATAATGTACACAGTACACAGTATAGTATTGACGTTATACTTATATATTCGAGGTAGCATGATGATAAGGAAAATCGAGCGACTGAACTCAAAACTATCTGACTGACTAATAATGAAACTAAGTATCGGTATACCAGTTACTTGATATAGAACGTTTAAAATCAAAATTTGTTCTGTGTAAATCTATAATATAAAAATGAGTCGCTTAATGTGTTGCTAAGCGCAAAACTCGAGAACGGTTGGACCGATTTCGCTAATTCTTTTTTTAAAATATTCCTTGAAGTACGAGGATGGTTCTTACGGAGAGAAAAATTCTAAAAAAAAAATTTTAATTTCCTGAAAAAGTCTAAAAACAACACTTTTCTATACTCCCATACAAAAGATTTGTGATAATACTTAAAAGTCAATTTGAACTTTAATACCATACGATAAAGTTTGTGTTAGGCGATACGAAGTTCGCCGGGTCAGCTAGTTATAATATATATATAGGTATTTAATTTTTTAAATCTTGTTAAATCCGTTACAATTTCAATTTGACTGACCAGTTTTCTGCTCCGGATTTTGGATTCGGTTCCTGCTCCGCATCTGGGTGTAAGGACATGTATACATGGTTCAATAAAGCAGTGGAATATCCTGCAACCAGAAGTCGAAAAAGTAAATATATTTATTGATATTAGATTGAGGAAGGACACAGCAGGAAATATTCAGCTCAAAATTTGGAGTCCGACTGGCGAAGTACCTTGACCTTACAGAAGATCACAGCCAAATGATAATGTTCTCCAGTAGTGTTGTTTTAAGTGATCAGATCTCCTGGGGAGGGTCGAGGAAAGGGTCAGCAACACGCTCGCGAATTGTGTTTCAGACTCCATAGGCTGGAGAGGGTTGAGGGAAGGGTCAGCAACACGCTTGCGAATGATGTTGCAGATATCCATAAACAACAGTAACCGCCTGCATCAGGTTGCCCGTATACTTGTACGCCATGCTAGTAGTATTAAAAATTATTAATTCAAAATCGAATCTATTTAGGCCTACATACCACAGCAACTTTGATAGTTGTAAGAGTCCATAGTTATGTGTGTATTTCCATTAGCCGAAAAATTCCTGTTAAAAATGAGCAAGTTCGATAATTTATAATATATATATATATAATTCCTTAGTATCATCCAGCACAAGTCCATCTAAAACTAAAAAATAAGCTGCAATAAAGTTTATCACTCTTATTAAATTCTGTAAGCTTAAGCATGTAGAGTAATAAGTGATAGTGAAATAAAAGAACACTCGAAGTGGATCGAATTACAGACCGTCTGGTTGTAAATATTTTTTGTTGTTGTTGTCAAACTAATCTTAGATTTTCAGAGAAAATTTACATTATGTTGAACATAAAAACTTACTCTGAATTAAGGTGATTGAATTATTCTTAGAAATAGAAAATATGGAATAACTTTGTAATAAAGAAACTATTTTCATAATTTTGTACATAAAGTCTGGCGTACTAGATAATATTATTGAACTTTAAAAATATTCATATTTAAGACAACAATATCAAACATTCATCACCTAATAACGATCAAACACAAACAGCCGCTGATGTATTAAAAATATTGGCACAAGCGCACAACGGACGCGTAAATTCGAAGACATCACAAAAGATATCATTATTTTTGATCATTCCTTTTTATACAGAACCAGCGATACAATATCGGGACGAGGGGTCGTTGGTTTTATGCCAGATTATCTTGAACACGCTTCACAGATTTTAATCACGGAATGGTGTTGCCAAGACGTCGCCAGCCAAGCTCTTGCTTGCTTTATGCATAGTACCGGTTCTTTAAACTAAGATAAATAGATAAACTGACATCTCTTGGGAAATATTTTTCAACTGTTTCTCTTAGTGATATATTTGTGTTTATGTATTTTGTGCGAGTGATGTTGGATTTTTTTTTTAATTCTTTTTTGGGACCTAAGATAGATAGCGAAAATGTTGTTGGCATTTCTTTTAAGAGTCGATTTTAAAAATTGTTGGTTATTATAAGATTTTTCGTAGTAATATGGTTTTAGTACTTTTAAGTTCTTGTACTCATTGTTAAAATAGTAACTTTATAATATCTGTCTATAGCTGTGAAAAATAAACAAGTTTAAATCGTTTTTAATCAAATGACAAACTAATTTATACAGATCAGAAGAAAATAATTTTAAATTAACGGTACAAGCTAAGTCAAAATTTAAAATGTTACGATTAAAAAGGCATACGTCAAACGTGGATTTTGGCACAAAACATCAAAGCGTATGACTTACAATATGTGAAAATTTGAAAAAAAAATACAGGAAAAAAAACTTTATACTTTTCTAGTCCCATTACGGCCCATTAATTAACTAAAATAAATACGCGAACAAACAAGTCCTGACAAGTGTTGAAAATCTACATCCAGCTCATCTGCTGAAAAAATCATGCACGCCAAGCGATCTGCGCATACTTTACCCTCTGCTTAGCAAACCATCATAAATATCCTATCAAATTTCTGCTACAAATGTTGTGGAAACAGTAACAGAAACAGGTGTGAAAAATCGTTTAGATCTTCTACTGAAGAGCTTCGAACGTAGTAATTCGTTGTATTAAAAATTAGAAAGCCATGTTGTATATAGTTCTTGGTTCTTGAATTACCTGTAAAACATAGCTATTATTTAGCAGGAATATTTCTTAGCGAAACCGTTCCCCTGTAATGGATACTTTCTACGATAGCAAAAAAAAAAAAACGATGGCTTTGCGACGGGTTACGGGTTCGATCCCCGCACAAACAAACGTTTGTTTGCTGTGGTCTGGGTGTTTGTGCTGTGCTTGTACCCACAAGCCTCCTCACCGTGCCTCGGAGAGCACGTTAACGTTATAGGTTCGTCAATTAGGTTGTCATGAAGATCATCACATCTGATAGCGATCGTTACTCATAGTAGGGAATATATCCACCAACCTACATTGGAGCAGTTTGGTAGATTAAGCTCTGATCCTTCTCCTACATGGGGAAAGGTGCATATGCCCAGCAGTGGGATATTACAGGCTGAAGCGTATGCCCCACTTAAATGTTAATCAGTAAAGTATTGAGTAGACGTAAGACCACCTGGCTTAATCCGAGGAAAACGTCACGAGGTGCAATGCTATATGAGCTATCCACAAAAAAGTAAAAAAAAGCCAGCACAATACTGTATAGACAATTTAGGAATACTGGTATTGAATAATTATTGGAATTTTTAAAATTGAATATAAAACGAATAATAGAAATTTCAAACATCTTGTTAAGTGAAGTTTTCGAAACTCCACCATCTTTGAGAGAACCAAGGAGTCGGTATCAAATTAATTCCCTCTTGTTACAAGATCAAAAAGCGTTCCAAGTATCGAGCTATGAAGCTAAGATACAACGAGTGACAAATATTTATGATTTAAAATAATATTTGTGCGTGATTTTTGGTTCATTTCAACGCTGGAATTTAAAAAAATGTTAATAATATGAATTTCTAAGAAAAGAGCTATGAATAGCGTTTACACCTAAGTAAACTAAAAAGAATGCCGGAGTTTTCTGTCTCCCCGAATGAAAACACATTAACCACACTCAATCCCTAGCTTTTTTGTAGTAATATCACTTGAATATTTTTCAAATTTAAAGAAAGACAAAAGGAATATTAAATAAATATCTTGTTTTTTTTTTCTTTTATTGCATAAGTAACAATATAAGCTTAGAAAGAACATGACAGAGTGTACGATTTATTTTACAACTATATAAAAATTTCAAATAATACGATATTATTCATAGATATTGTAAATAACGGATATCATATTTGATTTAATATTAATTAGAAGCGAACAAATTTGTGGTTTACCGACGCTAAGACGAAATATGTCTCATAATTGACGACAATAATACAATAAGTACTAACTACTATGAGCAAAATATTACAATAATAATTTGTGTATTTAAATAAATAATACTTACGAACTTGTGGAGACCTATGTCCAGCAATGGACTGCGATAGGCTGAACTGACTGACTGATACCTACTTATAATGTCAACGACTCTGATGTCTGGTAAAACTCATCTCACTGTTCTTTGTAATTTATATTTTTATTATGTCTTCTTCTTTGCCTGGTTCTTTCCCATTTCATTTGGGGTCGGCCCTCCGTATCATGTGCCTCCAGACAACACGGTCCTGGGTCTTCTCTTTGGTGACTTGGGCTTCTTTGAGGTTCTATATTTTTATTATGTATCTTAAAAAAATAATTAAAAAATGATGTCATAATATTTATATAAATCTGCTAAATTGAGAAATTTAACGCAGAAAAATAGTATTTTTCAATATATAATTTCTATCTTAGGGTAAACTACAGTTTTTTAATGTGACATTTATGTATCTGGCGAGTAGTTTCATTGCTAAATAGCAAGTGCCGTAAAATTTACTCCGAAAAAGGTTAGTTTTTCTTACCGCCGAGTACGACATTAAGCATACAATAATCTTCTTCTTCTTGTGATTTTCCAGGAGAACTGGAGGTTGATCGTCAGCTCAGCGAATTTTTCGCGCCAAGCGCTCTTCCACGCTGGCGATCTTCATCCATTTATGCATGTTGCGCAACCAGGACTTTTTTTTTCTTCCAACGCGTCGTTTGCCCTCTATTTTGCCCATCAATATAGTTTGGAGCAGTTGATATCGCTCGTGTCTCAAGACGTGGCCCAAATACTCACCTTTTCTCTTCTTGACGGTTTGCAGTAACTTTCGGCTACTGGCGATGCGATGGAATGACTCTCACGTTCGAAACTTTCTGTGTCCAGCCAATACGGAGCCTTTGCGGTAACATCACATCTCAAAAGCTTCTAGACGCTTCTGGGTGTCAGCTTGCAAGGTCCATGCCTCACTACCATATAACACTACTGGCCAGACATAGCAGTGGAGTATTCTTAGTCTGAGCTTTATGGATAGTTTACGGCTGCACAAAACCTTCTCCAACCTTTTAAGGCTTGCTCGGACAATCTCAATCCAGGTCCGAATTTCTTGCCCACAGTCCCATTCTTCATTTACCCAAGCACCAAGGTATTTGTACATACGTACTCGCACTAGGTATTTACCTTCCACCTGAATTTTCGGGTTTAAATCCTTATCCCCCGACACCACCAGAAAACTTGGTCTTGCATTCATGCTTACAATAATCAAAAACTTAAAATCTGAGCAAAGTTTGGATTCTGTGACCGAATCTATTTATATATTAATAAAATTTTCATTTTATACCAGAACTTTATTAACAACCCAATTCGTGAAACAAAAAAAAATTAAGTGCATTTATCTTAAACAGCAAAGAGCGAAATTCGTTCAGGGCGACTAGATATAAATCAACAGCGGCTAAAAGAATAGCAACTTAATGTTGAGCAATTTACCCTCAGTGGGGGAGGTGGGGAGGGGACAATAAATTAATGTGATAACCGCAGTCGCAGAACAAACGGTGTTATCAGATAATTGTTTCCCGGATTCGAATGCGCTACTTATTACAATATTTCATTTTGAAGATGAATTTTTGTCACTTTTCAGATATTTTGTAGTAAGATTTTCGTTGGATATTTTTACTTTCATTTTTATACTTAAGCTACGTACAACTTTATATCTTAGTAAAATAAAAGGCTTTCATATAAGCCATGCTTATCTTTGCTTATTCGATTAAGATTATTTAAATTTAGAATTTACTTTTTCAATAAGGTTCTATCTATTATGCGTTTTATATAACACTAAAACTTATTGCCTAAACTACTGCTGATCTATTTGACTGACTTTTTAACCGACTTCAAAAAAGGAGGAGGTTACTCAATTCGACCGTATATATATATATATATATATATAAATATATAGAACATACATTAAAATATATATATATATTTTAATGTATGTTCGGGGATAACTTCGTTGTTTATGAACCGATTTCGATAATTCTACTTTTTTTGAAAATAAAATATCCCCGGTGTGATACCACGATAAGGAAACCAGGATCTGATGAAGGGGTCCCAGAGAAATCGAGGGAAACTCTCGGAAATCTGCATAACTTTTTACTGGGTATACCGATTTTAATGATTTTTAATTTAATCGAAAGCCGGTATTTATCATGTGGTCACATTTAAATTTCATTGAGATCTGATTACAGCTTTTGAAGTAATCTTTGATAATGCACATTTACTTGACTATTTTTTGATCTACCTACGTTGTTATTACTTGTCGATATAATTGAAGTCCGTTTTTTTTTTGCCTGCAAACACGATTATTTATAAAGCTTAGAAGTTGTTCACGCTTTTTTCTACCTTGTGTACAGTCAATCCGGTCACCAACCCGCCTGCCCAGCGTGGTGACTATGGGCAAAACACATAAGTTCACACCATTTTTGGCGCGAACTTGTGGAGGCCTATGTCTAGGAGTGAACTACGATAGGCTGATTTGTGTGTACAGTCAATTGATTGGCCGATAGGTTTCATCCGTACCGCTTCTATTTTTAAATTTCCCAAACTTAAATTTAATTTCCCTTCTTAACAATCATAAAAGTATTCTCATGTTTACTTAACAACAGAACACGAGATCAGACTACAAAATACTACTACTACTTTTACGACAAATTTAGTACTTAAAATCCGCCAACCTGCATTGGAGCAGCGTGGTGGATTAAACTCTGATCCTTCTCCTACGTCGGGAAAAAGGTCTATGCCTAATAGAGGGATATTACAGGCTGAGCGTAGTACTTAAAAATTTTGCAGAACTAAACCGATTTTGAAATTGGTGCCGTTTAGTGAAGATATACACACGATCATTGTCATTATCATCATCATCGTCATCATCATCATCTTCGTCATCACAATCAGCACTGGCATTTCAAAAGGAACCAAATACTAAAGGTATCTGATTTCATTTCTATATTTCTTATGAAAATATTATTACACATAATACCGAAAACCACATCGACTCAGCCACCGGCGATATTATTACTATCCATAATATTATTATATTTCGTTTAACCAATTCGTAATAAGTTACAACAGAAACTATAATTACTAAAACAATTATGGTTTTTAATTTGAAGCGACGATGGTAAAATTTAATTTAAATTACTCGTAACAATATTTCCTTTGTTATTTTTCGTGGAATTGTTACGTCGTTACAATTTAAATTAATAATTATTTTAATTTTCATAGAATCAGATTTTTTATTCTGATGATTATTTTAATAAGTCAGATTTGGTAATACTTCAATTAAAAGAACCTAAGCTATAATCTAGAAAAGATTAAAATATAATATAATACCTCAGAATTCACTTTAACTCAAAACCCAATCTGAAAACAAAACGAATAATCATCTTAAGACGTTCAAAAACAGATGCTCAACAATTACATCGGTATAGAAGTTAATAATTTAGAAAAATCCCCAGATAAGCACTTAAAATACAAACATTCTTTGCCAAATTCGCGAAAGCAATCTCGAATCAAAACGAGAATCAAACAATAAAGATTGTAACGTTACTGAATTCACAGAGTATGAAATAATGATATTATACTTGGCATCTTAACCGGTTTCGCAAGATGTCTTAGTCGGTTAGTCGAAAATCATGCCAAGTGTCCTTTTGGACGTTGATTCAAAAAGATGTGCTATTATTGAAATCTGAACAGAAAATACACGTTGAATTATTATTTGGAACGAATTTCGGTACAAAATTGTACGGACAAAACTAGAAATTGTTGCTCAGTTTTTATTAAATTATTATTTTAAAATTTGATATTTCAGACTGGCTTTATTTCGTCGGCTTAGAAATGTTCAAAGCTAACGTTCAATGAGCAGAGGATATATTCAAAATAAAGTGTAAATTTTTTATTGTAAGGTAGGAAGGATGTAACAAAGTATGTGTTTAAAAAAAAAAATCAGATGCCTTGATATCCAGTCGGTGATGAATATTATTCTCTTGATACTGAGTGCTTCAATGTAATTAAAGCATAAGATTGATTTGAAATCGTTTGTTTAATATTTCAACGTCTAACTTGTGGATCCTTAATCTTAAGATTAAGGATTCGTGTACAATCGTTTTGTTTAGTAATAGCAGTCAAACTATAGAAAAAAACACAAACAAATATTTAAAGTATAAATAAATAAATAAAAATTGCTAATGTCACAACCTAATTAATAAATAGCTCCAATGTCAAAAGTTTAAACAAGTTGTTATTTTATATGATATTCACAATATTTAAAAATAGTTCATTTATTTCTAAAAATTAATTATAAAGGAAAGAAATAAAATAAGCGAGTAAATCCGCGGGTAAAATCTAGTATAATATAAATTATTCATTTAATTATAATAATAGTAAATAAAATTCTAATTTAAATTATATCACTGTTGATATAAAAAATGCTAATTTAAATTAACTAAAGGGACAAAGCCTAAGCCTTTTACATAAATATAATTCATCAAAATATACAGGGTATAGACGGCAACAACCATATCATAGCGTAATAGATAGAATTTCTATAATAAATAGAATCTCTCTAACACAAAAATAATCTTTCGTACCAGACTAATATCTCCTGGGATAAGCGCCTTCGAACTAACAAGCTCATCAGTTTATACCACTCAACTATTCCTCAGTTTATTTATATATCAGTTATAGTTCTGTCAAGTTGAATTAGACAGCCTTTCTGGTGTATTGGTGTGAAAGTTTCATTACCGTAGATGGTAGCGGGCTCTATCGTTTACGGGTGATAAATAATTTAGACTTTACACTTAACGGAATATGAATCCAGTACCGGTTGTCCAGACCACTTACAACAAACGCTCAGAGAACGACGAAAATCTGTATGGCCTATACAAAGACTTATTATGTGCTACGATCGAACCTACTGCAAGGAGTAATTTTCTCGTCTATTTTAGTTTGCTCGGGTATATTGTCTGGTTTATCCCATTATGGATGATTGATTCTCTTTCAAAGTTCTATTAAAGCCTCAATGACTGTAAATAAACTTTAACTGTCTCTTTAGAAGCAGTGTTTTATTGACACATTTGTATCACACGCATCACTGGTCCGTTATTGCAATTGATAGCGACCCTGCTTTCCGTGGAAATGCGGCAGTTGTTATTCAAGATTGCAAGTACCATTCTTAAGTTTGGGTAATATGGTGATGTGGGTCTTAAAGATAAAAAGAAAAACATATTCCGCTGACACCATGCCAAGTGATATCGAGAAAATAAAGATTTTTCTTAAAAAATAACACTTGGGTTAAATATCTCAAACAAAGCTAGTAAATAAAGAAAGAAGAATTAGATCGCTATCAGATCGTTCGGGGGAACCGAATTAGAACCGGATTTAGTAAAAAGAAATGTGTGGTTTTACTTTAAGCCTTCGTTTTTATTATATCTTTGTCAGCTGAAATGTTGAAATGAGTTCTCATTTCGCGATATATTAATTAACAGAGCTTTTGTGTATGAAAAATAAATATATAATATCGTGAGGGCTAATACTAAGAGGGTTTAATGTTTTTGATAAGCTCGGATTCTCTTGGGGTTTTTAAGGCGCTGAGAATTTCTACTTTTTACTACATTTTAAAACATTTTACTTAATTAACATATGAATTCAAATATATAGCAGTCACATTGTATGAAGTTTATGAAAACCGTACGTATTATGTAGCAGTCTAAGAAAGAGTAAAATAGAAAACAACACAAATATTATTCAAAAATAATTCTAATTATGTGATAAGATGCACGTTGTCATAAATATACATCTTACCATATGCGTATCGTCACATTACGTAGATAGTCATATGCAAATCATCAGAAAACTCTTCCACAAACTGAACTCAATGAACAATCGAACATACAATTTCGACAAATTTACATTACATTGGGTCTCAAACAATTTCTCGATTATTCTTAAATTATTACAAATACAAGTTATTCTTCCATTTCGAACGAGGAAATCAAAATCAATACACCATTATGTTAACAAATTCAAGAGCCATAGGCTGTTAATATAATTACATTTCAGAAACATTTAGTAAAGATAAAGAGAAAAAAATTCAATCTCGAAATTTGCTATTCAAATCGAAACGTTCGAGACTTCATAATGGAGGCCTAGTGGTAAGGATTTGCAAGTTTTATATTATTTAACGATTATATTGTCTGAAGTCTGGATTAAGTCCGAACTTACTAGACTGAGTTTAATTATGCATCTTAATTACTTTAACTTTATTTATATACTTTTTATGAATCTTGTAAATTAAAAAAGGTACTTATAAATCTATACTATTATAATGCTGAAGAGTTAGTTTGGTTAACGCTATCTGTAGCTCGGATTTCAGGCTAGCAGGAATTGTGAATGGCTTAAATAGATTTTTTTTTTACTACATTACTGCTACATAACGTTTATCTTGTTATCATTTATCTTGTGTTTTTATTTTAATTTTTTATTATAAAATTACCAAAGGTCGGTTTACTAAAATTTTATGTTCATTATTATATGAGCTAACCTGAAAAAAAGATTTAAAAATTTCTTACGGACATTGACAATTCTGAACGAAACTAATTCGAAACATTTTGAATATCATATCAAAAATTGACCGCTCCAGCGGGGTTCGAACCCGCGTCTCCGACTGACCGTGTCGGCGCTCTAGCCAATTAAGCTATGGAACGATGTACCATATATGGGTTCGAACCCCGCTGAAGCGGTCAATTTTTGATATGATATTCAAAATGTTTAGAATCCCTAATGTGTGGGTAACACAAAAATAAAATCGACATATTGAAACTAATTCGCTTTTGATTAATGACATCGTTTTTTAGTTTTAATTTGTAAAATGACGATTCAAAAGTGCCTTTGAAGCCTATTTGAATAAAGTTGTTTTTGATTGTGTATTTAATTTTGTTAAGATTACATCATATTTAAACAACTAAAAGCGTTGTACATCAATTGAAAATACAAAAAAAAAAATACTAGCATGTCTTTATTCCAAAATATTTGATTTTCGTTTATTTAATTATCAATACCTGCCCAGCGTGGTGACTATGGGCAAAACACATGAGTTCACGTTATTTTTGGCGTGAACTTGTGGAGGCCTATGTCCAGCAGTGGACTGTATAGGCTGTAATGATGAATTATCAATATATATTTTCAGATGTAATATCAACCAACAAAGTAAAGTTCAATTTGCAACAAATCTAACAACTAAGACAGTAGATGGGGTGCTTGGAGCAAGACGTTTAGAAAACAACTTAAAGAGACATTTAATAAGCCGAATCAATTTTATGCCCTTCGGCGAACAGGGCCAATCTCACGAGAAATGCCTTTGTGTTTTTGTTTGAACTAATAATATTTTTGTCTCCGATCCGATAAATCTTATTTAAATTTTGTAGAGCTGTTGCGTTTATAAGATAATATTATTTTTTTAATGATAATTCAAACAAATTAAAGAGTATTTTTGAAGTTGGTTTAGAACAGAATATATATTAAAAAGTAAGTAAGTCTTGTATGAGTATCTCTTAACATTTACTTTAAGTAGCCAGAGCCCCGGGGGCAATGAGATAAGGTCAGGGGACAAACTAGTGTACGGAGACGAGACGCCTGCAACATCAAAAGCATTGCAAGTGCGTTGCCGACGCTTTTTTTTTCGCTGGAAAATGCATTTACGCACTAGCCCCACCGCCCGGAGGCGACGGGAGTGTGGGGCTGCCGATGCGGTCAAAAAGCGCACGGACTACCAACTAAAACCCAGCGGTGCCCTCATCGTCATTGTGGGGCGCCACGGGATCGCCAGCACATCCAACCGCGTCGCCGACCCTACCGTCGATCCCCCCAGCTCTGGTTACCTTATCACAGGAACACAATACTGCTTAAAAGCGCTAATATTTAGCTGTGATCAGTCGGGCTGTTCCAGAATTTTGAGCAGGATATTTCCTGATGTGCCCGACCTCAATCAAATCATACCTGAATTCGGTAATAACATTAAAAACACTCGCCACTGGAGACCCATCAATGAGAGAATCAATCTTACAAGACTTCCGTGCAGCTAATTGTTTTTTTTTTCCACTTACCCTATATTTTACTTCTCTTCCCTTGGGGTTCTATGGATGTGAGTAACTTGATTTTTCATAAGCTAATTATTGGATTATTTAACGTTGTCAGGGTAGAATACGTATTTATTATTAATTGTATTTGAATATTTTTATTAGGTGTGCTAAACCCCTGTGCTGTAAATAGCCCTAAAAAAAAATTAAAAATTTTTTTGTACAAAAATATAGCATACGTTTTGTAAAAATGTGTTATCTTTAAGTCATAATCATTCATCATCATCATCATCATCATCATTCCAGCCTATTGCAGTCCACTGCTGGACATAGGCCTCGAAAGTTCGCACCAAAAATGCGTTAAATGCGTCGTTGAATAATTCAGATAGACTAACTCGAATATTTATTGGGATTTCTTGTATAAAAGAGGAGAATATTAAGCTTAATCCGCTACACTAGCCCTGTAATCACTAGTATCTAATTTAGTAATATTGAAACATTCAGATTTTCCAACCGTTGTCACAATCAAACCTGATTGAAATTTTTCTCATAAATTCAGCTCTTATAATTTCAAACGTTCTGCCTACCGACCTGAACCAGTGACCATCTTAGTCGGTTAATTTGTTATATTCACTTCGCTAACTCAGCCTACTTCAATTACAACAAAGGTTTATATTTTAAGTCAGATAAAACCTGTCGCTTAGTAAACCTTCAGTATTCTACATTTATGTCAAGATTATAGTTGTAAAGAGACATCCCTACTATTATTATAAATATGAATGTAAGTTTGTTTGTAACGCTTTCACGTGAAAACTACTTAACCGATCATCTTGAAACTTGTACACATATTCTTGGAGGTATTAGAAGTAGCTTAGGATACTTTTTACTAAAAAAAAAATCAATGCTAGTGAAGCCGCAGGAAAAGCTAGTATTATATAATATTAATAAAAATATGTTGCCGATGTATATAACTTCGAACGACTGACCCAAATTGTATAATTCTTTATTGTCTTCCTTAATGTTATGAAGATGTTGTGTTAAAGAAACTTAAAAAAGAAATTGTGTGTAAGCAATTCACAAACGACAGAAGTGAAGCTTCTCAAAAGTAGGCTACGAGAAAAAAAATTCATCGAGAATATAAAATTTGCGTCTCATTAAGTTTCAAATCACAACGATTCTAAAAAAAATTCACTATAAAAACAGTTTAAATAAATGTAACAGCTTAAGAAACTTAACAGTCGTAAGAAGGTAGGCTGTAGCGATTTGTTAAATCGACGATGAGCACCGTCTCAACAAATCGCTACAGCCTACCTTCTCAAAAGGTCGTAAGCGCCATGCGAAACGTGTCGCTTTCGCGTTTTGACCAGTAATATATACTATCTCAGTCTCTCCTTTACATTTATGTGTTGGTTTTTTTATTGTGTCGCCTTTCGTTCACGGTTCGAAAAAAGTTTGACTTCGAAAAGATTCGTTTCACTTCAAAAAATCGATGCATTCCTACCACAGGTTCAGTAGATACCGCCAGAGTTAAAAAAAATGACATTACGAATGTCACCTCTTCACCTACTTTATTATCAATAATAATTAATAAATTGCTAATTTTTTAATGATCTGTCCAAGTACAAAAAAAACTAGACTACTTGATGATTGATGACAAAGAGACTTTCATATTTTTATAATAGATGCAGCAATTTATTAAGTATTCAGATTAATCAGAGTCACTCTTTTATTCTGTAAAAATAATTACAATGGACGAGGAAAACAAAAAAAATATAATAGATCGACATCTCTTTGCCGCTCGGCGAAATGATCATGCAATCATTCTGACATTGATTATTGCAGGGGTGCTATTTTCAAGTTGTTCGATATAAAAAAAATTAATATTATAAATAAGTAAATGTCACACTACTTTGCATTACATCTTCTCTATTTAAAAGAATGTTTGAAGTTTAAAATCTCTACAATGAATAACAATTATTAGGTACTTATGATAACAATCGTGCGCGACGGCTTTACGTGTTCTTCGAGGCACGGTAGTGAAATCATCCAGATCAGAATCAAATATTTGTAGAAAAACAAATATTCACCTCTTGCGAAAATCCCACCCGCAACTACTGGCATCTAGACGATCATTTGCACCATCACACCTACAATATTATTGAAATCCTAGCACACAGAGGTCACATGAAAGTGACAATCAAATTACCCGCAAAATAGAAACAATTTCGAATCAACACTGTTTGTTGTATAGCTACACCAATGACCATCCTTTCACTCCTAACTTGACACTTTTATTAATTCAGAGCTAGCAATTGTTATAGCACTTTAAAGTAAGTTTTTATAACCACTGCAAAGTGTTTTTTCAAAGTTGTAAGTTGCTGTCTTTTTGACTGGCAGTTATTGCGATCGGCTACATTTATACACATATTGAAACAAAAGGACAGCAAGATTTCAATAAAGCTTTTAGATTTTATTGCCGAGGGACACAAGAAATGCTTATGAAACGGATATACTAAGTAACTGACACTTTAACAACTTATTTTTGACCAACTTTAAAAAAGGAGGTTACTCAATTCAACCGTATATATATATATCAATGTATGTTCGGGGATAAATAAGTCGTTTATAAACCGATTTTGATGATTCTTTTTTTGTTGTAAAGACGATATTTCAAGTGTGGTACCATGATAAGGAAACCAGGATCTAATGATGGAATCCCAGAGAAATCGAGAAAAATCCTCGAAAATCGTAATGACAACTAGTGCGTTTGTTAATTTTTTCGTCTACTTACATTGTATTACTTGTTAATGTAATTAAAGTCGGCTTTTTCGTTTTGCAAGCAAACACAAATATAAAAACCGATTTTGACCTTTAAAAAAATGTAACCTTTTACTTATACACTAATTATGCACTAAATGGTAAGATGTAGTTTCGTTTCGATCACGATTCCTCGAAAATGTCCCTTTCATATGACCTCCCATCTATAATGGCTAACATATAGACAAAAAATCACTTCAAAAGAAAATGAATTAAAAAAATCTTTATATGTATGGATGTTGAAATAATACCCCAGCTTATTGCAAACCGACAACTACCGGCAATTAAATGTTGAAACTCAATTACATTACTTTGAAGAAATTCTCTTTTAGTTGCGGTACAAAATATAGTTTCAGTACGCGACGACACCTCCATTGAATTTATCAATATTTTATAATAACTCAATATATTATTCGTAATAAAAATGTTCCAATATTACTTTAAAATATTATATTTTTTCTCAAATAAAAATGATCTTCCTTAAATCTCCAGTTACTAAGTTACTTTACAATTCTTATAAGCTTTCTTGTCTGAAATAAACTTGAATTTACGATCTTGTCCGATTTCAAGAATCCAATCTCTACATAGTGTTATAAATTTTTAATGCATCCAAGTGATTTTGTCTTATTATATTATTGTTGTTGTGTATTAGAAATTACCAGTGTTTCTTTTTACATTTAAATTCACAGTTTTAAGTTTTTTTTTAAATATGATTAGGATGACAAATAAGCGTACAACCCACCTGATGGTAAGCACTTGCCGTATTCTATAGACGGCTGTAATGCCAGCAGCATCGCGAGCGCGTTGCCTACTCTACCCCGACCCTCTTCGCTCTGGCTACTTACTACTTACTACTCACCACAGAAACACAACACAGCTAGGGAGCTCAAAATGACTCTAACTAAATTTTTTAAAGTAATTGTCAAAAAAATTTTTTAAAACAAAGTTTCGTTACTTCATCAACCTTAAAAATCTATTGTGACAAACGCGAAGCGGCAGTTTCATTATTTCGCAAAAAAATATAGCGAAAAAACTTTTAATTTTCCGTTTTGTCTTCACTAATTAAAATTGTTGTTACAGCGAGTATACTTGTGATTTATTTTCTTGGTCATTATAAATTTAATTATATTCAAAAGAAACTTTTTATTCATTATACGCTTTCTAAAAAAACACATGTGTTTGAAATGTAATATGTTTAACTTTGAACTAAGCATGTTTTGTTTCTGTTTAGTATTCTGAAAGAAAACTCTTACAATGTCTTCAAGTCAAGGACCATTGAAAAATATATCTAATATATAAAATTCTCGTGTCGCGGTGTTTGTAGTTAAACTCCTCCGAAACGGCTTGACCGATTCTCATGAAATTTTGTGTGCATATTGGGTAGGTCTGAGAATCGAACAACATCTATTTTTTATCCCTCTAAATGTTAAGGATAATCCAACCCTAAATTATTTTTTTTAATTTTTACATAAACTTTTTATTTTTTATTTTATTATGATTAGGCGTTAAAAAATACATACAACCCCTTATTTTCACCCTTCTACCACGAACCCCAATTTTAAAATAGCATTTAGCAGCAAGACTACGTTTGCTGAGTCAGCCAGTTATTTTATATTTTTATTATTTGTTTATATTATTATTATTATTATATTATTAGATTGAAGGATTCACTTTGTTTTGCCTTTTTGATGACCCTACTCTATTTTGTTTTAAAATCTCCTCTACCCCAAGGTTGTCCGGAAGAAATCGCTTACCTAGCGATAAGACCGCCTTTGTGCATATTATTATTTTGTAAGTTTTTTATTTTTTTTAAGATACCTATGTACTTTAACTTTTATGTACAATAAAGTGTTTTTTTTTTTCTTCTTCTTCTATTTCTATAACTTCGTATGATTACAAGATATTAAGTGCTGTGATTTTCGTTAATAATACGATTGCAATGTACGATACAATATTTTATTATTCCAGCTTAAATGTCTAATTAATTATTGTTTTAGTATTTATTTTAAAATGTTTTATCAAATTAGTCACTCAATTTATTTCCTACGCTGTCTCGCTTTCCTGTTGACTGGCGACAATCAATCAGAATCAAGTGCAGTGAAGAGTGTTGAGTTTGTATCGTTCTTTAAAAGATTCGAATCCGGTGGAAAGCAACACTTTCCAGAATCACTTAAAAAAGCAGTGATCTCTCCGATACATAAATCCGGTGAAAAAACTGTACTATTAAACTACCGGCCAATATCTTTACTCCCTATCTTATCGAAATATTGGAGAAAGTAGTAAATAAAAGAATGATAAATTATTTATAAATAATGAGTTGCTTAGCAAATATCAATTTAGCTTTAAAAAAATCAACGGAAGAAGCAGTGCTAAAATTAACAACTAATATAGTAACCTATTTGGACAAGGGTGACAAGTACTTAGGAGTCTTCCTAGATCATCAAAAAGCGTTCGATACGGTTTCGGTACCAAAACTACAAAAATATTAGCATTCTGAGGCCTCTCGGTGTGGTTTTTGAGTAGTTTTCGGATTATTTATCAGAGAGAACACATCAAATTACTTGTAGGTTCGGTGTTCCACAGAGCAGCACTCTTGATCCTACTTTATTTCTTGTCCATATCAATGAACTCTGTAATGTAGCTGGCCTGTGTAACGTTGATATAACTATATTCTTAAGATACAATTCAAACACTGTGTACAGCAGAGCTGAAAATGACCTTGCTAAGAGTCACATCCTGGTTGGAGTGAAGCTCGCTGTCATTGAATGCTTCATCAATCAATCAACCTCGGAAAAACTGTTACCTAATTCTGTCTGTCGCATCGTTGACAAGAATAACTGTGTCTGTGTAATAGAGTAAACTCTGTATAGTAGGTGTAGTAGTGGATAAACGACTTAATTTGAACATATCGGAAGTATATGTAACACTTTAAACGCTAGGATCAGATCATTAATGTACATATTTAAAAATGTACGTAACAATATATGAAGAAAACTCTTGAATCAAGTTCATCGAGCACTCTATGAATGCCTTGCGAGATTGAAATTTAAAATGAGTAATTTTTAAGCTATCTCTAATAATGCGTATTGACTTGACTATTTTTTCTTCGGACTACGTTGTATTACTAGTTGATGCAGATGAAGTCGTTTTTTTTTGCAAACAAATACAAATATTTCTATATGTATCTATAGGTATGTCACTTGTACGCTTAGCATTTTATCATCTTCCTCTTCTTAAGGTGTCTCGGAAGTGATCGGTACGGTGGCGATAAGAACGTCTTTCTATATTTTCTTAGTACATCTTTGTTTGTACATACGTATTTTGTACTTGATTTAGGGTGAACACACACATATACGTGTACATATACATACTTTATTGTAAATATATATAGTGACGCCGCATTGACGCAACGAACACAGCCATGGATTGTACCTGTTGTGCTGTCATATAAACATTTGTATTTGGCCATACAGGTGTTTGCCGTAGTCTGGGTGTTTGTGCTTGTCCTTGTGGGTCTCCCCACCGTGCCTCTGAGAGCACGTTAAGCTGTCGGTCCCGGTTGTTATCATGTACACCTGATAGCGATCGTTACTCATAGTATATAATCCGCCGAAATAGATCCGCCAACCCGCATTAGAGCAGCGTGGTGGATTAAGCTCTGATCCTTCTCCTACATGGGGAAAGAGGCCTATGCCCAGTAATGGGATATTACAGGCTGAAGTATATATAGAAAAAAAAAATATTGTTCTGTAGAACGGTATGGTAAGCCTTCATTTTTATGATAACACTATATTAATTTACATATTTAAAAAAAAACGTCTAATAAATAACATTTCAATAAGTAACAAACAAATATAATTTGCGAAAACAAATATAATTTTAATCGGAACCTGAATGCAAAACTTCCCACAATAATCCTTTACAAAAACAAAAAATAAATAAAAGGAGTTTACTTTAGACCACACGACTGAAGTTAAGCTTTTTGACACTATGTCTTAGATATACGAAACATAACTGGCTATGAAAGAAAGAAAATGTGTATTCGCACCTCTCTCTTGCTTCTTTCGCCCCGTCCGATCACAGTTTTCGTAACGCACTCCTCACGCATTCACCACCTTACTCCTTAAGTCAAGCTTACGTAAAAAAGTTTTACTTGAAAAATGACAAGAAATATAACTCATATTTACTTTATCAAACAATATTACGACGTCTATGTACGTCAAACGTCTAGTTGGTTTAGGCTATGACAAGAAGTAGAGTAATTTCTTTTAAAAGCAACAGGATATATCCTTAATAAATAAACACCTTTTCAATGGAGAACATCCCTCATCCCCGGAGACTACCGGGAACGTGACATTTTTAACCCATAGCTGTATTTGCAATGCTATGCGATAGATATATGAAGAAAAAAGTTCGAAATAATTAATGAACGAATTAATTTTTTATATACTGTTACACAATCAATATTAGAAATCCGTTGTATATATTAATAATTTATAATACAGTAAATTATTATTTTTGATAAGAGATAATGTATTGAATACATTATCCGATTGATTAAAGATTAATATTACATGTTACTTAAATAAAACATTTATTTTTAGTTTAGCGTCCAGGTATCTTAAACATAGTTTCTCTTTTAATACAACAACATATTAAAATTCACGCAATATTCAATAAGTTGTAGGAAATTGCGGCACATACAGACCGCCTTCGAGGTCGCAAATAACATGATTCGATACTATTAACGATAGAGTCCGAATAGTGAGATATGTATTTAAAACATATAATACGAAATTACATTCATTTTGGAAAGTCTATTGGTCTAAAAATGTAAAGCCGAGAACATTTACAAACTAGCTTATAAATATATTTCATTGTATTCCAATTACAATTATGATATAATCTTAATATAAAATATAAATTGCGTGTTACGTTGTTTGTTCGCGATAAACTCCTAAGCTACTTAACCGATTTTAATCAAATTTGAACATCCTGTGTAGTTTGATCCAACTTGAAAGATAGGCTATATTTTATTTCGATACGTGTAATTATTATACTTAAGAAAAAAATAAGGCGGCACGAAGTTCGCCAGGTCAGCTAGTAATAAATAAATAAATAAGCGCTTCATACTCAACGGCCTTCAGTAGGATTTTTGTCTGTGTCGCCCGGAAACACACAATACACAAGCACATATACATGGCCAGTGCTGTGACAGCTGCGCCAAAGCGTCTTCGAATATTTAACACAAGCAACTGACTACTAATTGACAAGAGATAATCGAATAAATACAATAACGATAGACTTGTCTCTAAGTAGTCATCTGATTTGTCACGACTAGCCTGTTGGCGCAGTTTGTAGTGACCCTGCTTTCTGCTGCCTAGGGTTGTGGGTTCGATTCCCACCTCGAGTCTGGGTGTAATATAAATATTTATTTATATATTTATATAAGTATTATTTATAAGTATGTTTTCGAAAAAAATATGTAGCTATATACCAGTTGGCTGTTACCTATAACATACGCATTAAGTTGCTTACTTTAGGAACAGACGACCGTGTGTGTATTGTGTATATATTTATTTATTTATTTATAATTTGTACCAGTAGAATTGCAAACATGCGGACTATTTGTCTAATAAGAGAAGCCTATGTCCAGCAGTGGACTGCAATAGGCTAAACTGTCTGACTGACTGGACTATCTATCTCTTAGTAAGCGATCACAATATGGCCGCCTAAAATACCGGTACAAAGTATCACAAGCCCGTTGACGAACACATCTTCAGGACATTTGGCTACCCGAGTCACCACAGGAATACAAGACTACTTGCTAGTATTTGACAATTACCCTTTATAAGGTTGAGGTACTTTTCCAGTCGGCTTACTTCAGAATCGTAGCAACATATTTCCTGATATGCCCTACCTCATTAGAGCCATTAAAGGTCAAAGTTCGGCGAAGCAATATAATATTAAATGCGAGGATTTTTTCAGCAAAAACGTGGAACTTGTTCGCGATTTATTTTTTAATACACTAAAGTAAATATAAAATAATTTTCATTAAACAGATAAGCGAAGGTCGTTTATAGTTTAGATCTCCTATTTCACGATAATATTTCTACGACTAAATAAATATATTTAAATTAATAAATTAAATAATTGTGTTTGCTCGCAAACGAAAAAAAAACCGACTTCAATCACATCAACAAGTAATACAACGTAAGTAGACGAAAAAAATTAACAGACGCACTAGTCGTCACTGCGATTTTTGAGGGTTTCTCTCAATTTCTCTGTGATTCTATCATCAAATCCTGGTTTCCTTATCATGGTACCCCACTTGGGATATCTCCTTTCCAACAAAAAAAGAATTATCAAAATCGGTTCATAAACGACGAAGTTATTCTCGAATATACATTATATATATATATAATGTATGTTGACAATAACATTTTCCTTTTTTGAAGTCGGTTAAAAAATCGGTCATAACATTAGCTAGTAAGCACTGCTAATGTATGTTAGATGTTTTAGAAATTGAAGATGCTTGTATTTGTTTTTGCAAACGTGCAAGGAGTTTCTGTTTACGTTTTCTGCTTGTTGATCAGCAATGCGGGATTATATTCCACTGACATATATTCTACCTGCATAGCATGAGGCTTTTATATAAACGTATAAAAAACACCCAATGACACTGTAAAATGTTGAAGCTTTAAATGTTAATAACTCATTTTATAGTCTGATTTAAATCAAAACATAAAAATCTTGCGTTGATTTAATATTCAGACGTAATATTAAGTTTATAATATAATTTCAGCAGTGTTATATAAAAGTAAAGAAGGAAACAACATTATAATTATATCACTCTCGAAAGTAATTTTCATTTAAGTAAATAAAAATTAAACCTAAAAGTACATACATTTTAACATACATTAAGTTAAGCATTTGCATATATACTTTACATGGTATACTAAAAAACACCCGAAGCTAACGAATCTCGTAAAGTGAAAGACTGAAAACCTGCGTATAATTTTAGGTCTTTCAACGTTCCACGAACGGCTTCGGAAAATGAACTGAAAGGTTCACGTCGCACCGTCTGCTTTTCAAAAGAGAGCCCGATAAAAGATCTAAATGTTTGCAAGCAAAAAGTAACTTTATTTGTAGCGTACTAAAACTTAAAACGAAAGATTATAATGCGTGTAAGGCAGCTGTGACTTAGTAGTAATACATAATAAATAATGTAGTTCTTAGCTAACATCAACATCTAATCGATCTTTTAAAACGCTGTTAGGACATGCACCTGGCGTATTAGAACATTCACCTAAAACTAAAGTATAGTTGTATATTAATTTTGAGCCAAAACTTAAACATATAACAAAGAGATAAAATATATATCTTTTAGAGTTGTGAATTTGAACTTTGATAGTTATAAACTATATATAAGAATGAACGTATTTACAGATGTAAATATGTGACATGAACATTTTTCAAAAAATTTAAGTTGTCACTATAACAGTAGAAGTAGTTACTCTTTCATATTTTTCGATTTTAAACAGCTTCGTACTGATGATAGATTAGCTCAGTATGTTCTGGATAGTAAAAATATCCAACAGTTTATCTGGGAAGTCTTGTGACTGCTGATCTAAAGTATAACTATCACAAAACACGCGTGTATAAAAAACAAACTTTATAATGTAAGAAAGACACGGTCGATTTAGACCCCGTGAGTGTTGTGTCAAGTAATAAATACAAAAACCAACAATTTACAATATTTTTTTTGACGTAGGTATACAATTTCAAATTTACATTTCTGATCAAAGCCAGAATCACGTGACGTCAATGATTTCTATTTCCTCAACTCCAGAATCACGTAAAGTCAATGATTCCAACTTCCTTATTTCACACGATCCGTAGGCTTAAAATTTTAACTTTAAAACTTCTTAACTTTGTATAAGAAAAAAGATGTATGTATATCTTCTTGATACTCTAGGTGGCTTGTTAGTTAGTTTTGGATACAAATCTGTTAACAAATATGTATACTCGTACCCTTCTTGTTGTTATTCTATTGTTTAGTATCGATTTGAAATTTCTTTTGAAAAAAAAAATTCAGACGCATTACGTCAAAAATCGTATTATGATAGACATTTCTTTCTTCTGTCATACTTTCAATTGACGTAGGTATTTAACATATCTAAACCGCTTTTTACGATATATATATATATATATATGAATGTATACATGGTACATAAACCGAAATAACATTTTTTATAATTTTTGTCTGCCTGTCTGTCTGTCTGTCGGTCTGCTTATTCCGGCTAAACTCTGAAACGCTGGACCGATTTTGTCGGGCCTTTCACTGGCAGATAGCTTATGTAATAAGGAGTAACTTAGACTACTTTTATTTTAGATTTTTTATGTTATTTTATATAGATATTTCATATTGATAAATTTCTTGGTCAATTATTAATTAAGCCCTTTTTATTTTATTTTTGTTTTTCTATTTTTATTTTTATTACAATCTGCCGTCACGCCGCGATGGCGCAACGGTCACAGCCATGGATTGTACCTGTTGCGCTGGCTGTTGCGGGTTCGATCCCCGCACATGACAAACATTTGTATTGGGCATACAGGTGTTTGCCGTGGTCTGTCTGTTTGTGCAGTCCTTGTGGGTCTCTCCACCGTGCCTCGGAGAGCACGTTAAGCCGTCGGTCCCGGTTGCTATCATGTACACCTGATAGCGATCGTTACTCAGAGTAGGGAATATATCCGCCAACCCGCATTGGAGCAGCGTGGTGGATTAAGCTGTGACCATTCTCCTACATGGGGAAAGAGGCCTATGCCCAGTAGTGGAATATTACAGGCTGAAGCGTATGTTATTTTATAACTCTGAAAACTGAACAGTAACAATTTTGTGCAATTCCACGCAGACAAAGTCGCGAGCACAGCTAGTACAAAATATTAGTTTTCATATACAAAAGATTACTTTTATTCCAAAGCACTTTTCCTCTAATACTGCAATCAACGTTTTCAAAATTGTAATTGTATTAAAAAATGTAATGTAAAAATTATCGATTTGAATTAAGCGTTGTCAAAAATGATCTAGCAGTAAAAATTAGTAAACTATGTTTTGTCATTATATATGTTTGTTTTCTAACCTAGTCACCGTCTAATTTTACATTACATAGATTTTCTTACAGTGACATTATTCTAACTGTTTCCGACTAAGATTTACGAGTATTATTAGTGTTAATGATAGGACCGGACAGCTTAATGCGCTCTCCAAGACAAGGATAGTGCATTAATCAGTTCGTTTCCTATCCAAATGGTTGACCTTGCATGGACACAGTTGACCTTTAGAAGACGAATGACCTTCTTAAATTCACCTTACATATATGAAGTATCTAGAGTTTTTATCATGTCGTTGTTATTTTAGTCATAAATTTACAAATATTTGCGTCAAATATTACAAAAAGAAGTCGAATACCAATTTTCGATTTATCATCATCTATACTAACATTATAAACCCAAAAGTTTGTTTTTTTTATTTTATTTTAACGTGCTAATTACTACTGCTTCAAATTAAAAAGGTATTTTTGTGTTGGAAAGTCAATTTCCCGAGGAATGCTATATATTATTATAGAACCTCTTTTTTTCAAAGTAACGCGGGTGTAACCGCATATCACAGCTAGCAGATAATAAGCTAAATTGACTTAACGTAGACTTAAAAAATAAAATTCATTGTATTTTTTATTCATTTTGGACGCTATTGAAAAAGGAAAAACGTACAAATTGATTATTAAACAATATTAAACCGAGATGGCAAGAACAATATGAAATACATCGACGAAACAGGGATCTAACTCTAGCTGGTACTATCGCATTTGAATTGCTAAAGTTGAACCTTGCGTGAAAGGCAACAAAGCTGTGTGTAGTGTCTTTTGGCCAAAAGTGAAACAGTTAGTGTACAATGGGAGAAAACTTTTAGTGTTGCAAGTTGTGGCAATCACTTACCATCAGGTTAGGTTAGGGGAGGTTTAGGCTTATTTCCGACCTAGCTGTATAAAAAAGTTATTTAAATTAATGTTTATGTTACTATTCATAAGCGGGATATTTACCATTTTTTTGTTTTCATTTTGCAGAGCTCGATATTTCGACATTAAGTGCGAATGTCTCGTTCACGATACTCTCGTGGTATAATAAATATCCCGTTTATGAATAGCTTTTGTAATAGAAGTAAACATGCTAATCTAAAATCTAATGTTTATTTCCGAAAATTAAGTAGAAATTATTGCGAAATTTTAATGAAACTGCTTAAATGATATTCAGTATCCTAAAAGAACTAACTGTACTGTCTAAAACTGTTAGGCGACAATTGTCTTTGAACCGTGGACTGCAATCCGACTCAGTCACGCATTCAAAGCGTCTGCAGAATAAATTCACTTTTCAAACGTCAAACAAAAATCTACAAAGAGGATCTGAACAAGGGACTTCATTAGTCCGGAGGCAAAGAAAGGAAACAGATAACATTTTTCATTGCAGAACAAAACAATTTATACTTTACTACTTAAAACATTAAGCACATTTCAGCTTAAGATAGTTCGACGTTTCGTAGCCGTTGTGTGGTTTTATTTCGCTTGTTTAAACAATTCAGTCGAATTTGTTGTTCATCGCGTGTTTACTTTGAACATTGAACGATTGTTAGATCTTGGGTTAATGGTTAGTCAGCAGTTCAAACTGTTATTAAACAGCTGACCTTTTGTTGTTTCGCTAATTATGTATTTCTGCATGTTAATACTTCGAAAGGGCAATGTTTAGATAAACAGATTGTATTCAAGAATTTATAAAAATGAGAACAAATCAGCAAAATGAGTAAATTTATATCGTAGCCATTAGAATATGATTGAATTGTACATGCCGTAGCCACACTGCTGTGTGGCTACGGCATTAAAGAATTGGGCCACCCCCTTGCTTCCCGTGGGTGTCGTAAGAGGCGACTAAGGGATAACACAGTTCCACTACCACCTTCGAACTTAAGAAGCCGACCGATGGCGGGATAACCATCCAACTGCTGGCTTTGAAATACACAGGCCAAAGACGGGCAGCAATGTCTTCGGTGCGACAAAGCCAGCCCTGCGGTCACCAACACGTCTGCCCAGCGTGGTGACTATGGGCAACACACATGAGTTCACGCCATTTCTGGCGCGAACGTGTGGAGGCCTATGTCCAGCAATGGACTGTGATAGGCTGAAATGATGATGAAATGATGAATGTACATACCATAACAGTATTTGCACTGCGACGCGAATTCATTGGAAACATTTTATTTCATACACAAATGTAGAACTTCAAAAAATAAAGGAAAATTGCAAATTCCACATAAATGAAGCGGTAAGTGAAATTATTGAATTTCAATACTTAATTGAATTTATTATTTTATTTTGTCAAAATAAAGCTGAGCCACTTTAAGTGATATGTGTATTCAACACACAATCTACACTTATAAACTTTTTACACTTAACGGCCCCAGTTTGATGTGAATTCTGTATCAAGGTCAAAAATAGATGCAAGCACTAATGCTTAAATCAAGACAATCATTTTAATTAGATGTTGATGGCCTATGAGTATAAGTATATGCTATGAGTAAATACTTTCCATAAACAAGGACTAATTCTTCAACCATTACGGTATCAGCCAGTCGTTGTAGCAACTGCACTAACGTCTAACACGTAGTTAAACTATGTATATAAATGATATCGGTCGGAAAAAAATAGACTTACTTATTGTTTATCTATTAAGTGACTATTCAAGTTCACGATTTGGCCTGTAATATTCCACTACCGAGCATAGACCTCTTTCTCTGTGTAGGAGAAGGATTGACGCTTAATCCATAACGTTGCTCCACTACGGGTTGGCGGATTTATTATGTACTATGAGTGTCAAACACTAGCAGGTGGTATGATGAGAATCGGTACCGATAGCCAAACGTACTCTCCAAAGCACGGTGGAGAAACCCACATGGATAGACAACCAAACCAACTAACAAATATTTTTTACAAATACAAATATCCATCTCCAGCGTGAATCGACCTGTTCAAGTTAAATAAAAGATAAAAAATAATAATCAATTAAAAAATTTTTGATGATGGAATCCCAGAGAAATCTAGGGAAACCCTCGAAAATCGTAGTGACGACTGGTGGGTTTTTTTTTTTTTTTTCGTCTACTTACAAGTAATAAATGCAACATTACTTGTCGATGTAATTGAAGTCCGTTTTTTTTTTTCATTTGTGAGCATTCAAGTTATATATCTACTAATAGGTGTTGACTTGAATATATTTTCGTCGACCTACGTTGTACCATACCGCATAACTTTTCACTGGATATAGTAAGTTTTAGCGCCACGGTCGCTTAAACCGAATATAAAAATGATCATATCAATAATTTCGATCTAGCGGTTACATCGTTCCATAGCTTAATTGGCTAGAGCACCGACACGGTCAGTCGGAGATGCGGGTTCGGTCCCCACTGGAAAGGTCGATTTTTGATATGATACTAAAAATGTTTAGAATTTCCTAATGTGTGGGTAACACAAAAATAAAATTGTACAAATTAAAAATAGCATGGTGTCGTCTCCTGTCAAAGATTTTCATTGTAATATGCAACTTTGAATAGTTACGGGTTTCTGTAAAGTACTCACTATAGACGGCGCCACGGTTCGCTTAAACGGAATATAAAATCATCATATCAAAAATTTCGATCTAGCGAGTACATCGTTCTATGACTTAATTGGCTAGAGCACCAATACGGTCAGTTGGAGATGCAGGTTCGATCCCCGCTGGAACGGTCGATTTTTGATATGATATTAAAAAAATGTTCAGAATTTCCTAATGTGTGGGTAACACAAAAATAAAACCGTACAAATACATTAATGAATAGAATTAGTCACAAAAATCCAAACAGTAAAAAAATGTCAAAGTGAATCAAGCATAACTTTCACGTCAATGTTTTTTATATATATATATAAAAGGAAGCACGTAGCCCTACAATGGTATTAATATTTTTTTTTATTCGAACAATCCAAGAGAACGTTTGTCCAAAAATGTGTCCGCGCGAAAATCTGAAATATTCCCAGGGAATGTATCGCATGCAGGACCACGGAGTGCGGAGTACATTGCCCTATATCTTGAGCACAAGAATATATAACAGCTGGAACTTACACTGGAATATCAATTGTATACTTGGATAATAATTTTGGACGTGTGAAACTTTTTTTTTAATATATAGAGTATTTGTATAGTTGTATAATTATTTATGTATGAAACCTTACTTACTCAAATTGATTAGAGTGTGATTCAAATTGATTGTGATTTTTAATTTTTTTACACCACTAAGTACGGTTCACCTGATGGTAAGCGATTACCGTAGCTCATAGACGCCACGTAGGCAACACCAGAAGCATCGCAAGGGTGTTGCCGACCATACCACTCACCAAAACACCCCTAGGAGCTCTCGTCACCTAACTTACCACAGGAACACAACACTGTTTGATAGTAGTGTTATTTAACTGTGATCTTCTGTAAGATCGGGGTTATTTCCCCAGTCGGGCTGCTCCATATTTTGAGCATATGGATTTTAGGCAAGATATTTTCTGCTCTGCCCTACCTCAGTTACATAGATATAGATATAAACAAATCAACGAAAATCAAAAGAAAAAAAATGGTGAAACTATACGTTGATAAAACAGAATATCTGTGTTTCATCAATTTGTTACTTATTTTATGATTATTAGGAAAACACCATATAAGAGACTTGGAATAATGAGATTTGGAATCGCAATACAATATTCCAAGCGTACGTAAAGTTTTCACATATACAAAAATAGTTATTTATAAAATAATAATGAAGAAAATCAATATCAAAATGAAAATAAAATTCAGTAATTCAAAATACATTTTTAAATTTCAATTCATTTTGTAAATTTCTTAATCAATGAAATTCATACTTAAAATAATAATTTGCTTAAAATTAATAAATCTACACATAATATTAGTGTAGTAGTCAAAGTAACCGACTGCAATAATAACCTAGATTTGTCTTACAAGTTCGATCTCTACTCGTGACAAATATTTGTGTGTAGATATTTGCCGTGAGCTGTTACTTTGTATTTGTGTTGTGTGTGTTTCCTGACTCCCGAATCACACCCTAGGGATCGCTCACTCTGAAGCGGTTAATTGTATGTTTATTTATGAGATAGATTGACTTAATACTCGTATTTACTGTAATTCACTATTTAAAATTCAATTGTTTTAAAAACTATTTATTTTATTATATTGTAGAACAACAGCCTTTTTTTAACTAATAGCTTAAGTTTGTTCCACTGTTCGGTTTGTTTGTTTATAGAAATTTAATTGCCATATCAATATATATATATATATATATATATTTTAATAATTGCGAAGACGATTGTAGACTAAATTTTGTATTATAGGTTATCGAGTTCTCAAGATGTTAATTCCTTCGTTGTCAACGAAGTAACGTTTTTAATTTATACAAATATTTAGGGTAAGTAGTACTACTACAAAATCTGTATTGTGAATTATGTATATAAAATAAGCATCAGGCATCAGGCATGAGTCAATAATATGTGGCGACATCTCTCGCGCGACATACGAACTACAGAACTAAGAACTGACGTATCCTATATCGCAATATTAAAGTTATCCGAAGATTTAACATACGTTGACAAAAACCCGACAACAACCGTCGGGGCACCACCAGACACAACATCCGTCTGGTTAGAGGATCCTCCCCTTTTCAGTGGTGGATGAGGATCGTAACATTCATCCATCAGTTCCAAACACTCCCCAAAATTATATATCTTTTGTTTTGTTTTATTATTAATCGACAATAATCGCTAGCTGCGTATGATGAACTGTTCTTTACAAGCTCGAAAGATTTTTATGTTGTTAAAATAAATATATGAACGAACTTTTTTTAGTCGTTATTAGTTTTCTTAACGATAATTGTTATTTGAGTAATAATTCAAATTAAGTCATAATGACTGATTACAAATCTCATTAACTGATAAAAACAGTATAATAGAAACAATCTCTCGTTTGTTGTAGCGACGAAAATGTAGCATTAAAATATGTTCATGACAAAAACATAAAAGCCTTTCCAGCTCACCTAACTCGACGTCCAGATGCCACTGGCTGGCAGAACGCCAGCGGCTTAAGCCCTATCTCACGTTGGTCGTTTGTCCAACGATAACATAGGCACAAATTAACCAAATTACTGCAACTTACCGCCTGTCCGTACTCCTGATTCGCAAACCACATTCTAAACAATAAGAACGTGCATAAGTACCAAATGCTTCCGTGCAAAAGTTGTTATACGCGGCTTAGAAACTATTAGTTTACTGGGTCGATTGGAATCTATTTTTTTCTAACAACCGGGTATACTTCGTTTTGGCTAAAAAAGAAATTATAAATATTAAATATTACAGCCGATCATGTGTATTAGAATTATAGATGGTATGTCGCACGTTAAAAAAATTAATCTAGAGAGAAATTAAATTTTTAATGCGCAAAAAAGAAGAATAATTTTTTAACGAAATAAAATAAAATATACAGGATAATTATTCAGTCAAATTTTTGGTAAAAGATTTATTGAGAAAGGCTACTATAACATTAAGATAATAAATTATTTAGTTTCCTGGCTTTTTAGGGTTCCCTACCTCAAATGGATGTGCTGTGTGGTTACGGCACTAAAGAATTTAGCCACCCCATCTCTTCCCGTGGGTGTCGTAAGAGGCGACTAAGGGATAGTACAGTTCCACTACCACCTTGGAACTTGAAAGGCCGACCGATGGCGGGATAGCCATCCAACTGCTGGCTTTTTAAATGCACAGACCGAGGACGGGCAGCAGCGTCTTCGGTGCGACAAAGTCAGCCCTGCGGTCACCAACCCGCCTGCCCAGCGTGGTGACTATGGGCTAAAACCCCCATGAGTTCAAACCTAAAAATAAGGCCCTCAGTTCCCGGCAGCCCCACTATTCCCGGCTACGGCAGCGGCCGTGGTAACGGTGAGGTAGAGGGTGCTAAGAATCACCGGGGTACGGGAGGCTGCCATAGAAAAATATTCCTGGCTACGTATAATGGACGCACGCTACGGTTGGACCATCACCTCACCGAACTTGAGGTAGAACTTAGTCACATTAAGTGGAGCATACTGGGGTTGTCTGAAGTCCGAAGAGAGGGAGAGGACACGATGATCCTGGACTCCGGGCACTTGTTCTACTTCCGTGAAGGTGATGGGCTTTCCCAAGGTGGCGTCGGTTTTCTGGTTCACAAGACTCTCACTAACAACGTTGTGGAAGTCAGTAGTGTGTCGACCCGGGTAGCGTACCTTGTACTTAAGCTCACCGACAGGTACTCCCTGAAAGTGATACAGGTATATGCGCCGACCTCGGCACACTCTGACGATGAAGTCGAAGCCTTGTATGAAGATATCACAAGGGCCATACATGGCACTACTTCGACCTTCTACAGCGTTGTTATGGGAGACTTCAACGCTAAAGTGGGAGTACAAGGCCGCGACGGATCGAGCATCGGACCACACGGATTGGGGCACAGGAATCACAGGGGGCAGACGCTTGTCAACTTCCTCGAATCGGAGGGGCTCTTCTTGATGAACTCATTTTTTGAGAAGAAGCCCCAAAGGAGGTGGACATGGCAAAGCCCCGATACTGTGACGAGGAACGAGATAGATTTCATCATAGCGGATAAAAGGCATATATTCAGAGATGTCTCAGTGGTTAACAGGTTTAACACCGGCAGCGACCACCGGCTAGTACGGGGCACTCTGAATATATGTCTCCGAAAGGAGCGGACCCGCTTGATGAAATCTACTCTCCGACCTACGCTGCCCCAAATACTATGTGGCTCCGAGCAGTTTCAGTTGGAACTCCAAAACCGATTCGATTCGCTGGAAACTACTAGCGACGTGGACGAGATAACCGACAACGTGGTGAAGACGGTGTGTACACTGGGTCGCAGGCACTTTCCACCAACAAAGCCAACGAAGCAGTCCAAACTTTCTCCCGAAGCCTTGGATCTGATGCGGCAGAGGCGCGAGTTGCCGGCTGCTTCGCCAGAACAGAGGGCTCTTTCCAAGAGGGTACGGAAAATTATTCGCCGAGACCTCCGCTGCTCAAATACGAGAGAGGTTGCTACTCTGATTGAGCAGAATAGGGGGTCCAAAGTTTTCCAAAGACCATTGGGGAGAAGCCTTCTTGCGAAGCTTAAAACAGCAGATGGCAGAACCGTCTGCTCTCGCCCTCAGGTCCGAGAAGAGGTTGAGAATTTTTATGGACAGCTGTACTCGTCGAGCGCACGCAAACCTGCGACTTGGGACACCGAAGATCCACGGGCACCACTGTTGCGCCATTATTCGGAGTGTATCCCGGACTTCGAAGAGGATGAGATTGGTGCAGCGCTCGGGCAGCTTAAAAACGGAAGGGCCCCGGGGGATGACGGAGTTACCACTGAACTCCTTAAAGCCGCAGGGCGACCTGTCCTGAAAGCCTTGGCAAGACTATTTAACGCCGTCATCCACCGAGGTACCACGCCGGAGGCGTGGTCCAGGAGTGTGGTGGTGCTGTTCTTTAAGAGAGGCGATAAGTCTCTGTTAAAGAATTACAGACCGATCTCACTTCTGAGCCACGTCTATAAGCTGTTTTCGAGGGTTGTTACGAATCGTCTCGCCAGAAGACTCGACGAATTCCAACCACCAGAGCAGGCTGGGTTTCGAAATGGCTACAGCACCGTGGACCACATCCATACTGTTCGGCAGATTATCCAAAAGACGGAAGAATATAATCAACCGCTGTGTATGGCATTTGTGGACTACGAGAAAGCCTTCGACTCCGTCGAGACCTGGACTGTCCTGGACTCTCTGCAGAGATGTCATATCGACTGGCGATATATCGAAGTACTAAAATCTATGTACGACGCGGCGACGATGACCGTTCATGTCAATGACCAAAGAACAAGACCTATTTCCCTCCGGCGCGGGGTAAGACAGGGGGATGTAATATCACCGAAACTGTTTACCACTACGCTAGAGGATGTTTTTAAGACCTTGGATTGGGGGGAACGGGGCATCAACGTCAACGGTGAATTCATCTCTCACCTTCGTTTCGCCGACGATATTGTCATCTTTGCGGAGACGCTGGATGAGTTAGGCCAAATGCTGGCCGGCCTAAACGAGTCCTCCCGACGTGTCGGTCTCTGTATGAACTTGGATAAGACGAAAGTTATGTTTAACAACCAAGTCATACCGATACCGGTATCGGTCGATGGTACCCTTCTCGAAGTTGTTCAGGATTATATTTACCTAGGCCATACTATCCAACTAGGCCGCAACAACTTCGAGAAGGAGGCTGATAGGAGGATTCGGTTGGGCTGGGCGGCGTTTGGCAGACTCCGTCGAGTCTTCACTTCGAAGATTCCGCAATGCTTGAAGACAAAAGTTTTCGAGCAATGCGTCCTGCCTGTGTTAACATACGGAGCCGAGACGTGGACACTGACCAAGGGACTGGTCCACAAGTTTAAAGTCGCACAACGTGCAATGGAACGGGCTATGCTTGGGGTCTCTCTCAAAGACAGGATTAGAAATGAGACTATCCGCGAGAGAACGAAAGTAACCGACATAGCCCACAGAATTAGCAAGTTGAAGTGGCAGTGGGCTGGTCATCTGTGTCGCAGGACCGATGGCCGTTGGAGTAGACGGGTCCTAGAGTGGAGACCGCGTCTTGGCAAACGCAGTGTGGGACGTCCTCCGGCCCGTTGGACCGACGATCTACGTAAAATTGCCGGTGTAGGCTGGATGAGGATTGCGGAAGACCGGGATGTGTGGCGCGAACTTGGGGAGGCCTATGTCCAGCAGTGGACTGCGATAGGCTGAAGTGTGACCTCAAATGGAAAAAACGGAACCTTTATAGGATCACTTTGTTGTTCCTCCGTCTATCAAAAACCTTTTTTTTTCAGGAAAGCGTGAAGGTATCAAGCTAAAATATATAATTTATATCAAATACTTAACTGTCTACTGTCCCTTAGAGCTGTGAAAAAATCAAACTTCTCAAAATTCAACGCAATCAAAATATCAAAGACAGCCATTTACGCTGCAAATTTTCAACACTCGCTAGGCAATCAAAACATCCTGTGAACTCAGGATCTTGAAATTTGGTATGAAACAACGTCATATAACACAAATAAAGAAAAAAAATCGAAAAACATAAAATTTCAGTTACATTATTTAGTACATATATTTTTTTAATTTTTGAACGAAACCCTTGACCGGTTTTTTTCACTTGTGTATACTCCATTTTCTGTAAGTATATTATTATTCTGCTACCTATTTTTGAAAGCCCAAATATTTTTCTAATGTTTACGCAAATTTCACTCATTATAATGAAACAAATTTTTCCTAGAGACGGGAGGACTTCCGCGACCATGGTTGCTGTAAAGTAACGTCGGGCATCTAAAAATATAATAAACCGCGATAAAATCCGAAAAAGTTGTTTCATTATTAGGATAAATAGTTTAAAACAAAAGTATACAATTAGTATTCATGTGTAACCTTAAAGTAAATAGCAATAACTAGTAGGTATTCTAATTCTAACGTATAATAAACATTAAAAATGATGTAACTACTGTTGACACCGAGTTGGCGCAACAGTTACAGCCATGGATTGTATCTGTTGCGCTGGCGGTTGTGGGTTCGATCCCCGCACATGACAAACATTTGTATTGGCCATACAGGTGTTTGCCGTGGTCTGGGTGTTTGTGCAGTCCTTGTGGGGTGTCCCCACCGTGCCTCGGAGAGCACGTTAAGCCGTCGGTCCCGGTTGTTATCATGTACACCTGATAGCGATCGTTACTCATAGTAGGGAATATATCTATATATTAAGCTATAATCGTTCTCCTAAATGGGGAAAGAGGCCTATGCCCAGTAGTGGGATATTACAGGCTAAAGCGTAACTACTGTTTTTAATAAATTTTAAATATACTACTACTAACTGACTGACTAATAACTGAGGTAGGGCACAGCAGGAATTTCCTGCTTAAAATATGGAGCAGCCCGACTGGGGTAGTACCTCGACCTTACAGAAGATCACAGCTAAATAATACTGTTTTCAAGCAGTATTGTGTTCCTGTTGGTGAGTAAGGTGACCAGAGCTCTTGGGGGGATTGGGGATTGGGTCGGCAACGCGCTTGCGATGGTTCTGGTGTTGCAGGCGTCTATAAGCTACGGTAATCGCTTACCATCAGGTGAGCCGTACGCTTGTTTGCCAACCTAGTGATATAAAAAAAATTTGGAGTTTATTCGAGTTTACTCCTTATAATCCATCCATCTCCATATAATCGATTTTCATATAAAGACCCCGGTATGAAAAAAATATGAGGAGTAAAACCTACTGAACGAATGACCTCGTTACGTTTCTTGTAACGCCATCTATCGGAACCAATGGGGCTCTGATTGATGGCGTAGCGACGTTTCCTAATAACGCCCTCTTAGATAAATAGATGGCTTTATTTGATTTGTTTATTTATCATATGATAATTATGGTATTAATCTTTTTCTTAGACTAGTAAGCCCTTTTTGTGCCTATTTATACAATCAATCTGAAGGAGTAAGCTCCAGTCGTACGTCAGAGCTGACAAACACACTTTTTATATTATATTTAAATGTAACGTTTCATTTTGCATGAGGTGTTCATCTTAAGTAATTGTAACACTTAGCTGTATTGTAAATTATTTTTATTGTGTAATTAGTGTTAAGAAATACTGGTGACCCTAAATAACTAAATACACAATTTAACAACATGAAAATGTTTCATTTTAAACTGATAATGCTTACAATATTTTACTAACATGGCTAACGTATGCATTTGTTATGTAAGGTTTCACCGCATTGCATAAACAGCACTGAGTGAATTACAGTCGGACACTCCACCTACTGTGCCAGCGATAACTTCATTAACCGTGTGGGTTTTAATTCACTTGTTATTTAAATGTTTTTTGCAATACAGTTAGTGGACAAACTTTAACGTTTATTTTGTTAAATAGCTGTAACCTTGACTTTGGTTATGGTTGTGATCGGTTTTATTATTCTCAAAATATAGGTTATGATAACATAATATGGTTACCTTATTTAAATAAGCCATGTGGCCAAATAATACTACATTCAAGTAGTGTTGTGTTCCTGTAGTGACTAAGGGAGGGTAAGCTCCCGGGGGGGGGAGGGGGGTAAGGAATTAAGATCAGGAACACGTAATGATGCTGGTGTTGCGGGCGTCCATGGGCTACACAGCTATCGTTTTACCATCATGCGGACCGAGCGCTTATTGCCAGCTTAATACTATAAAAAATACACAAAATCGCTCAATCAGGTTTAAAGCCAAGAAAATGACTATTTAACCTTTGATTCAAAATAGTTCCTACTGTCTGTTAGACAATTTTGAAAATTATGCGTCCGGAGCTGGACGGATAGTTATTATCTATACATTCATAAATTAAGCTCAGAATATACTCTAGCATAACTTCTATAATAGCTTATTAGAGATTGTATCCAATACGCCAATAAGGAGAGGATTACACGAATAATAAAGCTTAATAGCCGAACCAATATCTTGGGATAAAAATAATAATATACGTAATATTGTCTTATTTGGTAACACATTGCTGACATATACGGGAAGTAATAACTAACATTAGAGGATAATAATGAATTGACCTAACTTGATACATTATTTCATAATTTACTTTATATACGACGTACACTTTTTTTTTATTCATTCATGAGTTTTATATATAAGACACAGGATATGCAACTGCAGACCAACTTAGGTATGAGAAATTAGTTATTTAACTGAAGTAGGTCACGGCAGGAAATTACCTGCTCAAAATATGAAGCAACCCGACCTTAAATAACACTGTTTTCAAGCAGTGTTGTGTTCCTGTTGGTGAGCAAAGTGACCACAATTCCTGGGGGGAATTCGGGACGGGGTCGGCCACGTGCTAGCAATGCTTTTGGTGTTACAGACTATAAGCTACGCTAATCGCTTACCATCAGGTAAGCCGTAGCCGTTTGCCGATCTAATTATATCAAAGAAAAATCTTTTTGGTTAAAAGTTAAGCATAGATGTACTTTATCAATTTGTAGGTTATAAAAATAAATTTAAAATAATAATTGGTGATTACAAAAGAAAAAAATTAACTGATTGGTTTATATGGTTTGGAGGACAAAAAATGTAACTGAGGTAGAGCACAGCAGGAATTTCCTGCTCAAAATATGGAGCAGCCCGACTGGGGTAGTACCTCGACCTTACAGAAGACCACAGCTAAATAATACTGTTTTCAAGCAGTATTGTGTTCCTGTTGGTGAGTAAGGTGACCAGAGCTCCTGGGGGGGATTGGGGATTTGGTCGGCAACGCGCTTGCGACTTGGACCTAGTGATATAAAAAAAAATGTGAACGTAGAAACAAAAGGCAATTGCGTCAAATCTGTTCTTACACTGCAAAAAACTACTAAAATAAAAAATAAACTTCGTCTTGTCATGAGCGGGGCTCGACCTGGGACCGCAAGCGTGACCACTGACATTACAACGCATCGTCGAAATTCTTCAAAAAGTCGTCGTTTTCTCGAAAATGAAGAAAAAAATCTAAAAAGGCGTACACATCCGATAATCAGCAGATTAACATCCAAGTCGCTCAACTCCAAACTCCAATCACTCCACTCCAATCAATCCACTCAACCTCCAATCTGCGATACTGCTCCTAAATAAATATCTTACACACACGGTCATCTGTTCCTAAGGTAAGCAAAATGCTTGTGTTATAGGTGAAAGAAGACTGTTATAACTAAATTTTTTTTTATAAATACACATAGAAAAAATAAATGTATATTACTACAAATATGACACCTAAACTCAAGCGGGAATCGAACCCGCAGCCCACGAAACAGAAAGCAGGGCACCAAAAACTGCGCCAACGTGCTAATCAAAAAGTCAAAATTAGGGCTAAATATCCTTGTCTCTTGTAGTACAGTGAAGTAATTTTAATTCTATTCTAGGTAAGTAAATTTTTATACGTTAATTATTTAAATGTACAACGTTAAAGTAGGTTAATTTTTAATCAAGCTTTTCCACGACCTCTTAAACTGGAAAGTTGATATATTGTTAGAGGGTTCAACTTTGCGCAACTTGTTTTTTATTTAATAATTTTTATAATATCTTATAGTTATATTAAATTATAGCTTTATTAAATTATAACTTTATTAATTTTTATTAAATTATAACTTTATTAAACTAAACATATGAATTAAGCTACATTTATTGAAGTAAAATATTAAAATTAATACTTTTTTAAGTACTATAACTGTACTACAATCAAAATTCAATAACTACATCCAATAATCTGTTATAAATCACACAAATTGTCAATACGTCACAGCCACGTTCAAAAACAAAACCTCAAATACACACACAGATATCTTCCAATCCATACAAACGCTCAACTCAATTCATACATACAAACGCACACATAGAAAACTTCGAAATTAATATAAAGTAATAAATCCATGTAAAGTCAAATACGCACAAAACAGACATTTGAAATTCCACCTCTTAAGTTCTTGATTAAATAAGTCTGCGTTTCAGCTGGGGCAATCGGCGTGAAATTTTTCGTTTTGCCCGAAATGGAATAATTTTCCCCTCCTTTGATTGTATTAATAGACTATATTTTCTTGCGTTGCGTAAAATTTTCTTTGCCTACTCTTGCTATCGGTATAATCTGTGCGAAGAATCGCCTGACCGTCGGTACGGGCCCGTACTATGAGTTCTCGTATTAATTTATTAGGAAAATGTATTAAAATTCTTACGTGATTAGAAAAAAAATTATCGGTAATAAGTAAAAAAAAAAAGATCGCAAATTGTAATAATGTTGTGTTCGACTTTAGTATAAAACATAATTCTTTTTTGCAAAATTTACCTTATAAATAGATGTTAAATATAAAATAAAATATGATATACATAATTGAATAATCATTATTTATAAATAATTTATTTAAAAAAAGAAATATTTTAATTTTGATTACTGAGAATACTCTTCACCTGGAAACAACTCATATGCACTCAGGAAATCAACTCATTTAAACGACTTCTTATCGAGAACATACAGTAGTAAGTAAATATCAGGTAAAAAAAAATGACAAGAAGGTCGGAAGCCAATTTTCTCTCTGCCTTATCGCTGAAATTAGCTTTTTAAGGAAACACTTCAAAAATCAGATATTAGGCGGTCGTATTGCTTGTAGTTATTACCTGTATCGCGTTTTCATTTCATAAAGTAAGAGTTTTATTGAATCACAGCAATGATGTTACAGATATTTTCATGGTGTCTTTTAGGACAAGACTTTGCGTGGCTTATTTTTTTAATTACGGTACAGTTTCACATACAGATAAGCAAAACAAATACAGAAAAATGTTATTTTTTAACGTGTCCTTCTTATACAATCAACTTGAACTAAAATAAACTAAATCATGCGACACGGTGCTGGGCGAAGTTTATTTATTTTTTTTTATTTAGGAGAAAAATCGAAGTGTAAACTAATACGCTGGTACGCTAGTGCTTTGCGTGTTTGCAGATGAACCGTTTTCAATGAAACAATTGACTAATTTTCAAACAATAAATACGAAATATGAATTTCAAAATACACATTTGTTTATATATCACCTCAAATGGAACAAAATAAAACTCACCTAAACTTGTACCTACATAACAATAAATTTTGACAAGAAAACTCAGCTACCCTGGTACTGAAAATCTACCTGTCTATTCTCTGACTCATCTCAGCTCCATTTTTGCGTCTCAAACCATTCGTGAGCCGTAAAGATCGGGCGATGCATTCAGATGTGAAAGGAAAACAAACAATTTCCATATTTATATTGTTTGAGAGAATTCTTTTGTATATTTATTATTTATACAAGGTTTCCGCGCGGTTTCACGCTTTGAGTAAGATTGTTTGACATTCTTGTTTACTGTTCCACTCCTTTGGACTCGAAATGTTATAACGATGTCCTAAATCATTCCTAGTAAATAACCCGACTTGAAAAAAGGTCAAGCTCAACCAGATCATGTATCTGGACCGGATCAGGATAGAATGAGGCATGCCAGATCCGGCAAGCTCTATCAGGACCAGGTCTGGTCCAAACAAGAATAGCCTGATGTAAAATATAATCAACTATGGTAAGGCATACTGGATCAGGACCCGGTCCGGTTCAGATCAGAATAGCCTGATGTTAAATATAATCAAGTATGGTAAGGCATACTGGATCAGGACCCTGTCCGGTCCAGATCAGGATAGCCTGAAATAAATTACGCGAACTGGGCCTGAATCGCGCTATTAATGTTTTTAAGCGCACTTAGTATATATACAGTTATCAGGACAGTCTAGCAGGGAGTCCATTTCTACACAGTGGAGCAGTCGTAAGTAATAGGAAATAGTTAATTAATAGTTAATTATTAGAAGTTAATAAATAAAATTTAATTAATAATAATAATTAATTAATAACTTAAAAATAAATAAAAATAATTAATATTTAAAGTAAAAACATAAATAAATAATACATTGGAAAAAATAAACGAAAATAAATATCATAATAATTATGTTAAGTAACATATTTATAATATCAATTCGCTTTTTTTTTTAATAATCATTTTTTTCAAGAATATACATTCGTGTTTTTTAAAAGGACTGGACCGAACCGGCTGATCAGGATGAGATGAGATTTCCTGATCAGGTCCAGACCAATAATCTGCGTTACATGCCTTATCTAGTCCTGATCAGGCATGCCTGGTCCAGTCCTTCTAAGGAAGACGAAAAAAATTCTACTCGGGAAGCTTTACCTGCATCGATTAGGTCTAAAAGTAGTACCTCTTGAATTTGCAACTTTTAATGCGAAAACAGTGTCCACGATTCTTCTGGAATGTCCAAAATTTAGTCAAAAAAATCAAAAAGTTAATACCAGCCTTTTCTCCAACTCATCTTGGAAAAAAATTAAAAATAAATATCATGATCTAGCTTAAACTATAATCAATTACTAATTAATAACTAATCAGGGTAGTCAATTAAAGCATTCAATAAAAAAATTATAATATTAAAAAGGCAAAAAAGAAACCAAATTGACTTTTAATGTCTCCAAATATACAAAATCAAATAAAGCCACAAGCGTAAAATAATTTAAATTAATAATATTGATCGCGTTCTGTTTTAAAAATTCCCGAACGTTCCTTGCTATAAAATAATATTGTCATTTTCGCATATGCAGACGAAATATGTGTGGTTCGGTCGCTGTTATAAAATATTTAAAATGCCGACTGAGAATTCGTTGTTATCGACGAATTGCACTCGCTTCCCGACTTTTTGTGGTCTGTTCCTAGAGCGCAATCGTCGAAACGTTAAATCACTACTTTATGGACCAAGTTGAGACTTTCAGCTTGTTTATTGTGAGTTTAGCGCTTATATTAATAACTTTTTATGAAATAGTAGGTGATCTAACGAGCTTTGTACCGCCATGTTTTAACTGAATTCCAAAAAAAAAGACGTTCTCAATTCGAGTGTATTTTTTTAATCTATGCTCAGAACTTATGGCTGGGTGGACCGAACCTTTTTCGATGTTTTCTTAGATAGCGCGTATTTGCTCGACTATTTTTTCGTCTACCTACGTGGTATTACTTGTTGATGTAATTGCAGTATGTTTTTTTCGTTTGCGAGCAAACACAATTATTTGTGTGAATATTTCGATTTTTGAAATTTATTTCTTAAGAAAAAAATATAAGGTATATATAAAAAACTTGAGGAGTAAATTTTAAAACAGTGACGCGTGAGTGACCTTGAGAGTGACCGTGCAACGTCTCTTACTAGAAAGAGATAAACATATTTTTAATAATAACGATCACAAAGAAAAGAATTGTCCAATATTTTGTTGTCGTTTGGAAGTAATGCGCTTACATACCTTTTTTGGCGATTTACTTTCACTATAGTAGATATTTATAGCTTACCTTCAGTCTCAGACTATAATTGTCTGTTGAGTATTATTTAGAACATTTCTATAACTTATTGGAGTATACCATGTTTAAAATAAAATTCTTGATCACCACTAAAAAGAATCATGAATTCTGACAAAAGTAACAAAAATAAAAAATCCTTTTGAATAGACTGAAGACACATTCACTGGTTCTATCTGACCAAAAATAGAGAAAAAAGTACATTGGCCAATGCAGCATTTTCTACATTATAAAGTTGCAGCATCGAAAGTCCAAGTTATCAAAATAATCGTTGAACTTTATAAAGAAGAGAGATGGTAGTTCGAAGTAAAAGAATAGACATTTAAAATATCAAGTAGTAACAAGACCTTTTAAGTTTTACCAGATACATATTTTTTTTTTCATTTTGCAATTCTCACAACGCTAACATGAACATTTTTTTTTTTTACTTTTAGGCTTCTGCGTCTCTCAAATTGCCAGTTCCAACACAACTTATTATCAATAATAAAGTACAAAGACGGATACAAATTTCCATAAGACTCTATTTGATCCATAACGAAAGGAGCCACATGCAAAGAGACATTCAAATTTAGCTCTGATTTGACTAGTTAATTGCTAATAGTGACAGATAACAACCTCGTCTCCAATCCTAATGAGGTTTTAGTTCCGATGCTAATTACGACGAAGCTTGTCATGGTAATGACATCGATATAAGACGGAATACTATATTTGAACATAAATATTGGATCGGATTTCTGGTTTTATATAATAGCGTATAGACGTAATATATATATTCACCAACCCTCATTGCTCTGCGTCCTTCTCCTACGTGGGAAAAAAACATAGGTCTCAACTATACAAATTAACGGACAATATCCCACTGCTGGGCATATGCCCAGCAGTGTGATATTACGGGCTGTAGCTTAAAAACATAAAATTGTACATTTAAAACGAAAATCTGTCATTGAAATAAGCATACATATTACATATGTATATGCAAAGGGATTTATTTTAAAACCTCTATTACTCAAAGTTTTGCACAGTATCTAAGATGGTAAAGCCACGCACCGATAAGAACTATGATTCACCCCTTCTATCCCTATAAATCATGTCAAACACATCATACCAAATCGGTGTTATTGAAATTTTTCACAAGTTACAATATAAATTCCATAGGAATCAGTATATCAGAATTAGCTAATTATGGTATTTTAAAGTTTCTATCAAAACTTTAGTCAAGAGGCACGTTTATAAATCCACACTCCTGTGCACGAACATGCATTGTTCAATACTCTGTCACTTCATGATAATCTTTTTTTTTTTTTGAAAAACAACTCAACTAGATACAGTAATATCTGCTATATTCTTGCTAAGCAGGAGATGCAACAAAATTCAAGCTAAAAGCATTACAATTATTAATGGACCAGTCAACATACTAGTTTTGAAAAATATAACTTAGCAAAAATATTTAAAACGTAATAAAACTTAAAGGAATATATCCGCCAACCCGCATTGGAGCAGCGTGGTGGATTAAGCTCTGATCCTTCTCGAAGCGTAAAACTTAAAGTGGCAACAAAAAAACATGCCATACAAAATTGTATAGAATTACACCAGAAGATTTTGTGGCAATTAGAAGCGAGCTCTGCTATCACTCATCGAAAGTTCGTATCATTTTCTTGTCAAAGTTTCTATTATTACCATTCTATAGTTGAACGTGTTTGTTCTAGGTCGAATCCCTCATCAGCAATTAGACATAGTGATTTGAAATGTCGATCATTCTCGAATGAAGCTGAACGTATGATGAAATACAAAACTATATTGATAAAGTATGTCAGACAGCTTACTAAGATCTGATCACGTTTTTGGTCTTAGTCAGCTTCTATCCCAACTTGTTCATGTTTTATATTATTTTAAGGTTGAGCATTGCAGTATAACTTGCTCGAAATTTGGAACAGGCCCACTGTGAAAGTACTCAGGCTTAAAGAATATCACAGCTAAAAAAATAACACTGCTCTCAAATAGCATTTTTATTTTTATTTATTAAATTTTATAACACACAAAAAAGGATACAACTTAGAAACATTAGATACAAAACAAATAAGTATGCAAAGGTGGCCTTATCGCTTATAGCGATCTCTTCCACGCAACCTTTAATGATATTAGCTTAGGGAAAGTGCTGGGAAGAGTGCGCAAACAACAATTCAAGTTTATTACAGATACAGAAATCAACTTAAAGTACTAACATAGCTATATCATATAATATTCATACGTCATACGCTTCAAGATACAAAAGACTTTTTGTGTTCTTGTGGTGAGTAAGGTGTAGCCAGAGCTCCTGGTGAGATCATGGAGAGACAGAAAGAGACAGCTATGCATTTGCGATGCTTTAATGTTACAGGCTTCCATAGGCTATGGATAAGGCGGTTACGCTTACCTTCAAGCGGGCCGTCCACTTCTTTGACGCCTTCTTAGTATAAAAGAAGAAATATTCCTTAGTTTGTTCATCTGACGTGTTGCCTTATTGCCTTCTGTAAACATACGCTAACCCCTAATGTACAGACTTGAAACGTCAATCATATACAAGTAATTATGGACTACAATCGATTGACAGCTTCTGCTGCCGTAGGCGTGATTAATATATGGCGCAACGGTATGTCGTACCTTCAACAAAGGTTATACAAACATGTCAATTATGATTTTGGACCATAAATAACCTGCATAAATAACGTACCCAATATTTTTGTAGACTTTGAAGAGACTTTAACAAACCTTTTTATTAAAACATTGTATCTATCTCATGGCACCTTATATTATTGTTCTCTATTATATGTATGTAAAGAAGATACTACACTCATTTTATATTACGTTAGTGTGTTTTTTTTTTACAGTTAAAACCTTTTTGTGTATTTTATTGTCAAGACAGAATAATGGACTTTTGTCGTGATGACAGAAATATTTTTACATTCAGATTGTACGAAAATAGTTTAAGTAAAGGCTTTAAATGTTGTTTTTCTTGTTTAAGGTAAGTGAATATTGTAATTATAATATAATTTAAATGCTAAAAATTGTAAAAATATAATAATATAAAAAAAAAAAATCTTGTTTTAGAGAAACGCAAATACAGTATTTATTTTGAGATTCCTACTAAAATGAACAGAAAAAGTATAATTACTATTACATGTATATTCAAATATAAATCAAAATTTCAATTATACTGAAAATTGAAGCTACCACCGATTCGTAATTTAGATTCTGCAGAGAAGAATCGACAAGAAATTCTTCAACTACTCTTTAAAAAAAATGTGTTTTTATATAAAAACCTTACATGAAATACAAGCGTCACTAAGCCTTACACTTATCATTACTATATCATTATCTTTATCATTTATGTAATCCTGCACAGAACAGAACCTGCATCTCAGTCGGAGATGCAGGTTCGATCCCCGCTGGAACGGTCGATTTTTGATATGATATTAAATATTGTTTAGAATTCCCTAATGTGTGGATAATACAAAAATAAATAATACAGATAATGTATTAAAGAAATAGTAAAAGCCTACTTATTTCATTAATAATATATACCCATTCCAAATTTATACAAAACACAACAAGAATTTTCTGTAGATTATTCTTTAATTCCTGACACAGACTTAAATTAAAACAGAAGAGACATAAAAGCAACCAAATGCTCAATTTTAACACTTGTTAAATTATCATTTGATACCATTGCCAAGTTTCTGGTAGGAAATTTCATTTACCCTCACATTTGAACCGCAGGACCGCTCTATGAATTGTGTTCTCAACATTTCGAAAACTAACCTTAACTAAATAGACGTTGACGTTGTGTGAATTATTATATATTTTTTATTTATTTTTTTATTTAAAAATAAAGTTTTTTAAAAGGGCGATAAAGATATCACATGACTTATGGATTAAGTGTAGTCACTAATAGAATAGTCTCTATTGCATAGCATTTAATCGTTAATGTTCAGGCTGTAACAAATACGAAGTCCTGAATTTTATTGCTTCTTAATTTGTACAGGTGCTTTGCCGTTTATACATCGCAACTGTCATTTGAAGATGATTTTTATATTCATTTTTTTAATTACCGATAATAACACATTTACCATCATATCACTGACACGTAAAGGAACTTGTTTTATTCTAAAAATCAATTTTTCATATAAGCGTAGACAATTAATATATATAAAAACACAATGTTTTGAAACAACATAGTTGTAGATTTCCTGTTTTCTTGTACTTTCTTTTTGATAAAGATTAAGACGCACAGTAAAAATTACAATATAATTATTATATTATTATTATTTATTAATAAAAATTATATTATAATACCTTAAAGCAGGGATCTAAACAAGGTGGCCCGCGATCACAATGTCACACAAAGAAGAAAAATCATGACTTCACTCGATTCCTCTACGGACGCTGTTATAATAATTCAGTACATTTTTTTTATTTGTATCTGGCCCACCAACTTATTCTAAATAATATAAGGCCCTCTGCAAAATTAAGTTTGACACCCCTGCCTTAAAGTATTATCTGACCTTTACTGATACTGAAACTGACTGATTATAACAAAATGTTAGTTCTGATCTGTTCTATTAAGCATTAATTTATTCGAATTAATAGTTTCAAATCAGTTTTCAAAAACAAGATATCACTAAAATGATATATCAAACAATGAATGTAAAAAAGTAACGTCTAGTTCAACAAACTCTCAGTTTGATTTTATATAAAAACTTTTTACTGAAATCGAAGCGTGAATTACTTTATCCGGATATTATAAAACTTTAACAAGGCTTATCCAATAAAACTAGTTGGTCTGATACAGCCCCACGAATACGTTTACTTTACACAAAAGTTGCAATATCTTCAAGAATAAGCCAAGATCAGTTTGACGATACCTAAGTTAAAAGATACAAGCGACAAAAAAATAAATAAAAACTACACTCTTCTGTACAAATCGCTCATAAAGAGTCTAGCCGCAGCCAAAAGGCCTCTTCTGTAAAAAAATGTCTACAGCTACTAATACTGGTAACATTGCAAATTGGCAGCTATGTCTCAGATTAGTTACCAATACATGCTGATTTTCTAGCGCTGCCTTTCCTTGTAGTCGAGATAATTATACCAAGGAGACTACGAAAAATCTTAAAAGAATTTTAGTTGTAAAATACTTCGTGTTATTTATTAGTATTTGAACTTATTTGAAAGTTGAATGTTTGTCATGGATTTAATTTCTAATTAAGTTTGTTTTTTTAAATTCTAAAACGTAAACTTAAATATATTTCATACAAACTATTTACACAATTTATGCTTTCGATGGAGTGAACGATTATAGTAGTTTATGCAACTGTCATATAATGAAGGGTATTAAAACACGAGTGTGAGTTTATGAAACGAGCGCAGCGAGTTTCATAATAGTAACGAGTGTTTTAATACCCGTGTTATATGCAGTTGCATACACTACTTTATCTTCACTAATGCAATTAATCAAACAACAAGAGTAAAAGCTGACAATAGTTTATTTATAATAATTGTTCAAAGGACAATGCCCATTTTCTATGAAGCCGTGCTCCGGTACGTGCTTTGACGTGTTCAGACAATTCATATATTTAAGTATCCTTTATTAATTGAAAATATATTTTTAATAATATTCTAAAATTGATTAAATCCGTAGTTTATACTTTAATTAAAAAAGATATTTTATTTGTATTCCGGGTTTGTGCTGTCAAAACATATTAAAAAATACCAAGTCGGAAACGCAACTATAGAAATAAACGCTTTTTTTTAATTAAATTATAAACCCCAACACGACCAGAAAATTGACATATTAAAGTTTTCTTTATTAATTAAAACTAGATTTTTAATAATAGTCTAAAAGTGATCAAAGCCGTGTTTTATAGTTTAATTAAAAAAAGCATTTGTTTGTAAAGCATTTGGTTGCTATGACGACTTGCTATTTATAATTAATCTATTTTGACATAAGAAACGCGGAATACAAATAAAATATTAAATTAAATTCACGCGTACGTGTATTGTCACAGTGATTTTGCCGCCATTAAAATCTAACCAATGAGAGCGCAGCTGCGCGCATGCGCGCGATGTTATAATGAGATTTTACGATATCGATGTGGATATTATACCATCATGTGAAATTGCTTAAATTGAGTGTTTTGTTGTCTGCGCTATAACAGTAGTAATTATAAGTCAAGTATTGGAAACATAAGTAGAATGTTACAACATTAGTGTAGATAAAAATACATTAATTACTAGCTGCCCGGACAGACATCGTTCTGCCAGAAGTGCGATGTTATAATGAGATTTTACGATATCGATGTGGATATTATACCATCACGTGAAATTGCTTAAATTGAGTGTTTTGTTGTCTGCGCTATAACAGTAGTAATTATAAGTCAAGTATTGGAAACATAAGTAGAATGTTACAACATTAGTGTAGATAAAAATACATTAATTACTAGCTGCCCGGACAGACATCGTTCTGCCAGAAGTCAAAAGTATTTTTTTAAGTATTTAAACCTTCCGTTGGGCCTTCCGAACACACAAAAAAAAATAGCCGAATTAGTCGAGCCATCCTCGAGTTACGAGCTTAGCAAAATTCATCTTTATTTATATAGATTTATTTCACGCTAGTATCTCATAACTTGAACCGAATTTAAATAGGAAGAGTTTTCAAGATAATGGCGAGTGGAACTTTTTCTACGCGTCGGTTAGCAATATTATCGTTTCAATAAAAAAGATTTTAATAAAATTAATAGTTCAGTTTGAGAAATCTCAAAGTAACACTCTAATGGTATTGTTTATGTAACATGTCATATATAGGATTTAAATGAACTATGTAAATTATTTGAAACTAAATAAAACAAAGGAGTATTAACAAAATAATTATTAGTTGGAATCTGGTTGGTTTAGTTGGAAATTTAACTGAGGTAGGGCACAGCAAGAATTTCCTGCTCAAAATATGGAGCAGCCCGACTGGGGTAGTACCTCGACCTTCCAGAAGATCACAGCAAAATAATACTGTTTTCAAGAAGCATTGTGTTCCTGTTGGTGAGTAAGGTGACCAGAGCTCCTGGGGGGATTGGGGATTGGGTCGGCAACGCGCTTGCGATGCTTCTGGTGTTGCAGGCGTCTATAAGCTACGGTAATCGCTTACCATCAGGTGAGCCTTACGCTTGTTTGCCGACCTAGTGACATTCAAAAAAAAAAATCCACAAATATAACTTTTTTTCTAATAAGGATGCCAGCTTTTTTTTTTTTTGTTATCGCAGGGTAACCCATTTATGGGTGATATCCAGGATGCCCGGGTAGGCAGTCCTAGACCGTATGTCGGCTTAGCACTTGGGGGTGCACTACCGACCAAAACCCCTGCGGGAGCCTTCAGCCGCTTTAATTGGAGGGTCCCGGATCTGCAGGCAACAGGATCCCTCCAGCGACAGGCTGGCCTCGGCGAAAAGGCCAGACTTCTCCTCCATGGGGATTGTCCGGCTCACCTCTGAACAATCCCGACGACGTCGTGTCTAGCAGGACCGGGTTCCCATCCCGGCCCGACACGGGCACAGGGGCGTTACTGGAAGCGCATTAAGTAGCGCCTCCTACGCACCCCCGTTCGTCGCCTGCGGACGGAGGCCTCGTCGGCGGCCCCCTCTCTCATCCGCTCGTCGTTCTCCTTCTGTGACATTACTGTCTCGCAGAAGGAGACCATCGCCTTCCAGGACTCGTCGTCACCGAGCATCGCGGTGATGACGCTCGGCAGTAACAAGTCCCCTCCGAGAACTGTCGTCAGATCGCGACGCAGCGCCACCCATCTCGGGCACACCTCTAGGGTGTGCTGGGCAGAGTCCACCACCGCGCCACAATCGTGACATCCAGTCGTCGGCTCCCTTTGGGCCGTCCGACACAAGTACTCACCAAAGCAGCCATGCCCGGTGAGAACTTGCGTCAGACGGAAGGTGAGGGGCTTGCGCTTACGGCGCATCCACCGCTCAAGGACCGGGCGCAAGGCAGCCGTTACGCGTGTGCCATACGGCTGCTCCGCCAGGTCCTCCCCCCACCTCTGCATTAGCGCTTCTTGCCCCATCCGGCGTACCCGTAGGATTCCATCCAGCGTGGGGTTCTCACCGAGAGCCCTCCTACCCGAGACGTATGAGTATGTCTCGGCAAGGACCTCCGCCACGAGCTTCCACGGGGGGTCGCCGGCTAGAGCAGTAGCTGCAGCCCACGATACCGTACGGTACCCCCGGATCACCCTCACTGCGATGATCCTCTGCGCCGACCGCAGTGCGGCCTTATTCCTCGCAGTGAGGCGATCCGCCCAAACCGGGGCACCGTACGTAAGGCATGAGTGGGAACTTCCCGCGAAGGATGCCAGCTTAATTAAAAAAAAAAAAAAAAAGGTTACATTACAATATAGCTCCAAAGCTTATTTCTGTCATTTCTATAACTAAATATATGTCAACCAATATGTGTTAACTAAAAATAAAAAAGCCAGTTAAACTTTATTATTTATAGTGATTTCATCTCTATTGGGACGTGTGTAGATAAATATCGTTCCGTTTTCCTATCTTTTTTTCTTTTTTGTTTTAACATGCAACCTACTTTTTGTCAAGGTGACAACTTTTTCGCTTTGTTTTTTCGTTTTATGCAAATTTGAAATATTGGTTTTCATAGCGTAGTTTCATAGCGCTTAAACCGAAAGTAAAAATCATCATATCAAAAATTTCGCTCTAGCGGGTACATCGTTCCATAGCTTAATTGGCTAGAGCGCCGACACGGTCAGTCGGAGACGCGGGTTCGAATCCCGCTGGAGCGGTCAATTTTTGATATTATATTTAAAAATATTTAATTAGTTGGTGAAATTTTTTTAGTAACGCTTACATAATCTTGTACTATATTTTTGATTTTGTTTTCTTAGAATTGACTATCGAAGTTGTCATTTTTATACCTTTAATGAGTTGTTATTAAATTAGCCTTTATACTTGTTTATACAAAGAGCCTGAAAAATATCTAGTACAAAAATTTTACATAAGCGGCAATTAAATCTGCGAAACCAGTTGCGTATCGCTTTCACTATTCGTTTATTTCCACAATGCATCTTATGTATATTACTTTAAAAAAACGTTTGTTATCTTCACGGTTTCCATATATAAAATTTCTATAACTACTACGTACCAGGATCTCATAAGCTACCAGTCAGTTAACAAAGCCACAACTCAATAAAACAATTGACCAGCTGTAGCAGTTAGCAATATAGAATTCAACTTGGAAACAATATGCTGTTAAAACTAAAAACGTAGTACGATAAGTCACAAAAATATGAAATATAAGTTCAATACATTTTTGTCGCACCAAAAATATAACTATTATTAAAAAATTTTGACTATTGAGATAATAAACCTAAGCCTTATTATCATTTGAAATATTGACTCAATTATAAACAGCTTTTGTGCAGCAGTAGCAGATAAAATTTAATATAGGTATACAAACATTTTTACGATTCAGCACAAGGGCATCCGAACCGGAACGAAATATTTGTACAAATAAAAATGTCCATACCACTCGGGATACAAACCCGCAAACCGTCTACTACACGCACTACACCATAGAGGTTGTTATATCCAAACTTATAAACAAGAAATCCACATGCAACTTTGTTACGCATTGATATATGATATAATACTACTACACATTGTATTGCTAATGACATAGTTATGATAATTAAGGCTTAAGTTAAATTAATGTCATACTTAATTCCTTTTAGGCTACGTTCAAAGGTATTAAAGCAAATTAATGCTCACCCCACGTTTAAGCTGTATTACGTTGAGTCACGATATATTAACATATTTGGATGTTAACAATACTTAATAAATATTATGTTCTCACTGAAACAACCGAGTGATTAACTAACTCTTTAAAAAAGTTTACTAATTATTGTCATAAGTAGACAATATTAATTTGGCTAGTATGTCACTTCATTGTATACGCCTTATACTTAAGAATTCCTAGAAATTCAACCTCTAATGAGTGAAATATACGTTAAAAGTATCTAAATGTGTTGTGGAGTTTTTATTTTAATCAAATGAATATGTGTTTAATTACTATTTAACCTTTTTTTAATCTTTATGAGATTATCGCCAAGATTTTATATTAATCAGACGAAATTGTACGTTATTTATTAAATTAATAAAAGTAACATTGTTAGAGGTAGAAAATAGAATTGTGGAATTATTTGAATAAAAAAAGAAATAAAAAACAACTATTTCATGTATCAGCGCATCTTTAAGGGGTGAAATACAATAATGTATTGCTTATTACTAAGATTTATTATATAAACAATTTATTGTAAACTTTGCAAGCTGCAACTAAATATTTTAAATGTATACCTAATATTTAAAAAGATAAACGTCTTACTTATGAAATGGTGAAATTGTTTAAAAGGTCCAACGTCTTTTGATATTGCCTTCTGGTAAACACCTTTACCGGCTTGTACTGGTTGATTTCCGGTGTAGGCTGGATGAGGATTGTGGAAAACCGGAATGTCTGGCGCGAACTTAGGGAGGCCTATGTCCCGCAGTGGACTGCAATAGTCTGAACTGACTGAAATACCTATACACAATCACATTCTCTACCTTTACATGTTTAAAATTTATATAATACTTTTTTGTCACATCATTGTTGATTTTTTTGTGAATATATTATTAACAATATGGCGGAGTAAATATTTTCATTTCATTTCATTACCCCAGTACAAAAAAAAACCATTAATAACGTAACAATAACTATATCGTGCAATTAGACAATTATTCATTTGAATGTATGTTCAGCAGCACATGAAAATCATTATAAAACACGTAACATCCAGTGACCCCGGTCACCTGGCGTGACTCCAAGTGACTCAGGCAGACCACTAGTAATCGGGTGCATTGTAAGATAGTATCGTAAAGGTTGCGCTTTACATAATACATTCGTGCTGGCCCCGATAACGTAGTGAAATATGCGAGGGGTTGAGGTTCATCTTCATTGGGTGGGATTGGCGATAGCTAACTGTGCGCTATATTTGTTAAATGAAACAAATGAAAATTAATTTTAATAAATAAACAATGTTTTGTTTCAAATATATTGCAAATAAAATACAAAAATAAAGCTAAATAAGAAAGTACAAAAAGTGGAGGCAAATCGTCGATCGAAATCGATTTTTTTATCGATTTCCATTCGATTGAAAACCGAAAAAATAAAAAAAAATAAAAAAATTGCGTAGTAACCATAAAAAATCCTATTTTGGATTTTATATTCTTTTAATAGCTATTTTAGTTGACATAAAACAATACGAGAATTTTTTTAACATAAAGCTAAACAACTAGAACTATTTAAATCTATACTAATATTATAAAGATAAAGCTGAAGAGTTTGTTTGTTTGTTTGCTTGAACTCGCTAATCTCAGGAACTATTGGTCCAATTTGAAAAATTCATTTCATTGTTATTTAATTATTTATTTAACAATTTTTTACGTACAAAATTATATACGTAATATATTTAATATGTACGATTTTATTTATGTGTTACCCTCACATTAGGAATTCTAAACATTTTTGAATATCATATCAGCGAATCCCGCTGGAGCGGTCAATTTTTGATATGATATTCAAAAATGTTTAGAATTCCTAATGTGAGGGTAACACATAAATAAAATCGTACATATTAAAAATAGCATGGTGTCGTCTCCTGTCAAAGATTTTCATTGTAATATGAAACTTTGAATAGTTACGGGTCTCTGTAAAGAACTCACTATAGACGGCGCCACGGTTCGCTTAAACCGAAAATAAAAATCATCATGTCAAAAATTTCGCTCTAGCGGGTACATCGTTCCATAGCTTAATTGGCTAGAGCGCCGAGACGGTCAGTCGGAGACGCGGGTTCGAATCCCGCTGGAGCGGTCAATTTTTGATATGATATTCAAAAATGTTTAGAATTCCTAATGTGGGTAACACAAAAATAAAAAATCTTAGATATTAAAAATAGCACGGTGTCGTCTCCTTTCAAAGATTTTCATTGTAATATGAAACTTTGAATAGTTACGGGTCTCTGTAAAGAACTCACTATAGACGGCGCCACGGTTCGCTTAAACCGAAAATAAAAATCATCATGTCAAAAATTTCGCTCTAGCGGGTACATCGTTCCATAGCTTAATTGGCTAGAGCGCCGAGACGGTCAGTCGGAGACGCGGGTTCGAATCCCGCTGGAGCGGTCAATTTTTGATATGATATTCAAAAATGTTTAGAATTCGTAATATATTTGTCATGGAGACTCACATATAATGAATGTGCTTATATCCCTGTTAGTTAGCCCATTTATTGAGGAATGCTATATCATCACGCTAAAACCAATAGGAGCAGAGTCCACGCGGACGAAGTCGTGGGCAGAAGCTAGTCACGAAAAAATAAAAATATAAACTCTTATGTAAGAAGTAGACGCTGTTAGAGATTTCGTTGAATTTGAAATAAAACCAAAACGTACACAACTGCAATATAATGAAGCCAACTCTTCGGAATGATTTTTTCGCTGCTAATAAATTGAACGGAAAGAAAACAAATGTTTATAAAAATAATAAACAAAAATCTTTAAAAATAAATACTATTGATGTATATTATATTTATTAACCAACTCGAAAAGAGGAGGAGGTTCTCAATCTGACTGAATTTTTTATGTGTCAACCTCACTCACAGCTTTTCGCTGAATGTATCGATTTTAATGATTCTATTTTTTGTTTAAACACAAGTGCTAGTCGCGTGGTCTTATTAAATTTTATCCAGAAATGACGATTACTTTTTGAGTTATCCCTATTAATTATTATTCCACAGACTATTTTTTGATTGCCTACATTGTGTTGCTAGTCTTTGTAATCTGAAATCGTTTTTTTATAGTTTAGGAACAAACTCAAAAATATTTTTAATATTTTTATCAGAAAACTGTTTGGTAATTTTGCAATAAAAAATAATAAAAAAAAGCATCAAATAGCGCCAATTACGAGACCAGCACTATGCCCTTTCAGAGCAGAAGTTGATTTAAAATCAAGATTTGTCGGCTTTATGTGGTAGCGTAAGAAAACCCACTTGAATATGTAACAGGGGTTAAATTAATAGTAAGTTTTATTGCTCGTAAAATTGTAATACTTCACAAATAGTAAACCGGATATGCACAATACATTTTCATCGTTTCTAAGGCAGTTCTGTTTTAGTATATACAAGGCGAGAATAAAAGGGTTTAAGACATTTATAAAAAGCTCAATATAGAATAACTGTATATTTTGTTTCCTATAGTACTATAGTACACACATGACTGTGCCCACGACTTCGTGCGCGTGGAATTTAAAAAAGATTATTGTTCAGTTCGCAGAGTTATACAATAAATATTTTTTTCTAAAATAAAAGTGACGTTGGTAAAAGTGACGTTGAGGTTTCAGAGATTAGCCGGAAAAAACAAACAGACAGACGTATGTACCGCGTATACAACCATATGCATTTAGTAAAAAGCGGTCATTTTAATATTACAAACAGACGCTCCCATTTTATTTATTTGTATAGATAAAATGTCTGACTAAATTCAATAGTACAATTTTAAAGCGAAACTGGTATTGGTTATACAAAAATAACTATGCATTTTTAATATCTACACAATATCTACACAATACACACACAGTCGTCTGTTCCTAAATTAATCAACTCAATGCTTGTGTTATAGATAACAGCCGACAGGTATAGCTACATTTTTTTTTTTCGATAAACATACTTATAAATAATACATATATAAATAAATATTTATGTTACACCCAGACTCACAGGTGGGGACAGACAGGTGGGAATCGAACTCACAACCCTCGGAGCATTTTATTTTTATATGACTAGATCGACAAACAAGCTTACGGCCCATCTGAGAGTAAGTGGTTAAGCCTACAGACGCCTGTAACAACAGAGGCATCGCAAGTCCATTGCAGACCTATCCTCGACTCTCCCCAGGAGCTCTGGCTACCTTACTCACCGCAGAAATATAACACTGCTTGAGTGCTGTGATCTTCTGTAAGGTTCAGGTACTTCCCCAGACACGCTGCTTCAGATTTTGAGTAGGATTTTTCCACCTGTGCCTTAGTTTTTTATATCATTTGATTTAACCATAAAGATCAACTGTGTCACCTCGAACCATTCGGATAAAATATTCGCGGTCTATTCTCTAGCCCTTAGTTCTCCGAATTTTGACTTTTACTTACTTTACTTTACTTTTTACTTTTACTTACTTTAAATTCACCATATTATCGCCATTCTATACAAAAATCCTTATTTCCTTTTATTTCAATTTATTTATTTTCGAATCAAATCAAAATCCTTGTTCTAAAATATATATTTATCAAATGACCATTACATTGAAAAATATGCTCATATTTATTACGCCTTATTAAAATTAAATATTGTAACTTATAACAATATGTAATTTATATACACGTCGTGAAGTTATCATTCAACCAGTCTTCTGCTAAATAGTAAGTAAATCGATAAAAGATTCAACAAAGCTATATTCCTTATCAAAGTTATTCTGGAATTGGATTCTATTCATTGAATTCTCAGAATCAGCACTACGACTGCTACGCTATCAAAATCTCAAAAAACGATAAAGAATTATCTAAATTGGCTTAAATGTAATATTCAGACACTTATTGGTACCGTTAAACATTTATTATTATTCCATTTCATTTGTTTTACTACTTTACTTTGATATTGGATTCTTGACGAAAGTTTATTTTCCTACCTAGCTACCAATTTTCCAGGCAGTTACAGTTACCGTAATTTTTATTCTTTTTACTGTTCTATTTTAACTAAATTTTGTTTGACAACCTACGTAATATAATGCTGATAAAGCTTCAAATAGTTATCTGATGTATATAGGAAGCCATTAGTTTCAACACCAATGTTTACTTACTATACTTATCTCATGAGTGACCAGAGCTCCTGGGATATACAATATAATTGGAGTCTGCAACGCGCTTGTGATGATTCTGGTGTTGCAGAAGTTTATAAGCTACGGTAATCGGCTGCAGGTGAGCCGTACGGTTGTTTGTCGCCCTGTATAAAAAAGAACTATGTAATTAATCATTTAATTTAACTGTAACTGTTTTTTTAATTATGTATATTACCTATACAACAATTCCAGTTACTAACATAATTATAATTATTTTATTGGAAATTTTGTTTAATTGTTACACTCCGAATACAAAACGTAAAGATGTTTTTCAAAAAACTATATTTATAATTTAGTCGCGTTTCGAGCTTTATCTGCATTCTGGCAGGATTCTGGAAAACGTAACAACTTGTCAGAGATTAATGACACCGAAGTCAAAGCTCGGATTTGCGCATTTGTCGAAGCAAAAAAAGTATATTAAAAACGGCGTCAAATATATTAGGTTCTTTCTTCGTTCTTTCGATATTGTTACAAAATCATATAGAATATATTTATGTCAAAAATAGTAAGAACCTTCATTCATATTTCACTTTTAACGATAAAATGGGTTCAGATGGAGTTTTTCCACTTTCTTTAAAACATCAAGAACTAAATAAAGCTTCTGTACTACCCAAGTACAAGATATTTAAAAATAATACGGAGCCACGGTGAGTTACGTGCTGAATTTGATATTTTACTGCAGCCTGGGCCTTCTGGTGTTTAAGCAAATCGTTAAATGATTATATACCACGGAGTAGGTATGAACAATCAGCTACCGATTTGAGCCCCATATCGGTCCACAATATATAGCCCAGTATTGACACTGGCTGTCGAGGATGTATTCCTGACGGAGCCTCGATATCTTACATAGGAAAATAGGCCTATGCCCCGCAGTGGGATATTACAAGTTGAAGCGTACATATTAAACTAAAGAGGTTTTATAAGAGCTTAATTCAAACTATTTTAAAATCATTTAATTATACATTTTTAAATGTAGAACAATATGCAATAAAATTTTAGCGACGGGTTTATTTTTTGCCTACTGTATTACTATTTTATTTTAGAAAATATTCCGCTTCCGTTAGTTAAAAAGTTATAAAGCAATACTTGAGATTTAAAAATAATCTGCTCAAATGATTATATTTTATGAAATAGTAGCTGTGCCCGCGACGAATTTAACAAAAAAGTTATTGTTCAGTTCGCAGAGTTATAAAATAAATAAATTTATAAAATAAAAGAAAGCCTAAGTTACTCTTTACTACATTAGCTATCTGCCAGTGAAAATCCCGTCAAAATCGGTCCAGCTGGTTTAGAAATTAGCCGAAACAAACAAACAGACAGACAGACAAAAAAAGGTAAAAAACGTTGTTTTGGTATATGTACCGTATATATTCGACAACCCGCATTGGAGCAGCGTGGCGGAGTAAGCTCTGACCCTTCTCCTACATGGGGAAAGAGGCCTATGCCCAGTAGTGGGATATTACAGGCTGAAGCGTACCGTATAAACATCCATGTGTGAACTCATGTGTGTTGCCCATAGTCACCACGCTGGGCAGACGGGTTGGTGACCGCATGTGCATTTAGTAAAAAGCGGTTATTTTAATATTACAAACAGACACTCCAATTTTATTTATTTGTATAGATAATTATATTCCAATCTTATATACATTAACCTAAACAAAAAATGTTTATAAATTAAATATAATAAGGAATAGTGATACCAAGCAGACGAAGGCATACTTTGTGTATGAGTGTTTGTGCGTGTGTGTGTGTGTATGTGTGTTGCTGTGTGTCTGAATATGAGATAATCAAATTTAGTATATTAATATCAAAATATGACTTATACGAGATATAAGACTTGATATTAATCGTAATTGTCTATATTTTACTATTTATACGACAGTAACAAATAAATAAAATGAATATAACATACACGCACGGTCGTCTGTTCCTATCGTAAGCAACTTAATGCTTGTGTTACAGGTATCACTGACTAGTATAGCTACATATTTTTTTAATATACATAAAAATAATACATATATAAATACAAATATTACACCCAGACTCAGGCGGGAATCGAAGCCGCAACCCGTGGAACAAAAAGTAGGGCCACTACAAACTGCGCCAACGGACTAGTCAAAGAGTAATATATATATGTATGTATGTGTGTGTGTGTGTATGTTATCTACATGTACTAGGTATAACAAGCTTTAGCTATGTGGTATTTAGCTAATAGAGTAACGATATATATATATGTAATCTCCATTGACTTTTTGTTAAAGGATAATAAAATCAAAAACTAAACAATGTTCACGTGGCAAAATATATAATCGAATAGATACAATGTAAAACATAAATTATTAAAATGGTAGGAAAGTCAAAACTGTATATTGAATATTTTTTTATAAGAATACTTGGGGTGTGATCTACAATCGGTACTACTAATAAACTCAAAAAGTACTGCATGGATTTACTTCAAATTTGGCACGAATATTATTGAGAATTCGGGTCAACATATAGGCTACAAATTATCACGCCATCACCTACGGGGAACGAGCAGTGAACCTTTATTACTTCAACGCATTCTGTAACACCGTGTAATCTAACGACGCATATTTGAATGTTGTTATTATGTTAATAACCATGCTATAAAGCTAGCTTTATACTATAAATAAAGATATTCTGTAGTATATTTAATATCAGCATTGCACCCGTGCGAAGCCGGGGCGGGTCGCTAGTTTAAATAATAAAGTCTTGACTTATTTCAAAAAACATTTTTATAAAAAATATAAAAATATAAAATTATTATTCTTAAACAAAAAGTCTGTATATGTGTAGATACGCCACTAAGCCTTATCACATACGAATATTTAAAAAAAAAAAACTCGATATATTTTATTTTTACACAACAGAATATTATTATTATTATTACTGTTATGAAAGCTTTATACTTATTTAATCCCAAATGCCACTACGTCACGACAATTGCTTGAATTACATCCAACAAAGGACTGTACAATTATTGTGAGATTTTACCTGCTTTTACAAGGAAATGGGAGAAAGATCATTTCACCTTTGTTTTAATGTTAAACTAGACAATCCTTTTGGATTACCTCACTTTAATTTATTTTACATTAGATAATTTTATCATGTGACTAACATTGGTATGGGGATATTATTGCATTTAGACTTATCTCTGCTCTCAAGGAGAACATACATATGATACATACTTTATATAAGTCACTATTTCGGTTTTTCTGGTCATAGAGAATCAAGGTCTTCGAAGAAAACCAAAACCTGAATCCTAATCCTTAGTTTTGTAGAAGCGAGATTGAAGTCTTAGAGGATATAAAAAAAATTAAACATCGCTCCTACCTTTTAATAATTCCATTATACATAACAGACACACACGGTCGTCTGTTTCTACGGTAAGCAACTTTAATGCCTGTGTATATAAGTAACACATACGGTATATATACAAAATAGCATTTTTTTATAATTTTTGTCTGTCTGTCTGTCTGTTTGTTCCGACTAATCTCTGAAACGGCGGGACCGATTTTAACGGAACTTTCACTGGCAAACAGGTGATGTAATAAGGAGTAACTTAGGCTTTTATTTTATTTCCTATTTTTTTATAACTTTGCGAACTGAACTTTTCGTTTTATTAAATTCCACGCGGACGCGGGCACAGCTAGTCATTAATAAATATAATAATTCAAACGTACAAACAATCTCTTCATCTTCACAATTTTATTATAAATTGTAATTCCCCTCAAGGAATTTAACTTGACCTCAGCTGTTTTTTTATTACACAAATGAATTCGCTTCAGGATGAATTATGTTCAAACGAAATGATAGATAAATTAAATTTCGTACGACGGTGGAATTTCAAGTTTTTTTTTTTTTGTTTGTTTAATATTGTAATAAGTTTTTTAATTGGTTAACAAAATAGGACATTTTTTTATGTTTAACAACATTAAACTTCTTAGTTATTTTTATGTTTTTGATAGGACACAAGTTTTTAAAACCAATCCACCCCATAGTTTCAATCATTGAATACTTTGATTCATGTGATATTATAACTAGATTCTACTTGGTGATGGTAATGGACGTTAATAATGGAATTAAGGCATAATTGATATATTTCGCTGAAAATTGCGGAACAGCCTGACTGAAAAAAAGCCACAACTTTACAGAAGATCGCGGCTAAAAAGTACCGCTTTAATCATTTTTATATTCCTATAGTGACTAAGGTAGCCAGAGCTCTTGTTGAGGGTCAGAAGAACTTGCAACATCAAATAAAACTCCTGCTGCTTTAGGCGTCAAGAGACCAAGGTGTCAGGTTAGGTTAAGTGGAACATAAGCTCATTTGCTACCTAAATAGATTTAACGAAAAACTAAAATCATTCAGTTATTACCACACTTGCGTTGAAGAAGCATGGTGTACTGAACTCCAATTTTTCCTCTACATCATTAACTACGAGAAGTATTTTAAATCAGTACAATGTTAACAAACTGTTGTAATTTACTTAGAAAATAACTAATTTATTAATAACACTTAGAAAGTTTAACTCAGATGTATTTGTAAATTACATCTTGCATGTTCTGAAGATTAATAGATATCGTCAAAACATTTGCAAGTTACGAATTCACGAATAAAACGATCAAATTGCAATAACTCTCCTTTAAATACTTGATTAATGCCATTCGAAGCGTTCTGAATTTCGCCGTCATATAGTTGAGTCAAACTGAAAATTACGAAGTCAGCGCCGAATTCTAGAAATGCATTCCATTCAATATTCAACTTGAGTTTACGCCCAGTCTTCAGTCACGACTTTTGTTATATTAATATTTTATATAATGATAGCCTTATTCTCTTTACTCTTTGGGCGTAGAATTTAAAATTTGATTTTTATGTATATACTAGCTGACCCCGCAAACGTTGTTTTGCCATATATGCTGTTAACCCCATAACCCCCTTCTCCTATAACCTAGGGGTATGAAAAATAGATGTTGTTCGATTCTCAGACCTACCCAATATGCACACAAAATTTTATGAGAATCGGTCAAGCCGTTTCGGAGGAGTTTAACTACAAACACCGCGACACGACAATTTTATATATTAGACTAGCTGACCCCGCAAACGTTTCTTTGCCATATATGTTATTAACCCGCTTAATCCCCCCCCCCCTTATAACTTAGGGGTATGAAAAATAGATGTTGGCCGATTCTCAAACCTACCCGATATGCCCACAAAATTTTATTAAAATCGGTCGAACCGTTTCGGAGGAGTTCAATTTTATATATTAGAGATTAATGCCTTAAACTCAAACTGCCTGTAATTGATTGAGACTAACAAATGTTCGGACCAATGCTATATAAGTTTACGACATATAAAAAGTTGTCGTGAGTTGTCATTAAGCCTACAATAGCTAGGCCGCCAGTCTATAACTCTGAGTACTACGACAATCTTTCATCCTCCATTTATCATCATAAAATTATCATCTCTACTTCTGGGTATTGTAAAATTTAAAAAAAGATGATTGTAAAAACGTAGAATTTAATTTGGTTTATACCACTTTTGTACGGCAATAAAGCCGAACACATAGCCAGACAAACATCCTATAAATATTGTTTTATCTTTGTGTTTTTATTTCTGTTACGAACACACAAAGAAACTAGCGCCATCTAGCGGCAACCATTGAAACCACGCATAGACAGAGACCGCATGAAACTCTCTACTCAATACTAGATGGCGTTAGAGGAACAACTGTGGAACTATATAGAAGTATAGTCTCGAAAACCCGGTACATGCGCGAACTTTCCAGAATGGTCTGGGCCTCGTCTCGGCCGATATAAATAGCCGCAGCGAGGCGAGCGAGTACAGTTCAGTTTGAGCGATCTTCGAGGCGACTTCAAGAGTGAAAACTAGTGATCAAGAGTGGTACCAGCGAAACCTACGACATTGGCTACAACTGAGGACATCGTGAGTGCTTAGTGTTTGAACTTAGTGCTTAGTGTTTGAACCTAGTGCTTTGTGTTGGACCTAGTGCTAGTGAATAAAGTCTTGAAAAGAGTCAGCAGGTCTTTCTCTCCAAATCCTTCGAAACCTAACACGTAACAACTGGTGTCGGAAGTGAGATTTGGAGATGCCATTGACTCCGAGAGAAGACTTCAAGGACTTCAAGGGCGTCAGGACCAGGGCACAACGAGCTGCGGAGGCCACACCTACTGAGGACCAAGCTCCGCCCACCGTGGACCAAGCCCCGCCCACTGGCCCCGCCTATCAAGCCCCGCCCACTGGCCCCGCCTATCAAGCCCCGCCCATTGACCACGCCCCTCTGGCCCCACCCACTCGGGCTCAGGCCCCGTCTACTCAGGCTCAGGCCCCGCCTACTCAGGCTCAGGCCCCGCCCACTCGGACGCAGGCCCCGCCTACTCAGGCTCAGGCTCCGCCCACTTTGTCTCAAGCCCCGCCCACTGGAGCCACCCACCTTACCACGCCCACCAGCGATACCGTAGCTTCTACAGACTCTCCAGTGGCTCTTCAATTAGGAAGTTTAATTAAATTAATGGAGCTGCAAAGGGCTGAAATTCGTGGTTTGCAAGAATCACAAGAACAAGCAAGTTTCAAATTGCAAGAATCACAAGAGCAACAAAAGGCTGAAATTCGTAGTGCTTTGCAAGAATTACAAGAGCAAACAAGTTTCAAATTGCAAGAACCACAAGAGCAACAAAGGGCTGAAATTCGTGGTGCTTTGCAGGAATTACAAGAGCAAACAAGTTTAAAATTGCAAGAATTACAAGAGCAACAAAAAGAGCTCCAAGAAAAAACGCTTTGGGCTGTAAAAGATGTTAGTGACGCGGTGACTAAGCTTCGAAAAGATGTCGACGTAGTGGAAGAACGAGTTACCGGGTTAGGATTGGATCTTGAAAATGTGAAAACCGGCCTCACTGAACTAAAGAAGAGAGTAGTACGCCTTGAAACCATAGGAATTGCGATGTCTAGTGGAACTACCGGAGTGGCACAAGGACCAAAAGTGAAAGTGCCGCCATACGACGGCACTACTTCGTGGAACGCTTATCGTCGACAATTCCAGACTGTTCCTACTGCCAACGGATGGACGGAAGAGCAATGCCTGACCGCTCTCACTGTTGCGCTCAGAGGGCAAGCTTTGTCTGTCCTGGAAGCACTGCCAGGAAATGGGTTCCAAGACTTGATGGAGGCACTTGAATCCCGATACGGGGAGCGACACCTGGAGCACGTATTCCGTGCCCAACTGCGTGACAGAGTCTAACGTTCAGGAGAAGGACTACAACAATGGGCGTTGGAAATCGAAAAACTCGTCAGGAAGTCATACCCAGGAGCCGACACCAAGATGGTAAACACGAATATTGTTCAAGCATTTGTCGACGGAATCAAAGACCTGGAGGTCAGGGCTACAGTGAGGCTTCGTCACCATACTTCGATAAAGGAAGCATTGGCGCATGCTTTGGAGGTCGAGGCTGTTCGCCATGACATACGGCAGACCCATAAGATCCGCGTGGTCTCTGAGGAAGTCAAGGAGGTTAAGGCTCCTACGAAAAAAAGTGCTGGAGTTATGTGCTACAAGTGCGGCGAGAGGGGCCATCTTCAGCTCAACTGTCCGCAGAAGAAGACTTAGATAGCAAGGATGAAGAGGATCGAGGAACAAATAGAGGAGCTAAAGAAGCAAGGGGCTTCGCCTCCTCCCCGGGATCAGGAGTATGACTTCAAGATGAAACACCGCAGCAGAAAGATGCATGGGAATGCCGACGCACTCTCACGAAAGCAGTTTTCGGAAGTCTGTAAACATTGTGTTAAGCAGGAATCTAATGAAGTAGCATTAAAGATAACGAGAACATGTCCTTTGGGTCTCTGGGAGAATGATGCTATGAGGGAAGCTCAAGTAAGAGATGACGACCTTCGGCACATCATCAAATGGAAGAAACGGGGTGACGTAAAACCAATCTGGAGTGGGGTTGCACCCACTGGCGCTGTCACTAAGGCGTACTGGGCTCAATGGGACAGTCTAATACTTCAAAACGGAATACTCTACCAGAAATAGGAGAAGACTAACGGCAGAGAGTTCCACCTTCAGATAATTGTCCCAAGAACGAGAGTACCAGATGTTCTCCGTGAAATACATGGTGGCGTAACAGAAGGTCATCTGGGTATCAAGAGGACGTTAACAAAAGTGCGAGAACGATTCTACTGGTTGCATTGTCGAGATGATGTACAGGATTGGTGCCGCAAATGTACTACTTGCGCTGCTGTAAAAGGAACACAGACCAGGAGCTGTGGGAATCTGCGGTTGTATAACGTTGGTGCACCGTGGGAACGAATTGCAGTTGATGTAGCGGGGCCATTTCCTGCAACGGAATCGGGAAACAAGTATTATATGGTCGTCATGAACTACTTCACCAAATGGCCCGAAGTGTTCGCCATACCAAACCAAGAAGCTACAACAGTCGCTTCTAAGTTAGTCGAAGAAGTGATATGTCGCTTTGGTGTGCCTCTAGAAATCCATTCTAATCAGGGCAGGAACTTCGAATCGCAAGTATTCCAAGAAGTGTGCAGAATTTTGGGTATGCATAAGACGAGGACCACCGCGTACCATCCACAGTCTGATGGAATGGTTGAGAGATTTAACCAGACCCTTGAGAGGCATTTGGCGAAATTGGTAGACGCCAAACAAAAGGATTGGGACAAGTATATACCACTTTTCCGTCTGTCGTACCGAACCGCCGAGCATGAAAGCATAAAAGCTTCCCCGGCGTATGTCAATTACGGTAGAGAATTACGAATACCAATAGACCTATTGACTGGAGGGTCACCGGAGGGACCAAATACCGTACAAGACTATGTCAGCGATTTAAGGGAAAAAATGCGCTATATACACGCCTTGATTCGGGAAAATGGGTTACAGTCAAGTGAGAACTTGAAAACCAGATACGACCGGAAATCGAACACGAGCGGCTTCAAGGAAGGGTCACTGGTATGGCTGCATAACCCAACCCGCCGGAAAGGGAAATCTCCAAAGTTGCAGGCCAAGTGGGACGGTCCATACAAAGTGGTTACCCGACTGAATGATGTGACTTACAGGATTCAAAAGCAACCAAGAGGGACATTCAAAGTGGTACACATAGACCGTCTGGCGCGTTACCATGGCAGTAACAACGATGCTCGGGACGAGCATCTCTAAGAGGGGAGTAGTGTTACGAACACACAAAGAAACTAGCGCCATCTAGCGGCAACCATTGGAACCACGCAAAGACAGCGATGGCATGAAACTCTCTACTCAATACTAGATGGCGTTAGAGGAACAACTGTGGAACTATATAGAAGTATAGTCTCGAAAACCCGGTACATGCGCGAACTTTCCAGAATGGTCTGGGCCTCGTCTCGGCCGATATAAATAGCCGCAGCGAGGCGAGCGAGTACAGTTCAGTTTGAGCGATCTTCGAGGCGACTTCAAGAGTGAAAACTAGTGATCAAGAGTGGTACCAGCGAAACCTACGACATTGGCTACAACTGAGGACATCGTGAGTGCTTAGTGTTTGAACTTAGTGCTTAGTGTTTGAACCTAGTGCTTTGTGTTGGACCTAGTGCTAGTGAATAAAGTCTTGAAAAGAGTCAGCAGGTCTTTCTCTCCAAATCCTTCGAACCCTAACACGTAACAACTGGTGTCGGAAGTGAGATTTGGAGATGCCATTGACTCCGAGAGAAGACTTCAAGGACTTCAAGGGCGTCAGGACCAGGGCACAACGAGCTGCGGAGGCCACACCTACTGGGGACCAAGCTCCGCCCACCGTGGACCAAGCCCCGCCCACTGGCCCCGCCTATCAAGCCCCGCCCACTGGCCCGCCTGTCAAGCCCCGCCCATTGACCACGCCCCTCTGGCCCCACCCACTCGGGCTCAGGCCCCGCCTACTCAGGCTCAGGCCCCGCCTACTCAGGCTCAGGCCCCGCCTACTCAGGCTCAGGCCCCGCCTACTCAGGCACAGGCCCCGCCTACTCAGGCTCAGGCCCCGCCCACTCGGAAGCAGGCCCCGCCTACTCAGGCTCAGGCTCAAACCTTAAAATGAAAACGTAACATACTGACAAATCATCGTATACATTTGTAATGAATAAAGACATTTTTAACCGACTTCAAAAAAGGAGGAGGCTACTCAATTCGACCGCATATATATATATGTATATCTTTTTTTTAATGTATGTTCGGGGATAACTTCGTCGTTTATGAACCGCTTTTGATAATATTTTTTTTCCTGGAAAGGAGATATTCCAGGTGTGGTACCATGATAAGGAAACCAGGATCTGATGATGGGATCCCGGAGAAATCGAGGAAAACCCTCGAAAATCGTAGTGACGACTAGTGCGTTTGTTAATTTTTTTCGTCTTCTTACGTTGTATTACTTGTCGATGTAGGTAATTGAAGTCGGTTTTTTTCGTTTGCGAGCAAACACAATTATGTATCGTTTACAATCGACACTAATATGGATGAAATCAAAAATTTCTTTGAAATATCTGTGGATAAACTCTATACTCATTATCGGTAGGACCGTTTCGTGAGTCTACACTAACCATCGCTAGATTTTACTGCAAATGAAGAACTTTGATCTAATATACTGAGCATTGATTTCCGTCTTAAGTTCAAGGCTCACCGTATTATAGACCAAATTCTATTTATATAACTGTTACATAATGTATAATTAATCACTGGTTCAATTACATACATGACTAGACATCGGTTTCACCTGAGTTGATATATCTAGCTATATCAAATAAAATAATTCCTGTTTTTCCTTTTGTATTTGTCTTGTTTTTGTAATTTATATAAATTTTTGCCTGGTTTACAATGAAAAATACATTATATTAATATTGTAAATGTACCATCGAAATGTATACAATGTATGTATGCGCATAACTTTCGTGCGACTACGCAAAATTATATTTTTTTTAATTGTTATTGTCAGAACAAGGTTTAATTTCAAAAAAGATTAAAAAATTGATATTATCATGAAAATCAGCTAATATGTGCGTAGTTTGTATTTGACTTGTTCCGGTACAATGAACTCTAGTTTGATGTGTTTTTGTTTATGTTACTTCTGAGTAAAATAAGTATTTAATCACGAAATGCTTTTATGTTTATACTCTTTTATTATGGTTCAATAACTGAGGTAGGGCACAGCAGGAAATTTCCTGCTCAAAATATGGAGCAGCCCGACTGGAGTAGTACCTCGACCTTACACAAGATGACAACTAGATAATACTGTTTTCAAGCAGTAGTATTGTGTTCCTGTTGGTGAGTAAAGTGACTAAAGCTCCTGGGGGAAATGAGGATAGGGTCGGCAACGCTGTTGCGATGTTTCTGGTGTTGTAGATGTCTATAAGCTACGGTAATCTCTTACCATCAGGTGCGCCTGTACACTTGTTGACCTAGTTATATAAAAAAAATACTTTTTGTATTTTTATAATCTAAATAAAAAGGACGTCCGTTAATAAGCCTTAATTTGAAATCGGCTTAAACATGTTTTTTATTTAAAATAAATATCCTTCAAAATATTACAATGACCTAAAATATGTTCTGTTTTTTTTTTTATAATCGCTGAGTCGTTTGCTTCCTTGTGGGTTTATTTAATCTGTGTGTATATATAAACTTAAATTATTTAAAAGTTGCTTATAAATATATCAAATAAAATAGTGGGAAAAGTAGGGAATAGTAGGGGAAAGGGAAAGTAGGGAATATATCCACCAACCCGCATTGGAGCAGCGTGGTGAATTAAGCTATGATCCTTCTCCTACATGGGGAAAGAGGCCTATGCCCAGTAGTGGGATATTACAGGCTGAAGCGTAATCAAATAGATGTTCAAAAGTAGCTAAATTATTTAACATGAAAGAATATTCCGGAAGTAAGAAATATAAACAGATATGTACCGTGATTCATTTCTAATCATATAGAAAGGTGAATTCTTTAAGAAGGGCGAGCATAATGCTACCAATAGGTACAAAAGCTGATGTGGTAAGGCTGTAATCTTTTTATATTGCGATAGAATAGTAAGTTAGAAGGATCTCTTTGTCTGGAAAGAGCTTAATTATCAGCTCTTCTTTGTCAAGATCACGAAGGGTCAAGGACATTAAGGTCAATTTTCAAGTCTTCCCTGTAAAGGACTCTGGTTCGATTAGTTGAATGCTAAGACAAAAAAAAAGACAAAAAATGACGCAGTCAAATGTTATTGTAAATATTACTTGATTATTATTTTGTTGATCTCTATACTTTTGCGTAATACAACGATAAGTCTAAATCGTTTCCCACAACCTTTCAAATATTCTGTTTACTAAATAGACAAATATTAAAACACCTGTAAATGAATTTGAGCCACAGTTATGCAATAAGTTGATTAAGTTTCCTTTAATAATCAAGTAATAGTAGTATTTGTAACAATACAAATTTGAATTTGGTCAATACTTACTAAACTTTCAGCTTTCATTTTCCGTTTGAAACATTATACATACTAAAACAAATAAATAACGTTTATATCCAGCTGTAACTTTGCTAAAACTTCTGAGTCCATCATTAGACTGTATGAGATCAAAGATGAAGTTAAGATAACTAAAGATTGGATTTCAACATCGATGCAAAAGGGCTTTCGAACTAGAATTGTCTTACGAAGTACAAATAATAAAAGTTTATCTTGACGGCGGCTGCATGTCTATCTTTTGTCGAGTTTCCAATGTGTAGTTCAGTAAAACAGCTAGCATTATGAACTACGTACAGAAGACCATGATATTACAACGTTTACAGCAATCATTTTCAAATAAATAACAGATCTCTAAGCAGCCTTTATATTTATTTTTAATCTCCATTAAACAAACCGGAAAGTAGAACTATTAACCGTTATTTTATGATGCTCACAGCTTATATTTTCCTTAGAAATCTTAATCGAAGAATAAAATAAACCCTGTGTAAAACGATATACATAGAGTTTTACATGATTTATGAATAATAAGCCTCAGACATATTGATATAGAGTCTCAATTTCAAAGTTTAAGTTTTGATTAGAGCCTTTTTCGATAGAGCAGATAATTCACCGATCCAAAATCGTAACAGACGCATCTAGAAAATGTAAGTCAAAAGATTCAATCGGCGATGGATAAAATATTCCGTTTGGAAGACGTATTTGAGAAATAAACTTTCTTCAAGTCTTTGGAAGAGTGTTCATCGAGTTACGCTTTCGGCACACTACAGACTTTTATCGGCTATCTTTTTACCAAAGATAATCGTCATAAGATTCATATTATTTTCAGTTAAACGTCATGAATTATATAAACTTAGCAGGAAGATTTTGATAACCCTACTCTTTTTATTTTAAAATCTCCTCTACCCCAAGGTTGTCTGGAAGAAATCGCTTACCTAGCGATAAGACCGCCTTTGTGCATATTATTGTTTTGCAAATTTTATTTTTAAAGATGTATGTTATGTAATATGCACAATAAAGTATATTTCTTCTTCTTTCTTCTTCTTCTAACTTCCACTAGAGTCGAAACTACTTTTAAATTTAATATAATGTAAATCGAGCAAACTACTCCAGCTAGAACAATCAATCAGAGATATAAAACAGAAATCTGTAATGTGCGATAAACCATACAATCGCCAAATCTTTTTTTATTGACAGTAAGAAGCAGATAATGGAACACCTGAATAAACTCACATTTTTTTTGTTTCAAATCAAGTTGAGAACTATTAAAATTACTTTTAATCAAAAAATGTAAGATTAATAGATTTAGTCACAAAAATTAATGACCACGTACAGATTAGAGGTCATTCAATAAGCGCTTAAGTACCAAAGAATACAATCATTAAAGATAAAACAGTGTTTTAAGCTTAAACAAAAACAGCTTTATGAGACACATTAATCGTTTATTGTGCTTAAGTCATGAGATATACTATTATAGTGAAACGCAACCTACTATCTTAAATTCGAACATCACACGGTATTCCTCACTCCCCAATTACGTTAGTATATCACGACCACCCTTTCAACCCTTTCACGGTGACTAAACATCACAGCCCCTCTGCATAATTAATCACATGTTTATTGACAGAGGCTTATACGTAACCCTCATAACTATGAATTATTACTATGCCTCTTTACCATCTTAAGACAATATCTAAACCAAATAATTGTATTAATATTATTTTAATGTTATATTAATAATAATAAGGTCATCTCTCAACTAACTCGTAGATGAGAAGAGTAGCATATAAAGCATTAATACTTCTTGAGGCAAACCAAGGAGGTTTTGGTCCAGCAGTAGAACATTTTCAGATCATTTCAATTTATTTGCTGTTCACACAATCAAGGTTCACAAAACAATGGTCGGTAATCTTTTTTCTCCTAATTTTATGGGTATATAACTCTAATTAAAAATCAATTGAATAATATGAAAAAAGACAAGTAATAGATTTGAACATTGAAATTATTAGAGTAATATCGCAAATGATGGGTTTTTTTTCCTGGTATTATGTCAGCAATCCAGCGTACGTGTATAAAACTGTGACCTTCTTAAATTTCAAGGTTTTCCCAGTCGGTCTGCTCTAGATTTTAATCAGGATATTCCCCGCTGTATCCGGCCTCAGTTAACCTTCCTACACTTTTGTGTTCATTAATCACTATATTCACTTTAAAAAAAGTACATGGGGCTTAAAAGACGATTCTGGATTTGGGTTGATTCTCGGGCTTGTAGCGGCATCTACCTCGCGACATACAATCTAGAGAAAACTGAAGTGTCCTACATCGCTATATCAAAGTTATCAGAGCGATTGAGTATATATACAAGAACCCGACAACAACCGTCGGAGCAGTAGCCCACCAGACACAACACACATCTGGTCGGAGGATCCTCTCTATTCAATGGTGGATAAGGAACTTTACACGCTGTTGCCCTCCACCTCCAAAAGCTAATAGACCAACCGTCCATACTTCTCTACGTCACACGTTTCTTCTCTATTATTTTCTAGAATATAATATTTCTCAATAAACAGAGACTCTCCCGAATGTTAAGAATAATTAAAATGTACTAAGTAGAGATCAATTTTTTTTTTTTTAAACTTACGCTGTATAATGGGTATTAGAGTTTTGAAGGATGGTTCCCTTTATCTGGCTTAATATCCGATATTCGAAAACTTTGCTTGTAATATCGATTAATGAATCTTCAAAAGATAGTAATCTTGTTCTAATACATAATCTATACGCAATATCTACTTTGAGTTAGTTGTCTTTAGGGATCAAATCTTTATTAGTTTTCATGGGAAAGTCGTCACTATATTTCATAGCATAATTACAATAAAAATTCGATGTATAATAATTACTAGCTGTACCCTGCGCGCGTTGTTATGCTTTTTTTATTTGGTCGTACCAACTCAGAAACTTTTGTGGACTCATGCACAACACTTTCCTGAAGATCATGACATAATCAAATGCAGTTTACGATTCTATAAAGGACATACAGACGAACATTCACTTTTATATATGTAGGTAAGGTAAGATTTGTTTCTAAATAGAACATAATAAAGCAAGAGGCAAATTATAATGAACGAAAATTTTTATGAGAACTCATCAAGCGATACACCCATTACTTTTCTCAAGTCAAAAAAAAAATAAAGAAATAAATAAGCATAATTATTTCGTAACGTAATGTCCGCTTCCGAGACACACTCAATAGTATAAGGGCAATTTCATTTTCCCTTGCCCTCGAGGAAATACCGCGAAAACGTTCCTAGGGCGAAGTATCTCGGATTCCGTATTTCATTTTAGAGGTCCATTGTTGGGCGATGATAAAGGAGGTCGAGCCCTTAAGCTTGCCCTTTAATGGGATGTCTGTTCACCTGAGGTCAAAGAATAAGCAATGGATACAGAAAGAGCATTATGTATTTCCATACTTCGATTTAAAACCTTTAAAAATTTTTCATTTTTTTTTATAAATATGCTTACCTCTGTAATTACAGTTATAAATTACTAAAATTATTAAGCTAATTAACATAAAAAATTAGGTACAGCTATTTTTGTACTTTATTAATACCGAATATATATATTTTTTTTTATAATTCAAATTACGATATCTAAGATTATAATCAACAGGAAAAAAGAATTTTTACATTCTTCAACGACCATAAATAACAATTATTATAGTTTAAAGTTATTGCTCAACTCTTATAACAGTGTGATATTATACAGCCAAATTTGTATTGATACAAAGTGTTACAGCAGGAAATATCCTGCTCAAAATATGGAGCAGCCCGACTGGGGTAGTCTTCGACCTTACAAAAGATCACAGCTAAAAAATACTGCTTTCAAACTGTTGTGTTCCTGTGGTGGGTAAGATGACCAGAGGTCCTGGGAGGATTGGGCAACGCGCTTGCAATGCTTCTGCTTTTACAGGCGTTTATAGGCTACGGTAATTGCTTTGCATCAGATCAGCGGTACGCTTGTTTGCCGATCTAGTTTTATAAAAAAAAATTACTAGTGCAATTTTCCAACAAAAAAAGAACAACAAAATATGCATTAAAAATGTATAGATTCAGAGTAATGCCCGTACATGTAACCTACTGGAACCAAATTAAACGAACTTTACCTTGCATATGAGAGAATACAATACCACAATTCCGAAATTAGCCGCCATCATCGAATATCAATTATATCTACATTAGCATACGATGTTATTATTACATCTGTACCAACTGATCTATGACTTACTCCGAAAATAATGTGCGCCGTGAAAGATACGGTTCCCGACGTATAAACAATATTAAAATTCATAAATCTGATATTATCTTATTTCACAGTAACATCAGGACGATTTTATATTATAATTTTAATTGCTTTTAAGATGTTTTTAATGGATTTTCAACTGTGATAATAAAAATAATGTAATACGTACATAGTAGATTTATCAAACTTTTAGTTAGTTAAAAAATATTTTTGTTATAATGGCTCCACTTATGCATTCTGGTTATTATTAATATAGGCATTAAATTTAAAAAGAGTTTGTGTGACATTTGACAGCAAATTAAATATTCAAATATCATTCCTTTAGAATGACCTCAAAGTTTGTGGAAATGAAAAAGGTTTTATATTAACGCCATGTCTATATTTATAAATGTATGTAAATAATATTGATAGTATATTTCATGCCAAAAAAAGTGCAAGCCGCTTCTCAAGACATGCCGCAGTTAACGATATCATACGCCGGTCCCTTACCACCGCCACCGTGCCAAGTCTACTTGAGCCGATTGCAAGAGACGATGGCAAGAGACCGGACGGTATGAGTTTGATTCCATGGAATATGGGCCGGGTGCTGGTATGGGATGCAACCTGTTCAGACACGCTGGCCCCTTCCCATCTACATGGAATCAACAACAGAGCTGGTGCGGCTTGTGAAGTGGCTGTAAAAACAAAAGCATACAAATACAGGGGTCTAGGCTCCGAATATGATTTTGTCCCAGTCGGTGTCGAGACCCTTGGTCCGTAGGGTCCTAGCGCTATAAGACCTTTTAAGGAAATAACAAAAAGGTTATTCGACGCTACAGGAGACCGAAGAGCTGGCAGCTACTTCGGACAAAGAATTAGTGTAACTATTCAAAGGGGGAACGCTGCCAGTATCTTCGGAACCTTGCCTAAAAGGACTCCCTTTTAATAATATTTTTTAGTTATTATATTATGTATATATATACTTAAAGTTTTGTAGTTTAATGTGATTTATCTTATTATAACTACGATTTTTTTATCCAACAATAGTAAAATTCATAAATTAATAATTTTATTTAGAATTATAATTTTTAAATAAATATAAATAAACGCTTCACACTTCATATTGATAGTAATAATCGTAAGCTAGGCTGTATAATATTATTTATTACTTACCTAAACATAAATGTTTGACACTCAACGGCCCTCAGTAGTATTTTCTCTTGTGTTGGGGGTCCGGAAACACACAATAGACTAACACAAACACCCAGACAACAAATATTTATTATGTCCGGGGATCGAACCCACGACCACTAGGACATCAGATAGTACTATGACCGGTGAGCCAACGTGTCGTCTAATTAGTTACACTCATCACAGTGAATAGCCATAAACATGAAACAGTTATCGAAAAATAAAGTTTTAAAATTTTTGTACCTAAACTTTTACGACTTCCTAATAAAACTTATGTGTAAATTTAATATTTAAATCAACTAAAACCAAAATACATATTGGTATAACATAATCCACACCACACTACAGTTCATCGGGCTTACATCAAAGGATCTACAAGGCGTCACACAAAATGTATTACATGCATCCTAATTCATTTAGCGGATGTTCTATGATCACTTGCAAATTCTCAACACGTCAACTTAACAAAGCGTTTAACAGGGTCTGGAATATCCGTAGATTATTTAAATTGAATTGTCATGGAATATTAATCAATTCATTTCGTTTAAAAGCTAAAAGATTTTCAAGGATCATCTTGTAACATCCCACTGTTGGGCATAGCCTTGTTCTCTATGTAGGAGAAGCATTAAAGGTGCAAATTATTTTAAAAAAATAGTAAATAAAAATAGTGTATATTTTTTACAAAGTGTTAAATAAACATTTCATATAACTAATTTATATTAATTTATTTTACATCGCAATGATTTTTTCTAACACGTCGAGTCCTAAACAAATAATTGTGTTTAGTTACATCAACAAGTAATACAACGTGAATAGACGAAAAAATATCAAGTAAATGCGCGTTAAAAGAGATAACTCAAAAAGTATACTCAATCTAATTTGACATGACGACATATGATAATTGACATGACAGCTGTGTGGCTACGGCAGTAAATAATACAGTCATCACCTCTCTTCCCGTGGCTGTCTTAAGAGACGTCTAAAGGATAACACAGTTCCACTACCACCATGGAACTTAAAAAGCCGATCAATGGCGGAATAACCACATCCTATAGCTGGTTTTGAAATACACAGGTCGAAGACGGACAGCAGCGTCTGCGGTGCGACAAAGCCAGCCCTGCGATCATCAACCTGCCTGCCCAGCGTGGTGACTATAGGCAATACACACAACACAAGTGGACATAGGCCTCCACAAGTTCACGCCAAAAATGGCGTGAACTTGTGGAGGCCTATGTCCAGCAGTGGACTGCGATAGGCTGAAGTGATGACAATTGATATGACTAGTACTAGTTTTCTATACAAAGAGAATCTTCAAAATCAGTGCACATAGTATAAAGCTATGAGGTAACACACGAAAAAAATACAATCGTATTAAGAACCTTCTCATATTAAAAAATACGAGATACTTCATTTTAATATAATCATTTGTTCATTATTTACGTCTCAGTTCAATGTCAAACAGATATTTTGGTATTTAGAACAAAATTTTTTATATGAAATGTTATCAACTAAAACGACTAAATATTTATATTGCTTTAGTGGATAAAGTAAATAGTAAAATTAATTATTTTAGGTAAATTTATTTTGATAGAACATATCTTGCTGCGTAAATATAATTATTATTTAATAATAAATTGAATATTAAAGCACGGACTTATTTTATTCAAAATAATTAATTTAAATGTAATGTCTGTTAGGCTTACTGATATCAGATTGTTGTTTTTAAGTTAGAGCGTATTTTTAAAGACACAAAGTATGTCCAAAATACGTAATTATGAAATAAATATTTGTATATAAATAAAAAGAAACTTGGAATAATAGTGAAACCTTTGCGCGTGGATGTTTACTTAACCAGAGTAGTCTTTGGTGTAATTTATTTATTAGATTAACTCTTGAACTATTTACTCTTTTCAAAAATTAAGAGTTTCTAGTAGAAAATCATTTGAATAGAAAAATCATACAAATAAAATGATGTATTAAAAATCTATACTAATAAATGGAGAACCGGTTTTTTTGTTCGATTATACTGCGCAAACCACTGAACCGATCGGAATAATAACAATAATACTTATAGCATAAGATGCAACGTGTTTCGGAGAAGGTTTTAGAATATCATATCATATATATGTATGTGATTACTTATCGTATAAAAAAATACGGACGGACAGGAGTCGCTAGTCTACTAATAAAATGAAATGAAATGAAAACATTTATTTGGCATTTAGGAAATATTAATTTGTGGTCGTTCCTGAGTGTTACATCATGTGAGGCATGTCGATCACTACGGCTAAAATATAAATGCCTATTTTTCCGTATGTACATTATATTTTTATAAATATACTGCGATGCAAAGGTCAGAATATTGATCTCTTTAAATTTCTCTTTCAGAGATTCTTTACATCCCACTTTGTAAATATACAAAATTTCATTCCAACTCGACTTCAAAAGACGTATGCAAGTCGCTGACGGGATAGTGTCTCCTCTGCTTTGTAGATATGCTTTGGTTTTATTAGGGTAACTATGAGACGAGTATTTTAAGGTATTAAATATTATATCTTATAAATGATTAAAAATTTAATATCGCTTACTAAACTAACTAAAAGAAAATGAGCAGAAACGTTAATGATTCTTCTGCAAAACTTTTTGACGTTGAACACAAGCTATTTATAGTGTTTTACTAATGCTAAATTGTACATAAATTACTATTTATTAGATGTAAAGTAGCAATGTATACAATAAGCGTATATATTTTAATCCTCCCACACTTTTATTAACATTTCAATTTATATTTTCATTACTAAGGCCGTGACGTCTTCTACGTATTTATCTATACATCTATACAAATGAATAAAATTGGAGTATCTGTTTGTAATATTAAAATAACCGCTTTTTACTAAATGCATGTAGATATTTACACGGTACATATACCAAAATAACATTTTTTACCATTTTTGTCTGTCTGTCTGTTTGTTCCGGCTATTCTCTAAAACAGCCGAACCGGTTTTGAAGGGATTTTCACTGGTAGATAACTGGTGTAATAAGAAGTAACTTACGCTACTTTTATTTTAGAATTTTTTTTTTTTTTATTACTCTGCGAAACGAACAATAGCTTTTTATTAATTTCCACGCGGACAAAGTCGCGGGCACAGCTAGTTCACTAATAAGTTACTTAAGTATCCGTGAACCTAAATTTTCATGTAACTTCAAACCTCATGGCCACCCTCCACAGTGAACATAAAATACCGTCGAGTTTTCAGGATGACGTTTGGAGCATATCGCGGAACAAGTTTCGACAGGCACTGGATAAACAGGCTTCGGTATAGCTTAAGCCGGTATCATTGAACAATCTCGACACTTTGGCATATAAAATTCAACTAGCTCTTAAAAATAATAATATTAACCTGGATATTTGGTTTTAATTAGAATATTTGATATTTCAAGGAAACCTTAGTATTATTTTAATAATTTATTATTACTTTGATTAAGTTCTGAAAAAATGTTTTTATTCATGAGAGATACTAATTACATTCAAAAAACTGTCAATGAATTCAAGGATGGTCAAAATAGGTTGCTTATTTAAAGTTTCAAATGCAAGAAGACAAAAAAATAACTATTATTTCTTTTATAATCTGTCAAATATAGATTTGCTACTCGAAGATTACTCTATATTACAAAAATATTATAAAAAAAAATATTGTGTACTTAAAACCGCACGCCAGAAGTGAAAACATCATTTGCAATTGCAATCAAACAATTACGCAATAAGTCTCGAGTTCACCCGATCGAGTCTTTTACCTTTCAACAGCGAAGAGTGTTTGTACCTGTCTTGCTCGGGTACACTCGGCGGTCCCGAGTTCACCCGATCGAGCCTATCACCTCGGAGTGTGACGGATCAACCTAACTTACTACCTACAAAATAATGTGTGTGCGGGGCGCCAAAACAAGTTTTCACTTCAAAAACTTTCCGTCTAAAATTAAGGCCAAAATTCAAAGATTTATAAGTTATTTAATATATTTGTCAAATTAGATGCCTCGTTAGCATTTTTAAAAACGGCAGAACCGTTGGCCTTAGGTAGGCCTACGGTTCTGCTAGTACTATCCATAACGTTCAATGAAAGGCGAAAGCAAAATGGAAAATAAAGATTTAATTATAACGCGGATTTAACTATAAATGATAATGGATTTCTTGGGTATATTACAATTTATTTTTACATACCGTCACAAAGAAAAAACAAAATAATAAAAATAATCGGAAACACTAAATCGGTGATTGCTTAAATTTCGCTTTTAACAAGAACTTCAAATATTATCACAAAATCACACAGAAAATAGACAGAGTTTCCACTACTCAACAATGGCTATCGTTCGCTAGCTAATACCAAAAGGAATCTGCCTCTTTACCGATCCAAATACGCTTACGTCAACTCGATTTCCCGCCAATGCACATTGCATCAAGACATTGTCATACTGCATTCCTATTGGTCGAGGGAGTACACGCATTAGGATCGTTACAATATTAAATTCAATTATTTAACAAATAATTCAAAATAGAAATGCACAGAAATGACATAAATAATTTCACGTTAATCATTCAGCAATTTAAACAGCGAAAGCATTACATAAAAGTAAATAGTAACTAAACAGGTACTATTTCAGAAGTTACAAAACAGATAATTAATTCACTAAGATGTCGTTCATTAATTAAAATCATTTAAATACTAAATCTTAGCTTAATTAATTAAAAACAATTTTATAATTTTAATCGAAGATTGTCTATTTGAAGTCCGATTAGCGTCCGCGGCGACATATTTTACATATTTCGTACATCGTATTCTGAAGAGAATAATTCTGAACTTTTATATAATTAAAATTTCAATTTTCCCCAATTTGTTACATTGATTTGATGAATTACATCGTAGCTTAGCTATACTTGCTTGTTTGGAGAGTTACATCAATCAAAACATATCAAAAGGATTAACAACTTCATAAACAATTAAATTATTACCGAATTTTCTAGAGTTATGATGAAAATATTAATCTTATTTTTGGCTAACTAAGTATATCTAATCTTTGCGGAATTCAGCGAAGAAAAAAGTACGTAGGTGTACAGTATAGTAATCGTATAATAATCGTAATTTTCATTCATAAAATGTTGTAAAGTCTCATAGAGGTAAACATCACGAACGTAATGTTTTGGGTTAGGTCCATAACATAATATTACATCATCATTTCAAATGATCGACGTCCACTGCTGGACTGTGGACATAGGTCTCTTGCAAGGTCTTCCGTCTTTCGCGATCTAGCGTCGCTTGCATACAACAGCTGCCATCGACCCACTTGACCTTGTAATGGGGTCTTCCCCTTCACACTGCGCTTACCGTTGCGACGCCATGTTTTATTACATAAGAACATTTTAAAGTTAAGCCTCATTTGGACCAACGTTGGTTCAAATCTTGTTATTTCGAGTGCGGTAAATCGCTGAACGTCAAATTGGACGGTCGAGTGTGGTCCAATTTGTTAACCCTGATATAACTCGGTACAGCCCTCTCGACCTAGAAAGGAATTATATTTAAAATCTAATTTTGAAACGTTACAGCATGTATCATAAAAATGTATTCAAAATATTTTTTAGATTCAAGCAGTTAGGAGTACGTTACACTTAAAACCAAATTCAGTGTTTAAAGTGTTATTTTTATTTTTAATTATTACTTTTAAAAATATTATAATTCATGCATCGCGATAATTTTTGGATATCAAGACATATATATGTGTCGGATTAAAAATTTGACCTCAAACGGAAACGTATATGGTATTAGTCACTTTCACAAATATTTTATTATACCTTGATTATACTAAAATGAAAATCAACGATTAATTTACACTGAAGTCTAAAATTCGTGTAGATATTCTCCCGTCCAGGGCCGTTCTACTAAAATCACTATAATCTAGCACAAGTGGGTGCAAAACGAATGTCCAAGTCTAACATTGCACATTAAAATAATTTCTAACGTGTTCCGAAAGCGGAAAATTGTAACATTAATTCCCTTAATTTTAGCAGAATGTTGTGGTCACGTTGACATATTGTATGTCGCCATGTTGTGGCTGCAAACCGGACATTATTAGGTTCTGTATAGACTTTAGACTGTAAGGAAAAACTTAAACTTACATTCTGCCATGATAAATCACAACGCCTCACATTCTGCTTCAGTTATATAATTCATGAAATATATAATATAAACAAAAATTAAGTTTTAAATTTTTTTTGCATTAAACTTAATTTCATTTAACTGATCACGCAAATATTCTATTCATTTTTAAAATAGTTGCCACGAATTGCTTGTAATTGAATGTGCATTCATTACAGCCTATACAGTCCACTGCTGGACATAGGCCTCCACAAGTTTACGCCAAAAATAACGTGAACTCATGTGTTTTGCCCATAGTCACCACGCTGGGCAGGCGGGTTGGTGACCGCAGTACTGGCTTTGTCGCACCGAAGACGCTGCTGCCCGTCTTCGGCCTGTGTATTTCAAAGCCAGCAGTTGGATGGTTATCCCGCCATCGGTCGGCATCTTAAGTTCCAAGGTGGTTGTGGAACCTTGTTATCCCTTAGTCGCCTCTTACGACACCCACGGGAAGAGAGGGGGTGGCTAAATTCTTTAGTGCCGTAGCCACACAGCACGTTTAAGTAAAAAAAAAAAATCTAAAATAAATAGAGATAATTCATAGCATGTTCGTAGCACAGTAATGGTATAATGGTTGGAAGTACTTAATGAGGGTCTTGAACGAAGCGTGATTTTGAGGATGATCACTTCTTGTTTGTATTAAGAAACAAGTTAATCTCTAAAAATCCTTAAAATGGAATGGAATGTGCATTATTAAAAATATATTTTTACTGTTTATAGGAAATCATAAACAGAATTTAATACTTTTTCGTTTCTAAAATCTGAATTACAGTCAATATCGAAATTTTAATATATCTATTAAAACTTTCAGCAAGGCATTGGCTCTATTAGCACAACAGAATAATTTACTATATATACGAAAATACACATATGAATTATTGTTCAGAGATCCGCCCGTCTGTGTCTTCCTTACTAAGTGTAACTTGTGAAGTTTTGGAGGATATCAGAATTAGAGCTAGCTTAGGTAGACAGTTGGGAATTTTGCTGGTATTCGGTAAACGTGTCCAAAGGACACAAGGTGATCCTTTCCTAACCTGCTAAGAGCCACTTACGATGTGTTAAACTATGTAGCTGAAGCAAGATTTACGTAGTCGGAACGTGTTGAAGATTTTCACACAACTATTATAAATAATTGTATTACTAATTGTTTAGCACATTGAAATGAATAAAACAGCTTTAAAAAGTTTATTAGATCATAAGACTTTGCGTGCTATTTCGTACACTTTGTTTCTACACTTGTAGGTTTTTTATTTGCTGCTACGTTCTTTCTATCTTTAGGTAGAGCTAAAATATAAACATTATTTATTTAGCTTTCAAGTATATTTTTATATATTGATCAAAATCTAATAATAAAAATCCAAAACTCCACAACCAACGTGTTTATTTTGTGTCGTTAATGAAATATTCTGGTTACGAGAAGTTTTAGCGAAAGAAAACATTTCAGTCTCGAGAGATTCTCACGAATTTCAACAAACAAAGTTTTATACCGATGACTTCATACAGAGAAATGAAAATTACGTGACAGAAGTTACTCTTGGTATGTTGATAGATTGAGTTATTTATCTTGCTCAAAGGGATCAAACTGTTCGCTGTATATGAGATAAAATTTCAGTCTCTTATGATTGCTATGCTTAATATATGTCGACCTTTATTTAATATTTGTGGAAAAAAATTCGCCTATAGCTACTGAAGACATGATATAAGCGTAATGACATAAAACACATTTAACATGCTTCAAAAAATATTTACGTATCTTGATTATTTATGTATGGATATTTGTATATGCGTATGCGTATAAATTATTGAATCATCCTTAAGAATATTGTACACTTCCTATCTATCACTACTATATCGTGTCCTGTGCCCAAAGATTATCTGGAAGAAGTCGCTCTTCAGCGATAAGATTGCCTTTGTACACCCTTTTTTAGTCACTACTGTTTGTTTATATTTTGGTGCACAATAAAGAATATATTATTATTATTACTTAGATGATAAAACAAAAACCAGTAACATATAATAAATACATCATATTACGTATTAAAATCAATGATTTTTTTTAATATTTACTATATATTTTTGCCACAGCGTGATGTTTGTTTTGATCATCTGTGCTAGTGTTGTAAGCGATTTCAGACCCACAATCTACGATACTCGCCTTTATAAGGTCCTTTGAGTGAGTATGAGGCGTTTATAGATCCTAACAAACAAACACATATGATATAACATTAATACCGACATACAAAATAAGACATTTTAAAATCGTTGTTACAGATAAACAATTTACGAATCTCTTGCATAATGTAAACTAAGTGGTAACTGAGGTAGGGCACAGCAGGAATCTGCTTAAAATCAGGAGCAGCCCGACTGGGGAAGTACCTCGACCTTACAGAAGATCACAGCTAAATAATACTGCTTTCAAACAGTGTTGTTCCTAGGGTGAGTAAGGTAACCAGAACTCCTGGGGTGGATGGGGGTAGGGTCTACAACGCACTTGCGATTCTTCTGGTGTTGTAGGTATAAGTTACGGTAATCGCTTACCATCAGGTGAGCCGTACGCTTGTTTGACGACCTAGTTGTATAAAAAAAAATGATTCAGATCTTAAAATGATAATTCATTATAATAACATGTTGAACCGAGCCACAGAAATGCAGACACTGTTAACAATGTATTACGTTAATACGACAAACAAAATCTGCGAATGTCGAGAAACACACTGCTTAGTATTTTGACAAGAAGTACGTTGGCTTATTAACATAAACATAACGAGATTTAAAGTTTCGCTGGGAACACCGTATTTATTAAATGAATTATAGCAGTTGTATATTACCTTGAGAATATAAAAATAATTTAGTATTTACGTAAATAATTACGTTTTACTGAAAAGTTAGTCTATATTTCAGTTTGGTAAAAGAATACGCTGCGAAACTTAGTACGCCGAAACTGTAAAAAAACATCCTACTCATATTATAATTGCCAAAGTTTATGATGATAGATGTATGTATGTTTATTACTCTTTTACGCAAAACGTAGATTGCTGGAAAACAGGCTTTTTATCACATAAATTATATAATAGCGTTATATGTTGATCGTAAAAGTTTTAAAGGAAAAGTTTGTTTTATTATTTTTAGCGTATTTAAAATAAAAGCATGTTTTTTTTACATTTTTCTTTAATTTATTTCAACACATGTATGTTATATGTTTGTAAATATATTGTCATAGCTAAGAATATATAGAGTTTAAAATTTAAATGTGATAAGAATGACCTCTTTGATAATGAAACAGTATTACCATGAGTAGGGCTGTCTACCATAGTACGAACGCGTAAAACGATCGTGTAGTAGCTACGGCATTAGGGCGGATTAGTGGTCTGTCTTTCCTACCTGCGTATACTTCGGAACTGATCTCATCGTAAATGACGACCAATTGAAATTCCAGTGAAATTTCGAATTTTCCGAACAAATTACCAATGACCAATGATGATGACAATTTAGAAGTGCTTTTTACTTAAATAAAGTAATTTAATTTTAGTTTTCTTCTTCTTAGTCGCACACTCTTGTCAGAGTGGTCGTGGCTGCGCTGACGAGGTACATAGTGGGGTGTTTGGTGGGTCGATAATATTTTCGAGGGTAGCTCTCCTGGCGATGTGCTTCCATTGCCCTCTGTTGGAGGCGTCGCGAGTACACTGGACCATGGTGGACTCAGTAGCCCTTGTGATGACGTCTGTCCAGCAGGTTGGCGTTCGACCGCGTGCTCTTTTGCCTTCCACCTGGCCCTGCACCACTAGTTTCTCCATCGAGTTTTCATTTCTAGAGATGTGCCCAAAGAACTTCAGTATTCGTAGTTGTACAGTTGATGATAGTCTGTCTTTGATACGAAGTTCTCTGAGGATGGATACGTTGGTGCGAAACGCCGTCCACGGGATCTTTAGGAGGCGCCTCCAGCACCACATCTCTAATGCGTCGATTTTACGGCGATTCTACAGTTTCAGAGACCAAGTTTCGGCTCCATAGAGAAAGATTAGAAACACAAGGCATTTCATCAACCTGACTTTAGTCTTCTTGGTGATCCTTCTGTCTCTCCAAATCTTTCCCAGTCGTTCCACAGCAGACCTGGTCATGGCGCACCTTCGCCTTATTTCGTCGCCACATCCTCCAGTACTTAATTTTAGTTTTAATTTTCCAAAATTCCAGGACGTGGATATATCAGCAATGGTATCAAAACCATTACACACTCACTTTATAAACCAAATCGGTTTAACTAATTTACAGGTACGTTACACAAACACATATGTAACTCGTCTAGATGACATATATAACCGAAGTTCTAACGAGGGTAAATTCTGTAGTGATATTTCGGACTGCACACACACAACTCGAAATTAGTTTCGCGACTCAATTTCGTATGTTACGCAAACATGTCGAGGTGGTCAAATTAAATATACTAATATGATCTTTGGTGACAGTTTGATCATAGTTCTGTGTTAGTGCTTGAATATTGCTTAGTGGCTTTTGATTTAGGAAACAAAATTGTGACAAAATTGGTGTGTTATGTTGTCATGCCCAATATTGAAAGCAAGAGTATTGGAACGAAGTTCCTTATAAGGCGTTGCGGAGGGCCGGCAAAAAAAACGTCCGTAACGTTAAAAAAAAAGCGGAATATTTTTATACATAGTCATATATGATGGATATACATTGTATTGGCCATATAGATGTTTGTCGTGGTCTGGGCGTTTGTGCATGTGTATTGTATGTATACGGTACTAAAGAATATAGCCACCCCCTCTCTTCCCGTGGGTGTCGTAAGAGGCGACTAAGGGATAACACAGTTCCGCTACCACCTTGGAACTTAAAAAGCCGACCGGTGGCGGGATAACCATCCGTTATTTTTGGCGTAAACTTGTGGAGGCCTATGTCCAGCAGTGGACTGTATAGGCTGTAATGATGATAATGATGATTGTGTGTATTTCCGAACCCCCGGCACAGGAGAAAATCCTACTGAGGGCTGTTGAGTGTGAAACGTTTATTTATTATTTATTTTTTAATTTTTTTTAAAATGTATAATCTAGTGATGACTATTATAATATATTACTGCAGTTTGCTATTATTATATCATTCGATAATTTTTAATTTTTATAAATTACTGTAAATAAAATAAAGGTGTTAAGATAATTTTATATAGTACTTTTTTCATCGATAAAAAAATCAAAATAAAAAATGTATGCCCCGAATAATTATTTTCTTTATACCTCGAATAGAACTTAAAATTAATATTTTATAATAGGGAACTTCGTTCCTATCTGATGTCCCACGACATCAACCGGTTTTTTTACATAAAATAAAATAAAAAAATTATAAACATATTAAATTGTGGTTATTGTTTGTAAAACATATAAATAACCTTTTAAATAAGCAAATTATTTACTTTTAAATTTCAAACATCTATTTTTAATTCCATTTTGTAATTCTTTTTAATATAAATAAGTACACCGTTACAATTCATTTTAATGTAATATTCGGTCACTAAACCATCTGAATTGCTTTACAATCTAAAGTCACTACTAAAGATATAAAATATTATAAATCGAAAAATTAGCTCAGGAAAGCAATCTTAAAAGTATTACGTTCAAACTTCAATCGGCAAATATCTAATCATCGTTATAGAATCAACATTTCGATGACCTTAATTGGACAAACCTACAGCCTTCAAGGCCTAAAAACAGCAAAGAAAAATGAAAAAATTAAAAAGTCGGGTTACGATTCCAGCTTCGGGTCGAAATGGGCACTAATTTTGTTTACAAAGAGCTAACCATCGAGAACGGCTTCAACTATTGAAGTGAAATAAATATTCAGAGAACGATTCGGATAAAAGTCAGAAAAGTTTTGAAGACTAAGAAACGTCGATAAGTTTTAGCAGAATTTTATAAGTGACCGTTCTTGTTTAATGCAGTTACAATAAATTTGCTGTTTTTCATATAATTTTACTTACAATATTCAAATTTCACTTCATCATTTCAGCCTATCACTGCTGAACATAAGCCTCCAAAAGTTCACGCCAAAAATAGCGTGAAGTCATATGTTTTGCCCATAGTCACCACGCTGGGTAGGCGGGTTGGTGACCGCAGGGCTAGCTTTGTCGCACCGAAGACGCTGCTGCCCGTCTTCGGCCTGTATATTTCATAACCAGCGGCAGGATGGTTATACCGCCATCAGTCCGCTTTTTAAGTTCCAAGGTGGTAATGGAACTGTGTTATCCCTTAGTCGCCTCTTACGACACCCACGGGAAGAGAGGGGGTGGCTATATTCTTTAATGCCGTAGCCACACAGCACACGAATTTTACTTAAAATTTTAATATTAACAAAACACTGAAGTGATATATGACTATGGTGAATCAAAAATATCAATCTCAATCATTTTTAATGCAAAAAAAAATAGGAATAATCTATATATTAAATACAGGAAGCAAAAACTTTGTACCGCTTTTTACGAAAATTACCCGGACGGAGAAGTATGAAATTTCGCACACTTATAGTTTATATAGAGAAGGAATGCAAAATGTTCATATTTTTATTTAAATTATGCATAAAAAGTACATTAAATCAATAAAAAAAAACATTACACATACTACCCCACACACCTATTTGACACACACACGCTTATTATACTTTTGTACATTTTTGTAGATTGTCAAAGTTTGTAGTCAAATTGAAATTTTTTTTAAAAAATTCTTCATTTATTAAAAAAAAGGTTCATTATTATTTGGTTTACTTTAAATTAAATATTTAATTATGTTCGAATTTCGAACTCTGGGTGAACACTAGTTTAAGTAAATCTGTCGCTCAATACTATGTTTCATGTTTTGGTCTCAAAGTTAAACATCATTTTTTAATTGTACTTGCTTATTCTGGTCAAAGACTATCATTTATGAAATTTTTTTGTCATTTTTTTTTATATATATATTGCAGAAATTTTAAATTTGCCGTCGGATATATGCTATCTGACACAAACAGTCGGAATTTATCCGATAGATATGAAGATTCGGACGGACGGAAGATTCTTTTAGCAGTGACCTTTTTATGAGCGGTGAGCTTTGTATATATTTTAATAGTCTTACAAAACTTTTTTTTAGAAAAAATTAAGTAAAAAGTATAAAATTAAATATAGAAGATATTTATGATTAATGTTAATATATTTTTAAACTATGGCAGTAGTTTGTCAAATATAGAAAGTTTAACTATGAGCCTGTAATATCACTTCTGGGGATAGTCCTCCTTATCCATATCGGCGAATGATAAGAGTTCAATCCACCACGCTGCTCCACTGCGGGTTGGCAAATATGTTCCCTACTTAAGTAACAATCGCTATTAGGTATTTATGATAACAACATTACGTTCATACTATTTGAAAAAAATAATTCTTCATACCTTCCCAGAGGATCGTGTAAATATAGTAAAATTTTCATACAGTAATTTTTTTAAGCTAGCAATAGTGAAACAAAATACTGCTTCATACCATAAATAATGTAATTCCATACACTATAGTGATAGCACAAAGGTGCAAGATTACATATCTCGGGCCTTCGGGAAATCTTAAAGATAAATTATTCCATCAGATTGATGCCGTGTCAAATGGAATACACTAACAATGTTGGATGAAGAGCATAGATTTTGAAAGTTAAACGAGTAGTCTAGCGAATCTTTTAACGCTTAATATAAAATACATTAATATGCACGATTTTATTTTTGTGTACCCACACATTAGGAATTCTAAACATTTTTGAATATCATATCAAAAATTGACCGCTCCAGCGGGATTCGAACCCGCGTCTCCGACTGACCGTGTCGGCGCTCTAGCCAATTAAGCTATGGAACGATGTACCCGCCAAAGCGAAATTCTTGATATGATGATTTTTTTAATTTTCGGTTTAAGCGAACCGTGGCGCCGTCTATAGTGAGTTCTTTACAGAGACCCGTAACTATTCAAAGTTTCATATTACAATGAAAATCTTTGACAGGAGACGACACCATGCTATTTTTAATATGCACGATTTATTCCCGACACGGTCAGTCGGAGACGCGGGTTCGAATCCCGCTGGAGCGGTCAATTTTTGATATGATATTCAAAAATGTATAAAATACATTGCTATTGTACACGCTAATTTTGCGACTGTTCTATAATTTTCCTGTGGCAGGACTACTGGAAGAGATTCCATCATGGAATAAGTAGTGCCTTTGTACCAGCATTGTTCATAAGAGCTATTTCCTATTGTTATCCTAGTGTACATAAATTGTTAAATAAATAAATTAACAAATACATTTTCCTAACGGTTATACGTATATGATATAATACAATACATGTCAATTGTTCCTATTACTACAACTGAGATATATCGCTGTATTGTGTATTGTAATTGTATTACTCGTAACCTAATGGTATTTCAGTATAATTTAGATTTAAAATTGTAAAGGAAACGTTAAAATCTATTTATTATAAAGTTTAACAATCATATACAAATAAATCTTTATTTTTAAGCATAAATCGTTTAATAATTTAAGTGAAATGTAATGAATTCTTCGTTAACTAAGTATAGTTTAAAATGCTGTGAGAATAAAAATATGTCATATCATTAAGCACAACTCAACAAAACAAGATTTTTATAAACAATTTTATAGATTCTGTAAATATTTGTAGAGTGTAGCCACAAGTTTGCGTTGATTCTGGTTTTGCAGGCGTCTATAAGATACGGTAATCGCTTAAAGGTAAGCCATACGCTTGTTTGCCGACCTAGTTATATAAAAGAAAAACCTTCGAAACAATATACTCCGTAAGCACAATCTCTAACAACTGATGTTTCAACATTTCACTGACAACTATCGTCATCGCTATTAGCTGAAGGTCGTCCACTGCTAGGAATTAGCTCTAATCACGAATTTCCAATGAGTTTCCGATTTTTGCGATATTACGTATGCAGAAAGCTGCGACTGTCGCAAATATGTATTACATTTTTTTATTACATTGTCAAAATACACATTTTATAAACAACTGTAACACTTTCTTGTAGATTTTACTTTAGAAACATTTTTCTTACTCCAGGAAGGAAACATTAACCTCGCGAAGTCAGAGTTATAGTGTCGTTAGATTTCCTTCCAGTTTGAGTCAATACAGGATTTGTCGGATACCTTAATAATTCCGTAACTCCTTTTGTCAAACATTGTATTGTAAAAATAATTAAGACACATAAATTTGCTCGTATTTGTATTAATATCAATTGCTTCAGCCTTTAATATCACACTGCTGCGGTCGTTTTAATATCAATAAAATGATGAATTTTTCCCAATATGATATAACCATGATTTTATATGAAATAATACAACCAAACAATATAATATTATAAATATAAGATATATACAAATAATATACAAATATGCAAATATACAAATGAATAAAATTAAAGTGTCTGTTTGTAATATTAAAAAACCGCTTTTTGCTAAATGCATGTATATATATACACGGTATATGTATATACCAAAATAACATTTTTTACAATTTTTGTCTGTCTGTCTGTTTGTTCCGCCTAATCTCTAAAACGACTGGACCGATTTCGATGGAACTTTCACTGGCAGATAGCTGATGTAATAAGGACTAACTTAGGCTACTTTTTATTTTAGAATTTTATTTATTTTATACCTCAGCATACTGAAAAGTAACTTTTTTGTTAAATTCCACGCGGACTTAGTCGCGGGCACATCTGGTTTAATATAAAATCGTTAACATAATTTAAAAATAGAAAAGTAGCTTAAATTTTATGAGTTAGTGTCGAAATAGAAAATATTATAGAGAATATTGACACAAACACATATCACACGTTATTGAATCAGTCTGGTTTATATTTCAGAGTCTCGTAATGTCACAATACCTTATGTGCTGCACTTGAAAAATAGTTAAATATTCTAGTTACAGTCGACGCATTCAATACTAAAAAAATTAAAACGTAATACACAGTAATACGCAACGAAAATTTTTCAAGCATCGAAATAAAAATATTTAATATCTGACTGAAACGAACACATAATTTTCGTTAGAATATAAACATAAGTATTACGCCCATACTTGAGACGGAAAAATCCTGCGATCCTGAAACGGAAAGCATGAACACTATCAACTGCGCCGACTGACCAGACAGTACTTTTGTTTAGTTGCTTTTTCCCAAAAGACAAAAACTTATATTCTAAACCTAGCCCAACTAGACGGTTATATGTGTATAGTACATATAAAATTTATATTACATCTACTGTTCCGCTTGCGATTTCGCCCGCATGGATTACAAATAGATCGCGTAGCATTCACCTGGTGAAAATAATTTTAAAATTGGCTCAGTTGGTTTGAGTTTTTCCATTACAAATATTCAAAAATACAAATCTTTCCCTTCATAAGATTATAGTATTGAAAATTTTATGTAAATAATAAGTAACAAATACATCAACATTAACCCGAGAGCACTCCTATAGCGGGATTATTGGAAGCGCATCGGACTCGAGCGCCACTCTTGACAGTAACGCGGAAACAAACTGGCGTGCTGCCGCGAGCCATGTGGATAACGTTCATTTTAATACTGTCTCTGCTGTTAAATATATCGAAATGTTAAACTTATACATCGGCAAGTTTCTATGCGCTTGGATTTAACTAAACAGAAGTTTATCTCTTAGACCGATTAGTGTTTCTTCAAACGTTTGAATGAAGTAACTCTTACTACTTAACTCTTACTCGTCATTAAATTGCAAACCTGGGGACTTGACTATCGATCTCATGATTCTTATAAATGAGAAAAGTACAATTATAATTATGATTAGGGAGACAAAATATTTGGATTACATTCAAGGATGTCTCGTATCTTAAAGTCGAGACTTCGTCTAAATCTAATTATAATGTATGTCTCGAGATTTTCTGGTCGATATTCAAACAAGTTTGATAAAAATGAATATTAATAATTCTACCTTTAAAAAGCTCTACTCGTTAGGAGCGTTAAAAAGCATTAGTAGGTATAAGTTAGTGTTAGCTCTAGTTATGTGTAATTATTATTTCGTAAATTATCTCTTCAATTTTAATATATACATACAATATATATATATTAACTGAGGTAGGGCACAGCAGGAAATTTCCTGCTCAAAATGTGGAGCAGCTCGACTGGGGTAGTACCTCGACCTTACAGAAGATCACAGCTAAATAATACTGTTTTCAAGCATTGTTGTGTTCCTGTTGGTGAGTAAAGTAAGACTAAGGTACTAGAGCCCCTGGGGGAATTGGGGATAGGGTCGGCACCGCGCTTGCGATGCTTCTGGTACTGCAGACGTCTATAAGCTACGGTAATCACTCACCATCAGGTGAGCCGTACGCTTGTTTGCCGACCTAGTTATATAGAAAAAAATGTCCAAGTTGATTATGCTTGTGTTGATAATTGATCATAATCTGAAAATAGCTATATATAAATAATCTTATTCAAAGTAAACATTATTATTTTGCTTAACAATATTATCATAAATATTATTTACATTGCGGTTTAACAATTATTTTAATCCTAAGACTAAGGATCGTTATCTCGTAATCCTGAAATCCCGGGATCAAAACAATGACCCGGGATTACTATCCTTGATATGATTAATGTATCAATGATGTTTATCGGTCACCAAAATCCCATAACTACTGTTGTTGTCTTTCTATCTATATATGCTACTAGCTGTGCCCGCGACACCTTCCGCATGGAATTTAATAAAAAAGTTATTGTTCAGTTTGCAGAGTTATAAAATAAATAAACTTCGAAAATAAAAGTAGCCTAAGTTAATCCTTATTACATGAACTATCTGCCTGTGAAAGTCCCGTCAAAATCGGCCTAGCCGTTTAAAGGTTAGCCGGAACAAACAGACAGGCAGGCAGACAGACATACAGACAAAAATTTTAAAAAATGTTATTTTGGTATATATACCGTGTATACATCCATATGCATTTAGTAAAAAGCGGTTATTTTAATATTACAAACAGACATTCCAATTTTATTTATTTGTATAGATGTCATGAATTACAACATACATTACGTTCACTGTAACAACTGACACTTGAAATTTTCAAAGAATATAAAAGCTAGAAGAAGTTAATTCATAAAATGAATTGTATACGAATTACATCGCTTATTTTACAGATATTATATCAGTACACTACTATTGCTTTAAAAAATAAAAATAAACGAGACATTTAAAGAGTTTTTCCCAAAAAAACACTTCTATCGTTTTCATCATTCAAAAATACTTTGTTTTAAATCAATAATCACAATCATACATTTTTAATAAGGCCTTTTTAAGACACTATCAAATAAAAATAAAAGATAAAATTTTTAAAATTGAAAAAAAAAAGTGTGTTTTAGACCACTCGACTGAAGTAAAACTTCTTCACAATAGGCCTGCACTGCGTCTTAGATATACGAAACGTAACTGGCTATGAGAGAAAGAGAGAAAGAAAATGTGTGCTCGCACCTCTCTCTCTCTTGTTCCGTTCGGCTCGCCCGATCACACGATTATTAATGTCCAATATTCCAAGTCAATCGTGTGTAAAGAATTTTTACTTCAACAACTAAATTAGCCGAACAAAATTAAAATACATTTGAATATATTCTTAATACACATATAATACCTATAATTTTTTATATAAATCCGAAAAGGCTGTGTTCCTGAATGTTTCTCATGGAACAAGGCTTACCATACATAATACAATATTAAGCTACCGGCTTCGATTGCGTTGTTGTCTCGGTTTAATCCGATAAAAATTGAATTTTTATTAAAATGGATGAGGAGATTTATCGTGGAACTCTTCAAAGGCTTCATGATTAAGGTTTCATAATTAAACATGTAGAACCTTATAATTTTTAAATTATTAATTCACCTGCACTTTTTTGTATACCTCCTAATTACCTTATAACTTTTTACAGGTTGTACTGATTTCGATAATTCATTTTGTAATCAAATAGCGTCACTAGTCACATAGTTCCATTTAAATTTGAGCAAGGTATTATCTCTAGTTTTTGAGTTGTACCTAATAATGTGTATTAAATTACTGTCGCTCTAAATTTAAATTGTTTTTTTTTTTGTCTGTAAACTAAACAAATGCAATCATCAATGTATACTATAATTACTAATAATATTACTAATAATACTTTTTTCCCGATAATTCTTATAGTTGGCATTGAAATTTTCCGCTTTAAGCGTAATTTAGGCTCTAAGCGTAATTAAGGTTCCAGAATCTTATCTGTATTATGTTTAGGTTTAAAGCTATCTATTAATTTCACAGAAAATGCATTACCACGTAGTTTAATACCTTATATATTTTACATATAACATTTTTCATAAATTTTAAAAAATTTATATACTTAAGTTTCTCAAATATACGTTCATATATTTGTATATTCAAGCTGTCCAAGGGTTAAATAGTAAGCGTCTTGTACTTGGCAAGAGACAGAGTACCTTCGTTAGCCAGTTGAAGTTTCGAACGCCGTTTGTCATCTTTTTACGTCAAACTTTGATGGGGTGTAATAATGCAGTCGCTTTAGGTAAATGTTAGTTTTTCGTTACGTTGTCATGTAGAGTAAAACTTGGGTGTGGGTTTTTAAACTTTCCATTATATTATACTTTAGCTGTTTTCTAGATTAATCGCTGAGTATCTTTATAAAAATTTAGCCACCCCCTCTCTTCCCGTGGGTGTCGTAAGAGGCGATAAGGGATAACAAGGTTCCACAACCACCTTGGAACTTAAGAAGCCGACCGGTGGCGGGATATCCATCCAACTGCTGGCTTTGAAATACACAGGCCGAAGACGGGCAGCAGCGTCTTCGGTGCGACAAAGCCAGTACTGCGGTCACCAACCCGCCTGCCCAGCGTGGTGACTATGGGCAAAACACATGAGTTCACGTTATTTTTGGCGTAAACTTGTGGAGGCCTATGTCCAGCAGTGGACTGTTTAGGCTGTAATGATATCTTTATAAAATTTGTTATTGCTCCTAACTAGGTTTAATTATATTTTTGAAGTTATACTTCGTTTGACGCGTTAGGGAATAATGATGAGAGTTAAATTTTTTAAATGCGCGCGCACACCTTCACAAAAAACCGTCACCCTTAAATTAGCTAGCCAATGAAGTATAAATTCTTACGTGCGTACATAAGTACACACACATACACTTATGAACAGCGTGCACATACGAATTATGATTCTGTGCATTAAGATAAGTTTTATTGGGAGGGAACGGTTATATTAACCTATAATTATGTGGAACAATATAATGTGTCCTGTAGCAAGAGTGGTCTAGATGTTTGTGTTTGTTTTGTGTATGTTTCACATCGCACAATACAAGATACAAGCATTTATCCCCAATAATTCCTATATTGATTATAATAATTTGTCGTATTACGTAATTTACTTATTGATATAAATTCAAGTCTGTTTTTCTTGTTTGAGGACATTAATTCATTATTATTATTTATTGACGTTATTTAAGTTTGTATTATATAATAATATATAAATATCTACAAAATACACAGCATTCATCATCATTTAAAATGTACACACTTGACAGACACCTAGAGAGCACATCAGCAAAAGATGATGAATGCTGCAACCTATTGGTTTTCGATGCTACGCCCGCAGTCAATAAAGTACACCCCGGTAACTCTGGCTACATTACTCGTCACAGGAAATAACATTAGTTGAAGCCAGTATTATTGTGTTCTGCAAGGTTGAGTTACTTTCCCTGTGAAACTATTTATTTATTTATTTGCACTTTCGCACACCAATACAAGGCTTTAACAATATGACAAATGATATATAAAAAATAGAAGTTGCAACAAGCAGCCTTATCGCTTATACAGCGATCTCTTCCAGGCAACCTTTGCGCAGAGGACTAACATAGGAAGTGTGTGAACAACTCCAGATTTTGAGCATGAATTTCCTGTCGCGACCTACTTCAAAATGTATTTTATGTTGATAATTTCATTATTTCTTCGTACACCTCTATTAAGAAAAAATATATATAACTTAAAAATTTCCTTATGATTTTATAAATGCATATTTTTTTAAACACTCAGCAGTCAAACCATTTTCAAGGAAATTGAACATCGCACTAAGATGCGACCCGCGCGACACTCGAGATCGTATAACCGTCATATAGGCTTAAATGTAGTAATACAATGGAGAAATTTTCTGCCATATTCCAAATATGAAGAAAAACTGATAAGCTTTACAGCTTCTATGAGGTATTAGCCATTTTTAACCGACTTCTAAAAAAAAAGTTGTTGTCAATTCGAATTTTTGACTGGGTGGAACAATTTCGATGATTTTGTGTTAATCGAAAGGCAGTGCGTGTTATGTGGTCCCATTTAAATTTATTATTATAGCGCATAACTGATTACTAGGTGTACCGATTTTGATGATTCTTTTTTTTTATTGAAAGCTGATGCTTGTCCTATGGTCTCACTTTATTTTTTGCGTCTACCTACCATACCTGCTTTATTACTTGTCGATGTAAGTGAATTAGTTTTTTTTTTTTGTTTGTTGGCAAACAAAATTATTCATTCTACGTTTCACAAAATTTGCTTCTCTCTATATCTATAATTTGGATATAACCTCTAACTATGAGACATGCAAGCTTCCTCTATAAGTTTACAAACTCAATAACCGTCTGATATTGCCGTGTCACCTGCAGTATTACAGTGAACCTGTCTTCAGATTAATAAATTAGTATCTACTAAGTATTAGGTTTACTGTTGCATGGTAAAACAAATAAAAATTACATAAATAATAAATAAACGAACATCTACATTCAAAGGCTACCTCTCAATGAGGGGTAGGTTTTAGAATTCTGAAAGGAAACCCGGAAAACGAATAAAACCAGCTCCTAATATCCAAACTTCGATAAGCATATACCATTTATACTATTTAATAAAGAATTAACTAGCACCCACACTCAACGATTCTATTTTTAAAATTAAAATTTTAACTTTAGAACATGACCCAGGAATGAGAAACGGTAAAAATTTGAATCTTATTTCTATTTGTTTCATGAATCGTTACATACTCGTAAGTCTGTTTTAGTGTTCGATAAAGACCTGTACACACTTGTGAGGGAAATCGAATACATATATATTATAAGTCTCTCTCTCTCTCTTCAGTCTATCGTAGTCCGCTGCTGGACACAGACCTCCACAAGTTCGCGCCACAAATTGCGTGAACTCATGTGTTTTGCCCATAGTCACCACGCTGGGCAGGTGGGTTGTTGACCGTAGGGCTGGTTTTGTCACACCGAAGACGCTGCTGCCTATCTCCGACCAGTGTATTTAAAAGTCAGCAGTTGGGGTGTTATCCCGCCATCGATCGGCTTTTTAAGTTCTAAGGTAGTAGTAGAACTGTGTCATCCCTTAGTCGCCTCTTACGATACCCACGGGAAGAGTGGGGGTGGCTATATTCTTCACTGCCGTAACCACACAGCTAATTTATTATAAGTGCTTAACTGAAATAGAAATCTTAACAAAACTTAACTTATAAATATCAGCAATTTTATTTCTACTATACTACATTTTATGTAATATTTAAAGTTGGTCCAATACTCGCTTTGATCCAATCCTCATTATTTGACCCAACGTTGGGTCACTAACCAAATACTATTTCCAACTCAATACCTCCATGGTACGGTATAAACAATATTCTATTTATACCCCACGTAAGCTGACCGTTAATAATATTACCTCGGGATGCCTGCAAATGTACGCGTTGACTTCGAAACGTTATTTCTTTATAGTGAAATTCTAATCTTCTTTCATTTTCGTCATTTGATATTCATTAAAAATATGCCGTGGTGTAGAAAACTATGGCTATAATTACCGACATTTAAAAAAATGGAAATACGCAATATCTTAAGAAAGTACAATAATGCAAGGTTTTTCAATAATGTTTTGGTATCCTCATTTGATCAAATTTCCTTTGAAAATTCAATATTTTATAATATTATCAAAATCCTGTTTTGATATTATTATATCGTCTTGAAAGACCAATTTTTTTTAATTTTTGATTAAAACAGTTTAGGCGTCCCTTAAACTTACAAGTATGGGTTGTTCAACCTGTACAAGAGCCATTCTCGAACATTTTGTTCTTAAACACGACCATACTGAAATTAAGTAAATTTTTTGCTTTCGCTTTTTAACTGAGAAAAAGTTTCACGCAGTCCAATTGAAAATGTGGCTCAGGTAAGTCTAATTATATTGGAAGTTTGTGCGACTTTTTTCAGTCTCCAGCGGCTTTTGAATATAGAATTTCACTTAAAAGCGGTTTGTAGTAAGCTTGGAATGTTTTTTATTGTTTTTATCACCCATTAGTTTTGCGTACCTGCTTATTATTATAAAATGAAAAATTTTTTTTAATAAAAATAAAAATTCAAGTCACCCCTACAAGTCGGAAACTGTAACAAGTAGATACAAGAAAGTCTTCAGACAACAGAAAATAAACTTAAAAGTAAATAATTAGCTAGTTTAATCAAATATACATAACCCAAAGTATCTCTACCCTTTGTGTAAATTGTCTGAATTATATATGACTTGTATTTTTTTTGGAAAAACACATATAGAAGACCTTATTTGAAATAAACTTATCGGTTCGAGGTTGAAAGCTAAATAGTAAAAATGAAAGTACTATATGAAGAGAGGGGGAGGGATAGTTACAGTTATACCTCTTTTGGCGCTTTAGGGAAAACTGATAAGAGTATTTTTTTACGATGCGCGCGCACACCGTCACAAGAAACCGACACCCTGAAGTTAGCTAGCCAACGAAGAAGAAGTTGTAACGAAAAGTTAGCTAGCCATTGAAATATAACATATACATGCATACATAAGTACATACACACACTTTTTTATTCTTATAAAATTTCATATTAAATGTATTATTATACACAAAGACTTAATGTCATATAGATATAAAGGAGCTCGGTCATTGAACGCCTGAGCAGCGCTGATAGTCGGCACTAGCTGTAATATAATTTGAGACGCCGACGTTACAGCACGTTGTAAAACTAATAACTTCAGCTTTTCTGACACGAAACCTACAAGGCTATAACATAAAATATACATAAAGAAAAGTTCTCTAACAATACGTGTCCTTTGCTAAGCATGTTAAAATGTTTTGTGTTAAGATATAAATGTTATAAAGAAATAAGTTTAATGAAGTACTTAAGATTGTTAAGTATCACGATTCAGCCTGTAATATCCCACTGCATAGGGCTCTTGAAGCTGCTTAACTGCAGGTTGGCCGATATATACTCTCCTATAAATAACGATCGGATATACGGATCGGGATACGGACCGACAGTGCTCTCCGTACGGCGGAAGGACTCACAAGGACAGACATCCAAAGAGTAAAGAAATATTTATAAAAATACAAATATCCATCCCGAGCGGGAATCAAAGCCGCAAACCGCCTTTTAGACGCGTACATGGCACACGCACCACAACATCAGACCGGTTGTTAGCTGATTAAAATAATATTTGATCATATTTGAATTTAGTTTTGATTTGTATTTCGCTCCTTCATCAATCAACGATATATTCAAAATCAATCTTTTTTATAGCCTATATGCCTTTATTTACGGAGACCTGATCTTACATGTCCCCAGAAATGACAAATTGGAAGGTCATCATTGTCATTAAACATGTTTTACCTCTTAAGATAGTAAATGTAAATAATAATTAAAAAAAAAAACAAAAAACCCGCCTGCGTGAAGAACAACTAATAGAAAATCAACTGAAAAAGCTGGAACAAGATAAAAATTCAATATGCACACAAAGTCAGCGAAATAAATAGAAACAATATCAAACATTTTGTGCTGTACATTTAAAATATATTAATACGGTAGTCTTTCGAAACTTTATGCAACGTCGTACATAACATGCAGTCGGAGACATGCACAAAGAGAGAATGATTTGACTTATCCTTCAATTTCGTGCTGTGTGGCTACGGCACTAAAGAATTTAGCCACCCCCTCTCTTCCCGTGGGTGTCGTAAGAGGCGACTAAGGGATAACAAGGTTCCACAACCACCTTGGAACTTAAGAAGCCGACCGGTGGCGGGATATCCATCCAACTGCTGGCTTTGAAATACACAGGCCGAAGACGGGCAGCAGCGTCTTCGGTGCGACAAAGCCAGTACTGCGGTCACCAACCCGCCCGCCCAGCGTGGTGACTATGGGCAAAACACATGAGTTCTCGTTATTTTTAGCGTAAACTTGTGGAGGCCTATGTCCAGCAGTGGACTGTATAGGCTGTAATGATTGATGATGATTGACCTTTTTAAAATCCTTGTATTGTGCCCTTCAATTTGATACCCATATTGTAGTATTCGAGAAAAAAAATTTTTTTTCATTAACTACAATGGCTTCGCGCAGCCGCCATGTTTAATTTTTTTTAATGTCACCTATCTAAGAACACTTGGGCAGCTAAGACGAACCTAACGATACCTCAATTATGTAAATCCGTTCAGTGGTTCTGTAAATATGAGGTAGTAAAGAATATTACATACAAATATACATACATACAAGATACGCGCGAAAAACATAACCCTTCCTTGGCAGTCGGGTAAAAAATACCTCCTTAACATGCGTTACTAAAGTGTATGATTCAATAGCCAAAATAAATAAGTATCAAATCAGATTCATTTAAATGTACGTCAAAAATTTCCAATAAAATAAAGATCTTAAATATAAAAAACGTATAACATATATTTTCACTCACTAAATTTTTATTCACCTATGGGTGGATTTTTACAAAAATACCATGTTCGAGCACTTCATTCATTTCTAATCAAGTGTTTAAAGTTATTATAATTATTGAGACAACTTATTTTGCTATTGCTATTGCTTCAGCCTGTAATATGCCACTGCCGGGCGTAAGCTTCCCCACGTAGAAGAAGGATCAGAGCTTAATCCACCACGCTGCTCCAATGCGGGTTGGGCGGATATTTTCCCTACTATGAGTATCGATCCCTATGCTATACATGATAACAACCGGGACCGACAGGTTAACATGTATGCATGCATTTCAAGGCACGGTGGAGAGGTCTCCCCACCGTGCCTCGGACCGCAAGGACAACAACCAGGCCGGAAAATAAATATTTCTATATCATTTTTATATAACACAAATATCAACTCCGGGCGGGAATCGAACCCACGACCATCGGTGCTAAGGTGCCGCCGACATGGCACACGCACAATTACACCAGAACGGTCCAGAAAGTAATAAATACTTTTTATCATAACATAGATGTACAAAATATTTATACCTATAATAAACAATCGTAGCTTCCTAGCGTCATGTAAATGATAAATGACTTGGCACGGGTGAATCCCCTGAGACACTGCCTTCACTGTTGGGTACTCCTCTTCTGACTAACCAAATGACATACTGAGGATATTAGATCAAGAAACCTCGGCCATAATATTTGTCACTTCGCCTTCCAGAATCCTATTAGCTTGTCATAAATGTTAGATAATGAATAACTGACCCGAAAGGCGTTGATCTATTTTGCCAACTATCAAATGCGCTCAAATGCGCGAAAGTTGAACTAATCGTTTATTTTCTTTAATATTCCAATTTCCTTTTTTCTTATTTTGTGTTGATTAATTTTTATATTAGGGTTGCTTTGTGTGTCCGGTTGTTATGTACAAGTTTAAAAAAATTTAAACGAATTTGTCCAACCGTTGTAGAGTTTTGAGCTTGGCGCGATTATTTGTAGTCATACAAATATTATTTTTATTTTTGATTATTTTTTCTAATAACTCTTCTTATTGTTTGTCGTATATAAAGAAATAGTCCCGGGTTCTATAATAAATACGTAGTAATGACCGTGCCTCTTATAAGGACATTTTCTTCAAACCATATTGGAGTAGATTGGTAGATTGAGGTTCAACCCTTCTACATAGAGATATTAATAAACCCTTGTTTGATATTGAAATTGTGGAAATCAAATATTTGAATTTTGAACATAGATTTATTGTTTGTTGGCGTTAAAATAATTTTAACAAAAAAAAAACCGACTTCAAACAGGAAACTAAAAAGTGAAAAATAAATTTACTTAGTACAAAATAATTCGTATTTTGATTTAGTTAATCAGAAATGATTAAATAAATGTTTTATAATTTTGAAGTCGGTGCCAAGTAAAACAATAACTACTCTTAGTATCTACTCGTAAGTTGTATTCAGTTTTCTTTCATAATTTGTTTCATTGACTATTAGGTTGAATACTGTTATTATTCTGTTATTGTTTTGACATATCTAATAAAAAAAATTGTACTTGTTTGTTGTGTGTGTGTTGTTTGTATTTGTTATTGTAGCCAGGTTGTTGTAGTATTTACTTGGCACCAACTTCAAAATTATAAAATATTTATTTAATCATTTCTGATTAACTAAATCAAAATACGAATTACTTTGTACTAAGTAAATTAATTTTTCACTTTTTATTTTCCTGTTTGAAGTCGGTTTTTTTTTGTTAAAAATTATTTTATTTTACAATTTTTAGTGATGGGTAAACCTAACAAGGATGCTTTTTCTCTTGTATCGGGGGTCCGGAAACATACACAATACACAAGCACAAACACCCAGACAATGACAAACATCTATATGGCCAATACAAATGTCTGTCGTGCGCGGAGATTGAACCCACTAACGCCAGCGCAACAGCCGGTGCTGTGACCGCTGCACTAACGCGTCGACATACTATGAGTAAAGTTCGCTATCAGGTGTACATAATAACAACCGGGACTGACAGCCTAGCGTGTTCTCTGAGGCTAGGTTGGAAGAACCACAAGGATTAACAACTAGACCGAAAATAAATATTTGTATAAACATAAATATCCACTCCGAGCGGGAATAGATCCCGCGACCGTCGGTGTTTAGGCACCGCCGACACGGCACATGCACCATTATATCAAAGCGGCCGTCAAACAGCAAAAGGTAACTGCTGTAAATTGTTGAGAAATTCCCTCGAGTGTTTATGGGCTCCATCATCAAACCTGGTCCTGCGACACAGATGATCACACAGCAGGTAATTGCTATAAATCGTTGAAAAGTTCCTTCGACTATCTTTCGTCTCCATCATCAGACTGTAATGGCACTTGTAACTCATATAGGTGCAAAGTTCTCATCAATAGAAACGAATTAAGTTCAAACAGCAGGTAATTGCTATAAGTCGTTGAAGAGTTCCCTCGACTATCTTTCGTCTCCATCATCAGACTGAAATGGCACTTATAACATATGCAAAGTTCTCATCAATAGAAACGAATTAAGTTCAAACAGCTGGTAATTGCTATAAATCGTTAAAGAGTTCCCTCGACTATCTTTTGTTTCCATCATCAGACTGTAATGGCACTTATGACTCATACAGGTGCAAATTTCTCATCAATAGAAACGAATTAAGTTCAAAAAGAAGGTAATTGCTATAAATTGTTTAAGAGTTCCCTCGACTATCTTTCTTCTCCATCATCAGATCGACTCCAGACCTTTATTAAATAGTAGTGCTTTATAGTACTTAATGAAAACATGATTAAATTTACTAGTCACCCTTACGACTTTTAAAAGTTTCCCTCGATTCCTCTGGGATCCCATCATCAGATCCTGGTTTCCTTATAATGGTACCAAACTATGGATATCTCCTTTCCAACAAAAAAAGAATTATCAAAATCGGTTGATAAACGAAGAAGTTATCTCCGAACATACATAAAAAATATATATATATATACGGTCGAATTGAGTAACCTCCTCTTTTTTTGAAGTCGGTTAAAAAAAGAGATATTGTTAAGAATAACTTGTGGGTAGGTAGAAAGGAAAAGTATAAGTAGACAAACAGATAATAATGGTGCCGTTATTAAAATACTGCGTGCTTCAACAACCTTATTTCATTCATCTTGAAGTTCATTTCTCTTGAAGACATGTTTCCAATATTATAAGATATAATGTTAATTTTTGTTTCAAATAACTAAAAAAATAACTGTAGTACAAGTATCCAAATTGTTCAACAAGTACGATTGCTTAACAAGTAGGTCCGTCCGAACCGTTCACTTTACCGACCAACCGGACGTCCTCCTCAAAGCACGAAACAATTCCCTCTTGTCTAAACATGATTGAACATGTATACAGACGCTACACGAACTATACAACATGTTCAAGGTTACATTCATAAATCAAAGTTGTAGATGTACAGAAACTGAACATACGACCATTATAAACTGTTGGAATATATATTATATAAAACTATTTATAACATATTTAAGCCGTGTTTACTTTTTATCCAACATACTTATGTCTATTTGAAAAATCACAGAGTCGAATAATATGTCATAGGAATGTGTTCTTATTACAAAATATATATAAAACCTTCATAAACACATAGAGAGAGTATAATAGAATTAAAATCAAATGTATTAAATGTTGAAACCTAAGCGAAGTCTGACTTAGACATGTGGTAGTCCACCAGCTTAATTTACCTTTCAACTAACTGTCTAGTCTTTTTACAACAGAACATTCGACATCTGATACAAGCAGCAAAATACAACTGTTGTACCAGCAGTCTTGGATTCATGGGGTTCGAACCCAGTCAAAAGTTATTCTTGGGTTTGATCCCCACTCATGACAAACGTTTGTATAGGCCCTATGGATGTTACTCGTCATCTCGGAGTTAGTAATTATGTTGTGTTTTCAGACCCTTAGAACTAACTCCTGCTGGGCTAAATCGTTGAGTATGAGGCGTTTATTAAATTTTTAACCGACTTCCAAAAAAGGAGGAGGTTCTCAATTCGACTGTTTTTTTTTTGTATGTATGGACCGATTTCGACTATTCATTTTTAATCGAAAGGTGGTGTGTGTCAGTTGGTACAATTTAAATTTATTTGAGATCTAACAACTACTTTTCGAGTTATATCTAATAATGCGTTTTTACTTGACGCTTCTTTCGTCGACCTACGTTGTATTATACCGCATAACTTTCTACTGGATGTACCGGTTTTGATAATTCTTTTTTGTTGGAAAGGGGATATCCCTAGTTTAGTACCGTGATAAGGAAACCAGGATCTGATGATGGAATCCCAGAGAAATCTAGTGAAACTCTTGAAAATCCGCAATAACTTTTTACTGGGTGTACCGATTTTAATAATTTTTAATTTAATCGAAAGCTGATGTTTGTCATGTGGTCACATATAAATTTTATTGAAATCTGATAACTACTTTTCCGAGTAATCTTTGATAACGCGTAGTTACTTGACTACTTTTTCGTCGATCTACGTTGTATTATTCGTCGATGTAATTGAAGTCGGTTTTTTTTCGTTTGCGAGCAAACACAATTATGTAACATGTATATAAGCTACAATTATTGTTACCCTTTTTAAATGGCAGAACAAAAGAAAATTAGTCGTTTACTTATGTAATCTAGCTGTTTCACGAAATGTCTGAAATCATTCAGACTACTCGCTTTAAACAACATACAGTTTAGTAACATGAGTAAGCTTTTAATCAAGTGAGTTATTTGTGGGAAACATAATTAATTTATTATATAAATAGTTATTGTTTTGCTATTTTTAATATTAGAGGTAACATAGTGGTCGAAATTCGGCCATAATTAATTTAAATTATAACTTTGAACATTATTAAATTAATTTTGGTTTTAATGAATTAATTATGGTTATGTTTGACTTTCAGTATAGACAAACAATATTCATCTATAATCTATTCTCAATTTGACATCTGACCTTAACAATAAACAAAAGAGTATATATAGGTGTGTGTGGTCAAATACATGGTATTGTGTGCAATGTATTTTTTTTATTCATTAAATTATATTTTATGTATAATTAAAAAAAATATTAGCATTCTGCACTTTTTCTCTATATAAACTATAAGTGTGCGAAATTTCATACTTCTCCATCTGCATATCATAAGTAATATATAATTTAATTTTATAAAATAAGAATTCGAAAATCACTTGCCTACTTGTAAACAAACATTTTGATTATGTTTTTGACAAGTGTAGTGTTTGTTCGCAACCTCCCGTAACCCGGTGATTCCTAGCATCCCCCGCCCCACTATCACCGAGGCTGCTGCCGTACTATACACGATTTACTAAAAATACCGTGCTAAGCTCGGTCAACCAGATACTAATAATATACATAAGATAAAAACCTAATTATCTAGAAAGTATATAGAACCTATACTAAGAAGATACTCTAGCAAGTTAATATAATAAAATATGGAAGGCAACACAGCGTCGTGATGCACGTGACAAATAGCTTGACTCGAACACATCTCCAGAGATATTGCCTTATCATTCTTTGTACGTAAAAGTACGGTGCGAGTAGTTATTTTTCATATTCTCTGAATCCATAGCAGCGTATTATATGTATTAAACCGTTTTGTTCTCAGCTCTGTGTATTGTTATTCTTTGTCATCTTGGAATGTAAAAGCATGATCTCGAAATGTAAGAGACAGTGGAGTTGTACTGAAAGAAATATTACAATATCAACCGTAATATAAAAGCTATGAAATATGACATAAAAATACAAAATAAAGAGAAATGTGGTAAGCATCAAGTTGCAAAACAGTGCTTAATTAAAAAATCAAATCAAATTAAAAATAACTTTATCAAAATACACACAAAATGGACTTTCGAATCGTTACTCTAAATATAAATTATAATTTACGATTTGTAACGTAAATTCTACAGAGAGCATCAGCAAAAAGCATCGCAGTCTCTTTAAAAAATTAGATCATAAATAGTATAAAACAAAGTCGCTTGTCGCTGTCTGTATGCGATTTCAAAATATTCGATCTTAAAAACTACGCAACGAATTTTTATGCGGTTTTCTTTAGTAAATAGAGTGATTCCAGAGGAAGGTTTATATATATAATACATGCATAATATAGTAGAGAAACACTGATAATTATTGCAACCGTGAGAAACCGGGGCGGGTTGCTAGTTTTAATACAAAATTCGAATTATCTTGTATGAAAAACAACGTCACTAAATTCACACACCTTTCTCATCAATATAATCCTGCACCGAATATAAAAAGCTTAAAATAATAATTTCTTTTTTAAACAAAATTAAAATTAATTGATTAAAATAACAAAATAAGAAGCATAACCTCAAGTAACAGATATAATACAGTAAAAAAACGGTAAAAGCTAGAACATATGATTAGAAAGAAAATGATTAACAATTGAATTGTTTGAGTTCCCCTTATGTCCCCTATATCTTTGCGAGTGTTCGTCAAAATAAATAAAAATTAGAGTGACTCTAATGTAGGTAGAGAGTAAATTTTAACGGAAGCGCTCTAAGTTACTAGAGTAATAAACTTCTGCTTTATAATAGTGAAATTTTTAAATTTAAACTTTATGCAATGAAACATAAATAGAAATATACATTACTAGCATCGCGCTGTGGTTTCACATGCTTAATTTAAGGAAAAAAATACCCTATAACCTACCTCGATAAATGGGGTATATTTTGGTATCAATCGAGCAACAATCAATGGGAGTAAAGTGACAAGTGAACAAATTCGAGTGTTTTCTGAAACTTAGTAAAAAACAAAGTATTTGATTCTTTAAGAGAGTTCTGGTACCGGTAAATTTCCGATTGTTGACGGCTTATAAGCTGAAACTCGTGAATTTTGGTTAGTTTTGTTGTATGTTTTATGTTATAACTTAACTTATTAAGTGCTAATTTTATAATTATATTTTGAAAATAGTTATATTGACGACGACGAAAGAGGCCTATGCCCAGCAGTGGGATATTACGGGCTGTAGCGATGATTGTTAAATGAAAAGATAAAAGTGTACGTGTTGAACACCTTTCCAAGTTTACCTGGGGCATATAAAGATAAATGTAATATAAGCCATAAGTTAACATTCTAAACTTATAATTTTTGGTAGTAGTTTATTGAAACAAAATTAAAATACTCTTCGCTTTTAAAATCCATACCGTCGCAGGTGAAGCCGCGATATAAGCTAGTAATAAAATATAAAATAACAAACCACTATAAATAAAATTAATTTATTATAATATTACATGTTTTACAATATATATACATATATATGTGTGTGTGTGTGTTTTACATAAAATTAATTTTATTATATATTATATAGTAAAAAAAGCGCTCGTTGCGAAAAAATATTAAATATTTTCCATTCGGTGATATTTACGATGTCACGTCGCAAAAAAATATATTTGTATGTAAATAATTCCAGTGCAAAGAAACGTTCCACACTGGGTGTACCACATAGCGCTAAAACAAAGAACACAAACGATTAAACCGAGCAAACGAGCAAAGTTACCGCCTCGTCAGCGCCCGCCGACTGGTGATATACAGCGCGGTCTCCGAGCGACGTACTATTGCACTGTGTGTGAGCGATAGCGATTAGTGATTTTTATTTATTTTATTTTTTCTTAACGTACGAATTTAGTGTGTTGTAGTATTGGAATACGGATGACTCAAAAACCGAGGTATGAACTTTACTTTACATTACTGTGTATGGACAATAGTGTTGAGCAATTGTTCGTTAATTGTATCGCACGATTTTAATTTAATGCACTGTAATAGTTTGAAATATCAAAATTTGAATTGCTCATAATCCAAGGTACGAAATATTGCAATGCATATGAACAATAGCGTCGATTTTGTTTTATTTATGGTACGAATTTAGTTTATTGTATTGTAATTCCTTGTATCATGAAAACGTGTGGCTGATATGCTAACGGGTTCTATTTTCGCTGAGATTAAATATTTATAAAAGTCATAAGGAGGTTTTTCATACTCGCTTTTTCTAACTCTGTTATTACAACATACATATGATCGGAACAATCAACCTTTAGATTAAGACCCACGTACTATGAAAAGGCTCTATCTTCTATATAGGACTAATACAATACGTACACACAAAACACTAGATATTTTTTAGTTAAAAGATAAAACAAAAGAAAAATTAGTGACCTTCTTAAAATCACAATAAAAGAAGTCTTATATTATTTTAGTATCTGGGTGACCGAGCTTAGCTCGGTATTTTTAGGTAAATCGTGTTTTTGGAAATCATATTTAAATATGAATTACATCTCGATAACATTATATTTTTCGATTTTACCGACATAATAAAAAATATGAACTGGCTATTTAAATAAAAAATAACGAGTGCAATCAGAAAAAAAAGGAAACCATAATCATTCTGGAATATTCTTCTTATATAATTATATTATTGAAATTTAATATTATAATCATTCTGCTACGGAAGTAAACGCGTGGTTAAATGAACACGGTATGGCTTTGGCCAAAGCGAAGACTGAGGTGGTAGTACTTACAGCTCAGAGGTGGTTTCCGACTCCCTTTCGCGCACTTGTCGTGGATCAGCACATTGAAAGCAGAGGGTCCCTGAAATACCTCGGAGTTACGATTGACTCGAAACTTACGTTTAGAGATCAGGTTGTTTGTGCTGCCACCAAAGCGGCAAAGGCGGTGGCAAGCCTCTCCCGACTAATGCCAAATATCGGGGGACCAAGAAGTAGCCGTAGAAAATTGCTTATGAGTGTTTCAAGCTCAATAATGCTCTACGGAGCAGAAGTCTGGTCTGAGGCACCCAAAGTTGAGAAAAACCGTAGACAACTTTCATCTGTACAACGTAGAGGAGCGCTAAGGATAGCCTGTGCCTATCGAACGGTTTCTGAGGATGCAGCCCTGGTCATTGCGGGTGTGATTCCAATTGACCTTTTGGTGTTCGAGAGGAGACGCATTTCGGATGCTCGGAGGGATGGCCGCGGACCTTTATTAGATGTTAGGACCCGGGAACGCGAGGAAACGCTGAATTTTTGGCAGGAGCGTTGGGACGCCAGTGAAAAGGGAAGGTGGACGTACCGTATTATTAAACGGGTCCGTGACTGGATGCTGCGTAGGCAGGGGGAACTGAATTACTACTTAACCCAGTTCTTATCAGGACATGGACAGTTTAACGAGTACTTGCATCGTATGGGGATCCGAAGCGATCCATACTGTCAGTACTGTCCGGGACACATAGATTCCGCCGAGCACACCTTCTTTGACTGTCGCCGCTGGTCTGAAATGCGGCTACGTTATCAGAATGTGAAGGAAATGCCTGATAGGGCAGAAGTAGTCATTCCATGGATGATGGCGACGAGTGACAATTGGCAGAGAATGTCGGAGTATGTGAGAGTGGTCCTGCAGGAGAAGAAAAAAGAGGAGAAATAGGAATCGGGGGACATGCCGTTATAAAACCGGCAGGGTGGAGTACCAAACACCTCGAAGTAATGCTAACGCGGTTCCGGGGTGTTGGTTACTAAAGCAAGAGAGTGGGTAAAAATCCTACATTACCTACCAACAATAGCCAAAAGGTGTCTTTTGAAGATTTACCTCCTCTCTTTATAAAAAAAAAAAAAAAAATTACAACTTTACTGACAATTGTGAAATTTACGTATTCTAACGATATTGTAGCCATTTTTTTATTACCTAAACACAGGAATAAAACGAAATTTTCTAACAATGAATCCTCGCTATACCGATTTATCTCCCCCGAAATCCCCTGCATACTAAATTTCATGAAAATCGTTGTAGCCGTTTCCGAGATAAATAAATAATAAATAATAAATAAATAAATATCTACATAATACACACACGGTCGTCTATTTCTAAAGTAAGCAACTCAATGCTTGTGTTATAGGTAAAAACCGACTGGTAGCTACATATATATATATATATATATATATATTTTTTCGATAAACATACTTATAAATAATACATGTCTGAATATATAAATAAATATTTATATTACACCCAGACTCAGGGTAGGAATCGAACCCACAACCCTCGGAGCAGAAAGCACTACAAACTGCGCCAATGGGCTAGTCGATTACATAATATGTAATCGACTCATTACATATAGGTACAAGAATTGCTCGTTTAATAGTATAAGATAAAACTTGTTGTAATAAATAACGTCATGTTTCGTTAAAATAAATGTTTAATAATTAAAAAACATGAGCAGCGTATCAAGATTTATCATATTTCTTGCTAAATTAATTGTTTTTGTATTGAATTAATTGAAATGTAAACAAAAAATAAATATAATAAATGTAACTGTTAATTTTACCGAAACCGCTACCGCTAAAGCATACGCATTTTTATTCAACATGTGGAGTGTCTGAATTTTATGACATGTATGTCACGTCATATGCTGAATCAGAAAACTGTACAGCCTTTGCGTAAATTAATGCAGACTTTCGGGTAAAACACGTTCGATTACTAAAACAAAGTAGGAAGAAATAGTGATGTAAATTAACTCAATAAGAACAATACTTCTAAGATAGAACCAGTATGTTATGTAGTTGACATATGTATGCACATACATGTTGTAAGTATGTTGTGTGAACCACACAACAGGTGCTAGCATGTGTATTGTGATGAAGATAATTAGCTAACGATTAGGCATATTATCTTACGTAGGAATAATAACCGGCCCTAAAGACGCCGCTTGCGACAGATTTAATGAACGTAGTGGAAGCGGAGACAGTTTCCACTCATGGTACGTGTTATAGGTAGAAAAGCTAGTTAGTACTGTTTATCTATGTAAATGAGACTATGCCAGTTGGCCAGTGAGGTTAGTTTATGAGTTGATAATGAACTTACACCGAGGCACTTACATGTTTTTAGATGTTTTGTACTCAAATATTGTGTTATATGTAGGCTTTAAGTGTATAAAAATGATTTAGTATTGTTTATTCTGGATTATGTCATGGTGTTCTTTATAAAGAAAAGGCATTGCTTAGAAACGTAACGTTTACAAGAATGAACTGCATTCATGCATATACTCAAATAGGCTTATTTAAGTCCAGAGCATTATTTTTAATACTACAAATTCAAATTATATAAATGTTGATATGAATGTATGTAAGAGTATACGGAAAATATATATGTGTCAAAGTTAGCTACGCAAGGTAACTCTTAACCAAGTGACATATCAGAACGTCGGAAGTCGTAAAACTAATATATGTGTGCATATTCAGTACATCTCCGAAACGAGAATAGCACCTTTACACGGTGATGTTTAGAGCGGGTTTTGACGTAAAACTCTTACAAGTTTGTCTCTGCGCCAGTGTTAGTTAATGGCGAGTACCACGGGGACTTTAAAATAAAATGGAAATATGAATATAAAGTTATATTATGTACTTTTGGTTATTATTAATATGTAAATCTTGGTTTTTAGTAGAAAGAAAAAATAATAAATAAAACTCATTGGGGTGATAAAAGTATACCATGAAACAAACAGACAATCTCTGTCATTTCAACGTTTAACAAAAATTTATATGTTTAAAAATCTTAAAACTGACTTCAATTATATCGACAAGTACTACAACGTTGGAATACGAAAAAATTGTTAAATAAACACATAGCATTCGAGATAACTCAAAAGACTTTTGTCAAATCTCCATTAAATTTGAATGGGACTTATATTACAACCACCACCGTTAGATCAAAAATACAATCGTCGAAATTAGTCCACACAGTCAAAACTTCTGAGGTAATATATAAAATACATAAAAATATATATGATACATAAAAAAATCTAACCGTGTGGTGTCGTGCGACACCAGATAGGAACGAAGTTCCTTATTATAAAATATTAATTTCGAGTATTATTCGAGCTATACAGAAAATAATTATTCGGGTGTACATTTTTTAGGATTTTTTTTTATCTATGAAAAAAACTACTTTACAAAATTATCTTAACACCTTTATTTTATTTACAATGATTTATAAAAATACATAATTATCGAATGATATAATAATAATAACAAACTGCAATAATAACAGTCATCACGTAGACTATGCATTAGACACTGTATAGCCATCATACATTGACTATACATAAAAAATCTTACGCTTATTTTAACGTTACGGACGTTTATTGCCGGCTAGGTTAACCCTTGGCAACGCCTCATAAGGAACTTCGTTCCAAAAATACAATCAAATTAAGAACCTCTTCCTTTTTTAGAAGTCGGTTAAAAATGTTTTAACATAATAATACAAATTAAGTTCAATAAATATATAATTAATTTATACTAATAAAATCGAAGACGTTTCCTAATATATTAACTGGATTAGACAGCGGTTTACGCTCGAATTATCCGGATAGATCCGGTGATGGAGGACTCATTACACAGCTGGGTATACGTCCTTATTCGAGTTATGTAATCAATTGTAATATTCCGCTTTGAACGCACATAGACTCATCGACTCTAATATACATGTAGTGAGGAAAGATTAGATTTTGATATAGATATTGGTACATTTAGATTTATATCGATATCAGATAATAGTCAGATTATAGAATATCAGAGTATATTTATGTTAAATCGATAGTTCACACACTAAGGACACAAATTTAGTAAGTATGTAGTACTTACTATATTAATGTTTTTCTAAAAATAAAAATCATGTCATCATCAGCATTGTATGGCAACACTACCAACTACTAATGGAAGAAAAGAAAGAAACCACTCTGTATAAATTGTATACACGTTAAAATTATACCGGCAACCTTTTAAAATATTCTCGCGAATCTTCTGTATCGGTAATACTCGTAGTATAAACGAACTTTCATTATGTCATGTGTAATTTCGTTACAAAAAATTTCTTCTTTTCCGTTCCGCGGTGACGTTGAGCCTTACATCCTCGTTCCGACTCGTTAGACATAACCAAGATTTTATGGAGAGTATTCAAAATTAACGTGGTTTTTTTTTCTGTATGGTGGACCGAATTTGATGATTTTTATTATCGAAAGGTGATGCGTGTTATGTGGTTCCATTTAAATTTAACTGAGATCTCGAGTACTTTTTGAGTTATAATGCGTATTTACTTGACTATTTTTTCGTCAACCTACGTTGTGTTGTACCGCATAAATTTCACATACCGATTTAGATGATTCTTGTTTCAATCAAAAGGTGATGCTTTTCTTGTAGTCCCATTAAAATGAGATTGAGATTCAATGACTAGTTTTTGATTGATTTGATAACGCCCATTTCCGTGACTGTTTCTTCGTCTAATTACGTTGTATTACTTGTCGATGAAATTGAAGTCGGTTTTGTTTTCGTTTGTGAGAAAATACAATTATTAGATGATTTTAAGTTACAATAACAACAAAATATGTTTATAACATAACTCTATCTACTACTTTTATTTGAATTTTATTTATTTATATAAAATTAAAATAGGGATGTAGTGCATATGGTGGTTTAATTTAATGCATTTGATTGTATCCATTATTATACATGGTTGCTGGCTAAATTTTCAGATAACATATTAGCTGTATAGGCTGTAATGATGATGATGATATTAGCAATTAGCATATACAAAATGTAAGCACACCACGGCGAATTACAAGGCAAGTCTTCACTCCAGCCTATCGCTGTCCACTGCTGGACATAGGCCTCCTCATAGGTTCGCGCCAAAAATGGCGTGAACTCGTGTGTGTTACCCATAGTCACCACGCTGGGCAGGCGGGTCGGTGACCGTAGGGCTGGCTTTGTCACACCGAAGACGCTAGTCTTGAAGGCAAGTCTTACAACTGAAAAAAAAGTTTAGTTACCTAACCATCTTGAGTGTGATGCTCATCTGTTTGTTGCACCGTTTCAAAGAATTTGTGACGTAATATTTTTAATCTCACAATAAATATTTTTCCTCAACATGTTAATAGAGAATTAGGATAAATAGAAAAAAAAATAACAATCGATGACATCGATATCCTCGTTTCCGTATTGTCAAAACTCATCAAAATATACGAGAGTGACCATTCAATCTACAGACAAAACAAAAAACAAACAGTACAAACATACAGAACAAATTGAACCGAACTCCCACGAACTATCCCAATCATTCACGAATGAACTAATCTAAATTCATTAGCGGTTGGCTCGTCTAAATATTTGAATAATTTGATTTCTCTTTGTTCTATATAACCATGAATTACAGTGCTCGGACTGTAGCCATAATTAGAAGGGACAGTCCAATGACAAGGGTCTAGTGGCGTGGATCCTTCAAAAACGGATATGGTAAAGTGAAATTTTGTGAAACGGAATTTAAACTAGGTAGGTGGAGTTGTGGATTAGACATGTTTGAACGAGTACTGGTGGGACTGTCGGGGAGGTAAAGCCGTTTAATATAAGAAACAAAAATTAATGACCGTGTAACATCAAAGACTCTAAATGTAGTGTATGTGGATATTATACTCGTGCATAAAGCGTGCGCTTGTGTTCTCACACACCTGTAGGTAGTGGGCATATTTGTGTGTGTGTGATTGATTATAAGTTTGTGTGTCGGTATGTTCATTCGTGTGTCCGGCATCAGCTATAGTCATGAACCAAGCGACACGTGCCTCTAACACTTTATTATTCGATTACGCAAAAAAATTAATCATTTTGATACAGAATACTAAATTATTTTATGAATAGACGTATTAATATATATAAAAGCACATGTCTGTACATTTTGACGCGTAAATGCAGTTGCCGTATCTAAAACAAGCTTGTGTGTACATTAACACCCTTACATAACCAAACATAGCGTAGAAATGTTTCAAATAAATCTATATTAAATTGTATGATAATAATATTACATTATAATTTTTATCACTTTACGATAGCGATTTCAAACTAAACGATTTCGTATGAATTACATAACATTATAAAGAGTCATGTTCGAATACCACCTTCAACGAATACCTTTTATTTTTCAGAGCAAAATATTTCAAAAACCAATTTCGTATCTCTCTACGCTATTTTCGTGGAGAACTTATGATACCTATACATCACGAGGTCGAGACGGCGCTATGGTAATAACTATACATAAATCCACAAATATTATGATTATCATTTTACATCGAAAATTTTAGACGGAGTTATTAGCAAAAAGGTTTTATAATTCAATCCTTTGGACCTTGTCGTTTGGAAATTTAATTTCCATACGAAATGACTTTAAACTACATAACTAGTTTTTGGAATAAGAAATAGTGTCTTATATTTATTTGAATTTTTATTATTGTTTTTGTTGAATTTCGTTGTCCTATTTTACCGTCTTCAAAAAAAAGGAGGATATCAATTCGACTGTATTTTTTTTGTATGTATTTTATTTACGCAGTAGAAAATTGAAATGTCCTGTCCATACCTTACGATACCACAAAATATCATACCGTACTATTGAAACAAATTAGTAATTATTGCTTTTACTTCTTTTGTTCTTAGTGTCAAACTGTATTTGACAGATACAACAAATCCGTTCGATAACTTTTAACTAACTTTCAAAAAAGGAGGAGGTTTTCTATTCGATTGTATTTTTTTTTTTGTATGTTACTAATTATCATGCCATAAAGCAAGAGTTCAGCTAACGGAGGAAGAATGCATGGAATGCGAGAACAATGGAATCATTACTTCATCAATTCAAATCAAATTATTATAATACATATTTTATTTAGTCTTGTATCAACCATTGTAGAACAGTTTATTATTTAAATATTGTATTCATTTTATATTTTGGGCAAGCTGTGCCCGCGACTTCGTCCACGTGGAAATAAAAAAATATTGTTCAGTTCGCAGTTACAAAAAAAATTCGAAAATAAAAGTAACCTAAGTTACTCCTTATTACATTAGCTATCTGCCAGTAAAAGTCCAGTCCATCAAAATCGATCCAGCTGTTTCAGAGATTACCCGGAACAAACAGACAGACAGACAAAAATTGATAAAAATGTAAATTTGGTATATGTACCGTGTATATATCCATATACATTTAGTAAAGAGCGGTTATTTTAATATTACAAACAGACACTCCAATTTTATTTATTTGTATAGATAAATAACTATTGTAAATTTAAATAAAATTATTTTTTAAAATACTTCCGCCGATCTCCAAATCATAACTTACCTCATAACTTTTCACTCAGTGTACCGATTCCTTTGATTTTTTTTTTAATCGAAAGGTGGTACTTGTCATATGGTTCAATTTAAATTTAATCGAGACTTGACAAAAGCTTTTTGAGTTATCTCGAATGATGTGTATTTACTTATCAATTTTTCTGTTTTCCGTCGTTTATTAATTACTTGTATATTTATGTGTTGTTGTATGTCGATGTAAAATCAAGTATTTTCGTTTGCGAACAAACACAATTATAGATTATATGTTTAGGAGCAATATAATTATAATTTATTAAATTCTCTATCGCTTTTAGGATATTTTTATAGTTTTCATCGTAGTTTTTTTTTTTTTAAATTTCCTCTTCTTAGATCTATATTATCTGTATTGTATTATACAATATATGATTCTTATTTGAGAAGGGTCGAAGGTGTAAGAAGAAAGAAAAATAATTTACCCTCAATTACATTTCAATACTCACAAATAATTTAAAAAAAAACTTTTTAAGAATGTAAATAGTATATAATCCAGGATAAATAAGTCACTGTTAAAAGGCTGTATCACATAGCAGAATATAGCTCCAAATTTCGAGCAGAGATGGAAAGGAGTGCAATACAAAAAGCTACATACATGGTTCTCTATAGTAAGAAAATCTTATTAAATTTCCATTAGTTTCATTTACTTTAATTTTGTAGCACGATTTATGTACCTATTATACTTTATGATAACGCTATATTAAAATTGTAAAAAAAAAATAATCGTTTGAGGAGTCTTTTATCAATCAGAATATTTTATTGTCCTTTTTCTAATTTTAAGTAAACATTGCGACGTATAAGTGTACAATTCATGTCTCTCGGGAGTTTTCAAACTATTTAAAGGTAAATTCGTCAAGAATCACTTGACTCCCTAACATTTTGTTACTTTAAACGATATTTAAAAAGATGCTTTCATAAAGAAATCATATTTGATTTAATTGTATTCAATTAAGTAAGACCTACACATACTTTTTGTCAATTATTTTTATATAAATCTTTATCATATTTTTAAACAATCCCATCATCGAAATGTTCTTTTTCAGGCGATTCTAAATTAACATTTAGAATAATTCAGACATCGCTCGTCTATTATTTGTATAGATTTTCATGTGAATAAATCTCTAAAGGTTTGTAGACGCTATTAAAATACAAAGAGGTTTTATCATACGAATGAATAATGTAAAGACCGAACCCATTTCAATTTAATCAAAGCGAAAGGTGTGAACAACCTTTTCAAACAATACCTGGAATGAAACTAAATAAATCAAATGAGGTTGTCGGTTTTATGAGAAAATACTATCCGCCGATTCATTTTTGATGATCTCTGTGTGGTAGTTGCGTCGCTGTTTGGTTAAAATTGAAAATGTATTTTTAAAAGGAAATGTTTTTAATCTCTGGATATTGTTTCGAAATTATAATAGTTTCAAAAATAATAGTAGTCATAAAAAGTGCATTGATTGCTTCGTTCGCTTGATTTATATATACATAGTACGTGCATAAATATGTGCCTAGCTTGTTGGCGCAGTTAAGCATAATCCTAATGTCCACTCGAAGAATTTGTATCCATTTCTGGGTTCGATATATAATATTTGTTAAAATATTTGTCTTAACACGCAATTTTTTTAAAAAATAAATTTTACTGGTCGATTGTAACATATAACGCATTAAGTTTAAGCTACGTTAAAAATAACACGATTTGCTTCGAGTAATCAGACTGTAGAAAAAAATATTTTCTAAAAATTTAAATAAATCTCATTTTTAACTGACTTCAAAAAAGGAGGACGTTACTCAGTTTGACCGTTCAAACCAGGCTCTGATGATGGGATCCCAGAGAAATCGAGGGAAACTCGAAAATCCTCATAACTTTTTACTGGGTGTACTGATTTTCATAATTTTTAATTTAATCGAAAACCGATGTTTATCATGTGGTCACATTAAAATTTCATCGAGATCTGATTACAACTTTTGGAGTAATCTTTGATAATGCGTATTTACTTGACTAATTTTTCATCTACCTACGTTGTATTACTTGTCGATATAATTGAAGTAGGTTTTATTTCGTTTGCCTGCAAACACAATTATAAACAAACAATTCTATTCAAAATTCTACCCCCAAGATTTCCAATGGAATTTCGCTCATGTTGTGTTACAAGACGCGTTAGATTGGTTCTATTTGTGACTATTGCAATGCTCTAGTCTAGTATCTATGTGTCTATGATAACAACTGGGACCGATAGGTTTACGCGCTCCTCTAGACATAAATTTCCTTGTTATTCCCAAAACAGGCACACATTTGTATATGAAAATAATTTTACAAATATTATCAATCATCAATTTCACAAATATCCACTCCGAGCGGGAAGCGAAATCGGTGTTTAGGTGCTTACGCTCTACTACGCCACAAGGTTACCAAATCTATCCCCTTCCCTGGTAGAACATCTAATAAGCGATAAGTCCGCCTCATTGTTACATGTTTGTCTATTATTATTGAAATAAAACTTCTTTACGCACGCTTAACTTGAAGAGTAAGCTGGTGAATTCGTGATGAAAGCGTTACGAAACCTGTGATCAGGAGAGGCGAACGGAAGTAGAGAGGGAGATATAAGTTAGGGAAGATAGAAAGAGAGAGAGTTACGTTTCGTATATTACTGTAGGGGCAGCTAAAGAAGTTTTACTTCAGTCGTGTGGTCTAAAGCACACTAATTTTTTTCTATTATTTCTAGCTGTCCTCGCACACGTTGTTTTGCTATATATGTTATTAGCCCCCTTAATCCCACCCCCCTATAACTTAGTGGAATGAAAAATTGATGGTGGCCGATTCTCAGACCTACCATACACACTAAATTTCATAAAAATCGGTCTACCCGTTTCGGAGGAGTATTTTAACTAATATTGTGACACGAGAATTTTATATGTAAGATTAATATTTTATATTTTTGTTGTAATTCAATATGTGGTGTACAATAAAAAAAAAACCTAAATATAATTTCAATCAATGTATTTTTACATACAATTCAAGCATAAACACACTGATACAAACGTTCACGCAAAGCGTTCACAGCCTCCTCTGTACTTCTTTTCGCTTTGTTGCAGCAATTCGTCAACTTCTCACAAGACTGCTCGTTGTGACGCCTCGCGTTTGTCAGACTAAGATCTAGTTCGTATCCCAACGATACAGCTGCTTTGGACAATTCTTTAAGAGAAACTGTTACATTCGACCTTAAAATATTACCTAAATTGATGAAAACAGTATTAAGAATCTTTTATATTCATATTACTAGCTGCCCGGACAGACTTCGTCTTGACAAAAGTTAATAGTATTTTTTTATATTAAAACCTTCCGTGGGCTTTAAGGAACTTAGAAAAAAAAATTACCCAAATTGGTCGAGCCATTATCGAGTTATGTGCTTAGCAACATTAATTTTTATTTACATAAATTTATTTTTGTGTTACCCACATATTAGGATATTCTAAACATTTTTTAATATCACATCAAAAACGACCTGCATCTCTAAGAGTCACCGTGTCGGCGTTCTAGCCGATTATATATATATATATTCTGTATATATATAATTTCTGTATTTGCTTCAATGTCACTCTAAATCTTTACTAAAGATTTCCGTGGAGTGGAAGACACAACCAATCAAGATTTCTGTAATATTAGTAATCTCAATTGAACGCAATTGTACGGTATGATTACAAAGATGTGAAGTGAAATTATTATTAATTTTTTTTTTTTTGTCACATTAGTACCTACCAATGTTGTGTGGTTTTTCAAAACAAAAAATGACAAATATTTTGTAAAATTACAACATCTGATTTGGTAAATTACAAAACTGCTTTGCAAATAAATATACTTCCTACGCTTTTGTTGTAAAATTACCATAGAAATTTTTAACAGTGCAGTATCAGCTTACTTGCAAATTGGATAGCTTTTAAACTATTTTGTTTCTACACTGCAACTTCATCATTATCTAACCCTCATTAGTTTGTCAGGGACATTAACTAATTATTGAAATTAATAGCTATATTAACATATTACAGTTAATAGTCATATTAATTTGTGAAATGCTCAGGCTAATGGTACAGACTAAACCAGTATAGGGTAAATTTAAAATTTTATTCTATTTGTCTAGGGCCTGAAGTAAATTTATTATTCTTTAGACTTTGTTTATTACAATTATGCCAGAATCTTATAACAGTCTCGTAATGAAAGACTTTGCCAGTTTTTGTGCTCTAAATAATCAGTAGAGCCATATTTTCAGACACACAGACTGACTGAGTAGAATTTAAGAGTCGTCAATTAATCCCCTACTTGTCTTCTCCATAATACTTGATACTATCATGCCTTAAACGTAATGAATAAATGAAGAATCTAGAAACATCAGTAAAACACCCCTGAATATTAGTAAAGCTGGATAACATAAAAGCAGAAACGAATCTCCATAAACATACTTAGCTATCATTTGGGACTGTTCCATTTTCTTTCCGACTAGCGCCAGCGCATTCTCCATGTGATTACGTGTGATACCGATCATTTCCTTCGCATACTTGCCCATTTTTGATATCGACGACCTAGCTGCCTCTGTACATTTATATATTAGAGCAACATGCTTACTAGCCTCTGTTCTAGCAGCTCGACGTTCTTCCTTACACGTTTCTGAAATTTTAAACAACAGTATTTTATACTGCCGTACTACTTGCCGTCGGAGTAGACGGGTCCTGGAGTGGAGATCGCGTCTTGGCAAACGCAGTGTGGGACGTCCTCCGGCCCGTTGGACTAACGATCTACATACGTAAGATTGCCGGTGTAGGCTGGATGAGGATTGCGGAAAACACGGGATGTCTGGCGCGAACTTGGGGAGACCTATGTCCAGCAGTGGACTGCCATAGGCTGAAGTGTATTTTATACTGGTACCGGCTATTTCAACAAATCACTATTCTTTGAGCTATTGCCAATAAAATGAGCCATACACGTAGCTCTTCTCACGTATCGTGATCGTTTTATTGCCTTTTTGATCGTTTATACGTGCATCCTAAAACTTAGTCTGCGTTGAAAGTTCAACATCAGACTTGTTGCATTTCGTCAGATATCATTCATAACATGTTGTAGTAATATTTATTGATTTATTTTGATATTATAGGCTGTAGATAAATGGTTTACTTAAATTTTTTTTCGGTTTTAAGGTCAATGCCTAATGAACTGTCATACAAGCTTATCTAGTACATACATACAGATTTACAAAACAATAATACATGAGGATCATACACTACGACATTATAATATTTATAATAAACTTTTACTTATAGCACTAAAGTAAAGCTAGCTACTAGCTAGTTACTAGCTGTGCCCACGACTTCGTCAGTTCACTCTTTCAGTTCGCATTTATTAAATAAAAAATAAAAATAAAAGTAGCCTAAGTTACTCTTTATTACATCAGATATTTGCCAGTGAAAGTCTCGTCAAAATCGGTCGAGCCGTTTCAGAGATTAGCTGGAACAAACAAACAGACAGACAGACAAAAATTATGATAAATGTTATTTTGATATATGTACCGTGTATAACATACATATGAATTTAGTAAAAAGCGGTTATTTTAATATTACAATCAGACACTCCAATTATATTTATCTGTATAGATAAACGTCTTAAAAATGTATAAAACTAGAATCGAAGCAAAAATTTCCTTGTCAACTTCGACAGAAATACAAAATCCACTGATAAAATTACATGTCGTCCTGATCTGATCTCCGTGATCCATTGAGGATGAAACAGTATCACGTTAAGGTGGAACAATCTCATTGGATTAATGACTGTTTGCCTTATGAATAATGAAAAGAATTCTACCTAACAAATGTTGTTAGTTTATGTGGAGAGGGTACGGTGTTTTACACTACCTACCTTACACTATATATCTATAAAGATATTGGTTTAGTGCAGAGAATTAGATAACGCAATGTTGTTTTTCATTAATTTTGGAAGCCCAAAAGTGCATTATTATTGTAGTTGTTTTAATTCAAAAGTAAACAAAACCTAGTCGATAAGCGATTTCGTTATTTACGTTACATAACAATAAAAAATATATTTTTATCAAAACTACTAAGTGAATATGAATAAAAATAAGCATGACAAAAGTTAATACTACAAGCTAAAGAGACCGTTTTTTTTAACACAGTATAGGTTTTTTTGGGAAAGTGCTCGTTTCAGCCTGAAATATCCCACTGCTGCGCATAGGCCTCTATCCCCGTGTAGGAGAAGGATCAGAGCTTAATCCACCACGCTGTTCCAATGTGGGTTGGCGGATATATTTCCTACGATGAGTATATCTATCGCTATCATACATGATAACAACCGGCGCCGACAGCTTAAATTATTCTCCAAGGCACGGTGGGTAGAACCTAAACATACCCCACATCTGTTAGGCCAACACAAATGTTTGTAATGGGAAAGTGCATCAAACTTAAAATGAACTTAAAACAGATGATGTACAGAAACCTTTGTATATATGGCTCATCTTAAGCTGGTGAACATACTTTTTTTTTGACTTAATGAAATCTAGTAAGGTCATATATTTTTCACAATCCTATTCATTCAGTCTTAATTGTTAGTTCAGAAATTATAGGCTATATATCCTTCAGCAATTTGTCCAAAATAGCTTTATACCTAGAATTTACAGAAACTAGAGTAAAGAAAGTAGTTACAACAACACTTTAATAACAACTTTAATAACTTTAATAACAACTTAAGTTGGAGCTGAAGCTTAAATTATAAGCTCAAAGAAAGAGATGGCAGACGAGAAAGACGTCGCAGATACAGCTAGTCTATAATAGAAATATAGGTTACTATTCTACGTAAGATAGCAGGTGTAGGCTCGTGAGGCCCGAAATTGGGGAGGCCTATATCCAGCAGTGGACTGCAATAGGCTAAAATGTGTATTTTTATTATTATGAGTCAACAGTAGCTTAAAAACAAAGTTTAAAAAAATATTAACAATCAATTCCCAAATACTAAACAAAAAAATTTTCTTAATAATTGTTTACAAAATAACAATTCAGCTATTGTTCTATTATTTTTTGTAACTAAGCATTTTATTTAAATACATTTAATCTCCTTATTTTGACGATATCTTAGATAATAAAAGTAATAATGATTTTCCTGCTTCGAACTCATCAATCACCGTTTAAATTATTCACACCGGAACGATTCCGCTTCAGCATAATTAAGTAGTTTGTTTATCCTGTTTAAATACTTTGTTCAATATAAAATTATAATATACAAATTTTGTTTACGCAATATAAAGTCGAAATTTTCTATTTAAAAAACAATCCGGCTCGTAGGACAAGTATCATATACCTTACCTTACCTTACCGTACTATAGCGCAAAATATCATACCGTACTATTGAAACAAATAACTAATTATAGCCGTTACTTGTTTTTTTAAGTGTCAAATTGTATTTGACAGATACAACCAATCTATTTGACTACTTTTTTATTACCTATCGTATTAACAACAGGTAAAGCTAAAGTAACCCGTTTTGATATACCACACCATACACATTCCGTACCATTTTACCGTACCATCTTATTACACACTAATTAATGTTACTTTGTTATTAAAATCACACTTCAATTTACACAACTTGAAAACGTATCATTTAAAATAATTTTGCTTTATTTTAAGCCTAAAAGCTAAAATAAATAATTATGCATTCATTGTTATTTTTGTTAAGATAGATTGGCATTAGTATTACTTTTAACCCGCAGTGCAGTAGAGTGTAGACTTAAGCTTCAATCCTCTTACGAGTACATGGAGAAATAGGCATATGCCCAGCACTGTGATGTTACAAGCTGAATTTAAGTATTCATTTTCTTGTTATCGTGATTAATTTTGTCATCAATCTATCGGGTATAGCTTTTTAATTGATCGATGATTTCAAAACATTAAACTAGCAAAATTGTTAGAAATATTTCCATACAATATTACCTCAATACAAGTGACTATCCTTTAGAAACTATATGTGTCTTCTAAGTACTGATGGCTGTGACGACGTTTTGTGCAGAGAGTGTGAACATTGATTTTTGTCAGATTATGACTATTGTTTTTGAATTATGCGAATGAAGGTAGGTTACGTTTTATGAATTTTAAACAGATATGCTAAATAATACTGCTCCCAAGTATTAATGTATTCTTTGGCGAGTAAGGCTCATTATATCCACATTAGCTAAAGTATTTGAATCGCTTATTTGTCCCCTTATGCAATGTCACTTTAAACAGAGTCTGTGCGTTCAACAGCATGGCTTTATTCCCTCTCGTTCAGCATGTACTAATCTGTAGGTCTTACGGAAAACTTGGCGGAGGCTCTGGGTTCTCATAGGCAGGTAGATGTTGTATATACAGATTTTACTAAGGCTTTTGATCGTTTGCCCCACGATATATTGTTAAGTAAAATTTCTGCTTATGCTGTTTTCGGAGAACTTTTACAGTGGTTAAAATCCTACTTGGAAAATCGTACTTTTTCTGTGGTGGTTAATGGCTTTCATTCTCGCTCGCGGAGAATAACTTCTGGTGTGCCGCAGGGGTCTCACCTGGGTCCAATCTTATTCGGTATGTTTGTCAATGATATACCGACGGTCATTAAATACTCTAAAACTTTCATGTATGCGGATGATCTGAAAATAGCAAGAGTCATAGACACTGTGCAGGATTCCGTGAAGCTTCAAAAGGATCTCGATGAGCTTGTCAATTGGTGTTTGCGTAATGAAATAGATCTTAACCCAAAAAGTGTTTTTTTGTAAGGTATGGTCGAAAGAGAAATTTCATTTCATTCCAGTATCATGTCGCTCAAAATAACATCAAGGAACTAGAGCAAATCCGCGATTTAGGTGTAGTCTTTGACAAAAAGTTGACATTTGTACCTCACATTGAGCAAATTGTGGGTCGAGCCTCAAGAATGCTAGAGTTTGCATTAAGGAATATGAAAGGGTTGCGCGATAACAGGGTTCGAATAATGTTGTACAACTCCCTTGTGCGCAGCATATTGGAATATTGTTCGGTAGTGTGGAGGCCTCACTATGCAACTCATTCTCTACAGATAGAGCGAATACAAAAAAGATTCCTGGGGTATTTATTATTTTCAAACGGAATTTCAAAAAAGGAAATACCTTCTTATCATAAGCAGCTTAAACACTTCCGAATAAGGAAATCTCCTTGGACGAGCGTAGAAAGCGGTTAGACTTACTTTTTGTCTCTAAAATTTTCACCAATGAAATTGATTGCCCTCAGCTATTACATAAATTTAATATACGTGTTCCAATTAGGCCTCCTCGTAACAAAATAGCTCCCCTCTATCCACCACCCGGTGAAACAGTGTTTGGATCAAACTCCCCTGTTCCTAGGCTTTGCAAGCTGGTTAATGGCCATAGTGACCTGTTTGATATTAATGCAGACTCAACTAATAAAGTTCGATCGCTGTTAAATACCGAACTCCAATCATCTTAAAAATGTGTTTATACTTCTTTCTTTTTTGTGCTTTTTTTTTATTTTTTTATTTAGTTTTTACTTCGACTCGCGCTTAGAAGTTTTTAGCTGCCTGCATGGTGTGTCCACTTTGATCCTGGTCAAGCATGAGAATGAAGCAACCGACTGACGCTATTTTGATAGTGACTAAATATTGTGGTAGTTTTTAAAAGGTGTTCTTTATAAATTTTCTCATTAAATAAAAATGGTTAAATTCAAATAATTAAAAATGTATCTACCGATTTTTTTTCTATACCAAAAATCAAGTTTTAATATTTTTTTATATTACAATACATTATTAAACATTACACATATTTATTTACAATTCACAACTTGAGAACTAAATATTTACAGATAGTTTTAATATACATTGTTACATATTTAAATAAAATATCCTGATCAAAAATTTGGAACACCCTGACTACCTCGAAGATCACAGATAATAATATTGCTTTCTAGCAGTGTTGTGTTCCTGTGGTGAGTAAGGTGACCAGAGCTCCTGGGAGGATTGGGGGTAGAGTGAGCAACGCGTTTGCGATGTTTCTTGTGTTGCAAGCGTCTATAGGCTATGGTTATCGCTTAGCATCAGGTGAGCCGTCCGTTTGCTTGCTGATAGTTTTATTTAAAAAAAAAAAAAAAAACTTTAAATAAAATCGTAAAAAATAGAACGAAAATTGAAAGTTTTCCACTTATTATTTCCTAATAAAAAAATATTAGATTTGTTATTAGACAAATTTATTACCTGGAACTTTCAAAGAGTCCGCTAAATCGTTGAGCTCCGTATAGATTTTGTGTTTCTTCTTCAGCGCCACGTTTATTTCGTCCTTGATCCGTTTCAAGATTTTGTTCGTGAGCTGCTGATATGAGTTCTGTATGTTTCCATGGTACGTGTCGAGAAATGGAGCTATAACTGTGTCCACGTATCGGTTTACTTCGCTGGAAAATATATTTTATATTTGAGGAAATACGAGACGGTAAAAGAACAAGAAAATACACCTTCTTTTACCCTTTATTTTAAAGTAAAATTGAGTTTATACTGGTACATACCATCTGGGCTTCGTAGTTTCACTTGCGTTAATTCCAAACCCATGGAAATTAGAGATAAAATTTAGCCTATTTTATTATTCCTGATACCGCTTACGTACTAAGTTTAAGAGTTAAAGACTAACAAGTATACTTTTATCTACCCTCACAATCTTTCACATTTATAATATTAGTAGGGTGAACAAAATATATTGAATTTTTAACAGACTTCAAAAAAAGGAGTAGGTTACTCAATTCGACCGCATATAATTTTTTTTTTTATGTATGTTCGGGGATAACTCCGTCGTTTATAGACCGATTTCAATAATTCTTTTTTTGTTGGAAAGGAGATATCCCTAGTTTAGTACCATGATAAGGAAACCAGGATCTGATGATGGAATCCCAGAGAAATCGAAGGAAACTCTCGAAATTACGCATAACTTTTTACTGGATGTACCGATTTTGATGATTTTTAATTTAATCGAAAGCTGATGTTTATCGTGTGGTCATATTTAAATTTCATCATATTTTTGCTTAAATGGTAATTAAAAATAGGGGTTGTCGTGCAGCAAAATTCGCAAACGTTAATAATTACAGCAACAAAGAGATTTTTTTACACAGTACAAATATATCCCGATAGCCTGTTGATACAGTTTGTAGTGACCCTGCATTCTGCTTCTAGGGTTGTGGGTCAGTTTGTGCTTTCAAATGTATTGTTTATATGTACATTAGTAAATAACAAAAAAATATGATTTTATTAGAAGGCTATTACAAAATGATATTAAGTTGCCAACATTTGGAGCAGACGATCGTGGTCCATCAAATCTAGTCACTTATTTATTATGAAAATAGAAACAAATATCTATTCACTAAAACAGTGCTTATAGAATAAACAATTGTGTTGTCTTAGTAAAATTACCATCTATTAATATTAATAAAAAAGTGAGTACGTTGTTTGTATAGTGATATTTTATTGAGAAATGAACAAGACTCTGTTATTCTGTTTTTATTAAATGTACAAAAATATAATATTCACTCTAAGAACTTATTAAAAATATGGGGACTTATCAAGAACCTAGTTCAGCTGTTGAGTGATTACAATCATACACTTGGTAACTTATTCATTTATCTCATGTCTACTAATTATATTCATTTATCGGTACAATAATAGTAGGAACATGACTGATTTCGACATCGCAAAATATTACGTTAATCTATCGATAAATGAAAATCGGGTGTACCTTCGTAAAATTATTTGATTGATTTATCGATGACTGATTCAGCTTGTAAAGTCCGGCTGGCTACTATTGGAAATAGGTATATATATATATACATTTCACATCATAAAATTGAAGTGTCTGTTTATGATCTCAAAATAACTGCATTTGTTTCAAGTGAATATAGTTATTTACACGACACTAAAACACAAACAAACGATTTTAAAGTTTTTGTCTGCCTGTTTATTTTTCTGTTTGTTCGGGCTAATTTTTGAAATGGCTGAAACGATTTTTCTGAGACTTTGACTGATAGAAAAGGTTGTGGAGTAACATATAGGCTACTTTTTATCCCGGAATTCCCCCGAATTCTGTATATATCCTATAATATTTTATTTGGCTCCATACCTACTTTATGTCAATTTTAATATCACAAAACATTTTACAATGAGCTGGCGAAAAATCATAGAAAAATGACAGATTCCAAATTCAAATGTTATATTTTATTTATTTTTCATTATAATAGTATTTATGGCCAGACTGTGTATATACTAAATTTCTATAATTTTAAATATATATTAAAACAATTATTGGCAAAAACAAAACAGTCAATTGAAATTATTGATTCGAACTAAGCGGAAATTACGCAATCCCAAAAACACTACATAGTTTAAATCTTGTTTTAATCTTGAAATAAACTTAAATTTCAAGTACTGCTTCATTGCTGCCATAATTTATTTTGATATTCGTTACGTTGAAACATTTTTACAGAAACCTAACTTTGTTTCAAAGTTTACACAAAAGCAAACGATATAAAAAAACATTTTGTTATCTTGGCGGTAATCCACTAACATTATTGTTTAGAAATTATAGCTTTTTAAAAAAAATAATCTCGAAATAAAAATAAATATAACGCTTCAGTCTGTAATAGCCCTCTACTGGGCATAGGCCTCTTTCCCCATGTAGGAGAAGGATCAGAGCTTAATCCACCACGCTGCTCCAATGCGGGTTGGCGGATATATTCTCTACTATGAGTAACATTTGCTATCATGTACATGATAACAAAACTAAACTAAATATAACAATCACAAATAATTAAAAAAGTTACAGTAATTAATAAATTTATATTTCACACAGAGGTTTGAGAATAATAAAAAACTTTAGATCCCCAAACAGATGCGGTTCCATTTAGAATTATGTCACTTTCAACTTACAGTACTTTTTTATAATCTGTTTAATGCCCGTATTTAAGCCCTAAATAGAAAACAAACTGGAATAAATTGAATAAAATAGTATTAATGAAGTTGAAACTAGTTCAAAAATCGAGGAAGAGGTGAGAGGAGCAAACTTATACACAATTTTTCCTACTTCCACAAGAAATGTCTTAACATGATCTCGTTAAATGTCAGATTACCTAGGATCATAGTATGTTTGTCTTTGTATGTATGATTTTATGTATGTGTGTTTTTATCGTTATTTGCTAATATTTATTACATACCGATTTACTAACACTATTCGGCTCTGCCCTATATTATTACGTCGCTCAGTAGTACTGTTACCCAAAGTATACTTGATTCGTCCCAAATGTTGCTCGATTTCAACAGATTGAAGCTCCCAAGGCGGAATTTCGAAACAAAGTCCGCCATCTTGCCGTAAGTGACTGTTTCTATCCTGCTACAATGTGAATAATCATTTATTTGAATCAATATTAATCCTTATAAATATAATAACCGTGATAGTTTGTGCAAATGGATGGATGGATTATGTTTGTTACCATTTGATAATAAAACTTGAAACTCGAATTATGCTAACTTAGCCAGGCACAGTAGGAAATTTCCTGCTCAAATATGGAGCAGCCCGACTGGGGTAGTCGATCTTACATCGACCTTACAGAAGATCACAGCTAAATAATACTACCTCAGTATACAAATAAACAAACATACCCTGCAATTAATTGATGTACCCACAACTTTAAAAACTAAAATAGATATGAAAATCACTTTCATTTTTTTCAAAAACATTCTTCGATTTTATCAAATCACAAAGTACATAGTTCCACAGCAAGCATCTAAATTCCGTACAAAATATTAAACGGAATTATAATCCTTAATAGTATCGAAATAGCGATTAATATTAATTAAATGTTTTCATAAGCTACTGAATACGTTTATATGATTGACGTAGTCGAAAGCAATTACAAGCTTCAACGAAATACGAGGATGTATTACAATTTCATTTTCTTAACGTATCCTAGAGGCAGGCGAAAATGGGCGTTATCACGAACCTCATAAATATTAACAATTCTCACACTGAAATGTTCATTGCAAGTTGTACACTAACATTGAGATTAGAAATACAATTATAATTAGAATCGGCTTTTGCGCTATCATATGGAGACATTAGAATAAAAATTTAAGAATTATTTAAACATTTTTGGTACGGAATTGAGTTTGAGTATAAATCACAACAGAGAAAATTTTTAAATCTGATAATATTGTAAAACTAGTCGTTAAGAGTTTTCCTTAAAGAGTTTCAATAAAAAAATAAATATTAGAAGTACACGTGTAAGAGATTAAATATCGAAGCACTCGTACGAAAGTCTCCGTATAAAATATCCCTGAAATCCATCAGGTAAGATTTTAGTTGCCTGAATAAGAAAAGAGAAAAGAAATTCAATAAAAATTTGATTTATTAGAGCAACTCTTACTCCGCTATAATTTCTTAGTAATCATAATGAACAATTCTTTATCACATAGAAACAAAAGCACTTTTTGTAATGTGTATATATATATTTATATATGTTCGGGGATAACTTCGTCGTTTATGAACCGATTTTGATAATTCTTTTTTGTTGGAAAGGAGATATTACACGTATGGTATCATGATAAGGAAACCAGGATCTGATGATGGGATCCCAGAAAAATCAAGGGAAATCCTCGAAAATCGTAGTGACGACTAGTGTGTTTGTTAATTTTTTTCGTCTGCTTACGTTGTAACTTGTATTACTTGTCGATGTAATTAGTCGTTTTTTTTTCGTTTGCGAGTAAACACAATTTAAACTTAAAAAAATGACTAAACGTTAACTTCTTTATTAAAGACATAATTTCATACAAACATATAATCAAAAATTATATAATAATGTAATTATGATGATTATGATCGTGTTCAATGGTTGTCTTCATGAAATCGCTCCTCTAAGAAAGATTTTGTTTTTCTTTTCTTTTTTGTTTCCATAGTTATTTTTGTTTCCTTTTATACAACTAGTTCGGCAAACAAGCGTACGGCTCACCTGATGGTAAGCGATTACCGTAGCTTATGGACGCCTGCACCACCAGATTGCAAACGAGTTGCCAACCTTACAGATACAAACTGAATGGAATATATCGATTTTATTTATTTTTTATATCGATTTTTTTTCACATTTATTTTTAAGAAAAATTTTATTTTTACAGTTTTATTTATTTGTTTATTTCATCAATATTAGAATGCGGATTTTTTACGAACTATAAAAAAATTAAGTTTTAGAATTTCCTAAAAATACTAAAGCGAGTTAATAAAACAGTTCGTAAAACTAAAACTATCAGAGACCAAATTACCTGTACAAGACCGAGATCAATTTTTCAAGCGGAAAAATTTAATTAACCTCATAATTAATTCAGGTAACGTCCAAGCGAGCCTGAGACAGCACTTAGCGGAAAAAATACATAACACTGCGGTCCGTTGGAAAATTTAAGATAATATTTTCGATGGAGACTTCAGAGGTGCTTTGCTCTTTATTTTAAAAATTGTCTTAAAATAAAAATGTATTTACACGATTTTAGTTCTGTAGTTAATTTTATTTTGACTGCACCTTTGCAATCCACAGTGAAGTGAAATGTGAGTTTTGTCTTAAAATAGAAATATATTTACAGGATTTTAATTCTGTAGTTAATTTCATTTTGATTGCACCCGAATGCACAGTAAAGTAAAATATGAGTTTTATAAAAAAGTTTTTATTAATTTTTGTTAATATGTTAGTCAGAGTTATTGCGTTGTTAAATGTTTGATTAAGAATACAATAATACATATATATAAATCTTAATACGTGAAGCAAAAACTTTGTATCCCTTTTTACGAAAATTGCGCGGACCAAGAAGTATGAAATTTCATATACTTATAGTTTATTTAGAGAAGGATCGCAGAATACTAACATTTTTTTTAACTATGCATAAAAAAATCAATAAAAAAAAACATTACACACACTACCATGTATTTGACACACACACGCATATATACTTATTTGTTTATTATTATAGAAGTATAAGTATTTGACAATAGAACCTCAATAATGTTGAAATCTATAATTTAAATTAATTATGGTCGAATTTCGACCACTGGGCGACAACTAATAAGTGTAAAGTTTTTATTGTTTTACATTTATTACTTACCTCTTGACGTAGAATAAGAAATACTTACGTAGTAAGGTACAAAAAAAATCCTACATTACCTACATAATCCTACATAAATATAAATCGTAAAATGGATTTTTATCTTTGAAAAAGTTTTATACATCTTAAAAAAACATTTTCACTAAACATTAATTCTCGTTTTTCTTAAATGCAAATCTTTTTCATCATCATGCAGATCCTATGTTGGTACAAAAACATGTAAAGAATTTCATTAACAAAAATGAACACCCTTACATAGTATTTAAAACTTCGAATTTCAGCATTCAGTTATGAAATAAAAACTTAATATAAAGTGCAATACAGCTTACACATAATCTACAGATGTTACTGGTTTCCGCGGGAATGCATCTCGTACGTTACATTTTAGCAAATACACGTTAAATACGAATGAAACGATTATGTTCTGAAGCCTTACTTAAGAGTATTTTGAAGATATCGGATTCCTATCTAGTTACGGAAGACTTGAGATTAGAACATGGAACATTGCGAAAACTATTTAAGAAGATTCCTCTTATCATATAAAGGATAATTATCGGCCTTTAAATTGAAAAAAATATAATGTGGAGAGACATCGTATCAAATTTTTGTTCGTGTTAATAACATACAAAAAACAACTGACAGTTGTTACCTAATATAAAAATTGTATATATATATACATATATATATATTACTTTTAGAGTGTAACTTTTAACTACATTAATAAACAAGCTATCGAAATCAAAAAAAAATACTCATTTCTAAATATATTATTATTAATTTTACCACGGATCCCTAGTTGCCTCAGATGGTGAGTGAGGCTAACCGGAATCAAACCGTTGGCAGATATTACGACATCAATGGTTTCAGCGGACCTCACATCCTACATGTCGACACTATCGTGCGTCAAATCCAGATTTTTTTCCCAGTTTCGGCTTTCACGAGGGTTTCGTCTTCCGGGATGGTGATGGAGATTATTATCCTTTATTGCACACACAAAACTATAACACAGCCAAACATTTTACAGAAGACATTGCTCTTAAAGTTTCCTGTACTAAACTTATTTCTGACTCTTAGATTACTTGAATAAGTATAGAACGTTGCAGTTTTTGAAAATTCGTAACAAACTTTAACTACATTTAAGGTAGCCTAAGTAGTTTAGGAATTGTGTATATTCTAAAATGCTACCAGTACCGGTCAATCAATTTTTATGAAAGACAGTCTGACTCGTTGAACATCACGCCACCTTTTTTGCTTTATAAATATGTCGTTTTTGGTTTTAAAAAATTATTCAAATCTTTTAAAAATAATGAACATAAAAAATATCGTATACTCATTTTTATTTATATTGATATCAACGTATACAGATTATTATCAACTTATTTTCAAGATCGTAATGTTTAGCGTCTGCTAATAATTTAAATGAAAATTTCACACACATACCTATTACTTTATTATATATTTCGAGATTATTCATACACTTGTCAGGTGTGAAGCGTACACATTCTCGAACATGCAGCGTTATGAGACCACGTGACGTGAATACTTCTTATATATTATACAAAATGAATCCGTCGGTTATGTTTTTACCTTTAATCCAACTGAGCTTTAAAAAATATAGAGAAAAAAATGAGTTATATAAAACAAAAAATAGTTAATAGATGCATTAAATGTAGAGTATTGCTGTAGTATATATTATTTTTCATTTAAGAAAGATCAATAATAATCAGATCCTGTAATACTCGAAGTCTAACCGCGTCTAGTATGAAATCTTTAAGAGAATTATTCCTTTATCTATTCTTAATTTTTATTTTGAAGAAGCCTTAGGATGAATCACAAATAACAAAGAGCACAGAAAATGCCCGTTACTCTATTGTTCGCTAATGACATTATTTGTATAGGACATACAGAGATTTGCCAAGTTCTAGACTTAGTGTTGGCGTAGTATTTGTTTCTAAATATTCAATATAAGATTTAAATAGTACTGAGGGTTATTGAATGCAATTCTTAATTTATTTAAATCAATTAAAATTTTAAGTGCTCATATTTTAATAAAAATATAGGTTCAAAGCCGTGAATCAAAGCCTAGTCGACTTTATTCAGCAAACTACTTGTAAATGGATAGCGAGTCGAAATTTATATTACCATAAGCTTTCAACCGCTGGAGAAAGCGACCAAATCTACGTGGAATGTTTTAAAGCAACCATACGCTTAAGAGATTAAGATTTTTTTAAAGCTTAACATTGTGTGTGGTCTTAAATGTGTATCAAAATGTTCTTACACGACAGCAGTTTGTGAAAAGATTTTAAAGTAATAAGATTTTAAGATAAATCCAGTCGTACGAATGTTGAAATTGGAACCTTCCATAATTACGCTGGAAGGTTTTTAGTTTCAACGATGAAAGGACAAATCTTCCTAAAGCATCTTATCTGATAGGTATTTTTTAGTTATTTTTTTTTTAATTTTTAAAGACCTTACTTTATGAAAGTTATATACTCTATAAGATAAATATATGTTATGAACGTTTTCTAGTATAGACTGGAGTGAGGACTAGGATTTGCCAAGCGTCAGTGAAACAGCGTCCTGAAAAAGAGGCGTCCAGCAGCGTTACCAACTGATCAAGTAATTAATAATCGTGATCGTTAAAAAACAAAAGAAAATCGAACTTCAATTCACGTCGACATGTAACAAAATAATAATAAATAAATAAATATCTACACAATACACGGTCGTCTGTTCCCAGAAAGACAGATTTTACAATTATACCGCAACATAAACAGTCATATTTGGAAACTGCGTAAAACAAAACAATATTATTTAATTCTTTAGTATCATTACACTAACTGAATAAATTTTTCACAAAATTAATCGGGAAATTAATAAAAAACAAATTAAAACTAAAAACTGTGACAATTTTTTCGTTGTAACTTTTTTTTGCCTTTAGTCCTAGGATTTTAAGGAAAAAATTAATTAAAAGAATTATCTTACGTTTTACTCATTTGCAATTATACATATATTTACTGAGTCATATAATTATAATAAACATATATACAAACCTTGATTAAAATTAATATTATATTAATATTTCTATTGTTAAAATAATCACTGAATTATCTTCTTTGTATTAATTGTAATAAAAATAAAACAAAAAATATATATTCGAATTTAAAACTTTCTTCTTATTAAATTAGTTTAAAAAGTAGTAATAATGCACAAAAGAAGTTAACTTCCTGACTCAAATACTCTCAAACAATATATCTTAGAAAGGACACAACTTTACTTGTTACAGTAACGCCATCATTAAATTCTTTAACTTTTAAAACGCAAGTAATACGTAACGATAGAGTGAAAGCATCAATGCATTAATACAAGAGATATGCCAATTCTTAAATTTGAATCAGGCAATAAATTGAATGGAGGCAAGAAAAAGGGCAGAAAGCAATTTTCCCGGAACGTTATCACATAAATTGCTTTCTTCGTATGGAAAAATCTTGTTGAAGGACTTTTCCAATAAAACAGGAATTATTATTATTTTTTCCCAATCGTGGTTTCGCTTTTATGTTATACGGAAGGAAATTATAAAAGGATAAAAACGATCACTCACGCATGTTAAAATGAACGCACGTGAACGAGTTACTTCTTTTTTGTTCCAACAAATTCGAAGAAAGTCGCAAATTCAAGAGCTTTACTGTTGTGTTATTATTTGTATCATGTTTTAGTAGCTCTGTGGAAAGTTCATCATATGATTATGACAAACGTTTGTGGCTTAATTCAAAAGTTACATAATTGTAACTGTAATGTAACTATTTTGACATTTATCTACGTGTTTTTGTTTTATTTTAAACTAGCTGTGCCCGCGACTTCCTCCGCGTGGAATTTAACAAAATAGTTATTGTTCAGTTTGCAGAGTTATAAAATAAATTTCTAAAATAAAAGTAACCTAAGTTACTCCTTTCTACACCAGCTATCTGCCAATGAATGTCCGGTAAAAATTGGTCAGCCGTTTCAGAAATTAGCTAGAACAAACAGACAGACCGACAGACAAAAATTGTAAAAAATGTTCTTTTGGTATATGTACCTACCATTCATATGCATTTAGTAAAAAGCGGTTATTTTAATATTACAAACAGAGACTTCAATTTTATTTATTTGTATAAACATTTTTCAAATAGTCGGCTTTTAACTAAACTAGTAGGAATAAGTTATTTATCTGATATAACTTTTAAATATTGATATTTGATATAACTTTTATATAATGGGATACATACTGCTCAAATCTTGATCAGCCCTTGCAGAAGATCGCAGATAAATATTACTGCTCTCAAGCTAGACCTCTGGGTAGAGTCAGGGGTAGTGTCTTCAGATGTTACACGTTTCCATGAGCTACGGTATTCTCTTACCATAAAGGTCGTATAAAAAAATGAAACACAATTGGAACCATATCATCAGCAAATTATAAGTAATATGTATAATTAAAAGTAATAACGTAATACATATAAATGTATTAAAAATAAACTGTTTATAAACTTTATTTACTCATTGCTAAATTATTTTGGAATTTAGGGATCGTCCATTAACCACGTGATGTTTTAGCAACTTTTTAACCCCACACCTTGGTGATATTTGGTGACACTTAAAAAACTACATATGTTTTTAGTGCAAAGCAAATTGAAATTTTCAGAATATCATCTTCAGATCTTTGATATATCGATAGATTGATAGATATTATCTTTAATATCTCTACAAGTATATTCTGACAATGCATTGGCGCAACACTGGTTTATGGCTGTTGTGCTGGCGGTTGCGGGTTTGATCCCCGCACATGACAAACATTTGTATTGGCCATACAGATGTTTGCTGTGGTTTGCGTGTTTGTGTAGTCCTTGTGGGTCTTCACACCGTGCCTCGGAGAGCACGTTAAAACGTCGGTCCCGATTGTTATCACATGATCAGGTGTACATAAATCAGATAGCGATCGTTACTTGGATTAAGCTGTGATCCTTCTCCAAAATGGGGAAAGAGGCCTATGCCCAACAGTGGGATATTACAGGCTATAGCGTAAGTATATTTTGATTTAATTTTGCAAATAAAATTGCTTAAATGAATGAGATATAAATTTCTAGACAAGCGTCAGGGTTGCAAGGTGTTTGTTGGTTATTTTTTGATTAAGAATTCGTTTGTTCAACAAAAAAATCATGATATCTCACTATAGCTGTTCTTTTGATACTTCGTAATGATTTTAACGGACAACCGAAAATCTGTTTTTTTTTATATTTACACTTTGCATGCATATATTTATGACAAATTTAAAACGTCTAATACAGAATCCGTCAAGTAGTTTAGTTTAAAAAGCGCGCCAAAAGAAATTATTTATATATAGATACTCGCCTTGTCCCTGCTTCAGAAGTTAGGAAAAAATAAATTAAAAAAGATAGTAAAAAAAAAGACATTTAAATATAATTTAATTATGGGATCATTCCCGAACTCGGAATTAGACTCGCTAAGTTACACAAAGAAATTCAATTATGAATCCAAATATCAATTCCCGTGAACCGTTACAGCTACAAAGGAAATATTTGAAATGGTGCGAAATGTACCGCCATTTTGTGAACAAAACAAAACAACTTATTACACGAACAACAGATACGGCTCGAGTTAAACTTTTCATTCGTAAATGGAAATTAAACTTCGATTTTATATTCACTGTTTATTGTATTTAAGAACTATGTACCTAATAGACTATTTATTGTGGAAGTATAAAATAATTTCTTACAATTAAATTTTATATAAGTATGTATGTGTATATAATAATGTCATCAGAGAAAATCGAATTTTTGTATATTTCATGGATAAATTTAGAAAGTACTTTGGATCGACTCAAGTGTGTATGTCAGCTCCGACGCACGACTAGAGTCAACTTCTTCTGATCGACGTCTAAATAACGGCATAAAAAATTCTTACTAGCCTATGAAAAAGATTAATACCATCAATCAATCAATCAATCATTGGCCTTAATCCGTCTATTGCAGACGATTCAGACAATGTCAGAAAGACACCGTGTTGCCCAGGATACTCTTCAGGAAAACGCAGAGTTGCCTAAGCTCTGCGCCACCCTCTCGACCTCACTGGCTAGGCCCACAGGAACGACGAGTTGATACGTGTGGAGCCAGTTCGGCTGCCGGAATCTTTCGCATTTTAGAGCTATGCCACGAATGCTTGACGGAGACCCCATTCCGGGTTTCAAATGAAGTTTTCGTTCTCTAGGACCCAGATGATTTTGAGCCAGGTTTATCTCTCGGTCGCCTTTTACGACCCCCACGGGAAGAAAGGGGGTGGTGCTATTCTACTCGGCTGACACTACACGGCATTTAATACCGTATCAAATGGTAAATAAACAAATCAAATAACTAAAAAATAAATTAGTTATCAGAAAACGTCATCGTCGTGGCGTCACGAGAAACGTAATGAGGTCAACCGTTCCATAGATTTTAATCTTCATATTTTTTTCATACCGAGGGCCATATGTGTATTTAACTGAGGTAGGACACAGCAGGAATTTCCTGCTCAAAATATGGAGCAGCCCGACTGGGGTAGTACCTCGACATTACAGAAGACCACAGCTAAATAATACTGTTTTCAAGCAGTATTGTGTTCCTGTTGGTGAGTAAAGTGACCAGAGCTCCTGGGGGGATTGGGGATTGGGTCGGCAACGCGCTTGCGATGCTTCTGGTGTTGCAGGCGTCTATAGGCTACGGTTATCTCTTACCATCAGGTGAGACGTACGCTTGTTTGCCGACCTAGTGAAAAAAAATATTTGTGAAAATCGATTCTTAAGGAGCATACTCCAAAAAATTTCACTGGGAGAATGTTACATAATCACTGTCTGACATAGGGTACAAATATTTTAGCAGGCAAATACGAAACTAATCAAATCATCCTCAACCAGGCGAGCGTTTAAGCAACTACACGGCGTAATACGAATCATCATTTCATCATTTCAGCCTATTGCAGTCCACTGCTGGACATAGGCCTCCACAAGTTCGCGTCAAAAATGCGTAAACTCATGTGTGTTGCCCATAGTCACCACGCTGGGCAGGCGGGTTGGTGACCGCAGGGCTGGCTTTGTCGCACCTAAGACGCTGCTGCCCCTCTTCGGCCTGTGTATTTCAAAGCCAGTGGTTAGACGGCTATCCCACCATCAGTCGGCTTCTTAAGTTCCAAGGTGGAAGTGGAACCTTGTTATCCCTTAGTCGCGTTTATTTATTAATTTATTTATTGGTATACAATCAGCAGCGCTTACAAATACACAGTACAGTTTTTTAGTTTAAAATCACAAACCCATACCATAAAACATAATATAATACTGTAGTAAAATTGACTTTCAACGTTACTATGGTCATTGGCTGTTTGCAAACGAAGGTGTCTTTAGGATATCACTTCCATTCCCTGCGTACTTTGTGTCTTCCTAGTACAAGCAGTTTAATGTGAACAATAACAACAATGACTTGTCCAGTGTAATTTAAAAGTATACAACACATTATACTATAAAACAAAACAGTAAAATCCACGAAGCTAAAAGTAAAATAATAAATATATAACAACTAAAACCACAATAATTACACCACTAACTATCGAATACCGAAATTTTTTAATCTTACCCGCTTTGTAAACGCATGCACCGGCCAGCGAACAAAGCAATACATTGACATAGCGCAATCTGCAAGAAGAGACACAGATCGCTTTAGTTCTTTGTTTTTATCGATTCGTTTTCATTATTATTTACATTTATTCTTTATCCATATTTTTATTTCTATTTTCTATTTATTTGTTAATTTTTTTTTCAGTGCTCAATCTATTTCATGACAATAAATTTTCTGTTTGATCATAAAATGGAATATCATAATAATATTGTTAAAATAAAACCAAACGTGTACATAGCTTTCCGAAATCACTAAAGAATTCATATACTAACGCCGAGTTGCACGAAAAGAAATTAAAATTTAAGTAGTGATTAAACTAATTTAATCGCAAGAATTGTATGAAGTTCTTGTGATTAAATTAGTTTAATCTCTACTTAAATTTTAATTTTGTTTCGTGCAACTCGGCGTAAATGTGTCAAAACCTAGGCTACAAGTTTCAAGAATAAACTTCAGCCCTGTTTAAGCGCTAACACACCCATTACTTTACGTTTCTTAAACGCTATAAAAAAATAGATTCTAGAAGAATACTTAACTCAATAATACTACGGTCTTGTATAAACATAATAAACAAAAAAAAAATTTTCACCAATAAACTTAAAATTACACCTTTCTTATAAAAAGTTTCCAAAAAATTCGTCCAAAATACACATAATTACTTATTTCTTCTTAAAAATCCACACTTCATTTAAAAAATTAACAAATAACACAAACTTAACGCCAATAACGTAAAAATAATTATGCATAAAAAAATAAAAAACTGCACTAAAAACAAGCAATTAATTACACGTACGTAATTTCTTTAAAAAATAACTGACGAATAAAACTATACAGTATACAAATGAGAAAAATATTTCTGTAAAAATCTCAAAAAATCAACTCCTAAACCCATCTAATACTTTCTTTAAAACAGGAGTAATGAAAAAAAAACACACTGTGCACCTTAATTAATGCTTAAAAAATGTATTATATAATACATGGCTAATAAAAAACAAACTAGGCATCAAAAACACATATAACTTTCCTTTAAAAATGTCTAACAACGAAGCAAAGACCGCGCAACATTCTGCCTATATATCATTCGAGACCGCTTCGCCGCCGCCGCAAGCCCGATAAATCTACTAGATTCCTATTACAGATACCGCCTTGATTCCTTCTGATATTTAATATTATGTCCGCTCGGTTACTTTTAATTCTCGTCTTGTATTTTTTTAATTTCCAACATCGAGACCGAAGCGGGAAAAAATTGAATTTTTAATCTATGAAAAAAATAATTTTGCCTATTACTTACAAGTTTTTGTTAGTCATAGGCAAGTTTTTTTTTTCTCTCATTCGAGTAGAATAAAGTCAGCTTGTTATATAATTGTCTTCGATGGAAAATGTAAAAGAACCGACTACAATTTATATCGACAAGTAAAAGTCGAAAAATTAAATTACCAACTAAATACGCATTATTAAAAATAACTCAAAAAGTACTCGTCACATTTTAATCATATTTAAAAGGGGGCTACATCACAGGCACCAACTTTTGATTAAATAAAGAATCGTTAAAATCGATGTTTTCAATAAATACGATATGAGTTAACATACATTCAAAAATACGGTCGAATTTTGAACCTTCTTCTTTTAAAACATATTTTCTGTTATGACCTACCTCAGTAAATAAGACAAGTAACTAATTTTTACATTTGTACGATTTTTATTTTTGTGTTACCCACAATTAGGAATTCTAAACATTTTTTTTTTTTTTTTTTTTTTTTTTTTTTTTTTTTTTTTTTTTTTTTTTTTTTTTTTTTTAAATAATTTTTACATTTTTAAGTAAAAAACCACAACCAAACTATCGCAGTTTATACATTCCATATTAAATATTTTATTTCGAAATATTTATTAAATTTATTATTTTGATAACAATAAAGAAATAGCTAGCAATATTGTATGCTTATGAAACTCATTGAACCGAGGAATCTTATAATACAGATAATATCACAAGAAAATTGCTTTGTTCCTTATTGTCATACCGCGAGTACATGGAATAACAGCGGAAAATATGAAACTAACGAAAACTGGATTTACTATTGCAGAGTTTAAACATAAATAATATTTTCTATTTATAATTTTATTTTATTTTTCTATGTTGTATCATGTTACATTTATAAGTAGATTTAATTTAAAACCTCCTTTTTGTAATGAACAGTAACTATTTTTAATCTGTCACATGATATATATAAAATAATGAGTTATTTTCCACAAAAGCTTAAAATTATGTAACCATACAAGACTTTTGTTAACAAGTCAACATTTAAAGTTGATAATTGTTTGATTATATATTGCTCATTCTATCAAGTGGTTCCAACAATAATGAATCTACATATATCCGATTTTTACTACTAGATATATAATTTCGACTTTAACTCTATATGATATATCAACTATGGCTAGTAAACATATAGGTAATGGTTTGTGCAAACCATAGCTTGGTGAATCCTTATTTAAACACAGTAATTAATTAATACAGTTTAAATACAGTAACGAGAGAAAGAGAGAGTAGATACATGATCAGTTGCTTTAGTTACGTTGTAAATCTTATGCCTTAACTGTTGCTTCTATTTGACTGTTTTTTTTTTTGTACATAGCTTAGAAATGATTGTACTATACCAAGTTTGCTTTAATACCTCTCGCTTTTGTCCACACACACACGCACACACATCAGCCTATCGCAGTCCACTGTTAGACATAGATCTCCACAAGTTCGCGCCAAAAATGAATTGGCGTGAAATTGGTGTGGCTCGCTTTTGTCCACTTGTATATAATATAAAATTTAACTCCGGATCAGTGTTTTTAAGCTTTAACTTTAAATATTATTTTAAAAAAAATAATATTAAGGTATAAATTACTACATCTTAGAATGTACAAAAAAAAAATGACATATAAAAATTAATTTTACAAAAAACAATCTATACATTTCAAAAATATTGTAAACCCACATTTTTTGTGAGTTAAATGACCTTTCTCCTAAAATTTTCGATACTTCAGCGTACTTTGTAGCTATGCATCTAGACTAGAGGCTTTTAACCTAGCCTACATTTGACGGATAAGTCTATATCGAGTATAAGATACAAATGGTACTTGAGGCTTTGTCGCCAACCTACAAACAGAGAAGTTTACCATATACTAGCACAGAAACATGTTTTTAAAATAACGTACTTGTGTTTCTTTGAGCTTTTATTGTCCGATGGTAAACGATTACCGTAGCTTGTAGACAACTGCAAAACTAAAGCATCGCGTGCACGTTGCGAACCCTATCCCAAATCCTCCCCAGGAGCTCTGGTCACCTTACTCACCAACAGGAAATCAACACTGCTTGAAAGCAGTATTATTTAGCTGTGATCTTCTGTAAGGTCAAGGCTAAAAGGTTGTTAAATTAACCCCAGTTGGGTTGCTCCAGATTTTGAGCAACAAATTTCTTGCTGTGCTCTACCTAAATTGTAGTAGAAAATTAATTATTTATTATGAATTCTGCTGACCTGGCGAACTTTTTAGAGCCTTATTTTTTTATGGATAGAATAATTATATATATCGAAATAAAATTTAGCCTATATCTTAAGTTCGACAAAGTAACATTTCTGTGACACGTAAAACATCGTGGCACGAACTTACTACTTAGATATGTATTGCCAATCACTTGTAACATTGTATGTGTTTTTAAGCATCAAACATTTGCGAATAGTAATATACAATAAAGTCCACTTAATAGTAAAATATTACAACTGAACCCGCTAAAATATAACTGTTCGTAATCTAAGTTACAAACAAAACGCGCATATTTTAAGCATAACAAACAAATTGTGATAAATCACAAACAAAACGTGAATTTAATTTCACGAACGAAATATGAGGGTCCACTTTTGAATCTCGGTGCAGGAGTAGCCAACCGGATACATCCATTTAGGTACATTAGACTAGCCAGAAACCAAATGCCGCTGCACCTGCACTGAGGCGTACTGCTGAGCTGCATAACACTGGTGGCGACATAAATAATGGCTTAAAAATATTTGCATTCCTCGACATTTCTCAAAAAAATATGTCTACTAATATCCACGGTTATTTTTTTTAAAGGTGCTTGTAACTTAATCGAATAAAGATTCAGATGACAACGACACGAAGTGATGATAAAATTCTTTAGATATCATCTAGCTGGAATCATCTTTGAGTACACAAATATTCGTTACAATTATTACTGATTTTTTCTTTCTTTTTAGATCACACAGAAATTTTGTGCTATAACTCTCTTGATTAATCACGTGAAGAACTCATTGCATAATCAACATTTTTACTCTATTTGTGCCTGGCAGAAATAGTTATGATGACGTCTGGGCTTTATTAAAACACTCGACCAAAATTATACCAGTGACACAACTAAATATTCCTCACTAATCCTAAATTCTACCTTTACGCTTTTTATAGTCAAAATACTTAAACTTCTTAAAAGTTTAACTACACGTGATATTCATAAACATTAATGGTCTCCTGAAAAAAACATTAACTTGAATTAGCCAATGAAAAACTATTCAAAAAGTATTACTTGCATAACTAACAAATACTTTTTGGATCCTCGATATATATGATGTTAGAGTTTATAGAGAGAATACTTATATACATATTGAATTGATTTCAGTATAAAAAATTACAAAAATTTAAATCAAATATCCAACAAATAAAATCAACGTAAATTAACTCTTCTTTTTCATTCCCGACACTAACTAGGAAGATAATAAAAATACCCATTTAAAATAATGAAGTTCTTGAACCCGTCAAGAAATTCCAATGTAGAATAATTAAAAACTCAAGAAAAATCGAAAATTTCTAAGCAATTAACTTTTGTAAGAGAGTGAGCTACTGGACGCCTTCCAATTTTTCTCATCAACAATTTTTAAGATGCCGTGAAATTAATTGGGGACCGAATGACTCGTTACCTTAATGGAAAGAAACGGGACTACTTTAAAATAATTAAAATTACTACCTACAGGCGTTTTACACAGAGTATCTGAAAACAGAGACAGGTACAGCTAAACTTTTACCAATTTTTCTATCATTGTATATGACATAATGCATAGCCGTTGACTATTTACACAAATAAAAGAAATTAAATTCTATGAAATACAAAGAAACGCGTATTTGCGTATTGTGTTTTACACATACAAGGACAATATTGAAGCAGCAAAATGATGTAATTATGTACCGAAAATTATTTCGACTTTCTCCTCACACATACATACGAACATTTTATATTTTAAAAAGTCAGGAGGATTTATAACTTTACAAAAAAAAAAATATTGCACTGCCAATGTAAAATTAAACCTAAGTTCCTTATTAGCCTTATATCTACAATCAATTTAAATGTATCTCACGCTAACCTGGACCTTTTAGATACGGTTTAAACTATAAAAATTACTGTAAATAATATATAACTACACGATGATTGTAATAATATAAATTTATTTGAACATAATGAAGGAAATGTCTATGTATCAACTACTCTGTCGCATTTGAAAAGCCCAACTCTCACCCAACAAGTACGAATGAAGTGTTTCGGACTTGCCCTTTTGAACTAAAGGCATTTGGTCTTGTTCCGGATTCTTAGGTCTCCTTCGGAACGTTTGAATATAATTAATTACGATGAATATTCTTAGGATCTAGCATACAGTATTATGAATATTTTCTACGCATATTTTTTTAAACCTAACAAAAACAGGACCCTATTACCCGAATAAATATTGTTGATAATATTTATTATGTATTATCATGATGTGATATGGTAACTAATTAGTCACCTTCTAATAAATCACGTTTCTATCTAAATATGTGCAACGATAAATTATGACTTCGACAATAAATCGGCTAAACCAGAGTTCCAATTATATAATATTTATTGCAACGATCAGTTATGCTACGCAAGTTTATTCGCCTAAATGCAGATCTATATGTACATATAATAAAATGATAGGAAAGTCAAAACTGTACATCGAATATTTTTTTTAAAGAATAATTGGGGTGTGATCTACTATCGTTACCGAAGCCAAAAATATAGTTTTTAGAATTTTTGTCTGTTCGTCTGTTTTCCTGTTTGTCTGTATGTATGTCCGGGATAAACTCAAAAAGTACTGCATGGATTTACTTTAAATTTGGCACGAATATTTTTAAGAAGTCAGGTCAACATATAGGCTACATATTATCACGCTATCACCTAAGGGGAACGAGCAGTGAACCTTTATTTCTTTAACGCATTCCTTAAGAACGTGTAATCTAACGACGCATATTTGAATGTTGTTGTAATTATGGTAATAACCATGCTATAAGCTTACTTCAAACTATAAAAATCACACTTTAAAAAGCTGTACGTCGCTTGTTGCCACGTCACCAGTCCTGACTCTCTTTACATTTTGGCTACGGAGAGCTAAACCACTAATGTTGTTTATCGAGAAGTCTATAAGTATGTATTTTTACCCTATTCTGTATTTCTTATTCATTATTTTCTCCATCTGCTTCAGTCACAACTTATGACTTAATTCAGCAGAATCATCATAAAGTCATTTATTCAAAGTAGGCTGAAAATAAGCACTTTTTGAAGGTCAATTTTACAGAAGACGTCTCTCTCTGTTCGTGCACTTTCTGTGGATATGAAATGTAAAGAAGAAACGAGTAAATGGATGTTATTTTAAAAGGTATAATCGTAGGTATTTTTCGTGATGTATAGCGTTCACGCAGACGACGTCGCAGGCAGCAGTTAGTAATACAATAAGTTACAAATGAAAAATAAAAATGCCTGATTGTGGATTTCCAAGTACTCACGTAGATAATAAATAAGTTATAAAGAAAGAACTTAAATATAGAATTAGGTTACGTTATCAAAAAATAAACTATAGCATGAGCTTAGATTGATATACAGATGTATAAAAACTTTATGGCTATATCCTACTTTATACTATTACTACCTGTTTAAACGCATAGCATCTAATCCTAGTTATAATTATATATAAGTATACAGTCCACTGCATCTCCAAATTTTTGAACTTCATCAGTTACAAATAAACAGTCAAAGAGTCCACACTTCGTTTTACTTACTGCTTAAACCTAACAAGCAATAAACATCTCTTATCGCCGTCAACACTTCCTATAACTTACATAAACAGTTAGAATCGCTGTAAAATGTTACTCTCAGCGTTACTGTTACTCTATTACGCGTCAGTTTCACTGCTCAGAGTTGGTTTTAACAATTTCACTCCTTATATTTTCTTCGTACCATGCGCCTGATATCGTTTCTTAAAATGAAAGCTAAGAAAAAAACATACACGAATTAGGTGCACGAAGGAGCTCCTATTGTTCAACTTTTTTTTGCTTATATAGAATAAAAGTTTTATGAGCCTTATGATCTGGCATAGTTTTTAATTATTTGAAACACTGGACATATAGACATTCGTAGTGATGTTATGGCACAACGCTACTGCAGATCTTTTAGGCGAAATACGAGGGACGGAAAGCACTCAATTAAACTCTATTGAAATTGTACTCACGCTTTGTTACCAGTGTCTATTTTGTGCTTATTGTTAAATTTAACGCTAAATGAACATCCAAAGATGAATCATCAAACACCGATTTTGGTACTGTATTTATTATACGTTTTGTATTTCTAATTTTGTTTTATATTTTTTCTGGAAACATGTAGTTTCTAACGGAAAATAGAAGTAGCATAGGGTACTTTTTACTACAAAAAATTGCAATACGAGAAAAGCCGCGGGTAAAAGCTAGTATGTTGATAAATTAATAATTAATCCGTTTTTTTGTTTTTGTATTTCATACAATTTTAGCAAATTCTAAATACTTAACAATGGAAAAACACATTGACATATTTTCATTCTTTCACAGATCACCTGTTAATAACAATAACGAAATGTCAATGTTTATTATATACGAAAAATATATTATAATGACTGAAAATTTCTTTTCAATCCGCCCTTTATAATTTACGGTTCAATGACTCCTTTATATTTATTAAATGGCATCTGCCCTCTCGAAGCTCTCGCTAAAGTTTCGTCTATAAATATCACAGTGAAGTGGCATTGTACACGCCAGAGAAGGCATGTTGAATCGTACACCAAAAATGCCTTAAAGGGTTAGCTGTTTCCTTGTGAAATTACTCTTTTCCTTTATTCAAAACCTGCTGACCTGGCTGACTTTGTACTGTCACACATTTTTGTGAATATATTTTATTTTGTGTTCTTTAATCTTCGTATCAATCAAATGAAATAAAAATACTAGTCATAACTACATCATTTCGACCGTTCATTTTTGTGTATAGATATTAGGTGAAGAGAGACAAGACTGAAGGGAAAATTTTTTTTTCGCCAAATCAAATACACATACCCTCTCTTTTTATTCCGTTTGACCTCACTAACTCAAATAATAAATATTATTGTGATTGGACAATGATAACCCGTGCCGACTTGATGCCAAACTTTTGACATGAAAATTTGTACTGACTTACTATATAGGAGGAATTAAGAATTTACGGTAATTATGTACAATCCTGGCGAAAAATTTATGGGGTTGGGGAAAAGGGGGGGTGGGGGTGTGAGGGAGTGGTGGGTTTTCCCCCCCCCCCCCCCCGACAACTATTTGCGTGTAAACCCCGTTGTTACAGAGATATCGTGGTTGAAGTTTTGAGGTTCAATTTTTAAATCGGAAAAAATTAACCTACCACCTTTAAGGTTAGAGTAACGCTTGGCTCCGACGCTGGGGGCTGACCTCCCTCCGCGCCTCCGGCTTAAAAAAAACACTCTAGGAGTAGGGCAGACCAAGACCACGTGGACAGTGGGATGCTCCGATTCGGTTTTGGGTATTTTTCGAATTTCTATACCTGTATTCTAACACGCAATGTTACTAATTTTATTAGAATATTATGTCTGACGTGTTATTTTATTTAAAAGTGTTTATTTGTCAGTCGTTAAAGGTCAGTTCGTATCGTATTTTGATCTTGCAGTAAAGATCGTTTTTACGGAAATCTGTTACAAAATAACGCGTGATAGTCGCAGTACGGAGCAGCATGAGTATACTTACCGCAGCACCGGAATTAAGGTAGAGTCAGAAATAACAAAAATTTAAACTCCCAAAAAAAAAACTACCTGTAATGTACACCAGCCACAGACCAATGCTTTGACCTTTGAGCCAACGCATAGTCAAATAATATAAACAGTACTAAATATATTTTAATATTATATATATTATTATTTTTATACGTTTACAAATATAAGACATAATTCAATACATATCATATTTAATATGTAATAAAAAATAATAAGCACTTCAAAGACTAAAACAAGATTATAATAATTATAGTTCTTGGTGTAATTACACGATGGTATTACAAGCTCATTAAGCTATTCCTAAACTAAACACAAATATTGCTAATTTGCTAATTACCATATACATTTATCATAATCATATCAACATACAGGACAAATATCCGCAGAATTTCGAAAGTGTGTCTCAAGCTTGCTGTACATCTCGATAGAATTTATTTATGGGTCGCACTCGGGGAGAAAGATTGTGAGATAACAAAGGTTTTAATTAAAATGGCAATGAACGTTGTCGGAGCGGAGCAAAGACGCGTCGCGCCGTATCGGGAGTCTATGTTAGCGGCGTTTTCCTGGAAAACTTTCTTTATTATTTGTTTTATATGATTTTATTTACGATACCATCCGTCATTTACAGCATTACTGGTGTTGGATATTGTTTGTTTTAATTTTTTTTTAACTGAGCATAGCAGAAAATATTCTGCTCAATCTGAAGCAAGCCAACCGGGGAAGTACCTCAACCTTACAGAATATCACAACTAAATAATACTGTTTTCAAGCAGTGTAGTGTTCTTATACATATAGCTCCTGGGGATAGGGTCAGGAAGGTGCTCGCGATGCTTCTGGTGTTGAAGGCGTCTATAGGCTACAGTAATCGCTTACCATCAGGTAAGTCGTGCACTTGTTAGTCGACGTAGTCGTATAAAAAAGACAGGTAACTCGTATGATATTTAATCATGAAAGTTCACAACACGAAACATTGTTTTACTCATTTACACTATTTTTGTGTGCTCTTACTGTAAGACTAAACCAAAGCGGAGCACAGAACTAACAATCTAAGAAACGCAAAATTTAAAACCTAATGCGGGTAGTTCTCTATGTCAGCGCTCTTCAAAACTCGTTCAAATCGACCCTGTTGAGTCTCTGTTTAACGCCTTCAAAAAAAACAAACAGACTGTACAAACAAACAACATGCGTGATTAATTGACTCATTCAGCTTGTGACATCCCACTGCTGGGCCTCTTCCTCCATGAAAGATTGTTGCTTGATCCGAAACATAATGTGTACGAAAATTTATTTTTCTATAAAAATAAAAGATAAAGAAATAAACTTTCGAACTATTAGTTTTGTTTATATGTAGTAAAAATTTTATTATAATAACAAATACTAGAAAATGGCCAAAGAAAAGTAGTTTTTACATTTATAGCAATAAATACGAAAACCGTGTAGTAAACCAGTACATAATATGAACACAATAAATCTGCCTCACTGGAAAAGAGTGTAAAAGTAGTAGTGCGCACCTGCTAACTTGGTGATGTTAAATTGGATTATTAATTTTTACTGCTGGTATCCTTTTGAAGAATTTATATACACTGTAAAGTTTTCCGAACTAAGGGTTTTTATGTAAAAAAAATCTTAATTTATTTTAGTTTCGCTGCAGTCGTAGGTCGCAGACGTTGCTACCCTCTTAGGCTAAAGTGCGTTCTTCTTGAGGATGCAAATCCATCAAATCACCAAAAAGAAATTAATATAAACGACAAACATGTGTAATATAAATTGCGCTTAAAAATACAAGATAAAACTATCAAAACATATTTTCAATAGAAGTCAATGCGCGTGCAAACTATATGATAGGTAAAATAAGAATAAATTCAAAAAAGAGAGTTAAAAAAGTTATAAATATTTATGACCACGACGTAAGTACAGTTATGCTCTCATTACCTGTAATAATATACCTTACAGTAAATAAGGAACCAGTGACTATGCATCTGCAATGCAACGCGGTAAGTCCCATAACAGAAACTATCAAAAAAAAACGAAATATTGAAACTATACCAGCTAATCAGCGCTCTCAAAGTACTTCACGTCATCTCGATTCAACCTGTAACATCCCACTGCTGGGCATAGGCTTCTTTCTGCATCGTAGTAGAAGGATCACTAAGTACTAATGCCGCGTTGGCGCAAGGGTTACAGCTATGGATTGTACCTGTTGCGTTGGTGATTACGGGTTCGATCCCCGCACATGACATACATTTGTATTGGCCATACAGGTATTTGCCGTGATCTGGGTGTTTGTGCAGTCCTTGTGGGTCTCCCCACTGTGCCTCGGAGAGCACGTTAAGCCGTCGGTCCCGGTTGTTATCATGTACACCTGATAGCGATCGTTACTCGTAGTAGGGAATATATCCGCCAACCCGCATTGGAGCAGCGTGGTGGATTAAGCTCTGATCCTTCTCCTACATGGGGAAAGAAGCCTATGCCCAGTAGTGGGATATTACAGGCTGAAGCGTAAGTACTAATGCACAATAAATAGGAACTTCACAATGTTGAGTTGATTCCACTATACCAACGATCATCATATTCGTCAAATTTCATAGTAGTAAAAAATTTCACAACTATATGTCCTGCAAAGTGATACAGAATTGCAGCTGGGTGTTATTTGCGGCGAGCGAACCGCAAATCATTAATTGTGGCAAATGCTGCGAATGCCTTCACATTTAAACACCGTATTTGTCTGGCTAATTGCTATGGGAGCTAACCGACTTTCAAGCGGGGAGGTCTTTAACTAGCTCGTTAATTAATTCGTGCAGGCCACGAACTAATCCGACTGTAGATACATGAAATCTCTGAAGATTTAACCAAATTATCAAAGGAAAGTCATGTTTATTGATTGTACAAAATTGGTTACGTATATCATTTCCAAATCTTATGTAATTTTTAGTGATATTCCGGCGGTGACACTATTGTTATATATTCGTATCATAATTTTTTATAACCTATAATCATACGTTAGTTAAGCACTTTATGGAAATGAAGCGTGTTTTTTTTTTTTTTTTAAATACCGTTAATGTTGTTTATGCTTATTAGTTAATACATCCTTGCTAGGGCTCTACGATATTGCTACGCGCTAGGTAGACTACGTAAGTGTATGTAAAATTAACTTTATTAGTTGTCTTTTATGTTTCAAAAATAATATAAGCGAGTATTTATATTTAATAAGTTAAATGTTGCCTATTACTTATTTAAGTTTTTAAAATCTAACCTCATTTTGTTTTGTTTAATACTTACTATGTGCTTTTGTAGTTTTATTTGAAATATTATTTGGCTGTGATTATCTTCGGTGCGACAAAGCCAGTACTGCGGTCACCAACCCGCCTGCCCAGCGTGGTGACTATGGGCAAAACACATGAGTTCACGTTATTTTTGGCGTAAACTTGTGGAGGCCTATGTCCAGCAGTGGACTGTATAGGCTGTAATGATGATCTTTAAAGCTAACAATTTTTTGTAGTTTTAATAAAACACTGGACTTCGAATGACAAACACACATTGCGCAAAATGAATTTACACTGAAGCTGTACATTATATGTACAATCCATAAATAAAGTCGTTTCTCGATATTATTTTTATTCCTATGCGATTGAGCTTAAGTTACGTAATAGCCCTGTACACGAAAGAGAAGTGAGTGAAGTGACTTCTAACCTAAGCTATTTCCATAACCAAACGGAAATTACGGAGATCGATCTTTAGATAAACTTTAATATGTAAATTAAAACAGAAACCAATGAAGTAATTACATTATTTACCTATGTTTAGTTAATCGTATAGATCTATTTCAAAATAACACTATTTGTAATGTTCTTTAATGAAGCAAACTCTTCGATTACACAAGAGAAATTACAAGTTAAGTATTAGTTTACCGAAGCGTTTAGGATGAGTAATAACTTAGAACCGCAGACTACAAACTTTGTATCGGGAAATAGTTCACGTTCTTAATTAGTGTTATGATGCAAACCGACACTTTATTAAGATTCGTTACAAGCAGATAACTTTGATGGACCGCAACATTACCTCAGAGCTAAATATTATTGAGTTAATGCACAACAGGACATATTTTGCTCAAAGTCTGAAATAACATGCTTGGGGAATTGTCTTAGTTTTAAAGATGATCACAGCCAAATAATACTTACTCTCAATTAGTGGTCACGTGAAGCTGTCTGTCCCGGTTGTTATTACGAGTATACACACCTGATCGTTACTCATAGTAGGAAATATATCCACCAACCCGCAGTGGGGCAGCGTGGTGGATTAAGCTTCGATCCTTCACCTATAAGAAGAAAGGGGCCTATGCCCAGCAGCGGGATGTTAAAGGCTGAAACGATGAAGCTAAGATAGTCATTTATATTCAATAAAAACATTACACAAAATTACCTATGAGACCTATAGGAACAATTGTCATGAACGGTAATCGAGCCCTTTATCCCTGCGCAATAGCCAATTACTGTGACCTCTACGCTATTCCTCTACGCCTTCATACATTTTGCAAGATTCCAAAAAAATAGTTGTATAACAAGTAACATAAAAGGAAAAAGTTGAGATTAATGACTTGTAAATAAACGTACGAACGCCTTTTAGAACTTTTCCAGAGGTTTTTTACGAGAAAAAAATCTTGCTGTAACACGTTCATTGACCCAACATAAATTACCCAAGGTAATTCTGAACTTGTGATAAATTAACTCTTTGGTGACATTGGTATTTAGGGTCCCAGTTATTTGGCATGGTGCTTTATTTCTAGAAATTCTATTAAAACAGAGGAGATGAAGATTAAAAGTTTTTAAGCTTTCACGGTTCATCTCAATACTTTTATTTATAAGGAACTTAATGTAATTGTCTAAGTCACTTGTGATCACGACGTCTACACCATAACTAAATATTGGGAGCTTCCCAATCACATTCGCAGTAAGTTCCATATAAGCAAAAGATCGATGAAGATTATTATTTAAGTTTAGGGGCGAATAGAATAACGTTAAACGATAAGAGGCAATTTCTTGAGACAATATTGTTCCATCATATTACCTAATCATGAATACCTAAAATTGGTATTATAATTAAATTTACTTAGACAATTTAGCACATGTTCAGCCAAATTCTAGCATCCAACTAACATCTAAGGAATTTATGTAAAGCGTGCAAAAACATTTTTGACGTGGTAATACGGGAAGTTGTCTTTAGGTCGACGGTTGCAGGTTCGACCCTCGCAATAATGATGTACAACAGTGCAATACATTTACAACAAAACGTAAACGCCGTTATTAGATTACTATTTGGTAATATAACCCGCCTGCCCAGCGCACAGTAGGACAGAACCGTGCGTACCGTCTCAAAAATCTGTAACTTTTTTGTTGATTGAAGTAAATCGCTGAAATTTGGTATGTAGTGTCTCCAGAGTACATACAATCCAATAATGAATGTATCATTATCAAATGTTTAATAAATAATATAACATAAAATAAAACAAAATAAAAATGTATTATTTTAATATTAAACCATGGTTTGGTTAACTTATTGAATTATAATTTTACAGTTTTATGATATTAATAAACCTATTTTATGTTATTTTATATTACATATTAATCTTACATTTAAATAAATAACAAGTATATAATAACCCACTCCAAAAATATGTTTTACAAATAATGTACGAAATTATTTCGATTTAGATAGCTAAGGGGGTTCTTAGCTTCCTCTAACAATTTCTTGGATATAGTGACTGATGGTTTTCTGATACTTGATATATAAGGATCTGACGTAAATAGAAGATCATGAAATACGTCTTCGTTAGTTGCGGACCTAGAGCATTTTTTAGCATGATGCAATCTGAATTTTTTGTAATCTTTATTACGCGATTCTTGGGCATCCTCATATAAATGACCAATGGGCAGAACAGCAAAATGTCTTATTATATTTTCCCCGTGTATTAAGATTTTATGTACTGAAGAAGGCACATTATACCACATATATTTTGTTACGTACAGTTGTGCGCTTGCACAAGTATATTAACCAAATTTTTCTGGATTTACAGCAATACCGGATGCCATGGTTTGCAGAATAACATAGAACCTTTTAATAAGTTCCTCGTCAACCCCTGTAACTTCTGAAGCGCAGTAGTAGTTCTCAAAAAAACGCCGAGCTGTATCTTCCGAAGTTCTCGCAGCCCATTTTTGAAATGAAAGGTTATAAGAAATATGTAAAATTAGCTCCATGCACCTGATCCACGCGTGTAACGTAGACAAACCGTATTTGTAAGCATTTATATTATGTGGCTTTGATGCAATCTTCTCCAAATTATTAATTTCACTTGGCTTAGCTCCACACACTGTACATACAGCTCCAGAACTTGTGTCAGTAAGAACTTGTGTAACTTTTCCATCCACCATAGTTAGAAATAGATCGTGACTTATTTCAATTACCTGCGTCTCCTTGTGTATCTTTGATGTTTGCAAATTATTAATTTGACCCCGAATATCACCAACCACACGTTACATCACCACCGTTTGTATCTGAGACTAAGTCACTCTCATCTGTTAAAACTTGTTTATATTCGCTTTGCCCCGATGAACCATCACATCCCCACTTGGTAAACAATTTAAGAGATTTTCTTCTTGGGTTGTAAACATTTTAAATCTTTAAGATGCGAGCACAAATGTAATCCAGCAAATCTTGTAGATTTACTTTAGCACTTATATCGGTTAATTGAATGCTGGATAGTGGAGGATAACACAGTTTTTTGGCGTTCGTCAGTATATTATATGATGGCAATATGTCGAAGTTTTTGTTAATCAAACTTGCTCGAAGAAATCCGTATTGTGATTTCGAAAGATCTAAATCTGCAAACATATTTAAAAGTTCATCTACCGAAAAATCTCTTCCATTGCAACTTTCATGCAATAATTTTTCCTTCATGATCCTTTTTTCATTTCTTTCATAATTCCGCATCATTGAAACAACAGTAGCTTCTTCGATTTCTCCTTCAGCCCACAATCCTTGAACGTATGCATTATGTATATACTCGAGTCCATATTCTTGTACCAATTCCATATTCTTTCTTTTTTTCGATTTCTCTGGTAGATCTTCATAAGACTTTGGTGAACGTCCACGTTCTTCAGATGTTGTAGGTGTAATATCCATCGGTGCTTCTTCGAATTGTACCTTAAATTCACCGTCTAACCACGATATATTATTACTAAAGAAACGTTCTTTAGTTCGGTTAGATTTGGTCTACCGATCGTTAAACGCTGTTATAAGCGTTTTTTGAATACGTTTCACAATTAATTCACTTTTTTCAGACGACAAATGGTGGTGTTGTTCTAAGTATTTTTGAATATCGTCTGATTTTGTTCCATGGCCAATAAAAAATTCGCATAATACTCGTCGAGGCACAACAAATTCACTCATTTTGTTTTTATTTTTAACTACTTTTTTTACCGAGGTTGGTGAAGACTATATTATGTTAAAGTACACTAAAGTACTGGTAAATGACAACGTAAATCAATAACTTTTATACTGAAATTTCGTGTGAAAAAATATTATTATCTAGTGTCATTATCAAGTTCCTAACCACTATCTATGAAGGTGGTTAGTAGTAGGTAGGTACTGATAATCTACACTAACAACTATAACTAGATACCACTTGCTCCCTTTTCCTTCACCGCGATTGAGAAATACATAAACTATATGAGAAATATGTAATTCACCCAGTGATAACAAAACATTAACCACATCTGACCGCACGATAAAAAAAAATATACTACATACTAATACATTACCCAAAACTTCCACTTTACCTAAAGATTGAGTAAATAGATAATATTGTTTAAGAAAAAAAGGTCAAAAGTGATCTAAATATCCAAAAATCTCATTAATGAGAACTAAAATAATTTTTGGAATATTTTGTATTTTCTCCTCATTAGCCATTTTTCGTTTCATTTCAAGGGGGCAGATTCGGGCACTCAATTTTATTTTGCCCTGACTTTTACATTAGCTGCTCTATACGATGCTATCAAAATTACGACATGGGCAGACACCGCTAACTGTCAAAAGTCTATGCAAAGTTTCTAATAAGGATAGAATATTAGGTCCTGAAATAAAAATTCTTTACCTCCCCAGGTTTCACATAATGGTTCACTTAAATTATTTTTAAATAGAGTACTTCATCACCATTCTAACCATATATAACACTTACAAATTTGCTGATAAAGTAATGCAAATATGACCATGTAAACTGGTGGACTTGTGTTCTACATAATTGACATAATTTTGAGCGTCAACTTGCAAGCCTTATTCTAATCCAAGAAATGAAAAATAGTGTATTTTAACTGCTATATAATATGCATTGAACATGCAGTTAGACATATGCATTATCAAAATATTCAATATAGAACATTACGAAAAGCTATTTTTGAGACGGTACGCACGGTTCTGTCCCACTGTGCAGCGTGGTGACTATGGGCAACACACATGAGTTCACGCATTTTTGGCGAAGAAAAGGGAAAAAAAACAAGTGTGCCTTTAAAACACATGACTGAAGTAAAACTTCTACACTGGCTATGTGACAAAGAGAATATGTGCTCGCACCTCTCTACCTTCCTCCGTTCGCTCACCTTGCTCCGTTCGCCTCGCTCGATCACTCTTTTTGTAACGCTCTCGTCACGTATTCACCAGCTTACGCCCCAAGTCAAGCGTGCGTAAAGAAACTTTATTCCAAAAAACAATCCTATTTGGAACCACTGTTCGACGCTTTGGTAAACACTAAAGGAGAATTCTCAAAAGTCCTATCCAAATATTTGGAGCGTACCTCGCAACAATTAAGGGCGTGGTGACATTCTTCATAGAAATATTTTGGCTTAAACATGTATATTTACGTCTATTACACTGGAAAAAATTGTGATATATCAAATACTCCTTTTACTTAATAATAATAAATTTAAATTCATTAGTTTTGACGAAGTTCCTTTAGAAAAGTCAAGGAAAGAATTCTAGGACGAGGAAATTTAATGCCTAAAAAACTCGATCGCATTTGTTTGGTTAAAATTTAAATCAACTTGTTGACGTATTTAAAGGTTTTTTTTTTCAGGTATGAATAAAAATCTTCAAATTTGTGATTTTAAATTCACTATGTAACGAAAGCTCTCGAATTCTAAATAACATCTGAAAAATGATTTTTAAAGAATTCTAAACTTAGATACAGGTACAGCAAAGTTGTACTTTTTTTTTTTTTTTTTTTATACACAGATAGGCTTGGCGTTTGACCGCTATTTCACCTGATGATAAGTGAAAATGCGGTCTAAGATGGAGCACGCTTACCTAGAAGTAACCTATTCACTCGCGACTTAAAGACCCCCAGGTCATAGCTTTCAGGAAACACAGACGCTGGTAGAGAGTTCCATTCTTTGGCCGTACGGATCAAGAATGTACTAGCGAATCGCTTAGTGCGTATAGGGGGAATGTCAACCATATAAGGGTGACGAAACGCAGAGCGTCTGGTTGTACGATGATGGAAGGGGGAGGGAGGAATCAGGTCATGGAGTTCTTGCGCACACTCTCCGAAGTGTATCCGATAAAAAACCGACAGGCCGGCCACCCTACGCCGATGATGTAAGCTTTGCAGCTTTTTGGCGACCAGTGCATCGTCACCGATGAGCCTCCTGGCTCGTCTCTCAATTGATTCAAGAAGCTCCAGCTGGTACTTGGCTGAACCATCCCAAAGATGAGAGCAGTACTCCATGCATGATCGAACTTGTGCTTGATATAAATTCAGAAGCTGTTCCGGAGTGAAGTACCGTCTCACCTTCGCGAGGACGCCCAGTTTTTTGGCAGCTGTTTGAGCTTTTGCCTCTATGTACGAGCCAAAATTGAGGGTGGATGTTAGAGTAACGCCAAGAAGCTCCAGGTGGTCGGATATGGGCACGGGCACACCTCGGAAAGAGGGAGTCAGTTGGAAAGGACTCCGTTTTGCCGAGAAGAGACACGCCTGGGTCTTAGAGGCGTTGAACTTGACCAGATTTGCATCACCCCAATCAGAGACGGCTTTAAGGGACAAGTTCAGACGCTGAATCATGGCTTCCCTCAGCGACTGGATCTCAGACCCACTCGCTCGTGCGTCAGATATGTAACGCTCGACAACGGTGCTGTCATCTGCATACCCAAAGGTCCCGGGTTTGAGCAGGTCGTTGATGTGCAGCAAGAATAGCGTTGCCGAGAGTACAGACCCCTGAGGGACCCCGGCATTGATGACCAAACGATCGGACTCGCAACCGTCTATAACCACGCGAATTGATCGATCCCTCAGGAAGTCAGATATCCAAACACAGAGAGAAGCGGGTAGGCCGTATGAGGGAAGTTTGCTAATAAGGCCATCGTGCCAGACCCTGTCAAATGCCTTCGAGATGTCGAGCGAGACCGCTATGGCTTCCCCGTGTTTCTCGATAGCCTCACTCCAAATGTGTGTGGCATACGCGAGAAGATCACCCGTGGACCGCTTGCGGCGAAAACCGAACTGTCGGTCGCTAAGAAGATCGTTCTCCTCAAGGTGTGCCAGGAGCCGATTATTCAGTATACGTTCCATACTCTTACAGAGTATGGACGTTATGGAAATAGGTCTGTAGTTGACAGGGTCAGCTCGACTGCCCTTTTTGGGCACAGGCTGCACGTTAGCTTGCTTCCAGGCTTTCGGCACTTGTCCTGTCGCTAGAGAGAGACGAAACAGACGTGTCAGGATTGGAGACAACTCAGCTTAAGCTTACAAGTGAAATTAAGAAAAAAAATTAACCTAAACTTAATATAACTATTGCTAGAATGAGTATGACCGAAATTTATTCATCTGATAAAATCCAAAACGGTGAATCTTACTATAACAAGAACGAGCTTTTAAATATGATAGGAAAGTAATTTATTTATTAACATTTTAAGTAATTTTTATTAATGTGTTTTTATTGAGTAGAAAAACTCCACCAGAAATAAAGTAATATTATTTCTAAAACAAGCTTTTATTTGTAATTGCGCTAAAAAGAATAAAATAAGCTTTTGCTTTGAAACTTACTGTCAAAATTCAAAGCTTGTCGCGAGATTGAGGTATTCGTATGAAATCAATTATAATGTTACAACTTTTTTGGATTTTATTGCCGGTTTTTTTTTTTAGGTTTGTTACATTCCCTACGTTTCGGATACTTTACAGCAACCATGGTCACAGGAAGACTCCTTCTCCCCCTCCTGTAACAACCCTAATAAATTGCAATAAAATCCGAAAAAATTGTTTTATTATATTGAGTGAAATTCGCGTAAACATTACAAAATTTAAATCAATTATTTAATTTACTTATTTATTTACATAGGTAAATTTCACAAATGTAAAATCTATGTAGCAATATAAGGTACTTTTGATCAACTCTCAAATCTTTTGAACGTTGAAAACAATATGAAATGGCGCTTTCGTAAAACATACAGATATTTAATCGCACAAAAGGGTCTACTCTTTGGCCCCCATCCTTAAATTCCTTCACGTATTCAATGAGATGTAACATACTCCGTACCGGTAACATTTATCTTTTGATAGAAAACCAAAAAGGTATTTATAGAACACCATATATCAATATTAAAGGTTCAAAAGCGTTTTGAAAATAATGATTTTGTGATTAAAACCTTATTTACTTTATAATTTTTTTAAAAAAGGTAACTTTATATTATTTATGCGTATTTACTTACTTTACATATTTTAAAATTCATTTTTTTTAAATCGTAGAGTATCGCGGAAGAATTTCCAAATGTTTACAAAGTAACATACACATCTACACATTATGTATATAATTATAGGCTAATATATAAATTAGAATTAATATTAGTTAACTAACAATATAAATATATACATATATCAGTCACCCCTTACTTGTAACAGGAACAGACGGACATATACACATGATATGACATATTTAAATACTTTATTCCTATAAATATACTAGCTGACCCCGCAAACGTTGTTTTGCCATATATGTTATTAACTGCCTTAACCCCCCCCCCCTTGTAACTTAGAGGTATGAAAAATAAATTTTGGCTGATTCTCAGATCTACCTGATATGCACAGAAAATTTCATGAGAATCGGTCAAGCCGTTTCGGAGGAGTTTAACTACAAACACCGCGACACGAGAATTTTATATATTAGATATTATTTTCCATTTAAATTAAATACTTTTCAGTAAACATGTTCCCAAATAAACACACATCTACAAACACATACGTTAATAATTGTGTTTACTCTCAAACGAAAAAAAAAACCGACTTAAATGTTCATTGACATGTAACACAACGTTAAAATTCTAATACATATTCAATTAAATAAGCATTATTGGGTATAACTCAAAATATACTCATCAAATCACGATCAAAGAGGAATGAGTCCAAAGGGCAAACACTAGCTTTTGATTAAAAAAAGAATCATCAAAATCGGTACACACAGTAAAGAAGTGTGTGTGTCAGTTTCGACGCACGACTGGAGTTTACTCCTTCAGAACGATTGTCTAAATAGGCACAAAAAAGGATTTACTAGTCCAAGAAAAAGATTAATAGCATATCAATAAACGAATCAAGTAACGCCATCTATCGGAACCTTATTAGGTACGTAACACAATAGGGTTCCTATAGATGGCGCACAAAAACGTAACGAGGTCATTCGTTCAGTAGATTTTTTTCCTAATATTTTTTTCATACCGGGGGGGCGGGCCTTATTTGAAAATCGATTCTTGGTGAGTAAACTTCAAAAAGATAACATGTCAAAATGAGTACTACTTCCCCCGAGCCATATCCATACAACCTTATCCGCGTCCAACCCTTTTCTTCACGTGCGTTACGTAACGTAACATAGGAGTAATTGCTCGAAGGAACTGCACCAGACAGCCGTTATTAATGACGTCTTCTTACTTACAAGTCATTAGGTATGTTTCAAGGCAAATATTGTTTGCAGTGAATTTGATGTATCTACTACTAGTTAACGGTTTTTAGGTTGAACTTCGGTCAAGAATTGGTTTAAGGTTATTAAAATATTAAATTTTCAATTAATTATAACTTTAAATAAAACTTTGTTGTGCTCTGGGCATTTGACACCGACGACAGACACACTATTCTTTATCTTTTCCTACTGGAGTCTTTTAAGTGTGAGGCATATTATTTACCTTTTTATATTTCTGTTTATGTTTGTAATCGTGTGTTTTTTCAGTATCTAAGGTTTAATACAACTATTACAACGTAAAAATACTTAAGAAATATGTATAATTAAGCGAACAAATTTCATAATAAATATTTAAGATATATTTCTCACTAAAGTTATTTTTGTCAAAGTTAAGTAAGCGATACATCACTTTTCTTCGACAGCTGTCTAATATTATTTTTACTTCCGCGAAGCTTTCCTAACAAAAATAAATGATTTTGTTTGTATCAAAATATGTATTATATTACAACTTGAAGAAAACAAAAACAATTTTGTTTTTTTTTTATATAACGAGGTCGGCAGACAAGCGTACCCACTTGGTGGTAAGCGGTTACCGTAGCCACGCCAGCAACACCAGAACCATCGCAAGCAAGTTGCCAACCCTGCCTCCCACACAAATCTGGCCATATTACTCATACCATACAACACTAATTGAGAGCGATATTATTTGGCTGTGATCTTATGTATGATTGAAGTAGTTCCACATCGGGCTGCTCCAAGTTTTAAGCGGGATGTTTCACGCTATACCCTACCTCAATGCTTTCATTATAGTAAGATACCAAACCTCAAACTAATCAAGAACAGACAAGGAAAATAACCCCATTTATATGTATTATAATAATTAAATTAATAAACGCTACACACTCAACGGATCCCCCAGTTGGATTTTCTCCTGTTCTGGGAGTCCGGAAACACATACAATACACAAACACAACGCCCAGACCACGACTAACATCTATATGGGCGATATAAATGTCCATCGTGAGCGGGAATCGAACCTGCGACCACTGGCGCAACAGCCAGTGCGTCAACCGTTGCGCCAATGGGTCGTCAATATATGTAACTAAGTCGGCAAACAAGCGTACGGCTCACCTCATGGTAAGCGTTTACCGTAGCTTATAGACGCCTGCTACACCAGAAGCATCGCAAGCGCGTTGCCGGCCCTATCCTCAATCCCCCCAGGTGCTCTGGTCGCCTTACTCACCAACAGGAACACAATACTGCTTGAAAACAGCATTATTTAGCTGTGGTCTTCTGTTAGGTCAAGGTACTACCCCAGTCGGGCTGCGGGCCCCCTACCTCAGTTATAAATCATACTATTACAATATTTTTTTCAACAAACAAAACCAGCAAATATTATAACGCTGATTTTTAAGCGCCGTAGAGTAAGTACAATAGCAACACAGAATAGCAATGATATAAAAAACTCCATAGGCACGTTACTACGTCTGAACTGTTGTTCCGTTCGCTGACTTCGACTTTTAATTTTCGTGTTTACGCATAATTTCCACGTAATTCGCTTTTAAAGCTCATAAATCTGTCTGATTTGTTATTTATCTGCCGCGGCTTGTAAATGTGCGCGGTTAAATAGCGGAATGTTGCTATTCATATGACATTTACATGTTTAGGCTACGACAAGACAGGAAAATCTTGAAAACATATAATATCATTATGTAATTTAAAAAAAATCTTAGACTTGTATAACAAGCAGTGGTAAATTAAATTAATAAACTTCTCTCTAATTAAGACATCTTCGTTCGTTTTCTTCGGACGTTTAAAATAGTTGCAGTACAGTTCAATACAGTGTTTGTAAACTCAAAAGTTTCTAGCAAGTTTTAATAGCACTATACCTTTCTTTTTTTTCAAAAAAGGAGATGGTTACTCAATTCAACCATATATATATATATATATATATATATATATATATATATATAATGTATATTCGGGGATAACTTCGTTGTTTATGAACCGATTGGAAAGGAGATATCCCAGGGGTGGTACCATGATAAGGAAAGAAGGATCTGATGATAGAATTCCAGAGAAATCGAGGGGAACCCTCGAAAATCGTAGTAACAGCTAGTGTTTTCGTCAATTTGCGTTGTATTAAAGTGGGTCGGAAGTCGGTTTTTTTTTTTCGTTTGCGAACAAATACAATTATTTATAATGACATGATTAATCGTAAAATCAATAAAATCGTCGCTAAAATTACAGTTCAAAACAAGAATTTTTGTCGAAAGAAAAACACACATATTCGTATGTCACAGACCTTCTTATATATGTATTGTACCTAATTCCTATTTCTTTACTGCATAAATTAGACAATACGATATGTCAAACGTTACTAAACGACCTTACAATGAAATTACAACTTTATAATATTGTGATTGTGATGATAAATTTATCGTATCAAAGAATCTTGTATCGATACGACATTGATCGTTCGATGTAAGCAAGCGACGATTAACTGCGCTCTAAAATATTTTTGCTGTACGTGACGCGTCATATTGTTCAGCTTTTAACAGCATATTTAGGTTTTGTCATTATTATTGAATATTTTTATGTTTTTTTTTACTCATACAGGTTTGCACAATCTGTTGGTACTGGTTTTTCAGTTCAAGTGGTAACGTGATCTTTTGTAACTCTAATTGTGGCTAACATAAGCTACATTTATGTTAAATTTCATTATAATTAGCTAAATGTATTTTAAGATTAGTATTTTTTCTACAAACGGACATATAGATTACAATTTTGAATAATTTAGTTTTAGATAAAGTAAACAACTAAACCACCCACATGTACCAGCAAGTTTTAAATGAAGCTTTACACCCATATCCTTCAACACGCACATATATACCGGGTGATTTTGAAAGCGTTTTGGAAACGAAAATTTTGAATTATTTATCAATAACAGAACCTATATATAACGTTAATTTAATAATATATGTATTTTTTTTTCATCAAAGTCGATATACATATGGTTTACAGATAAAAAGTGAGAACCAGTAGTAGCGCTACACGGTAGGTACATTCTAAAAATATAAATACTATACGTTTTAATAGCGAGTCACAAAATCGTATTAGCCAATAAAAACAAAGCTACCGAGTTGCGCCGGAGTCGACCAATGACGGCGTTGCTCACTTGTCCTTGTAATCGTCGGCGTCCCGCGTCCCTGGCTTTCAGTCGGTCAGTAATACCATAGCGGTACATGCGTAAACAAGGTCAAGGACGTTTAAATTATTATTCGCCGGAGTTTGAAGATGTTCTTGAGTACTTCGAGCGCGATCCCTGGCGGAGGACAAGGATGGCAGCAAGAGAATTTGATGGTAGCCAAAACTTCGTATGGAAGATATTACGTACACAAGGATTACACCCGTATCATTTTCGTAAGGCTCACGTAATAAACAACGCACCGGAAAGAATCGCCTTTTGCCAGTGGTTGTTAAATAATACAAACGACAACATACTCTGGACGGACGAGTCACTGTTTACTCGAGTGGGACTATACAATGTGCACAATGAGCATTACTGGGCTCTAATTAACCCCCACTTGATACGAGAAAACTATCACCAGGTTTGTTTCAGTGTGAACGTGTAGGCCGGTATTATTAACGACCAACTAATAGGGCCTATTTTTATTGAAGGTCATCTAACCGGCAATTCGTACTTAGAGATGTTAAGGAGAGTAATATCTGAGTTAGTAGACGATGTACCTGGACAGTGAGTTTAGTGATAGGTGGATAGGTCGAGGAGGGCCTGTGTCTTGGCCACCTGGAAGTCCTGACTTAACGCCCCTGGATTTTTTCTTGTGATCGGAAATAAAAAGTTATACACGTCAGTCAATATGAAAGCTGTGATGATTTACGCATTGCGATAGTGGACGCTTTTGATAAAGTGAAAAGTGATCAAGACACATTAAGAAAATTAAAAGACAATTGTATTAAACGCGTACGTTTGTGTATTGAACGCAGCGGACTCCATTTTGAGCAGTTGCTTCGATACAGAGAAGTGTAAATAGTGTAAATAAACTGTTAATAGGTATGTAAGTTAATTATTCTGTAGAAAACTCCGATTTTTTAAATACGCCTGAAGTTTATTCACAGTCCGCTTATAAATTGATTTGTTGTGAAAAGAACAATCGTGGTTAATAATCGAAAAGAAGTTTAAATAAAATAGGTATTTCTGACGGTCCTAAGCCCGTGTAAAGTATGAAGGACAAACAAGTCTATCTACGTAAGTACTCGCTAGCTCGCGCCTATAGGTATACTTTTATCAACCGAAACGCGCACGGACGTGTTTCATTCATATAAAATAATGAATGAATGATCAGTGCCTTACTACTTTCCAAGTCGATCGAATAAAAATGAATATTAAAATTGAAACTTTTTTTTAGTCAACATTACAATTGATTTATCCATTTTTATATGTACTATAGATGATTCCAAAGTAAAATATTTCGTTTCCAAAACGGTTATAAAATCACCGTGTATAGCATAGCACATATTGTAGCATACGTTTCACAATATAAACACGTTGCTACCTATATTGTTTGTATAATTAGAACATTATTACAGTAAACAAGGATTTATTTTAAAATTTCACAATATTATACATATTTACAATTCACAGCTAAAGAACTAAACATTTCCAAATAGTTCCGATATAAATCATGTCCGCGTGGAATGGTGCCAAGAATGTTCGCAGAATTTCCCGGTTGAATCGCTAAACCGATCCTCTGGGCAAAAAATGCACCAGCCCTCATGTCACGACTTATAAAATTAAACAAAGTGTAACGATATTCTCGTTCTAATCATCCACTTGTTGAACTCATACTCGTAAAATGAGAATATAACTTAAAAATAAAGATACTAATGTCTAGAGCTAATAAAACAATGTATTAGAAAAAATAATAAACAATTGTATTAATATAAAATCGCATTCATTTCGTCTTCCATAGAAGATAAGTTAAAAATTTAATTGTATAATTTACACGACAAAATATAAATCAAATTAGAAAACAACTATAGCACAGTAACAACAGTAGAGTTCTCAACCGTAGCTCCTTCAACTGCTAAAGTTGTAAAGGAAACTAATCACATAACGCCTTAATTATAGACAAACTTTGAACGAGAAAAGATAACTTAGGATATTTTATCTAATCGAAGTCAAGTAGCCTTTCTATTACCGGGCTAGTGTTTGCCGAACTAAATGGAAGCGGAGTGTTATTAGGGTTTCGACACACGAAATCTGGTTCGGTGCGATTTAGCTTAGTAATAATTTCAGTTTATTTTCTTTTTTTAACCGACCTCAAAAAAAGGATGAGGTTACTCAATTCGACCGATTTTCGATGTATATATATATATATAAATATACATCGAAATCATATATATATATATATATATATATATATTATGTATGTTCGGGGATAACTCTGTCGTTTATGAACCGATTTTGATAATTCTTTTTTTGTTGGTTGGATGATAAGAAAACCAGGATCTGATGATGGGATCCCAGAGAAATCGAGGGAAACTCTCGCAAATCTACATAACTTTTTACTGGGTGTACCGATTTTAATGATTTTTAATTTAATCGAAAGCCGATGTTTATCATGTGGTCGCATTTAAATTTCATCGAGATCTGATTACAACTTTTGGAGTAATCTTTGATGATGCGTATTTACTTGACTATTTTTTCGTCTACCTACGTTGTATTACTTGTCGATATAATTGAAGTCGATTTTTCTTAGTTTACCTGCAAACACAATTATAAACATCAGAATTAAGCTTAAACTAGCAAAATATTAACGCATTGCTGAGCCGAAGCTATTATGTAAAAATTGGAGTCATATAATGTATTGTATTATATTTTCCCGTCAATCTGAAAACTATCATTACTTGATAGATTTACTAATAATCAGGAAACAAAGCTTAACGTGCTATTCGAAGTGATGTGGAGAGACTCATAAAGATAAGCATTTAAACCAGAAATAAATATTTACAGCAATTATTAATAATTGCTACGAGGAAAACGTGCCACCTCAACGACAAAATGGACATCAATCTAAAGTAGAAATAACTTTTTATATTTTCTTAATATTATGTGTTTCATTTATATTACAGCTATTTCTACCGAAATGAAAATTTAAAATTTTTATCTTATACGCGTTTTCTTTTTCAACTCTCTACAGAAATATATTCGCCTACATGATGGTAGGCGTTATTAAATACCAGGCTATCAGTCTGATACCACCTTTAAGTACTAGCTGCAATAAGTTGTATAAAATTACACATCATACCGCGCTGATTTCGATATTGGTCTATTGTCTTAGATCGATATAAAATTTGCAGCGTTACTCGCTGTACCGCATACCATGTGAACTGCACCTTAAAAATACTAGGGGCTCGAAACAGGAGTAACGCGAATTTGTTGATTGTGCGTAATTTGATTTCCAATTTGTCTGTATAGGCCTGGGGAATTACAATTTGTAAAACTTTGGCATCAAAGAGCAAAATTACATTAACAAAAGATGTTTGTAATTAACCTTCATAATTTTATAAATTATTATAATTTTAAATAAAAGAATCATTAAAATCCATACACAGTACTATCCGAGTCCTCGAAAATAAGTAAAAAAGTATAGTAACTTTGAAATTGTGGATGTATTGAAGATGACTGTATATTAAATTTTAAATTTAGGGGTCAAGTATATAGGTTAATTATGTTTAGGAAAGAAGACGAACTTAAATTAAAATACTACAATAGTGCATTTATACTGTTGTTGTTTAATACCATTTTGCAAATTATTTTCTATTACAAAATTTTAATCGTCTAGAATGTGCTACCCGAAACTGTACTAGACCGAATATTATAAGTCACGATAAACGTTATTAAAGGTATTGAAAATAACAATACAGCAAAATAACAATGGCTTAGTTTGTGATTTATTGTCATTTATAAAAATAACAAAAATTAATGTATAGTGTAAATATCAGTTATCTTACAGTTGAGCAAAGCCCTTCTCTAGACTGAGGAGAAGTCAACAAAAAGACAGAATTGCACTACAGAAATTTAAAAATAGACTAGAGCAATTATCGTTACAGCATATCATTCTGAAAATAAAAGCTTTCCCATTAACCCTATCATTCTTGCCATATTTAGTTTATCTAAAAAAAAAAAAAACACGTCCAACCTCCTTTTCAAGGCCCATGTCAATAGTTGAAACTCGGGACGACAACCTGATTCGGTCGACCGCACAAATATTTATTCAGTGTAATATTTTAAAAAGCGATAAAAGGATGGGATATCGTGTCATGAATATGTCCGGGATATAACCGTGCATCGTGCACGTGACCGGAATATGATGTTTTGTTTCGAAATACAAACGGATTATCACATTTTATGCTCACCAATTTATTTCAGCTAAAATTCGATTTTCAAATTCAAAATTATCAACATTCGGTCGACGATTATGTTGTTCTTATCATCAATATAATAAAAATGTAACGTATCGCTGTTCATGTAAGATATGTGAGAAAAAATATTATTGGGAACTTTACGCAAATCGCACTCAAAACAATAATTATTAAAAAAATTGTCTGTTTATCTGTGCGTTTTTGCACGCTAATCTAAGAAGCCGCTTATCTGATTTAGATGTGATTTTCAGTAATATATTGTGGTAAGCTTCACTTAACATTTAGCGTTTGTTTCAAGTCAATCGATAAATAAATTTAAAAAAAATATGCCAATTTAAAGAATCACGTTGAAAATGTAAATACCCAAAATACAGACGAAATCGTGAGCACAGCTAGTTCATAATATAAATTGTGTTTGGTCGCAAACTATAAATAAACCACCTCAATCGCCTCGACAATTCGACGTAAGTAATCGATAAAACATTAATTAAATATGCATTACTATATATATAGTATATACAATATATTATTTTATAACATAGTACATTTATAATTAGAATACATAGAATAATAAAATAGATGGTCTACCAATAGAATTAGTGTCCTCTGAAGAAAGAAAATAAGTACAGAACTGGACCTGTTGTAGGTATAGTTTGTTACTTATTATTCCTTTATCATTTCAATCTCTAGACCAAAACAAATACAAAGTTAGTCACGGTAAACTGGCAAAATCCGGTACACCGTCCGTCAAGGACGGAACCGTAACGTAATTACATGACTGAAATCAAATCATGAAATGACATTTTGAAATTGTCAAAGCTTTTGCCAATCATACTGATATTAGCTGTTTAAGGCATATAATCTTTTTCTTTTCAATAATACAACAGTATTATTTACTGACTAATTTTGCTTTTAACTTAGGCAGATACCAAAATTTTAAAATAGCTACTAATTATATTATTAAAAACTCTGGATAAATCATTGATTACTGCAGTGCAATACTGGACGCGTTAAAGATATATGCTGTTGATGATTTTACCTCCGACTTTTCTGACACGCCCCTCCCCCTCCCCCCGACTGAAAACAGTTACCGTTGCTTATAGACACCTACAACACCAAGAGCATCGTAATCGCGTTGCCGTCTCTTCCTCCGATCCTCCCCAGAAGCTCTGGCCACCTTACTCATCATTGGAACACAAAACTGCTTGAGAGTACTATTATTTAGCGGTGATCCTCAGTAAGGTTTGAGGTACTTCCCCAATAGATAACTCCGAGTTTAAAACAGGATCATCATTCATCATCATCATCATTTCAGCCTACCACAGTCCACTGCTGGACATAGGCCTCCACAAGTTCGCGCCAAAACTAGCTCGAACTCACGTGTTTTGCCAATAATCACCACGCTGGGCAGGCGGATTGGTGACCACAGTTAACCAGGATATTTCTTAAATGTTTTTTGCTATGCCCTACATCAATTAAATATAATTTCTGTACAAATATATATATTTTTTGTGATTCTCACTAATATTGTAACTCTACGTTGAAATAATTTTTGGAATTGGTTTAGTAATTCCAGACATAAGCCCCTACAGGTTGTAGGTACAACTAAAACTTACACACCCACACTTTTTAGTATCTCAATTAAGATACTAAACGACAAAAAAATAAAAACACACAAATATCCTTGTAGATACGCTATATTGATAAGGAAGTTACTACCATCATATGTGAATAACGCCTGAAACCCTGTAATTTTCCCTTTTTCCGAGAAGAAAATTGCGTATAAGAGTTTGATACGATCTGTCCTTACACATAGAAAAGTTGTATTGCCAATGTTTTAGACGTACACTTCGAAGTTTCTATCGTTACTGCTTAGATTGACTCGCTCGGAACTTACGCGAAGCTCCACATGTAATTACGTGAACTTTTTTCATGTATAATAATATTGTTTTGAATAAATATTTGTTTTCGTAAGTAAATATAAGCAATATATTAAAATTCGTCTACTAGTAATTAGTATTGACAATAGACTTTTTTTTAATACACTCAAATGGACAGACTTGCAGATATGCTAAAAGAAAAACTGAGTTGCTATAATGAAAAATACGTTACCTGTACAGACATAAAAATCCCTTGAGCTATAAATCTAATATCCTCCGAAACGGCTTGGCCGATTCTCATGAAATTTTGTGTGCATATGGGTAGGTCTGAGAATCGGCAAACATCTATTTTTCATCATCATCATCATCTATTCCCTTGAGTTATAAGGGCCCCCCGGCGAACCGTGGCGCCGTCTATAGTGAGTTCTTTACAGAAACCCGTAACTATTCAAAGTTTCATATTACAATGAAAATCTTTGACAGGAGACGACACCATGCTATTTTTAATATGTACGATTTTTATTTTTGTGTTACCCACACACAGTGCGTGCCTCGGGATATGCGTGATGCCAACATCATCACACTATACAAAGGGAAAGGGGATCGCGGCGATTGCAACTCCTACCGTGGCATTTCCCTTTTGAGCACAGTCGGCAAGCTATTTGGACGTGTAATATTAGGAAAGCTCCAAAAACTTGCAAATCGCGTATATCCTGAGGCACAGTGTGGTTTTCGCCCCCGGCGTTCCACAGTCGATATGATTTTCTCCCTTCGCCAATTACAGGAGAAGTGCAGAGAGCAGAAAACGCCATTGTACGTGGCGTTTGTTGACTTAAATAAGGCCTTCGATACCGTCAGCAGGGAAGGTCTTTATACTGCACTGAAATGCATTGGGTGTCCACAAAAACTCTTGAGCCTTGTTCAATCCTTTCACGAGGATATGAAGGGCGCTGTAGTTTTTGATGGCCAAACGTCTGATCAGTTCGAAATGCGTAGGGGTGTCCGTCAGGGCTGCGTGTTGGCTCCTACCCTGTTTGGTATATTCTTTTCGATTATCCTAAGAACTGCTTTCGGCGATAGCCAACAGGGTATCCACCTTCATACAAGAGTAGACGGAAAGCTATTCAACATCTCACTGCTTCAAGCTAAACGAAAGCGTCATGATCTTTTCGTTGACTCTTTGTTATTTGCCGATGATGCAGCTTTTGTGGCAAACTCAGTTCTCGAGCTTTAAACAATCATGGACAAATTTTCCAAAGCATGCACTTTGTTTTCCATGTCCATAAACCCCAAAAAAACTGTGGTTCTAGCGCAAGGCAGTGCAGAAATATCTGCATTAATGCTGGATAGTACTGCTTTACAAATGGTTGATAGGTTCTGCTACCTGGGATCGACTGTCTCGTGCAATCTCTCTCTAGAAGCAGAGATCAATACTCGCATCGGAAAAGCGGCGACTACGTTCGGGCGGCTCAGTACAAGAGTGTGGAACAACAAACATCTTACCAACAGGACCAAGATGATAGTATTTCAGGCCTGTGTTTTGAGCACGCTCTTGTACGGAGCGGAGGCGTGGACGTCCTATGCGAAGCAAGGACGTCCACGCCTCCGCCAGGACGTCAAGCTTTTTATATGCGCTGCCTACGGAACATCCTGGGTATAAGTTGGAAAGACAGAGCGACCAACGAGAGGGTTCTACAAATAGCGCGGATGCCCAGTCTAACTGCCATGCTAAAACAGCGTCGGCTGCGTTGGTTGGGGCATGTACACCGGATGGACCCCTCTCGACTTCCGCGGCAGATCATGCTTGGCGCAGTTGCGAACGCAAGGAGGGATGTTGGGAGGCCTTTGCTCCGTTTTAAAGACTGCGCCAAGCGCGATATGGTCGCTTTTAACATAAATCACAACAGCTGGGAAAAGTTAGCCGAGAACAGAGACCAATGGCGTAAGAGCGTGAAGGATGGTCAACAACATCACGATGAAGCCTGGTTTGGACTCTTATCGGACAGGAGAAACAAAAAACACCAGAACAGCGACATCGGTGACACTAGCACATCTTTTCCTTGTTCGGTGTGTGGTAGAATCTGCCGCTCCCGTATCGGCTTGTACAGCCATCAGAAGAAATGCTCTTCAGACACCGTTTAAATCGTCTGGAATAGACGTAAAGGCCTATGATGATGATGATGTTACCCACACATTAGGAATTCTAAACATTTTTGAATATCATATCAAAAATTGACCGCTCCGTTTAAACCGAATATAAAATCATCATTTAGATCTAGCGGGTACATCGTTCCATAGCTTAATTGGCTAGAGGGCCGACACGGTCAGTCGGAGACGCGGGTTCGATCCCCGCTGGAGCGGTCAATCTATTTATAACTTTTAAATACAATGGAAAACTTTATTTCAAGAAAAAAGTATGTGCAATGGCCTAATCCGATAGTATTGGACATTTCAGTCTTCGCTCATGGAAAATTTATAGCGATGTTCCTCACGTTCGAACCTTTGAATGGATCCTCGGACCCTCAGTATTTCATCTTGCATCCAATCTTGTCGAGATAGTCCACATGACGACGGAATAATAATTTTAACATAAATATGTATGTACTTATAAATTTTAAAGTATGTTTTGTTTGTCTTTTGAACAAGGATTGGAAATAAAACTGAGGAACAAGAATTATTGTTGTAAATATAGAAAGAAGTATGTACAGTTTTATCCATAGTAAAGCAACCTCTAGTCAGTGCCTCTAGCAGCCTTTTGACTAGCCCATTGGCGCAGTTTGTTGTGACCTTGGTTTCTGCTCCGGGGGTTGTAGGTTCGATTTCTACCCCGAGTCTGGGTGTAATATATATGTATTATTTATATGTATATTTATTTATTTACGTATTATTTATATGTATGTTTATCGAAAAAAAAAAATTATGTAACTATACCAGTCGGCTGTTACCCATAACACAAGCATTAAGTTGCTTACTTTGGTAACAGATGACCGTGTGTGTACGTTGTAAATATCTTTTTATTTATTAACCTGTATACCCACCCATATGGCTTAAAAGATATTGAAAAAAGAAATGTGGTTAGATTTGACCTACCGCTGTAACTCATAGATCTTACATTGTACTCAGTTCACATATATATGCTAAAAATAAAATCAAGCGAGTCATTTAGTTTAACCAAAAAAAAAATCTTTAAAATTAACCCCGTCCATTACCATTTTCTGCAGTGTAACCGAAATATCGGCAGTTTAAAATGACAATAACAGTAAGACCCGTAGAATTCAAAGTGTACTTTAAAATTATTTCGTCTTAACGCCCTAATTTAGGTAATTCTAGACAGGCACTAACAACAATGCCATTGCCCACGTCGCTAATATGGCGGTCAAAAATAAAAGACTAGACTACAAAACATTTTCTCGACTATTAAAGATTATTAGGCTTCTATACAAAGCCTCTACATATAAATTATGCATCTTTAAAATATAAGAACAGCCTCACACACGCACCTATCAACGTAATCCCATATCACTAAATCGATACTCGATACGTAACAGGATCGAGTTTCGAATCGAGACATTTAAGTCGGAGCGTGACTCCATTACCACGATACAAAGGAAAAAGTACCAGGATCAAAAAGAGTGCTTACGAGTTAGGAATTCCTCTTTGTCGCGACGTTTGAGCCGTCTCGTTAAATGTCCTAAATTGTTTGCCGCTTGTTTGTTAACGAGAGCGGGGGTGACGGATTACGGTTGGGTTAATATTTTCCTCGACGCCATTTCGTAAAGATTTTGATTCGTATAAAAAACTATGTTCAATTTGCTATATTTTTACCGTTTTATACAATTTTGGTTGTGGTTGTTGTTTGGTTGTGGTTGGGAACACGGACGGCAAAAGATTGCGCGGTCGTTCACCAACGAGATGGGTAGACCAGGTCAAGAACTCATCTGCCACTAAGTTATACACGGTCGTAAGAGACGCCATGGACAGGAACCGGTGGAGGCACATTATCCGCTCCAGATGCAACCCTGATGCTGACCACGATCCTCAGACATGAGGGACCGACAAGAGAGAGATACAATTTTGTTTGTAAAATTTAATCTAATACCTTTAAACGAGCAATTCTTATATATATACAATCTGAATCGCGGAAACGGCTCCAGCGATTTTCATGAAATAGCTAGGATTCATTTTTAGAATATATCGTTTAATTATTGTTTTCGGGCAATGAAAAACTTCTACAATATCATTAGAATACGAAGGTAAATTTCGCCACCACCTACAAGGTTATAATAGCTGAGGTGTAAAATCGGGCGGTCCCGAAACTAGATGACTCAGGTCTGAGTTCAGATGTGGTCAGTTTGTTTTTTTTTATCTAACATACTAAGCAAAGGTCAGCGAACCAGGTACTACGTTATTAAATAAAATGGTGGTGAATACGAGTATATAGCTCTTATAGAAATCCTTAAATAAATATTATAAAAATAACAATTAAAAAAAAGAAAAAAGGCGTGATAAGTAATAACGTATAGTTACTTATATATACTTATAATAGTAAGATTTGGACGTTAATTTTGGGTCTCTTACAAATATAGGTTAACACAAAAAACAATCAGAGCTCGACATATTTTATAACCAGAAAAAAGAAGATACGATAAAATCCAATATAGCTCGTAACTGAAAAGACAGTCGATGTGGAACATAATTTAATAAATCCTGGTTATGGTGAAACTAAAAATGATATCCCATACAAGTAAAGTGGGTTTCTACACTCGTGCAGTACAAGATCGTCGAAAGCTTTTTCAGGCAATAGATCAATATTGTAGAGACAGCTGTCGATAATAAAAAAAATGACCTACTTTCAACTGTATTTGGGCTACCGAACCAAACAAATCTTCTTGGGTATAATAATCCTAGATTTTAGCTTTCTATAGTCTGGACCGCATAAGCTAGAAACTACTTTCGAGTAGTTTACTCTTAGTGTCTAGTATGCCTATGCCTGTTGTTAGTGAAGTAGCCCAAACTTCTGAGAATGCACTGTGATGTTAGCAGGGGTAGGTTCTTTAACGCACGTGTATAGCTGTGGTAAAGGAGAACGTTTATGTATACGTATTGGGAAATTATAACTCACATCAGTATAGTAAAAAAAGCTGTTAAGAAAATATATTTGTACTAAAACACAGTTTCTTTATTCAAAAGAGTAACTGCGGAGTTTCTTGCCGATTCTTCTCTGCAGAATCGACATTCCGAATCGGTAATATCTTTACTTCTACAAATATCATAATTGATTTTTAAAGTTTTAATGTATAAAATGACGATTCGAAAGTGCTCTTGAAGCATATTTGAATAAAGCTGTTTTTGATTTTGATTTTGATTTTTGATATAAAGAACACATTTTCTATAAAAGACCAATACACATTACACGCTATTACAATATCGTAAAACACTTTAACAAAGGACAAAATCTTCCTAAACAAGAATGAATTGAATCAAAGTATTTTAGCGTGAGAGTTGAAGAGCACGGTCCTATTTGATCTCGGGGACCTTTTATGAAATATACAAGGCATTTGTCACAAAGTAGAGTCAATGATGGCATAACAAAACGTAGGGCTCTCCAGTGAACGATATGTTGGAATATGGAGAATCGACGAATTTATTTCGAGTGGAAATGTTTTAGGTAAAGGACCAGGGTCGAGTCACTCGGACAAAGCGAACGATTTCGTTTTTTATGGTTTTTAGTCTCAAGTTTTGCATTTTCTTTTATTTCAAGTTCAAATACTTGAATATTGAGAATAATGCTTACACAATTAAAGTAATTTATTGTTATGTATATAATAGTAAATAATAAATAGAAAGTGAGGTAAGGGGTAGCAGGAAAAATCATGCTCAAAATTTGGAGTTGCACGCCTAGAGAAATACCTCCTAAACCTTACAGAATATTACAGCCAAATTTTACTCTCAAGTACTATCTTGTTCTTGTAATAAGCTAGATAGTCAGAGCTCCTGGGGAGAGTCGGGTGTGACGGGAACGCGTTTGCAATGCTCCTAGTGTGCAGGCATCTATAAGCTAAGATATCCACTAACCATCAGACGGACCCGTACACTTGCTTGATAATCTAGTAGGTAAAAAATAGACATAAAAATAGCTAAGCAGGTTGACTTATCTACTTATTGTCTATAAAAAAAAAAAATTTTTTAATCGTAGAATTCTTCGTATACCATATATATTATAGTATACCAAAAATAGTTACAAACTAAAAAGTTACTAACTCTGCAATATGAATTTTAACAAATTCAATTTCATTTAAGTCAGTCAGATGGTAACGGACTCGCAGAACGAAACGTTTCAAATAATCGAGAAATTAATTAAAATGTACTCGGAAATGTGAGAAATTCGACTCGATACTCTTCTGGAACGAAACGAAGTTACATTGATAACTTATCCAAAATGGCGGACTAAATCAGATCGGACACATTGACTTGCAAATTTATCTAAAGCCGACTAATTGCTCCACTTCCGCCCCGCCACTAAGTTTGCGAACAATTTGAATTTCTTTAAAATTACTATTTTGTAACGCTTATTTTAAAATTTTAAACCCCTTCTTAATTTGCATTTCCAACAGGGAGCGGAATGATTTTCTTTTTTTATTTGTCTTTCTGGTATACCTAAACGATACATTATGTAGAGGAGAAAAAATATATTTTATTTATTATCTGTTGACTATATTTTTAACTACACTTGTAGTTTTAATACATTTTTTATTTAACTACTAGCTGTCCCCGCTACTTCGTTCCAGTGGGATATTCTATCTGGATACTTATTATTGTTCTAACACCGTGGTCCTGATGATTCCTGTGAAAGACCCATATACGATTTTGTTCAACTGTTCCAAAAACTAACCCGGACAAACAAAAAGACAGACTGACAGACAGACAAAAACTTTAAAATCGTTTTTGTATTTAAGTGTCATATAAATAACTATATGGACTTGAAAAACCATAGTTGTTTTGAAATCACAGACGTCTGTCTGTGTCCGTGACGTCTGACTTCAAATTTATTTATATTTAAAAATTTATAGATATAGAAAATACCACAAAATACTATGATATTTCGACACAAAACCCATAGACCATGTATAATTCATTGTTAATATATTTTTTCTTTGCTATGATTTTTTCTGTTTTTGGTGTAAAATAAATTGTATTATTATTTTTAGTATTACATTCTGCTATTTACCTGTATTAAGTTTTAAAAATAAAATGCTATGCATGAAAATAAAATAAAATGCGTAGTCTTTTTTGTAATTATTTTTAAAATGTTACTGATATTTTGTACAAGATTATACTCTAACTAGTAATTTTCCAAACATTTAAGAAATATTTCAAACGAAGTAGACTGAATTAATATTAGGCACACTTTTAAAAAATTTCTTTTTAACGAACGTTTATTCCATCCATTTATTTATTTCAAGTTTTGTCACATTATACCAGTATTGAAAAACTTTAATGTTGCCATATACAATAATAAACAAATATTTCTAAACAAATTTCCAAAAAAATTCCAAACAAATATATCAAATTATAATAACGTTAAAAAAATTTTAGTTTAATTTTATATAAAACATGTAAAAGTTGCGATCGACCTAACGATCATTGGGCACGCTCGTTTCACTTCAAATTAGGTCGAGACGTTTCCTGCATATAGAATTCTTAGGTCTCAGTAATATTACCCAGGTCCTGGCTAACCTAGAATTCACTTCATTTTATAATATTAAATTAAAATCGAAATTTCCTTGTTAAAATTTGTTCTTTAAAGCGCTTTTTTATAATAGAAATAAAGATGAATGAATCAGTATTTATTATAACTCATCTATCTATAATATTATAAAGCTTAAGAGTTTGTTTGTTCGAATTGAATAATACTTTTTGTGTTGAATATTTCGTTTACGCAGGAAACAACATACATAATATTTTATCATGTTTTTCCTTAAATTAACGCAATTGAAACCGCGAGTCATAGCTACTTATATATTCCACTATATTATAAATTTAGAAGATTTTTTATACAATTTTGTGCATCTATTAAACTCATTATTGCATAATACCAGACATTCCATTCTTTATCATTTTTGACACGGGCACGTACCTACTTAATTATTTGTATAATTATTTTTATTTAACATCCCTTTCTTCCTTTCTTGATATATCGAGACAAAATTCTGGGTAGTTTTAATAAAATATAGACATAAAATAATAAAAATAACAACTTTGTAAAAAGACCAGTTCCTTTTTTATCGTTATCATATAAGCCAGCTATTCCCAAAATAAGCTCAGCTCGGTATTTTTTAGTAAATCGTGAAGGATTAGTAGAAGAGAGAGTTAAAATGATTCGCTACCGGTTTAGATTTGAATTTTAGAAGTCTTTTTAAACCGACGAATATATATATATATATATATATATATATATATATATATATATATATACTAGCTGTGCCCACGGCTTCGCCCGCGTTGAAATTAGTGTGTCACAAAGTTTTGCTCGCAAACTTCCAGTGAAACTCTCACCAAAATCGGCTAAGCCGTTCCGTAAACCTTCCTCTTGCCGATGGTGGAGCCCTCTCTACAATGGTGAAACCGCATGAAAATCCGTTCAGTAAATTTTGAGCGAATCGATCACATACACTTTTGGGGACTTTGTTTATAATACACTAACTGTTGCCCGCGATTACGTCCTCGTGGTTATGAAGATATGTATTACTATTAAGATGTTTAACGCAAATTATTTTTTTATTTCAGTCACTTGAAATGCTTATGAAACTGAGTAACTTTTTAAAAGGCACAATTTAGTATAATTTAATAGTTATTTTTATAAAACCTCTCTATACACCACATTTTTGGTTTTATTTTCAGGCTGTATATGTTTCATACAAACTATCAACCCCCTTAGCGATGGAATATCGTAAAATCCGTTCTTAGCGGACGTCTGCTAACTATAATCTACATCGCTACCAAACTTTATCTTTGTCCAATCTGGATGGATAGACCATCCAGCGGTTTTTGAGTTCTCGTGATGAGGGAGTCAATGACCTTTCTCTTTTAAATATATAGATTACGATGCATTATTTGGACACCTCCTCACCATCTATAGAGCATATATTTTAAATTTCAAGTCTCTTACTTCAAAAACATAGGACTTTCATACAAACTTCCAACCCCCGTTTTACCCCCTTAGGGGTTGTTTTTCATAAAATCCGTTCTTAGCGGATGCCTACGTCTTATAAGGAGTCTACCTGCCAAATTTCAAGTTTTTAGGTGTTATAGTTTTGGAGATTTCGTGATGAGTGACCTTTCGCGTTTATATATATTATTATAGATTATGAATGTTCGGGGATAACTTCGTCGTTTATGAACCGATTTTGATAATTCTTTTTTTATTGGCACGCAGCTGACTGCTGGACATAAATTATAAAAAAAAGGAATAATTTAATTTTTTAGGGATAATTACGAACGTTCGGGATTACCCCACTGAAATCGTCCGTCATTACCCAACAGTAACACAAACTATATTTTTTTTAAAGTTAGAATCGCGTGATACACGTGGCAAGTCCTTAAAAACGTTCTTGAATTAGACGTTAATTTATAAAAAAAGATACCGAATTTTTATGTCACACCTAAAATATTTTACATCTATTCAATTTTAATTGAAAATTATATGAAATTATTAAAAAAAACAAACAGGTAACATACCTTGCACACCGAGTGCGTTGTTGCTTTGCCACTTTTTGTTCGGCACTACGTTCGGGGTAGACTCACCATTTCATCACTTGGAATATCTTCTACCCTTTTCGAACATAGCCACACGAACGTTTCCGCGATGACCCCGCGTCCGTGATTACCCCACTCTCCCCTAGTTAGGTACTGCTTTATCTCCCGTCTTAGCTCAATGCTTAAACTCCAGATAAACAAAGTAACGTTTTCAAAAAATATTCGCTTCGGCCTGTAATATCCCACTACTGGGCAAAGGCCTCTTTCCCCATGTAGGAGAAGGATCAGAGTTTAATCCACCACGCTGCTCTAATGCGGGTTGGCGGATATTTTCTCTAATATATGAGTAACGATCGCTATCATGTGTAGATGATAACAATCGGGACCGACGGGTTAACGTACCCTCCGAGGCACGGTGGGGAGACCACGGCAAACACCTGTATGGCCAATACAAATGTTTGTCATGTGCGGGGATCGAACCCGCAACCGCCAGCACAACAGCCATAAACCGTTGCGCCAACGCGCGTCGCGTTTCAAAAAATATAGGTAAGTATACAACATGGAAGAATATTATTCAATGCTTTACTTATTTATTTTTACAAAATTCTACAATATGAAATACGTACAACTTTAATACATTTGTATATAAATGTAAATAGGTCCCATTGTACTTCATAATGAAGCCTTTAAAATACTTCCTGTGCAAACATTTTAATTCCAAATAATTTTCTATAAAAACAAATTTTCGATTTACCTGAAATAAAATATAAGGATATAAGCGTATTACAATCACAAATCATAAATAAAAGCGAACTGTAGTTTCAAGTGAGAACCGTATTTTATTAGTCTATTATACAACATACATTACACGCACGGTCATATTTTCGTCCAAAATTAGCAATATCAGAGCAGCACGTACCAAGAACTCATTACACAGTATATAACCCGGACGAAATTCAGCCGTGCTATTTCATGCCCCGCACTTTAAAAAAACCCCTACTTAACATTTATTCCTTTTTTATTTTACGTAATCCGCGAATTTGATATAGCCAGATGTAAAACGTAATGTCAGAAAAAAAAATGACTGCGCTCTTAATTTGAAAGGGAGAAATGGAAAGCTTATTTAAATTTCGAATATCTAACGCTTACGAAATATTCAAAGCATTAACCACGTGGCTAGTGTGTTGTAATATTATTTTAAACTTTAGCTTGTTATAAATAAGGTTTAATTTCAAAATAATTTGAGATTAGTTGAACGATATCGCAACATGTCAAGTGTCACGTGACTGTCATCTCTCCCGGCGACCAATTAAATGCGATTTTTTAGCCATTCAACCCCGCTAGCTTATTTAACACCGGTGAGTGGGCTATAATTTTGATACTGCGTGCGCTAAACCATATACGTGGCTCATTAGGTCTTGATCTCGAGTTAACGAGGCGAGTCTAATTGCGGGACGCAGTCGCGCCCTACAAAAACGATGGAAAGATTATTGTATACTAGGAGTAATTTGATGATAATTTTTTACTCGCTTTTTTATCTTTTTTTTTTTAATTGAAAAATTTAATGAAAATATTATATATATATAAATTCAAAAAACAATCAATATATTTACGGGAAAGAAATATGGCGGTACGGAGGTCGCCGGGTCAGCTAGCTGTATTTTACATACATACATTAAGTGAAACCTGGTTAGTTGGGATCTCAAGGGACCAAGGATTTTGTACCATTTAAAGAGGTTTTCATTTATCCAGTTTTGCAATTAGACAGGTTTAAAATTTAGTTATCTCATTTACAGAGGCCCCCTTAAGTGTAGGTAGGATTCTCAGGATTCCAGATTTCAGGATCGTATTCGTTTTAGTTTTCTATTTCCATCTACACACTGAGACCGAATCTTCTCGTTATTTTGAATAATTCTACATAGGTTTGACTTTGGCATCTTACATTCCGAGCACAGTTGATCACGCGACTTTCCATAATAATAATCTGATAGAAGCTCTAATTTTTCAGATGCTGATAATGTGTTATATTTACGTATGGACATTTTGTGAACTTTTATTCTCTTGTTTGTACGTCAAAATTTGAGATAGTACTGACAAACAAAGCACGAACAAAAAAAATTAAAATGTTTATAAACAATCGTGTCGAAACATGTCCCAACCTGATAGATTGTCTCACTTATAAAGTGAATTGAGCTCCAGAGTCCTGGACATCAAATCTCATTTAACCAGGTTCGAAAAGTCCCATTAACAGAGGTTATTCGATGAAAAAGTGCCGGGACCTCATTGTAGTTCTCAATAATACAGGTTTCCCACTTAACCAGGTTTCACTGTATATAAGTCACTTTTTACCCGACTGCCAAGGAAGGGTTATGTTTTTCGCGCGTATCTTGTATGTATGTATGTATGTTTGTATGTAATATTCTTTACTACCTCATATTTCCAGAACCAATGAAAGGATTTACATAATTGAGGTATCGTTAGGTTCGTCTTAGCTGCCCAAGTGTTCTTAGATAGGTGACATTAAAAAAAAATCAAACATGGCAGCTGCGCGAAGCCAGTTTAGTTAATAAAAAAAATTTTTTTTCTCGAATACTACAATCTGGGTATCAAATTGAAGGGCACAATACAAGGATTTTGAAAAGGTATATCATGATTATTATTAATACATTCACATTGATATTTAAAGGGAAGTTTTACGGACATTATTTATTCAGAGTAATTTCTAGCTACGGAATGCAACAACGAAGCAATTTGTCTTGCCTTTGTCTCACGCATTTCTTTAATTTACTCTAAAGGTAAAAAAGGTACATTTCTCGGGTAGTATAAATTAATACCAGTTTAGTGCGCATTAAGCCTGTAACATCCCACTGCTAGGGGCCCCACTGCTAGGCACCCCGGGCATAGGCATCTTTCTTCATGTAGGAGAAGGATTGGAGCTTAATCCACCAAGCTGCTCCACTGCAGGTTGGCGGATATATTCCCTACTATAAGTAACGATCGCTATCAAGTCTTTATGATAACACCCGTAACTAACAGCTGTTTAGTACGTTTATAGTTTACTAGCATCCCACCCCACCTTCTCACGGGTATTTAACAAAAAATTTAAAATAATTTCTTGTACCGATTTTTTTTTTTTGTATAATATAGCCTATGTCACCCGCAGATAGTATAGCACGAAAAAAAACCGACGAATTTACATCGACAAGTAGGTAATAAAACGAAGGTAGTTGAAAAATTAAATCAGTTAAATAAACATTATTAGAGATGTCCCAAAAAGTAGTCAGATATCGATTACATTTAAACGGACCACATGACAAACACAAACTATCGATTAAATAGAGAACAATTAAAATAGGTTCTTTCAGTAAAAACTTATTTTTTATTTATTTATTTATTTATTCTTTATTGTACACCATACAGAGTAATTTCATACAGAATTGTAAAGAAAAAAAAAAGTATAATGCACAATGAGGCGGCCTTATCGCTCGATAGCGAAAACTTATGAATAACACACACAAAAAATACAGTCGAATTTTCCTTTTCGTTTTATGAAGTGGTTTAAAACCTTAATTTAAAAAGGTACATCGGGTAGTATAAATTAAAACCATTGTTTATTACTTTTAAAACATTTAAATGTTACAAAAACGGCTTGAGCTATCTCAAGCACTTCCTACGAACGTGTTCAGTTTTAATTACTACCTAATTACATTGCTTATTAATCTCTTTGAACCTTATCTTTTAGTATATTTTTACTACGACTTACTACTTACTACATTATTACTTAATCACGAATATCTTGCAACTCGAATTGTTTTGAGTCATTTTGATTTGGCTTGAGTTACATTCACAGCTTAAGATAACTCAATTGAGATATAACTATTCATAATGACTATTCTGTTTTACTAGTATTTTAGAAGCGAATATTTGGTTAGATGGATGTTTGTTTACTAAATTACGCAAAACACATAAACATTATAACAGGGAATTGAATAAATAATCAGTAGGTATAGAGAAAGTACCTATAGTCAGAAATTTGACGTCTATTGTTACATGTTATATTATATACAATACACTTTTATTGTACACCAATACAGAAATAATACATATCAGATTGATTTTAACAGAGTATTATAAGGTACAAAGGGCGGCCTTATCGCTGAAAAGCGATCTCTTCCAGGCAACCTAGGGGCAGAGGAGATGGTATTGTGTCGGTGTAGGTGTACAAATTCTGACATAAACGTTTGAATATATTTACTTAAACACATATACATATAGGTACATACATACACACATAAATACATACATACATACAAACATACATATATACAAATGTATAATTTTATTCTCGTTGAATATCAAGAAAATGCTTAAAACTTGAATGACAAAACTAATTGTAATATTTTTATTTCAATGGAAATACTATGGAAAAAAATACGATTTTGTAAACTACCCTCCTATGACAAGAAGGGATTACGTTTCACGATGTAGAGTTGTTGACGCAACAGTGATAGCTTATGATTAAATAAATATGACTCGACGACTCGTAAGCGAAGTTGAGTGCAAACTTACTAAATTCAATATTTATTTCATTCGAAGATGAGTGTGTGCTTTGATATTGTAAAATTCTTACTAAAAGTCTACAATTACGAAGAAAAATCGAAACCGGAAACCTTTTGAAAGTTATAAATCAATATAATCAATATGTATGATTTCAAGTTTAAACTGAACTATTTTTTACATTACACTAAGGTCTCGCACCATCTGTTTTTAATCTGGCACATTAAAATGCATTTTTTTTTAAATATTCAAGTCTGTTGTGTTATAATTTTAAATTACTTTATTTCTATAATTTCGTGCAACCGTGATTTGCGTATGTATCGTTAGCCTAAAAGTGATTGTTACATTTATATACGACTAGTGAACAGACGTTGTCCTGCCCGGAAAACAGCTACCAAATTTGATTGCTTACATACCGATAGCAGCGCCAAACCTACCGGGTCTAACTGAAATACTCTATCTCCCAAGTTGGACAGAATTACAGGTGCTTACAAAATTTGATGAAAATTGGTTTAGTAGTTTCGGAGTTTATCGCTAACATACATCGTGACACGAAATTTTTATATACTTAAATACATTTATATAAAGTATATTTTTTTCTCACTATTAAATATCTATGAATCAGTCTACAGCTGTTGTTTGACCTAATAAAAAAAATTAAATAAATTATATTTTACAGTAGCAGGTTATCAATTGTGTAACGTGGCCGTAAATTATAGGTATATAAATTTAAGTTGAACCTTACAGGGCTAAATTCAAATATAGACATCAAAATAATAATCTTGATCAATTAATTAATCACAAATTCTGTCATTGCTTTCAAAATCGATTTCATAGTCTAACAATAGTATCCAAAATTTCCACTAGTTAGCGTTGCCACAGTCAAATAAAATTTTAACGAACAGTGCAATCGAAACAATTGCTTCACACAAAGACGAAATTTAAAAAATCAAATACAAATCCAAATTTCTAGAAAAGAATCAATAGCAGTCGATATTTAGTTCGCAATAAATCCAATATCGGTAACGGAAAAGAGTATGAAATAGGAAAAAAACTGGACTCATTGAAATCAGAGCGTGGAAATAATTCAGAAACCGCCGCTCCGAAAATATTAAACCGATGTACTGTGTTCAACAAATTAAATAAAAAAAACTACAACAGTTTGTTGGTATAAGTATGTCGAAAATTTATTAGTCTCATAGCATTGTAAATCAAAATTATTTCTTTTAAAAATTCAGAGATGATAAAGATATTGTTTAATCTATTTTGATTAAAACTAAATCATATTTCTAAACAGAATTTTCTGATAACAATATCATTACCATGACAACAAAGCTGTGTGCATACTGGTAGCATCAAATAAAAAAATCACACGTGTTTATTATAAAGTAAAAGTTTTATAATAATCTAAAATAAAAAAATAAAAACCCTACCCGATTAATAATAGTTAGGTACATCTATATATTTTACCATTTAAAAACATTTTCCAAACAATTAACAAAAAAAATTGAGACTTATTTTACAAAAAGATATACACCGAATCCATATAAATTGAATATTGAATACAAAACAAACATAGCTTATAAAAATATTTCGTCCCGAACAATAACATATTGGAGTAAATAATTGTCGGTCGTAGAGGTTCAGGACGTTCGTGTTTCGCAAAATGTTCTTTTTTGTACATTTCACTTCCTTGTGGCGGAATAAGGTATTGTAATCGGAAATTTCGTATTTCTAATTTCAATGGAATAATTCATCTTGAGTTGGAATATTTGAGTGGGAGGCCTTTATCTTATATATTTAAATGTGAATAATCGAAATATATATATATATATATATGTGTGTGTGTGTGTGTGAGTGTTTTCTTGTTAAAAACGCTGTTTGTATAGAACTTGAAGATCCTTCTGAGAAGTAATAAATTACCCTGACGACATAACATATATTTTGTAAAAAATTGAGAAAAATGGAGCAGTCTGACTGCGGTAGTACCTCGACCTTACAGAAGATCACAGCTAAATAATACTGCTTTCAAGCAGTGTCGTGTTGCTGTTGGTGAGTAAGATGATCAGAACTCCTGTGGGGAATTGGGGGTAGGGACGGCAACGCGCTTGCGAGTCTTCTGGTGTTGCCGACGTACGGTAATCGCTTATTATCTGATAAACAGGGGAATACGTTGATTGATTGATTAAATGAGTAATAAAATATTTAAAATATTATAAATGGTGTATGAAATTTGGAAATGAAAAATGCTCTAACTCATCACAGACGAATACACATGGAATTCCTATTAATAATAATACTAATACAAACTCCGATATTCAAACAAGTTATTAAATAATTTAATATCGGTAAAGAAAATCTGTAATACGAAAATTGATATAAAAGTAAATATTGAAAGATATGAGAACCCGTTTAGCCGCAAAGCGATGCGGCCGAACCCGATTCCTCATTAATAAAACTTCTTCGGAGAAATGTCGGTGGCCCAATGTTATGGATTTAATATGAAATGTTTCAACTAATATTTAACCGCATTTAAAAAAGGATATGTAATTCTAATTCAATTTTTTTTTTTATTTACAAGTGGAGTATGTAGTACTTAGAAATGTTTTTGGAACGAAGTTCCTTTTGAGGCGTTACGGAGAGGTACCCTAGCCGGCAAAAAACGTCCGTAACGTATAGTCTATGTATGATGGCTATACCGTGTTTGATGTATAGTCTACGTGATGACTGTTATTACTATTGCAGTTTACTGTTATTATTATGTCATTCGATAATTATTATATTTATATTTTTTTATAAATTATATTGTAAATAAAATAAAGGTGTTAAGAAAACTTTATAAAGCTTTTATTTTGATTTTATCGATAAAAAAATCACAATAAAAATGTATTCCCGAATAATTATTGTCATTATACCTCGAATAGAACTTGAAATTAATATTTAATAATATCTAGGGTAATGAAATGAAAAAACTTCGTTCCTATCTGGTAACCCACGACATACACGGTTTTTTATTGTGAATGTAATTTATTGATTTTTTTACGTATTAATATTTTTAACATACAAACCATCGTCTATTCCTAAAAAGAAGGATTGTTGACAACTACTCCAACAGGTCGTCCAAAATAATAACTACTGCTAAAACTTATAAGTACTAGAAGTTTCTAGAATTGCCGAAAACCTATAAAGAGCAAACGAGTTATATCCCGGCTTTACAAAACCGAGATTATTCCCCAAAAACGTTCACTCAAAATGACAAAGCGAACAATATGTCATCGTCGTCTTCGAACAAAACATCGAATGAGTTCATTCATCAAAACAAAAGTTGCCTGCAATTCATCAATCGTGGATTTGACTGTGAAACACAAATTAATTAATTTTGACGAGGTCGCTTTCACGTTACGACATGACACGTGCACGATTCGTGAAAGATATATCATAATGAATCAGGGCATCTCTTTATTATAATTTAACATAATAGAAAATAGAAAATGGAAAATAGAGCATATGCCAACAATGAGATGTTTCAGAATATCTATCTGGTGAAAAAAAATAAAACCAGTCTCCTAAAGCAGTAAGCTAAAAACATGCTGAAACAAGTTTTAACAATTTTCTCTTTTACCGCATTTTTTACATTCGCAATATTGCTATTCACAAAAGAAAACTTAATTAAAATGAATGTCACCGGAGCCATAACGTAATTATCCTTATTGTAATAAAGTACACAAAGAATTGATTACGCGGAAACCTTAAGAAGTTTAATAAACGTAAAATATTACGAGTGAAAAGTATTTTTATATAGTTACTGAACGGTATCAAAGCAGGCCTATATATGCAGTTGGTAGTGACCTTGCTTTTTTCTGCAAAAACATGGGTTCGATTTTATTTATTTTTTTGTAACTAGGTCGGAAAACAAGCGTACAGCTCACCTGATGGTAGGGTTGCCAACCATACTTTATAATAAAGTATTCTACTTTATTTTTGGTAAATATACTTTATACTTTTGCATACAAATAAAGTATATGAAAATACTTTATTTTCAATCTTTACTGTGATGCGTGCAACAAAATACTCATTATGGGTACTTAACTATTTAACGGTACACATAAGGTAAAACGGATGATGGAAAGGATTTAAAATTTCTGAACGAAATGTTAGATGTCAGATGTGGTGTTTTTGAATGTGACAGGACAGGTGACAATCTGACATTTGTCACATGTCACTACTCACCAGAGCTGCCAGATGTACGATTTTAATCGTACTCATACGATTTTTTTGCATGTTTACTCATGTACGATCGCTAGACCAAAATCGTACACAAAATGTACGATTTTTATATTTCCATTACCTGGAAGCATTTCATAATTAAAAAAACGTCATCCACCGGCAAGCATGAATTTAGGAGAACTACCCCAACTACCTAACGCGTGCCTAGATCTTTTACTTGAATGAAGTCTCTTTGAATAATCATATAAGAGCTGTATTTGTTTGCTTTGTAACAAAACTAATTTATATAATATAGATATTTTCTATAAAAAATAATTTGAAAATTATAAAACACTGGCTCAATTTGCTTTAAATTTGTTATGTTTTCCCCATTGCAGATTGTGAACGAGCATTCAGCGAAGTTTATTTAATCAAAACAAAATTTAGAAACAGTTTATCCAATGATACACGTAAGGGTAAATTATTAGCTACTAGCGACTCGCTCCGGCTTCGCACGGATATAAAATATAATTATAGCCTTGGTATTGGTATATTTATAGTTTTGATTTATTCATTACTGCCCTTGGCCCGCACGCGTTAACTTTAGAGTAAAAGCCAGCCGGAATCGCCGCAAACGCTACGTACCGCAATTTTTAAATCTGTAATATCTTCGAACATATGAATTTAAATCATATGCTGAAAAGGGCCATATATATCTATATTAAATTAACAATGTATTTAAGGTATTTAATTAGATAAGGATTAATGCTGTATTGGTTAAAATCGCTTTGAAAATTAGCCATTATTTGTCGTAAAAAGTAAATGACAAAAAAATGTTATTGTGGGATATCCATAAGAGATAGACATATACCATAGCGAAGTTTTCTGTAGACCTTTTCAATGTTTACAATACTTAGTACATTATTTTGATAAATCTCGTAGGGTTCAGGCTGCGTTTGCAATGTAAGCGGAAAAAATGTAATTATTTACGACATCACATTAGAAACCTCAAAAATAACAGTATTTTCCACTATTTAATGGATGTTATTATACATATAAATCTTCCTCTTCAATCACTCTATCTATTTAAAAAAAACCGCATCAAAATCCGTTGCGTAGTTTTAAAGATTTAAGCACACATAGGGACATAGGGACAGAGAAAGCGACTTTGTTTTATACTAGGTAGTGAAGCAATTAATTAAGAAGAAACGAAAATTTTACGAAGCTTAACCCAACAAATTCTTTTATTAAAAAATATGACCATAGACAATTTTGTATGAGTGTAACAAATAGTTTATTACATTTATTTTCTAAAACTAAACGAATTTTGATAATCTATAATAAAAAAATTAGTACCTAGTCTTAAAGGGCTGTACGATCTTTTTATTTCAAAATTTCCTTGGCATACGATTTTTTTTGTAGTTGGCGTACGATCACACTTTTTGTTCACCTGGCAGCCCTGCTACTCACTAAAAACTGCTATCAACGATATTCTAGAAAAATTGACCGTTGGCTTTGTTTATATGTATTTAAGGAATCAATGGTTGGAAAAATGGTTTGACCTTAGCGAAGATAACTGGCTTTCAATACTTCCTAACGTGTCCTTAAAAAATGCGGTTAAATTTGAACATTTTGAAATGATAATTATAAAAACTAAATTACAAGACGGATTAAATATTAAGATGCAGGATATATATTCCGAATGTATAAGACTTAAAGAGATCCAAAAAAAATCACTAATGATGATAAAGAATTTTCAGTGAAAAGTACAGTTGAAAATGGCAATATATACTTAAGAATGCACCTGATAGCTTACCAAATATAAAAAAAAAATCTTACTTACTCTCTGTTCCCACTACTTAAGCTTTCACTGAAAGGGTTTTTTTAGTAATGAATCTAAAGTAGCGAGAAGAGAGAAATATAGCGTCAATAAATTTAATTAGAAACGAATTTTTATTTATATAAATTTGAATATTGATTGTTAAACAAGTTTGAAACATTTAAACATAACAAAAAATTGTTAGCATGTGCTAAAGGCACACAAAAATACGTTTTTAAAGTAATAAAAACATAAAATTTGAAAAATACTTTTTTTTTCTTCCAAATACTTTATTTTTTCCTATCCAAACCATGTTATACGTTTTTTTTGTCAAAAAAAGTTGGCAACCCTACCTGATGGCAAGCGATTACCGTAGCTTATAGACGCCTGCAACACCAGCAGCATCGCAAACGCGTTGCCGACCCTATTCCCAACTCCCTCCATGAGTTCTCTGGTCACCTTACTCACCAACAGACACACAACACTGCTTGAAAACAGTATTATTTAGCTGTGATCTTCTGTAAGGTCGAGGTACTACCCCAGATGGGTTGCTCCATATTTTGAGCAGGAAGTTTCCTGTTGTGTTGTCCTGTGTTCCTAGCTCAGTTATAACCCGAATCTGGGTGTAATATTTAAGTAGCTACATGGACTGCGAAAGGCTGAAGTGAGATGTACACTTGTACATAAATAGTACGCAATTATGTGTCTATTAAAAAATAGCCACCTAGTTTGGCTTATAAATTATAAGCCACATTATATGTCAGATATATAAAAAATTTAGTTCATGTGATGGATACAAATATACATTGATAATAACTTTTATATTAGTTGGTACATGCAAATTTTAAAACTTACTGATGATATAGTCTTATAAAAGTGAAACATAATGCGTGTAAAACTTAAAGGGATATTACTAAGTTTTCACAAGTTTAAATTAATTAAATCAGTTGTAGATTAAAGTTTATCATTATTGCCCTATAAATACAAATGCATGACAAAACCTCAGCCTAACAATATCAGCACAAATAACGCCAAGTCAAACACAATCAGCTCCAATAATTTTCAATAATACATCTCCCGACACACCAATATATATGTTAAACGGTAAAATCCGATAAAATTTGAAAAATAAGCCCGCATTACATTACTATCCGTACAATATTCGCAATTGAACAATGGAAATCGTAAATGTTTGCCGCGTAAATCAACTTGTCACTACTGCGTTATAAATTCGCGGTCCGACGACGAGCGCACCTGACGCTTCTAGTAATAATACCTTGATTACAAACAGTGATACGAACTACGCTTTACTTTTTACGATACGATGTATTTTAGGATTAATCGTTATTCGTAAAAGGCCTTAGTATAGGCCGTAGTATTAAGCCTTAGTACATAGGATATACGATAACACAAAATACTCTTGTTACGATTTTTGGTAATACGATAAAAAAATTGTATTATTCCAGTTCAAATGTATGATTAATTATAGTTTTAGTATTTCTTTTAAAAGGTTCTATGAATTTAGTCACTTTATTTCCTGCAATTTATTTCCCGCGCGGTGTCGCTTTCCCGTTGACTGGCAACAACCAAACACAATCGAATGCGTGGAGAATGTTATTAGTATTGTTTGTTAAAAGGTTCGGAAACTGTAGACGAGGGTCAGGGTCATTCAATTACCAGAGCAAGAAGGCTACACAAGTCAACTCAGTAATCATATTAAATAATAACAATAAAGACTGAAATCATTGACCTAATAACCAGAAGTTTTATTTCGTCAAACTCTTTTCTCGATATTGGCATAAATATTATTAACTTTCTTTTAATATTGTAATTATGTATTCTTCAATAATTGTTATCTTATGTACAAACGAGACCCGCGTGGTTTCATCCATATTGAAATTTATGGTCTACAAAGAACAACCTACTTTCATATAACCTATATTGTGACGTCTGTTAGTCTGTGTAAGTCTCTTTAGTTTACAACCTTTGTAACACAAATGTAATTTTGGTAATATCACCGCTAATATCATGATTATCGCGATTTAACAAACAAAAAGTCCTGCTTTTACAAATTAAGTAAGACATACATATCAACCCATGGCCTCACGAATATTCTAGAACATAATCTACTTATAAAATTCTCATAACGCCCGCAAATCAATTAACGTGCACTCGTTAAGTAATAAAAGACCTGTCAAGCGCAAATACTCGAGCACAGTCAGTGTTCCGAACAGTTTACGTTAAGATGTAGATGTTATTTTATTCGTCAATAACACGATTCAAATGATAAGTTTACATCCTTATTTTAATTAAATTTCCATTGCGAAGTTTTAAAGATCTAAGCTGAGGTAGGGCACAGCAGGAATTTCCTGCTTCAAATATGGAGCAGCCCGACTGGGGTAGTACCTCGACCTTACAGAAGACCTCAGCTAAATAATACTGTTCTCAAGCAGTATTCCTGTTGGTGAGTAAGGTGACCAGAGCTCCTGGGGGGATTGGGGATTGGGTCGGTAACGCGCTTGCGATGCTTCTAGTGTTGCAGGTGTCTATAAGCTACGGTAATCGCTTACCATCAGGTGAGCCGTACGCTTGTTTGCCGACCTGGCCATATAAAAAAAAAAGCATAGAGACGGCGGGAAGTCTGCCTACACCGTATTACTTTTCGGTGCAATTAAAGTCGGTTTTCTTTTCTTTTTTCCTCGACATTTGGCTGGGCGAGTGAACTGAAAAAAAATGTGATACTAAAACCGTAAGAAAAATATATAACGGAAGTGACGTAATATCAGTCACACGACTGTATAATATGACGTTTGTAAAACTAAAATATTACTAGTAAACTTTTTTTAAAATATTTATGTAATTTTATACTGTCAGCAAAAATAAATAGACATATTTTTTTATTTCACTTAATAGTTTGAATTATTGTTATTATTATTATTATTTTGTTTGATTTATTTTATTTTACGGTATTTGTTATTTTCTAAAATACTAAATTTCCTAAATACTTTTATGTACTTAATTAAAAACCAATCAACAAAATTAAACAAAAATCAAGAACTAGAAAATATATTTAAAATTCAATATTTTTTTAATTGTGTTGCTTCTATACTATCCGAAGGAACTTCGTTCCTACCTGGTGTCCCATGACACCATATAGTTTTTTTTCGTTTGCAAATAGACACAATTATTTCATAACCGTTGCCCTATTGTACAAGAAACACTAAAACAGCCAGTTCTATTAATCTTCTGAACGAAGCATTAAACCCTATTTTAATTTGCTTCGTTCAAAGCGCTATTTTTCACGATTCACAAAAATAAAACGAACTAACGTTCCTTGTTATTAAACAAGAATGAATGAATGAACGGGGAGTGGCAATGAATTTTATGCGGGAACTCGCTTTGAACTTTGGAAGTCCATCTCACAACTTACCTCTTAGCGTCCTGCTCTTAACTTAAATGTTGATGAAATGTCTTAAAGGATAAAGTGTATGTGTATGTTACTCGCTGAAAGCAGAAAATGCACTCTTCTCTTTAAACTATAAAATATAAATGCAAAAAAAGCAAATAATAAAAGTGATGAATATGCTGAAAAAAAAAGTTATAAAATGCTATAGTTAAAAAAGTGTGAAAATTATTTTATTCCAAATTTACCCATTTATTTTCAGATTTTTAGCGGTGTCTTTTTTAAAGAATTAATTATAAGTAGTATCATAACTGATTTCAAATTCAACACAACCAACAACAAACTCTCACAAAAAAAAATATACATTCGAAAAAATTTACTTTTAAATCAATTAAAATACATAATACATTTTAACCAACGCGTAAAAATAATACCTCAATAACAAACAGCTTTCAATAACAAATACCTATTAATCCTCTACATCATTTGAGCACGACGGCTTTATTTGGTGGAGTGTCCAGTCTTCCCGGATATTACTTTAGCTGCAAAACTAGTATTAAAATTTCCAACTTCGATAAAATAAATATTTACTAAGTAATGTTCGTAATATATTTTAAATAAAAGTTATTTGTTTTAAGGATTTTAAGAATGAGAGTAAATATTATTGTTTTAGTTTCGCATTTTGTCTGTTTTGAGCTATTTTCTTTCACTTTTAAAATGTAATCCAGAATTGTGACTTTTTTATAACTTTTATTATGGCAGATACTAATCTACTAACTAAATTATTTTCTAGTGTGGATAAATAAGGGATAGAAAGTTTGTGAACACTATAATGTGAATATTAGTTAGTAATATAGTTAAATGATATACATATAGGATAGTACAACATATCGACAAAAATGAAAAATAAAATAATTATCGTTTTGTACATTTTAAGTATTTGTTTGAAAGTATTAATCTTAGTATCTACGATCCGATTAAGCTGACAACTTTTTCAGAATACTAGTTCAATTTCCCGAAATAGAAACGTACCTAAAACTCTACAAATCGTCTAATTGTGATATGATTTCGAAGCTAAAATTACTTAATTAAACAAAATTCAAAATGAAACTTTAATACTAACATAATAAACCACAATCGACTGCAATAACATTCAAATAACTATAATGCAACTCATATAATACAAGATAAACAAATTTCGTCTCGAATGCTGAGAGTACATGGGATAAGTTGCAAGAACACGCAGCACTAAAGTTGGCCGTGAGTTCTTAACCGTATAGTTTGGGACGTTAAGCTACTAAATCGTAATGTACCTATTATTGACTATAATTTTTATGTTCATCATTTTAGCCGATCACATTCCACTGTTGGACATAGACCTCCATAAGTTCACGCCAAAAATGGCGTGAACTCGTGTGTTTTGCTCATAGTCACCACGCTGGGCGGGCGGGTTGGCTTTGTCGCACCGAAAACACTGCTGCCCGTCTTCGGCCTGTGTATTTCAAAGCCAGCAGTTGGATGGTTATCCCGTCATCGGTTGCCTTTGTAAGTTCCAAAGTGGTAGTGGAACTGTGTTATCCCTTAGTCGCCTCTTACGACACCCACGGGAAGAGACCATATTCCTTACTGCCGTAACCACACAGCAACATAATTTCAATAACATAAAGTATGACTCTTCAGAATTTCCATAAACGCTGGAATACCTATATCTAACTGTAGTAATGTCGTAGTAGACAGATTCTTTCAAACTAATTCTTTACTTTAAAAAATATTTTATTAAACTATATTACCAATATTGAAATCGCCAGCAATTCAGAGCTATCCGCAAATAATTTAAAAAAAAACAACAATTGTTTACTAAGATTCAGTATCCTAGATCCACTAAAATTATGCATTCGTGTTATCACAGCCGGTACCTACGTGATTCCTCGGCGCTGTCTACGTTGTCAATATTGGTAATTTGCTCCCAGTCTCTATCTACTGCTTTAGAACTTGTCTTAAACGTGTGTTACATTTATACTATATATATACATATTTTTAATTATATATCACCACAAACTCGTTCTTCTAACAATGATATGTGTAGTTTAAAACTATCGGAAAAGGTGAGGAAGTTGTCATATCATCACGTCTATTTATGACCATCCTTCGACTGAATTTGAAAATGCTCTCAGCCTCCCGCTGCTGAGTAAAGACGCTGTTGTCTTTAGCGATAAGGTCACAATAATAATGTCCATATCAGATCCCATTAACTGCTTACCATACACATATCGTATGCTTTTTTCCTACACTGGTTAAAAAATGTAGGCAGATAATTTCCAAAAAAAAGTATACTGCGTAACGAATTTTCTTATATACATTAAATTATTCGGCGAAGGTCGTGAATTTACCATTAAGAAAAAAGCAAACAAAACATAAGGTACAAAGATCAGCGATTAATATAAAATTCCATTTGTTTGCTTATTTAAAAAATAAATAATTTAAAAATTATACGCGGAGATAGTTATAACTTTGAGAGCCTTCAAGCAACGAAGACACTTGTACGTAAGCGCGTTTGTATAGAATAAATGTATTAATTAATAGTATTCAGCCAATTTTTAAAAAGCATAAGATTATTCTTTATAATATCAAAACCTCATTAGTATTAATAAAGTCTTTGTTTATATGTACTAACATGACTTCGTTAAAATAATAATAAATATACTATTTCATCGAGAATTCGAGAATGGACAAAGAACGGTATGATTACGATTGTTCGGCTTTGTATTTTGAGCAGAGGTATGGTTGCAATGAAATAAGATTTTTTTTTTGTTTTCGATTTATCGAAGTAAAATCATTCAGATTTTAATTGCAATCAGTCATTAAATATACAATACAATACTTGAACATTGAAATTATGGTTTTTTTTTTTGACGTCACATTTCTCTATCAATAATGATACGGTTACAGACTAAATCTAAATAAAAAAAAAATAAATAATCATCTTAAATTGTTATTTTTTTTTTCATAAATAGACCAAAAATGCTTGTTTTGAACTGACTTCAAAAGAACGAGGAGGCTGCTCAGTTTAACTGTATTTTTTATATATGTTGCTGCAACATTTTACTGGGTTTACCGATTTTGATGATTCTTTTTTCAATCGGAAGCTAGTACTTCTTGTGTAGTCCCATTTTAATTTGATCGAGAACTGAATTAAAGAACTCGACACTGACATGTACTCGACATTTTGAGTTATCTGTAATAAATATGTGTTATATCGGGTATTTTTTCGAGAATCTCCCAATTTCCTCAATGGTTTCAATTATTGTATAATAATTTCGGTTTCACATGCGCTAGAGATACCATACATATACACAAAAAATTTACTGTGTATAAAGGCCAATTTGTATTATAACCATAAAAAACATATTTTATTGTTTTCTAATGTTTACGCGAATTTTACTCATTTAATGAAACAACTTTTTTCGGATTTTATCGCGGTTTATTATTATCTTTTGATTCCCGACGTTTCGGATACTTTACAGCAACCATGGTCACGGGGGGACTGAGGTGTCAGACGTCCCAACGTTACAAAGTTATTCGAAACTACCCGACATACATCAATATCTTATATAGTCCTATCTACGCAGAATGTGCTAATTGAGTCTTTAATCTGTGGTGAATTATGCTTGGTTTTTGATTTAATTATATTAATAATGGGGTCCCAAGCAGGTGGTAATTGCCAGCCATCTTCTCTATTGAAATTTGGATGTTTTTTAATTTCAATAGCCTCACGGATCATCCTTGGTTGGAATCGGTGTTCTTTTGCGAGGATCTGTGGTCTATCGAATCTAATATAATGGCTAGCTGTGTCTAGACTGTGTTCACAGATTGCGGACTTAGTATAGCGACGATGTTTTAAGTCAGCTATATGTTCTTTAACGCGAGTTTTGATCGATCGTTTTGTTTGTCCTATATAAGAGAGACCACAGTCACAATCAAGCTTGTATACTCCTGCATCTTGTAAGGGTATATGACACTTGACAGATGGTAAAAATTGACTTATCGTTTTTGGCGGCTTGAAAAAAGTTTTTATAGAAGCTCGCTTTAAGATGAAGCCAATCTTGTCAGTGACCCCTTTCATAAAAGGTAGCACAGCAGGTACTCGTTCGACGGTGGCTGGTTTCACATGTTCACTGCGATGAGGACGCGGTACCCGAAGCTTGTTGTCTCGCAGTACTTGCTTGACATGTTGAAGTTCGGTCTCCAGGTGTCGCTCATCGCAGATCCCTCGTGCTCTCTGAAACAAAGATTTACCCACGGTAGCTAACTGTGTTGGATGATGGTGTGATTCACCGTTTAAGTACCTATCCGTATGGGTATGCTTTCTATACACTGTATGGCTTAAGGTATTGTTGGGATTACGGATGACTAATACATCTAAGAAAGCTAAAGATTTATTTGCCTCCAACTCCATTGTGAATTGAATTTTGGAATTTATGGAGTTAAGATGGTGTAAGAATATGGATACTTTATCAGATGGTAATATTGTGAAAGTATCATCTACATACCGTTTGTAGAACCTGGGTGTTATGGGCGAGGTACGCAGAGCAGTCTCCTCGAAGTCCTCCATAAATATGTCGGCAACAACGGGGGATACTGGTGAACCCATCGCTACGCCATCTACTTGCTTGTAGAACTGATTATTCCACAACATGTAGCCAGATGTAAGGCAATGCTTGAGAAGGTCAGCATATTCTATCGGCATGTCATTTTCCTTCAGCTTTCTTGACACAATACTAATGCAATCTTCAACCGGTAAGCATGTAAAGAGTGATTGCACATCAAAACTAACCATAGTTTCATTGTCACTGAGATGTAGATGTTTGATCTCATTAACAAAGTGGTACGAATCCCGTGTATGTGCTCTGGTTTGTCCACGCAGTGGCGAAAGTACATGGGCAACATGTTTAGCCAGTCTGTAGGTTGGTGAGTGAGTGAAAAGTACTCCGAGTACTTTTCCGAGTCGTTGAATCTAGACGTCAAATCTTTGATTCCTTCTTGTCCAAAACCACCTAAGCTGTATGGTTTGCCAAAAATACACAAGGCTAATGCTCCACTCCGTCCAATTGTAAGCCAGATCGACTCACCAACCTACAGACTGGCTAAACATGTTGCCCATGTACTTTCGCCACTGCGTGGACAAACCAGAGCACATACACGGGATTCGTACCACTTTGTTAATGAGATCAAACATCTACATCTCAGTGACAATGAAACTATGGTTAGTTTTGATGTGCAATCACTCTTTACATGCTTACCGGTTGAAGATTGCATTAGTATTGTGTCAAGAAAGCTGAAGGAAAATGACATGCCGATAGAATATGCTGACCTTCTCAAGCATTGCCTTACATTTGGCTACATGTTGTGGAATAATCAGTTCTACAAGCAAGTAGATGGCGTAGCGATGGGTTCACCAGTATCCCCCGTTGTTGCCGACATATTTATGGAGGACTTCGAGGAGACTGCTCTGCGTACCTCGCCCATAACACCCAGGTTCTACAAACGGTATGTAGATGATACTTTCACAATATTACCATCTGATAAAGTATCCATATTCTTACACCATCTTAACTCCATAAATTCCAAAATTCAATTCACAATGGAGTTGGAGGCAAATAAATCTTTAGCTTTCTTAGATGTATTAGTCATCCGTAATCCCAACAATACCTTAAGCCATACAGTGTATAGAAAGCATACCCATACGGATAGGTACTTAAACGGTGAATCACACCATCATCCAACACAGTTAGCTACCGTGGGTAAATCTTTGTTTCAGAGAGCACGAGGGATCTGCGATGAGCGACACCTGGAGACCGAACTTCAACATGTCAAGCAAGTACTGCGAGACAACAAGCTTCGGGTACCGCGTCCTCATCGCAGTGAACATGTGAAACCAGCCACCGTCGAACGAGTACCTGCTGTGCTACCTTTTATGAAAGGGGTCACTGACAAGATTGGCTTCATCTTAAAGCGAGCTTCTATAAAAACTTTTTTCAAGCCGCCAAAAACGATAAGTTAATTTTTACCATCTGTCAAGTGTCATATACCCTTACAAGATGCAGGAGTATACAAGCTTGATTGTGACTGTGGTCTCTCTTATATAGGACAAACAAAACGATCGATCAAAACTCGCGTTAAAGAACATATAGCTGACTTAAAACATCGTCGCTATACTAAGTCCGCAATCTGTGAACACAGTCTAGACACAGCTAGCCATTATATTAGATTCGATAGACCACAGATCCTCGCAAAAGAACACCGATTCCAACCAAGGATGATCCGTGAGGCTATTGAAATTAAAAAACATCCAAATTTCAATAGAGAAGATGGCTGGCAATTACCACCTGCTTGGGACCCCATTATTAATATAATTAAATCAAAAACCAAGCATAATTCACCACAGATTAAAGACTCAATTAGCACATTCTGCGTAGATAGGACTATATAAGATATTGATGTATGTCGGGTAGTTTCGAATAACTTTGTAACGTTGGGACGTCTGACACCTCAGTCCCCCCGTGACCATGGTTGCTGTAAAGTATCCGAAACGTCGGGAATCAAAAGATAATAATAAACCGCGATAAAATCCGAAAAAAGTTGTTTCATTAAACATATTTTATTAAAAACTTTTTAGACACGTACCTATTATTTTGATTTAAATGAGGCTAAAAAAACGTATCGCTTTAAACCAGTGAACCATTTATATAAACGCGTTTGGTATTAGCAAAACCATCTATTGAATATAATATGTATTTGTCACCGTTTAGACGGAAATTGTTCTACTAAAAAAATCAGTAGAACATATGGGAGTCAATAAAATTAGAAAGAGGTCACATTGATACAAATCGTTGTGTATTTGTAAATAAATAAAAAAATCACACATTTGCAAAGCAGGAACTAACTTACTTGAATTTTTGTTTTGATATCGCAGGGCAACCCATTTACGGGAGATATCCAGGACACCCGGGTAGGCAGTCCTAGACCGTATGTCGGCTTCAGTACTTAGAGGGTCCCAGATATGCAGGCAAAAGGATCCCTCCAGCGACAGGCTGGCCTCGGCGAAAAAGCCAGACTTCTCCTCCATGGGGACTGTCCGGCTCACCTCTGAACAATCCCGACGACGCTGTGTCTAGCAGTACCGGGTTCCCATCCCGGCCCGACACAGGCACAGGGGCATTACTGAAGGAGCATTAAGTAGCGCCTCCTACGCACCCCCGTTCGCCGCCTGCGGAGGAAGGCCTCGTCGGCTACCTCCTCTCTCACCTGCTCGTCATTCTCCTTCTGGGACATTACTGTCTCGCAGAAGGGGACCATCGATTTTCAGGACTCGTCATCGCCGAGCATCGCGGTGATGACGCTCGGTAGTGACAGGTCCCCTCCGAGGACTGTCGTCAGATCGCGACGCAGCGCCGCCCATCTCGGGCACACCTCAAGGGTGTGCTAGGCCGAGTCCACCGCCGCGCAACTTACTCGAAATCTGGAGCAGCACAACTAGGGATTTACCTCAATCATACAGAAGATCACAGCCAAATAATCCTGCATTAATAAGGTAGACCTGGAGATGCGCCGTGTTTAACAGTGTTAATAGAATCGAAAACGGTGGCTGAGTTCTTAGGTGTTATCTGGTATTATAGACGGTTCGTACGCTTTTTTCGCCTAGTATAAAAATCACATATATTAATGTTTTAAGAAAATAATTATCCAAAATACTATACGTTTAATTATATATAGTTATATCTTTCCGTGTAATGCCAATTATTGCACTGAAAAGTTTTTCATCGTTATTATTTTTTATTATTTTCTGTTTTTTCGCTTCTTACTTATATATATATTATATTCTTCTAATTCCGCTTATCGCTCCGCACGTTATGAGCGCGTGGCCTCACATGCCTGGCACAATGATGCCAATCGCGCAGTGGATCGAAAATGTCACAAACAGTTTCTATAACGGAATTTTCTAGATTTTTCCTAAAATTTTTAAAAGCTCGTATTTTACAGCTCTTTGTTCCATTGATTTTGCATGTGAATTTTATTTTAAACTTTATTCTATTTTCTATAGCTTCGTTTTATTCATTGACAAACCTGGTAGCCGTGTAACATTTTAAAATATTATATACCGTTAATTTTATAACCATTTTATCTATATTTATCACCCACACATGACTACTACCACATATATACCACACACTTTATAGTGAATTTCATAATTACAGCTTATACAGTCCACTGCTGGACATAGGCCTCCACAAGTTTACGCCAAAAATAGCGCGAACTCATGTATTTTGCCCACAGTTACCACGCTGGGCAGGCGGGTTGGTGACCGCAGGGCTGGCTTTGTCGCACCGAAGACGCTGACCGTCTTTGGCCTGTGTATTTCAAAGCCAGCAGTTGGATGGTTATCCCGCCATCGGTCGGCTTTTTAAGTTGCAAGGTGGTAGTGGAACTGTTTTATCCCTTAGTCGCCTCTTAGGACACCCACGGAAAGAGGGGGTTGGCTATATTATAGTGAATTTATAAACTGTCAATTATTTTGTACTTTTAATATACGAGGCTTACAACAACATACGAGTTTATTTTACGATTTGAAAAGTTTTAGTAGAATCTACTCAATGTATAACAGTAGCCAATCCATAGTCTTCAAGATTAAACCAAACAATCAGTTACATGCTGTCACAATCTCAAACGGAATTTAATAATAATGGCATTCGATAACGCTAGAGAATATTGTAAAGGTAAGCTTACAACAATGCTAAGCTCTATAAAGTTATTCAATATATAATATTTATACCGACATTGACGCTGCGTTGGCCCAACGGTTACAGCCATGGATTGTGTCTGTTGCGCTGGCGGTTGCGGGTTCGATCCCTGCACATGACAAACATTTGTATTGGCCTTACAGGTGTTTGCCGTGGTCTGGGTGTTTGTGCAGTCCTTGTGGTTCTCCCCACCGTGCCTCGGAGAGCACGTTAAGCCGTCGGTTCCGGTTGTTTTAATGTACACCTGATAGCGATCGTTACTCACAGTAGGGAATATATCGGCCAACCCGCATTGGAGCAGCGTGTTGGATTAAGTTCTGATCCTTCCCCTGCATGGGGAAAGAGGCCTATGTCCAACAGTGGAATATTACAGGCTGAAGCGCGACACCGAGATTGAATACACATGTGTAGACATTGAGTTAGATACTACTACGTCGATAAACACAGCTTTGAATTGACCTTGTTACTGAACGCTGTCTGTCAGTTTAAAAAAACGTTTACATGTCAGCAGTCGGCGCATACAATTATTCTACTTTATGTGTGCATGACATAAATACACATTAAAACATATTAGAACTAGGTAGCTACTGATCTGTAAAAGGCAATAGAAAAAATGCACATAGTGCACTGTAGGCTCGACGCGTGTAGCTCACTCACAGACCACCCTGGAAAATCCCCCGTAATTCCCGAGTAATTTTGACACCCGCAGTGCTACGAGCAAACTCGTAAGTTTATTAGGAAGGTTATTTAGGTTTGTTTCTTAATTAATAAAAAAACTGTTTAATTTTGAGTGTTTTTACATTTTATATGCGATCTCCCGTAGTCTACCACGGAGTTGAATTCAACCCGAGCACAGTTTACCGCACCGCCCGCACGGCGCTGACCTCTCATCTCCAGCGTAATATGATTTGATAAGCGCGCTACATAAGACATAGCTTTTTGCTCATAACTCACAATTTCTACACTTCGAACAAAACGATTTTGATAAAGCTCAAAGTTTCTTTTTTCACTGCAAAATAGGTGGTCTAGATTGCCAGCGCTCCCTTGTAACGCAATTACCGTATGTACGAGGTTTGCAAGTCATAGTTCATTTAGAAAAACTAATCAAAATTTTTATTGAAGATGAACAACGTAACGATAAAAATAAAAACAATATTTTTTGGGCAATAACCAAAAAACAAAGAGGGCGAAAAGTAGGTAATTTTTTTAAAAGCAAACTATATATATTTAACGTATCCTCGACAAATAGCATTATAAATGTTTATAAAGTACACAAAATACAGTTTGTATCGGTGTAATATGTATACAATTTTCTTATAAAGAAAATAAGAAAACTCGATCCAAACTGATGATGAATGCTTGCTCTACCGAGAGCAAGCAATTATCTATAAAATGGTGTTTTTTCTAAAAAGGGAGGCATACATTGAGTTTGAGAAATTTTTTATTAAGTTAAGTAAGCTAACAATTTAGCTTATTTAAGAATGTACCTAAGTTAATAAAGCTAAAAAGGAATATTCACGTGATACAAGATGGCGTTAGTAGTTCATTGAATCACGCTTAAGTTTCCTCATCACAGATATTTATGTTGTAGCAGTTGAAATAACCTTTACCTTAAACAAAAATTCTAATAAGCCTATAAATAAAAATTTTTCTAAGTCGCCATCAGCGTCTCGCTGATTACGTGACTCTCAAGAGTCTCAAGATAAGATTAATTTAAATTGAAATAGTCTTTTACTGAAATCATTAATTAATCTTACTGATTACTTATGTAAAGATTTACTACACTGCACCTACACTAGAACACTAGTATACAGCACATTTTACTATATTTATTGTAAAATTATTGTAAAATCTTAAATAATAAATACCAACTTTAGTGTAAACGAAAACGAGTATGTGGCTATATTATATACGTAAATATAGCCACATACTCATTACTCGAGTAAATATATATATACACTAGCTAACTGTGCCCGCGTCTTCGTCTGCGTGGAATAGTGTCTTTAGGTAGAATTTTTAATTATTATTTTACAAATAAGACACATCCGTATAAATACTTTAGTGAGCTATGTGCAGTGTTTCACTGTAAAGAGCTAATAAATCGGGTAAGCACACTTAGGCATATTTCCTCACCTACACCGCGCCCCGCTCCGCCTTCAGCCTTGCCATAACTTCAGCCTACCGCAGTCCACTGCTGGACAAGGGCCACGACAAGTTCGGGCCAAAAATGGCGTGAACTTATGTGTGTTGCCCATAATCACCACGCAGGGCAGGCAGGTTGGTGACCGCAGGGCTGCCTTTGTCGCACCAAAGACGCTGCTGCCCGTCTTCAGCCTGTGTACTTCAGAACCACCAGTAGGATGGTTATCCCGCCATCGGTCGGCTTTTGAAGTTCCAAGGTGGTAGTAGAACTGTGTTATCATTTACTCGCCTCTTACGACAGCCACGGGAAGAACGGATATTGACACTAAATTGATCCAAATACGGATAGTATTTGGATCCGTTTCCGAGGATACAAATTTTCGACGATCCGACACATCACTAATCAAAACAAGAGCCCGAACTTCCGGTAAAATTCAGTGACTACTATGTGGAAATTACATTTCCAATTTTTTACTTAACACCTTACTGCCTTTTTGCAATAATATATAGTAATCAAAAACGTAACAGTTTCGTAAATCGTAATCGTAAACAGTTTTTTGATTTTTGTATTAAAATGTTCTAATGCCATTTTTAAAACAATTACAACGAAATCGTTTAAATTAAATTACTTTATATATTTAATGACTTGAATAATATTCATTTAATTGCCTTAAGTAAATATATGGTCAAAGCGATGGCAGGCTGCCAGCACGCTTACAAGCCGGTACAGAAGTACAAGAGATCCTACAACCGACTTAAATAAATTTTAAGACAAACGACGCGCAAATATTGCAATTGACAGTATTTGGCATCGCGGCCTGCCAAGCACGTTTTTGGCGAACTGAATTTATCGCTGAGGGCAAATGTTGAAGGAATTTATAAACAAATAGAATTACATTCTTTTAAATTATGAAAACTAAAGAACATTCGGCAATGTCGATAAAATTCATTATTATTTTCTTCATAGGCTCAGGTCAGCTTTTGCATATGGGGATCAACCTATTTTTGTTTTCAGTGTACTGTTTTCTCTGTATCTGTATCGTTCCAATTTTAGTTCATGTACTGCCGAAGCAATTACCGGTGTAATTTATTAGTCTGATATGTACTTGTCATGAGTTTTTATTAATTTATCATTTAATCTTCTCCGCGTCTTTTCTATACTACATGGTAATGGCGAAATCCTCCGTACCTACTATAAAATCTAAAAAAAAAAAATTTTTTTACAAATCCTTTTAGGCGACGATTCTTAAAAATTTCTAATACTTAAAGATGTTATTAATACTAGAAGCACACTAAAGTTTATGCCTAACACATTAATGCGTAAAATACGATATAGTTAAATGCAAATTATAATACAGTAAGTCCATTATTGTACAGTGGCGAAATATTTGAGAATCTAAAATATTTATTAAAACAAAAAAAAATAATTAAAAACTTCAAAGTTCACTAGACTCAAAGAGAAGAAAAGATGTCAAATATAAAAAGAAAACAGGTACTGCCATATGTTACATATGTCTTTGCATTTTCAATCACTAAATAATTATACAAGGTGAGAAGTAAATAAATTATTTATAAATATGGTTAGTGCATTACAAAAATTTAAAGCATTTTATTAATTTTTGTGTTTCAAATTATGTTACAAAAACTGTATCAAAGTTGCTGACAAAACTGCGCTTATACCTAGTACCAGTAAGTGTGAGTTACCGAGCTCCCGATACAGGAGAAATTCCTACTGGAGGATGTTGATTGTGAGGCATTCATTTTTTTTTAAATTAACTTTGCCAGCCCGCCCTGTTTTTCCGTAATATTAATGTATTATTTTGCTAACCTTGTGGTGTCGGCCGAGTAGAATAGCACCACCCCCTTTCTTCCCATGTGGGTCGTAAAAGGTGACCGAGGGATAAACCTGGCTCAAAATCATCAGGGTCCTGGAGAAGGAAAACTTCATTTGAAACCCGGAATGGGATCTCCGTCAAGCAATCGTGGCATAGCTCTAAAATGCGAAAGACTCCAGCAGCCGAACTAGCTCCACACGTATCAACTCGTCGTTCCTGTAGGCCAGCCAGTGAGGTCGAGAGGGTGGCGCAGAGCTTAGGCAATTCAGCGTTTTCCTGAAGAGTGTCCTAGGCAACAAAGTGTCTTTCTGACACTGTCTAAATCGTCTGCAATATACGGATTAAGGCCAATGATTATGATTTTGCTAACTGTCTCATCTGTTATATTTCTTAAAAAGGTTAAAAAGTAAATAATGAGCTAACCAATCCCATTTTCATTTTTATAGACACTGAAGTTTCAATGGTGGGAGTACGTCCTTATAGCTGTAAGCTTCTTCATTGTGTGTGCTTTACTCAACTTCTTAGTAAAGAAAATTAATGGTAATTTTGTGTTGATATTCATTAAGTTAAGGCACAGTTAGAAATATCTTACTCTAAAGACACCAGCTAAGAATACTGCTCTCAAATAAGTGTTGTCTTCTTGCAATGAATAGGGTAGCTAGAAGTCCTAAGGAGAATCGGACATAGGGTCAGCAACGCGTTTACGATGCTTTTGGTGTTCCATAGGCTATGGTATACGGTACAATGATGCGGACCGTAGCTTTGCCACCCTAGTGGTGGCCAAAATAGTGGAAAAAGCAATAGCGAAATATTGATTTGCTTATTTACGGGTATTATTAAATTCAAATATAAAATGGTAACTGAGATAAAGGGAAGAAAGTAATTCTTGTATTACATATTCAAAAAAAAAAACAATCGGTTCAGGTGAACGGTGAACATGTACATATATCGTTATTGTGAATAGATTTGACAGTTAGTAAGTTGTATTTAAATCAATTCTCCATTTAACATTATACTAAATAAATGATTTCCTGATTGAATAGTAAAAAAAACAAATTATTTAAACAATGTACATATTTTTGCAGAAGCAAAATTTGAGGTAAGACTAAACAGGCTTCAACAAAAAACTTCAACAAACCATTCTACGCAAGTGCAAGAGTCATCAACCATGGAGCCTCTTCCGTCTGGAACCGACCAGTTGTCTTTTAAAGGAATATCCTTTGTCTATAATAAAGAAGACAATCTTAGAACCAAAGGCAAAGATAATTCAAATATATCGAGTCTTGAATCGACAAAAGAAAATTCACTAAAATTTTTAGGCAATATCTATGATAACGTTAAAATACCTTCTAAAAATAGTAATGAGAATAATCTCCCTAAAAATTTAAATAGTTATCAAAATCTCATTAAAAATAAGGCTAACCAATTAAATTTTAAAAAATTATCACAATATAAGAGAAATGCAATAAATAATGAATTAGAAATGTGGATATCGGAATTTTTAGTGAATTATGTGTTGGACAATTGGGGTAGAGTTTAAGCTAAGAAATAAACCAATTTGAGAATTACATATTGTATTTATTTATTTTTTAACCGAATTCAGAAAAGGAGGAGGTTACTCCATTCGACCTATATATATATTTTTTATATATGTTCGGGGATAACTTCGTCATTTATGAACCGATTTTAATAATTCTTTTTTTGTTGGAAAGAAGATATCCCAAGTGTACTACCATGATAAAAAAACCAGAATCTGATGAAGGAATCCCAGAGAAATCGAGAAAAGCTCTCGAAAATCTGCATAACTTTTTACTGGGTGTACCGAATTTAATGATTTTTAATTTAATCGAAAGCTGATGTTTTTCATTCCCACATTCTTTGTGGTTACGGCAATGAAGAATATAGCCACCCCTTCTTTTCCCGTGGGTGTCGTAAGAGGCGACTAAGGGATAACATGGTTCCACTACCACCTTGGAACTTAAAAAGCCGACCGATGGCGGGATAACCACCCGACTACTAGCAATGAAATACACAGGCCGTACACGGACAGCAGCGTCTTCGGTGCGACAAAGCCAGCCCATGAGTGCAAAGCTCCATTCACCCTGTTTCCTGCATTCACTCTTCTTTCAATATCACTCTCACACTTTCCATCTCTTGTAAACTTTGAACCCAGATACACAAATTCATTCACCTGTTCAATTTGTTCATCTCCAATCACGATATTGCAGTCTGGCACTGCCTCATCTCTTTCAAACACCATCACTTTCATCTTCTTTACATTCATCTTCATTTCCTTTCTTACAAAGGCTCTACTCATATCAGTTACCATCTCTTGCAACTCCTTGAACGAAGACGCAAGTAATACTTGATCATCAGCATAGAGAAGACATTTAAGAGTAACTCATTCATTCTCAACCCATTTTCATTCTCTTTTAAATCTGTCAAACAATTGTCCATGAATAGATTAAACAGCCACGCTGACGCTACACATCCCTATCTAACACCTTTTTCGATATTAAACCATTCAGTGTATGCTCCATTTATCCTCACACAAGCACTAGAATCCCTATAAAGAGATTGCAATGCTCCTATGAGGACACTGCTCAAACCATTCACAGACAATGTTGACCACAATTCATTCCTCATCACTCTATCATAGGCATTTTCTAAATCCACGAATGCGCAATAGACTTTTTTGTTTTTTGCCAAACACTTTTCGGCTATGCACCGCAAAGAAAAGACCTGATCCGTACATCCCATTCCCTTTCCAAATCCCGCTTGTGCATCCCATACTTTATCGTCTGTTTCATTCACAACCCTCTCAATCAACATTTTGTATACAATTTACCGACGACGCTGAGGAGGCTTATACCGCGGTAATTCCTGCAGTCCTGACGTGACCCTTTTCCCTTGTACAATGGGACGATTACGGCTTTGCACCAGTCTCCCGGTACTGGCCCGTTTCGCCAGCACAAATTGAAAAGGCGGTACAGCTGGCTAGCCACTATGTCATGTCCAGTCTTTAGCATGTCGACGGTAATCCTGTCATACCCTGCAGCCTTACCTAATTTCATACTTTTCAACGCTTTCACTATTTCATCCATGCTTGTCTCATTTTCATCAACATTTACACTCGCTTTCATGGAAGGTGCCGTATGTTGTACCTGCACTTTCTCTCTTTCGAACAAACTTTCAAAATACTCTTTCCATCTCTTTAACACACATTCTTCTCCTTTTATAATGCTCCCATCTTGACTCCTGATTGTACTCAGTTCCGAGATAGAAGTTTCTCCTCTGGCTGTTTTGATGGATTTCCAGAAGAACTTGATGTTTGACTGAAAATCTTCAGTGAGCCTTCTATCAAAATCATCCTTTCGTTCTTCTTTCTTTCTAGACACAACTTTCGCCGCTAATTTCAATCTTTTATACTTCGTTCTTGCTTCCTTTATCTCGTCATCAGTTGCCTTTTGAACTTTTTGGTACAACTTAAGTAGACGAAAAAAACTCAAGTAAATGCGCGTTATCAAAAATTACTCAAAAAGATCACTAGATCCAATTTCAATAAAATATAAATAGGAATACAAGACCATTATTCATTTTCGAATAAAACAAGAATCATTAAAAATCGGTATACTCAGTGAAAGTTACGAGATAATATAACCTAATTCGACGAAAAAATAGTCAAGCAAATATGCATTGGCTATACAAATAAATAAAAGTGTATACAAATAAATAAAGGAGTGTCTGTTTGTAATATTAAAATAACCACTTTTTACTAAATGCATATGGATGTATACACGACGGTACATATACCAAAATAACATTTTTTACAATTTTTGTCTGTCTGTCTGTCTGTTTGTTCCGGCTAATGTCTGAAACGGCTGGGCCTATTTTGACGGGACTTTCACTGGCAGATAACTAATGCAGTAAGGAGTAACTTAGGCTACTTTTATTTTAGACATTTATTTATTTTATAACTCTGCAAACTGAACTATAACTTTTTTGTTAAATTCCACGCGAACGAAGTCGCTTCTTAAATTAAATTTAAATGGGTCGACATGACACGCACCACCTTTCGATTAAAACAAAAATCATCGAAATCTAATTGAGAACCTCCTCGTTTTAGGAAGTCGATTAAGTTGGTGTAGAAAAATTGAATATTTAACTGACTGCAAAACGTGCATTGAACTAAGTTATTACTGTGCCTAGCACATTATTAAAAAAAGTAATTTTATATATATATATATATCTTTCCAGTTTTGAAATCGGTAATCTGAAGATACTTCTTCAAAATGTTTTTTTTCCGTCGAGTGTTTCTCATAGGTCCCGCCTTGCATCAAGCGCTTGCTGTTGAAACACGCTGGGGACAGGTGAGTTACCTCCAAGTTTCAAACAAAGATGTTCGAGACTTGTTGGGAATTCCTCTATAATTTTTCAGATAACTTACCATTATTAAATTCGCGTTCATGGAATCTGCTTTATTTATAAGTATTCCGAATGTGGGAAAAATTTTCATTACTTCAATTTATACTTAGTTTGTAAATCAGAGTCCGAGAGGCCTCCAGAGCTTGGAGCTCCGGAGCACTGCTCCGCCTTGCTTCTTTGTAGCTACGCCACTGGAGATATACAATAATAATTGGCTGAGTTCTAGAAGAATGATATACTTTTTAATTGAAATCATCTTACCCATATGATAGTGATGATGATGATTTATCGAGTACTCCGAGTTTTAATCAATCGAGTTGGACTTTTGACACGAATTTAAGAGTGAAAAGGGGTAAGGGGGGATGGGGAAGTCCCCCTTAACCCCTCCATAAATATAAGGTTCTAAATTTCAACCAATCAATCAATTAGTTCATTATCAAATGATATATTTATTGAAAATATATAAGAATGAAACAGATGAGTTATTTGAGCCATTGATAAATTATTTAATGACAGGTTGTCGAAAGCAAAGAATAGAAAATTATCTCAATGTAGCAAAAGCGTAGACAGATGCTGAATTTAAAGAAAATGTTCGATTATGGCGAACTAATATCATCATATCATCTGATAAGTACGCAATTTAAGAATTCTTTATACTATATAACATATATAAGTAAATTTTTTATCGTAGATGAACTGGAAACATCGACTTTTATTGCCAAGAATACCTTTGGGATGAAACCCATAAGCGCTGAAATAAGTTTCTTAATATTTTTTGGTTTATTGCTAATACTGAACCATTGCAGACTATAATTATATCAAATATATTTAATATTTCAATTTCATCAACATTCCAATCATTCGTCGTGTCAAAACTTGGATTCTAACGAAATTAGATGGTGTTATCAAGTGGCCTCAGACTATAATCATGAAATAACTAATACATGTGAAGGTTTTTAGACAAAAGAAAATATCAAATATCTTTGGAGCAATCAATTGTACACATATAAGGATTGCAAAGCCTTCTTAGGATGCAGTAGATTATTGTAATCGGAAAAAATATTTTTCTCTAAATCCTCAAGCACTAGTTGATTTTCGATGAATTAAATTCTTTACTGATTATAAAAGATTTATCATTTGCATCCGAGGTTGTTACAGCAGCATGTACCAGTATTATGCAATTATGGTATCGATAAACATGATAATTTTGATAACTTTGAAGACGATAATATACAATTAAGGATAAATTTAGAGGAACATGGTTATGAAGAACAATATCATAATAATAATAATGATAGAGATCGTAGAATGATATTATTCAGAGAATTGTTTCCAAGTGCACAAATTGCATAAGTTCAAAATAAAATATATCTACACTTTAACATCTACACTTAAATTGAATTGTAAAAATCAATTAAAACAATAAAGAATTTAAATTTATTAAATAAATTTTTACGTTATGATAGTTCGTAACAAAATACATAAGTGAATAAAAAAAAAAAAAACTAAAATATGTTATTCTTTTTTTTTATTTTGCATGTTATACAAACACAGTACAACAAAATCTTAATCATAAGCTTTATATAAAGCATTTGTTTTGGCATGTCAAAATAACCTTTTTAGGTACAACAAACTCTTAAACATTAACTTTTGATAGTTTAATGAGACTCTTCGCTGTCAATACGATTTTTTAAAAAATTTTCCAGAAGCTCACATTTCGTTTTTTCTATATTTAACCAGTCCTTGTGCTTGTTTTCATTAAACTTTAGTTTTTCACTCGCAACAGCTCTTTTAACTCGAATTTCTGTTTCACGAATATCTATTGCTTTTTTCTTTAACTCCATTTCTTTCTCTTTCATTTTTAAATATATGTTCAGTTTTCCATATCTAGACTTCTGGCTTTCTTCAATGTTTTGTAGTTCCATACTTTGAATGCGTTGTTGGTTTCTTGCAGTTTTTTTAACGTCCACAACCGGAGTTGTTTTGAGTTTTGGAGACTCACCAACTGGTGGTAGATTATTTTCGCTGGGTGTAGCATCTGTTTTAATTTTTTTACTCTCACTAATATTTTTTGATTCAGTTACGTCATGCTTTCTTTTTTTTTCATCGGTAGAAAGTATCGAAGAAGAAAATGTACGTGGAATGGAAACGTTTTTCTCTTTATGAAAAATTTGTTCAAATTGCTCATAATATTCAAATGTCATATGAGCTCTTTTACTCTTTTTGTTTTTGTGGATACACTGCTTATATTTATTGTTTAAATGATTAAATTTCCATTTAACCTGATCTGGTGTTACCTGTAAAACCATAAATTAATCCTTGAATCAAAATCAAAAACAACTTTATTCAAATAGGCCCCGAGAGAACTTTCGAACCGTCCATTTTACAAATTAAAATTTTAAATTGATTATTATTTTTGTAAAAGTAAAGCTACCACATATTCAGAATGAAGATTCTGCAGAGAAGAATCTTGGAAATAATATATAATTTGTGCTTTAGTACAAAATCAGTAATATCTTGCATGAAATACAGCTTCACTAAGTCCACTCATGTTTATTAAGTATGTAATCCCACACTAAATAATATGCTTATTAATTATAATTTTTTTAATAAAAACTTTAAATTTATATTGATACAAATCCAAAATTATTTATTGGATTTTATTATACATACGAATACCATAACCCAGAAACGAGACATTTACTTTGCGCAGTCGTAAACTTTGGAGTTACAATTTTGTTATTCTTTCTCGTGTTTACACTGCGATTATTACTATTTTTTTCAAAACAATGAATATTCTGGTGAATATACATAACATTGTTATAAATATATTGCGACGCAATTGTAATATGTGTACCTTCTTAAAAACATCCCGTAGGAAGACTCGAGCTCCAAGATTGTAAATGCCGCGAATAGCCCTTTTTGCAAAATAAATACAGTCTCAATATCTGTAGCATCACCCCACAGTATTTTAAACAGTATTTTAAACATGCAGTAGCAACGTCGGTCAGTTGTCGTACTTTTCTAACTGCGAATGCTGCAGAGCTGAATCTACCATTCAAGAAAGACAAATGGAAATTCCACTGAAGTTTTGACTCCAAATGTATCCCTAAAAAACTGTAGTATCATTGACAATTAGCTTCTCGTTACTTATTTCAAAGTTATAATTTGAATGCTTAACATTAGGCAACGAAAACACAACGCACTTTTTATCTGGACAAATAAATCTGGGACTGCCCATCTAATTTGATCGATATCTGACGAGCGCTTTTAGTCTCGTCTCTAGTAATGCATATTTACTTTACCATTTTTTTTTTGTTTACCTACTTTGTATTACAAAAAAGTCGGGTTTTTGTGACATTCAAGTTGTTTGTTTTAAGCTAATCTTGTATTCGCGATAAACAACTGTTCACGTCGTCATGATTATCTTTTTTCCTATCAACTTTAAACATAAGCGATGTGTCATCTACAAATAGCACCTTTAATAAAATGGCAGATCATTTCTATATATTTAAAAAAAGGACCTAGAATCGATCCCTGTGGAACGCCCATTTTTAGCACAGATTCAGAAGACTTCGTTCTGTTTATTGATACGTGTCGTATTCTATTAGATAGGTGTGAAGCATTGAGATTAAGAGCTTTACCATTAAAACCGTAATATTCAAGTTTACTTTATAAAAACCCATGGTCCACGCAATCAAATGCCTTTGATAAGTCACAAAATACACCAATAGCACTTTGTGACCTCTCCTAAGCGTCACATATATGCTTGAAAAGTGCCACACACGCATCTGTCGTAGAGTGACCTCTAGTGAAACCATATTTTTCACTGTGAAAAATTCCATTAACTTTAAAATGGAAAAGAAGTTGATTTAATTTTTTCAAGTTTTACTTAAGGATGGTAGGATTGAAATGGGTCTATAATTACTGGGATCAATACGATGTCCCTTTTTAATAAGTGGTAAGACTATTTAAGCAAATATGGAAAAAACCCACTTTAATAGCATTGTTAAAAGTTAAAGCTAAGTATGGAGCGAGGTCTTCAATGATAGTAATAATTAATTTAACAGAAATGCCCCACAGATCATTGGTTTTTGTAATATTAAGACTCTTAAATACTTTTAGAATATCTAAAGATTCAACCTGCGAGAATGAAAAATTAATATTAGATTTTCTAATATTATTTTTGAGAAGTTGGGTAGAATTATTTGAAGATGAATTCACTTGAGAAGTTAAGTCAATGGGTATTTTATCAAAATAGGGTTCAAAGATATTTGCTAACTTGTCATCCGAGCTTACAACAGCACCATTTATATTTAATTCAATTGGTATAGTTTGCTTATTACATTTCCCATAGATACTATTAATTATATTCCATGTGCACTCAATTTCAGAATATAATTTTTAGATTATAATAATTTTTAGAAATAAAATTTATCAGAATTAATAATTTTATAATGAAGAGTTCTAATCAACACACTATCAATAGTTAAATACCCCTTCAGGATTATTGATATTAAGTATTTTTACCTTTATACATAAATCTTTTAAGCCTTCTGATATTGTCTTCCACACCTGTGATTTATTGTTAATATCCATAAGCATCTGTATATTTGCTTCGTATAAGTTAAGCATTGCCATCGTGGCTTTCTTTGTCCACACATCATCTGAAATATTAGAAACACAACAATCAATTATAATTTAATTAAAACAACAAAATCTAATGTTACAGTCTAAATCGTATGTAATCTTTCGTATAGTTTATAAACTATTATTGAGAAACATTTAAAAATTAATTTTATTCTTACTTTTCTTAGCATTACTCTCTGTTTTAAAATCTGCAGAATTATTTAAGTCTTCATCACTTTCAATATTTGCATTGTAACCTAAAATATACAAATAAAACTCTTATACTTATATAGTTCTAATCAGTAGATAATTTTTTTTAACTGGTACGAAAATTAAACATTTTAAACCATTGAAAAGTTATTTAACATATGAAAACTTTTCTGTGACTGTTTGAAAAAATTGTAACCTATTAATAAAAGCCGTTTTGTACATTTTATACATTCTATATGGATGTGAGGCATGGATTATTAAAGAAAACCTCAGGAAAGGAATGGAAGCTTTTGAGATGTAGGCGTATGCTAGCCATTAGCTGAACTCACAAGGTCATGAATGTGGAAGATCTGTGACGCATCAATCAGACACGGGACCTTGGGCAGACCATCACGATGAGAAAAGTCGCATATCTGGAACACCTGCTTAGGCACGATAGATACGAACTGTTACAACTCATCATGATGGGAAAAGTTGCTGGAAAACGAGGTGTAGGTCGCAGAAGAAAGTCCTGGCTACGCAACATCCGCGAGTGGACAGGCATCGCGAGCGCCGCCGAACTCTTTCGCCTCGCGAATAATAAACCGGAGTATGCGAAGCTGAGTGCCAACCGTCACTAGTCAGAGAGGCACCGATAAGAAGAAGATACATTATAAGACATTAAATTTTTTTTTTAATAAAAACTATTTGTACCTGTTGATAAAGAATTATTTAACAATTTTTCCAGAAGCTCACATTTCTTTTTTTCTATATTTAACCAGTCCTTGTGCTTGTTTTCTTTAAACTTTAGTTTTTCACTCGCAACATCTCTTTTAACTTGAATTTCTGTTTCACGAATATCTATTGCTTTTTTCTTTAACTCCATTTCTTTCTCTTTCATTTTTAAGTATATGTTCAGTTTTCCATATCTAGACTTCTGGCTTTCTTCAATGTTTTGTAGTTCCATACTTTGAATGCGTTGCTGGTTTCTTGGAGTTTTTTTAACGTCCACAACCGGAGTTATTTTGAGTTTTGGAGACTCATCAACTGTTGTTAGACCATTTTCACTGGATGTAGCATCTATTTCAAATTTTTTACTCTCACCAATATTTTTTGATTCAGTTATGTCGTGCTTTCTTTTTTGTTCATCTGTAGAAAATGTACGTGGAGTGGAAACGTTTTTCTCTTTATGAAAAATTTGTTCAAATTGATCATAATATTCAAATGTCATATGAGCTCTTCTACTCTTATTGTTGTTGTGGATACACTGCTTATATTTAGTGTTTAAGCGATTAAATTTCCATTTAACCTGATCTGCTGTTACCTGTAAAACCATACCATTAATCCTCATAATGAAGAGTGCTAATCAACACACTATCAATAGTTTAATGCCCCTTCATCATTAATGATATTATGTATTTTTACCTGTATACCTAAATCTTTTAAGCCATCTGATATTGTCTTCCACACCTGTGATCTCTTGCCGACATCAATAAGCATCTGTATATTTGCTTCGTATAAGTTAAGCATTGCCATCGTGGCTTTCTTTGTCCACACAGCATCTGAAATATTAGAAACACAACAGTCAATTATAATTTAATTAAAACAACAAAATTGAATGTACAGTCTATATCGTATTTAATCTTTCGTATAGTTTATAAACTATTATTGAGAAACATTTAAAAATTAATTTTATTCTTACTTTTCTTAGCATTACTCTCTGTTTTAAAATCTGCAGAATTATTTAAGTCTTCATCACTTTCAATATTTGCAGTGTAACCTAAAATATAGAAATAAAACTCTTATATAGTTCTAATCAGTAGATAATTGTTTAATTTCTTGCGAAGAAAATTGAACATTTTCAAACATTGAAAAGTTATTTAAAAATAAGACTTAATTATTCCGTAACTGTTTAAAAAAATTGTAATTTATTAAAAGCCATTTTATATATTGTAAAACATTAAATTTTATTTCGATAAGAACTATTTGTACCTGATGATAAAGAATTATGAACTTCAGACTCTTCGTAGTTAAACACTTGCCCTTCATGGTTTTTTTTATTTTCATTTTCATAATTACGAACTAATAAGATTGTGTCGTCTTCATTTTGATAAAGTTGTTTTCCACGATAACATTTATGATTGTCTGCTTCATTGTATGATTCGATCAAGCCATTGCAATGTTGACAAAAAAAGTATATTTCTGTAAAATAAATTTGTTTATAATTTCGAATTCTAATATGAAATAAAAAGAGTACAGTAAGTAGTTATACCGGGAATATTTAATTGTATTCACATTCTAAATGTGTAATAATATGGTAATAATATAAAAAATAGTCGTTGTTTGTACCTTCATCCATACTTATATTTATTTTTAACACAGTCTGAATTAACTTTTTATTATTTCTAAAAAATTACGATGAGCTTTAAAACATTTTTCAATAATTAACATTACTAACGATAGTCCAAGTTTTCCAATAATCGCACTAAAGCGCACTATGCGGCATAATGCTCAAAATAAGCAGTAAATGTTTCAACTTCAACTACAGCAACAATCGATTGTTCGATCGAGTCGAGCATTGTAATAACTAATAAGTACTACTTTTACGTGATGCGTGCAATCGATACCAACTCAGTAGCAGAAAATTCTTTAAGTTGGCATTGATCGAAATTTTATTTATAAGTAGTAGTTTTCCAATTACCGAGCTTAACACAATGCCGCACAATGCCCGCAATGCCGAACTGTTCTAATGCTTAATTGGAAGGTGAGTTAGACGTGGGTCATGGCCTAAACCACGGGATAAAGCAACGACTAAGCGACCATTGACTAAGCTTTAAAGGTTAGTTTACACTTTGATTAGTGCAAGTGATAGGTGTTTAGTAATTGCGAATGCGAGTGTAAGTCCTTAGCGCTAGTTTTGTTCAGTACTGTTTAGCTGCAAGCTAAACAGTACTGAACAAAACTAGCTTTTTACAATTTTACAAGGCCTGCGCTTAGTAAAATTCAATTGTTGGGTGTCGAAAAGCAAGTACGAACGAACAAAAACAAGCGCGCTTGCTATCGCAAGAAATACTTTACTATACTAACTTTTAATTTTATATTTAGGGTCTATACAATTATAAAGACATTGATGCTTTAGATACTCCTGCATATAGGTCGCGTCTTCGGTCCACTTCGTTTTCGTTTTTAATAAGATTTTTCAATAATTTAATAGTATTTATTTCAAATAATGTTATGAAAATGCTAAAATACACAGCGAGTGACGTCCACACCACAATGCTAAACATTAATCAATAAATAAGCATGTCTAAACGTTTTTACAATCCAGACCAGCTAAGAGTCAAGGTGAAGGAAGGGCGCGCGGTACGGGGCTACGTGCAAAAAATAGAACACGATTCTATTCACTTGACTACGCTGATTACTAATAACTCGCACTAACCAATTGCAGTCCACGCGTGTTTAGTACTAATTACTAACCCCCTGCACTAAAAATTGCACTCAAGTACGAGTGCAGCAGGGTCTTTACAATTATAACGACATTCATGTTTTAGATAATCTGTACAAAGGAGAATGGGACTTTTGGGCCAAAATGTAATGAGTAGAGATATTGTTTAAAAAATTGGTCATATTTTTTTATTTTAAAATATAAAATATCAGCTCAATTCTGAATCTAGAAGCGGAGAAAATTGAGAAAGATAGTTTTCATCAAATTATTTGGGTATCGATTCAACTATAATCGATTACAGAATTCAAAAAAAAAGGTTTGCACTAGATAATTAATTCAAGATATTTAGATGCACAATTAAAGCTGTAAACAATAAAGTGCATTTAAATAAAGTTACATTAATATGGACAATATCAATTAATATCTGATAAACCAAAATGATTATCGATTTCATATCGATTTAAAATAAATCATATTTTTAATGACAGCTTTGAAAGCTGACTAACAATAATACTGTGTCCGTCACTCGTTTCGTGTTTACTGTTTTCCGATGCATTCTGAGCCCATTCCTGATATTTATTTATGGTTTCAAGTGTATATCAATATTCGTAGTGAGTTTTCAAACAGTCTTCACTAAATATAACAGATATTAATGCTACAAGAACTTAGTGATCGGGTTTTTTATAGACATTGTAACATAACCTCACTTTTACAAAAAGTTTAATAACTCCACTCTCAGATAGCCAAAATATAGATAATTTTCAGCGAGGAAGTAATAAGCCTAAATGCATTAATTGATACCATTTTCATTTCATTACATTTTGGCCCAAGAATGTATGGAATCATATCATTCTCCTTTATATCTTCGGTTCAATTCGACATTTATTCTTTCTAAATAGTATTTATGCCAAATAATGTTACAATAATGCTTAAAAAACAGCGAGTGTCGATACTAAACACTAATCATGAAACAAGCCTGTTTGTTATAAGCGTGTTTAGATAGACAAGCTGCGAGTCAAGCGGAAGGAAGGGCGCGCGGGACGAGGCTAGGCGCAAAAAATAGAACGTATTTCTATTCACTCGACTATACTGATTACTAATCATTCGCACTAACCAGCTGCAGTCCACACGTATTTTGTACTAATCATTAAACACCTACACTAAATACCTGCACTCGTACTTATCAAAGTGTAACCTAGCCTTTACCTAGCACCTGCCAATCCTGCCATTGTGCTAAATGTTGACTGATTGATTGGTTTAATGGCTTTCAGTTGTGCCAGAGAAGCACGGTTGATTCCGCCAATGTCACGTATAGTGGAGAACACACGTAGCAGATTGATTGATCGGTGCAGTTGAGATAACAGTCTCAATTTAATTTTGAAAACAGGCAAAATAGTAAGACTTTCATTGTTACACCTTAACCTAAAACAACGCAAACATTTAATGTTAGACTAAGACAACCACTGTTAGTTACTAAACTATTACAAACTAATTACACTAGGACAGACACATGGTTTATTTACAACTTAATTTTATTTATTTCAAAATATTTACACAAAAATGTACAGTAGGGACTAAACACTAACATCAACAAACATTGAACATTTATAGGGCGGAGAATATCATAGGGAAGGATGTCATATATAGGACGGAGGAGTTTGGGACAGGAAAAAAGGATGTGGGAAACCGTGCCTTCGTCAAGGCCACATTCACACAATGGTGCTAAATGTTATTTGTCAAGTTGTCAACCGTCATTTGTCAAATGTCAATTAAGAAAAGCACTTATAGCGGTATAGCGGCAATATTTCTCTAACACATTCTAATATTTTATAACATAATTTTTGCACTTAAGTATAAGAAATTACAACAATCTTATTTTATATCACCTATAATGAAATTCATATAGAACACAAATTCACGTAAAATAAACATAAACTACATAGCATAATGACTTCTATTATAAAACTACACTGCCTATCCGGAGCTGGAGATGAATCTCCACCATGTTATGTGCTCCAAATAGATGAATTCAAGTTTCTTCTGGACTGCGGATGGAATGAAAAATTTGACATGGATTTTATAAAGGAACTTAAAAGGTATGCATTTGAGGTTATGTTTGCTTGTTTTAAATAATAAACAAGTAAAGTACACGTTAAGTTTTACTGTTATGATCACGAAGCTATCATATACTACAGGTTTAGGGTTGAACCAACGTAGACATTTTGAAATTATGTATAATAAAATGTTGTTTCTTAAAAATAATTTTAAGTGTGTCGCTATTTTAAACAGTCAAGTTTACTGACAAGTATTTTCGTTAATATCTGATTCGTGAACAAGCGGACTTCACTAGTTTTAAAACATACCTCCTGAAGTACCAATGTTATCATCCTTAGATTTGTTTTTCTCTATGTCGACATATATCAGTCAGTCAGTTCAGCCTACAGCAGTCTACTGCGGGACATAGGCCTCCCAAAGTTCGCGCCAGACATCCCGGTTTCCCGCAATAATAATAAGGAATACATCCTACTATCCCTCAGTCTTTAGAAGTCTACTGCTGGACGTAGGCCTCTCTTAATATCCACCAATCCGTCTGGTCCTATGCGTTAATATAAAAACAAATATTATTTTATGTTCAAAGATTGAAGACTAACTTTAGCACTACTGGGGCCTCTTTCTCTACGTAAGAGAAGGGTCAGATCTTAATTCACAATTATCTCCTACTACAGGTTGGCGATATATTCCTTACTATGAGTAACAATTGTTATCAGGGGTTTCTAATAACAACTGGGGCCAAAAGCTTAACGTGCTCTAAATTTCTTAGTGGGGATGCCTACAAGGACAGACACCTAGATCAGAAATAAGTATTTGAACAATTACAAATATCCACATCAAGTGGGAATCAAACGTAACATAAATGGGTCATGCACCACTACACCAGAGTGGTCATACGCTTCAGCCTGTAATATCCCACTGCTCAGATCAGAGCTTAATCCACCACGCTGCTCCAATGTGGGTAGGCAGATATATTCCCTACTATGAGTAACAATAGCTATCAGATGTACATGATAACTACTGAGTCAAAGAGCTTAATGTGCTTTCCGAGGCACTGTGAGGAGACCCACAAGGACTAACAACCAGACCGCAAATAAATATTCGTATAACCACTCCGAGCGAAAATCAAACCCGCGACACACGCACCATTACGCCCGAGCAGTCATCAGAACAGTCATTAGTATTGCAATTAATAAGTTATTTTGTTGTGTTACAGACATGTAAACAGTATTGATGCAGTCCTCCTTTCACATTCTGATCCGTTACATCTCGGGGCACTACCTTACGCTGTTGGCCAGCTTGGTCTAAACTGTCCCATATATGCCACACTGCCCGTTTACAAGATGGGGCAAATGTTTATGTACGACTTGTACCAGTCACACAGAAACGTCTCAGATTTTGATCTGTTTACTTTGGATGATGTGGATACAGCTTTTGATAGAATAACACAGCTGAAATACAATCAAAGTGTTGATATGAAAGGTAAGCCATAATATACCAATATTTTGATTAAATATTTGTGAAGACATGTAAATAGCACAGTGGTTAAAGCAATTAGCTAATAGACTAGAGGCAAGTATTCATATAAACCACATGTGATGTTTGTTATTGTCAGGGCTTTTGCACTTGTATATTGATTGTATTTCCAACTTTAAAACAGAATTCAAGGATTCATAATGTGCTGCTTGCTGAGTGTTGAGTGTGATGTATTAATTTATTTATGACTTACTTATGTATTTTAAATTCTATTTAATAGGTAATACTTATATATTACTATTTTACGTCAAATTGTAATAGTAATAAAAGGCACACACACAAAAATCCTCGGAAGAATTTTCTGTATTTGGTCCAGAAATACTTACTGAACCTAAGCTAAAAGGGTCATAATGTGACAAACATCTGTATGGCCTACACAAATGTTTCCAGTAAGCAGGGATTGAATCTACAACTGCAACAGACAGCGCTGTGACCGCGACGAGTCTTCACTTCGAAGATTCCGCAAAGCTTGAAAACAAAAGTCTTCGAACAATGTGTCCTGCCTGTGTTAACATACGCAGCCGAGACGTGCACACTGACGAAGGGACTGGTCCACAAGTTTAGGGTCGCTCAACGTGCAATGGAACGGGCTATGCTTGGGGTTTCTCTTAAAGATAGGATTAGAAATGAGACTATCCGCGAGAGAACGAAAGTAACCGACGTAGCCTACAGAATAAGCAAGTTGAAGTGGCAGTGGGCTGGTCATTTGTGTCGCAGGATCGATGGCCGTTGGAGTAGACGGGTCCTAGAGTGGAGACCGCGTCTTGGCAAACGCAGTGTGTGACGTCCTCCGGCCCGTTGGACCGACGATATACGTAAGATTGCCGGTGTCGGCTGGATGAGGATTGCGGAAGACCGGGATGTCTGGCGCGAACTTGGGGAGGCCTATGTCCAGCAGTGGACTGCGATAGGCTGAAGTGAGTGACTTTTGATATGATATTAAAAGTTGTTTAGAATTCTCTAATCTGTGGGTAACACAAAAATAAATAGTACGAATAATTTAAAAAATCGAAATATCTGATATTATTTTACAGGTAAAGGCCTAGGACTCCGCATAACTCCTTTACCGGCTGGCCACTTACTCGGAGGCACGGTGTGGCGTATCGCCGCGCCCGGTGAAGAAGATATAGTCTATGCACCAGACTTCAACCACAAGAAGGAAAGGCATCTCAACGGATGTGAAATAGAGAGAATCATGAGACCATCACTGCTCTTACTTGGAGCTATGAATGCTGATTATGTTCAGCAGAGACGGAGATTGAGAGATGAAAAACTAATGAGTGAGTGTAAACTATGCCCCATAATATTGTAAATGCCACTTTTTATAACACTTTTATTAATAATAATAATAATAATAAAATCTTTATTTTTTCAAACGTTAGTACATCACATAAACACATATTATTACATCAGTTATATTTAGTTACAAAAAAAATAGCTTCACCCACATATAATGTATCAAATTCTATGAACTTACTTTTCACTAATAAGTCTAGAACCAATGATAATACAATGATTTCATAATTTCGAACAAATGTCGAGACTGTAACTGTTTGAAAAAAAAACGATTGCTTTAGACCACAACTGAAGTAAAACTTACGAAACGTAACTCTCTTTCTATTTCCCCTAACTTAGTTCCCCCCACAACTTCCTTTCACCTCGCCATCACACTTTTCGTAACGCCCTCATCACGCATTCACCAGCTTACTACCCAAATCAAGTGTCCGTAAAGAAGTTTTACTTCAAAAAATTTCTTTTCGTCAGTGTTTACTATTAAAGTGTGTTTTTGACGTAAAACTTTTTTTTTTCCTTCATATATTTCATATTTAGTCATAAATTCCAGACAGATCAGCATTTCTCGCCTATTATTATAAAATCTTTGCAACCTACTAATATAATATATTGAGAGATTTCATGTAATATAAACAAGCTTGCCCATCAATAAAACTGAAATCAATTTCAAAAAAAAAATTAAGACATTATTAGAATATATTAATAATAAAGATGTGTGGACTTAGTGACGCTGTTATTTCATGCAAGATATACCAATTTTATACTGAACACTGGTTAAAACACCTTTTTTAAAGAGTAACTAACTACTGAATTACTTGCTGATTTTTGTTACAGAATCTATATTCCAAATCGATGGTATCTTCACTTTTAACGATAATGAAATTATTTTTTATAATATTTCTAATTGAATAAATTTATGTTTTATTTTTATTTTGAAAATATTTTAAAGTGTTAAATTATCTAAATAAATAAATTTTACAGCTACGATCCTCAGTACTCTTCGCGGAGGTGGATCAGTACTCGTGTGTACGGACACTGCGGGTCGAGTGTTGGAATTAGCTCACATGTTAGACCAGTTATGGAGAAATAAGGACTCGGGGCTTGTCGCCTACTCGCTGCTTTTGTTGTCTAACGTCAGCTATAATGTCGTAGAGTTCGCTAAATCACAGGTTGTTATATTATTTGTTTTATATTATATACTAGCGACCCGCCCCGGCTTCGCATGGGTTCAATGCTAATAAATAAATATTTGCAATGTAAACGCATAAAAATGTGTTTATTTAAGACATCGCATTAGAATCCTCTAAAATTATTAGTGTTTCTCTACTATATTATGCATGTATTATACGTATAAACCTTCTTTTGGAATCACTCTATTTACTAAAGAAAACCGCATCAAAATCCATTGCGTAGTTTTAAAGAACTAAGCATACAGACAGCGGGAAGCAACTTTGGTTTATACTATGTAATGATATATTTTACTACTTATGACACATTATTGCTTTACCAACTTTTACTAAACAATTAAATTGATCTTATTTGTTTGTGGTTGTATTATGTGGATGAGATTTGAATAAAGGAAATTTTTTGGGCCGCTGAAAGTTTTTAGACCCACATAAAATGGAAAGAAGTAAGAAATTTTAATATCATAACTGTATGAGATATTCAATGTTGGAATTTATAAGTATTATTGACAAATGATCATATTCAAGCTAAATTTTTTTGTTTATAATTTTACCCCTAAGTATATATTAAAGGGTAGTCTCTTTAAAATAATATAAGCTTGATCCACATTAACTTTTAACCTTAATAAATAATTTAACTTATTTTTACTGTAAATTCAATTTTTAAATTCTGTGACTCTTTTCAGATAGAATGGATGAGTGACAAACTGACACGTGCATTTGAAGGTGCTCGCAGTAACCCATTTGCATTGCGACATCTACACCTCTGCCACTCAGTCGTTGAGGTCACCAGGACCCCAGGTCCCAAAGTCGTATTAGCATCTTTTCCGGACCTCGAGACAGGCTTTGCAAGAGACCTATTTTTACAATGGGCGCCGAATCCTCAAAACTCAATAGTTCTGACTGCTAGGTAAGATACTGGTCATATTTTTTGTCTTGTAATTGCCAATAGAGTCCCATAGATGGTGGCATATAAATGACGACATTGCTATAAATTGACTGCGTCACACCAAATTGGCAATATATGGATTTTGAAATCATTGTGTAATGGACATTTTACTTGATAAACAGAGTTTCAACTTCCAGCCGATTCCAACATTAGTATCAACGTATTTTTAAAGAAATTACCAAATATAATCTTTATTGTTATATGATCAATCAGAATTCCAACAAGTTAGCTAAGACATAATATCTTTTTCTTGTTTAGGAAGTGAGTTCGCAAAATTTATGATTTTTATTTTATTCATGTTATATTGTTGTTCTTCCGTTCTTGTGGTTCATGTCTAACCATTCTTTTTCAAAGTAAAACTTCTTTACGCATGACTTGGGGAGTAAGCTGGCGAATGCGTGACGAGAGCGTTACGAAAAGTGTGATCGGACGAGGCGAACGGAAGTTGAGTGAGAGATAGTGGAGAGGAGAGTGGAGATAAGTTAGATGGAGCTACAGAAGTTTTACTTCCGTCATGTGGTCTAAAGCACACTCGTTTTTCGTTTGTTTCGTTGTTGTGGACTTTCTGTGTTAATATTAATGAATCATTCGATTTTTTTTTCATGTAGACTGAGTTAGGTTCTATAGTGTTATATATATGAGAAATAAATAAATAAATAAATGAGTACCTATTATAGTTATCTTACTTACGATAATCTCTGTTTCCAGGACGTCTCCAGGTACACTAGCTCGAGATCTGATAGAGAAGGGTGGTGACCGCATTATAGAGCTGACAGTACAGCGTCGTTTGAGACTCGAAGGTGCTGAATTGGAAGAATTCCTCCAGCAGAGGAGCCGCCTCAACAGTGCTGTCAAGTTAGTACTTATTGTAACAGTCTTTTTTATACAACTTGATCGGTAAACAAACTGATGGGTACGCGGTTACCGTAGCTTATCGGCGACTGTAAAACCAGAAGTATCGCTAGCGCATTGCCGACCCTACTCCCAGGAGCTCTGGCCACCTTACTCACCGCAGGAACGCAACGCTACTCGACAGTAGTAATATTTAGCTGTGATCTTCTGTAAGGTCAAGGTACTTCCCCAGACAGGCTGCTCCAAATTTTGAGCATGATTTATCCTCCAGAGCCCTATCTCAAGAAAGTTTACTCTACATTGGAATAAAACTTTTAAAATATAAAATATTGTTGCTTAAAAAAGTAAAAATTAGGCCTGACAAAATAATTATCAAACAGCAAAGAAGAGGTAGGTGGAATATCGTCGGATTCAGAATCAGACGGCGAACTGGAAATGTGGGTGGTTACCGGTAGACATGATATACCTGTGAGGAGTGACTCCAGGCCTACTGGATGCTTCAAGACCAACAAGAGACACCATGCGATGTACCCATGCCATGAAGAGAGGGCCAGGGTAGATGACTATGGGGAAGTCATACGGGTGAGTTATCAGTACTGTACCTTCTTATGTGACCCTGGTACTATTAAACTTGTGGTTACTGCATGAAATCTCAAAAACCACTGGAAGCATAAAAATATGACATTTGACAGGAAAGTAGTTTGTAGTTAGTAGACGTGCGCTAAACGGATCTTTCACAAGCGGATTAGAGGGGTCTAAGGCCACACAAGATTGTATGTCCACGATCCATGTAGGATCCTCTTACTTTCATACAATATATACATTTCATACTGTATCTCAGGAAATAATCTCGTGAATATTAGCAATGACAAAAAAAAATTGTATGGTTTTATGAAACCACGATGCAAGTAAAACTTTAGTGAATAAAAAGATTTAAATTAATACACAGATCCAAACATACAAACAACGCGGAATGCGACATGCGATAGGTGAACGAAAAATTTTGGGGGAATAGAATAAAAGTTTCACTTTAATAAACTTTGTGTTATTATTTTGGCAGCCGGAAGATTACCGATTGGCTGAGATTGTTGACGCAGAAGGGGAAATACGAGACGTGCCGCCCGCCCCGGCGCAGAAGATTGAACCACAAGGTAATTTCTATATTTTACTCTACACCTAAGAAAATTCAGTCATTGTATCGATACAGTGACTGAATTTTCTTGGGTGTAGACCTCCTAAACGGCTGGACCGATTTTTATAAAATTTTGTGTGCATATCGGGTAAGTCTGAGAATCGGCCAAAATTTATTGTTCATACGCTTCAGCTTGTAATATCCCACTACTGGGCATAGGCCTCTTTCCCCATGTAGGAGAAGGATCAGAGCTTAATCCACCAAGCTGCTCCAATGCGGGTTGGCGGATATATTATACTATGAGTAACGATCGCTATCAGGTGTACATGATAACAACCGGGACCGACGGCTTAACGTGCTCTCCGAGGCACGGTGGGGAAAGCCACAAGGACTCCACAAACACCCAGACTACGGCTAAAACACCTGTATGGCCAATACAAATGTCTGTCATGTGCGGGGATCGAACCCGCAACCGCCAGCGCAACCGACACAATCCATGGCTGTGACCGTCGCGCCAAGGCGGCGTCTGTCCTTGTTATTTTTCATACCCCTAAGTTATAAGTGGGTTAATAACATATATGGCAAAACAACCTTTGCCGGATCAGCTAGTATCTATATATTAAATACGTGAAGCAAAAACTTTGTACCCATTTTTACGAAAATTGCGCCGGCGGAGGAGTATGAAATTTCATACACTTTTAGTTTACATAGAGAAGAAGAGCAAAATACTAATATTTTTTTTTAAATTATGCATAAAATTATATTATATCAATAAAAAAAAAACATTACACACACTACCATGAATTTGACACACACACACACACACACACACCCATATTTACCTATACTCTTTTGTTGATTGTTAGTCTGTAGTGAAATTGAAAAATTTAAAAAAAGGTTCTTTATGTTCATAATTTTTTGGTTTTCTGTAATTTAAATTTTTAATTATGGTCGAATTTCGACCCCTGGGCGACCACTAGTATATACATATAATATACTGATATCATTATCTATGTGTTGTGTTGTAGTGGGCTCGGTTTTCCGTATTTAGACACAAAGGTGGTCCGCTATGCGTGAAAAGAGTACTAGTACTAGTTCAGCCAGCCCAGCTCCTTCCAAAAGCTCAGAAGCCTCCTGGGGCGTTCACAAGCTTCTCGGAGCGTCCTTATTTCCTTAAGAAATATCATTATCTAAAAAAAAATCTACAAATTTTTGAAGTAAAACTTCTATACGCATGCCTGACTTTGAAAGAAAACTTGGAGAACGTTACGAAAAGTGTGATCGGGTGACGTCCACGGAAGTTGAGAGGGAGATAAGTTAATGAAAATAGAAATAGAGAGTTTCATTTCGTATATTAGTGTAAGGGTAGTTAAAGAAGTTTTACTTCAATCGTGTGGTCTAAAGCACACTCGTTTTTAATCCTAAATATTTAGTTACGATAATAACAAAAAAAAAATCTCAAGAATTTTAAAAACCGCCGTTTTTATTGTTGAAATTTTTTTATTGATTGAATTAAAGATTACTTTAAAACACTGCAGCACGTAGAAGCTAAATCTTTGTTATAAATAAATGTAACTATTTGGTGGTAAATTGTTACCAACATAATTGTGACATTTATATAATTTAGGAAAAAAATAAATAAACTGTAATAGAATTACTATGTGTACAACATAATTACAGAAGAAATAACCGAGATACCGAGCAAGTGCGTCAGTTCGATGCGTCAAGTTCAAATAAGGGCCAACATCCAGTACATCGAGCTAGAAGGTCGCTGCGATGGAGAATCGTTACTAAGAGTAGTGGCCCACGCCAAACCCCGCGCCATAATAGGGCTTCGAGCCGGACCCGCAGCCCTAAAGACACTAGCGTGAGTAAATTTTTAGTTGCATAAATATGGAAGTTTTGTTAATAGTATTAAAGTTTATTGAGCGCTCTGACATAGGGTTGTGAGCAACCTTGTTTTTTATTTTTTTTATATAAAGTTATTCCAAATTTCAAAATATAATTTTAATCTTATAATATATTGACATACTGTATGTTGCTTAGTTAAACTTTTCTAAAAAATTGAAATTCAATTTTCGGTCAGACTAGCTGCTATAAATACAGTTTAATAATCATTAAACAAAAAATTAACGTCAAAAAAATCGTAGGAAATTAAAAAATCTTCGCATGTAACTTTACTATTGCTACTGTTATGCAAACCTCAATTTGATACATGAGAATAAAAAAATATAATTTTAGATTTTTTTTTAAAAGATTTTAATAAAGTTATGAACGTGAAGCAAGTGAAATACATTTATAAACTCGAGTTTGGAGCGAGATACTAAAAATAGTTTCGATGTTTAAGCATTAAATTTAGACGAGCTCAATAATTTTCAACAAACAAGCGTACGGCTCACCTGATGGTAAGCGATTACCGTAGCTTATAGACGCCTGCAACACCAGAAGCGTCGCAAGCGCGTTGCCGACCCAATCCCCAATCCCCCCAGGAGCTCTGGTCACCTTACTCACCAACAGGAACACAATACTGCTTGAAAACAGTATTATTTTGCTGTGATCTTAAATAAAATTTTTGATGATTTTTGTGATGTGTATTTTAATGTTGCCATTTAAAAATATTCTATATAACAAATATTCAGTCTATTCGAGACTTAGAGGATGGTAATCATGTACTATTCTATTGTTAAACAATAATTATTTTTTTCAGTAAGCACTGTGAAAGTGAAGGTATTGAGCAGATATTCACTCCGAAACGAGGGGAGATTGTCGACGCCACCACAGAGTCCCACATATATCAGGTACCTTTTGTAAACCTATATGTATATATATATAAAAACTATATGTATCATGTTGCGAGATCATTTGTAACTTATCACAATTTTCCAAAAAATTAATCACAAATTAAGTTTTGATTTCTAAGAAAGCGAAATATATCTATTTTACCTTTCATCAAGATCTTTAATAAAAAGTATTATACTTCCAGTCTAGAGCCCACTGCGTAACCCTTTTTAAACCTTAATTAAAAATGTTTTTTTTTTTTTATTATTATTTGAATAAGACTACGGAATATAATAATTACATTATTATGATGGAGACTGTTCACACAACAACCTTATGTGGTCCTGTGACGACTGGACACAGCATTCTTGATGATGATTTTCCACGGGCTGTTCTCCGCAACTCGACGTCTTAGTGCGCCTATTTTGCGTGGTAGCATTCTTATATAAATTGAATATAGGTTTGACTAGGTAAGCTTTGATATATTTTAAAGTTGCAATCATAAAAAAATGTAATGACGTCAATATTTTACAAAATCAGTGCTATTGCGTTTGTTCGCAAACGAAACAAACCGACTTCAATTACATCGATAAGTATGAAGTAACACCACGTAGGTAAGCAAAGCAAATGTCAAAAAGTCAGATCTCGATAAAACTCAAATAGGACTATAGTATGATGATATATACAAACAAGCTTTTGATGAAAAAAAATAATCATCAAAATTGGTCCACCCAATAAAAAATTATGATAACTAACACACATAATAAATACAGACAAATTGAGAACCTCGTCCTTTTTTAAAGTCGGTAAAAAATAATTTGTTTTGCTTCCAAACGAAAAAAACGACTTCAGTTACATGGACCAGTAATACTACTACTTATCAGATCAAAATTAAATTTAAATGAGACCACATTACACGCACCACAGAACTCGATTAAAAAAAAAGTGATCGAAATAGGTCATAGGGATCCACCCAGTCAAGTTCTGAGGTAACATGCATTAAGAAAAATACAATCGAATCGAAAACCTTCTCCTTTTTTGAAGTCGGTAAATTTTTTTTTTTTAATATAATATTTAAATAAGACTGCGGAATATAATAATTACAAAATTCTGATGGAGACTGTTCACACACCAACCTTATTAGTATGGTGACGGTGTTAAAGTGACACAAAAGCAGTAAAAACGGTTACCGCTTTCTTCTGAAGCACGGCAGTATTGTGATAACATCACGTGTGTACGGTGTTCCAGGTGAAGCTGACGGACGGGCTGCTGGCGGGCGTGTGGTGGAAGCAGGCGGGCGACGCGGAGCTGGCGTGGCTGTCCGCCGTCGTGACCGCGCCGCGCGCAAGGGAGCCCGCCGCCGGTACGTGGTACAGCTCACTGTTTGTGGGCACATGGTGTGATACAAGGGTGCTGGTGGGGCGAATAGATGTTCGTGGTCGCACGTCGTGTAGCAGTGTTGAAGGTGACACAGAGCTGGCGGGCTGTCCGCCGTCGTGACCGCGCCGCGCGCGCGGGAGCCCGCCGCCGGTACGTGGCGGGGGGGGGGCACTGGTGTGGAGACGTGGTGTGACAAAAGGGTGCGGACTGAGGGAGACTAGATGTTTGTGGTCTTACGTTGTATAGCCCAGTGTTTTGAGGACGACGTGGAGCTGGCGGGGCTGTGCACTGACGTCACCGCAATGCGTGCGAGCGAGCCAACCGCCCGAATACACACACTATTAGTGGACATAATTATATTCTGTTAAAGGGTAGGGTTCCTCAAGATAGAGAGCTTTTAAATACTAATCCTCAGACAAACGTGTTTGGAAAAGAAAATTGGGTGGAGGAAGCTAGAAGATATATGTACACTATTTGTGTTATGTAGTATATATATTCTTTATTCATCATCATCATCATCATCATCATTACAGCCTATACAGTCCACTGCTGGACATAGGCCTCCACAAGTTCACGCCAAAAATAGCGCGAACTCATGTGTTTTGCCCACAGTCACTACGCTGGGCAGGCGGGTTGGTGACCGCAGAGCTGGTTTTGTCGCACCGAAGACGCTGCTGCCCGTCTTCGGCCTGTGTATTTCAAAGCCAGCAGTTGGATGGTTATCCCGCCACCGGTCGGCTATTCTAATTCTTTATTGCACTAAGTAAATTTTACAATAGTCATTATATTGTAGGAAGTTGGCAAGGGCGAACTTATCTCTAAAAGAGATCTCTTCCAATCAACCCATGGCAGTGAGAGATAATGTGAACACGTAGTATGATGCTGTATAGTGTTATGTGGAGGTGTGGAGAGGAATCTGGGTTAAATGATCTTGCTGTTTCGATCTGTTATATCCCATTTTACAACGCAGTAAAAGCTTCATAAGCATTAATATTATACACTGTATTTTTCCTATAGTTTTATCATTACTCAGCAATTGAATTATATTGTTTCTTCGTTAATATTATTTTTATTAAAAAACAGTCAGTTAGACTCAGAGCCCCGAGTAGATCGGACATCAATTTAAAGTTCGGAAGTCAGTTTTCCAACATTGTGTCCAATCTTTTTAAATAAAGCAGTTAGCGGTGTAGTATAGTTTTTTTAAAAAAAGACAAACAGGGTCGGCATCCTAACAAATTGGTGTCAGAAGTGGGATACCAGAGAAGTCTGACGACATAGAGTCAAACAACAGACGCTGGTATCCGAACAGAGCCACCCTTAATTCTTGACCGACAGTAAGACTTAACCAAGGGTTAAGCCTGCGTCAACTACAAAGGACGACGATAAGCCTCCGCTCTCCAGCGTGAGCCCGCTCCAGCCGCTCAAAGGACGACGATCAGCCTCCGCTCTTAAGCGTGAGCCCGCTCCAGCTACTGCATCCAGGACGACGGTCAGCCTCAGCATATCGTCTGAGCCCGCTCCAAGTCTCCGGGTCTCCAGGTCTAGCTCACCACACCAAGAAAAATTCCATCCGCTCCAGTTACGAGAGACGTCACCGCAACGCGACACCGGTTCCCACGCGACGACATGCGAGTGTGTATTGCCGTTTTCTTGTAAGTGTTTTGTGATATTTTTAAAGTATCAAATCGTAAATTTAACAGCTATAAGTGCTGAAATCAGTAGAGTTTTATAAATCAGTGTTCTAAATCAGTGTTCTAAATCCTATAAACTCTGAATCTACTTAATTTAAGATTTAAGCATTTCATATATTCATATTGTACTTATTGTATTTTTTTTTGTCCTATTATAAGCTCAGCATACATAATAGTATTTTAAGCTAATGTCTCTTAAAGCGGAATCATTGAAAAGAACCGAAATGTCAGAAAAAATAACTTTATCCTTTTTAACAAAATTTATCAAATCATATAGTGGGGATAGAGAATCACTCCCTGCATTTCTTACCAATTGTGAGAATGCGATGTCACTGGCTAATTTAGACCAACAACAAATTTTATGTAAATTTATATTATCGCAATTAGAAGGTAAAGCTCAGGTTGCATGCAGTTTAAAACATTTTTCAAATTGGACAGACTTAAAAACATTTCTAAGGTCTACATTCGGAGAAAAGAAACATGCGACTCATTTACTGTCTGATTTACAACATTCTAAACAATTGCCAAATGAAGACGTAACAAAATATTCATTAAGGATAGAGCAAATTTTAACGCGAATACATTCAGATATCCATTATAGCTGTAAGGACGAGAGCGAGCTCCCAGGCCGTATTGCTGCCATGGAAGACCTTGCTTTAAATTCATTTTTATTAGGGCTTAACCCTTCAATTTCTAATATCGTCAGGTGTAAAAACCCTCTAACTCTCAGTGATGCAATACAATACGCAACTGACGAGGAAAAATTATTTAATTTATACAAAATTAATTCAAGACCTCAGAAACAGTGTTCATTATGTAATAAGATAGGTCATAGTTCCTCAGATTGTTATAAAAATAAAGAGCCTAAATATTCGCGAAAACTATTTCACATAAATCCAAAAAATAATTTAAATACAAACTCTAATATATTTTATAATAAAACGTGTAATTATTGTAAACACGTCGGTCATACGATCATGGAATGTCGCAAGCGTCAATTTAATATGAAACGCCGTGTGAATACAAGCAACGTGCAACATGACACGTCAAATGCTAATTCTAATATTGCCGGTGCACATACATGTGAAAACGAACCGAATAATTATATAAATGATTCTCAATCGATTCATGGTCACGAAGATTTAAATTAAAAAGGATTTTGGTTCCGTGTCTGCCAAAATCCATTCAAGGTCATAAGGACACGCCATATTCTAACTTTTCTACTAATTTTACTAAATCTAAATTTCAACAAAAAATGTTGAATCCTACTAATTCTACTAAATCCAAATCTCAACCAAAAGTGTTGAGTCATACTAACTCTACTAAATCTAAATTTCAACAGAAAATGTTGAATCCTACTAACTCTACTAAATTCAAATCTCAACCAAAAGTGTTGAGTCATACTAAATCTACTAAATCTAAATTTCAACAAATAATGTTGAATCCTACTAATTCTACTAAATCTAAATCTCAACCAAAAATGTTGAGTCCTACTAGCTCTACTAAATCTAAATTTCAACTAAAAATGTTGAATCCTACTAACTTTACTAAATCTATATCTCAGCCAAAAGAGCCGAGTCCTACTATTTTTAAGGGCAAAACTAATCATTATAAATGTCAAAATGTTACTAACTCTAAGAATATATCATTTAAATCTAACTTAAATAATTCTAAATGTATGTCTCGATCAAATGAACTTAATTCTACTACTTCTAGTGGTAAAATTAATTGCCAAAATAACGCCCAAAATACTAACTCTAATATTAAAACTATGTCACATACATGTGACTTAGATACTAATTGCAAATCCAAACTTATTTATGAAATTAACGATTATAGCAAAAAGGTATCTTTACCTCATATTTACTTATATTCCAAACTTGCCTCGAATAAATTGTGTTTCCTTGTCGATACAGGATCATCTATCAGTATTATAAAAGGTTCCTGTCTTTTACAAATACCAAATTTATCGAATGAAATTGTCAAATTAAAAGGAATTAACAGTTCTGAAAATCCTGTGGAAACATTAGGTACCTTTCAAATGGAATTTAATATCTCTAACGAAATATTTAAATACAAATTTCACGTAACAGGAGATAATATTAATTTAAATCATTATGATGGAATTATCGGTAGTGATTTTTGCAATTATTTTAAATCAAACATTAATTATTATTCTAAATTTATGACTATAATGAATCATTCTATTCCGATTATCTATACACAACCAACTTATATCATTCCGGCTCGTGCTGAAGCCGTTATCGAGTGCACTGTATCAAATTACTCGCCCGACTTATATCATAACAATGAAGCTCTCGTATTAAATCACACCTTAAGTGAAGGTGTTTATGTCGCTAATTGTATAGTAAAGGTAAAACCAAATAAGAAAATAAATCTTTCTATTTTAAATACAACTGAAAATGATATTGAAGTAAAGAATTATCATGTAAAGTTAACGCCAATTGAACGAGATTGTTTCGATTCGGAATCTTGTTTTAATATTAATTCTATTTCGAGTAATAAATTTGATCGTGCAAATAAAGTTTTAAGCCTTATACGCTGTTCACATCTAAATGATGAAGAGCGAAAAGCTCTCTTAGAGTGTTGTTCTTTATATACAGATATTTTTCATATAGACGGTGAACCCTTAACCTTCACGAATGCTATTGAACACACTATTAATACAGGTGATGCACCTCCTATTCATGTCAAATCTTATCGGTTTCCCGAGTGCCACAAAGAGGAAGTCGATTCCCAAATTCGAAAGATGTTGGACCAAGACATTATCCGACCTTCTATTTCGCCGTGGAGCGCCCCGGTTTGGGTAGTTCCGAAAAAGATGGATGCTTCTGGCAAACAAAAGTGGAGAATAGTAATTGATTACCGTCGCCTTAATGACGTCACTGTTTCCGAAACTTATCCACTACCTCTTATCACCGACATTCTTGACCAACTAGGTCATTGCAAGTATTTTAGTACTCTGGATCTTACAAGTGGTTTCCATCAGTTAAAGACATGTCCCAAAGATGCTCCAAAAACAGGATTCACAATAAGCACAAATTCAAGCATGTCTGGACACTACGAGTTTACTAGAATGCCTTTTGGGTTAAAAAATGCCCCAGCCACGTTTCAAAGGCTAATGAACACCGTATTATCAGGTTTACAAGGCTTACATTGTTACATTTATTTAGACGATTGTATAATATACAGTCAAAATTTACAAGATCACGTGATGAAATTAAAACTTGTATTCGACAAATTTCGCCAATTTAACTTAAAGCTTCAGCCAGACAAATGCGAGTTTCTAAGACACGAAGTCACTTACCTTGGCCATATTATCACCGACAAAGGTGTTTCCCCAAATCCTGATAAAGTAAAGGCCGTTTCACAATTCCCAGTTCCTAAAAATCCTAAAGAAATTAAGTCTTTCTTAGGTCTAGTAGGCTATTATCGCCGATTTATCGAAAATTTCTCCAAATTAACTAAACCACTTACTTCTTTATTAAAAAAAGACGCAACTTTTCACTGGTCTCAGGAACAACAGATTGCTTTCGATGTTTTGAAAGGAAAATTAATTAATGCCCCGCTGCTTCAATACCCAGATTTTTCTCAACCGTTTATAGTAACCACGGACGCAAGTAATTACGCCGTAGGTGCAGTTTTATCCCAAGGTCCTATAGGTAAAGATAAGCCGATAGCTTACGCGTCACGTACTTTAAATCGTCCTGAAGGTAATTATTCGACCACTGAAAAAGAACTTTTAGCAATTTTATTCGCAGTCAAGACGTTCCGTCCCTATCTTTATGGTAACAAATTTAAAATTGTCACCGATCATAGACCACTAGTATGGTTATTTAACGTTAAAGATCCCGGTAGTAGACTCATTCGTTGGCGCCTAAAACTCGAAGAGTATGATTACGAAATCGTTTATAAACAAGGTCGACTTAACTCTAACGCCGATGCGTTATCTCGCTGTCCCGTCAATGTTATAAATATTAATACTTTAAATAATTCTAGTTATGAAAAATATTTTAAGGATCAATTTACTAATAAACTTTCTACTTCGAATACTATAATTTTGGAATGCACAGAAGGATTACATTTATCTAAACAAAAAATCATTGTGTGTCCCGTCTCTTTAGATTTCGACTCATCGATACCTCACTGTGAAGAAATATTAGCGCAGTTAGAAAAGCCCGAGGACTTATTAAATTCTGAACGCGAACCTTTTACAATTCAATGCGTAAATGATAAGAATAAATCTTACTATTTTCTGTTTACTAAAGTTCATCATTATGAAGAAACTAAATTTAAAGATATTTACAATTTACTAATAAAACTTAGAAATAAAATTGTAATTGAAAATCCTGATATTACAGATCTCGCTTTATCGGATTTTTCAGATCCATTTTCTAAACTAGCTTATATTAAAATATATAACATGATTGCTTATATTTTCCATAATACTAATATCAAAATCCATATATATAAAAACCAACTAATTTATCCTACTCCCGTGGAAATCCCTAAAATTTTAAAAGAAAATCATGACTCACCTATTGCAGGTCACCCAGGGTCAAATCGTATGTATAATCGAATTAAAGCTGCCTATTACTGGAAAGGTATGCGCTCTGATATCGTAGATTATGTAAAGAAATGTCAATTATGTCAAATTAATAAACCATTGAGAATGTCCAATAAGGCTCCAATGGAGATAACTTCTACTTCCACTAAACCATTTGAACGTTTAGCTCTCGACATCGTTGGTCCCTTACCTGAAGCAGGTTATCAAAAATTTAAATTTATCCTTACACTACAAGATGACTTAACGAAATTTTCTAGTGCCTATCCCATGGTCACGGCTACCAGTGAAGAAATAGCCAGAAATCTTGTACATTTTATGTCTCTTTTCGGTTTCCCTAAAACAATTTTAACGGATTTAGGTACTTGTTTTACGTCTGAATTATTCAAAGAATTAACTCAAATCCTAAAAATTAAAGCCCTATTTACTACACCTTATCATCCACAAACAAATGGAGCTCTAGAACGCTCACATGCTACATTAAAAGAATATTTAAAATCATTTGTAAACGAAAACCAGAACGATTGGCATTGCTATTTATTTACCGCAATACTAGCTATTAATACTACCCCTCATTGCACTACTAATTTCACCCCTTATGAATTATTATATGGTCATAAACCTAACATTCCTAATTCTCTATATGAAACCAATAACAATACAACTTACAATGAATATATTCGATCTTTGCAATATCGAATGCGTGTTAGTAGGGAAAAAGCTATTCAAAATATAATTAATAGCAAAGAAAAGTCTAAACAATATTATGATTATAGTTCACGCGAAATTTCATATAAAACTGGTGACTCAGTATATGTAAAATACCATCACCGACTCCGTAAGGCTCTATCACCGATATGGAAAGGTCCATACAAAATCATAAAAGTACACAATAAACATAATGTAACCATACAAATAGGTCGTAAACATATTAAATATCACACAAACGAGATTAAGCCTGCTATTTCCGCACCTTAAAATTATTCATTTTTAATTTTTCAGAGCTTTATGCTATGGAAGCCGAAGCCACGCTGAATCAAGTATCATTCCTATATCTCATAGTCCTGGAATTTATTTTGAACCTATTACGAATATTAATTTTTATAACGATTATTGGAAAGTCATAACATATATAGACCTTATATCTTTAAATCCGTATCTCAATAAAATTGAAAATTTATTATACGATATCTTAAACCTTTGTTCAAAAATAAATACTGACGAATTTTCTCAATGTAAAGATTTTTCAAATCCCGTTGAAATTTTAATAAAATACAATTACATTAAACTGCAATCTTTAGAGCATATAATAATTAATAATCAATCGTCAAATAAAGTTAAAAGATCTCTAGAATTTGGAGGGGAAATCCTTAAATTTTTCTTTGGTACTCTAGACGCAGATGACGCGAGAAAATATGACGCCGCGATAGAATCTTGTCGGAAAAGTGAATCAGAATTATTCAATTTATTTCGAGATAATATTCACATAATTAAATCGACAATAAATAATTTTAACGCCACGATTTATAAATTAAACCAAAATGAGTTAAGATTAAATAACCAAATTAATAACATGAATGAAATTTTTTCGCAAGTTACAAAAACTAATAATTTGCTTCTTCATATTTCTAGGATAAATAATTTGCTAAATATAATTGAAAGTTCCTTACTTTCTATTTCTAACTTGCTAGATACAACTGTAAACGCTATTTTATTCTCAAAGTTAAATATTTTGCACCCTAGTGTAATAAGCCCTTTAAGTCTTTATAATGAATTAACTAAACATATTAATCAAATAAACAAACACTTAGACTTTCCAGTTCAATTAAATATACATAATATTCATTCATTGATTGATGTTTCGAAACTTAATTCATATTATTATAACAATAAGATTGTTTTCAGTTTGCAAATTCCGTTAATAACACCGGATAAGTTCACTGTTTATAAAAATATCCCATTACCGACTCCTCACGATGACTCACATGTACAAACTTTTGCGCTTATCCAACCTTCTAATTCTTATACCGCTTTAAGTGACGATAGAATACATTATGCTATGCTTAATAATTTAAATGATTGTAAATTTATTAATAATAACTATTCTATTTGTGAACAAATTACTATGTTGTCTAGCATAACTAATCCTAATTGTGAATCGAAATTATTAACAGAAGTAACTCTTTCTTTACCTTCTGAATGTAACGCCAAGTTATTATTCGGCCAAATTGATATATGGCATAAATTAAAAAATAACAGATGGATTTATGTACAATCCGATATTAATAAATTAATAATAAAATGTAATGATGATATCACTGATCATTCTATTATTGGCACAGGCATTGTCAAATTAACTGAAAATTGTATTGGTTATTCTAAAACTATTCAACTAGTGCCAACAATTACGTATCAATTTTCTGTTAAATCAGCTATAGATATAAGTTTCGATATAACAAAAGACGATTGTTGTAAAAAGAGCATATTTAATCAAAGTTTACCATATTTAACGCCAATTTCTTTAAGTAAAATTAATTTAGATTCTTTGAAATACGCGAATCATCAGCTGGATAATTTAGAATTAGAATTAAATAATCTTCAAAATGAATCACACTTTATTAAATATGGCTCATACTATTCCGCATTCACGTATATTTTAATTGTATTCCTATTTTTATTCTTAACCTATAAGCTATTGAAATGTTTAAGAAATCGTCAAGGTAAAGATAGATATTGTATCCAAATATTTAATCAGTGTCATAATAAGAAGTCATCGAAACATAGTTCTAAAATTACAAATTCAATTGAGATGACTGATATGTCAACTTCTGAAGACGATAATAAATCGGTAAAATCATTACCAAATTGTAACAATTATGAACCTTATAAAACTGTAAGCAAGGTTCACTATTCCTCTGCACGAAATCTTAATAACTAATTCATGTTCTAATTTATTTTTCAAGTTTTATTTTGTTAGTACTAAGAAATGAATTTTAATTACTATAAAATTTTAATTTCTATGTCATGCTATTTTACTATTTTCTACTATATCATTTTTATCAATGTGATTTACTAAATCCTAAATCTTTTGTAAAACGACTTGTTTTACTTATTTAATAAATGTTATATTGTAATAAGTTAATAAATGTAATTGCTACATTTTTTACTATTTCGCTAAGCATACTATGTTATTTTCAAAATTCATTATTATTGTTTAATACATGTTTTATAGTTAAGTTTAATTTCTAATTTTACTATTTCATAAATAAATATAAAACTAACTTTAAAATTTACTATTTCTTTTTGTACAATTTTGTTTAATTTTCATACAATTTTATTATTCAATTGTATACTAATTGTTAGTTAAATTTTACTCTGTTTCTTTTATACGATTTAATTGTAAAACTGTTCGAATTTTTATACTGTTACAAAATTATTTTGCAATATTTTACTATAATTTTTATTTTCTATTTCTATATTTTGTAATGACTTCTGAACTCTAATGATTTTGCTATTTCGAAACTTCGCTTCATCTTAATTTAGAAAAAGCTCAGTCAAAAGGGGGGGGCTGTTATATCCCATTTTACAACGCAGTAAAAGCTTCATAAGCATTAATATTATACACTGTATTTTTCCTATAGTTTTATCATTACTCAGCAATTGAATTATATTGTTTCTTCGTTAATATTATTTTTATTAAAAAACAGTCAGTTAGACTCAGAGCCCCGAGTAGATCGGACATCAATTTAAAGTTCGGAAGTCAGTTTTCCAACATTGTGTCCAATCTTTTTAAATAAAGCAGTTAGCGGTGTAGTATAGTTTTTTTAAAAAAAGACAAACAGGGTCGGCATCCTAACAGATCCATAGAGGAATTACTGCTGGATGGAGTTGTTAATATGTGCAGTTTCTTTTTGCCCATTTATATACTATTTATGGACACATGTAGTACGTTATTGGGTAGAGAGGGAAGACAAGATTGGGTTATGTCACTGTTCTGGATCCGTAGAGGTCAACCGGTGGGACGGAAATGTTGTTATGTCTACTTTTCGCCATAAGCAACACGTTTTTGTTGAATGAGGGGGTGTGGGGGTAGGGTTGGATAATTTTACAACAAACAGATTTGACAAGCAGGGAATGGAGATATTGATATGTGTCAGACATGAGAATAACTGACAAAGTAGTCTGCAAAGATTGTCTTAATTGAGCCTACCTATTTACATAATTTATAATGATATATAGATATAATAATAATAATAATAATTGTTTATTTGCAAGAACACGATGTTGAAGTTGTACAAGATTAACATTAGTATAGACGAAACATGTTCTACCTTATGGTGTGCAAATATTAAATATCAATGTGGTTCGATACAATATTTTTAACATTAACTGTAGATTATTTATCATTGAATTATTGATACATTATTAATATATGATATAATTTCTTCCTAAAACTATACAACCAATATCAATATAAGTGAGAAAAGCCCCGGCCGTCCGCAGAGGAGGCGGCGGTGGACGAGCCGGTGTCGCTGGAGCCGGCGGCCGGCGCGCCGCACGCCGCGTCCTTCGTGAACGCCGTGCGCCTGTCCGAGCTGCGCGCCGCCATCGCGCGCCTCGGCCTCAACGCAGAGTTCTCGGCCGGCGCGCTCGAGTGCTGCAACGGGACCGTCGCCATACGGAGGGTGCCTACTTCGTACTGCTGCTTCATCATTACAGCCTATACAGTCCCCTGCTGGACATAGGCCTCCACAACTTTACGCCAAAAATAACGTGAACTCGTGAGCTTTGCCCATAGTCACCACGCTGGGCAGGCGGGTTGGTGACCGCAGGGCTGGCTTTGTCGCACCGAAGACGCTGCTGCCCGTCTTCGGCCTGTGTATTTCAAAGCCAGCAGTTGGATGGTTATCCCGCCACCGGTCGGCTTTTTAAGTTCCAAAATGGTAGTGGAACTGTGTCATCCCTTAGTCGCCTCTTACGACACCCACGGGAAGAGAGGGGGTGGCTATATTCTTTACTACCGTAGCCACACAGTACTGCTGCTTACTGTAGCTATTACTGACGACCGCTCCCGTGTAGTGGTGCACAGACAGCGACGGGCGCGGGTTCAATTCCCGCTCGGTGTGGATATTTGTGTTTATACAGATATTTATATCCGATCTAGTTGTTAGTCCTCGTTAGTCTCTCCACCGTGCCTCGGAGGGCACGTTAAGCCGTCGGTCCCGGTTGTTATCATGTACACCTGATAGCGATCGTTACTCATAGTAACGAATATATCCGTGTGTGAGTTGCGACATTGGAGCAGCGTGGTGAATTAAGCTCTAGTCCTTCTACATGAGGAAAGAAACCTATGAGCAGCAATGGGATATTACAAACTGACTTGTACAAGGCTTATACGGGTTGAAATATTTTAGATTTCTTGCTCTTGTCTGTCTCACATTGTTTAAAACATTTTTGTTTAAAGTTTAAATATAGTCTTTCCGAAATCTATGCTTGTCTAAAATTTTTTACAGCGTCTTTAAATAGAATAATTATTGTTTCACACACTATTCTAAATCTGTTGCGATCCGTTTTTTATTACGTTATCAATACTAAAGAATTTTTTACTCCGCCTTTTTCTAACTACTGTTTTCTTTTTTCCAGTTGGAAAATGGACGTGTCGCTCTCGAAGGCGTGTTGTCTGAGGAATATTTCAAAATCAGAGAAATGCTGTACGATCAATTCGCTATTGTTTAAAAAGGCTGATTAAATTTTATTAAAGTTGACATTTGTTTTATTACAATAAACTTCCATATCTATTTATCTAAATTAAGATGAATAGCCAAAATGTATGTACGCACATAACTTCCGAACAACTGCACCGAATCTTATGAAGTAAAATTTCTTTACGCACGCTTGACTTGAGGAGTAAGCTGGTGAATGCGTGATGAGTGTTTACGAAAAGTGTGATCAGGCGAGGCGAAAGGAAGTTCAGAGGGAGATGTAAGTTAGTGAAGATAGAAATAGAGAGAGTTACATTTTGTAAGGTTTACTTCAATCGTGTCACGTGTGGTCTAAAGCAAACTCGTCTTTTAATGTCAGTTACTATCAGAAGAGTACAAAAAAATTACTTATAAAAATTTATAAAAACTGACGAAAAATAAATCCGACCGTACGCAGTATATCTATACTAATATTATAAAGCTGAAGAGTTTGTTTGTTTGAACGCGCTAATTTCAGAAACTACTGGTCCGATTTGAAAAATTATTTTAGTGTTAGATAACCCATTTATCGAGGAAGGTTATAGGCTATATATCATCACGCTAAGACCAAAAGGAGCGGAGCACCAATGAAGAATGTTTCAAAATCGGGGGTTCTTTTTTCCTTTTGAGAGCTTCCGCTGCGTGCGCTGTGAAAACAGTCAAAGTTTCGCAAAAATCATGTATGGCAGAATTGATCCTCTTTAAAAGTTCTAAAAAAAGTCCGCGACAGCATAAATCTATCTTTCAAGGTTGGCTCACTATGAACTTTTTTATGCTAACCAAGTTTGTTTTAAAATAATGTATTATTTGCGAAGATGTTTTTTAAACATGATATATAAATCCTTATTTAAATAAATACGTTATTCATCACAAGTATTTAATTTAAAACATAATAGCATTTTACACATTTCGATTTCAATGAGTATCTCAGGTGATATCGTAGTTTTAAAATGAGACATCGCAGCAAAATAATGATCAAGTATTGCGCGCGCCTGTGTTCCACACGGACGAAGTCGCGCGCAGAAGCTATAACTAATAAAAAAAAATAAACACAGGTGTTTGGAATTACTTAAAGAATACAGGTTTTTACTAGCTCCAGTATACGAACAAATTTCTTTGGGCACGCGTGGTGCTTGTATTTCCGGGTCATTAGATGGTAAATTCAAACTTGACGTCCTAGCTTTACATGAAAAATTGTGTGCACCGTCAAACCCTTTGATTTGGCAAGTCGCAGATCCACGATATCATCTATTTCGAAATGTCGAACTGTATTTAGGACCAAATCCTATTTATTGCACGTCTTGAAATGCACGTTTTGCATGCCACACTACTTATGACACATTCTTTGAGGATCCGTTTGTTTCATTTTCGTAGTTAGTATTATTATAATCATCATTTCACGTACCGTACCGTAGTCTCTAATTTTTGTCTTTCTTTTGGATTATCTTCGGAGTGGCTGAACCGTTTTTTTAATGGGATAGTCACTAGAAGACAAAAAAGGTTGGGGGGCAAAACATAGGCTTCCTTTTTAACCCGAAATTTCCGCTAAATCGGCGTTTTACCCGGGAAAAACCATGTTACCGTATCTGAGTACCTAACGCCCAGGTAGATATGAAATACCCAAACATTTTTTATTAAATACGACAATTTTTTGCGATCAAATTCTTTTTATTTAGATAATTGTGTTGAATTTTTATGGGACAATCATTAGAAGATATAGTGATAAAGGTTATAGGCTACTGCTTTCCTCAAATTAATGCGGGTGAAACCGCGGTGCACAGCTAGTATATTAATAAACATGGGAAAAATAAAAGATTCTCTTTTCATCATTTTATAATTTATGTCACATTATGTCCAAGACCAGTTCATATAATCAGTAACATCGTGTAAACAAACATACGTTCATTCTTACAAATAAGACGGCTTTAGTCTTCTATAAATTATTATTGGTCTGCTATTACTATCGATATTCGGCACCATCTTGTTGAAATATCAAAATGGCGCCAAATTTTTATTATAATGTTATTAAACTCGAGTTCTCACGATAAATTTTTAAAGTAAAATAGAGTATAAAACTATTTTTGTAGTTTACTCCTTTAGAAATGATATAAAGGCCCCTAGTATAAAAAATATGAAGTGTGGAATCGTGTGAAACGACGCGACACTTGGGATAGACTTACGAGAGATAATCGTTCCTAAGAAGTTCAACTTCAATCGCGTGTCGCTGACACACACTTTTTAATTTTTCTTTTTCTTTACTAAAACATATCTAAGGCCCTTTGAAAAATATACATTTTCTTCGATAGTAATATCAAACCGGGAAATGAATGAAAGGAAAACTTAAAAACTAATCTGGCACATCTCACTTTTTGTACATCTATCACACCGAGCGCTGCAACAGCGAGAACGTTACAATTTATAAATAAATCGAATATTCTTAACATAAGAATAATTACAACAGGACGCTTTAAATAATTCACTGGAAATTACTAAATAACCATAACCGTTTTTAACGAGGATAAAGTTTTCATATGAACAATTACAAAATCCGTCAACAAGCAATATGTATACTGATTTTTATTATTATTGATGGTTATCACTAGTGCATCACGCACAATGGAGTAGACACGAAGGAGTTTCATTCGAGGTAACAATCTCAAAAGAATTTTGATCACACTAGAAATAGTGGTTTTTTTCAAGAAACTTTTTTACTTTAGAAGAAGCTTTTTTAGAGCAATAAACAGTTTTTCTGTTATATAGCGTGTCCTAAACGTGCTACAATGTTGTATTATACATCATTATTTTCAGCATTTTTTATGTAACTAAAATAAAATAAATATCACGTGTACTTTTAAAGTCATTGACAAAAATACTGACTAAGTAACAGCACATAACCGTTTTATTCCAGTGAAGTTGTAATGTAATGAAAACTATTTTCTGCATTATGATACTAAAAAAAATTGTATCACACGAATACATTATTTAAAATTCGTAATGAAATTTGTAAATCATGTTTACGTGCAATCGTATCGAAAATTAAGCTGATAATAAAGCAGTAATGTACGTTTACCGACCAACACTTACCGGAACACATTGCTCTAACGTGTGTTACGGAAATTAGTTATCATTTTTTTTTACGTGAATAAAATGGTATTACAGCTTACCAGCTTATTGAGACAAATGTATGTATTATATGACTACGATATTATTATGGGTTATAATTGTGATATGATTTCTGGAGAGTAAAAAATATAAATTGTTATAACTTCATGGATTTTTAGCCAAAAAATCTTAAAAAAATCAGAACATGTATTACGACCTATATTATTTAAAAAAAAAAATTGAAATGAACCCTTGATGATGGATTTTATAATTGTTCAAATTCGCCTTTTAAAACGATCAGTAAAATCTCTCAAATTTGACATAATTGACAATAATATCTTTATAAAACATCTTTATTGTGTTACAAATTTAGGTACATAATTTCTCGACAAACGTTTCTTATTCAATATTCAATAGGCTCTTTAAAATATTCTAGTCTTAAACTTCAGATCATCAAAAGATACTTTACCGATCGCAATAATTTTTCTCAACTTAACTCATAATTCATATTTACTTGATAAATGACTGAATGGTAACAGATTATTGAGGTATTCAGTATTAATAATACTGTTCCACTTTATATTATCTTAAAATACAACATTTATATGTACATTTTTTTTTCGTATTTCATACACAGGTGATAAAACAGTCATTACAACATTCCAAAATTATATATATACTCTATATATTTCTAGGAAATATAAATCAAGTGGAACAGCTCTAAAAATAGATCGATTCAATAGACTATAGATTTATTTTTTTTATTTTCTCTTTATTACTGTCTATGGTCGAATTAACCAGCTAATGTTTGCATATAAAAATCTGGTGTAGGTAATTCAAGTTCTTTCAGGTTACAAGTAAAGCAGTAAGAGCAAGTTTCGAAAACTACTCGATATGCTAACACCGACAACAGTGAATAAAGTAAAAAAAAGAACGTACTTCGTACGAAATAAACGATAAAACAAACAGAAAAGCCGAATACGGCTGCCGCGTTTGAAATTTACAAGTAACTTACAGTCGGGGAAACAATCCTGAGAATTTTTTTTATTAGCTTTAGACACATACATATATACCTAATGATATAGCAGTGTACAACTTATTCATACGATACTTATCGCACAAATACTCCACACGTAAGCAGCTACGTCGAACGCTTTGAAATATTCTTTCCTCGACCGTATTTTAATCTCGAAACCTCACCGAACCGTAAAACTAGATATACATTTAATATTATACAAAAATAGTAACAAGTTTTGTACTAGATCCGTCCATTGTTTTGTACATAAGACGCGGGGACGTGACGCCGTGCAACATCCAATAAAAGTTCACGATTCAAATACTCGAAAGATCCTCCGAGACCACTTCACAGCCATATAACAGACGTCGATACATAAATATATATACACTATCACATCACGTCCGAACCGCTAAATGCAGACTTCGTTATGGCAAACGAATCCGTCGACGCCACTGTGATATGGTGCGACGGGAACCAGCGCTCGTGTCCCGGAGGCGTGGCCTGCCGGGGGGCCGGCAGAGGGCCTGAAATGAAATTAAACGAATGGAAATGAAAATATTTATTTCACCATAACATAATAGCTACATTCTTTAAAAAAAACTATCTATAATGTAACTGAGGACAACAGGGTATATCCTGCTCTAAATCTGGAGCAGCCTGACTGGGTATCTATCTTGACCTTACAGAAGATCACAGCTAAATAAAACTGCTTTCAACCAGTGCTGTGTTCTTGTGGTGAGTGAGGTGATCAGAGTTCCTGGGGGAGATTGGGAGGTAGGGTCGGCAACGCACTTTCGATGCTTCTAGTGTTGCTGGCGCCTATAAGTTACGGTAATCGGTACCTTCCCTTGTTTGCCAACCTAGTTGTATAAAAAAGAAACAGTTATATTTGTGTTTGGTGGTCAATATTTTTTTTTTATAAACATCATCCACAGGCTACTCACACTTAGTTGCTCATGCCATTTTTACTACATTAAATTTTGTATTAAAATTAAAAATGGCGTGCTTTTTTTTTTGATAATATTTTAACTTCAGACAGCAGTTCTAAAAGTGTTTAAAATTGCCAGGACGGTCCAACAGTGACAGCTTTTCGTTGTTATAACAAAATTAAATATGCAACAAATATATCAAACATGTTATACAGGCCCGATTGCTTGTTTGTGTTTTACCACACAACTACGTATACATATATAAGTACAGCTGACCCCGCAAACGTTGTTTTGCCATATATGTTATTAACCCGCTTAATCCCCCCTCCCCTTATAACTTAGGGGTATGAAAAATACATGTTGGCCGATTCTCAGATCTACCCGATATGCCCACAAAATTTTATTAAAATCGATCGAGCCGTTTCGGAGGAGTTCAATGTTTAACACCATGACTCTCTTCTTAGTCGCACACTCTTGTCAGAGTGGTCGTGGCTGCGCTGACGAGGTACATAGTGGGGTGTTTGGTGGGTCGATAATATTTTCGAGGGTAGCTCTCCTGGCGATGTGCTTCCAATCCCTCTGTTGGAGGCGTCGCGAGTACACTGGACCATGGTGGAACAGCATGACACGAGAATTTTATATATAAGATAATTATACGTACGGGAAGGAATGAGCGCCGGCTCGGAACACGGAACGCCCGGGGCGCCTACCGCAGGCACGCCTCCAGCATCTCGACGAAGAGCTTGTTCATGGGCGCGCGGCGCTCGCGGTGCACGGCGGCCCAGAAGCGGCGCGCCGCCACGTCCGCCAGCCGCAGCGCCGGCAGCACCAGCAGCAGCTGCTGCATCGCCGCCGTCGCGCTGTGGTACGGCCTGCGGCAGGGGCATTTCTTTAATAATAATAATAGTTTATTTCAGACCAAAGTATAAGTCCATATTGGGTTAGTACAACAAGACGACAACATTCAGAATAAAAAACAAAACAAAATTATATTAAAAAAATCAATAAGTAAAAATAAAATTAAATAGAATAAAAGTAAAATCAATAATCAAAAAAAAAAAAAAAAAATTCAAAAATTCAAAAAATTTTAAAAATTTAAAAAGAAAATTACAAATGGTGTTAGTAGACAAAACAGAAAATTAAGAAAATAAAAATAATTAACAATAAACTTCTACGAAACTTAACTATAGCAATTTTCATTAAAAAAGGCTAAGTACACACACGCTTGTTTGCATGTGTGTGCACCATTCCAGCTCCTCCAGAGTGGGCTGTCAGAGTCTTTGATTTGTCTTTCTCAATTTGTCGTGTAAAACTCGACTTGGGGAGTGAGCTGGTGAATTCGTGACGAGAGCGTTACGAAAAGTGTGATCGGCCAAGGCGAACGGAGCGAGTGAGAGGTGCGAGCACGCGTTTTGTTCAAGCCATTTACGTTTCGTATATGTAAGACACAGTGCAGGCCCAGTGGTAAAAAAGTTTTACTTCTATCGTGTATATGTACCTGTCGAGTGTGGACGTGTTACTTCCCAAAATAGTAGTAGTCTTAAACTCACTCGTCAAAAGTATGAAACTCATTAAACGTAATTTTTATTTAACTTATTTATTTTAAAAATTAAACTCACTGTCGTAAAAATTTTTTCAGACATTCAGACTAGTCACATTTACAGTTTTTAAATGAGTATTTAGAGCTAACATCTAATGTCTACTACGATAACGCGTCTAAAATACGTAGTGTTTGTGTTAAACGTATTGAGTGTATAAAGCGTGTAGAGTTTCTATAAAACGTCAATTCAATGTCTAAAGCGCGTATCAACGTAATTGAATGTCTAAAGCGTGTCATGAATGTCTAGAGCGTGACGAGATTCTCTAAAGGGTGACAAGAGTCTAGAGCTTGACAAGAGTCTAGAGCATAATGCTTAACTGAGGTAGGGCACAGCAGGAATTTCCTGCTCAAAATATGGAGCAGCCCGACTGGGGAAGTACCTCGACCTTACAGAAGATCACAGCAAAATAATACTGTTTTCAAACAGTATTGTGTTCCTGTTGGTGAGTAAGGTGACCAGAGCTCTTGGGGGGGGATTGGGGATTGGGTCGCGCTTGCGATGCTTCTGGTGTTGCAGGCGTCTATAAGCTACGGTAATCGCTTACCATCAGGTGAGCCGTACGCTTGTTGGCCGACCTAGTGATATAAAAGAAAAATGACAAGAGTGTCAAGAGCGTGACAAGAGTCTAAAGCGAGACAAGAGTATCTTTAGTGTCGTGTGAAAAGAGTGCTTAGAGCGGAACAAGTGTCTAGAGCGGAATAAAAGTGTCTAGAGTGTAGCGTGTAAGGAGCAGAGAGCCGGCGGGTACCTGAGCGCGGAGACGGTGTCGTTGAGCGCGGCGAGGATGGCGTCCCGGAAGCGCTTGAGCGCGGCGTGCTCGTCGATGCGCGTCTCGGAGTTGGCGAGCGCCAGCGCCTTCAGCAGGTAGCACTCCTCGCGGTGCGCGCCCGCGCGCTCCAGCCGCCGCGCCACGCCCGCGATCTGCGCACGCGCCGCGTTAGTGCCGCTCACCCGGATCTGGGCCTCGCTGTCAGTTTCTAGCAAACATTCTTTTTGCCCAGCGGTCTTTAATCAGACCGTAATACTGCGTGCGTAAGCTGCGGTAATCGCTTATCATCAGCTGACCCCTTACGCTTGTTTGCCAACCCAGTTAGCAGTTATATATATATTAAAAAAAACACCATCCATCCATACGTTGTCGGGTTGCCCTGTGTCTGTGTGCCTGTGCATACCTGCGTGTAGAGGTCGTGCGCGCCGAGCTCGCGCGCCTGCTGCTCGTCCAGCGCGAAGTCGGCGGCGAAGCGCAGGCGCGGCGAGCCGCCCGCGCACATGGAGCGATACGCCACCATCAGGCTCAACATCTCCGCCCACGTGCTCTGCAGCAGCCGCATCTGTAGACCATCGTGACACGTCATACTACCAGCAAAAATCTCACCACATTGTTTAGTCTAGCCTTGCGACAACTCGTATGACTGACGACGTGATGTATAAATGATAAGAAAAACGCACAATAGGATTCTAATATTAATAATAATATTCTAGGATACTAATAGTATGCGCATTCTATATTAGGGTTCCAGTGACTTAACACTCACACACCAACGCCCTGACCATGGAAACTAACAGCCTATATAAATATTTGTCACGAAGGTAGATCGAGAAAAAATCCACTAGTCCTCACTTGATCGTTAAGAGCCAAGTCCGTGAAGCCGGGTATCTGCTTGGCCCAGCCGATGACGCCCACTAGCTCTTTGTCATAGATGTCCGCCAGCAGAGCCAGTGTACGCGCGGTGGGCTCCGACACGCTGGGGGGCGGGGCGCCACACGTGAGGAGCTCCGGCTCGTATGACGTCAAAGCTTCTAGTACCTGGGAATAATATTAAAGTAAATATAATAAACTTTCACAGTCACTAACAAACACATACATGTCCAAAACTTCACGCGATTGTCATTTTGAAACTGCCGATATTTCGGCGACGTCACGGACGCCGTGGTCACAGGTGACTCAAAATGACAATCGTACTCGTAGTAAGTTCCATATAATATGTAAAAGTGCTTATTAAATGATATCCGGTTACGAAAAACAAATATGTTACAAAGCGGAAAACTCGAGAATGGTTGAACTAGTTCTTGTGCCTAAAGCTTCATAATGCAAAGTAGCATAAAGTTCTTTCGGAATTGAAGCTTACTCATAGTAGTAGTAGTACATCATATAATAATTCTACGTGAGATTGACGAAATCATCTGTGCTCATTTGGCATTATTGACACCCATTTACCCTACAGAAGAAGACCATATAATACATTTCAGGAAGTAATTTTCAAAAACAATTATTAAAATATTTTTTACGTAGCTGGCAGAATTATGTAAGACATGATACGAAGGGAATTAAATTGGTTCCAAACATAAATAAAAACGACAATCGCTCTGGTGTAGTAGGGTAAGTAGTCATAAAAACACCGACGGTTTGCGGGTTCGATTCCCGCTCGGGATGGATATTTCATCATCATCACTTCAGCCTATTGCAGTCCACTGTTGGACATACGCCTCCACAAGTTCGCGGCAAAAATGGCGTGAACTCATGTGTATGTCATGGATGGATATTTGGTCATTGATGGATATTTTTATTTGTACAAGTAATTCTTTCCCGTTTGGATGTCAGTATTTGTGGGTCTCCCTTGTGTGGATCTGTGTTATCCCTTAGTCGCCTCTTACGCCACTCACGGGGGTGCCTATATTCTTCACTGCCGTAGCCACACAGCGAATCCATTAGACAACTTGAAGATAATTTCGTAAAAAGTTTTCTACTTCATGATGTCACTACATGTTCATTATAGCGCACTATAAACGTTGTACGGAGTCTCAAACATGCTGTTCGAAATTCGCGCAGTCATACGCCGTCAAATCACATATTGTTTATAGTTGATTTTTAGGTATAGATATTTTGTTGACATTTACAAGTTATGCAAACATATTTATGATGATAGATATAGAAACAGTGCACAGGCGTTTATATACTTTTTAGTAAAAACTGAACATGTAATATATTGCATGCACGTATCTGTAATTGATTTTTAATTTTTGTAAGCTATGTTCCACCAATTCGATCGTTTTGTGACTTGAACACGTAATAGCTAACTAATTAACAAATAAGCTATATTTCTTTGGTAAGTGTCACTTTGGGGGTTGGTATAAAATACCATGCCAAAAAAATATACCTCTCGTTTTTTACAGTTTCTAATATTGCAAAAATTCTAAAAAAAATACATTAAAATTAGTATATCGATAGTCATGTACAGTTTCAATTTCATGAAGATATCTTGAATAGGTATTGAGAAAAAAAAATACGTTCAGGGTTGTCACCCCTATTATTCACTTACTATAGGGGTTAGGGGTGTGAGATTAAGTGTATGGCTATTTTAGATATATAACAATAAAAACAAGGTAAGAACCCTTCATCACACGTGAGTGCAGTTTTCGTATGCTTACGCTTCAGCCTGTAATATCCCACTACTGGGCATAGGCCTCTTTCCCCATATAGGAGAAGGATCAAAGCTTAATCCACCACGCTGCTCCAATGCGTATTTCGTTAACTTAACTGGCTAGACTTCGTTCGCGTGGAATTTAACAAAATAGTTATTAGCAGTTACAAAATTAAAAAACAAAAACTAAAATAAAAGTAGCCTAAGTTACTTCTTATTACAGCAGCTATCTGACAGTGAAAGTCCCGTCAAAATTAGTCCAGCCGTTTCAGAGATTAGCCGGACCAAACAGACAGATAGACAGACAAAAATTATAAAAAATGTTATTTTGGTATATGTACCGTGTAACCGCTAATAACTAAATTCATATTATGTATACTACATATAGCTACTATATTAGCGGTTATTTATCTTCGGCAAAGTGTTGGGCATGAGCCCACAAAGGTTTTTGAGTTGGTACGAAAAAAAAAGCGTAGCCACGCGCGCAGGGTGCACCTAGTTGTAGAAATAAAAATAACAATCTTGATTTAAAATCCTAAATAAAAATTTAAATATTAATGTTTATCAATACTTTGTACTAATCTTTTACCTTATTCGAAATTCTATAAATATATTTTCGATATTTTTATATCTGTCTAGTCGCCCACGACATTATTATTTATGAACCTGCTTTATATACTTGTTTGGGTATCTATTAATATTTTATTATTTGATATTAAATAATTATTAAAATGTGTCATTTAAGTGTGTCCGTTTTGTAATTTGTTACTTAATTTATTGTTTATGATTAAGTTTTACGATTGAATATTAAACTCTTTAGGAATGAAAAAAAAATGGAAAGGTTTAGGCTATATTACATCACGCTATGACTCATAGAAGGGGTGCTATAATTACCTACGAATTACAAAACCGTACGTGTTTTTAATCAACACACAAAAATAATTACACTATAGACATGTATATTAGTTGTTAAATTTTTAAAGTGTGTGCATGACTAAAACAAAGAACAGATTATTAAAAATATTAAACTCATATAACAGACAATATATTAACCGAATTTTTTGTACGCCTCGATTGACGTTGGCCTTGTGACGACTTCCTGAAACGGTCGCGTTATCAGACGTACATAACCTAACCCAATCTAGTCTAGAGTTTTAGACGTTACCTTGAAGCCAATACGAAAAAAATTTCAACATAAATGGCTGAGTTTGTGAGATGATTGAACGCGACAAAAATTAAGTTTCATTTTCTACGTACGACATCCGATACTCGGTTATATAAAATTATTCATTCTGACGTATGAACTTCGAGCCAATGAAGTTATAATTTTTGTTAAAGTTGATTAATTTAATAATAATATATTTTTAACCGATTAAAATTAAAAGAGGTGATGAATTTGCTAGTTTTATTATGTGTATTAATATCTTGGACATCTGTCATTTGTGCAGCGATGGTTTTTTTATTTATTTATTTTTATTTAAATTTAATTTTTGTCCAAATTAAATTTAAATAAAAATGTATCCCATAAGGATGAGAATAAGTAAATAAAAATTTTATAACCTATAAAATAAAAATTGCCTATAAAATAAATAAATAAGCTAAAATTGTGTCTTTCACATATCTGTCACAAAATCAATTTCGACAATGCTTTTTCTTTTGAGTATCTATATTTTTTTTCCCGCCAATTAAACATATAGGCTGACATATATAATTAACCAAATAAATTCCACTTCCATAAACAACATTATCAGATACATATTGCACAAAATTTTAAAAATGTTTATATAATAATTTTTAGTGAAACTTTCACTATCTGGTTACGGACTCGTTTTGAATGCGATTAAAATTTTACCAATCAAAATGGCGGACCGTAATCCTGTAATAACCTATCATTATATATTAGGAAACCATACGTTGTTCTAATTAAGACTGACAGACACCACGACTAACTTTCACTCGTAACCTTGTTATTTGACTAATTACATGACCCCCATAACCATTAATCGAATGTAAAATAGATACGCAGATTTAAGCCATGGTAAGGTCTATTTAGGTTGGTCTGAAACGTTTCCGACATGGTAACAGTCACGCAAATGTTTAATATTATATATTAAATTAAAAAATATATGTTTAAGTCAATTTCAATTTGAAATAAGACAATAACAATAGTCTTACACATACCTATACATATACAGACATACTTTAGAGCACAGGTCAAAATTTTTATGAGGGAATCCAACTTTGATCCCCTTAAGCTATGATATATCTCGGTTGCTTGGACTTATCCAACTTAAACTGGCTGGATTTCTTATTCCGTTCTACCACCATCCTTTTTCAAAGACACCCGATGAAGACCTTCTCATCCTATTCTAAACATATCTTCCAAAGCCTACTAAAAATAGCTCTTACCTTAATCTCCTCGAGTTGTGGTCTGGGCTGGTTGGTAGGTGGTTGGTCCGGTGCCCTTCTGTACTTCTGTCGCCCTCCACGTACTCTATCTAGCCTCACACCCTCCCTCAACATCCCCGTCCGGAGACACTTCCGGAAACGACAGGCTTGACACGCCTTCCTCCTCCTCTTGTTTATTTCGCACTCGTTGGATGCTGGACATGTGTATTCTATGTTTCCCTGGAATAAAATTCAGATTTTGACTCGGTTATCAAGGAGACCAGAAAACATTTGCAACTGTTTTACAAGTTTATTAATAAAAGTAATTTGTGTTTCCTTTCAATTCTTCTAAATGGATATTAGACTCTGAATGTATATTCCAATCCGGTTTTTACTTATATAGTCTTGTAAAATAATGGATCTAAAAATATTTGCAGAAATGTTAATAGTCATGATAATTGGTTCGACGTATTCAAGATTAATTTAATAAATACATTTTATAGAAACATAATCATGCAGTTGGGAAAACCTACTTTAAATAGGTATGCAATTATTTTATGACTGAACTGACACTTCGTCTACACTTTCTAGGCGGCTCTTTTAACACCGGTTACCGTAGCGTACAATGGTCTATAACATAATAATAATAATAATAATAAAATTCTTTATGCACACCATAAAAAGATACAAACAAAAGTAGTATAATTAGAGGAAGATGTACAAAGGCGGTCTTATCGTTAAAAGAGCCATTTCTTCCAGACAACCTTTAGGACAGCGTATAGAAAAGCGGTTAGGAAGTGTACAAATAATTGTTATAGAAATTAGAATACATCACAATAGATTATAAAATTATACATACATATATACATACATATGCTTACAAACTTACATACATTCACATATACACATATACTCATATATAAATAACATCAGAGTATCACAAGAGCGTTTCCAACCCTATGCCTTGTCTACCTAACTCACCACAGGAACACAGCACTACGTTAGAGAAACATCATCATATCTCATCTAGCAGCATCATCATTTAGCTGTAATCTTCTGTAAGGTTTAAATTTTTCCCTAAGCTGGTTTCTGTAGACCTTAAGCGGGATTCACTTAGATGACTTAACTTTTAACATATGTATTTCTACTGGTTTTAAATTTAGACATGTATTTCTATTTAGACAATTCAACTTACCTGTATAGTTCTCTTAAAAAACGCCTTGCAAGCTTCGCAACTGGCGACGCCATAGTGAAAGCCAGAGGCTACGTCACCGCATACGAGGCAAAGCCTACGTGGAGCATCGTCATCCCTAGCGCCACTCGCAGCCGCTGCTGTAGTTGATGAGCAGTGTTGTTGCTCAGGACTTGTGTTGCCGACTATACCGCCCTCACCGGGCGAAACGCAAAACCTAACTTCTTCCTTTGGTTCTAATTCGAGCTGAAACGTTTGTTACGATTCTAGAAACTATTTATAATTTGGTGTGTAAGCAATGTTTCTTTTGGATAATGTTGTTTTTAATAGTGAAAAGATTTTTCGTGTAGTCTTATGTTCGTGTAGTAAATGATTTATGTATAAAACGGGATATTTATCATATAGCTACGAAACATTATTTTTAATACAGTTGCTCAAAAAGTGACGTATTGCAGGGACGTATAGCGTTCGGGATGTGGGCTACTACATACTCGTGCTTTTTTTTTACCTTTCCCGAACTCGTGCATTCTCTTTCCCAACTGTCAAAATAATGTCTATTAAAAAGAAAAACCAACCATGAAGTTTTTACTAAAAAAACTCATAGAAGTTTTGATGATTCATGCAAATACGTATATTTCTAAAAAGAAGCTACTAATTTGTTTCAATATCAGATTTAATGATTTGATTGAATGAGTTTGGTTAGGTTTCATTTCATTTCATCTCATTAAATTTCATTTTCATTTCATATCTATAAAAAACTTCTACTGAAGACTTGGCTGTATGGGCATAGTTCCCTTTGCCTACCAGAATGGGCGAAGAAAAAAAAACTCTGCTTATATTCTACGGTAGGCGCCATTTTTCAGAAATTTTCTTTTTATTATTTTATTAAATTGCTTCATTTTTTCGCAACTGTATTAAAAATAGTCGACGTGCATATATTTCAGTACACGTGCGGAACCGTCATTGCAACTTGTTCCGACTGTCAACCATCGCCTTCGGCTGCGCCTCGGCTCGGGTAGACATTTGTCGGAACTCTTTGCAATGACAGCCTTTCCACACTTGTAATGAAATATACTATTTACATATTGTGAATGTCATATAGCCACCAAAAAAAGTTTAAAAACTTATATCGTTGTAGTAATAGGTATCAGATTTCACAATTGTACAAATAAACAAAAAAATTCTACCTTTTTATAATATTATTAAATACATATGTCATGACAGGTACACCTAGTACATTCTATCTGAAATCAATATTGCAGGTTTCATACAACCGGTTCACATGGTATGTAAACTTACGTTACATGGCTCCAATAGCTGCATGGGTCGGTGCTGCTCTGGTGGCGAGTACTGCGGCGGCTCGGCCTCTTGCTTCACTCGACGTAACAACGGCTCCCCGCTCACCGCCGACATCATCTGTACCTACAATAGACGGAACAGGTCAAAAGGTGACAGGCTTACATTGTGATTAAGGAACGATCGTATAGGTTATTAATTTTTTTTTCAACACAATTTATGAATCGTCACTATGAACACTTCGGGAGACCATGATAAATTTTATTTCAGAAGAACTATAAAAAAACAAGTATGCTTTAGACCACACGACAGAAGTGTAACTTCTGTACAATACGCCTCCACTGTGTCTTAGATATACGAAACGTAACTAGCTTTGAGAGAAAGAGAGAAAGAAAATGTGTGCCCGCACCTCTCTATCTCTCTTGCTCCGTTCGCCTCGCCCGATTACGCTTTTCGTAACGCGCTCGTCACGCATTCACCAGCTTACTGGTAAAGTCAAACGTGCGTGCTTAAAAAAGTTTTACTTCAATAACACTGTCATTTCTATAAAGTAAAAATTTCCTACCTGTGTTGTCGTGTAAGAGAAAATTAAAACAAAATGATAACTTTGAAATTGAACTTCTCTTTACGCAGGCTTGACGGAAGCTGACAGGGCGATATAAGAAAGAAAGATAGAAAGAGTGAGAGTTACGTTTCGTACTGTACACACTGTTACTGAAGTGAAACTTCTTTAGTTGTACTGTAGGGACAACTAAAGAAGTATCACTTCAGTCGTGTGGTTTAAAGCACGCTCGTTTTTTTTTTTCTCTAATATTCTTCTGTACATACCTAGTCCCGACAATAATGAATACAAAAAAAAGAATTATCAAATTCGATGCAGTCAGGCGGATATTTATGCGCCTATATACATTTCGGCGTTTTATTATTTAAATACTAGCTGTGTCTAGGACTTCGTCCGCGTGGAATAGTGACATTGGACAGCATGTTTTGGTTTATTTTGGATTATAAACACCGTCGTTTTGGGTATTTACATGTTCAACGTGATTCTCTAAATGGGCATAACTTTGATTAGTTATGAACCGATTGACATGAAACTAACACTAAATGTTAAGTGAAGCTTCCCACAATATATTAGTGAAAACCGCATCTTAATCGAATGAGCCGTTTCTGAGATTAGCGTGTACAAACATATTACATTTACTTTTTTATTATATGTATTGATTGATATTGTATTAAAAAATATATCAATATTGCAATCGTATTACAATCGATCGTATGCACGATTCCCGCTACTAACGGATATTTATATTTGTATAAGTATTTATTTCTAGTCTGGACGTTTGTCCTTGCGTGTGTCCTGACCGCTCCTCTGAGAACACGTATAGCCGTCGGTACCAATTGTTATCATAAACACCTAAAAACGATCATGCCATAAATTAAAATTTATCCCCATAACAACAGTATGGTAGCTTATTGAAGTATGCTCAAAGCCTCCTCCAATATTTCCTATACTACTATAGAGGTCTTTGCTTAACATTGACGTTTGGCGACTATTTATTTAACAATTCATTAAACGTACAGAACTGTATACAAACATATGTCATTCAACACAAACACGTATAAAGGTTTAGCTTATCCCTAGAAGAGATATCTTCCGGAACACGCGAAAAAGGACGGTTACAGACTATTTTCGTTATCAGCATTAAAATAATAACTAAGTTATTCATATCAGTGTGATCGATAATGTTATACTATTATTACATAACGCTGTAGGATTGCCTAGTTCAATAAAATAATAATTTTGCCTTATATAAAGATGCTCGATTATTTATTTATTATTTTCATAATTCTGTACCTCTGCTAATTATTAACAAAATAATTCAATATATTATCATGTTTTGAAATAATTTCAACAATATTTGAATATAAAATGAATTTTACTCTCATTTATGGCTTATTAGTACTGTTCATTCATTTGCTCTTTGTGTCACTTTACTATTACAATTTAAGATTAAAAACCTTATTTATTAACCCTCATTAAGCCCAATACTTATTTTGATAATTAATAACCCTACCCCTACTCCTCCAACTTCTTAAAAGGGAGTCCTTTAATTTCATAACAATGACTAAGATTCGTACCTGACTGGTACAAATCAGATCAAAACTGCTATAACTGCCTTGCATGAGTCATACATGCCTTAGCTAGTGTGTTGTCAATAATAGGATCAATTCAATGTTAATGCTATAGGTAGGTAACATCTTTTTTTTTGTTATATATTGTATCTCTACTACTGAAGCTAATACTGCTTCAAGTATCTTATTTAGCTCGGAACAATACCTAGTTGCCTTTATGGGGTTGCTAATGCTAAGTATTTATTCATATTTGTTTAAAATATTAATGGGTAAAAAAGGAGTATGATTTATATTTGAAATATCAAACACAGTTGCAACAAAATCTATAAGTAAAATCGCTTTTAAATTGTTGTTTTACCAAATATAAGTTACTGGCTGTACACTGCGCGCGTTGATACGCTTTTCTTAAATATTTTTTTTGGTCGTACCAACTCAGAAACCTTTGTGAGCTCATACACAACACTTTGCTGGAGATCATGACATGATTAAATGCATAGTTTACGATTCTATAAAGGACATACCGACAAACATTCATTTATATATAGATGTCAATAAAATAAAAACTTTTCGTCTTTAATAATGTAATGTAATTATCATCGTCTTAATTTCTTATATCTTAAAACTAACGAGGAGACGGTCCGATTGGGGCATTGAGTTTAGCGGTCCTACTTCGCATGGTAGTAGGGTGGGTACTGGCTAGGTACAAAGCAAACCTCAAAATACTAGGTGTCGACTCGGCTTCCTTTTCGAGATATATCTTCTTAAAGTTTAGTAAGCCTCTCCTCTAAGAACTCCTAAGTGTCCTCGTAAGAACAGAAGCAAAACCGCAGGATAATTTAGTTTTTAAATATATATATATATATATATATATATATATATATGATTGGTTCGATCCCCGCACATGACATGCATTTGTATTGGCCACACAGGTGTTTGCCGTGGTCTGGGTGTTTGTGCAGTCCTTGTGGGTCTCCCCACCGTGCCTCGGAGAGCACGTTAAGTCGGTCCCGGTTGTTATCATGTACACCTGATAGCAATCGTAACTCATAAGTAGGGAATATATCCGCCAACCCGCATTGGAGCAGCATGGTGGATTAAGCTCTGATCCTTCTCCTACATGGGAAAAAGAGGCCTATAATAATAATGCTAAATATTTATTTTGTTTTACCTATGCCCAGTAGTGAGATATTACAGGCTGAAACGACGATATAAAAATGAATGTTGTCTGTATGTCCTTTATAGAATCGTAAACTATGCATTTGATCATGTCATGATCTTCAGCAGTGTTGTGGCTTGTGCGCAAAAAGGTTTCTGAGTTGCTACGACAAAAAAAAACGTAGAAAAGCGCACAGCGTACAGCTAGTGAATTAATAAAAACCATTTAAACTATTAACAAAATAAAAATTACATGACAATAACCTATTAACTTATTATCATATAACCAATTGACTTTTTATTATTAATAAACTATTAACGAAATAAAAATTACATGACAATAACCTATTAACTTATTATCATATAACCAATTGACTTTTTATTATTAATAAACTATTAACGAAATAAAAATTACATGACAATAACCTATTAACTTATTATCATATAACCAATTGACTTTTTATTATTAATAAACTATTAACGAAATAAAAAATATCCAAAATAACAAAATCACACAACATCCTTGAAATCAACGATTAACATTTACGACATATCAGTCATATAAATATATATTTAATTATGCAGATCTATGATTCAATAAAATAAAATTACCATCACATTCCTAATAACTGGTCATTTCATTTTATAGTGAAATCAATATTGAAGGAAAACTTCTTTACGCGACTGACTTTGGAAGTAAGCTTGTAAATGCGTGACGAGAGCGTTACGAAAAGTGTGATCGGCGAGACGAACGGAAGTTATAAATTAGTGGTGATAGAAAGAGAGTTCTCATCGTAAATTTTACTTCAGTCGTGTTGTCTAAAGCACACTTGTTTTTGAAGTAAAACTTCTTTACGCACGCTTGACTCGGGTAGTAAGCTGGTGAACGCGTGAGGAGATCGTTACGAAAAGTGAGATCGGGCGCGGCGAACGGTAGGAAGTTGAGAGATATAAGGTCGTGATGATAGAAAGAGAGAGTTCTTTTCGTAAGTTTTACTTCAGTGACTTCAGTCGTGTAGTCTATAGCACACTCGATTTTTTTTTTTGTTACAGTTCGACTTAAACATATGTGAGGCATTTTACGTGGACCAATTGTGGCCGCTAGTCATTCGTATATCTGTGATGCCAAGCAAAAAGAAGATAAGTCATTTTAGTTGTCAATAAACAAAACTTAAAAATGAGATCGGTGCACCTACTCATTCAAAATATGAATGTCTCATAGCAAAAAGTAGATAACACACTAAAATATTGTACATTAAATGAATTACAATTATCTAACGTATCACATGAGTTTGTTTCATATTAATTGCCCGTTGTGAAAAGTTAAAATTTATTTATTTTATACTTTATTGTACACCACAAATATATTACAAAGCATTAAGGTGGTTACAGACAGCGAAGTACAAAGGGCGGACTTATGGCTAAATAGCAATTTCTTCCATACAACCCAGTCCAGTTAAAATATATCTACCTATCTCCTATTTCCTTAACACCACAGATAAATACCACGGACATACTACCTTCTTATCCCGCTAGAAGTTTTCTAATAAAATATGCTTATTATCTAATTACTAATAACGATTATGTAACTACTTTTGACTAATCCGTTGGCGCAGTTTGTAGTGACCCTGCTTGCTGCTCCGAGGGTTGTGGGTTCGATTCCCACCCCGAGTCTGGGTGTAATATAAATATAAATATTTATTTATATATTTATATATGTATTATTTATAAGTATGTTTATCGAAAAAAAATATGTAGCTATATACCAGTCGGCTGTTACCTATAACACAAGCATTAAGTTGCTTACTTTAGGAACAGACGACCGTGTGTGTATTGTATAGAAAAAAAAAAAAAAAAACTACTAGCGACTCTTGCCCGTCCATGTTTTTTTACACGATAAGTAATCACCAACATAATATTATCATATACTGAAACCTCCGAAACACGCTGCATCGTGTGGACGCTGCATCTTATAGTATAAGTATTATTCCGATCGGTTCCGTAATGTTCGCAGTATAACCGAACAAAAAAAAAACGGCTCTCCATTTATTAGTACAGATTCACATTTTTCATACGATACTGATATTAGACTTATAATAAAAAAAAAATTCAATAAACCTACACATGTTAAAATTTACAACACATTAAATGTAACGTTATCGTAAAATCTAAAAATTACATAAGTGTTTATATATGTATGTATGTATTGTATTACGTTTTAATTAATAAAACGTTGGAAGCTTACAGTATACAGTATTGGACAACCTTCAAAATATTATTTTACAAAAAGACCTCAAGCAGCTTAGCGTGGGTTGTACTAATCAAATAAAATAATTTACTGGTAAATTTTGATCTAAATTATGTTTTAACATTTTTTTAATGTGGCATCGTCTAATAAATAGATGAACGCCGGCTGCATGCACGAAAAAGAGATGACTAGTTGTCCCGTTACTCTCATAGTACGCTTGCGCCGCGTCTATCTCTCTTCCACTCGATTGGCCTGTGCGTCCGAGGAGATATTTTGTTATGAAATCGTCACGTTAAACTATCGTCCGTAAAACAACCATTTTTTTTAATTTCGCATAAAGGATGCAAAAAAGGTTTTTTTTTTCGAAAACCGCTGTATATCCGTCCATTGTCTTATAATTACAGATAAAGACTTTATACATAAAATAAAATAAAATAATACTACTATTAAAAGACCACTAAAAATTAAAAGAAACATTAGAAATCCATATTCATATATTTGAAAATTCTTTATAAATTAAAATTATACAAACGGGGATGTCGCTACACGAAAGAAAAATAAAAAAGAATCATCTCCACGCATCATCCAGTAAAATTTTATGAGGTACCTAATACACGAAAAAAAAAACGGATTGAGACAGATAATCTTCATAATAATTTAAAATAAAATTCCCTTTTTTAAGTCCGGTAAAAGTATTAAAATACAAAAATTAAAATGACTAATATAAATACATATAAATTACAATAAATATGGAACCGATAATAATTAGTGCTGTATTGCACAATCTTTTAATATACGCAATAAATATTAAATTATGCAAATCCATTCTGATATATAAACCTTGCAAAGTCTACAGCGTTGCTTAAATAGGTACCTACTAAATAACAAAGGCATAATCGAAAACACTATAAAACTGATAAAAAAATAGTCTTATATATTGTTGTCTCTTTCTTGCTTATTTATCAATGGTATGATAAAAAGAAACAAAATATATTAATAAAAATGAAAAATAAACTTAAAACAAAATATAACAATAGATAAGTTTTAAATGTAAATGAACTTTTTATATAACAACAATATTTAACTATGTAAGTCCAACATAAAAATTACAAATGCAACACAATTCAAATTAAAATTAACTCCTACTCTATTCACATAAATGAAAAGCTAATTTTATTTACCGACGTAATGTTGCCTACGTATCGATTTTCCAGGATTATACCATGGAGAGTGGGCTCGGGAGCTTCATAACAATTTTCCCCTTTGTCCTTCAGAAATGCGAGACACTGTGTAATACCATCCTTATATAACATCACTCGAAAATATTAATGGCTAATGTATGGAACACCTTGTTAAAATACATATTTCCTTTCGCAAATAAAAATAAATAAAAAAGAAATAAATGTACAAGAGACGGCCTTATATACAACCTTAGATAAACGAAAATTGAAAAAAGGGTAGGAATGTATGCAAATATAATTATATAACGGTAGACATCAGAAAATATACAAATATCATATAAATACTTACATATACATACATTATTATATAAATACTTAATATACAAATATTATAAAAATACAGTATACATTTACTGAAAAGAAGCTATAACGTGAGCGTACTCCAATTCAAACCTCATTTCTATCCATCAATCACGATTGTATTCGGGCCTTTGTCTTTTAGGTATAAAATATGTAAAAGTAAAAACTTTTAAATGAAACACACTGCACAATATATAAAATATAAATAAGCGATAGGTCAGTTCAGATACCTACTCTGATAGCGAAAATAAAAATTATCTATCTACGACAAGTTTCAAGGATGCGATGTGAGTTCAACGCACTCTTGACATTGTCGGCTTTTCGATAAAAAAATATGTCGTGACGCAATCGGTTGTTTTAATACCAGCACTCAATCACGCAAGACCTATATAATATGATAAAAAACGATATTTATAATTCATAATAATGTCCTTTTCTTTAATTCGAACTCATCTTTACCGATTTCTAGTAAAACAATATTCTAAAAACCCGTCATTAAAAAGAAATTTTACTATCAAATATCACATGCACAAAACTTCGTTATCTATTCAAAAAACAAATTCGTGTCTGGTGATCAAGTAGGTTATAATCAATATTTACACGAATAATACTTAAAATCCAACCTATTTTAACTTACATATTAGTGTATTGAATATAATACATACAAAATTATAAAAGAAAATATTCGAAATGCGATTGAAACATACAAATAAAAATTTAAAAAAATAATAAAACCATAACCTTGACCGTAGTTAATAGTTTAAATTATAGATGAGAATGGCGCATGACGCGTAAACGGAAACAGTAGTAATGATTTTAGACTAGGCGCGTTACTGAGCCTATCCCAACAGCGGCGTCGTTGCGCGTTCGAGCCCACGGCGTCGCGTTAGCCGAATTGCCATTTATCTACGCGCCTCGAAGGTGAACCCACGGACGCTCGGTCGATGAACTGGACCGCTTGTTATTATGAATATCTATTTTGCGCCACAACGCGCCGAAATTCTCATGCTTACGCGATTTAATATCGATTTCAAGGTCTAACGTTTTACCTTTTTTTTACTCGCAGGCCAATTTAAATTAGGAACATTAAACATTATAAAAGTGAAAGTGGTTTTTAGTCGTGTCGATATAATTGTTTGGTTACGTTAACAAACGTTTCTAGGTAACGTTAGGAATGGTTTTATAACGTTCCTTTTTAAATTATATGGTTATTGTTATAAAATATGATTACTATCGTCATTTTATTTTTGATAAATTTTAAAACATCTTAGTAAAACCTGTATACGAAATGAATATTTAGGTTACCACGCCAGTCGGCCGCGGCAAAAACTGACGGTTTAAAAAAAAAGACTACCTCAATTCGTTACGGCTTAAGTGCAATAATTTGAACAATCATAGCTCGGTATTAAATATTCGTGTACGAATTATAGTCAGTGTTTATAAATAACTCAAAGGGGATATTGTTAAATTAATGATCCGAACATCATTGAAATTCTGCAATAAAGTTCCATACATAAAAAATACTATTCATTTTATATCTTGATATTCAATAAATATTAGTTTTAGAAAATAAAAATTATTTATATTTAAATTGATATATCTTATATACGTTCGTCGCGACATAGGTATTTTAAAGTCAAGGCGTTCAAGATTTTTGTACAAAATCGAACATTAACGATTAATTTAGTCCTTCCATACATGTTCTCTGTATCAGTCCTTAAATTATTCAAGCGCAACGCCGTCTGGATTAAGTATTCAAAGTATTACCATGACGATAAGTATGCAGGAATAAAATGTTAATGGTTTCAAATGTAGGTAATGTTTTTTTTTTATTTGTGATAAAAAGACAGAAAAAAAGATAAAAATATAAAACAGATAACAAAATAGAAACAAAAATATTTACTTAATGAAACTATTATAATTGTGTGTTACAAGAACAAGTGAATTTAAAAAAAACATGTAATCTATACAAATAAATTAAATTGGAGTGCCTACTCGTATCTATACTAATATTATAAAGAGGTAGAGTTTATAACTTTGTTTGTATGTAGAGGGTAATCTTCACAAATACTGATCCGATCACGAAAATTCTTTCACTAACAGAAAGCTACACTATTCAGGAGTGAAATAGGCTACATTTTATTGTTATTGAACAAAAAAAAATCAATGAAAAATCTTATATAGAATTCTCGTGTCACAATGTTAGTTACAACACTCTTTCGAAACGGCTGGACCGTTTTTTTATGAAATTTTTTGTGCATATCGGGTAGGTCTGAGAATCTGCTAACATCTATTTTTCATACAGCTAAGTTTGGGGGGGGGGTCTTATAACATATATTTTTGCCGGGTCAGCTAGTTTGTAATATTAAAAGAACCGCTTTTTTACTAAATGCATATGAATGTAGGTTCATATACCAAAATAACATTTTTAACAATTTTTGTCTGTCTGTCTGTTTGTTCCGGCTAATCTCTGAAAAAGCTGGACCGATTTTGATGGGACTTTCACTAGCAGATAGCTGATGTAAGGAGTAACTAAAGCTACTTTTTGACGACCCGCTGGCGCAACGGTTGACGCACTGGCTGTTGCGCCAGCGGTCGCGGGTTCGATTCCCGCTCACGACGGACATTTATATCTTCTTCTTATATATAAAAATGAATCGCAAAATGTGTTGCTAAGCGCAAAACTCGAGAACGGTTGGACCGATTTCGCTAATTCTTTTTTTAAAATGTTCCTTGAAGTACGAGGATGGTTCTTACGGAGAGAAAAATTCAAAAAAAAAAAAAAATTTAATTTCCTGAAAAAGTCTAAAAACAACACTTTTCTATACTCCCATACAAAAGATTTGTGATAATACTTAAAAGTCACTGATAGGCGATACGAAGTTCGCCGGGTCAGCTAGTCGAACATATAAATATTAGTCGTGGTCTGGGCGTTGTGTTTGTGTATTGTATGTGTTTCCGGACTACCAGTACAGGAGAAAATCCTACTGGGGGATCCGTTGAGTGTGTAGCGTTTATTAATTACTTTTATTTTAGAAATATATTTATCTTATAACTCTGCGAACAATGACTATTGTTAAATTTAACGCGGACGATGTCGCGGGCACAGCTAGTATTTAAAATAATATAATAAAATGACGTTTAAAAAAAATAACACCTTTTTAAATCTTTCTTTTAATAGATAAAGAACAAAGAAACAAATAAAAAAATACGTATAACTGTATCTACAAAACGAAAAAATTTTACTAACAAATAGTACAGACTACGTAACAGTTGGAAAGAGTAAACGTCGTCGCGGCGGTCTATTATTTATGAAAACCCGGACCTACCTCAACAGTTGTTTAAGAGAACCGACCTGTATTTTTCCATACTTATCATTTCATATCTTATCACTCAATCTTTTTTTTTTTTCGATACCATTCTATGTGGCGTGTTCCAGTTGCCACGCTGTCTATAAAAACCTTGAGATTAATATAACGCTACTTTTGTGCATTTAGGGATAATATGACATTTTGATAACGACCTATATTTTGAAAGAAATTCTTCATGTTTGTAACAATTGATTTATTCAAGATTCTTAGCCACCGATCTCAAATAAACGTATAACACTCGAGCTTCGAATAAGATTTATTTTCGTGATGACGCTACTGAGAATTCAGAAGTAATCATATACGTATACTCAGCAGTCTACTTCTTCCTCGCAAAAAATTCGCCGACCAGTTTTTGCTTACGACTTTTTTATCAATTTTAAAATGTAATTTTGGAATTGATTTATATTTCGCCAACTCAGTTATTACGAAATGAGTCACGTTTGGATTTATTAAAAAAGTGTACGTTTTAAGTTTATTTCGGGGACTATTTCAAGTTCACTGGATACTTATTACATCTTCAAAAATAAAACAAATGAAGTCTTACATTCTAGCGATCAATCAGAATTGATGATGTATGATTAAACAATATCCAGTAGTACTTTATCATTCGAGTTAATATTTTAAGGCAGCTGTTATTTAATTTTTTTTTTTTAATTTTTCATCTGGTACACAATGAAGATTATTAGTATAGATATGCAATATTTGCGTGTGGTCTGGTGCCCAAGGTCGACACATTAGCTATTCGCCGCCGGTCGTCGATGACTTCACTGCCACATTTTTATCAAAGCGCTGTATATCAGAGGCGGTTAAACAATAGACAATCTTTGTTCGTAGACTTTATAAATAAACGAATATAACGCTAATTGGATACAAATTTTTCGAAACTTCCTTCAATAGTCACCGACGTTTCGACTGATTTCCACAAATAACGTAAGCCAGATATGATGAGTCATTAAATTTCGTGTAAGTATATAATGAACGATAAAAAATTCAATGTCATCACTATATAGACAGGCTGTTCACCTGAACTCCTGAAGGTCCTGTACTACTGAATAGCGATGGATAAAAACAATGACAATGTTATCAAAATTTATTTGTGATGCAAATGACAAGACGTTATAAAAAGAAATATAAATCGACTGGAAACAAACTTGCTTCACGGTTATTTGTTTTTAACACAAATATTTTATTAATAGTATGGCAAATTCGCGGCTTGTTCAAATTAAACAGATACTCGTTCGTTACAGTTACTCGTTCGTGTAAAATTTCAAGGTTCCGTGTGATAAAAATGATACATTAAAACTGGTTCAAAAAATATAAATATTCTTTATTGCATATTATACAATGCATAATTTAAACTTACTTCAAGTTTTTCAAACTTGAAATATCTTTCAGTTAAAGACTAAGTTCCAAGAAATAAAATACAAAATAAAAAAAATCAAAGTTAACAAAAAATCGTTTCAAAAACATGATTGCAACTCGCAAACGATTACTTATAATTAATAATTCATCAACGTCTAGCCGCGGGATATGACTCGAATCCAGTACATAATTAATGTGTGAATAATCATAGACATATAAAATAAGAGCCTTTGTTTGTATCGAGCCAGCTATGTATGTAGTATGGGTAGGTCAGGTTCGCACGCCTACGAAAGCTTCGCCCAGGCAAATTCGGCGGCGGCTGTGAGGTAAAAATAAATAGTGGGGAGGGTGACAGGCGGGTTTAGAAGGATGGCGGGGGGAAGGGGTTGCGTCTAGACTGCGGCCTTGACCGCGCCTGTTTCCGCGCGATCGAGGTCGACTCGCCCCCCAGCCCACAGACCGAGTGCGGAGCGGTGGAGGCTGGAAACGGTACACGATACACCGCGGTCCATGAGTTTACCGTTCAACTAACAGATTTGTGCTGTAATCGAGTGATACTGACATCGGAATTACAATGCTTAACGTCGAACTAAATATTTTTCAGGTTACTTTTAAAGTTTAGTTTATTGTTTTAAAGATATGTACAATCTTCTAAATTCACCAAAAAGCTATAAAAGTATATAATATAGAATTTATGTTGTGTTGCAGTCTCGTTGAGTTTCAATAAATTAGTCTTTAAAATTCAAATCGTACTCGTCGGTGAAAGAAAACATCCTGAGGAAACTTGAATGATTCAGACGAAATCCTAAGACACTGTATATCCGCCAAAATGCAGTAGAGCAGTGGCTGAGTAAGAGCCAATTTTTATTCGGAGAAAACAAGTAGGTACTTAATATTATCACAAATAAAGAAATATAAGACAGAACGCACAATCGTTGCGAGAGGCTAATAAATTACTCAAGATCAAAACTCAAGCAATGAGGGACGATAAAAATTAGCTAGAACAAGGCGGTCGGTAAGGCGCGAGGCGGCGTCGCGGTCCGTGAACTCTAGCGATTCGACATTGCGCCGACATTGAGCCGAGCTAAATAATGCAGATAGCGGAGGGTGAACGACCGGCAGCACCCGGTATCAGCACGCGGACAAACGTAACATCAAAAGAACCTGCCCGATAGAGAACGTGACGCGTGTTACATAACACTGCGACCTACCCCAAACGCGGTCTGATTCGCCGATTCGCCTTAGATACCCAATTAACACCATGCGTGAAGCACGAATTCGGTCTCAAATATCGTTCCCCGAATAATATATGCCATCTGCGAACTAAATTAACGTTAGAACATCAAGTATATTGTAGCAGGTGAAAGTTTTATACACCATTTTCTTACAAACCACGTGTCTGAAAACAATTTGTCTTAAACTGCAGATATTTTGGTTAATATTTTAAATTTCGACCCCGTAAGACTTCATATGGATTAATCTAATTCATTTAAATGAGTATCCTAAAACCAGTCGAATTCAAATTTGGCATACGAACGCAAATTCGACGTTTGCCTTGCATCATAATAAATTCTCGGTCAATTTATATTATATTTAATTTATTGCATCGAGGCCATAGCACACGACGCGAGATTTGGTGATGCCTGACAATCGCTAATCGGAAATTATCCGAGGGCAGGTGATACACGCAGACTTAGTCGAGGCCTCGCCTAGGGGTCATGGGGGGAGAGGAGCTCACCGGGTGACATTGCGCGGGCGTCGACACCGCGCCCGACCTACGCCACGGCGCGCGACACGCGTGCCGCGGAAAACTACGTCTCACTTTCCGATATCTTCGCTTTTGGGACATTATTCTCATATCGACCACTATGTTACAAAATACTTCAGTATAATAATTATTATGCAACTTCCAGAATATTCAATTGATTTTAAACTTAAACGCCCATTCTCACACATCTAAAGCATGACCGCTAGCTTTATTAATATGGGTTTGATACTGTATGGCTTCTGTCCGTTTATTACTCGATGTATAATATTATGCAATAAAGATTATGAATTAATAGTATGCGACGCAATAAAATCTTTTCAATTGTACTTATCGACTGCCTTTATCCATGTTTTTCAACTTTCAGCATTAAAGTATTCATAATACACTAAAGTCACATTAAACTTTAACCTTTAATACAATGTATTTATAACTCAATTAGAGATTTATTCAATAAATGCTCGCTACGATATATTTGATATCAACACAATTACATTTTACATACGATAGATTTAATATCAACAAAATGAAATTGTTACATACATACATTTATTTACCTACATATACTTACCGTTGTTATGTCATAACCATAAGTAAAAAAAAAGAAATTTTGGAAGAGATCGCTATATATAATATAAAGTGATAAGACTGAAAAAGTTTGTTGAGATTTTTCCAATTTATTTACGCAATTTCTGATTTTTTTTTTCTAAATTTTCTGACAAAGAAACAGAAACCTTATCTGCCGGTCTAGCCGATTTCAAGTTTTGCGTAACACGTTTTAGCGATTTATTTTTAGTTATTTATTGACTTCTACGTGACACTATAATAACTAACACTACTGTTAATAAAATAATAAAATACTGTTAAATGAAAACGTCTCTACTTTAATAGGAACGTAGTTTTAAACACCGTGCCTCTCTCCTTTCTCCAGCTTGACATCAAAGCAGCTCATCATCAAATGGTTATCCGATTCAAACAAATTACATAAATATTACGAAGCTATAACGTTGAATCCCGACATTTTTCTTGAGTCATAATGCGATTACAAATATTGAAAAAACGTCTACCTGATAAGCACTTTCGAAATAAATATACTTCTTAACCGACTTAAAAAAGGGAAGGTTTTCAATTCCCTGAATTTTTTTATGTATGTTACCTCAGAACTTTTGACTGAGTGCACCGATTTCGATGATTTTGTTAATCGAAAGGTGGTCGTGTTATTCGAAGCGTGTTATGTGGTCACATTTAACTTTATTCGAGATCTGAAAAGTACTTTTAGTTCGAGTTATCGCTAATAATCCGTATTTACTTGACTATTTTTTTTTGTCCATCTACGTTTTTTAATACGTCATAACTTTTTACTGGGTGGACCAATTTCGGTATTTTTTTATTTAATCGAAAGATGGTGCTTGTCATGTGGTTACATTTAAATTTGATCGGGATCTCCTGACTACTTTTGAGTTATGTGTGTATTTACCTACTTAACTTTTTTTTCGTGTATTGTATTACTTGGCGATGTAATTTGAATCTCGTTTTTTTTTCGTTTGCAAATAAACCCAATTATTTAAAGCATAATTACTCTCATTATACTAGTATGAATATAATTTTATAAAAATTTCCGTAATTACTATACTTATGCTTTAACTTTCCACGTAAAACTTCAGTACGACGATATTTTATGTTCCATCAATACGTAGTACATTAAAAATTACGTGACGCGTTCACGTTCACACAAACTGGCTTCGCTAGTTGCGGGGATTTCGACCCTCGAACACGAGATACGTTTGTAAGTCTGTATGTTTTTATGGTCTTGACGTTTGACCCCACGGAGGATACTCATCTCACTGATCAACTGGGGGCGGTTGCATATGAAGCGTTTATTTCTGTATCAATAAATTATTCCCCGAAAGGCAAGAAAATCTTCGAATATTGGCTATATTTAGAAGGACTTATAGGTACATATGTGATTATGTCGTTTTATGTAAAACGTAATCTAAATATATAAAAGTCAATTGCTGTTCGTTTGTCTCGCTAAAACTCGAGAATGTCTGGACCCGTTTGACTGATTTTGATCTTCAAATATTTGTGGAAGTTCAGAGAAGGTATAAACGGTGAGAAATATAAATAATAAGTAACGAAAAATACAAAAAACAATAAAATTGTGACTTGGTTGTCGAATATTTATAGGTAGGTAGCGTGCGTAGTAATAGTTTGCCGGGTCATCTATTATATCGTAGAATAACTCTACAAACATATTTCTTTATTACGGAAAACTTGACATGATCAGAATAACTCTACAAACATATTTCTTTATTACGGAAAACTTGACATGATCAGAATAACTCTACAAACATATTTCTTTATTACGGAAAACTGGACATGATCAGAATAACTCTACAAACATATTTCTTTATTACGGAAAACTGGACATGATCATATATCTTTTTTTCTTGAATTAATAGATTTTTTGACGTGGCAACGTCTAATAAATCGATGAACGCCGGCGGCATGCCCGAAAAAGGATGACTCATTGCGTTACGCTCATTGTCCTGTTACGCTCAGTGTATGGAATATAGATAGATGTTAATGCATTTAATAAGATTAAATAGAAGTATATTTATATTTTTACAACTTTTATACGAATTCGTGTAAATAAGGTGATGATTGAACGTGACGGGAAAATGATTAAAGGCGATGGATCGGGATAGGTGGATATATATTTATATTTTGTCTTTTTCACGCTCAAACTACTGAACCGTTTACGATTTAACTCGGTACGTAGATAGTCAATGATCCAAACAGAAACTACTCTTACCTATGCCTCGTTTCATCATCAGATAACTACTGTAAATATTAATTTCAAATATCTAGGTATAGTATTAGTTAAACATACGAAAGAACATTTCTACTGTCATAAACACCTTAGATACGAAGCTTTCCTCCTCTCCTAGGATGTGCATCCTATGTTAAGTAAACAGAAACACCCAACACAACCAAAACGGCCAGACAACTAACATCTATGTATATGACATATACAAAGGTTTGTCATGAGCGGGGGTCGAACACGCGAATACTCACATATATAAGCCATTACCCGACGACTGAGCCGAATTAAGAAATATATTTGCATACATAATATATTTACATTATGCTAATTTAGAAGTAGTCTGGTTACCTATATCTAAATTATATTTGTTCTCTTTCATAACATATTTTAACGATCTTAGTATTGTTTTAATTACGACATTTGAATTACAATGTAAGTTATTTTTATAACACAAGATCAAAATCTTTAAATCATAATTCATTTTAATTTTAATTAATAAAACAATAAAAATTACCCATTTAAGAAAAAGATACAAAAATTGCAAGATCAAAAACGAACAAATTGCATAAAAGACAAAAAATATGCTCGCTTGCAGTTCGTTGCCGTCAATTAATTTTAGTTTTGCATCTTTTACAAACGCGAATAGATGTAAAAACGTTAATAAATTACATACATACAGGCCAAGCGTGGGACTGTGACCGATACATCCTTAATTTTATAATATTACAATGTTATATTTAAGGAAATTTTAATGGCATATAATTATCAAGCGAATTTCGTTTAGACACATCTAAATGTAACTACAATATTTAAAAAATAAACCTACTTTAAATATTTAAAAGAGACGACACTAGTTTAAGGAAATAATTGTTTGTTTATAAGCATTCAAAATACGAAGAACGGTCTCTTTAGGATCTTAGTAATTTATACATACATACGTTAAAGTAAGAATATTGTTCAATAGACAATTTTCTCTTATTAAACTTTGGTGAAACTTTGATATAACTAAGTTTTTGTCATAAATAATACGCTACTAAATTCATCCACTTACGCATTTCGGAGTCAAAGCTTCCAAAAAACACATATCAATAGAAGTATGAAACATCCAATTTACGTCAATCGCGCACATTTCTACCATAAACACAACACTGTTTTATACGAGTTCAACGTACCTCTATTAAATCTACAGGGCATATATTATTTCATTATCCAACAACACAATTTATCCAAAAATAAAATTACGAATAGCGAAAGAAAATCATATAGTTTTGTACAATGCTAAAAGATACACATCTCATAAAAGTTAAAAAACAAACACTCGAAATCATTTCCCCTTAGAATCAAAATTAGTTTAGTGGCCGTGAAATTTTAAAAACTTTTATTAAGTTCGAAATGTTAGAAAATTTGAAAAAAAAAAATGTTTATAGAAGGTATAAGACGTTGATAGCAGTCGGTTACGCACTGCGCGCACGCATTGCGTACGATCCCGCTCGCCCCACCGCACCGACGCACGCGCCTCCCCATGCACAACCACGTGCTCTTTGCCTTTCAGATTGGTCCCTTCGAATGATCACGAGCGAATGAACGCCCTACGTAGCTGCACATTATTAACGGCGACGAATAAACGCATCGATATAAAATTTTCCCGATGCTACGCCAAGTGCAACGCTGTGCGATTGGTGCATTTGGTGCATATACAGATTTAATTTATATGCTTCAGAAAGGATTAAAGGCGTTTTTTAGATATATATATTTTTTTGTTACTTTATATCTTAGTTTCGTTTAATACTGTTACTTACGTAGGTCTAACATTTTTTAAATGGTTAACAAGAAGTATATAAATTAATATAGAAAAAAAAATGATGAATAACAACCTGAAAGAAGAACTGTGTGGCTACGGTAGTGAAGAATATAGCCATCCCCTCTCTTTCCGTGGGTGTCGCAAGAGGCGACTAAGGTATAACACAGTTCCACTACCACCTTGGAACTTAAAAAGCCGACCGATGGCGGGATAATCATCCAACTACTGGCTTTGAAATACACAGGCCGAAGACGGGCAACAGCGTCTTAGGTGCGACAAAGCCACCCTGCGGTCACCAACCCATCTACCTGCGCAGCGTGGTGACTATGGGCAAAACACATGAGTTCACGCCATTTTTGGCATGAACTAGTGGAGGCTTATGTCCAGCAGTGGACTATGATAGGCTGAAATGATGAAATAGAAAGAACAGATCTTCTCATCATTGTGATGAAAGAACTGTTCTTTCAACGTGAATTTGTAGAAAATCAAACAGATTCATACAACTAGGTAGGTACACCAATCTTTTCCCAAAAATCATTTACCTTATCAGAAACGTATTCGGTAATTATTATTAGTATTAAGATACTTATTACTTTCTTCGATTCATAACAAAATATGCAAAAGACATATATCCATATGAAACAAAAATATATAAGAATATGTCCTTAGCGTTAACGGCACTATATCGGACCTTCAACATCTAATTATATAAAACTAAACCGTGAACTTTAAATTTTAATAATTATAAATCTCAAATTATATTTAAGCAAGGCAAAAACAAACAGTTATACCGTACAGTATTTAATTTATAAATAATTACATGTTACGAAACAAAAATAATTTCCTCGCTAGATCGATTTCAAATCGCCTAGAGCGTCTTGTAGACACTGAAGGTGAATATATAATATTTATAACGGCCTTCGTGGTAATTTGCATCAGTATATAAGGACTTGCATTTATAAATACATTGGTCAGTTTTACATTATTATAATGACCTTGATTAAAAATACTTTCTACAATGACATATTTCTATTTATATTTATTAAAAATATATATTTAGCTATAACAATCGGCTGTTGTAATATAAAAAGCATTGAGTTGCTTAACTAAGGAACAGACGACCGTGTGTTCCTATGTTATAAGATATTTATAATTAAAAAACAAAAATTATGAAAATAAAGAACCTTTTTTTAAATTTTCAATTTGACTACAGATTAAAGATCAACAAAAGAGTATAATATTCGTGTGTATGTGTCAAACACATAGTAGTGTGTGTAATGTTTTTTTTTTTAAATTGATTTAGTATATTGTTATGAATAACTTTAAAAAAATATTAGCATTCTGCACTCCTTCTCCATATAAACTATAATTTTGCGAAATTTCTTAAACCTCCGTCCACGCAATTTTTGTAAAAAGGGGTACAAAGTTTTTGCTTCACGTATTAATGATTTCAGACGTTAATTTGCGATCAACGCGTTTGTGAATATTACTAATTATTATTTATTTATTTAATAGTCGGAAAACCAACAGCACAAATAACAACACATAGCAAATTGAACTAAACAACATTTGGCTAATGAAAGGTATAAGAAATACTATAATGAAAGGCAAAACGACTGTATCAAAATTAGGTAACACTTTTTTTAATCGAAAAATGGGCTAGGAATTTACAGAACCCCCCATTTGAAGGAACGTAATTAGCAGTCGAACATCCAGTACCCATAAGAAAAAAAATTTTCGTTTGCGAGAAAACCCAATTATTTGTGTTCATTATTATCAAGATAGACAGGGTATTATTTGTATAAAAGAAAATTACCAGTTAACTGCTAATAAACGAAAGCATGAAAGACTAATTGTACTTAAGTAAAACCAAAGTTACATAGAGCATTACCTAGTTGTTAACGAAAGCTTAAAACATACTAAGTTAAACCTAAGTTACGTGAGCCAAGGACACAAAATAAGAAAAAATATCTAAGGAACCGCTTAGTTTGCAGACGCTTTACAATAAAACACGGCCTAGACAGACAGACGACAGAGAACGCAGGCTTAATAAAGGGGATCTTTTTATGACCAAATATTTGATAGGGTACCCACTTACACTTAAATATTCAAATATTAAAACTTTTGTATTCAATACTATTATAGATACATTCTAAATAAATAATTATGTTTGCTCGCAAATGAAAAAAAAACTGACTTCAATTACATCGAGGAGTAATACAATTTAGGTGAACGAAAAATAAGTTAAGTGAATTATTGTCATTACATAGTATAAAACAAAGTCGCTTTCTTCTGTCTGTATGCTTAGATCTTTAAAACTACGCTATGGATTTTGATACGGTTTTCTTTAGTAAATAGAGTGTTCCAGAGGAAGGTTTATATGTATAATACGTGCATAATTGTAGAGAATAACTGATAGTTTTTACGACCGTGTGAAGTCGGGGCAGGTCGCTAGTTAGAGATAACTCAAAAATTACTCATCAGATGTCGATCATCGATGTGATACTTTAACGGAACCACATGACTAGCACCAAATTTCGTTTAAAAAAAAGATTCATCAGTCGGTACACCTAGCGAAAAGTTATGAGGTATATATAATACAACGTACCTACATCGATGAAAGAATAGTCAAATAAATACTCATAAATAGAGATAACTCAAAATGTACTTCTCAGATCTCGATTAAATTAAAATGGAACCAAATCACAAACACCACCTTTCAATTGAAAAAAGAATTATCGAAATCGGTTCACACAATAAAATGTTCTTAGGTAGCACATAAAAAAAAATTGTGTGGTGTCATGGGACACTAGGTAGGAACGAAGTTTCTTCGGATAGTATAGAAGCAACACAATTTGAAAAAAAAATGTTGAATTTTATATACATTTTCAAGTTCTTGTTTTTTTTTAATTTTGTTGATTGGTTTTTAATTAAGTACATAAAAGTATTTAGGAAATTTAGTATTTTAGAAAAAACAAATACCGTAAAATAAAATAAATCAAACAAAATAATAATAATAATAATAATTCAAACTATTAAGGGGGCGTCCATAAATTACGTGAGGTGTTTTTTTAATTTTCTGTCCCTCCCCCCCTGGTGAGATGTCGTGAGATTTTATTCAACCCCCTCCCCCAACCCCTCAATCTCACGTGAGATTTTTCAAAATGTGGGTTTCTTACGTAAACGCGTTGGATTGTTATTGAAATTATTTTCTTTTGAACGAATTAGTAAATGATCTTAATCGTATTACGATTACGCTTAAGATTAAATCTTAATCATGTACAATCTGGATTAAATGGACCAAAATAGTATTTTTTTTTTGTTTCAATCAGAAAAAAAATGCGTGTTATTTACCGAGATTTACCTATTGACCTCTCTCCAACGTAAGATTACATGAGATTTGACTCGACCCCCTCCCCCCATTTAACAATCTCACGTATTTTATGGACGCCCCCTAAGTGAAATAAAAAACATATGTCTTTATTTATTTTTGTCGACAGTATAAAAAGTACATAAATAATTAAAAAAAAGTTTACTAGTAATATTTTAGTTTTACAAACGTCATTTAATACAGTCGTGTGACTGATATTACGTCACTTCCTTAGTATCATATTTTTTTCAGTTCGATCGCCCAGCCACATGTGAAGCCTGCCGTAAGGAACTTCGTTCCAATAAAGTCGAATTGACAACCTCCTCCTTTTTTGAAGTCGGATTAAAAATCACGATATGATGAGCTTATTCTGATTAAAAAGCATAAAAACTCAGTAATAACATATTTGTATTAACATATGTAGGTACTACATATTTATGGTATACAATTTTTATAAGTTTTGTTGACAGTAATTTTTTTTTGTCAAGATTTAAACACAGTTTTTTTTTTTCAATATATAGAGCTATTTCCTTTTGCTATCCTAGTGTACATAAATTGTTAAATAAATAAATAAAAATTTTTTTTTGCTCTTACACTTTATACTGTTGAATTTTCGTTATAACGACATTTATACTAAATGATGAACTTCTAAATCACTACAAGAAAGTGAATAAACATAACTTTTTTAAGTAAATTATTAGTAACAAAAAGTTTGGATGCTTGTGAAGTAGTTAAAAACAAAGAATTGCAGGTATAGGTTAGTATAATAGTATCCTAATACCTAAAATAAAACGCAGACAGGCAAAAACTAACGCGGTCAGACGAGATAGACAGCTGTACAATATTTCTTTGAAGAATAAATTTACGTAGAGTTAATAAAATCGAATAAACGTGATTATAATATTATACCTAAACACACTAATGAAAGGTACAGTAACTGAGCAATTTTAGTGTATAATACATATAATATTGGTAAAAAAAAATTAAAATTATTTCCAAATTCCACAAAAATTTATTGAAATTCATCTATGACAGTAGTTGACTGATAATTCAAAATATAGGTAACAAGAAAAAATAATACATTTCAAAGAAACAGTATTTTTGAGTTTGATATTATAGACAATTTATAGTTCAAGGTTAGTACAACTTACTAAGCAACTTTTAAAAATTATCGAAACAAGAATATATAATTACGATTTATAAACTAAATAATATGTCTACGAATAAATAATAAAACCATTTTAATTTTGCATTCCGGCATAAACAAGTACGGATATAATACGCACTTCGAGACTTAGAAAAAAGTTTAAAAAACAAACGTTTTTTAGCCCGTATTGTATTAGTCCAAGGTAAAAGAGAGGGGGTGCCTGGTAACGAGATGGTCCCTTACTATTTTTTTCGCGTGAGGTTCCTGATCAATAGGAGGTTAAGAACCACTGATGTATACGTTGTGTTAGGGCAGGCACGCGGCGTCGGCGCGCCGAGCCGCCAGACTCGATTCGCTTTTTTGGCTATAGGGTTGTCGCTTGATTATTTATGAGACTATTACGACGATATGGGGCCATCCAGACGCCATATTAAGGTCGTATTTATCATACAAGGTGTGCTGTATGATTAATGAAAAAAAAAAAAACAAAATAGTTTTTTTCAATGGTATAAAAACATGCCCATACATATATGATAAATAAGGATTAACGCGAAGGAAACGAATTATGCCTTCAGACGAAAATAATACATTAAATGGGAAGCGAAAGCGGTTGTTTATCGTTTTCATAAATAAGAACGGATTCCAAATTGTTATATTTAGTTACAAATCATTATTTGACACCTAAAGCATTGCTCTAAATGTCACAAAAATACTGATAACAATAGTTGAAAAAGTTCAATAATTTCGCAGACGCGACGTCATACTTACAAAATTGACGCAGCCCTATGACAAAAATAGCTGTGTGGGAGAGGCCATTCGTGGAATAGCTCTTTCTAAAATGTGTGTGTGTTGTATAGTATGTACATAATCGAAGCAGTGTGCGCCGCCGGTTCATTGTCAAGGCCAACTGCCAAATCTCCCGCTCGAGTCCCTGCCCCCCACACTCCTACTCCTTCGTGTCAATTATACGATTTCAACGAAGCCAGCGAGTTGCCGCCTAAGTATTCCTCGGGCACTGAAGCCTCTTCACCGTCGGCCCCGATCAAAACGGCATACAATTGAATTACTTAGAAAAGCATAAATACCGTTCGATACATACAAGTTATTAGACAAAGCTGCCCGTCGACGCGACTATCGCGTATTTTTAACGAGGCTTGCTTTCAAACCAAGACAATACAAAAAACAATTGTAGGCTCACATATTTGACACTATCGTATAGCACTTAAATTGAACCGCAGACATCATATAACGTTATACAATGAGGCACGTGAAACAAAAATCATTTGGTGTTACCTGATAGCGTATTACAAAAAGGAAATCAATCAGTTAATAGGTAACAAAAACGTCGAGGATGATTCGACATGCTGATATTAAAATAAATCATACCTACATAATAAAAACCACAAAGTAACGCCGTGAACATTTCCACAATCCCGCGATATATGTCGTGAAACAAAGATACTTCTATCTTTACCGTCTTGAAATGTAGAAGTAATGATAAATCTAACATTCTTACAATAATGTTTCAATTTTAAATGCGGAAATACTACTAAGTTTGAGCTAGCATTCGTATCGAAGTGTGAAGTGCCCATGACCATAGTTTTATGATCTCTTGACCCAGTTGATACAAATATCTCTCTCAACTCCAATACATATGATAACGTATTATACAAATTATACTATTTTTCAAACAAATGAAGATAACTGCGACACATAAGGAGAAAATTTTGTTGCTCTCAAACTGATTGAAAAAGTTTGAAGTTATTACTTTTGATGATTTGCATACAAATATATACATCTTGTTAAGTTTATATATATTTAATTGCAATTTAACATGACATAATAACAAACCTGAAGAAATTACACTTATATAATTCAACTGTAATTTAATTACAATTTATTACTTGACGCATTATTGTGAACCAAACTTTGTGCTCGGGGACTTATGACTGGGAAATGTAAAGTTTAAGTTATCTGAATTTCTAATTTTCTTCGCGACTATCTTTTATCTTTTTTCATCAATCAAAGAATGTAATTAGTTAAGTCATTAACGTATGGCGTGACCAAGGATAACAGGGATTCTTTTTTTAATACAAAATATAATAAAAATACCTTACAAATAGCAAATAAAAAAAATAATAGCTAAATATAACAAAATTGGTCAGTGCTAGTTTCAATTGCTTTGTACTTGAAAAACTAAGATATTTAAATATTAGTGTTCATAAAATCTTCATCATTTTTGTCTGTTACGCTTGAACTTTTTTGACAAAACTTTATTTAAGTGTTTAGCATACGAGTAAACTTATATGTGTATACAATTCTGTTTACAATTATATATATTTACATTAACCTATTATTAATGAAGCCAATAATTAATTAGACTGCGTTAATTTTAGTTAGATAGTTGTGTTTCAAGTACAAATTTTTCTTTCTAGCTTTGAAACGTGAACAAAAAGTGCATGTTTCAAAGGAAATTTTAATACATGTTTGAAAACCCATAGTGTATCAATACTTGTATCATACATAATACTTACTTCATCAGTTATGTTTGTAAAGCGCAGTACATAAACACCAGTCAGTATTTAATACTAATCATACGCGTGATTATTATTCGTGACAATGTAACACTTTTGCGCAATAATATATGTTGACCTTAAAATGTTTTATGTTTTGTAATAAAAATTAGTATACTTATTCACTTAATGACAACATTATCTTCAACGTAAAGTAGCGGCTCTTCAATATTACCTTGTGATACACCTAACAAATTGAATTCAAAAATATTAAAATGCGGAAGTTAGACATATGTTTGTTTCACGAAAAAACTACAGAACCATTTTCAATAGAACTTAGACCATTAGAACGTAGATCTAGAATGACTTTAACACATAAATGATTTTTTCAAGGAAACGGAAGTTACGCAGGCAAAACAACGCACCGCTGCCAATTTATAATATATTACGAATTGATATAACGAACCAGTTGTGATTTAAAGTCGCTGGGACCTACTTCTTTAAGGAATCAATTCAATTAAGGCCTTTTGCATTTAAAACATCACCATCATTACAGACTTAAAAGATGATGGTATGACGATCGACTCTGATGAGTTTATCTCTTACATTTTGTTTAGATTATTAGCTTTTATACTTGGCCTAGATTACAGATATTACAAAATAAATGATACAAACTAACCTATATATAATGCAAAATTTATCTCCAAGATTTTATAAGTGATATTTTCGTGCATGTGATAATAAAACTGCAGTCAAGGCTGTATGCTCTTTATCAACGAATTGTGCACAATAGATTAGAATGATAAACAGTCGCCGGTATATTTTAACAAGTTTTTATTTATGGAGAAATTGAGATCATATTATCACTTTCTGGTATGAACTAAAACTCCATATAGGAGACAGATTGGAACATATTGTATATATTGGTATAGGAGAAAGATTGGAACTTAATCTATGCTAGATTATCACTCTACTATAAATTTGGGGATAACTTAATTTTTTAAGTCTGTTTGGCTATGAGCTTTCTATGGTAACAATTCTATGGTACTAAAAACATTTAACTTTACGATTTGGCCAGGGCAGGCTTGGAATACCTACTGTATTGTTGGAGTTTTACAATAAAATACTTTTAACTGTTAGGAACTAATTAGAACACTGTATTCTGCCGGTATATTCTTATATATATTTTTAGGGCAACACTTTAGGCTGCGTTCAGGAGGTCAGTGTAAGGCTGCGTTCGCTATCGCTACACCCACATTATTTGTAGGTATATTGTATTTTTCTTTCATGTATATACTTTTGACTGAATTGAGTAAAAAAATCAATTTTCGGTATCAATAACAAATTGCCATTATGTCTTTTAATCATAATTGATATTTTTCTGTTATGTGATCCATATTGCAACATGAAATCCATAATTGAAGGGAAGATTTTGATTAAAAGAGAATATGGGCGAGGCGTTTGTATGTAGACCGAATAAAAATAAAGTAGGAAAATGTGTCTCATATAGCGATTAAACTACTCGCAGAAGATAAAAAAATAACGTAAAATGACAATAGCACAGATCTTTAAATTACAAATAATATTTATAGTGAACAACGATTTTATAAACCATCGAAATTTACCTTATTTTTTTAGATTGTTAAAATTGAAAAAAAAAGAATTCAATTTTATTAAAAAAAATGTCATCTATTTCATGTGACGTGAAAATACAAAATTAAATCCATTAAAATTTAAAACAACGTCTTACAAAGCATAATCATATTCAAATTCAATACAAGCCTAAGAAAAAAAAACTTAAATTTCTAATATCGATCTCCCTACGTCTTTTTAAAGAGCCGTTCGTTGCTCGTTTTTAACGTTCAATCAAAATCAAATAGTATAAAAGCATGGCCTTGAACGGGTGCATTCTGTCGACTGGGCAAAAAAGCTTATAATATTTTTTTTACGATTATTTATTTTAGATAATAAAATAATTTTTAAATGCTTTATATTACGTATGTCAAATTTGAAATTTGAAAGCCTCGTAATATTTGACGTGATTATTTTTTATGTAAGTTATTTTAATTTCTAAGCGATAATTAAAATTATAACTATTTATAACTAGTAATAAATTAAAAATAATAAAATTTTCGGTCATAATTCGGAATTCAAAATCTTCAGAAAGAATGGCAAACTTTACGATTATTAGTTCTATAAATTTCTAGAAGCACAATACCTATGATGTATATCAAATAAGTTATAAATTAGACAAACACGAAAGTATAAATCATAATGAAATTATATTTAAATTTGTCAAAATTTCCGACTAACTTGTTTTCGACTTCTTTGTTCGTATTAAAAACGCTCACAGTCGAGAACAAAGTGCGCTAGTTTAGTTTTTGCCGACAATATTCAATAGCGTCGAACAGGTCGTCTGGAGCGACTAAACAAATGAAATAGGGAATTAAATTGAGTAATAAGAATAAATCCTTGGAAAGTCTAAGCACTAAGGCACTGGTTGAGTCCTGTGATATAACAAAAGCAGGGTTGTCGCGCGGGTTTATTTCGTATTTGTCAAAAGTGGGTTGTCGCGCGGGTTTATTTCGTATTTGTCAAAAGTAGACTGCGCAAGGCTCATGTTTTTTATTTTTATTAAATGAAACTGCTATCTTTAAAAAATGTTATAATAAAAATTATATTGATATGTGTATAATAGCGTCATTTGTAACATCGTCAGTTTTTTTTAATATAAATTTAAAAATTTGTTTTGTTTGTTTTTAAATTAAATTATAATCCTATTTCAACATTTTTAATTTTTATTACTATATGACTTTTATTTATTATATACGTATATATATTTTTTTATCTGTGTCCGCGGATAACTTCATCGTTTATGAACCGATTTTGATTATTCTTTTTTGTCTGAATTGAAATATCCCAAGGGTGGTACCATGATAAGAAAACCAAGATCTGATGATGGTATCCTAGAGAAATCGAGGGGAATCTTTGAAAATCGTAGTGGCGACTAATGCGTTTGGTAATTTTCATCGTCTACTTACGTTGTATTACTTGTCGATGTAATTGAAGTAGGTTTTTATCAACACAATTATTTTCTACTGTATACAAAGTTATTTTATACATAGCATTACAATATTTAAGATCAAACAAGAATAATTTTAATTTTAACACAAGTTAAATTTAATTTTCGATGTGGAGGCCTGTGTTTAGCCGTGGACAGTGATAGGCTGAAGTGATGAAATTTAATGGTGCAAAATATTAAAAAAAAATGTTTTACTATATGATTTAGGCACTAAATAAATAAATAATTATTTTTTTTAACTAAATTAAATAAATAATTATTTTAGATATATAAAACGATTGTATATTATTCATTCTTTTTACTTTGTATAATATGTGCCATATGCCACAACAGCCTTAGAGGCTTAGCGCTAGGCACAGATATAGCCGACGATCGATCACGCCGCGTTGGGGCAGGTCGGGTACGTTTCGCGTTTCGCACGTGTACTCACCGGTATGGGAAATAGCAGTTAAACTAAACATGTACATGTGTTACAGTTCTAATTGGTACGAAAAACATGTACTGTTTGTTATCTTCAGCCACATTTCTTAGCATAAACGTTTAGAGAAATACTGTACAGCAATAGAATAGATCGTTTAAAAGGACTTCCGTGCTACGAGAGCTCAGCGTTCGGCGTGTGAAGGTAATTTTTGGACAGGCGAGCGATTCGATTGTTAACCAATTGCGAATAACCATCCACTGCACTGTTACTCCGGAAGGGACTACGAAACACACTATTTAAATACAATTTTCTAATTAGAATCTGGTCAATTATAAAATTATGAAAATTTCTTTAAAAATTATCCACGAATACTTGTAATGCATTAAATGCAAATAAGTTAATACGAATGTAACACTATCACAATAATTAAATAACAAAACATAGAACATAAAATATTTTTGATAAGTATTTCGAGTCTACTGTTGATAAAATGTTAGGATAGGTCATGGCGAAATCAGTAGCGAATAAAAAATGCGTGACGTCTGGCTCGTTTCGTGATATTTCTTACGAAAAAAATTCGAAATGTAATTAAATAGTACGCACCACGTCGTCCATCTCCATCCAGTCCATGTCGGCTTCTATCTGGTCGGCTAATATTCGGGTGTAGTATCACGTCAGAGAACTGCGCGTCGCGACGTTCGACACACGAGTGCAGCGTCGTGTCGTATGTTGCACCGAAAATTCGTTCCCGCGTTCCCTCCCCGCACCCCACGCCACCTCCTCTCGCGAAATTTTTCGAATCGCACAACGCCATCTATGTGTCGATCGGAAGCCCACCCCCCCTTCGACGTAGCCTTGAACTTGACAACACATCGCGGACGACCCAGTTTCGCGGCCGTCCCCGCCCCCGCACGGCCGTCCCGCGCTCGGGTCGCGTTAGCTGAATGGAACCGACTGCCGAGTGCAACATAAAGAATATTTTCGCGCCACCGCACGCTGCAACTCTTGCTTTCATTGTATAATATTACATCACGCACTTGAGCACGTATTTACATCGACTGATTAAAATTCCGACTCGTTTCGGAGTTGACTCGAAACGTTTCGGAATGATGTTGACGTCTCGTTACGTTTGTGTTTTGATCGTATCGACGATGAGGTTTTCGTACTAAACGGGAACATTTAGGTACAACGTATTTTAAAAACTAATTGCTTAACTGTAAAAATAAGGTACCAAGGAAGGTTTGCTATTTAAAGACATGTTTATGTAAAATGTTCGGTTTAAAAAAAACACTATTTAAATATCTATCATTACGATATAAATATTACAGCGGAAGGATCTTTATATATGTACTCCTATAAAATACAATTAGTATGTATGTTACATCAAATACATACATAATTATTATATAATATATCTTGTCAAATCAGCAAAGAATTAACGTGCATATTATTTTCAAATTAATAACCAAATCTGACGGGAGTTTAGAAAAATTGAGAAAATTGCAGTGAACTGGAAAATTTTAGAAACTCTTCATTTCAAAAAAGTACACCAGGTAGAAATGTCAAAATTGCCAACTTCTCAGGAGAGTGAAAAAACTGTATACATTATATTGAGATTGCTGTGTGGTTACGGCAGTAAGAATATAGCCACCCCCTTTCTTCCCGTGGGTGTCGTAAGAGGTGACTGAGGGATAACACAGTTCAGTCAAAGAAGTCAAAACTTTGTATCCAAAATATTCGCCAAATACGTATAGTATGTAAAATATGACCGATATTCGAATGTGAATTGTTTTATAATGACAAGATCCTGACCGAACGTACAGCAATATGTTTATTATGTACACTCGTTACATCACCAAGAGCCTCAAAGAGATGAACTATTTTAAATTCAAAATACAACATTATAGCACGTTTGGGAAAGACTATATGCCAAAATTAAATCTATCTATCTTATAGGTATATAATAAATAAAAATTAGATCAAAAAACTCGAAAATGACTCGACCAATTCTAATACTATGTAAAGAGTTCTAATGAAATTAAAAATTGCGAAAATTACTCAAAAATCGTGTTAGGTCTCCCCACTGTGCCTCGGAGATGGCCGGGAAATCCGAGATTGTCCCGGAATTACGTGTCTTGTTCCGTGTCCAGGGATTATAGTTGATTGTCCCAGATTTCGAATACTACTAGTTTTCTAGGTACCATTAGTTTTATTTTATCATGTTTAGCCTAGGTATGACATGCGCACGGTAACGACACGCCGACACGCCGCGCCGCCGTCAGCGTTGCACGTTGTTATTATGGACATTAATGGTGCAATGCGAAGTCTTTTTGATCAACTAAAAGGCAGGTTGGATGATATATATTTTTTGGTAATAAAGTTAAAACCATTTTTAAAAACCTCACCAAAGACTAAGGACATAAATTCATATCACAATCTCACTTTTTTTTTTTTTTTCAAAGAGCAATTACATATTTGGACGAGAGATACGATTTTGGACCTGACGGATGTTATAAAAAGTTTGAGATTTTGTCTCTCAAATCAGAGGAATTAAAATTGACATGGGACGTGCTATCTGAATTTCCTTGTATATTAAACATTGAAGCTGCGATTGACATTGATTGCCTGTATTCAGAATTTGCCAGTCTGAAAACTGTTTTTGAGGTCCTTCCAAAAGACTAGCCAAATGATAAAATCTGGGCCTATTTCTTTAGAACGAACGATTCTCATGATTTTGTAAATTTAAATAAAATGTTAATAAAGTTGGTTTTGCTCTTTCAATTCCAACAAGCAACGACTTTTGTGAGCGTCTTTTCAGCCTTCTCAATAATTTGTGGACGAAAGAGAGGAACAAAATGTCCATAGATTTAATCAAGGTTGAACATACACACTTGAACCAATTTTGATCCATCTTTTGCAGATATCATTTCCGTGCCCTGACTTTGGAGCACGGATGGAGAAAAACTTCAAAAAATGGCAAAATCAAGTCAAAAATATGTTAAAAAGTAGTCGTTGCATTTTTTATCTCATGTTGATTAAAGTTTATTATAAAAGTTTAACTCGATCTCGGCTTAAACAGGCAAGCAAACGATCTCAATTTTTGTATTTTTTAAGTTTTACATTTACTGATCCAAATTTTATTGAATAAATAAAGACTTATTTTGATTTTTTACCAAATTTTTATTTAATAAATGAGTAAAAGCGAGGAATGGTGCTCAATTTCTGATTGAAGTTTTGCGTTTTAAAATGATTTTAAAAATACACTGTGAAAATAACTTACCTAACTAGACGTACATTACTCATACAGTGTAGGCGATTTACAAGAAATATTATCAATTTTCGTATATTTTTCAACCGAACGAATTCGTAATCCTCGAATTGCCCCGAAAATGACATGATTGAATCTGGTAACCTTAATGGCAACCTTAATGTAAAAATGACTGTCCCCGTTGTTATTATATTGTACATCTAATAACGCTTCCCTTTGGGGTACGGTAGTAAAGAATATAGCCACCCGCTCGTGGGTGTCGTAAGAGGCGACTAAGGGATAACACAGTTCCACTACCACCTTGGAACTTATAAAGCCGACCTGTGGCGGGATAACCATCCAACTACTGGCTTTGAAATACACAGGCCGAAGACGATCAGCGTCTTCGGTGCGACAAAGCCAGCCCTGCGGTCACCAACCCGCCTGCCCAGCGTGGTGACTATGGGCAAAACACACGAGTTCTCACTATTTGTGGCGTGATCTTGTGAAGGCCTGTGTCCAGCAGTGGACTGAGATAGGCTAAAATGATGATGATGATGAATAACGATCGTTTTTATGTTAGGAAATATATCCGCTAATTCGCGATGGAGCAGCCCGGTGGGTTTAAGCTCCGATACTTCTCCTACAGGGAGACAGAGCCTTGCGAGGAGTGGGATATTACAGGCTGAATTGTATCGTATCATACTCAGAATATTCGAAAATTTCAAATGTAAGGATTACTTATTTTAAATTAATGTCGGATCAGGTGGTTGCGTAATAAAAGTGTTACTCTTGCTGTTAATGTTAATAATGATTCACGGTTTTAATACGCCAGTCCAAACAAAAAATAAAATAGTTTGAGCTCCAACTTCTTAAACGGAAAAGATATCATTCCTCAGTGTTTCAGGCTGCTTCAGTTCAGTTCAGTTCACAGTCGCGGTTTCAATCCGCTACCCCTAAGAGGATCAAGGTGGCGTATTAAACTCTAACATAAGTTGTTCCAGTTCAGTTTCGCGTTGCAGTTTTACCCCGTGGAATTTGGGGACAAAAAGTTCGGCAAGTGTTAGTATGGGGTCTTTAACTGTCGACCATAACAAGTTTCTTGTTCTTGATTTATTTTCACTACCCAATACACGAAAAAATATAATAAGGTATAAAAATCCTCATTTTAAAAAAGATAATAACTCTGAAATTCCTACTAATAAAAAAAAATTAAAATCGCGATACGATCTTGCTAAGATTAAATTATTGAGTCGAGAAACCAATTACAATACTAGCGCGCTTACCAGTCGCATAATACCGAAAAAAATTATGCAATCGCGCGCATTATAATGAATAGGCATGACATTCTTGTATAACCACAAACATAACAGCCTTATCAATACTGATAACTTTATTTTAGTAAGTTCGAAGCAACAAGCGCCATCTAGTGGTGAATACACACAACTTATGTACATTATTAAATTCTATTACATAATTATCTAGTGGTAGGTAGAAGGTAGTAGATTCTACTACTAAAAATATTAAGTTTTGGGCGTTATGGAGACTAAAAATATATTTTCAAAGAAACAATATTATAATTTTTAAAAGTGGATTATATCAAGAACTTTTAACAATATTCATAAACATCATTAAGTAGGTGTATTCATCATGACCACTAGAAATAGAAAGTAATTTGCGAACATTTTTATTACACAATATTTTTATAATTATAATAAAGATTAAAAATATTATATTAATAAATTAAAAACAAGTCTAAAGGTGCTTTTTGTTAGTTTATCTACACTAAACAACATTATTAATACTATTCTGCAATCATTTTTATTTGTCTAGATAAGGGACTTAAAACCTACTGTAAAGAAAAAGTTTTATAATTATTTGATGTAATTCAAGGCATAGCTCTAGATTTCTTAACTAATAGATAATTTGAACAAAACAAAAAACAAAGAAAGAAAACATTCAGGCTGGAACATCCAACTTGTTTGGGCATAGGTCTCTTTCTCCATGTAGGAGAAGGAAAGGTGCTTAATCCACCACGCTGCTCTACTGCGGGGTGGCAGATATGTTCCCTACTATGAGCAACTATTGCTATCAGGTATTTATATCAACCGGGACTGATGAATTAACATGCTCAATAAGGCACGGTGGGGAGACCAACAAGGAGAGAAATCCAAACCGGAAAGAAATATTTGTACCTATACAAATATCCTGCCCAAGCGGGAATCGAACCCGCAAAACTTCGGTGTTTTAGGTTTCACTCACGCCACTACACCAGAGCAGTTGTTGACTTGAACAAACAAACAACATTGAAAAATAATGATAACATTTGAAAATACAAAAGGCTTAGAACAGTATTATTATTTTAGATAAGATTATCAATCAAATTTTTTTGATAACTTAAGATAATTTAATCAGTTATTTGTCACAGTCAAAAATAATAAGATTGCATAATTAAAAAATAAGTCTTCTAATGTTACGCAAATTTCACTCATCTGTAAAGTTTCCATAACGTTGGGCATTTATTTAAAAAACTTAATAAATAGTGATAAAATCTGAAAAAGTCGTTTCATTGTAATAAAAAATAAGTCATCAATAAAGGCCAGAAACGATAAAATTACATTTGTCATTTTATGGACATGGCCCCAAGAGAAAATTTTTAGTTTTATATTTTATATAAACACGAGATAAAGCATCCACATAATTCTTTAATCTTATTGTGATTGTTTTTATTTTTTTGTATAACAACAAATATATCTTACCTTATTTGGATTTGATGCAAAATGTAGTTAACAGAATAATCACACATTTTTTCATTTTCCAAACAATTTATGTGTCCTGTTTTAGTATTCAAATATTGCAAACTTTTTGATCCAAATTCTTAAATCAAATGCACCTGAAAATTAAACAATATTATAACATATTAAGATGTCTTTATCAAACATTTATATTACAATATGTACAAAGTATTTAAAAACAAAATGAATCAATTGACGAAAAGACAATCTAATTTAACTGTAATGTAAGATCTATTGCAACTGGAAAGAATCAAAATGAACACATTCTTTAATTTATTATATGATTTAGGTCTACTAAGTGTGTTACTTTATATTTGATAACAGAACAGAATACCGTAGAAATAAAGAGAAAATAAACAATTTAATAACTGTACTGTTTAATATGAATAAAATAAAACATTTTGATAGTTAATATCGACTATATAAAATAATAATAATAATTAAGGCATTTTTTTAAAATTATATTTTATTAGGAAGTTTAAATGAATAAATGCGTTTATCATGAATTTCAATGATTACTCAATGCATTATGTAAACAGCTTATTTTTAAATATTTTTTACAAAATACTTACTGATATAAATTTCAGAGCATCAAAGTCTATTTCACATCAAAAATATCACTAAAAATTGTTTTTATGCGCTATTATTCGTGTAATAAAAATATGTAATCATCTGTCAAAATCTCTTATTATAAACATTCCAGAATTTAATAGCTCAATTTAAATTTGTATCGTAATCGTTATTATTTACAAAGTTAGTTTTCATTTGAACGAATGCCAGCACCGCGTATCTTTAATGAAAAATATTTACAAGTTGTAAACCGAGATACCCACTACCAAAGAAGGTTAGTTGTTTTAAAATTTATCCCCAATAGGGAAAGGCAAAGGACTATACAAAGAAGGTTAGAAAATTTGACGTTTCACAACATTTTGGGTGCAACTAAACTGCAAGGCCAAATTTTGCATCGGAATTCTTATGCCACTGTTACACATAGGTGTCAATATTTTGTAAGGTAAATATTAAAAATATTAAGTATACATCAGTAGTTTTTTTCTATTAAAATACGTAAAACATTATATTTATCAGTACGACACAGGGTACTAATAAAGTGTACGAAACTACGAACATTTTTTTCAAAAAATAAGTACAAATGGCCGAATCATTACAATTTGATTACAATATTTAAAACAGTATGCGATAATTTTTTTACTCTTAAATATTTTAAACATTCTACTAAATATTAACACATTACAATTAATATTACTAGGGCCTGTTTCACTAGTTATTGATAAAGTTTATCATGTACATTATACATACATACGTTACGAATAGACTTTAACAAGAGGAGGTTAAATAGGCGGTTAAATAGGAGGTTAATATTATATTGGAGTGTGGAGAGAAATAGAGAAATAAGATTAGACATTTGGTATCTCGCTTGATATATCGAATGCTCTTGACCAGATTTAGCTCAGGACCTAAGAAATCTTCTCAGCCAACACCTTAACTATGAGATTTTTACTCATTTAGGCTAGTAATAACAATAGTTTGGTAGGACACGTATAATTAATTGAATCACTGAGAAGTACAAAAAATTGTGCCAAAACTACTACTATCTATAAGATCTTAAACCTGGCTGCCGCTTTCAAATTGTACTTATTCAAATAATAATTTTATTTACTACCCTTAATTGAGAAAAAAAGCTACAAAATGTTGCAAGCAGCCGATTAAGTGGTGGAACCAAAAATATCATTATTCACGATTAAATTTACTCATATCAAAACGAATCTCATACACGTTTCTAATATATACCTAAAGACATAAAATACCTAGCCGATGTCGTCTTTCTTGACAATAATTGTAACTTTCAAAAATATCTTCAAGAATCTAAACATTAATATTCTGGAATGAATTGATGTTTGGTCATATTACTAGACCGTAATTCATTCTAAACCTCTTTCCTTTATTTATATTACATCAGGTTCTTGCCTGAATCAGTCATTGTTAAAATTATAAAATATTTTTTGTATTTTTTTTTTATCAACAGTGTAGTTAGTAAAATTTATTTACAATTCTTACAAATAAGATATTGTATTTTATTGACATATTACGAAGAATGAATAAACTTTATAGTTTATAGATTTATATTATACAGATTTTGCTCAGTACTTCGTAGATTATATTTAATTATTTATAATTTTATAATACACTAGCTGACCTGGCGAACTTTGTACCGCCTTCTTTATTTTTTTCTTAAATATAATAATTAATATATCAAAATAAAATATAGCCTATCTTTCAAGTTGGATCGAACTGCACATGGTGTGCGAATTTTATTATAATCGGTTAAGTGGTTTAGGAGTCCATTGAGGACAAACATTGTGACACGAGATTTATATATATTAAGATTATTATACCGTATAAGTACCTATAATAAGTGTGTTTTTGACATAAAAGTCTAAGATAGTGGCAACTGGCAACATTGTATACTATTTCATGAGCGCCGACGTTTCCATTTTCTTGGGCCAACTCATCGGTCTCTATGACACAGTATAATATGTTTATTTTCACTTCAAGAAGTAATGATTTGTGACTTATTTATTGTACGGTAATATAATATATTAAATAATTAAAACATGGAGTTGCAATATCTTGCATTATTCTTGAGTCTTTTCTGGCATGGCTGCAACGGTATTATGTGGAGCTTGTCGCCGAACACACAAAAATGCTTGAAAGAGGAGTTACACGCAAATGTACTAGTCGCCGGTGAATACGAGATTGTACAAGTACAAGGGCAAAGGATTGACTATATTGTACGTATTTATTTTCCATTTTTATAAAATTATGCGTAAATTTCTAATGTAAGGTAAATTTTAAGTGGTCAAATTACTTATTATCTAGGTAACGTTTCATAATAGAACTATAAATTCATCGTTATTTATTGGTATTTAAAGTATTGACGATTTTTATGCACAAAAAATTAATAGATAAGCTACGTTTTACAATATATCACAGATCATAACTAATTTAAGTAGATTAAATATATTTTATAACCGTAGGGTACAGTAAAAAGAAAAGAATAAGCACATATAAACTTTTACATTCAATTGCAAATGCTTATTTTTTTTTTTTTTTTTGTAACAATAATTTAATAAACATATCTATAATATTTTATCAGGTGCGTGATTCTAAAGGGCACATCCTGGCACAGAAGGATAACATCCACAAAGGCAAATTCACATTTGTAACAGAGACTTATGACACATTTGAAGTCTGTTTTATATCAAAAGTACCTCCAGGTATGTATCATTAAAATAAAAATTAATAATCTAGAAAAATTGTGTTATATCTTAATGATATAAAGTAAATGAAATCTAGACTTAAAATAATAGAATAGATAAACTATTTCATTGATACTAAAAAGAAAAAAACATTTGTTATCAGTACATATTTACAATTATTCAAGGTTATTATAAAGCTGTTTTTTTTTTTTCGATTTGCTTAAACGCGTTTATCTCAGGAACTGCTGGTTTGAATCGAAAAATTAATTTAATGTTGGATAGCTTAGGAAAGCTATATATTTTCTTTTCCTCAAATTAACCAAGATACATACTCTTATAAACAAGTTATAAAAACAAATGTACTTGCTGCTGAAAAGTACTACCAAGATAATGAGTACTTACTTTGAAAAAACATTAAAAAAACAACACTAAATTTATAATTTGTAAATATTAATCTTTAGTACTATGAAAGAAATCAATATCAATGTGAATTTTACATTTTTAAGAAGAAAATATTAAAAAGAAAGTGACATTTCCAAAAAGGAAAGTTTTTCTTCTTCAACATCTATGGTCTTGATCTGTATAATTGTGTGTTGTATCATGATTTAAGAAGTTAAATAAATTTTCAGAATACCGCGGTGTCGCACAAGATGTTACATTGGATATCAAAGTCGGAATTGAAGCGAAGAATTATGAAGGCGTAAGAATTTTTTAATAATCTTAATTTTAATTGAACTAAAAGAGTATCTTTAAAATGAAAAAAAAAAATCTTTCAAGGCATTGATAGTAATTATTAATTATCATTGATACACCTTTTTTAATGCTTTCTCTTCACACCTTTTGCCTTTTTAGGTTATTAGTAAATTTTATTTTTTTTGTATTTTATGTAATTTTTTCATTTATGTATCTTTTTGTGTACAGTAAAGATATGTATTGCAAAATATTTATTTATTGTAATACTTATATAGCATTTAATTTTTTTACATATGTAATTTTTCTTTTATGGGTCGACCAACTTTGACATTCTGCATCTACCAGAATTCTTGGGTAATAATGTGTGCGCTTGAAAAACTTTCACTAAATCTTTTTTCCATACTAACATAGTAGCAATGTGTGGTTGCATGTGTGGTGGTAATCTTTCTAACATATTTAGAATTTTACAATACCATAGATACATTTTTGTTTATGGTAGAAAAAAATTTGTAAATCATTTTTAAACTGATTTATATAAATAAACTAAAATAACTTGACTAAGGGTTTGAGTGAAGTGATTTTTTTTTAGCAATTTTCAACACATTATAAATTCTGATTATAAGTTTCTAAATATATTTTGTGTTGTCTGTCCTAACAAAATCAATTAGTATTTTATATACAAAATTAATATTATTATGATTTATATACATAAGTCTATAGAGAAATGAATGGTTGTATTTTTTATTTTATTTTTTATATTAGTTAGCCTTTTCCGAGTCTTCAAGCTATACAAGGTTATAAAGTAACATTCAAATACAAACAACACATCTGTCACCAGTAATATAGTGATTAAATTGAAAAAAAATGGTGTAAATATTAGGTTTCCTAATTTTTCATGTCACCGCCCACTTTATATCATTTGGTAATGCTCGCTGTAAATTACCTAATTCATTTTTTAATTATTTATTGTGTTCTTAATCATATCAGATTACTGTTAATATTCGTTTTCAATACTACAATAATTTATTATAAGTATTATAATCGCTATATTTTTGTGTAAATAAATTTTAATGATAAGGAACATTTAAGATTTAATGAACAATTGATAGATCTTATAACTGCAAAGGTGTCCTTTGTTTATTTAACAAAGTAAACATATCCCGGGTTTACTGAAATTGAAATAACTAAACCAATAAATTTTATGCTCTGTTTCACTGGTGGCTAACAAAGTCTGTGACAGCTTATTAGGGTATCATTTACCGTTATATATTGGACAGCTATGTAATATCAGTAACCGGCGAAATAGACTCTTATAATACTAATTATTAAGTTTGTAATGAAATATGGATACAGAGATAACATGTTTTGTGACACCATTTTAGTTTGTAAACAGATTATATAATCGAATTACTGTGTTCTTGCTTTAAAAATTTATATTAGGTCAGGGAAAAAGTCTTTTTGTATTTTCTAGCACGGTTCCACCTGTTTCGGTCTCTTCAGAATTCTTTTGGTTGTACAAAGTTAACATTAAGAGAGGACTGTCAAAACTACTTGTCGTGGCTTTCTAATGAGGAGTCCCAAAATTTCAAGGGTAGCAAGTTACCCAACTAATGGTACATATATATATTTATCATAATGTCCATAAATTTAATATTATCTTACTTTGAATTTCTATATAAAATACGAAGAAACTTTTTCCGACCGAATATTAAAAAGTTGATAGTGAACAAATTTAAAAGCCATGTTATATATTTATATCTTAATTCAGATTGGTGAAGCTGCCAAGTTGAAGCCAATGGAGCTGGAGTTGAAAAGATTAGAAGATTTATCAGAAGCAATTGTTCAAGATTTCACAATTATGAGGAAAAGAGAGGAAGAGATGAGAGACACTAATGGTAATAACATATTTTTATTTATAGTTGAAATCATTAACCCTTTAACCGCCATGTCATAATTCGCGTGAAGTGCCTGTAGCGCCCAGCAACCTTTAGGTACAATTTTGCATAGTGTTGTAAAGTATAGTTATCGATAAACAAAGTAATGAAATAAATAAAAATTACAAAATTTCAATCAAAGGTTTAATTTATTAAGTATAGTACCGCACATAAATTAATCTTCAAACATACGTTAATCAGCCTTTAAACATACTTAATCAGTCTTGATTGTTATTTCTTCATAAAAAATTAATACTTTGGAGATGGACACGGGCTGTCTTTTTTTGTTTTTTTTTTATGTCACAAGATCGGCAAACAAGCGTACGGCTCACCTGGTGGTAAGCGATTACCGCAGCTTATAGACCTGCAGCACTAGAAGCATCGCAAGCGCGTTGCCGATCCAATCCCTAATCCCCCCAGGAGCTCTGGTCACCTTACTCACCAACAGGAACACAATACTGCTTGAAAACAGTATTATTTATATAGTTATATTTGCTGTGATCTTCTGTAAGGTCGAGGTACTACCCCAGTCGGGCTGCTCCATATTTTGAGCAGGAAATTCCTGCGTACCCTACCTCAGTAGAAGTCTCTTGATTTTGTGTTAATTTGTGTTGTCTTTTGCATGAGCATTATGTATTAAAATGATGTTCGTTTCTCACTGCACAATAAATTTAAATAAAACAATTTAATAAAAGATATAGATACCTCTTCATCAATATCAAATTCTTCGTCTGACACAAATTCGTCATCGTCATCACCATCTAGAATTCGTAATAATTCTTCAGCAGTCGTCATGGTTAATTTCAATTTTAAAAACACGAACGTAAAACTTACTAACTTACTACTACATCACAAGAACATGCGCAACACTAATGGAAAATTCCATACGGTTGTGACGTCATGAACGGTCGTGTTTATCCGACGCAGGCGCTGGCTATGTACTGGCTATACTGGCGAAAAAGACTCAGTCTAGGGATGGGAATTAGCATTTATAGTTGTCCTTACAAAAATAACTAAATCGCTAATTTCTTACAAAATATAGATTTACACAGCAAAAACAGATTAGATAGCTCAGCTACCTAGCTAGGAGAAGTAGAGATCATAATAGTAATTGCTTTCAAATTACACCTAGAAACTGATTGTTCCTTTTTTGTCACTTGTTACTTGAATATGTTGTGTAAATACAGAAATAAATAAATAAACAACACGTTATTAAATAACAATTACAAACTTAATGTACTTTTTTTAATCAATAACTCGGTATAAAAAATTGGTAATAAATTATTATATTTTTGTTTATAAATATTCCATATCTTATAAATTCTAACATTATGTCTCATCACTACTGTCGGATAAATACGACATGGGCGTTGGAAGTCAATACACTTTCTCTGGGATAATATTAGTAAATCTACCTTAATTGAAATAGTATTTTTTTTTTTTTTTTTGTTTCTTGATATAGTAAATCGAATTGTAACACAATTTAAAAGGTTGAATAGATAAACTTTCGAAAAAAAAATATATTTTAGGCTAAAACATCCTAATACGTTTAGAAATTGAATAAATAGTACACAGGGTTTTGTGTCGGATAAATTCGACTCAGGCGGTGAAAGGGTTAAAAATTAAAAGGAAAGTTAATATATATATCCTGCTCAAAATCTGGAGCTGCCCGTTTGGGAAAGTACCTCAACCTTACAGAAAATCACAGCTAAATAACACTTCTCTAAAGGAGTGTTGTGTTCCTGTAGTGAGTAAGGTGGGCAGAGCTCCTGGGGATTGTTGAAATAGAAAGGAATATTGTTCTATAATTGTTAACCAAATAATTTTGAATTTGATGACAAAAGCTAGTTTAAACTTTTAAATAACCAAGTCAATTATTAAATTAAGTACAATTGTTCATACTCAATACCAATATTAATATTGATTATTATCTTTGCATTGTTTCAGAGTCGACAAACAATCGCGTGCTATATTTCAGTATATTCTCAATGTTCTGTCTCCTAAGTCTCGCCACGTGGCAGGTCCTTTATCTGCGCAGATACTTCAAAGCCAAAAAACTCATTGAATAACATTTTTTTTTTTTTGTAATTTCAAACATGGATGTAGTCACACTGAGACTTAACCAATACAGTAAATGAAGATTTTTCAAAAAGAACATAGAGCATAGAGCACAAACTTTGATAAAAAGATGGATCTATGTTATTTTTTTTTTAAGAAATATGCTTAAGTTTTATGTAACTAGGAAAGTTGATACTCCATTAATATCTAAGTAAAGCAATAGCTGTAACACGGATCATATACAGCTCGACAGTCATCACAATTGTTCAATGTGATTACATCAGTTTGCCTAGATATAGTGACTGCGTCACGTATTATTTAAATGAAACAAATTTCTTTTACTTAACAAATTTATTTAAATGTTTGTTGTGTGTATATGATCGATATTTTGTGGCTAAGGATGTAAAAAAAGATTTATTAAAAAAATTCACATAGTTTTATTTTTATTTACTTCATTCTAAGTTTCGTATTTTTTCAAATAACTATTTTAAGTTAACGAATATAAAAAATTTGCTAAAACAATATTTTTAAAATAAATGCATTCAATTTCAATTTTTTTACAAATATTTTGTAAAACCTAAAATAAAATATATATATATATATATATATATATATATATCTCCATGTTTTAACAAAACTGCAGCCACATTTTATACATAGTCCTCTTTTGTGACCAACTTAAGTCCCCAAGTTCATATAGTTTACCAAGGGAAGGTGTGTTTGGTAATATTTGTTGAAAAAATAACAATCGCGCTTATTTAATACTTTTGCATTTAGAAAATTTGCCATATTTTCCATCTTGGGCGTAAAATCACAAAGTACAAATAAAACATATACAGTACCTGATGCATATAAGCGGGAAAAAATTTAAAAGATTTTTCCTGACCTTTCCTTTTTATCTTCTTTCATTTTGGAACAATAATTGTAGTTTTAACTAATATAACTTAATATTTTTAATAATCAATATTTAAATAAATATATAAAGTTATTTAATGTCTAAAAAAGTATATTTATTGACTACTGTTTAAAATTATTAATTATAACATATATTAAATCACAACTTTGGATTATATGTCTTATTTGAATAAGCTACTTCCAGAAGTCATACATTTATTAAATATGATATATAGGTAGCATTTTTGTTGAATACTGTGCTTAAAATAGGAATGTTAAATATAAATGATTTTTATAAAGTTTATAAAATTATACGAAAAATTAAATAAAAATTATATAATATTTATTTTATACATACGAATTTTTTGCTACAAATTACGAAATTTATTAACATAAAAAAGATAAAAAAAACATCACAATACACAACTGAATTAGAAGTTGTAATTGATATAATTTATTAAAGTTGTTTTAACACCCTGCATAATATATATATAAATTTATAGTTAATACAATTTTGAGACTGTTCGTCGTAAAATAATATGATTATGGCTCATTCTCATTTTAGAATATTGCAAATAATAATAGAACATTTAAAGCTTCGCAAGCTTTCTTGAACTTAAGATACTTTTAGATTGAACATCGCAGAAATTGTCTCATGTATGTTTATTGTATATTATTAAATAATTTTAGTTGATACTTAAATATACTGACAGCAACTTTATTGATTTTGTATTGCTTTTTAGCAAAGTTTGCGTATAAATTACATTCCTTTCTTTATATACAATAAACGCCCACTTTGTGGTATTATGTACATTCGTGATACATTGGTGTCGATTCTGATGCACCATTGACTAAATTCAACTATATTATCTAAGTTAGATTTAAGTATCATAAGACATTGAAAATTATAGAGAAAGACTATTTATCCCGATTCAAACTCATTATACTACTTATTTTAATTTGGTTGTTTTTTTTTAACATAAAAATAGGAGTGAAAATAAATTTCAATTCAGTTTGTGACATCAGAAGAAGCACCATTATGCTATCAATCAAAGTGGGGAGTAGTCTAGTTGAACTGTAAGGTGTTTGACTCCAGCCTCTCTGAAGATCCTTGCGGCTTGATCAGTTATATATCGAGGATCTACTTCCCTAGCTACTTCTAGTTTTAACGCCCCAACGTATACATCACTGCAGAGAGTCCAGAAATGTGGTTCTTGGACCGCATGAACACCGGCTAAGCCCACAACCCTAGTATACAAGTTTGGAAGCGCTCTTTCGAGTGTCGCTGGAGTCCGTTGCAATAAAACACCACCAGAATCCATCACTAACGGGAACACGCTCGCAGCTATGAGCAACGCTATGGCCATCGAGCAAATTGGATCTGCTCTCATCCAGCCGAATAGCTGCATTAAAATGGCGGATATTATGACACCAACGGAACCAAGGGTGTCCGCAAGCACGTGTAAGAACACTCCACGCATGATGGCGGATCCCGCGCCGGTAGGGGCTTCGATATCATCGTGCGAGTGGCCATGGTTATGGTTGTGCGAGTGGCCGTGTCCGCCATGCGAGTGGCCATGGCCGCCGTGGCCATGACCATGGCCGTGGTGGAAAGCGTATATGCCAATCAGGTTGACTAGGAACCCGAGGATTGAGACGACGAGTAGCCTTTCGTGTTTTACCTGTAAAAAAAATGTAATTTTTATTAGCCATTATAGTTTTACTATTGAACTATTTATACTCTGTAAATTTATTTAGGAAATACGAAAAAACTCTACTTTCTGCACAGTGACCTTGTTTTTTTCACAAATTATATATTACACATTATATATCACATTTATAGCAAATAAGTACTTTTTTGTTAATAATTGTTGCCGATAGGTCTTGCCTGCGACATGGTACGAATCTGTTTTATAAACCATAAGAATATATATTTTTTAATTTCGTAATTTTCAACCGATTATCTTCAATTGTTGTCGATTATCAAGTGCAAAGTTTAAAAAACACATTAAAGATTAAATTTAGTTATAATCTAGACGTGTCTAGATTACTGTTACATATTAACAAGATAATTAATAATTAAAACCTGATTTTCTATTATTTAGTTTTTACTAGCGCATCACTAGCCCACAAACTTACGGGTTTGAGGCCGTGTCAGATTTGTAAAATCACCTCATTTGACTGCATTATTTAGATTTTATTTTATGTATCTGAATTGTGAGCCTACTGTTTTAAACTTTCAAATGTCGTAAAGTACATACCCTGAAGTATTATAAATAATATTCGATGTTTTTCATGTATTCAAGAATTGGACATCGAAAAAATAGAACGTAATATTGCAGGATTAGCGCCACGGGTATTAACATCAAAACGCGGAATATTACGCAAACAGCTGGGAAAGGGTTAATATAATTTTGCTGCTATGGCCCACTGCTGGACATAGGCCAACACAAGTTCGTGGCAAAAATGGCGTGAACTCACGTGTGTTGCCCTCAGTCACCACGCTGGGTAGGCGGGTTGGTGACCGCAGGGCTGGCTTTGTCATACCGAAGACCCTGCTGCCCGTCTTCGGCCAGGGTATTTCAAAGCTAACAGTTGAGTAATTATCCCGCCATCGGTCGACTTTTTAAGCTCCAAGGTGATAGTGGAACTGTTATAGTTAGTCGCCTTAGACGCCTTTTACGACACCCACGGGAAGAGAGGGGGTGGCTATATTCTTTACTGCCGTAACCACACAGCATATCGGTATTTCGACCATAATCGTAAATAATGTGAAAATTTTCAACACTAATGATAGATATTACAGATCCAAAGACAGTTATGCGTAGATTTATTTTGGTAAACTAAATAGGTATCATACCCAAATCAACATTACAACCTCGGATTTACGTATCTCAATGTTTGTACCTGTCTTCCCTCATGTGGCCAACATGATTATCATGTAAATTCTCTTTACTGTATTTGTAATAAAATTTTCTAACAATAACCTACGCGACAAAGCGACCGGAAAATACGTGCTCGATCGACGAAAACCGTAACAGTTGAGTAACATTACGTTTTGTCAGAGTAGAAAGTTTTCTCAACGTTGCGGCAGTTTTTAATTTATTTACTGATAAGTTTTTCATGATATTGTTTAATTACGTGACTTTATGCAAGAGTCGAACGAAATTTATTTTTAAATGTTTTAGCAAAATTTATGTGAATACCTAATTATTTTTTTGCCTTTTTTTTAAAAACATTTTGTCATGAGATTAAGGCTTCCTCATATTTAAAACCTGTGACCATTGGACACTGGTAAGGGCAACTGTCAATTACTGTGTCCATTGTACTAAGCTATCATCAAACTTCTACAGATACTATATAATAATATTAGAAAAAGTAAAGTTATAGTATTTTTGAAAATTTATCTTTGAAAAATAAGAGTAAGGCGTGAAAGTTATGGGGGTGTGTGTTTCTAGGCCCCCAAAAACTGCTTCAGTTTCAATAGAAGGCTGTTAAGTGTAAAGTATTTATTTTGTTTTTTGAAGAATTATTATTTGATACATATTTAAAAAAATCTAAACTCGATTATATTACATGTCATATATGCTCAAGTCATTATAAGTTTTATGAAGAAAAATGGATCATTAGAGAATCAGTAAAAGAAAGATAAAAGACTGAACTTAATCATGCGCATTTATCTTTATTACACAAATAGGGAAGTTTTTCTAATCAATCACCGTATGGAAAAAATCTCATAAAACCTCATAAAGCATGGATCAGTATAAGAATTTGGTCTGCATTTATCCTTTTATGAGGTTTAATGAGATTTTTTTTCTATAGGGCATGATAGAGATGATAATATTAAAATTTACTATACTGGACTTCCCTATCATTTAATCAAAATATTAAATCAAATAAATAAAAATGTTTTGGATTCACACGTATATTCCTAAAGTATGCAACTAATTGCCTGTGTTTAGATAACAGCTGACTGACACTTCTTTATTATATTTTATTTTAATAACTAATATATTTTTAGATACGTATTTTCTTGTAATAAATTTACATATCCACCAACCCTCAGTGGACCAGAGTGGTTGATTAAGTTCTGATCCTTCTTGGTAAAAGAGGCCTATGCCCAGCAGTGGGATGTTACAGGCTAAATCTTGAACAATTGTGAAATTTGCAAATAAAAATGTATATATATTTCACCTGAGGTGCAAATAAAAATATATATATATTCCAACTGAGGTAGGGCACAGCAGGAATTAACTGAGGTAGGGCACAGCAGGAATTTCCTGCTCAAAATATGGAGCAGCTCGACTGGGGTAGTACCTCGACCTTACAGATAATCACAGCAAAATAATACTGTTTTCAAGCAGTATTGTGTTCCTGTTGGTGAGTAAGGTGACCAGAGCTCCTGGGGGGATTGGGGATTGGGTCGGCAACGCGCTTGCGATGCTTCTGGTGTTGCAGGCGTCTATAAGCTACGGTAATTGCTTACCATCAGGTGAGCCGTACGCTTGTTTGCCGACCTAGTGACATAAAAAAAAAAAAAAAAAAAACCTAAACTATAGGTATGGACTGAAGCAAAAAGCTGGGTTAAGGTTGGGGCTGTTACCAATTCTGCCAATGTGGCAGTCAAATTAAAAATAATCATTCTTTTGAGAATGATTAAATTTGTTAACATTTTCGCTCCATTTATTGTATGTTGTATCAAATTATTTAAATAGCATATGGTATTACCAAATGCAGTCTTATTATTAACAGTATTATAGAATATAGCCACCCCCTCTCTTCCCCTGGGTGTTATAAGAGGCGTCCAAGGGATAACACAGTTCCACTACCACCATGAAACTTATAAAGTAAGGTATAGGAAATATAATATATATATAGAACTTATAAATGGTGAGATAACCATCCAACTGCTGGATTTGAAATACACAGGCCGAAGACGGGCAGCAGCGTCTTCGATGCGACAAAGCCAGCCCTGCGGTCACCAACCATCCTGCCCAAAGTGGTGACTATGGGAATTACACATGAGTTCACGCCATTTTTAATGCAAACTTGTGGAGGTCTGTGTCCAGCAGTGGACTGCAATAGGCTGAAGTGATTTAATGAATAGTAGTTAAATAAGATCAAGAAAAATTTAGATTTAGATTTTCATTAAACTATAGAATATTTTAGAAAAAAATAAATGTTAACAAGATTACCTCTGGTGGTTCAATAGCTCTTTCCACTGCCTCTTTCATAATAAAAAATGAAATGAATAGCAGAAAAAGTCCATTTACAAAACCAGCTAACACTTCGGCTCTTGCATAGCCATAGGAGTAACGTTCATTTGCTCTCCATTTTGACACTAATGAAGCTGCTAATCCAGCCACCAAGCCCGTACAATCAAAGAACATATGGAATGCATCAGAAATAAGACCTATAAAAAAGATAATAGTTTAATTGCACTACAAAACATTAAAATCTCTTAAATCAATCATTAAACAGTTACTCACCTAAGCTATTCGTCCAAACTCCATAGAATAACTCCACAAAAGCAAAAGACAAATTCAGTAAAAGAAAAAGAAATAAGTTTTTTGAATTTTTGTCCGAAAATATTAATCTCAACCAGTTTTGAAACTTTTCACGAATTCCAGAAACGGCACCCCGAGACTGCCGGGTGTCTTTTTGTATAAGAGGTAACATTATATTTGTAATATTTTACACTTGTTTCACGTCATTTCAATCCTAATATCTCACAAAATTCACGTTTTACTCGAGAATCACTGCATACGTGTACTCGATAGCGGTTTATAACCTTGTTTGAAGTAAAATATTAAGGATATATAGAAAATAAAAAAAAATAAAGAAGAATTTCACTTAAAATTCGATTTATTTATAAAAGGCAATCATTTTCAGTAATGTTGTTACAAAAACTAAATTTACTAATTCGTACTGAGACATAAATTATCATCATACTGTGCTGTCGAGTGTAGTGCTGTCCATAGATTATACACTTATATACTGGTGCTGTCGACCTGTCGTGGGGCTGTCGATGCTGTGTCGCTGTTGTCAATCAGAAATTTTCAAGTCAATGACATGGTTATTAGTTACTGTAATCATGTAATGGTTATTAGTATTACTTATTACAGGTTTACAGGTTCACAGAGCACAATACTTATACAGGTTCCGTTCAGCCTCCAACCTCCAAGCTTTAATTCTATGAAGTTATGATCATTATTCAAGAGTAAAAAATTAAAGTTAACCGTGATTAAAGTGAAAATTAAAGTGAAGCCTAGAAATTAGAAATAATGTTATTCGTAATAAATACTTCGTATGTTTTAATTATAGCTTTGTAAATATAAGAAGCTAATATAATCATGTATTTATATTTTTAATTTATTTTTGCTACACACAGTAAAGTATTATTTATTTTTTCAATTTAAATTTTAAACATTTAAATATCGAGTTTATCATTTGATTCATCAAAATAGCAATACAGACTAGTATTATTATTAGATAAAATAATTACTCAAGTAATTTAACCAATCACTACGATCATTTAATTTGTGGAATTTATAAACGAAACATTGTTTTTGATGATTCATAAGGTTTCAAACAGACACTCATTTCCGGAAAAGATAATTCTTTTGTCTATGAAATAATTATAAATGCAGTTTATGGTAGAAAAATCGTGTAACGTATGTATCAAATTTTTCAGTTATTTATCATTTGATTTGTAAGTTTTTTTACACAAAATATTATTACTATCATATAAATGTTTTTAACATGTGTTATCATTTATTTTTATTTTTTTTATTTTTTCCCTCCAAATTTTTAAAATGATTCTACCGGAAATTCGTCTATAGATGCGTTTGTTTCCGAAAAGTGAACGTTTCACGAGTCAACAGCAACGTCTTTCGAGAAGTTCTAGGCGCTGTTTGCGACATTTTTCTTTCTTTTATCCGTCATCCAATGTTTAATGTGATGAAATAACACGTTGATTAGTGTGTATTTTCGATATTAGTGTTCATAGTTGTAATAAATTAACCGCTAGATTACGATATAAGCTAATATGGGCGACGAAAGCCATCCTAAAACTCTCTACGTCGGGAATTTAGACGCGAGTGTGACAGAAGATTTCCTATGCGCGTTATTCGGACAAATAGGAGAAGTTAAAGGTTGCAAAATAATTCGAGAGCCCGGTAATGATCCATATGCTTTCCTCGAGTTTACAAACCACACGGCGGCGGCTACGGCCCTGGCCGCCATGAACAAACGAGTATTTCTCGACAAGGAAATGAAGGTTAATTGGGCTACAAGTCCTGGTAATCAGCCCAAGACGGATACTAGCAACCATCATCACATATTCGTGGGAGATCTATCACCTGAAATTGAAACTCACATACTTCGCGAAGCTTTTGCACCGTTTGGTGAGATTTCGAATTGTCGAATAGTGCGTGACCCACAAACGCTCAAATCTAAAGGGTACGCTTTCGTTTCGTTTGTTAAGAAAGCAGATGCCGAAGCTGCAATTCAGGCTATGAACGGTCAATGGTTAGGCTCACGGTCTATACGTACTAATTGGTCAACCCGTAAACCACCGACCAAAGGACCCAATGAAGGAGCGCCGAGTAGCAAGCGAGCTAAGCAGCCCACATTTGATGAAGTCTACAACCAGAGCTCGCCAACAAACACAACTGTTTACTGTGGAGGTTTCACTAGCAATGTAATCACTGAAGAGCTAATGCAAAGCACATTTTCACAGTTTGGTCAGATACAGGACATAAGAGTATTCAGGGATAAAGGATACGCTTTTATTAGGTTCACAACTAAGGAAGCAGCGGCTCACGCTATAGAGGCAACACACAATACAGAAATTAGTGGTCATACAGTTAAATGTTTCTGGGGTAAAGAGAATGGAGGAACAGAAAACCAGGTAAGTTGATATAATTAGCAAAATGAATGTAATATGTGTTTAATGTTTTGTTAACACGTCGTTTCTCAAAAATTACAGAGTACGAGCAACCCGCCGGCCGCTCCTGCACCAATGGGAGCACAATCGCAGTACCCTTATGCTTACCAACAAGGAATGGGATATTGGTACGCTCAGGTAAATATCACATCCGGCAATTTTAGTATACATAACCCAGTATATAAAGATTTGATACTTATTGCTATAGTTTCAGAAGTAAAGATAAAAAATGGTATTATTGTAATTTGCTTAATGCTTTGATAATATTTATTTATTTATTCAAGTTTTCATTTAATTTTAAAAGATAAAATATAATGATCATATTTGCCAATTTTTAGAGATTTTTAATTGTTAAGTATAATGTAAATATATAAAATAATAATGGCAGTGATCCAAACGTTTGCCTTGAATAAATCTTTAAGTTATTCTTTAATTAAAGCAATGATACTTGCTATGTTAGTAATCTTACAAAGATGTTATCTTGACTAACAATGTCAATTTCTTTATGACAAGTGCACTGCACTAAATGACTAAACAATTGAAGTAGTGTGTTCGATAGATTTAAGCACACATTATAAACAAAAATTATACTAAAAGTATAGATTCAAACAAGGAATATTTCAGCTGATATTTCATACAATGTCTTTTTAATCATCTAAACTAACCTAAAAAAAATTATGGCTTCAGTAATATATTATCTATTTTGAATACAAAAAGAATTAGTCTGCAAGTTTGCTCAGAATCACTTCCATACGCATCAGCCTATCGCAGTCCACCGCTGGACATAGGCTTCTACAAGCTTGCTCCAAAAATGGCGCCAACTCATGTGTTTTGCCCATAGTCACCACACTGGGCAAGCGGGTTGGTGACTGCAGAGCTGACTTTGGCACACTCACTTTCATATTTTGCATATACTGTAGTCTGATTTCGAATGTATTAAACTATCATGAGACTATTCAGGTGTAAACTACGAACTTAGTTAGTAGTATTACTATCTATTACTAAAATGAAAAACAATGAGTTTGGCAATTCGATCACTTAAAATTAGTTGCATTCAGTGTTGCATCTACTATATAATATATTTATAACATATTATACATGTACACTTTTTTCTATACACCCATGGTCGTCTGTTCCTATGGTAAGCAACTTAATGCTTGTGTTATAGGTAACAGCCAACTGTTATAGCTAAATATATACTTTTTAAGTATATTTACTTAAAACACAGAAATAATACATGTACAAGAAACCACAAATAATATTATAATTTATAATAATTACACCCAGACTTATATTTAAAGCTACCGCATTGATATTTTTGAAATGTAAACTAGGATATTTGCCCTGTTAATTTATAGTCGATTATGAATTCTTTTTAACCCTGTTGCCAGCAATATGGACATATTAAGTGTATTTATCCTTTTGAGCTCTCGTTGTCAGATAATTTTGCTAACGACATGGTTGGGGGTATGATGACCTTGAGAGTTATAAAAACCTATGATAACATTATATATATATGTTTGCATTGATCTTATCATAGATTGACAAGATCCGTAACAAATATTTATCATCAATGTAATAATGTTAGGTTAGTTGGAAATCAATAGTTCAGTGAAAAATAAATAGAAGTGTATTTATTACATAATAGGTTAGTTGAGATAGATATGAGGTGGATATACTTTTTATGTGAGAGACTAAGATTCATACTTGTGTTTTTAGTTAAATAAATACATTTTATTGTAGTATATTCCTGAAGGAAAAAGTTAAAATGTATGTTGCTTTTTATAGTTTTTTTTTAATACATGTGATTTATTATTAATGAATTAGTTACTAATGATTCAGACTGTTACACAAAGTAATGAGTTCACCATACACATATCCAAACACTTATTTTTAATAAATTTGTCAAATATTTTGCATAGTTTTTGCAGCATTGTGATCAATGTTTATACTACTTAAAAATTAATGTGCTTTTTCAACTTCAACTAAAATCAATAAGTTTTATAATATTATAATATTTGATGATACCTTGCTGGAGCGGTTATAGCACTGGCTGTTGGGTTAGTGGTCAACCCCCGCACATGATGAAACAATTTGCATTGGCCTTATCGATTTTTATCATGGTCTTGGTGTTTGTTTTTGTGTATTGTGTGTTTTTTAGACAACCCGAAGCTTGAAAATAGTTACATAGCATGCAATGGGCGGTTTTATTACTTCATAGTGATCTTTTTCCAGACTACCCACACCCCACAGTATTAATACTGATTATTCTAAATATAATATTTCTAAAATAAATTATATATATGATTTGATGACGACGCATTGGCCCAGCGGTCACATTGCTGATTGTTGCGCTAGCGGTTGCGGGTTCGATCCCATGAAAACACAAATTATTGTCACGTGTGGGGTGTTTGTATTGGCCATATAGATGTTTGTCATGTTCTGGGCGTTTGTGCTTGTGTATTGTGAGTGTTTCTGGAACCCCGACAAGAAATAGTCCTGCTGGGGGCCATTGAGTGTGAAGCGTGTATTTGTTTCTTTTGATCAAAGAACTAATTATCTTAACAGATATTATGCATATGAGTTTTATACCAAATTTAGTATGTAGTGTTCTAACTTTAATCTCTTAAATCATGATAGGAACGGCCCAACTACAACTATAAAAGTAATTACAAACAAAATCAAAAATTACTATATGTAAGTTTACATAAGCACTATTGAATCTTCATTTTAAAAATTAGAAGACTGTGGGAGTTTTCCAAAGTATATTGGCGCTCCAATGTCAGAAGCAGCCAAGATAATTTATAGTTTTAGATTAAAATAGAAATTACGAGTAGAATTTATAGTTGAATTGTTTATTGTGATATAGGGCATTATGGGACTGACATTTTCAGCCTAGCTGTGAAAAGGCACAAAATCAAAAAAAAATTAAATTATGTTTGTTTTCAATAAATTAATATTTAAAAAGAAACAATGCAGTTAACATTTATAGATTACATTTTTTTGTCATTAATAAAATATCAAAAATTAGTTAAAGTTTTCACTTATTTATACATAATTAGAAGTCGTTAAATGTATCTATTGTTACTATGTACATATTTCTTTTATACACAGTGCAAAGTCAAATTTTTACATAATTGAATTATTCCTTATCAGTAAGAGTTTTTTATTGTGTCAGTAATTTGCGTTATCTCCAACATAAAATTAATATAAAAATTCTATACACGTTCTTGTAACTGTAGATTTATATTCATATATATATTAATATTTAGTTATTATATTTATTATTATTTATATTCCTTTCCTGTAACAAGAGTTCAGGTAGGTTTTCCCGCCACGGTTCCCTAAATGATACCATAAAGAGCTCTTGCCACCATCGACGTTCCTGCTCTTATCGAGCCAACTGGAATTAGTCGCGATGGTGGCAAGAGACCTGATGGATTGACGTTGGTTCCCTGGAAAGGGGTCGGGCGCTTTTGTAGGACGCAACCTGCACACTTGGAGTAGCAGTGCTAAATTTTTTTTTAAATGAGATAACTGCTCGCCTTATTGCCTCTACTGGAGGCAAGAGGGCTGGTGCATTTTTGCCCAGAGAATCGGCATAGCGATTCAACGGGGAAATGCTGCCAGCATTCTTGGCACATTTCCACGCGGACATGATTTCTAGCAAAACTATCTGTAAATATTATATATTAGGTTCATCTGTAACAAGCATGAGTCAAGGTATAAGTTTTTAATTTTTATGGTCACTTACAATATTTTATTTTTATAAAACTTTATCGAGTTTTCGATAATTCGTTGCTATGGTGTATATATAAATGAATGTTTGTCGATATGTCCTTTATAGAATCGTAAATTATGCATTTAAATCATGTCATGATCTCCAGCAAAGTGTTGTGCATGAGTTCACAAAGGTTTTGAGTTGGTACGACCAAAAAAGGAAAAACGTAGCAACGCGCCTAGGGTACAGCTAGTATCCTATAAAAAATATAAATAATAGTACAAGTGGTATTAGCAAAATTCTTAGAAAAATAAAAAAAAAGTTAATGTATAAATTACATTCTTCAAATTTTTTAATATTAAATAGTCATTCTGACTCTGCAACTTATCTCAATAATTAGGCCAGTCATACAAGGTCGTTTCTCAACACAATGTATTTCATTGTGCCATTTCGTTAAGAATCACGTTTTATATAAAAAAAAAAATTACGACTGGTTGACGCGTCACAAGCGTGCGAATCTTTATTTATTTTGTGCATTGAAGAGAACGAACGAATCTGCGAATATTTGCTTTCACATTTGACAGACATTAAACTTTACGCCGGAAGTAGCATTATGTTTTATGTTTGACTATTTATACTAACTAGAGGTCGCACAGTGTTCGAAATTCGACCAAATTTAATTTAAATTATCAGTTTGAATATTATTAAAGTTGTTGTCAAAGACTACTCTTATAATAATAAACAAAAGAGTATATATGCGTGTGTGTGTCAAATACACGGTAGTGTGTGTAGTTCTTTTTTCTTGCCGATTTAATGTATTTTTATGCATTATTTTAAAAAAGTATTAGCATTCTGCACTCCTTGCTACCTATTACTTATTATTTTTAAAACATGGCTATCGTTGAAAAGTTTATGAATAATTGATTAATAGTTTAGTAATTTAATTTGCAAGGCCTGATAAAACGTTGTCTTAACACATATGTGTTCTTGATTAATTTTATTGTTAGCATCATAATTATATTTTACGTACGCTTTTATCAATTTTTTGAAGCGTTTTTGTAGTTAAATAATTAAAACAAACTACTGTTATGAATTCGAAAGTTTTGATGTTGATTTGTGTTATGACTATAAAAAGATCTGTATGAATTTTGGCACGCGTATGTTTATTGTCTGGAAAGACACATGTTTGATTCCCGTGATTATATTTCCACACTAACAAAATCGCAAGCAACATCTAGTTAAGATATAACTTATAGCATCCACTGAATCTTTGTTAACATATTTTAACGAAAAAAATATTTTCTCTTTTAACAACTCTGACTTTCAAATAATTAACTTTCATAATTAGCAAATAGACTAAATTATTCACGTTTACACTTTTCGGTCGGCGATGTTTTTTTTTTTCTATTTTTTTCGCTCTTGTGCATGTAATTCCTTCAGCATGTATTTCAGTTCTACAGAGCCCACGACATCCACGCTTTTAACCATATTTATATATTTTATGTGAATATTGAACAGTAATTATGTTCATACTTACACAAATTTTGAACAGCAATTTCGACCATTCTTACTAGTAACTGCGCTTTGCGGTTTTACCCGCGTAATTTTCGTTCCAGTGGCAATGTCAAAATAAAAAGTAGCCTATGTGTTTTTCTGATCTCCAGCTAAATAGTTTAATTACAGTTAGTCCAGAAGTGTTTCCTTGAAAGATTAAAACACCCATTAATCCATCCTCATAAATTTTCTCGTTTATATTATTAGTTGGGTATATCGAATCAAAGACAAATTTATTTAATTGCCATATGTATCGCAATTCGCATTCATTGTAATACTTTTTGTTAATGTATACATATATGTACATATAAATTAGTGATAGTACAATACATTAGTCACATAAAAATATAACAATATATGTTATTTTAGAATGTTAAACAGTGCAGAAACACTAGGCCAGCTGTACTTCTAAATTAATATTATAAAGCTGAATAATTTGCTTTCAGAGCTTATTTGTGTAACTATTTGTTCGAATTGCAAAATTGTTTATAATGGTAGATAATCTGTTTATCAAGGAAGGCTATATAATATCTCGTTACGACAAATAAAGAGCTACAGTGATAAATGTTACAAAAACGGGGAAAATTTACATTCTCCGTAGCGTAAAATTTGGAATAATATAAACATTTCTATAAAAATGAAAACGCAATCAAATAGCCAGTCTTCCATAAAATAATCATGTTCAGACGTGTCGAATATGCCTAGCACTCACTATAGGAATATTTATGTTTACTGTCGTAAGCTTTTTTTGGTTTCAAATTGGAATGTAAGGAGAATAAATCTTTATTAGTAAACAAAGCATTCATTGTTTTCATACACAGCGCTGACGTAAGCTTAGGGTCGCGGGCATATAGTGCTAAATTAATAAGATTATAAAGTTAAATGTTACGTTATTAGTTAAATGATTAGTTCACACGACAATAAATAACTTTAAATCATTCTAATCGGAAATAGAGTACGAGTTATTTGTACTAGTATTAAAGGGAAGAGTGTTTAGTTATTCTAATTCCTAATATAAGCAAGTACATGATACATTATAAAATAGAAGCCATTAGGTAGGTGATCTGTTAGAGGTTATAGCCTAAAAATATAAGCATTAACCATAAAAGACGGTATGACCGTGTAGGTTGTCTAGCAAATAGACTATTATTATGACAGACTCTTTTAAATAATATTTTATAAATAGAAGCAAATATATGCCTCATATAGAATTCGCAAAACAGTGATAACAGTCAAGTCAGGTTCTCCAGTAAGTACAGTACAACACACTACAACTCTAAGTACATATATCTTGTATCGCCGTTTATGGAGCTTTTTGCGATAGTATTGCCGTATTTTTTCAAATTTATTTTTTAACATTGTTTTTTTTAATTAAGAGCCATTTCACAATTTTACGCTCTGCAAGTTTAGGTAAATTTGGTCGCATCGCGCGAGTCGTACGAGCCGCGCGATCTTTGTGCTAGTACGTATAGTGTGACAACCAAAAGACCATCGTGATCATTTTCTGATGTATAATAAAAATTATAACTATGGTATAAAATGTTTTTTACATAATTAATTTGTTAAAAATGTCAAGTATGTTATATAACAACAGTCAATAAATTTAAAATAAATTAAAAAAATCAATTTTATGAAACAATTTTTTTAAATTGATTTAGTTTTTTCAGTTTACGAATGAATCTAATATTTACGATATGAATAAAAAAGCATTTAATGACATCGACACCGACAAACATATTAATTAACAAATAACAAGACAAACAGATTGAAATGCCTATTTGTATTGATAGTGTGAGAAAAGAAAATTAAATTATACATTTGTTTACAGAAATTATCATTATATTATTTTACAGTCATTTTCGTAATATGTTTATTTTATTTATATTTTATTATGAAAGTATCAAATGCGTTTTATCCGCTATAACAACAGGCGCTTGGCGCGTGTGAGCGAGAGAGACGGCTGCGCAGAATTTGGCGTGGACCTTACCTCTAAGAGCGCTAGCGCTCGACTGATTTACCGGGCTTGATGCGTGGCAATATATACTATCTTTTTATTATTTAATATAAAATGTATTAAAAATAATTACATCTTTTAGTTATTTTTTTTGTATTCCTTAATGATGTAAGTTTACTTTAATGAAGATAGTTCGTTAAAATTTCTTAGTTTTCTAAGAGAAATATCGCTTTTAAAATTGTACTTATTTGGAAAATATTCGTAACTTTAAATTTTTTTTATCGTTTAATAGAGATACAAATGGAATAAAAATCTATGATAGTGGACAACAAAATTATATTCCACATATTATGATATTTTTTAAAAATGGTTTCAACGTAGAGGTTATTGAAAAGTAGGACTTCAAAGTATACATTGCGACCGTTTACCCAGGGAGGAGGCTGATGAAAAGGTTAATAATTTTATACACATAATATAAATCAAAATTCTGATCTGACTATGGACTACAACAAAGGTAGCTCTATTATATTTCAAGAATATAAATTACATTATTGCATCCAACACTGAGATTAACGACGTCAAAATATTACAATTTCACGGATTGTTACCGATTTTTGTGAAATGGCTCTTAATTTTTTGGCATTGTTTTTTATAAGTATATCAAAGGTGTTCTAATATTCGTATTCTAGTAAATAGTAACTCTTGGTAGTTCGATCAATGACATAAGATAAACGATTTCAATAAATTGCTAAATATCAATTTTAGTAACGTTATAAGGATTGGTTGGAATTTTTTTTTGTACCATGTATAAGTTAGTCTGATTAACGATAAGGTGAATCATTTCTTTAGGAAATAAATAAAGGAAAAATTGTATAGGTATATTTTAGACCCAGTTAATCAGATGGTAATGTGCTGTTTCCTTATTGGTGATTTAGAATGAGATTGCTCTTGCTTTCCTTTCTTTTAATTTGTGACTGATGGAGTTGGTAGCCGATCCGATTCAGTAGTTTGTAAAATAATATCTTGCAGATCATCAATAATGGCATTTAAATCAATACATGTTGTTTCTGCGTCATCGTCAGACATAATATTTTCCTCCTACAACAATTCAAAGTCAGGATCTATCCCATCACCATCATCATAATAATCGATTCTATCTTCACTATTATCACCAGTGAGTAGGAAATTAGAGATTTCTTCGTCATAAAGGTGCCCCGTGAAAACATTCTAAAAAATATATTTTCTATTAGTTGCCTAATAAATAATTTTTACCCTCGCTAATCAATGTTACAGAAATCTTTTTTGAATACAGAAACAAAAATTCAAGCAATAAATTATGTAATATATAAATTGAGGTACTTACCCAAAAGCTGTAACAAAAACCGTATTAGTTTAGAAAGCAAGACAATTTTTTTACAAATTTCCAATAATTCACACGCATCAACTTTTCGCATAATAAGAACATATAGAAGTCTCTCTTAGGCTTTACTGTAAATAGCGAGGACATATATCCAGGGCCTTTAGGTGGTGTTTTTAGGTAGGGTGGTAATTAAAACCATAACCCTGGAGTGGAAAGCAGGGTTAATGCCAAAGGCTCCAACGACCCAGTTATATGGACGAAAGTATTAAAATAAATATATTTCGCTATGTGTAATGTGTACGAGTATGTCTGATAAATCTCTGAAAAAACGGTAAATTTTTTGTTTAAATGTAATTACCGGAATCTTTCGCAATAACACTAATAAGTCAATATTAGAAGGAAAAATATTATTAACATTGCGTGCAAAAAACATGCGTGTTAATTTCTAAACAAACGCCGTCTTGTACTGCACTCGTATATTACAAATTATAAACAATAGAATTCCTCCAACAAGAGTTTCGACTAAGGAATGTTTATTTTAAACGCTGAAATAAATAACTTCACTCGGGTATCACTTGAGTCTAGACGTAAGTATTAATAATTGTGTTTGCTGGCAAACGAAAAAAACCGACTTCAATTACATGGACAAGTAATACAATGTAGGTAGACGAAAAAATAGTCAAGTAAATACGCATTATCAAAGATTACTCCAAAAGTTGTAATCCAATCTAAATTTAAATGTGATCACGATAAACATCGACTTTCGATTAAATTAAAAATCATCAAAATCGGTGCACCCAGTAAAAAGTTGTGCGGATTTTCAAGGGTTTCCTTCGATTTCTCTGGGATCCCATCATCAGATCACCTGGGATATCTCCTTTCCAACAAAGTTATTTGAAGTCAGTTAAAAATGCACTTGAGCAATATTTAAAAATATGTAGTTTTTTGTTGCTTTGATGAAAAATATAAGGAAAATGCTTCTCGTATGTGTTAACTTAATTTATGTAAGGACAATGATTTGTTTGTTATAAGTACATGAAGGGCCAATTTCACAAGTTACAAATAATGTTATTGATAACTACGCGAAAAACGTCCCGTCATGCAAACTACAAAACGCGTGAAGTTTTTTTTTTCAAGTTGAAGTATAAGTTTTCATTCCATAAGAACGTTCTACAAATTATGGAAAACGTTAAAAAAAAACAGCTCGGATTAATCCAGCCGTTCTCAATTTATGTATGATTATATGTGTGTAGTATATGATGGGTATGATACATTTTAATTTCTATAGAAGGTTAGTGTGAGCTTTGTTTGATATTTTGTTCGTTGTTTCCAGGGTTACCCCGCTCTACAAGGCTATATGGCGCCAGGATATTACCAACAATATGCTGCCACTTATAGCACCCCGCAAGCCGCTGCTGCCGGTAAATATGTATTTCTTTTATGTAGTGTATAATTGTGTATATTTGAATCTGTCCTTGATAGAAAAATTGTAAGATGACAACAAATATATATATATAATAATATAAATATGTTTTAGTAAATTACAGCTAAAATGATAGGTTACACATACATCTTTAGGAATACCATTTAAAAATTATATTTTTTGTTAAATAAAAATTGTTTTATAAGTGTTTTACTGTCAACAAAAATTAGAATCTAACCATCGCGAAAAAGTAATGTAATTTTGTTTTAAAGTAGAAAAATTTCACTTGGTTTTACTTCAAATGTTTGAAATATGAAAAATCCTAATGGCCCATAAAAACTTTATAGTTTTTGCTATTACTGATTGCGTCGTTATCTCATTTGCTTATCGTATAGCAAGCGAGGTAAGCGACGTTGTTTAGAACGGTAACGGAACATAATAAAAGTTTTTGGATAGAATATACCAACATTAGGTTTTCTGATTGGTTATTTGGCATTTTTACTTTGGTGTTTATAAATTTTATATGTAAAATGAATAGTCCCGTCCTTGAGCACCTCAAGTGCTCCAAAACTTGTATGTGGTCTATCTTTATAATGACGTCCTCGAAAACGGCTTTAACAGTTTCGAATCATTTTTCAGTTTAGTAAAACTTCTGAAAATGCGCTAAAAATGGAACTAGCTAGGGATTTTCATTTGGGGAAATGCATTATCTCTTTGCACTCAATAAAATAGGTATCCTATGGAAACAAGTTTTAACTTCAAATTAGTTAAATTTGAATGATTTTTTAAATTACTTTTAATGCCTTTAATATAATATTAAGAAATTATTACCAATATTGATCTTTTTGAAGTAAAATATTATTGGCAATTATTGTTAGACGAAAGAAAATAGCTTTGAAGGAAAACGGTATCATAAAATTAATATCTAACATTAAGTGCAATATCTCAAGAGACAAAGATAAAGAAAATGTCACATATGTTTTAGCTGGTAAAGAAGAATTTACTGGTTAAGAATCAAGGACCACTTTGTAAACGAGATAATTACAATTTGGCAGTTGGCACTATTTATTAGGGTATGGTGATGTAATGTAGTAGTCAGTAGTGTAGTCTATATTACTGAACATGAAAGTTTCAACTGTTTTTGGGTTCGTAACTATCTAAATAAATACAGTAAAAACAAAAAAGTAGTTCTAGAAAGTCGTGTCAGAATAATGTCTATCTCACAATTAAATCTGTAAACAATAATGTGCATTTAAATGAAGTTACATTAATATCGAAAATATCAAATATTATCTGATAAACCAAAATAATTATCGATTTCGTATTGATTTAAAATAAACTCCAGATCCAATCCACTCTCAGATAGCCAAAATTTAGATAATTTTCAGCAAGGGATCAATAAGCTTAAATGCAATAATTGATACCATTTTCATTTCATTACATTTTGGCCCAAGAATGTATGGAATCGTACCCATCTGCTTTGTAAGTATTATACAGTAAAAATAAGCGTGTTTATAGTTATAGGTAGGTGCGACTAAACTGCATAGTTCTATAAAATATAACTATTATTATACACATATGGAGCTATTTTTTACACAGGGTAAACATATTATGTATTATGTTTTTTTATTTAATAAAGCCGATGACATAATAGAAAGAAGATGTTTAAAGAGACTAATAAAGCGTAATTATAGATATTGTCATTAAGATTATTGGCGGATTATTTACGATTGGCGAAATAACTGTTTTCATTTCATTTATTTAACGTTAATGTGTTTTTATTATCGCAAATGTTGTTTATTCCAGCGGGCTACCGTATGAGCATGCCGGGCGGCGGCGCGGCCGGCGGCTCGTGGGGCGGCGCGCCGCAGCCGCTCATGTACGCGTCCGTGCCGTCCGCGCAGTACCCTTCCCAGTAGTGCGCCAACCGCGCCCATCGCGCCAACTGCGCCCACAGCGCTACAGCGCCAACCGCGCCCATCGCGCCAACAGCGCCACCCGCGCCTCGCCTCCGAGCTACCGGCACTAGTGATGCGACTCTCACACACAACTCAATTTGAGTCGAGTCAATTGAGCTAGTTGACTTGATATGAGATTGACTCACATATCACTCAATTTGTTCAATTTGTATTCGTGATTGTCGAATCATGTGAGTTTGTAGACTCAGTTTAAAGAGCTCGCCATTCGCACGTGACTTGATAAGTCAAATTTGTAACCGTGTTTAAGGACAGTCGAGTTAGTTTGTCGTTAAATTTATAGTTTTAGTTATTGTAATACAAAACATCAATATTTACTGTAATATACATATATTTATATGTATTGCTTTAAAAATAAACGAATTTTGATTTCGATGTCCAATTATAAAAACTAATATTGTAAAACTTTTGTAATAATTTAATTTGAGTTGTCATTAAACTCGAATACAAATTAGTTGATTTTTTCATTTGAGTAAACTTACTCAATTTATCTCAGATCATTTGACTCGAGTCGCATCACTAGGCTACTCACTGGACTGGATCTTAGATATGCCGCTACCGGTGCACATTATGTTATAATAGTTAAACCGTCGATGCATGATTTCTACTCAAGATTATGTCGTGTTAGAATGTTTTGGGTTGTAACGCCGTTATGAAATAGCTCTGATTGGTCTCTGCGTTGGTGCTGAGTTTAGCTTTTAATTTAAGTTGTTTTTTTGTAATCCTCAAATCATTTACGACGACGGGAACTTCGAAATGTAAAACTACTAAAGTATTCTTTGAGTTTTATTGCCATATTTCTGTTCTTTTTTCGAAAGTTTCGTTTGTGGATTTTTTTATGGCTTCGAATTTTTATTAATTATCTGTTCCTACATTTTTCTAAAGTAATAGAGAATGTACGGTACAAAGTGGTTTCTAGGTTCCATCGTCGTATCAGAGTTATTTCGAAACAGTTCGTCGATTTCGGTTATTTGTCGATTGTAGTTATATTTTTATTCGTAAGCTTAACACTATCCAGTCGACAAATAAATGCCGTACAGCGTTGCCGGTCAATAATAACGGCACAAACGGTGTTAACGTTCAATTTTCGGGACGGCTGTATAGTACTTCAGCGTACCCTGTCAGCCTTAAAACGACTGCCTTTAGACAATTACGGTACAAACTTGACTATACACAGCGAACGTTCTCCACCGATAATGTTATACCTAATGTTATACCGATCTTTATAGATAGGAGCGTATCGTTGCAACAATATATTTCGTCCGGTAAAGTAGCGACGGTAGAGCAATCTTATTCGTTCTTCGGGACGACGCATATCTGGTACAGTTGACTTGGCAGGAATGTCAAAAATGTTTGCATGTAGAACAGTACATGGATAAGAACTCATGCAGAGGGGGCGACCGGGGCGACATTCGAGCGTCGCGCACGAGTCTGCACGTGTTAGCATAAGTCTGCACGTGTTAGCATAAGTCTGCACGTGTTAGCATAAGTCTGCACGTGCTAGCACGAGTCTGCATATGTTCGCACGAGTCTACACGCCGGGTGCACTGGTCGCCCGCCGTCGATAGTCGATCTACATAGATAGGACATAACGAAATAAATTATAAATTTTTAAAAAAAGTTATAATATAGGGGGAGTAGTGTCGCGATTGGCCTCGTGTACATAAGTTGATATTTATTGGCGCGCCGCGCTACCGACTGAGCTGTATACCGATTGCATCTCGCACGACGCCAGACCTTACGTTAACGTATTTTTAATTATTAAGTTCGGCACATGTTGTTTTGTTTGACTTGAATTGTTATGATTTATTGTATGGAAACACTGGTGAGTCAATAAAGCAGTGGGTCTGGGACACTGGGTGTTTGATTTGCCGTCGATTTATATGATTATATATACGTATATACTTTATCGTGTTTATTTCTGGGTCCAAATTTAGAAACGTCGGCCATTGTCTTCTGTGATTGAAGTCTGCGTGTACACAGTCGGTTTAATGAGAAATTATTGTAAATTCTTAACATCATTTTGTAAAAGGAAGGAATAAATAGTTTAAGTTTAATAATACTTTTGATTATTGTTGTATTATTGATGTTACAATAACTGTGACAGTAACCCCTATATTTTTCATTCATTTGAATTTGACAATAATTAAACACGAACTGTAAATAAATTTAACATTTTGAGATTTTTTCCTCGATGATTGCATCAGTCAATTACATTTCTATGGAAACGAAAATTGAATTTGCTCAAATATTTTTGATGTCGTTAAAATTTATAGTTACTTGTACAAGTAAAAATAAGTTTTCTTACTTTCAGTAAAAACTTATTTGGATCATGCCTTTGTATTATTCATTTCATATATACATCCATAAAAATTGCAATAAATTATGTTACTTTAAAACTGAGTACACCTTATCTGAGAATATTAGACTAGAAATATACAAAATCAACTTAAAAGTTTTATAGTACTCTCATATAGCTTGGTTACACACACATCTGCAGTCTTCTTTTGATTTCTTCATTTCTACAGTGAGCAAACTTTCTATTGATACGAGGTTAAAAAAATAGATGGTAGAAGACAACAAAATTCATACTAATAAGAATCCACATTTGATGCTTTGAAGAGACGGTTTTTTATTTATTTAAATAAGTACAACTTATCATAGAACGCATTATTATTATACATTTCTTAGGAATTTCTTTTAAAGAACAATAATTGTGTTTGCAGGCAAACGAAGAAAAACCGACATCAATTATATCGACAAGTAATACAACGTAGGTAGACGAAAAAATAGTCAAGTGAATACGCATTATCAAAGATTACTCCAAAAGTTGTAAGCAGATCTCGTAAAATTTAAATGTGACCAAGTGATAGACATCGGCTTTCGATTAAATTAAAAATCATCAAAATCGCTACACTCAGTAAAAAGTTATGCGGATTTTCGAGTTTCCCCCGATTTCTCTGGGATTCCATCATCAGATCCTGATTTCCTTATCATGGTACCAAACTAGGAATATCTCCTTTCCAACAAAAAAAGAATTATCAAAATCGGTTCATAAACGACGGAGTTATCCCCGAACATACATAAAAAAAAGAAACACGGTCGAATTGATTAACCTCCTCCTTTTTTTAAGTCTGTTAAAAATGGTTTGAAATAAGATACTTTATCTCATTAAAAACGCTTATTGCTTACTTGTCTTTCGAAAGGCATAATGAGAGAAAATAATTATTTTGACTTGATAGTCATTAAATATTGAATTGCTAATCAACTTATTAGGAGTCATTCAAGTAAGCAGAATTTTAGTAATTTTTAACCCCCTCCTCCCCCTTGTCAGCGAAAGTCAGCAAGACCCTACCCTGTCCCCCCTACCTATCCCTACGTAAACATTGTCTTATATATTTTTAATCTATTCAGAAATAAATAAATTTTGCTGACGTAACCACGGTACCATCTAGACCCTCCGGCCTTCATGTCATCAAAAGTAAGCTATACATAGATCACCCACCCCCCCTTCGGTGTTTACGTAATACTTGAATGACCCCTTAATAAGAGCTTATTAAAATTTGCTAAACGAGGCTAAAATTAAAGTACGTAGAGGTAAAAAATCCAAGATCGTGGTTAAGGTCATAGGCGACGCGAGCTGACAGTTTAAAAACGTTTGGAGCTGATCAGCTGACAAGAGGATGATAAATAAGAAAACAGAATAAAGCTGTTTTTTCTTGTATCTATTGTTAATAGATATTACCTTATCTTTATTGTGTACTCTACAATAAAAAATACTATAATAAAGGACAGAAAGTTGTAAAAACAGAACCTACCTATACAATATAATATACCTACTATCCTTACTAGATTAAAGGCCGGTTTTAGTGATTGTTTCTATTTTAAAGTACTAAGTCGGTAAATAAGCGTACGGCCCACCTGATGGTAAGTATTGCAAGCGCGTTGCCGTCTGTCGACCATACCCCCCATCCCCCCAGGAGCCCTAGCCTATTGGGGTATGTTAAGATTCATTGTTCCGGGCCATTTTAATTTGCTGCCCTATAAATTTAGGGAAAAAGGAACAAGCAGTGTATGTGTTAGGTACGTATTGGTAAATAAACTATTATTTTCAGCTGTACTCGAATAAGAAGCGTTAAATTACGTTTTATAAAATGACGAAAGTTAGTTGGCATTTTATAGACCTTTGATGAATGGTATCTACCATAGCCAAATAAAATAACAAACTTAAAAGACAGCTTTACGTGCTCTTTGAGGCACGATCGGGAGACCCACTGGGACAGACACGCAGACCGGAAATAAATATAACAAATGCAAAATATGCTTCGCGGAATCGTACCCGCAACCGTAGGTTTTAAGCGACCATACGGCACATGCACCAAAGCGATGTCGTTTGTTACTAATACTGGGGCCACACTAACGAGAAATGCCATTAATTATCGCGATAATAGACATTAACCGTAGGTGTAGCCACGACTTAACGCGATAATATGACAACGGCATTAACATTGCCGTTTGGCGTTAGGCAATAGCTCAAGTGGGGGTGCATCAAAGAGATTAACGCGAGAATGAATGCGAGGAAGCGGCCACACTACCTACGTAAGTGTGCATCATAGATTTATACACTTATATACGGTGTGCATCGTGAGCGTGATGGGATCGCACGTGTTTGTTGTTGAAATAAATACGTACAATGGCTATGGAGTGAAGTAACGAATAATTGTGTTTGCTCGCAAACGAAAAAAAAAACCGACTTCAATTACATCGACGAGTAATACAACGTAGATCGACGAAAAAATAGTCAAGTAACGACGCGTTATCAAAGATTACTCAAAAAGTAGTTATCAGATCTCAATAAAATTTATATGTGACCACATGACAAACATCAGCTTTCGATTAAATTAATTATTAAAATTGGTACACCCAGTAAAAAGTTATTGCGGATTTTCAAGAAGTTCCCTCGATTTCTCTGGGATCCCATCATCATATCCTGATTTCCTTATCATGGTACTAAACTAAGGATATCTTCTTTCCAACAAAAAAAGAATTATCAAAATCGGTATACCCAGTAAAAAGTTATTGCGGATTTTCAAGAATTTCCATCAATTTCTCTGAGATCCCATCATCAGATCCTGATTTCCTTATCATGGTACTAAACTTGGGATATCTCCTTTCCAACAAAAAAAGAATTATCAAAATCGGTACATCCAGTAGAAAGTTATGCGGTATAATACAACGTAGGTCAACGAAAAAAACGTCAAGTAAAAACTCATTATTAGATATAGCTCGAAAAAGTAGTTGTTAGATCTCAAATAAATTTAAATGGGACCAATTGGCACACACCACCTTTCGATTGAAAGAAAATTTGTCGAAATCGCTCCACTAAGTCAAAAGTTCTGATGTAACATACATAAAAAAAAAAAAAAAAATACAGTCGAATTAAGAACCTCCTCCTTTTTTGGAAGTTTTACTTGAGTATTTTTTCGTCGATCTACGTTGTATTACTCGTCAATGTAATTGAAGTCGGTTTTTTTTCGTTTGCGAGCAAACACAATTATATGTTATCGACACCTCACAAATTATTCATGGTCCTGAAATGTTCTGCAAATTTATTCCTAATCTGGATTGCTGTTAAAGTTGAACGTCATGCAATACTTTGCTTTGTCCTAAAAGCACCCTCGCCTTTTCCAGCGTCTTTACTCCAAGTTCCAGGATTTATTATTTCTTCGTTGACAATTGTGTCAGTGTAGCCCGATGGGGTGTAAATTGACCGCGAGCTAGAGCTTTTCTTAAAAAGTTATGTAATAAAGCACATGACATTACGACTCTTGAAGTTTCGTTTGGTTGTAGAGCTATAGGTTTTCTAAGTAGATACTCGTAACCGTGCTGACATAACACCAAATGCGTTTTCCACAACAATACGAAGAGTAGAAAGTTTACGATTGAAGTTTTGTTGCATACTTCCTTGGTGCTGGTCTCCGGAAAAAGGTAGGTATCATTATGTGGTGGTGGTTAATTAAGGGTGCAATGGAAATGCATTGTTAGCAACAAAAATGAAAGGCATATTTACATCGCCATCAGAAAGTGGTTTAGGTTGTGGTAAATGTAATGAATTTGTCTGAAGTTTTTCGAATAAAACAATCTCTGAATACACCACCGTCACTGATTCTACCTACGTTGCCTAGAAGAAACGTACTTATATTTAGATGTTTATGTACTCGTATGATAAGTATGTTTTACACTTTGAGCTAAACACCTTAGGGGACATCCATTAATTACGTGAGCTATTTTTCGATCATTTTAGACCCCTAGGTGAGATTTGCCTACACCCCGCACCCCTTTCGCGAGATTGACGTGAATATACTAGAGGTTGACGGAAAATGATGAACTGTTCAAGACTCAAGTATACTATAGTTAATTTTTTTAAATTAAATTAAATTCAAAGCAAAACCTAAATGATTACCCCTTTGGAAATTTCGAGTCCCCAACATATTTTAATACGTTTACTAATTCTCTTTTTCTTCAAATTAACTCATGCTGTCATTGAAATTATTGTAAGTTTTCATGAAATAAACCAATCATATTACTAAACTGTAGGTATGTATGTTGATGTTAAAGTCGGCCCTCTATCAGTAATGCGTGTTCAAAGTAAACTCAACGGACAGTTCTAAGCGTTTAAAAATTCTAGGTAGGTATGAGGTAGAGGTAGAAGTATTCGTGACTTAAATATATAACATTTTATGATAAACTGGCTAACTTTGTAAACTTCATACCGCCATAATTTTTTTTCGTAAATATTATTTTTTTTCTTTGAATTTTCTTTTATACAAACCGTGCCCTTACAACGAACACAAAAAAAAAACGAATTGTTCAATTTAATGATTCATTTTTATTTATGAAGGCAATTCATGTTATTTTAGAAAAATTATTTTATTTATTATTTTAGGTATCAAACTGTTTTCCAAATAAAATACGAATGACAATTTATAACACCTTAGTTAAATCTAACATTGAATATTTAATAGAAGTATGGCTTAGAGCAATGCGGAGGAAGTATGGGGATGTGCCGCTAGGACAAATTTATTGCCGTTACATAGAATTCAAAATAAATTTATCGAAGTACTATTTCGCTATCCCTATTTCATATCAACCAATAAATTGTATCAAGAAACAAAATTGTTAAATATTACACACCTATTACACCTGCATACTGATCAAGAACATTATCATCAATTCAATAAACTCCAACATCAAAACTATAAAAAATAACTCAACATAATTTAAGAAACAAGAATAAATTAATGCTGACATATATATGATAATATTGTTTGAGGGAGTGCATCTATATAATTCGGATAGAGATTCGGATAGCATTAATATTTTTAAATCAAAATTAAAATAAGAAGAAAGAAGATTGTAATAAGACGATATTGATTGTATCTCATTATAGATAAGTGAACGTTATGTTTTTATGAGAAATAAATTCTTTGAACCTAAAAAAACTTTTTGTAATGTAAAAAGAACTCAAAAATATTTTCAATTCGAAATATACGCATACCTAATCATTCAGCTTATAAAATAGACGCTGATTCTTCGTCTTGCTATTTTGTTACACACGACGGGTGTGCGAAGGTTGTGATTCATTAGAGATTTGTTATTTTGATACAGTCCATGGTCTTTCACTGCATTCTACTGAAAGTGTGATTATCCTTAACCCATTTGTGACATCACATCTAGCTATAATATAATGCTGCGTAGTGTTAAGTTTGGGAGGAATGACGTGGAAATTGCAATGACAGTGATCTAAAAATAAGGTCGTTGGCGTGGCGCGACCACGACGCGCACTCCTCAGTCGAGGACTAACCGTCGCGAGTTTCAGTCGAACGATTACGAGCAGCAGCCATGGTTTACGAGAGTGATTTCTACACGACGCGCCGGCCATATCGGCCCTCCAGCTACAGCGTGTCGGTGAGTCGCCGCCTTCTAACTCCTACCGAGCGTGCACCTCGCTCCAATCTCTTCCCGGGAGCCGGACGCCCTCGCACCAAGTCGACCCTCGCCATTTCCATATTTCTCGCTTAAGTAGTGTCTTAGTGTAGCGGTAGTTACTTTGTGGTAATTTATTATAGAAATCGGTTAACGTCTCTCGTGTCGACGAAAGGCGATCGATGTCACTTGTAAACACTATTGCTTAATAAGTACCGATGTCCAGCCGCAACAAGCTTCGTTTACTAGAGTAGGGTTCGATAGTACGTCGCGGTAGCTATCCGCAAGTGGGTCAGATCGCTTCGACAAAACAAAGATCGGAAAGCGGAGCTACCGGGCGCGCCAAATATAGCCGCGGCTGGAGCCGGCGCCCGCCCGACTAACGGCGAATTCTCCGCTTGCAGCGGATGGGCGACTGGGAGCTGGTGCCATACGTGCCGCGCCCGAGTCTGGTTCCCGACCCTGTGACGGCCTTCGGTCGCCGCAGCCGCCCCGGCACCAGAGCGTCGGTTCTCGATCCCGTCACGAAGCAGAACATTCCGCCGAAACCGGAGTCGAAGCTGGCACCACTCGCGCCGTACGTGTCGCCTCGCGAGCAAACGAGAGCGCGAGTCCTTTCCACGGTGGGCCAGCGCGAGCGCGCCTATGCGGCTGACCCGCTGGGCACGCCGCGCGACCACATGGACGTGGTGCTGGCTCAGGCGCACGGCCGGCCGGAGCGGCCAGCGCACCGGCACGTCTTCTACAGCAACTATGCCACTTACTGAGTCCGTCGCAGTCGTTTCGTGTGTCGCTTTCGCTAGTCGGGTCGGTCGGGTCGGTGCGAGGGTGCGCGGGAGCTAGCGGTGCTAAGGGCGCGGTTGTTGCAGACGCCGCGCCACTACGTGGTGGTGGACCGGGACCCGCTGCCGCGCCGCGCGGAGGAGCAGTACTCGTACTCGTACTCGAGCACGTCGGAGCGGAAGGCGGGCAGCGGCCTGCCGCAGCGCAGCTCGTACAGCAACACGGTGGAGCGGCGCTCGACCAACGGGCCCGGCGGCTACTCGTACTCCAGCGAGCGCTCGAGCAGCCTGGGCGGGCCCAGCGGCTACTCCTACTCGTCGACCACGAGCGGCCGCCTGCCCTACGGCACCACCTACCGCCACTACTCATACCGCGTGTAGCGCCCCGGCTCCCGACCTCCCGACCTCCTTGTCCTCACCCTTTAACCCCTCGCCGTGTCCCTCACCTAATCAATATTCGCTAACGCAATGTGATCGCACTACTTTACTATTCGTCACAAGTGGTCGTGAATCTTGAAAGCTTTTTATGTTTTAGAGTAAATTTTTATTTATATATAATATATGGTTTAGACTGAATTTTTAATAAAGCTTGCATTTTTTATAATTTTATTTCTTTATATCTCACAAACCCAAGGAATATCGATGATGGGCTCGATATTTTTTTTTACTAACAAATCTAAGTACAACTTTTATGTTTTAATGTGATCTACCAATATGAATGATATTTTTATTCTTGTCGTAATTTCTATGATATCATTTTGTAGCAAACAGTTAACTAGGTATCTATTTTACAAACATAAAGCAAAATAAAATAGTCTGTTATCGATTTTAAATCAATAAGGAAATAGCATTTCGACTTTTTTATACATACATCTACCAATTCCAATACACAAGCTTATAAAATTCTTAAATAAGTACTTATATTTATTATGATCTGGGTACACTGTTGAGACGCATAGCGTCACTTTTTCCTCAAAAAGTATGTTCTGATCTATGATTGAAATCTCTTTGAGAAGGATAAAATATTTTTATTAAGGTATTGCTTACAACATTTTAATTAAACACATTTTTCATACAAAACGGTATCGATATTACAAAATAATGAATAATATTAGTTTGTAACATTACTGAATCTGTTATCGAAAAATTTTGTTAAAATAAAAGTAGATATTGATAAAGTCGATTATTTATACTTATAAAAATTTTTTAAATTAATTAAACAAATTCATTGAGTTCTCCCCAGCTTACTTCAAAAACTAAATGTATATATTTAGATATTATATTATAAAGGTATTGATGCCTCCTCAGCCTCTTGTCTTCTATGCATAAAGTCGAAAGGGGATATCCATAAATTACGTGAGCTCAGAATGGAGAGGGGAAATCTAATGAAATCTCACCAAATATCATTTAAACCGAGGGCATAATCGAAAATCTCACCTCAACTTCAAAAATATAAAATATTATACCAAAAAGTACACGAGTCTCCATGGATTGAGTAAAAATTTGTATTTGTGTTTTTATCCGTTTTTGTCTGAATGGTTTATTATTTTCCTGAATAATAAAAATTAATTTCGTTTAAAATACTTTTAGCGTCATTCTCACGTAAATGGCCCTCCATTCCATGGGTCCGAGCAAATCTCACCTAAGAGAGGAGGGGTCTAAACTGATCGAAAAATAGCTCACGTAATTAATGAATGTTTTGAAACTTACAATTAGTTTTTTAGTAATATGATATCATGTCATTATGTAGGTACAACTAGGTAAACCATACTACGTTCTTCAACTGAAAATATAAATACTGCCATACTGGGCATAAGCCTTTTTCCTCATGTAGGAAGAGCTCAGAGCTTAATCCACCACGCTGCTCCAATGCGGGTTGGCGGATATATTTCCTACTATGAGTAACGATCGCTATTAGGAGATTATGATAACAACCTGGACCGACAGCTTAACGTGCTCTCCGAGGCATGGTGGGGAGACCCTCAAGGACTAACAACCAGAGCAGAAATAAATATTTGTATAAACACAAATATCAATTCCAAGCGGGAATCAAACACGCGACCATCGGTGTTTAGGCGCCGCCGATACGGCAACGCACCATTTCACCAGAGCGGCCGTACATATATTGATTACAAATAATATTTAGTTTCAACTTGATGTGTGAGAGGTCTCTATAGTTCTATGCTATAGGTAAGCACTACTTGAAAAAACGACAAAATAGATACAAATTGGTACCAAAAACAAATGAATATGTTTCTGGTTATAATAAAAACCGTAAAGTAAACGAAAACCCATGTAATCGTAAAACTTGGATATGTTTGTCTAGACATAATGAAGATAAATTCAAAATGCACGATAATAATTAATCTTGATTGGCAATTGACAAATTTTAAGTTAATATTATTAAAGTTGGTATTTTCATCGCACATTTAACAAATATAAAGTTTTTAAGCCTTAATTTGTTCAAATCTTTAAATACCATTTAATTGTTAAACGTGCGCATTATGTGGAAGTTTAATAATAAATGAAGCAAGTAATAAGATGTAATAAATTCCGTTTTCATTGTGACGCCGTCGCCGACAGCCGTTGACGTCCGTGTACTATCTCTCATCCCTTCTACCGTATTACAATATCCCGTACGTAACGTACATACCGAAGCTGTCCCAGGTGAGTTGAGATCCGGTTGAAGAAGCAGCTACGCATCTTTGTAAATATCATCGAGTACCGCTTATGAGCCACGTTTTGTTATATCCATGCACACCGCAAATGCACAATTAACTGTAGTTTTGATAGCTTTTGCTGTATTCTACAATAGTTTTGGTAAGCTTCAGTCATGAGATCATTCATGTCACTCGCATATTGATGTCCAGATACGTTGTAAATATTATTGCATCGTTATTTATTTCAACAATAAATTAATAACAAACATTTCACAATCAACAATTTAGAATCAAGCTAAGTAGTCAAAACAAATGGTCAAGAAATAGGTAACCTTATTATTTTTGTTTTCCATATCAAATTTAATTTTAGCTGGCAAAATAATTTTTAAACATCATAATACGTACTTAATTTAATAAAATGTGACTAAACAGTCGCAAATAAATCTACATGAAAGATTTAGGCATTGTACATACATATTTACAAGGCAGTGTAATGTTGTTAGCAAACATGTATATAATATAGATATAGGTTTACTTATTGTACCTTTAAGAAATCTCTGAAATCGTCTTATTTAAAAAAAAAATATCTTGACTGAGTATAAAAGGCTCAAGTACTCTTGTGTCTTCAGAGTTCAATAAAGTCCATAATGTGTTAGTTAATTGTAGATAGCTTATAATTCAATTAATGGTCACTGATAAAAGCATAATTGACAATAATTAAAAATTGAAACTATCCGTTTTTCATTTTCTATATACCAATGACCACAGGTTGAATGGCAAATGTGAGATCGATCGCCACTATGACACATTGTTTGGCTCAGTACCGTGTAATAGTTTTCACTACCGGTCTGATGAATGTTTTGCTACGAGCCAAAGATTGATCTCCACGCCTCTCCACGTGTTGAAGATTGTTTGAGATTTGGTTATTAATAGTATCGGTACTAAGAACCTCTTTTATTTTGTGATGATATACATCCTACCACTTAATTATATACAACAGGGCTGGATTTAGAGGTCTGGAGGCCTTGGGGCAACAACAGATTGGAGGCCCCTTGACCTCAAATTATTTTCCAAACAAAATTTTTTAGAAAATAACTGTTTACTAATCTGAACTTGATTTTTTTTCCGAAGTCTCTATCGTGGGAGCTTTCTTTTATGGAGGCTTCGGGGCTGTATCCCCAGTTGCCCTCCCCTAAATCCGGCGCTGATAAATAAGATAAACTTTATAACAAATGGCATTTATTGAAACAGGCCCCCTGTGTTTTAAATATAGTAGGAATATTCAGCCTCAACCCTACTTCGATAATTTAATCCTTAAATTTAAAAAAATAGGTACAAAGAAGAAAAAAAAGATAGGTACGTAAATGATTAATTACTCGTGATTTAGATGATATTTTCTTTTGTAAGTCTATGGTATTTCGCCGAATGTTACAAAGTATATGAGTACGATGAAACCAAATATGTAAGCAACTACGAAGTTCTTAACTTGCCGTATTAAAAGTGATGGAAGTTATTAGAGAGCCTATATAAATAAATTATACCTGTGAATATATAAATATTTCGCAAATTATGGTTTAAATATGTTAAGGGCTATTCTACCTCTTTCTGTTAAAGTCTATTCGTAGCTTATTGGCAAGATAAACTATATCCACAGCCGGTGAAACCGGCCCTAAGCAATGGAATAATTTATATTCATAGGCGACAATCACATCAGTCGTTACTTGGCACACCGAACTGGCACTGCATAGTTAGTTACTTTCTGAAAATCTTAATAAGAAAATATGTGGCAGCACTAATTTATACAAACTGATATCTGTTTTCGAGCCAAAAATGGCATGAACTCATTTGTTTTGCCCATAGTCACCACGCTGGGCAGGCGGGTTGGTGACCGCAGGGTTGGCTTTGTCGCACCGAAGACGCTGCTGCCCGTCTTCGGCCTGTGTATTTCAAAGCCAGCAGTTACATGGTTATCCCGCTATCGGTCGGCTTTTTAAGCTCCAAGGTGGTAGTGGAACTGTGTTATCCCTTAGTCGCCTCTTACGACACCCACAGGAAGAAAAGAGGTGGCTATATTCTTACTGCCGTATCACACAGCGTGAATAATTCAGTTTTAAGTGAGAAAATAATTCAGTTTTATTAAATGTAAAATAGTTATGTATGTATATTTACGTATTATATGTATATATTATGTATGTACACCTCCATGCCGTCTAATTCTTTAGTCATGTCCTTTTCATGCTAGAGGTTGTCTGGAAGAGATCGCTCTTTTAGCGATAAGACCGCCTTTTGTACATGTCTATATTTTCTTTTACGGTGTAAAATTTTTCTCTGATAGTGTACAATAAAGAGTATTTGTTAGGTATTGTATTGTAAGTATTACAATTTATTATCTATCTGATGATTTTAAGAAATTATATTTATAAATCATCATTAATTCATAAATTAAATCATCACGATTTTTTAAAATAATAACTGGAAGAAAAACAACATAATAGTGCCTATTTAACTTTCCAAGTCGGTACATAAGAGTTATAGACATTTGGCAGCAGACGCATTGGAGATACATACGGAGTCATGATCGTTTCGGAACTAATTTTATGAAAAATCGTATCACAGCAGCCTTTCGCAGTCCACTACTGGATATAGGCCTCCACAAGTTCACGCCAAAAATGGTGTGAACTCATGTGTTTTGCCCGTAAAATCCGTATCCGTAAAAATCGCAATTTTAAATACAATAAGTACAAATACACGAAGTCGCAATAAATATGTGATTCCTGTACAATAACTCGGGTGGTCCGAGGCACTTATCATTTTTAAGCATTTTAAAATTTATAGAATAGCAAAATTCCTCACTGTAAAATACAAATAAAGTTTTAGCGGCCATAGGAATAGCAATAACTTGAGCCCGTGACTCGTGAGTGTGGCTGTATGTTCGGTGTCATGGCAGCGCGCCAGACAACGGAGTTTCAAATATATCCACGGCGTTAATTGCAGTGCAATTTGTTATATCGGACTTAGATATAAAATTATCACACATAATTATGTACCTAAAAAAAAAGCTATCACCTCACCAAATGTACACTTATATTAAACTGACAATAAGATGCGAATACTATATCCAATAGTGGCACTAGAAGGAATCACTAAATTGCAGCAAGACCATTTCTGTAATGGAATATTTCTCAAAGACATTAATTCTTATAAATCGTTCTTATGCTGCTGTTTTCAGAGCAGTAGTATTTTAATTGATAATGTAGAATTGATAACCTAAGTCGGTAGAAAATTAGAAAATTATTTATAATGAAAAAAAATCGCCTAAAGATTCAGAACATTAAAAGCCTGTTTTACCAGTTGTATTCATAAACGCTTCACACTCAACGGTGTATACCTATAAGGTTTATCCGGCAAATAAGTTACGATTGGACTTAAGCAGTAGGATATATAATTGTGTTTGCTCGCAAACGAAAAAAAAACCGACTTCAATTACATCGACGAGTAATACAAGGTAGATCGACGAAAAAATATTCAAATAACTGCGCGTTATCAAAGATTACTCAAAAAGTAGTTATCAGATCTCAATAAAATTTATATGTGACCACATGACAAACGTCAGCTTTCGATTAAATCAAAAATTATCAAAATCGGTACACCCAGTAAAAAGTTATTACGGATTTTACGAAGTTATTACGAGAGTTTCCCTCGATTTCTCTGAGATCCCACGAAAAAAGCGTCAAGTAAAAACGCATTATTAGATATAACTCGAAAAGTAGTTGTTAGATCTCAAATAAATTTAAATGGGACCAATTGGCACACACCACCTTTCGATTAAAACAAAATTTGTCGAAATCGGTCTACCCGGTCAAAAGTTCTGACGTAACATACATAAAAAAAATACAGTCGAATTGAGAACCTCCTCCTTTTTTGGAAGTAGGTTAAAAATACAGTCGAATTGAGAACCTCCTCCTTTTTTGGAAGTCGGTTAAAAATAGGCCATATGGACCTGTTTCACTTCAATCAATAAACTACAGCGTTTAGAATCATTTTGCGAATAGAAATAGGTATCTCATAAATACTGTGGAATTCGATAGTGAAAAATAATAATACATAAAAAAACCTCTATCTGTTGGATATCCTAATCCGTCAAGCGTTATCTATAAATGGTGAAACAGGCCCTAAGAGTATATAATTATATATTAGTTTAATCTTGACATAGCGATAAACTACTTTAACCTCGACAAAACATTGTACAGGGATAAAAATATCTATATTTAAAATATTGTAAAGAAAAGTCAAATTGATAATTTTGCTAGTGTCATTACCTTAGTTTATATTATCAGTTATCAAATAAAATAAACAAAACTATTGCTACTAAATAGTTTTTTGTAAAAGTACTTGACCGGATGTCTCATATCCCTGAGTAAAAACAATGGCGTCGCTGAAAATTCATCAAGGGAATGATGCTGGCAGAGGACCAAAGGCCAAGTGAAAACATCTGCGCGTTACGAAAATCAAACAGCAAACATTTTATATCTTTTTTCTATTATTTCGTACTGTCACTATTATCCCAAGACCTTTGTTCTCGTAGTTTAGCTCGCTTGAATAAGAATTATAATTCGATCTATTTTCAAAATTACAAATAACGAAAAGTATAGATAATTACTGTCATTATAAATTTTAGTGGACTTGCTTTTAAATTGTGTTACAAATAGCGTTAGAGCTTTACTTTATGTCTTAGACACTAATAGTTTTATGATATTACTTTATTTTTTAGTAGCTGTGCCCCGCGGTTTCATTCGCTTTAATTTATAAAATAGAAAATAAAAAGAGAAAAAGATAAGAAAAACCAATCTTGTAGACCCTGCTGAAAGGTCCAAATAAAAACGATCATTGTATGGGAAGTGGAAAGTTATTGTAAACTATTGTGTTTGGAGGGGACACTTTTAATGTTTTACAAATTCATACAGCCTCCATACAGCAATAAACATAAAACTTCATTTTCAATTTCCAAAAACTAATACTAGTATAGATATGAATGAATAAAAGCTAGAAGACAAGATATTTATATATTCTAGCATACTAATACAAGGGGAGTAGTTAGTTTAACTCGTTTGTAAGAAATCCTCTCAAAGAAATAAGAAGGAGAAAAAGAAAAAGTTAAAAATAAATGTTGAGAAAAAAAATTAATACATCATCATAAAAAGTAAGTAAAATGAAATATGGGTTTTATCAATAATTAAATCTAATTACCTGTTGGTACCGTTATTCTTTTATTAAATGAATTATAAATCAACCCATAAGGAAAACTTTGGTAGCAAAACATTCATATTGATCATTTCAAATTTCGTTTCTCGATCCAAATAAACATTCATAATAAGAAAAAATAAATAAACATGGAATATTTTGCCGGCTTCTATATACACATCACGATCCGTTAGCGTGCTTCGTTTTAATCTAATTTTATCCCGACGCGAATCGTAGAACTTCTGACTCACTCGTCTATTGATATCGTGTTTTCAATAAACTAATTTTGCTAGAAACAATTTTAAGTACGCGCATGTGTTTCATGAAATTTAAGGACTGCAGTATATATGCTATATACATAAGTAAATACCTACTGCTATGGCCTATTGCTATCGCTGTACTCATAGAGCGATAAAACAGTTAATTGTACCATGCTATGTCTATTTGAAGTTGTTAAATTTGAATATGTGGTATAGGTAGGTAATAGGTTAAACAAATAAAAATAAAAGGCTTAAGAATAGTAAATGGTTCACGTATAGAAGTAAAGAATAAAAGCCTATCTATTTAAAAGTGACAGAAATAGCATGTCACCGCGGCTAACTTATTGCTATATGAATTATACATTCAAAGCCTAAATGCAGAGCAAAAGAACGTATTAAAATTAAATTCCCTTTTGCCTCTAAATAGCTTTTACAGGTTGTGTAAATTAGAATATGATTTAAAAAACAAATACACAATTTTATGGTTTTTACTCATTTATTTGCATTAATGGGTCGTTATTAGATGCATTTTTATGACAACAGTGTATTATCGACTGAGTTGGTTCTGTTGTGGATTTTACTAAATAAATATACACAATGTCTTATAAATGCGTGTCTTAAAATTATAACCTAAGTTTGTCCGGGCTTCGTCCAATTCACAATATAAGCTATATTTTATTTCAATTAATGACCGCGAGTGAATCCGCGGATCATAGTATTGTAGTATTGTATTTAAATTAGTAGTTATAATGATTTAGTACGACAAAAGTGAAACAAACAAAAACTTCTTGTTTATTTCCTATTTTAAACTGCCTTCATCTTTCACTTCATTTTTACTTTAAATGCTCTACATTCTTCAAAGTATACTAAGTTTTCATTTCAATTGCGGTTTTACAAAATTTTAATAAAACAAATAATCTATCATTTTACCTTTAAAATTTTGTACGGCTTCAATTGAAATAAACTCTACCTGCTTTTTTAACAGCCTTTACACAAATACAGTTAAGACATGTAAGTACACACATACATATTTCATACGTATGTAGGTATTGCATGCGTGTTTCTAGATTTCTAGTTGTTATGCATGTCAACTTCATTGTCATTCTTCATATTTCCATGAGAATAAATAATTCATTATTATTGAATTTTGGTCACTTGACATTCCATAGGAATAAAGCTCCATTTTTGATAACTCAAGTCAGTTTTCTTTTTTGCTAAATTGTATTGAGTTTCACGCAAACAATTGGGTTCGTAATCATTATTTCTGAACATTAACGCTTAAATTAGAATGATTTGAGACAGCTGTTCTTAGAGTGTTTGTATTACAGCGTGTAAATTTCCAGGCTGAGCTGATATACCGTCCGACAACTCGCACTGTTACCCGACTCGTCACGTACCCCGAAGCGCCACACCACATCGTACGTGTACGCGTCCGTCCTTCTGTGATCCTGAAGGAGCTCGACCGCATCGCATACCTCCGCCGTCCAGCCACCGCCATCTCCGGTATCGACGATTACTACAGATCCGAATCTACTAGGGTAAGACATTTAAATATTATTTCTAACAATAAATTTTAATTAAGTCAATACAAACAACAGCTCTCTATAGTGTATTCTAAACAGCTGTAGACTGGATATCAGTGTCTTTGGGCCGATCAAGGAGTCTAAAAGAGATTAGAAGTCGACAATTTGATTTGAAATATGTATAAATCTGTACTAAAATTTACCTATAAAAATGAAAATGTGTTTGTAAAAATGTATAAATGAAATGTGTATGTGAAAATGTGTAAATGAAAATGTGTCCGAAGACTAATCCAACTTTAGTACAAAGTTGTCGATCTGTATAATACTATATATCTAGATATAATTGTTTTAAAAAATATTTACAATAAAATAGTATGTGCTAACTCTCGTTAGTAAATGTAAACATGAATAAGAATAAATCTACATATAAAATCAACTTATGTGACAAATAAAAAGCAATATAATTATATTATATATTATAATCTTGTATTTGTGTGATAATTCTGCGCTGTAAATAAATTCAAAACATTAAATATGAAACATACTAAGCCTCACAACAAGCGAGATTGCAAAAATTATAATAATATTTGCACGCAAAAGACAAAAATAGTTCGAACGCTCTTGACCCGTTTACGGTTTGTTCTTGCGCTGAAACATAATATTCTCACCGGATTTATTAATAGCAATATAGCCAGAGAATTTTGAGTAATCGCTTTTTTACGGCTGTTGAAGTAAAGAATCATTATTTACGAGCTGGAGGAAAATCTGAGAACGGATACAGTAAGGCGGCGTCTGGCTGAAGCAAAATTAAAGCCATTAAGACCTGCATATGCCCAAAACTATAAAGACACCACAGAAACTCAAGGTTGTGCTATGGTAGAGAACACGAGAATTAGACTCTGAATGACTGGCAAAGAGTTATGTTTTCAGACGAATGTAGCTTCTGTTATACAAGCACGACGGGAGGAAAACAGTATACTACCGGGACCGGAAGAGCGCTAAAACTAAGCCTATACATATAGAGGAAAAAGTACTATACGGCAAAGGCTCTGTTCATGTGTGGGCTGGGATTTTTTCCGAAAAAATAGCACTGATCTACCACTAGATCAGTGCTGCCACCACATATAATCACTTATTTTTCTATAAGAAAATATAGAACTTTTACTACAGAAAGATATGTCACTAATTTTGAAATTCTGAATGACTACGTTGATCCATTTTTAGTGGACATGGGTGCCTTTTATGTAAGAAAATGCTCGGTGAGAAACAGGTCAGAAAGTGTTTGCCTATTTTCAAGAAGTCGGTATCATACACATGGAGTGGCAAATCGCAATCGCCAATCGCGGGGCGCAGCCCCGATTTAAGCCCCATTGAGGACGCATGGGATGAACTGGGATGATGTGTACGTCAGGGGAATCTGCGCCAATCACGCTAAGTAAAATGAAAGAAGCTCTAATAGAGGACTGGCAGAATGTTCCGCAGCATCGCCTTATAAAACCTATAAGAAAGTGTGTGAGTGTAAATCACATAAAAACAATATTGAGAGCTCACGAAGGCAACACAAAGTACCAAAATGCGTGAAAACCGGCACACCTTTAATCTGATAAAAATGTAAATTATATACGAAAATGTTGGAAAAATTACGCATTTTTATATATTTTACATATAACATATGAAAAATAAGAAGCTTGAATTATTTTTTTCTCTTCATTAACCACATAAAAATATTTTTTAATTTAGTCTTTATTTCATAAAGCCAGGTCAGGTAGTTTTGAAGATATTAAAAATTTCCAACGGATATCTACTTTTTTTGCTGCCCAGTTTATAAAATGTAAAATATCATAATTTCAGGCTTTCGAGGACGAAACTCGTCGGATACGTGCTGATACTGCCTCACTGTTGCAGCGCGCTCGATCTGTTGTTCCTCGCGCAAAAACTGTAGCACCGCTTGACACTATCTACTCGTGAGTTTTAGAACTTTTACTACATAAATAGCACTTTGTCTTAATTTCGTAGATGCCAGTTAAGTACACACATAAAACAAAGTTGATTGTATAAAATATATAGTTTAACGAAAAATTATATAAGATACAAATTATACATGTCAAAAGTGATGCTTCTTTGGTAAACTAATTTTTAAGTCTCGTTTATATTTATACAAATCTAAAGCTTTAGATTTCCGTTCCAGCGCCATCGACAAAATACGTTGCCGTTTCATCAAAACGTTGCCGTTTCATCCGTAAAAATTTTACCCTCATGCGCCATAGTTCAATATTAAGTTTATTAGATAACAGCATTAAAAATCGACATGAAATTAACAATTTATATACATAATTGAAATGGAAACACTTGACATAATTTCTTGTCAGGTTTTTCTGGCAGCATCTGATGTAACGATTTAAAAATAGTCTACCCATTGATGATTCTATCAGACGCTTCGGCACTGACATTGTCTTAAAACATGCGTGGACACGATTTTGGCAATGCATCTCTGTATTGTAAACATTTTTCTCCACACATAATGATCTGATGAATTATAAAAGGATGTTATTGGGATTGTTCTTTGGAAACTGGCACATATTTCCAGTGTGGGTGTATGTTTCCCAGCCAAGATTATTTCGGTTGTGACGTAAAACTTGTATCGGTCAATGTTTTAATTATAGCGATTTCAAATACCCATGTTTATTGTTTACAGTTCTTAGTTTTTCATTACATTTTCGTCCGCTTTAATTACGTCTTTGATATTTAATCTTGGCAGACCATATCAGATTTCAATTGAATTATTCATTTAATATGGCTTCATTTGGTATTATCTTATTTTCACAATGCCTGCAGGTATTCATATGGAGAGCCAGTGCCTTACCGCTTCAGTAATGATGCGTATATCGCCAAGCTGCTGTTACCCTTGCGCAGCGTTGCTGACAACATTCATCACATTTCATTCTACACAGAGCCAGCTAAAAAGTTTACAGGTATCCCAGAGTTTTAAAGCAAAAATGTGGGATGTCAAACTACTATGAATATCTTACTTAAGTCAGATGGGTAAAAACGGTGTTCTAATGAGTTCGAGACAATATTAATTTTATTTTTTCTCATAAAGTAGATTCTTTAATTTAAAGTTTACCGTGACAGTTCTACGAGTATGATAATTTAATGCCTACCTTTCTTCCCCCCTTTTTCTATCTAACAATTTCCCCAGTGTGCCCCCGTATAACCGAGGTGTTGCTCGCCAGGACGCGGCCACCTCGCATGCGTACACTATTCCGGTAAAAAGGCCTTCTCCAACCGCAGGCCTCTCTACAAGGAACTTAGCATCCGGGACGACGTGAACCTTCTCTCGTTTTACGCGAAGAACAGACTTGCGGCCGCGGGTTTGGCCGTGGAAAAGGCCGCAGGTACTACGTCTCAGACGCTTCGCTAGCGCTCGCTTATCCTCCGCATAATTATTAAAATATAAATGGTAAATGGAGCGCAGTGAGCCACCTCGTAACTCATTATAAATAAGCATTGTTGACTGTAGTATTCACAAGTAATAAAAAAAATCTAACTTCCTAAACAGAATGTTATAAATATTTGTAACTATATAAAACTGTTTTATATCAATCCTTTTCCAATCTAATTTAGATGCTGGGAATAAAATATTGAAATATTACATTTTAAGTTTCTTCTTGTACAGCAACAGTACCTTTACGCTTATAAACTTTTCCATTGTTTTAGGTGACTCTCACAGACTTTTGTGCTGCTGACATAAATAAATACATATTGTTATTATAATTTCACACTAATGAAACAAATACTAAATTATAATATATGTAAACGAGAAAGGTCAATGCTCTTCAACTGACTGACAGACAATTTTAGGAATATTTTTCTAGATTGGGTTACGAGGCCTCATTAGCTCGAACGTTTCTAAATTACGCTTACCAGCTTCGAAGTGTAGTCGTTAAAAACAAACAAATAAAAAACCGAATATAAAATCAGTGTCTAACACTGGGTGTGGTGTCTCTTGCAGCGGATGATACGCCGGAACAGGCGACAGCGGCGCAGTGCGCGTAGCTCCGCCCCCTCCCACTGCCGTGCGGCGCGGCGCGGACGCACGGCCCCGGCCTGCGCCCGCGCCGCGTACGCCCTTCGCGTCCTTGATCTCGGTATAACACGACCCGACTAATCGATCGTATATATTTTAATATTATTTATACACATTTAAAATTCTATTTTGTTACACATTTAAAAAAAAATTTGTATACTTCTAGTCGTAGTCGTGTAATGCGGCCCGCCGCGACTCGGTGATCGAGACGTCTCTTTTTTATCTTAACAGAACTGATTTTGTTTAACAATAAATATTTTACCACTCTTAGTTGTTTTAATTAGTTTGCATGATAGATACCCTAACATTCATTCTTAATGTACCCGGGCTTGTGCGTAACGCTTTGCTTCCTATACTAACTATTTTTTTTAAACTAAGTACATTAAACACTAGAAATATGTTCTGTTACTTTTTGTTAGAAACAATCTAATGATTTCTTAATATTTCAATAAGAAGATTAAAAACAAAGTATAATGGATTAATTATTATACATATTTTTTCTCGGACTCTAAGAAGGAATGTTAGTAATAAAGAAAATCAAACCCACATAAGTACCATACAAACACTTTTTAGAAATTTAGTAATTTTGCACACGGTCCGAACACGCTTTCACAAGTTTCATGGCATGAGACAAATCAAAGATTAAAACATCTCAGCTATTTACATTACCCATTAAGCTTTAAAGCCGGGATCATGGCTAATGGCACTTACACTGAGAGCGTTACGAGCTGTGCTGCTGCGCTTACTTTCCATTTGTGATCATTGATGCAAAATGACAAGCTACTGCAGCAAGCTGCTAAAGCAACTCATTTCACCAATGATCATTGGCACCACGTGACCATTTACTGCTATGCAGTGAAACTCCTTCCCTGGAGACCCAGCCGCAAGTTTCAAGCTCCTCAGAAGATGGAAGATCCTGATCTGGAATTGAAAGCAGCTAAAGCTGACCGTGAAGCGAGATTTAGAGCCACAACAGCTGAGCCCGTCCTCACACCTGCTGCTGATCTAGCTGAAATTAAGAGAAAAAGACAAGAAGAAGCTCGAGCTGCGGAAGAAAAGTAAGCAAAACGCAATGCAATTTTAAATTAAAATATTAAAAGAATAATCAAAAAATACTTTAGAATTTCAAGGCTCGATATGATAAGGTTCGATATGATAAACTAAATTGAAGTGAAATGTTTTTAAATATAGACTAAATAATTATTTTCAGAGCATTAAAGGAAGAAGCGAAACGCGAAGCTGAACGTAAAGCACAGGTAAAGTAAACAAAATATCATGTTTAGTATCCATTACTTAAGAAACATAAATTTTAATTTATTGTTCTTAATACATTAAGGCTGAACGTGAGGCAGCAGAAAAGAAACGAGCAGAAGAAGAGGCTCGCAAGGCTGAAGAAGCAAAGCGTAAAGCGGAAGAAGAAGCCAGAAAAGCCGAGGAAGAGGCAAAACGCAAAGCAGAAGAAGAAGCTGAAGAAGCTCGTAAGGCTGAAGAAGCTAGATTAGCCGAAGAAGCTCGTTTAGCAGAACAAGCTAAGTTGGCTGAAGAGGCTCGTTTAGCAGAAGAGGCTAGGCTAGCTGAAGAAGCCCGTTTAGCAGAAGAGGCTAGGCTAGCTGAAGAGGCTCGTTTAGCAGAAGAGGCAAGATTAGCCGAGGAAGCTAAACTTGCAGAAGAAGCTCGACTAGCTGAAGAAGCTCGATTGGAAGAGGAACGATTGGCTGAACAGCGAAGACAAGAAGAATTGGCGAAATTAGAAGAACTAGAACGCCAAGCACAAGAAGAACGTGAAGCTGAACTCGCGAGACAGGTATGAATGTAAACGATTAAAATATCAATGTCCTTAAAATAAATAAATCAAGAAATATAATAAAATAAATTCTGTGATCTACAGGCTGCCGAATTAGCAGAAATTGCGAGACAAGAATCAGAATTGGCAGCGGCTCGTTTGGAAGAACTTTCACATAGTGGCTCTGCAGGTGACAACGTTGCCGCTACTGAATCTAGGTAAATTTGCCTATCTTTGCACTTTTGATAAACTTATACAAAATAGTAATTTAAAAAAATATCAATCCTTGCTTGGGTTTTATAGAAGCATTAATTTATAAAAAAAAAATGTGTGCGTACAAAGTAGGTACATGTCAGAAGTGAAACTTCTTTGGCAAATTAATTCAATGATAAATAAGACTAATTAAAAGAAAAGAATTGAAAAAAAAAACAAAATGTCAAGTTCACGCGGTGTTCCCAGGCGGTCACCCATCCAAATACTGATCTGACTGCGCCTGACGTTGTTTAACTTCGGTGATCGGACGAGAACCGGTGTATTCAACGTATTATACCACGTTGAATACACGGAAGTTTAAAAATTCGTGACGCCCCTAAAAATTTTACCCCTCATGCGCTTAAAGAATGTCCACTTCAAAAAAATTATAAATCAATGTATAGACGACAATAAATATCACTTCGTTTATGTTCTTACGGCTGTAATTTCAACGCAAGTATGTAGGTACTATTTTCAGTGAATTTTTGAAGTAAAACTTCTTTCCGTACGCTTGACTTGGGGAGTAAGCTGGTGAATGCTTGACGAGAGCGTCACGAAAAGTGTGATTGTGCGAGGCGAATGGAAGTTTATAAGAAAATATAAGTTAGTGAAGATAGAAAGAGGGAGAGTTACGTTTCGTAAGTTTAATTTCAGTCGTGTGCACTAAGGCACACTCGTTTTTTTATGAGTCAATTTTTTATTGACATCAGAGGTTTTGATGAAAAAATATGTCTAATAAGCACAGGTCCATTTTAACATCCAAAAAAATCCTGTAAATAAGATTCCTGTTGATTATTTTTATTTTAAATTATAATTAATTTGTTATAGTGAAGCAGCTGATGAAGCCGAGCCTATCGTAGAAGAACCTGCAAGCCCTGAATTTGTTCCCGAGACTCCCTTACAATCGGAAGAGGCCGCAGAAGTCAGCGAAGACGAAAAAGCGGAACCTGACGTTACTGACGAAGAATAATCGTCAAAATTACCAATCCTATTAATTTTATCTAACATTTTCTTGAAGTAACGACACGTATTAATTTTCTTCACAGAAAAAATACAAATAAAATCATGAATTTTTCAAGTGCGAAATAATAGACTAGATATTTTCTAGTTATGCATTTCTTTAAAATTATATCTTATTATACTATTCATTATTCGTTTAGATTTAATAAAATTCACATGAATAATGTAATAGTAAAAATGGTGGTACTACAATAAGTAATTACCTATTTATTTAATTGTTATAACTTTCATTTGCGTAATATAATTACGTGACAACGAGAGGACGGATTTTGTTTTATTGTGAATAATACTACCATTGTTAACAATGTTACGTTTTTGCTGTTCTAAGCTAAGTGTTTTTATAATGTTATATTTTGTTAATTTTAACAATAAAAGACATATTAACAAAATGCAGTTTCTATTTAACAACGTAAAATATTATTTTATTAATTCTAATACGTTTATATTTTTTATACCTTTAGGCTTCAATGCCATGTTTTTTTAAGATCGATTAGATAACATTTATTCATTATTATGAGTAATAAATATTTATGGGAGGTATTAGCCAGAAGTGCAGATACTACTCTACATTGATATTAATTTTCTATAATAAAATTTGTTCTTTTATAAGACGATGAAAATTATGAACCACTAAGAAAAATTAATTTCCATTTCCAATATAAGCTATATTATATTGGAATATAAGCTATATTATATTATATTTCTTTAAAAAAATGCTGAAGGTTTAAACAGAAATTTTTTGGTATGCAGCAGTATAAAAAAATATAGCTTTAATCTACTTCGGTAAGACAATTTCTGTTCCTAGATGGTTTCATAATGACAACAAATATGAATGATTTGACGACGCGTTGGCGCAACGGTACACACACAACAGCACTGGTTTGTGGCTGTTGCGCTGGCGGTTGCGAGTTTGATCCCCGCACATGACACATTTTTTATTGGCCATACAGATGTTTGACGTGGTCTGGTTGTTTATGCAGTCCTTGTGGGTCTCCCCACCGTGCCTCAGAGAGTACGTTAAGTCATCGTTCCCGGTTGTTATCATATACACCTGATAGCGATCGTTACTCATAGTAGGGAATATATCCGCCAACCCGCATTGGAGCAGCGTGGTTGATTAAGCTCTTATCCTTCTCCCACATGGAGGAAGAAGCCTATGCCCAGCACCTTTGACTAGCCCGTTGGTGCAGTTTGTAGTGGCCTTGTTTTCTGCTCCACGGGTTGCGGTTTCGATTCCTATCGCAGTCTGGGTGTAATATTTGTATTAATATATTATACTAGTTTTGAGCTGCGGTTTCACCCGCATTAAGTTGAGGAAGAAACGTACACGGCTTAACTTAATGTCTGAGGTATGGTGGGGAGACCCACAAGGATATACACCCAGGTCGGAAAGAAATATTTGTATAAATAAAAAAATTCATTCCTAAGGGGAATTGATCTCACAACTGCCAGTGCTTAGAAGCATACACGGTACACGCACTATTACATCAGAGTAACGTCAACAATAAAATAAATTATTAAGATTATGTAAAAATAAATTTATTTACAACATATTTTTAACATAAAAATATAACTTACAAACTAAGTATTATAGTATAATTAATTTACTTTTATTTATGACTTATCATATATCCATTTTCACAATTTGATCTGCTGCTGACGAAACTTCTTCTTTTGTCACTTTCTTATCAGCTTTCTTAGGAGCTGGCTTATCTTCGGGTTTAACCGTTTCTTTAGGCTTTGGGTTATTTTTTATATCTAAGAATTCTTTATCTATATCTACGACTTTCTGCTTTATCTGAAACAAAAGAATTAGAAATTTAGCATTGGAATATGAAGAAATTTCTCTAGTCTATTAAGGTTAAAAAAGTCAATCAGTTTAGGGAGCATACATTAATTACGTGCACTATTTTTCGTAGTTTAGACCCCTCCCTTCACTTAGGTGAGATTTAGTGAGATTTGGCTTTGGCAGCATATATTATATTTATACAAGTAATATAGTTTAAATTCTATCTACATATAAAACAGAATGTCATAAGATATCAACAAGCCATGGAAGAACTTAGGGAATTTTTTATACTATACCTACTTATTTATTTTCAATATGATTATGCTAGTAGTAGTTAATTTATTTGAGGTTTCTACGTATTTTCTTTTGTATTCTACATCAGTAATTTTATAGAATAAAAACTTTTATAACTCACGTTTTTTAAGCCTAGGTTGACTGCTTTAGCTTTAGTTTTCTTTAAGCTTTTCGCACCGGCTACTTTGAAAACATTCCCTTTAATTCCTTTTTTCTTGTCTTTAGCCATGATATTTTTTTAAAATTTCTTTATAATAATTTACAACAAATAAATAACTAATTTTCACGAAAAAATTGATGTAATAATGACAAGAAAACAAAATTTTGCCATGTGGTCATGACATCTACGATTTGACAAGATGTGTGTCACGAATTGTGTTAAACACGGTCTTATACACAGGTCGTGCAACTGGTGGGGGTATGTCGGCTTATGGTTGCGCTTTTCTTTTCAATTAACGGCCGACGGCATGACGATCGATGGGTGTACTGTGCAACGAAGACAATTATAACCAATTACACTGAAACGGTACTTAATATAATCAATACAGTGACGTACAGCAGCGTTAACGCGAACGAAAAGTTATGACAATATCCAAGAAGCTTGTAGCGTTTTGTATAAGCTTCTTGACAATATCGTATTAATCATTCAGCATAGAAATTGGGCTTAGTTGTATGACCTATATATAAGACCGTGGTGTTAAATGTTTATTAGTAAATAATAAAAAATGAAATAAGCATGTAACAGATTTTTTTTTATTTGGCATCGCGCGGTTTGCGTATATGCCACTAACAAAAGCAGGGAAACATTTATTAAGATTTGAAAGGATTGGAAAACTAGGGATCAGATAGGATTACTATGATAGGATAAGTTTAAGGATTTATAATTTCAAATTATTATCTAACAGGAAAATAGATAAAGCTGTATATATATCAGGATTAGAACATGAAAGAAGAGATTTGATAGAAGTAGGAAATGGTACACGGATGGAGACCAGATGATTATAAAAGGAAAAAACGTCATTCAAAGGGCAGGTAAAGAAAATATGTTTAAGATCACCCACATTCCCAGAAGCACAGAAATCTGAATCAATTATATTAAACCTGGCCAAATGTACAGGTGCATACATGACCCAATCTCATTCGAATAATTGATGAAGTAACTTGTTTACCAAACCTCAGAGATGAAAACCATGGCTTACTAGGAATATTAAGTTGTAAAGACTTAAAATAATTTCCCTTGATCCTTCCACTAGTTTCCCAAGCTTCATCCCAAGTTTCCTTGAGATAGAGCCTAGGCAGCGTAGTCAAATTATGGCAGTAATTAATGTAAGGATGAATGTCACCGCACACCACAGCCTCATTAGCTAGACGATCACCTAGAACATTATCAACAATATCTACGTGTCCTGAAATCCAGGCAAACATCACGACATATCCTCTTAAAACACAATTATGTAAAGCAGTTCTTATATTAAGTATTACAGGATAAATGGGTTTAGATTGAAATAGATATCTTTAAATCGCCATTAAAGCGCTTTTAGAATCATATAATATAAGAGTTTTTTCTAACTTCATTAACCAAATGTATTCTAATGCTTTGAGGATACCAAAACATTCCCCTTTAAAAACAAATATTTCAGGAGGAAACTTAATTTTTTGGACTATATTCAATTGTTTGTGATAAACACCAATTCCAACATGAGAAATGTGTTTCGAAGCATCAGTGTAAATGTGATGCCAATTTTGGAAATTATTGTCTATCACAGAATTAAATTCATAATTAGCACTAAAGATATTTCTGTTGATGCCCAAGTTTAAACAAACATTAGGTGAGATAGTCAAACTTTCAAAACTACAGCAGAACAAAGGAAGTGAAGGACAACGATAAACAGGTGATTGAATGGACATAAATTTTCGAAAACTAATTATTAAACAGGGTAAAGACTTATGTCTCCAATAAGCGGAGGTGTTAACTATTTCTGACAATAATTTGAGTTTATTAAAAAGTGGATGATTAGAGTTCTGTACAAAGCGGAAGAAGAATTTGTCTGCTAGATATTGTCTACGTAACTGTAAGGGTGGTTCACAACATTCAACTTGCAGGGCATTAATAAGTGTAGTCTTCATAGCCCCAGTAATAATTCGAAGAGCTTTAGCTTGTATGCTATTCATTTTGGAAAAACCAGAAGAACTACCGGGTTCAAGAAGAAAGGTACTATAATCGAGTATACTTCTAATGATAGCATTATAAATTGATTTTAAAGACAAAGGATGCGCTCCCCACCACACTTCCGAAAGACATCTTATTATATTTAACAACCGCTCGCACTTAGCCACCACATATTCCGTATGGGGAACTCCAGTGAGTCTTGCATCGAGATAAACACTTAAAAATTTAACATTATTTTTTACTGGAATTATAATATTATTGTATTTAATGAGGACGGGAGGGGGTAATCGGCATCTAGAAAATAATACTATTGTGCTTTTTGATGGTCTAAGTTCCAAATTATTTTGGAAAAGCCAGTTCTTTAATTGATGAAGGGAAGAATCCAGAGCAAATTTAGCATTATCTATGGACTTATTTACATTATAAATTATCAAATCATCTGCATACTGTAGTACCTTAACATCGTTGCCCAATGTACACTCTAAATCATATGTATAAATATTATATAAAATCGGACTTGGACTGATCCCTGCGGGATACCTTTCCAAACTATTCTAGCAGGTTCATTACAATCTCGCAGGGTAATTGTGCGCTCTAATAAAATGTTCAAGATAAAATTTATTAACATAAATGGAACTTTTAATTAATTGAGTGTGAGTGTTAGAACTGGGAGGGAAACATTGTCATAAGCAGAGCTTATATCCAAAAAAAGCTGCCAAGTCAGAATTATTATTAGAAAAAGACGAATATCTGTAGTGAATATCGCCAGACTGTCTATGGTGCTTCTGCCTCTGCGAAAACCAAATTGATTTTCTGACAACAATTTATTACTTTCTATAAACCACTCTAACCTATTTTTAATTAAATGTTCAGCAGTTTTTAGAACAACAGAAGAAAGTGCTATTGGTCTATATGATGAAGGATTATCAGAAGGTTTATTGGGCTTTAACATATGAATTATCTCCTGCTCTTTCCATTGTGGTGGAATTTTTCCAGATTCCATACCAGAGTTTAAAATATTCAAAAAATATAATAATAATACTTTATTTCAGACTAGATTTTAAGTCCATATTGGGTTAGTACAACAAAAAAAACATTTAGAATAAAAAAACAAAACAAAATTAAATTAAAAAATCAATAAGTAAAAATAAAATTAAATAAAGTAAAAGTAAAATCAAAAATCAAAAAATTCAAAAATACAAAATTAAGAAAAAAAAATAAAAAATTTAAAATTTAAAAATGGTGTTAGTAGACAAAAAAAAAACGCCAAATGACAAAAAAAATACGCCAATGTGCTGAGAAGCGTATTGGTGCTATTCGCCAGTTGGCTCATCATAGACGATACACGTTTCTGGAGGATCGCGTAGAAGTCGTCCACACAAGCCTCCGCAAACATGGCAAATGCACTGCAGTGACGTGACTTCTCCAGTACCACTATCAGCACATTGTTGTACTGCACGCAAAGAGCTCTGAAGACCCTCTGCGCATTGTCCGCCCACAGACTGCACGTGTAAAAGGTTTGGCAGTATGCTCTAAACAGCGTTCATTTTACCTCTTTGTTACAACGAGCAAATCTGCGGGCCAACATACTGTCCCGGACCGACAGCGCCCTTCGTTCCCTCTCTAAATCGCCGTCGTCCACGAGGCGCTCGTTAACTATATATTACCCGAGATATTTGAACTCAGCCACCTGTTTTAGGGGAGATCCACACAATCTTATAATGGGCTGAAAGTTCGTGGGTTTGTTTTTTCCTCCTTGTGTTCAGGGTAGTAGAAAGTTTGCTGCAGAGTATGCAGAAAAAAATGGACTCAAATACAACGCCAAAAGACTCCTCACAGATTTTGAGTAGCTTCCGGAGGCCACTGACCGAAGGACTAAGCAGAACCATGTCATCTGCATAGCTGATGTTGTTTATAAAGACACCATCAACCGAGCATCCGACACCGGTTCTGCCAAGCCCCTCTATCAGCTGGTTAATAAAAAGGTTGAACAGCCTTGGTGAGGTAAGCCCTCCCTGCCTCACTCCACAATTAAGCTTGTAGGGGTCACTCATAGCGTCTCCCCATTTAATTACATTGGACTGATTACCGTACCAGTACTGCAACAACGATAACAGCTCCGGCCTTAGACTCGTTTCCGTCCTAAGTTTGTGCCACAGAACTTTATACGAGACAAGGTCAAAAGCTTTGGACCGGTCCAAGAAGCACGCATAAACCTGCGTTTTCCGGTCTGTGTAGTATCGTACAGTCTGCTTGAGACACATAATCGCGCTCTCCGTAGACAATTCGGGTCGGGGTAGACAATATAGAAGACATGTATCGCTCATATGAGTAATAAAGGAATACATGATACCATCTTTCCCGGGAATCCTTAACATTTATTAAAACTCCTTTCAATTCAGGTAGTAGTGTAAAGGAGGCATTAAGAACGTCGGAGGTACAATTGCAATTATAGCCTGTGGAATTAGTCAAACTGTCACCGATGTCATTGACATTTTTGATAAATGTGTTCTCATTTGATCACTGTCGCATCTGTTAGTGCTCCCGCACACATACAATTAAGTTGGCCGACTACCGAACAACTAAATTGCGTACGTGTGCGTACGTTTACAATTTAGTTGATCAACTTTATTTTGTTGGTTGGTTAGCCGCAGACTATTCGATTTAATCAGTGACAGTATTGCTAGCGCGGTGCGTGTGCGTGAAAATGCGGAAAAATAACGCTCTAATTGCTCTAATATTAAAAAGAAGACGAAAACAAAAGAGCAAGAAATTTGGGGTGCACCCTATATTAAATAATAGATTAGAATATGGGAAGCATCATACATTGCATTCTAAACTCAGATGTTATACAGATAAATTTTTTTCATACTCCAGAATGAGTATTTCGTCTTTTGATGAGCTCGTATATTTAATTGGGCCAGCAATAATCAAACAGGACACACCTTTTCGACTCGCTGTAGCCGTTGAAGACAGGATTTTTTTGTTTAAATATAATTAATATATATCCATGGGCTTTTGAAACCAATTTCCTTTTTTAACCGACTTCCAAAAAAGGAGGAGGTTCTCAATTCGACTGTATTTTTTTTATGTATATTACATCAGAACTTTTGACCGGGTGGACCGATTTCGACAACTTTTTTTAATCGAAAGGTAGTGTGTGCCAATTGGTCCCATTTAAATTTATTTGAGATCTAACAACTACTTTTCGAGTTATATCTAATAATGCGTTTTTACTTGACGCTTTTTTCGTGGACCTATGTTGTATTATATCACATAACTTTTTACTGGATGTACCGATTTTGATATTCTTTTTTGTTGAAAAGGGGATATCCCTAGTTTAGTACCATGACAAGGAAGCCAGGATCTGATGATGGGATCCCAGAGAAATCGAGGGAAACTCTCGAAAATCCGGAATAATTTTTTACTGGGTGTACCGATTTTGATTATTTTGAATTTAATCGAAAGCATATGTTTATCATGTGGTCACATATAAATTTTATTGAGATCTGATAACTACTTTTTGAATAATCTTTGATGACGCGTAGTTACTTGACTATTTTTTCATCTATCTACGTTGTATTACTTGTCGAAGTAGTTGAAATCGGTTTTTCTTCGTTTGCGTGCAAACACAATTATTATTTCTAAATCATGCTATTTTTTTAATTTAGGTATAACTAAGTGGTTAATTTAGGTATAACTAAGTGGTTAATTTAGATATAACTAAGTGGTTAATTTAGGTATAACTAAGTAGGTAATTTAGGTATTTTATTATTTATTTTAGTTTTTAGGTCGAAGCGCTATTTATAACGAAGCGCTATTTATAACGAAGCGCTATTTATAACGAAGCGCTACTTATGACGAAGCGCTATTTATAACGAAGCGCTATTTATAACGAAGCGCTATTTATAACGATGCGCTATTTATAACGAAGCGCTATTTATAACGAAGCGCTATTTATAACGAAGCGCTATTTATAACGAAGCGCTATTTATAACGATGCGCTATTAATAACGATGCGCTATTTATAACGATGCGCTATTTATAACGAAGCGCTATTTATAACGAAGCGCTATTTATAACGATGCGCTATTTATAACGAAGCGCTATTTATAACGAGGTGCTATTTATAACGATGCGCTATTTATAACGACGCGCTATTTATAACGATGCGCTATTTATAACGACGCGCTATTTATAACGATGCGCTATTTATAACGAAGCGCTATTTATAACGAAGCGCTATTTATAACGAAGCGCTATTTATAACGAAGCGCTATTTATAACGATGCGCTATTTATAACGAAGCGCTATTTATAACGAAGCGCTATTTATAACGAAGCGCTATTTATAACGAAGCACTATTTATAACGAAGCGCTATTTATAACGATGCGCTATTTATAACGAAGCGCTATTTATAACGATGCGCTATTTATTACGATAGCGCTATTTATAACGATGCGCTATTTATAACGATGCGCTATTTATAACGATGTGCTATTTATAACGATGCGTTATTTATAACGATGCGCTATTTATAACGATAGCGCTATATATAACGATAGAGCTATATATAACGATAGATAACTCTTCTTCTTCTTCTTCTTCTTCTTCTTCCTCCTCCTCTTCCTCCTCTTCCTCCCCTTTCGCCTCTTCCTCCTCTTCCTCCTCGTCCTCCTCTTCCTCCTCTTCTTCCTCCTCTTCTTCCTCTTCTTTCTCTTCTTCCTCTTCCTCTTCTTCTTCTTCTTCCTCTTCTTCCTCTTCCTCCTCTTCTTCCTCTTCCTCTTCTTCCTCTTCCTCCTCTTCCTCCTCTTCATCTTCCTCCTCTTCCTACTCTTCTTCCTCTTCTTCCTCTTCCTCCTCTTCTTCCTCCTCTTCTCTTCCTCCTCTTCTTCCTCTTCTTCTTCCTCTTCTTCTTCCTCTTCTTTTTCTTCTTCCTCTTCCTCTTCTTCTTCTTCCTCTTCTTCTTCTTCTTCTTCCTCTTCCTCGTCTTCTTCTTCTTACTGACGGCTGCACCCCAGCACCCAGGTCAGCACCCCGTGCCACTTTTGGACCCAGCGACTTAAGAGGGGACATATAGCGTCCACCGTCGCTGAGCCCGCCACCGGAGACCCCAGACTCTCCTCGCACTTGTTCATCAGGGCCCTCTGAGCTAGAGCCCTGATGTCCGGCGTTCGGTCCGCACTCTCGACTTGTCCTCTAGGTCTGAGGCTCGATTTCGCCGCACACACTCTCGCGAGCTTCTCCGCCTGGAGTACCCAGGGCGGTTCGCTCGTACCGCACAGTATCGTAGGGCACCGTACAGTGCCATGCTGCGCACTATGCTGATGTAGAGACCCTAGTCCTACCCGCCTACGTTGGGCAGGAGTCTGCCCAGCGCGGTGGCGGCTTTCTCAAACCTCGGAGCGAGCTGTGTAAATTGCGGACCTGTAATGTATTGTGGAAAATAATACTAATTACTCGATAACTGTACTGTACTGTGTGGCTACGGTACTAAAGAATTTAGCCACCCCCTCTCTTTCCGTGGGTGTTGTAAGAGGCGACTAAGGGATAACACAGTTCCGCTACCACCTTGGAACTTATAAAGCCGACCGATGGCGGGATAACCATCCAAGAATAAAATTTTAAAAGAATATTTGCGGTGTGATCTACAATCGATACCGAAGCCAAAAATATAAGTTTTTGAATTTTTGTCTATTTGTCTGTCCGGGATAAACTCAAAAAGTACTGCATGGATTTACTTCAAATTTAGCACGAATATTATTAAGAAGTCGGGTCAACATATAGGCTACAAATTATCACGCTATCACCTACGGGTAACGAACAGTGAACCTTTATTTCTTCAACGCATTCTGTAACAACGTGTAATCTAGCGACACATATTTGAATGTTGTTGTTATTATGTTAATAACCATGCTTTAGGCTAGCTTCACACTATAAACAGTATTTTAGTATCATTAATTCTGTAGTATTTTAGTATCAGCATTTCATACATTCTGTAGTATTTTAGTATCAGCATTGCACCCGTGCGAAGCAGACCCAGAAGACCACGCACACATATATAACGTACAAGCCGGTCACTTTTAGCTCTGTGAGGTTGGTACCTCGTACCAATTTCGTGGTCGAAATAACAACTACTCGACTGATTTTAAAAACTATATCATTAAAATGCTAAGTTAATACTGAGTGACCTAGGCTATAGAAATAGCCTCATCAGTCATCAACCAAGATTCGGTTGTTAATCTAAGTTGAATTGTTGCCAGGCGTAGCTGCGGGCAACGGCTAGTAACTAAGAAAAAAGTCAAGAGGAAATAAAACAACACAAATTAGTGAATAGTGAATTTATTGCCCTCTAAACATTACAAGCTTATTGTGTATGTTGCGAATTCTATCGCTGGGTGAAAAAAACTGTTTTGTAGTATGATGTATGCGTACTTTAAAGTAATGCACAGCGACTGCTTTCAATAACATTAATCTATGATTATCAATCAGTGATTGGTTATCATTATTGTGGAGATCTACGAATATGTTATTAAGACGTGTACAGTCCTTAAAACATGAAAGCGTCAATTTCTGCATTAAGTTTTCCTCATTGAAGAAACTGATACCTTCATGTAAACGCATTCAAAAAAATTTTTCGGCCCTTTCACATATTTTAATTGTGCTACCTGACAGATAAATTAGCACCCCTTCATCTTTTTTAGCAATTAATCCATAATATTTATTCGTGACTAAAGATAGGAGACATTCCTCACATTTAATTAATTTTCTCAATTTTTTAACTATGAATCCTGTTATATACGTAATGACTTCTTGTGTATACATAGAAAGCCTAAAAGGATCTGCCAAGTAATCATGGTCACTACTAATAGTTGGTACACTTTCTTCAGACTCATTATTTTCAGGTATCAGCAATGATTAAAGAAAAAAGTGTATCAGTATATTTGTAAATAAATTAATTTTCTTTTCGTAACGCATTTTACTGAACGTCAAAATGTTTATATCTTCAAGGGGAATACAATTTCCCGTTAAGATGTGTTTTATTTCACCGTGAATAGTTTACTCTGTCTACACCTACCCACCCCAGCCTGCAAAATAATGATATTTGTAATAAAAAAAATACTAATTGATAGATTTTGAATAGCTCAATTCAACTACGTTGTCCTTTTAAATTGCTCACCTCAAATTATATAATTAAAAATCAATTTTTTTAAAAAAAAAATCAAATATTTTCAAACTACTATATCTTTTGATGTATACAATATTTTAAATTGCTCAATGTGTTAAAGAACTGCTCAAGTTACATTTATAATTGCTCAAGTTCAGTTTGGAACAGCTCCACTTTTCTTAATCTTATTATCTATTATCTATATATATAAGAATCAATTGCTGTTCTTTAGTCTCGCTAAAACTCGAGAACGGCTGAATGGATTTATCTTATCTTGGTCTTGAAATGTTCGTGGAGGTCTAGGGAAGGTTTAAAAGGTGAGAAAAATTCGAATAATTTCCGGGAATACGGTGATTTCCCTACGCCCGGATCTTCGTCGACGGGTAGGACGTCTGCGTCCCGATCAGTTGTTGCAAACGAAAATGGAGGAAAGGAAAGGAAATCGAAATTAAGGAAAGTGGAGCTGTTCAAAACTGTACTTGAGCAATTATAAATGCAACTTGAGCAGTTCTTTAACACGTTGAGCAATTTAAAATATTGTATGCATCAAATGATATAGGAGTTTGAAAATATTGATAAAATAATATTTTTCAACGACTTTTTTTATTTATAATTAAATAATTTGAGGTGAGCAATTTAAAAGGATAACGTAGTTGAATTGAGCTATTGAAAATGTATCGATTAGTATTTTTTTTTTTACAAATATTTTTAATTTATTTGTTCAAACAATTTACATTTATTTAAAAATTAAGGAAAGTGGAGCTGTTCCAAACTGTACTTGAGCAATTATAAATGCAACTTGAGCAGTTCTTTAATACGTTGAGCAATTTAAAATATTGTATACATCAAAAGACATAGGAGTTTGAAAATATTGATAAATGAATTTTTTTCAACGACTTTTTTGATTTTTCATTAAATAATTTGAGGTGAGCAATTTACAAGGACAACGAGGTTGAATTGAGCTATTGAAAATTGAACGATTAGTTTTTTTTTTTACAAATATCATTATTTTATTTGTTCAAACTATTTATATTTATTTTAAAATTAAGGGAAGTGGATCTGTTCCAAACTGTACTTGAGCAATTATAAATGCAACTTGAGCAGCTCTTTAACACTTTGAGCAATTTAAAATATTCTATACATCAAAAGATATAGGAGTTTGAAAATATTGATAAAAGAATATTTTTCAACGACTTTTTTGATTTTTAATTAAATAATTTGAAGTGAGCAATTTAAAAGGCCAACGTAGTTGAATTGAGCTATTGAAAATCGAACGATTAGCATCTTTTTACTACGAATATCCGCAATTTTTTTGGCTTCCCATCATTGTCTATGCGCATCTGCAGCGCTCACTTTATCGATATAAACGTTAAATTTGTTCGAACTTTATATATTTATTTAAAAATTAAGGAAAGTGGAGCTGTTCAAATCTGTACTTGAGCAATTATAAATGCAACTTGAGCAGTTTTTAAACACTTTGAGCAATTTAAAATATTGTATACATCAAAAGATATTGGAGTTTGAAAATATTTGATTTAAAAAAAAAATTGATTTTTAATTGTATAATTTGAGGTGAGCAATTTAAAAGGACAACGTAGTTGAATTGAGCTATTCAAAATCTATCAATTAGTATTTTTTTTTATTACAAATATCATTATTTTGCAGGCTGGGGTGGGGTAGGTTCTGTCTACGGTTACGACTGTACAAGTGTAATGGCTACTCCCCTCCGTGTTGCTCTATGTTTATTTGACAATCCCCAATATTTTACTCTATGATTTTACAAATGTAAATGTAAATCCAAGATTTGACTAAATTGGGTGAACTGCTCTTTAGCATAAAATATAAAAGTATATATTTAAGAAACAAATACGTAACTTAAAATTTAAATATTTACAATATAACTTAACTTGGTGTATTAATATTTAAGTATCGCATAACTTTATAATCCGCTAGAAATATAAAGTATTACTGTAAAATCAAATATCCGATTTAAAAATAAAACTTGGTATTTATTTCTATTCAGTGATTAACCGCCGCCAAAATTAGTTACTATTCCAAGTACAACGGGAATATTTCTACTATGTCTAAGGTAAACAAGATCAATATTAATAAATTAAATCCAGTTTATTAGCATACCTGTTGTTCAGGATATAGCTAAAGTAATTTGCCGGCCCCTTGTTGTCGGTTTTGTAGTCAGTCGTATTAAATCGTTTATTCGTGGTAACATTTCGATATAATGGGTGACATTACTGAACAAATGGTTGGTTTATTTAATTGTATACTATATTATTTGTTCTATAAAATAATCTATTTGAAAGATCTACATGATGTGAATTCTTTAAGACTCCACTGGCTTAAATTAATAATTTGATAATAAAAGAAATAACCCAATATATAACTATAAAAAATGCTTTTTACTAACTAACATATAATTACGACTCAGTTGGCTTTTAAAAGTGTAAAAATCACCAATTTAAAATTATTTTTACTATTTTTTTTTGGATGCTTATGAGTGTTGAAACCAATTAAATTTCCTTCTAATTAAGTTGAATTTAAAAATTTCTAGAAAATAGTTTTGTCCTTTTTTAAATAATTGCCTATAGAAATGAGTTTACTATAAAATATAGAAGGTGGTATTGTGAGAGTTTTCAAAGCCAGTGGGACTAGTCAACACTAGCTAAGAAAATTGTACTCTAAATTTTAAAATTATATGAAACAGTAGATGAGATCCGCGGTTTCACCCACATTAATTTAACAAAAAAGAGGTACTAAAATATTATATAGCTTCTATCCATCCTCGATAAATGGGCTATCTAACACTGAAAGAGTTTTTCAAATCGGACCAGTAGTTCCTGATATTAACGCGTTCAAGCAAACAAACAAACTCTTCAGCTTAATAATATTGGTAAAGATATTAAATAAAAAATAATTGTTGTTATTACAGCCAGTGTTATATTCTTACTGGCGAAGCTCCTGTTCTTGGAGAGTGAGAATCGCTCTCAACCTAAAAGAAATACCATATGATATAAAAGCTGTTAGCTTAATCAAGGGTGGTGGGGAGCAGCATTGCAATGAATATCGGGAGGTGAATCCTATGGAACAAGTACCATCATTAGTGATAGGTAATTATTTCTATTACTATTTACTAATAATAATTAAATTAGCTATATATTTATTTGTTGAGAAAATTAAATTGTGTTTGGCAAATTAGTGTAAGTTTTGTTTGTGAACAATGAACAGAATTAAACAGCCATCTCTAACTTAATCCCATAAATTGTTAAGTAGCTGTTTCAAAGGCATATGGGGACGTTATGACAGTCAAGGGAGACCTACCTGATTAGAAAATTAATATAATAAAAAATTTAAAAATTTATCTTGGTGAAAAAACATTTTGTCTACCGGTCTTAAGACGTTTTTCTTATTATTATAGTGTAAATAAACATTAAAACATTTAAATAAGCTTTAATTAAATAATTTGTTTTCTTTTAAAAGAGGGTAGTTCATAAAAGGTTGGGAAACTATCCCCAACAGCTAAGCAAAAGTTGATGTTAAATCTGCCACTCCTCTGCACCGTGTTAAAATTAAAATGTCTTATGATAATTTTTATAACTCTTTCATTGTAGATGGACACACATTTATAGAATCACTTAGTATTATGCATTATTTAGAAGAAACAAGACCTCAAAGACCACTTATGCCCCAAGATTGTTATAAGAGAGCAAAAGTCCGGGAGATTTGCGAGGTATGTTATTAATTGTTGTTCTGTTAGTCACTAGTGTTAAGAAAATATATTCTTTACAAATTATATTCATAGTAAGTTTAAATTTAGATATATATCAGTTAATCTTCAAGAAAGACACACATGGACAATAGGTTATTGCAAAAAATTAAGTTTCTTTCAAACCAAGTCTAATTGTAATAATAATGATCTCATTTAATATAAATTCTTAAAATATAATTTTAATTTTGTAATAATTAAAAAAAAGCTTATTGAACTAAAATACTTTTGAAAATTATCTCCTTATGTATATAATTATCGCGCGACGTCGCGTTGGCGCAACGGTCACAGCACTGGTTTGTGGCTGTGTCGCTGGCTGTTGCTGGTTTGACCCCTGTACACGACAAACATTTGTATTGGCCATTCAGATGTTTGCAGTGGTCCAGGTGTTTGTGCAGTACTTGTGGGTCTCACCATCTTGCCTTGGACAGTATGTTAAGCCTTCGGTCCCCTTTGTTATCATGTACATCTGATATACCTGCACTAAACCCGCAATAAACCCGCATTGGAGCAACGTGGTGGATTAAGCTCTGATCCTTTTCCTACGTGGGGTAGATGTATACAAATGAAACAGCACAGTGTTGAATTTGTAAATCTACAAACTTACAAATTCTACTTTTTTGAAATATTAGTATTATACAGAGAAAAATACTTGGATTTTTTGGAAAATAATTGTATATTTTTTTAACAAAATAAACTTAGGTTGTACACTAATAGGTCCTAAAAGTAAATAAATTTTATTTTTAAATAACTCTCAAGGTAATAGCATCAGGCATCCAACCTCTTCAGAACTTGATTGTTCTAATCTATGTCGGAGAGGAGAAGAAGAAGGAATGGGCTCAACATTGGATCATGAGAGGTTTCCGAGCAGTTGAGAAACTGCTGTCATCGTGTGCAGGAAAATACTGTGTTGGTGATGAAATAACTTTAGCTGACTGCTGTCTTGTACCACAAGTATTTAATGCAAGAAGGTAAGAGTACATAACTATATATCTATAGTTTGGGTATGTATAATTGTATATACATATATAATTTTATTTATAAATTTCTTCTGTGTATGTTTGTCACTGAACTCCTCATAAACGGCTGGACCGCTTTGGTTACAATTTTGTATGTATATTTCAATGGGTTCATGGATGGTTTGAAAACACATTTGGACCTGATAAGTGGCACTGCAATCGGTATGTCAGCAACCAAATTTGGTAGCTGTATTCCAGGCAGGACAATGTCTGCCGGGTCCACTAATTAACTATAAATATATTGTAATTTACACACCTATGATACAATATCATAAATTCCTCTAGCCCTCGGTTGCATGGAATAGATCGATTTTTAGCAATTACTGCCATCTTTAACGTAAATTTCTTTGCTATATTCTTGTTTTATAAAATATTTTTGTTTTGGCGTATTATAATGAATTTTCAATGTTCTGTCTCTATATTTACAGATTATATATTATATTCCATTTACATTAAGAAAATAGTGAGAGATCAGTACAACTTAAATATATATTAACTAATAAGTTTTATTCAAAGATCAGTAAAAAAAAAATTGGTTGCCTGTAAAGTTGGTTTACGGACGATAGTTTAACGTGACAACGTCATAATGAAACATCTTCTCGGACGCATAGGCCTATCGAGAGGAAGAGATGCGGCGCGAGCTACAATGAACGTAACGGGACATTGAGTTATCCTTTTTCGTGCATGCAACCGGCGTTCATCATTTATTAGACGTTGTCACGTCAAAAAAATATTTTATTTAATATATTGAATCAATAAACAGTAATAGATGAAATATCATAACACTTATTTTATGAATATATTATATAATATATTCATAAAATAAATGCCAATAATAATATATTATCTTTAGTTCTATGAGAAGCCATATTTGCATATTTCTTATCTCTTAAATAATTCTGAACAGAAACATAATATTATGAATAATAATTTTTTATTTAATTATCATACAATTTTAGTTGTAAAGGTTGAATTATCAATACAATTAACATTTTAAAAAGTTACATAAAAATAAATAAATAACGATGACATAAAAAACTTCTTTTAATAAAAGGGCCTTAACTTCTTCTTATTCTTCTTCAGGGTTAATGGATTTCAATAGTGCCAAATGAGCATAGGTAATTTCGCAAGGGTTTAAACTGTTCATACTGCTAATTCAGACAGTTGAATGCAACTGTATCTATTTGAAAATTGTGATTAATTATTGATAAAATTTGTATAAAACTCATCTGTATTTTAAATTACAACAAGTATAATAAATCATAATTACTATTAATTTCAGATTTCACGTCGACCTACGTCCGTTTCCAATAATTTTACGTATCGACCGTGAACTAGAAAATCACCCGGCGTTCCGCGCCGCTCATCCTTCATCTCAGCCAGACTGTCCGCCCGAAGTTGCTAAATGAAATGAATGTTGCCAACTTGAAAAACTGCCGTGGATGTACATACCCAAACTTTTGTAACAGTAAACATTGAATTTAAATATAGATATAGTTTGTTTAATAACAGGGGTGTAGGTAGGTCAGGGGTTTTTGAAGGGGATTTTGAATTATATTCTTATAATTATATTAAACTTACGAGTGATTCACTGTTTAACAGTTAACAAACATGCACGAGAATAAAAAAAAAAATTACTTTCCATTTGAATTGTAGTTAATAATTTTAGTTTCTCTTTTATCAGTCATATTGTTATTCGAAAGTCTAGGCTTATAAGTTTATTTTCCATTTGTAACATTCCAAAACATTTTGAAATCCTCGATTTCATTTATGGACGTTTGAATTTTTGAAATGAAAATCTTTACGCACGTTTGACTTGGGGAGTAAGCTGGTGAATGCGTAACGAGGGCGTTACGAAAAGTGTTATCGGGCGAGGCGAACCGAAATTGAGAGGAAGTTTTAATTTCGATGGAGCTAAAGAAAGTAATGTGGTCTAAAACACACTCGTTTTTTTCGTATGTTTAAACTCATAAGAGATATATTTTTAAACTTTTACTATGAACACTTGATTCTACAGGACTTACTACGATTGTTATTTTGTTACTCACGATATTTCGGACCTGCAAATTTATAGATGTTATTTTGTCGGTAGGCGATAACAATTTACCCTCTTCCATCTTCGGTTTGCGTTAAAGTGCTTGCACACTACTCTGTTAGTTTAATAATATCGGGAGTTTCAAAATGACAATCGCAGTAAGTTCTATAGAATCAAAAGTGCTCTTAAATTATCTAATATACAATACCATCGTATTCCTTATACACCCCTGTTTTAAGGTTTTATACAGTAATACTAAACAGACTTTACCTATGTGTAAGTTATATTCTTTTTAATTTTGTCGTAGTGCCCAAACAATATATTGACCATAAACAATAGATCTAGTTTAGAAAACATTTCGTAGAAGAGTCCATGTCATCAGTTTGCCAAAATGCTGATAGTAGAGTAAATTACCTTTAACTTGAGGAATTAAACTGTAGTTGTGTGCTTTCGTAATATATCGTTTCTTAACAATTTGACCAAGTGTAGCTTTTTAATCGAATTATAATTGAATTTAGTCAAAGTATTCAATAACAATTTAACTAAATAGTTGAATAATCATCATTTAAATGTTAAATAATAGCATTTTTTTTTTTTATAATTCTGGAGGTAATTTTCAAAAATAGGTAGTCAGTCTATTCCACTTTTACAATATTTGGTAGTAAACTCGTTTTTAATAAGCTATTATTTTAAATACGGCCAAAATGAAAATTATTTAAAAGAAATTATAGTGTGTTAGATTTGGTTTAAAACATAATAATTCCTTAGTAGAAGCGTCAGTTAAATTTTCCTCCTAATTTTTAAAATGTTAAAATGCTTTTTTTTAAAGTACCTAATTATTATTTTATAAGTGTTAGGCTTGCCATGTTTTAGTCTAGTCCTAAACTAATAACACATTTTAAAGGTTTTACAAGGTTTGACGACTTGAAAGTAATAATGTAGTTTAAATAAGTGTAATTTTTAATAATTTTGTAGAATGAAGAATTAGCAGTGGAACAGTATGCAACCATTTTGGTAATAGTAATTTTTAGAATTATTTTTTTCTTTTTACCTATGTTATAAGACTTTGTTGTTTTATTGTATTTCTTATGAACTTATTTGTAGGGAATCAAAACATTCCATAAATTATTAATTATTACTTTTATTTTTGTTACTTTGTTTTTACTTTTACTATTATTATTTTTTATGTTTACATTTATTATATTGTATGTTTATAGTGATTTCTAAACTTGTCTTATATATAATTAATATTGTATGTGCAATTCCAATAGGATTCAATCACGATAGAGATTTGTATGAGGATTTATTATTGTTTTTGAACACTATATACAATGTTTTATTGTTTTCTGTTTACAATAAAATATAAAAATATAAATGTGTTTTTATTTTAATGGCATAGTTCGGATGTGTACAAAATGTTAAAAAGAAACATTATTAAGGTAAATGAATTGCAATAAAGTTCATTATTCTAATAATTTATCTAATAAGTCAACTTTTAATTAACTTCTTGATAACTGTTCTGATAATAATCAGTCTAACAAAGCTCGTAGCGCGCGTTTGGTTACCTCTGTTTCTGTTTATTAAATAAACTTTGTAATGCAAAAAATATTATAATTAAAAGTAATCAGTTCTTAACCTTTTGACCGCCACGCCTCAAAACCATTCCCGTGCCCTGTACGCCAAGGCCTAAAATAAACAAAAATACCTACGAAAAAAATAGTGCTGCCAAGAGTCGTTATCGAGTACCACACAGTGACTTGTTTTTGTATGTTTTTATGCAATAAATGACTACTTATATAATCTAGGAAAGTTTATTTTTTAATATTTTTCTTGTGTTATCTTGCACTCGTTATATATACTTACAACAACATAAATAAAAAACAAACATTACAAAAATAATCGTAGTAAAGCACAACACTCTTTTCTATCGCCATGACGTCATTGTCACGACTGGACGACAACGGCGCAGCTGACCTACGGTTATGAAACTCTCTTTAGAGACGTGCTGTGTCGCACGCAAGGAAGCCGCAGGCTATATATCGATTTCGAATCGAATCGATATATACATGAAAAGTAATTTAGAAAAAAATTAACCTAATTCAAATTTGTAATTTTTTAACCGACTTCAAAAAAGGAGGAGGTTACTCAATTCGACCGATTCGATATATATTTTATATTTTTTTTATTTATGTTCGGGGATAACTTTGTCGTTTATGAAACGATTTTGATAATTCTTTTTTTGTTGGAAAGGAGATAACCCCGGTATAGTATGCTACGGAAACCAGGATTTTATAATGAGATCTCGAAAATCTGCATAACTTTTACTGGGTGCACCGATTTTGATGATTTTAAATTTAATCGAAAGCCGATGTTTATCATGTAGTCACATTTAAATTTCATCCAAACCCGATTACAACTTTTTGATTGATCTTTGATAATGCGTATTTACTTGACTATTTTTTCGTCTACCTACGTTATATTACTTGTCGATATAATTGAAGTTAGTTTTTTTCGTTTGCCTGCAAACACAATTATTATCTTATTAGATAATAGTTTATTATTTAAGGTTCATTAGAACAGTATTCCACTGTGCCCCGTTCCATAGTGCCCCATAAGGCCAACGTTTTAAACGAGTTTTATAAAAACTTAGGTTATTTTTTGAACTTTCCACACAATTGTCTCAAATGATTAAAATTAATGAAAAAAAATATCATTTACCTATTCTTTAAACTTTTTTACTAAAAAGAAAGTACTTTGACAAGAAATCTCAACTTTTGAACAAGAATAATTGTGTTTGCTCGAATACAACGTAGATCGACGAAAAAATAGTCAAGTAACTACGCGTTATCAAAGATTACTCAAAAAGTAGATATCAGATCTCAATGAAATGTATATGTGACCACATGATAAACATTAGCTTTCGATAAAATTAAAAATTATCAAAATCGGTACACCCAGTAAAAAGTTATTACGGATTTTCAAGAGTCCCTACGCGCTGTCATTGGTCGAAGCGTTACCACACGGATTAGTTTAGAATTCAAATTTTTATCGACACTGTTCCATAGTGCTCCGTGTTCCACTGTTCCCCAACTCAGTAGTTGATCCGATGAAGCAAATTAATATAATCGGTGCGGTCGATGCCAGCCTTAGTTTAAAAGAAATACACATGCGTTAAATATTTTTTTGCTTAGGTAGCAAATAGTACTAAAACAGTACTGAGTAAGTAGCAATATTTCAAATCAAATATTTCACGACACACGACACGACATGGGTCTTAAAAAAAAAGCTTTTATGAGAGTGGGGGTTAGAGATGATATTGATGCTGCCAGATGATTTTGAGAATGAGAAAGAAAATCGTAATTTCGCTCTTAACCTTAGATAAAAAAAATGATAAAATATATTTTTTTTTATTGTATATTATTAAAATCATCGACGCCTTCCAAAATGCGACGATGTTCTAAGGTATCGCTCGTCTTGCACTTCACTAGTTTTCTCGCTATTCGCTTATGACGTCATCAGCGTGTCGTCTATACTTGACAACGGCGTGTAGAGAACGGATTAATGACTACGCGCTAGAGATGCGCCAGATTTGAGATATCAGATTTATTATGGCGATTTGATTGATTTTAGTTGATTTGATTTTTTATTCATTTGCTATTTATGTGTTAGCTGATGATAGTTTTATGTTTTTTACCTTTTGTTTTATTCAAATATTAAATAATTTATAGAAAATATAACACGTTTGAGTTGAATTTTGAATAGCTAATTTCAAAAATGACTTTTAATTATGATTTTTTTAAAGTGCAATAAAGAATATATAAATCATCTATACCATTTTGACTAGCCCGTTGGCGCAGTTTGTAGTGACTACAGGTCAGCGGTGCTTTCTGCTCCGGAGGTTATGGGTTTGATTCCCACCCCGAGTCTGGGTATAATATATATTTATCTATATGTGTATTATTTACATGTATGCTTATCAAAAAAAAATAGCTATACCAGTCAGCTGTTACCCAAGCATTAAGTTGCTTACTTTAGGAACAGATGACCGTGTGTGTATGTTGTAAATATTTATTTATTTATTGTTTATTTATACCTCTTGCGTCACATCCCTAGCGGTCAACTATAGACGACTTCGGCGTTCTGGACATATCATTTACGTGGAATAAAAATGCATGTTTTTATTTCAATGTTTCTCAGTACGTGTAGCTCTAAAAGACTTGTTTTTTATACTCAAATGTTGCGGGGATATTCTATTTTCATAAATGTTGAATTAAAATACTAGAAATATTTTTTTAATAATTTTATTTAATATTTTTGTGGTCCGGGTTTTTTGTCACCTATAGACGTCGCTGGCGCACAGGACTCGCGAGCCCTTGTCAAGTATAGGTGACTACGGCGGTCAAAAGGTTAATTAGCTCGTTCGAACAAACAAATTCATTCGGAAGAGTAACTAAATACTAATAAAAATAGGTACGCCATACGATGCGATTGCTATTTGACCGAATTGGCTAACTTACTTTTATACTCTTTGTCTTTGGGCAAACTATGAAATTATGAACTCAAGTTTGTAATGCTGCCATTAATTAAATATTTTTTACCTGAGAATCGACGCCTTACATTCTTTTGATGTACATACATATTATCATTTAAATAAAAATATTTCTCAGTATTGACATTCAAATAAAAATATTTCATATCAATATCTACGATTTTATTTTTGTGTTACCCACACATTAGGAATTCTAAACATTTTTGAATATCTTTTCTCTGATAGTGTACAATAAAGAGTATTTGTATTGTAATATCATATCAAAAATTGACCGCTCCAGCGGGATTCGAACGGGGCGCTCTAGCCAAATATATAGTTTGAATATATTTGATATTTCATATCGTTATCTTAAGGTGATATATACTCAATTCAATCTAAATATTTTAAGCAACGATACTAAATTTATAAGGGAAACGATGAAGAACTTTAATATATAAGAGGGTCAGCCAAACCAACCATGGTTGTTGTTGTTGTTTTATTTTTACTTTATTATTTGTAGGAAAACTTACAGCTAGACAATTATATTATAGTTATGGAATTACTACTAAAAGGCCAATTACAAGTTTTCACTGTTAGGTAGACGGCAAATAAAGTAAAGCTTATAGGTATTGCGCTACAATGATCATACTCATTATTATTCAATTAACTGCACAACTATCAAATATAGTCATAAGTAATTATTATTTTGGTAAAAATATTTGTAACAGTATGAAACTTAAATTAGACATCAAGATATTAATAGATTTTTTTCTACAAAATATTAATACTAAATTTAGCCTAAGAATGTAAAACGAAACTTCATTAAAAGACCGTTAGTAACAATTTAGTCGTACAGGTACTAGGTGATGTACAGAATAGGTCAACATCGAACTGTATAGAAATGGCATTAAAAACCCCACTCGCTCGCATCAGGTAGTTATTTTGCCTCTATTATAAAATTTTGAATATTTTAATAGATTTAAAGTCCGCTGACATACGTAAAATGAACCCAAGCATTTACGAAGCTTTATTTACGATAGTATTAATATGTTCATCAATACTATTCCTAGGTCACGAATAGACTTAACACGAGTTAAATCTGTGTTTTTTAAGTTATAAGTGGATATGGAATGGCTTACGAGTATATGAACATATAAAGCATTTATTTATATTCAAGTCCAATTTATTCTCTAAACAATAATTTTCAAATCTAATAAGATCGTCTTGTAATAGCTGGGTACATTGATAAGACTTTAATGGGCATATTATTTTCATATCGTCAGCGTAGAGCAAAATTTTGGAGTTATGGAAACACGAATAGATATCGTTTACAAAAATATTAAATAAAAGAGGATCCAGTAGCGAACCCTGAGGTACTCCAGATGGTATTGGCACGGGTAATGAGGTGTGTCCATTATGCACTACAGTTTGGTGTCTGTTCCTAACATAAGATGTGAACCATCGGTACAAATTACCCCTTATGCCCATGGATTGGAGTTTACGCAACAGCAGTATATGATATATTCTATCGAAGCATTTACTATAGTCTGTGTATATGACGTCGACTTATATTTTGATAAGTAGAAGGCTCCGACATATATTTGATAAGTAGTCACTACACAGAACCAGGTTTGATACAGTGGATCTGCCTCTTATAAAACCATGCTGTTGTACTATGAAAGTATGTTTTAGGCACGCATATAACTGCTTATACACAAATTGCTCCAATACCTTTGCAAAAAAACAAAGTTTGGATATAGGTCTGTAGTTCACTACATCATCCCTTGGTCCTTTTTTGTTTTAAAATTTATCCGCAATAGGGAAAGGCAAAGGACTATAATCCATACAGCCTAGTTTGAATTTTCAGCATGGTTGGTTGCTCTAGTGGTTGCGCTTCTATCCTCACTCATAACGAAGATTTGCACAGGTTTTAGAAGCATTTCCCGTGGTTTGGGAGTTTGTACTTATGTGTTTTCGGGTCTCCAATGCAGGAGTAAATCTTTGAGTGTAAGGCATTTCTATAAGAGGGAAATCAATAGATTAATAATAATCATTAACAATTATCATTATAATGATTTAATAAAAAATATAAGAAATATATACACAAAAAATTCTTTGCGCTAAAAGTGTTATAAACACAGTGATTGTGGCTAGTTTTCTACACATGGTAACACTAGTGTAGCATCTGTCAAATGTATCGAACGCGAACGCCGCTTTCATCTGTCGCCGACAAACCGATAATAGCAGCGCAGTACGAAAGTGTACTGAGTATTGTTGTATTTGTGTCGGTGTCGGTTCCCTTCTTGTACTGAGGTAAAATAAAAATGATTACAGAGTTATGTTTAGTGATTAAATAACAATGTAAATTGAAAACAGTTGTTAGTGCTGTGCTGTGAAAGTTGTACCCAGTTGTGTATTGGTGCTGATTTAAAATGACCGAGAAAAATAAATCCGAAAAGATGACTAATACGTCGAAACCTGTTCCCATGAAACTTTTTGCCGCCTGGGAAGTGGATAGGACACCATCCAACTGCATCCCAAGGTAAAATAGAGGCATATCAATATTTGTGAGGATTAAATCTGATAGGATTAAGTTATGATTTAGATTTGATGCTTCTACGTTGTTCCTATGTGCCGAAGCATTAAAACGTTGACTACATCAATTACGTGCACGATTGTATGTAGTATTTTGAATCAATTTACAAACAATTCTTTGAACGAGATAAAAATATAAAATGTACACATAACATTTTTTATGACTATCGTAGCGTATTCATTTCGCCGGTTCATTAATCACTTTATCATTTCATTAGCGTAAAATTTGGTGTTTTTCTATCAAGATATATAAACAAGGCTATGTTTAGAACATATAATGTAGATTAAAAAACTGGTGTTTAATATGTAAATATTTATTCATCTAATAAGAATAGATTTTATGAGACAGTACATACTAATATGTAGTTAATTGACTCATTGCTTGTTATTAGAAACTTTCTGTAATAAAACTTTATCACACCTATTGTTTGTGATAAGCAATGAAATTATGATATGTGGGGTAATAAAGATGGTTAATTTATGTAGAGATGAGGAAGCAAAACAACACAAAGATTTTAATATTTTTAAATATGTTTAGATATTACTTCTTTTACCAGTTTTAATTTACTGCTCAGCTTATAAATATAATGACAAAGCTTTGTTTTCCAAGATTATATTAGAATCTGTAAATTACTTATGTATTAATTGACGTTTAATATTTATGTGTCTAATCTTGGTTCTCTCTAAATAAATTTTATTAAAAGTTTTGTAAACTACATTATTTATCCACCCATTTTTTCTAAAAGTTGAACCATAACTTAGAAGTTATTTTGTTTAAGATTTTATTCATTGTCCATTGCGGCTTTTGCGCTGAGACAATGAATGGATTCCTTAAGAGTTCTCTTACCAATATTATTATCACATAACTTATACTTTGAAGAAGTCAATGGAATAGAAATACTAGTTAGACATATCTAGTGTTATTTATGAAATAAATGTTAATCAAAACTGGCAATGTTAAAAGAATTTGGTCGGTTAACCAGAATTTCATTGTTCTATAATACTGAGTGTACATTTACTGCTTTTGCAATGTTGGACCAATTATATAATTATATAATATATTAATTATATTATCCAATATAAGGTTGTTTCCCTTTGTCTTGCATTCTAAAAGAAACAAAAATCATCAATATTTCTTATTGCAATTTAAGGGCTTTGATTCTGCATCATTTAGTTATATATGCTATATACCTATTCTTATTCATATTTCTCGTCTTTTTTAGATTTTTTGATTTTTGAAACATCTGTTTTTTGAGTAATGATACTTAATCTACATTTACTCTTTGGTTTTTTTTACCTTTCATTTGATCAGAAGTGAACACTCAACTTCTCCAGAAGATTGGTTAATATTTATAATAAAGTCTCTTCATTGTTGTGGTAGATATCTTATGATAGTTTCAGCAACTTATGTTTTAACATTAAAGAAATTAACTGATATGAATCAAAGTGTCTCTAAGTTAAGGTCACAGACACCTTAAGAACCTTTTTGCCTTCTTAATAGTAACTCCATCATTAAAAGTGTCAAATCAGGTTATTTCAGAGCCATATATATATTATTATGCTTAACAGAGATCCTTTCATTTTAATATCATTATTTTTTTCAAGGTTATTTATATTTTTACTTTTATATATTTTTATCATAAGCATATTAAGATACAGTATTAATTATACTATTTTGTTTATTTTCGTTGTGTATGGTATTCTAATTAATAACTATTTAAATATTAATGTACATAACTATTTTCATATCATAATTATACTAATGGATTGTGCTTATCTTTTAACATTATATTTAACATTTTATACATACATGTACATCTTAGCAATTAACTCATTCAATACTACTCTATTTTCCGTAGTGTTCTATTTATTTCTTTTTAATTGTACACCACAAAATACTGAATAATATAATATAATTACTAATTGTGTAATACAACAGATGGTCATATGAGTAATCCTTTACTTAGATCTAAATAGTTCTTTAATATTTTAGATGCACATATAGACCCAAGTGTCGGTATAACTGTCTTACAAGATTTTTGCATAAGATTTTGGGTACAACAATGTCTTTTTAAATTGTTATGAATTATATCTTCTTTATATTGGTTTAAATAAAATGCCTTTAGATATAATTTTCCCTATATTATTCAAAAGAATATGCTGACAGATGAACGGAGAGCACAGCCTAAGTTATAGCCTTTTGTTGGTACAAGAAATAAACTAAAGCTCTTAGAGTCTGTTTCATTAGTTATGGATAAAGTTTATCCTGCACATAAGTTACGAATACACTTATACAATAGAAGGCAGAATAGGCAATTAGGACTTGTTCTGCCTCAATTAAGAAACTACAATTTACGGTATGGATACACAATTGCAATTACAAATATCTCATAAATATAGTGGATTCGATGGTGGAAAAAAAACCTATATTAGGTATAAACTTTTATTCGTTGGATACTGTCATCCACTAAATAGTGTAAACGGCAACCGATGACACACTTAGAGTCGGTTTCGCCAGTTACCGATAAGAGATGGTAATTTTTATCATCCTACTGATAAAGCCTATCTATAATTTACGCGTAAGATAAACCACCAATCAGTGGAAATAGGCCTACAATGTTGTATACTCAATAATTACACTTTTTTTTAATGTACAAAAGACAATAAAAGAATCACGGCCGGTATTATAGTGTACATCGGCCCTTAGTCTAATGACTGTCCCTTTGGAATGTGTTAGACCTCGTCGCTTACTATATCCGTGGGAGGAACCCTCCCGACTTGAATAGCCACTCTAAATTGGTATAATTAATTATGATGACCATTGTGGGTGTCACTCGGGATGTTAAAATTTACATTGATGACACGTAATTTTTAATAATAGCTTAGTTTGTGACTGATTGTTATCACGTTCAAGGTTAATTTTATTTCTAACTAGTTAAGTTATAACTATTTCTCCTATCTTCGAAATTTAACGAAAATTACAATCTCGACCGCACCAACCAATCTCCTTCGTGTATTTTCTAATCCAGGTGATTGTTGCGAAATTATCTGTGCTCTTTTGGAATCGTTTCACAACAAAATCTCAGCTTTGTAGTTGATATTGAGTGATAGTTTAAGCGGTTGCAGTCTACTGCTGGACATAGGCCTCCACAAGTTCGCGCCAAAGATGCGCGAAGTTATGTGTGTTGCCCATATTCACCACGCTGGGCTGGCGGGTTGGTGACCGCAGGGCTGGCTTTGTCGCACCTAAGACGCTGCTGCCCGTCTTCAGCCTGTGTGTTTCAAAGCCAGCGGTTAGATGGTTATCCCGCCATCGGTCGGCTTCTTAAGTTCCAAGGTGGTATTGGAACCTTGTTGTCCCTTAGTCGCCTCTTACGGCACCCACGGGAAGAGAGGTTTGGCTATATTCTTTGGTGCCGTAGCCACACAGCACATTAAATAACTGACATAAAAGAAAGTACTTTAAAGTTAAGATAACAAGACACATTGGTAACCCATTTGCCTTGAACCAAATAAATTAATTAATTCGAATACCAGCTATCATGTGCGTACCCACGGTGGGGCAAGGTGGGACATTAAGGAGATTTTAGATAGATTAGCTAAAGCCATTATTAGACTAGTGTTGATATTAAAAGTAAATAAAAATTTGCAATAATTAAAAATGATTTAATTTTCTATTATTTATTGAGTCTTACATTTATTTTTTAAACTGAGGTAGGGCACAGCACGAAATTTCCTAGTTTAGTGTTGCAGACGTATATATATATATATATATATATATATATATATATATATATATATATATATATATATATATAATTTCCCCCACCTTCACAAAATTCTGGGTACGCTCATGCTTACTATTTTGAAAACATTTAAAATATGTTCTAATTATTATTTAAAAACAATGTATTTTAATAAATTATTAAAGTAGTTACAAAAAAATTATTTAAATAGAATAATAAAGCAACTACGCTAAAATAATTGTAACAATAAAGAATATGTACGAGCGACATCTCATCGTAGGATCAGCGACCTGCTCTAGCAGTGGATACAAAATATTTTTGTGGAAATTCAGATTCTAGTTCATCTCTTGAGAAATCTTCTATATAACGGGTTAAAATGTCATACTCTACATTAGTCTTCAATAATGTTTAGTATTTATTATTTTCATACATAAAAATGTATCACCGAAATGCAAAGATTTTAATCGTTTAAATTTAAATCTTTGCCGAAATGTATATAATTATGTACGTGTACCTATAGCGACTAAGGGATAACATAGTTCCACTACCACCTTGGAACTTAAAAAGCCGACCGATAGCGGGATGATCATCCAACTGTTGACTTTGAAATACACAGGCCGTAGACTGGCAGCAGCGTCTTCGGTGCGACAAAGCCAGCTCTGCGGTTACCAACCCGCCTTCCCAGCGTGGTGACTATGGGCAAAACACTTGAGTTCAGGCCATTTTTGGCGCAAACTTGTGGAGGCCTATGTCCAGTAGCGGACTGCGACAGGCTGAAGTGATGATGATGACCTATAGCTTCAGAACGACTGCAGCCAATTATTTTGTTTTATATTCGTTAGGTTTAGTTTAGGTTTGTTTAAATGGAAATTAAAAAAAATAGATTTATTCACAAAAAAAAAACATGGCGGTGCGAAGTTCGCCGGGTAATTACTTAACACTCAACAATTTACGACATGAATATTGAATCCTAAAACGCTGTACCTACTATTGAACGAAGAACTGTATCATCAGTTGTAGAAAACAGGTTTTAAATTTATAATGTTTTTTTAGTGCATTTAATTATATGATGTAAATGCCGCTCCGAGCTGGTATAATTTTTAACTATTTTAGTTTTGCGAGTTCCATTCCTGCTCGGGATTGATATTTTGTATTTGTACAAATATTTCAAATATTTGAAAATCGACATACGCTGAGTTGCACGAAATGAAATTAAAATTTAAGTAGTGATTAAACTAATTTAATCGCAAGAATTGTATGAAATTCTTGTAATTAAATTAGTTTAATCTCTACTTAAATTTTAATTTTGTTTCGTGCAACTCGGCGTTAGTGTTTTAGGGTAGTTTAATTTTTCCGGAGTGTACGACCATGATTCGTCTGCCAATAAGGCGCGCGTTTGTGCGTGACAGTTCGTGATGCTACGTATTACAATATACCTATAGCGCAAAAATAAATAAGCTCAGTTTACGATTTTGCACACGTACGAATGTTTGTATGTCTAAAAGATAGCTTTAAAATGCATTTAGCCCTAATCCGACTTTCGTACAGTATAATATTGTAAGGTATAATTCTCAGGTACTTTAAACTTCAAAGCTATCCAAACAAAAGCAAAATTCTAATAATATACACAATGTACTTTCGTTGAATATATATCTGCTAGTCAGTAAAATATAATTCTCGTATTAATGTAACTTATTCGTATGTTAATAATAACACAAAATTGTAATTAGCATAATAATGTACTTACTTGTTATATGTACATTATACCATATGGTTCAAAGAAAATAAGTTTCTGCAAAAAAATGTACAGGAAAAAAAATCCATTGTTTCATTTGTACGAGGATGAATAATACGTAGTTAATATATTTGTGTAACTTCCTCTGATACGGCACAAAAGTAACAATACAATAAGAACAGATGAGCGCACGGGAAATACATGCAGACGAACGTTTTTTATATGTTAATTTATAACGGAGCACGTTTACTTAAATGTACTGTCTCCGCTATGACGATTGTCTGCTTTAAAGGGATGTATTTCTACTCGTATTAGAAACTGAATGATTTTATTTTTGGTAAGGCGTCTACTATAAGAAAAGATTTTGATAAGCGATTCTAATAATCGAAAATCTCTTGATTTAAGTAGGTTTAAAAAGCACATTTGATTGGTATCGATATAAATAATGTAATATTCCTTAATAAATTATAATAAATATGGAATGTGAATTATAATAGCAAATTTAAAGCTTCAACGGATTCGGAGTGACAGAGATCCGGACACAGAACCTATATTTGACGAAATAAATCGGCAAGAAACTCACAATTAACCGTCTAAAAAACCGCTTATACATTATTTAACTATCATAAATTTATTCATAATTTATGGCTTGCAAGAAAGCCCTCCCAAAATCACACATCTTTGTCATAAATATATGTATGTATATTGTATACTAGCTGTACCCGCGACTTCGTTCGCGTGGAGTTTGAAAAAAAAATATTGTTAGGTTCGCAGAGTTACAAAATAAATAAATGTGTAAAATAAAAGTAGCCTACGTTACTTCTTACTACATCAGCTATCTGCTAGCGAAAGACCCGTCAAAATCGGACCAGCCGTTTCAGAGATTAGCCGGAACAAACAGACAGACAGATAAAAATTGTAAAACATGTTATTTTGGTATATAAATGTATCCATATCCATTTGTAAAAAGCGGCTATTTTAATATTACAAACAGACGCTCCAATTTAATTTATTTGTATAGATAAATCGCTATAAAATTACACCTCAAATATATTAATAAATTATTTCGGATCTGGTTGAAAAGTCTTAGATTACCTACCGGTTTCTCGAATTTTGCTTTATACGATTAAAAAATTAAATTTTTGGTTTTATGATTTTCCCGGTATTTTTCGAAGTTCCAAATAATAGTGTACTTGATTGCGGTATTCTCTAGCTTTAATCAAATTTAAGATAATGTAAAGAGTAAATATGTATCACTATAACAGGAAATAACACGGTGTCCATCCATACTACAATGCCAATCCGAAATTTGTCCGTTTGTTCGTTTTTGATTTGATTTTGTAACATAATACATCCCACTGCTGAGCATAAGCCACTTTCTCCGTGTAGAAAAGAGATTTATGAACGATATATACCTCATCATCATCATCAACATTTCAGCCTATCACAGTCCACTGCTGGACATAGGCCTCCGCAAGTTCACGCTAAAAATGGCGTGAACTCATGTGTTTTGCCCATAGTCACCACGCTGGGAAGGCGGGGTGTATATACCTATTACGAGATAAACTCGAAGATAGATTAAATTCTTTTACATATAATATGTAATTTTAATAAAACATGTAAAAGTAAAGACCTCAGTTTAAATTACGTTTTCATAAATATTAGACTAAGTTATATAACTCCTTAGAGATATATTGTAATCGCATGCCATAATCAACAGTGCGTTACTCTTTGTATAATTATATGGAGGTCATTCATATCTTTTAATTTATCGTTAATTTAAAAATTATTTTTATATATCACGGCTAATAATATGTCGGCCACAAAACCAGGCTATTAAAAGTGTTACGTTTTAAATCTATATAAATAAAAATGAATAAACGAAATGAACGAATACGCGCATAACTTCTGAACAACTTCATCGAATTGGATAATTCTTTTGTTTTTTTGATTAAAAGAAAATATAAAATATATCATCATCATCATCAGTTCAGCCTATTAAAGTCCACTGCTGGACATAGGCCTCCACACGTTCGCGCCAGACATCCCGGTTTTCCACAATCCTCGTCCAGCCCGGCAATCTTACATAGATATACGTAGATCGTCGATCCAAAATATATATATTTATTCAAAAAGTACCGGTACGAAGTTCAAGGTACGACGGTCAGCTGTTAAACATGAAATATCTTTCTAGTACAATTTACAAGTGAATACATGGCCTTATAAACCTTGTAAAAGCGATCTTCTTAGTTAATGAACTGAAACGTAGCGATAAAACTAAAATTAAACGTAAAGGAAAGCGAACGGCACGCATGAGTCAAGCACACAAACATACACCGGTTATGCAAATGCAGTAATACCGCAGATATTCTTGCATACCCGAATCGCCTTTGGGTTTGGACTTGCTTGTGGTTTAATTCACAAGAGCTTGTAAGTCGAAACTAACTGTGCGATAAATTTTACCGGTCTTAGCGATTGGAGTATTTTGAACCGATTTTAAAAATGATGTTTTACGTTATAGTTATTTTTAATGAACTTAAACATAATTATGGGTGTTTATATTTTATTAATATGTATGTCTAAACCCATTTTTGTTGCCTTCTTAATACGTCTGATATAAATAAATTTGAATAAATATATTCTCTATTTCCCCGAATAACCAACAATACTTTAGTAATAATAATAATTATTATTATATGTATTATGCTGTAAATATTTTGATTTCCACTGTTTTCATATCACTTGTATTGTAGTGTGGATGCGCTCGCGCCAAGAGGGTGACCGCAAGGTCGCCTTTGTCTTGGGTGACACACGACTGACTATTGATTCACTGTGGGCACAGATAGGCATGTTTTAACGTTTTTGAAATTAAAATAATAATATAAAAATAAATAAATTTGTTTAAACCGGGTCGGTCGGTCGTCTATACCTAAGGAAGGCAAATTCGTACCTGTGACTTAAGATACAGCCGACTGATACATATTTATAAATTAACTAGCTGACCTGGCGAACTTCGTATCACCTTATTTTTTTCTGAAATATAATAATAATATAATATATCAAAATAAAATATAGCCTATCTTTTAAGTTGGATCAAACTGCACACGGTGTGCAAATTTGACTAAAATCGGTTAAGTAGTTTAGGAGTCCATTGAGGACAAACATTGTGACACGAGATTTATATATATTAAGATATAATTTTATGAGTTCCACGAATACATTAGTTTGTTTAAATAAGTAAAGTTATTAACTAATTATTTAATGTAATTTAAGTAATTATGTAAGCGTTTTGAGTATTGTCATGTCAACAATGATCCGAACACGAAATTAAGATTGTTTTCTGTAAATTATCTATTGAACCACCTACTGAGGCAATTTTTTTATGTAAATCATATGTCAATAAATATGATGGATAACAATGTGTATCATAGTTAATATGAAGATAGTACCGTAATTAGAATATCGATTTGTTTGAGAAGAAACTTACTAGAAATTCAATAGTTACTCTTTTTGTTATACAACTAGGTCGGCAGATAAGCGGAGATCACCTGATGGCAAGCCATTACTGTAGCGTACAGGCGCCTGCAACATAATAAGCACCACAAGTGCGCTTCCAACCCTCAATCCCCCCAGGAGCTCTAGTCACCTTACTCACCGCAGGAACACAGTACTGTTTGAAAGCAGTATTATTTAGCTGTGATCTTCTGTAAGGTCGAGGTACTTCCCCAGTCGGGCCGTTCCAGATTTTGAGCAGGAAAGTTTCTTAGTATCAGTTCTTAGTTAATCAGTCTTTTAGAATATTTTTATATTAATTATTTATTAAGTTATCTTATTCTATCTAAACCTAATCATCATCTTATATATGAAATTCTATTGTCGCAATGCTAGTTACAATACTCCTCGAAAACGGCTGGACCGATTTTTATGAAATTTTGTGTTCATATTCGGGTAGGTCTGAGAATTGCCCATCATCTATCTTTCATACCCCTATGTTATAAGGGGGGGATTAAGGATGTTAATAATATATATCGAAAACAACGTTTGTGGGGTCAGCTAGTATTGTTTATAAAAACCATTACAACAACAATCTCTTAGTAGGTAGCTATGCGTATATTTTAAAAATAATTAAAATGTTAATTTGTAAAATGACGATTCCAAGGTGCTTTTGAAGGCTGTTTGAATAAAGATATTTTTAATTTTGATTTTACAATTATAATTAAATTTACAATCTCATTTTATTGTTGTTTATGCAGAAATTTATTCTAGTTACAGTTTTTATATCATATTTGTTAAATGTATAATAGTTTTCAGAATCGATGATTCAGAAATTAGGTTTTTAACTCGCTCGTGCGTGTTTTAAATCAAAACAAAGGAATATTGACATAACCCGCCCGAATATAGCACAGTAGCGATTACATTTGAATTTATCTTTGTTAATATTTTATCAAAGTAAATTTTAAGGACGAAATCGAATGTCACATCTGTCAGTGAGATTAGATTTTTTATGTTAGTTTGTAGTCTCGGAGCTGTTTCAAGGTAAAAATAAATATTTTTTACATCATAATAGCTACAACTAATAATTTGTAGGATATTTGGGACATTTTTCAAGTTTAATAAACTTAAGTCGTTAAAAATAAATATCATACATAATAATTTACAGAATTTTATCGTAAATATATAACTGAAGTATTGTCCACGTAATGCTTGATTCATTTTATAGATTATCTTAGCGTTGATTATACCTATCAAGTAGGATTGTGGTGTGTGTTTAATTGAAATATAATAATTATACGTATCCTAGATTTGTATGATACTAATTTATCGTTATCTTGACTCACATATACATATGTATATACATATAATCACGCCTCTTCCCCGTAGGGGTAGGCAGAGACCACTTCTTTCCACTTGCTGCGATCCTTACATACTTCTTTCGCTTCATTCACTTTCATTATTCTTTTCATACATTCTCTTCGGTTTAGGGTACTCTTGATCTGGGCTTTTTTCAAGACGTCCCTTAGTTGGTCGCGGAATGTCCGCCTAGGTCTACCCCTTCCAACCCTTGAATTATGTATAACAAATAATAGTTCGTAAAGTAAGTAGCATATTTAAATTGATTTCTTGCTTGCTCTATAATTATAATGCTAAAGATATAGGATCCACAAGCGAATGTTAGAGTTTAATTAAAAACTGTTAATTAAAGAATACTATTGGTAATAAAACGTTTGCCATAAAGTAGTGTGATGAATGTAGCAATAAACGTCAATACAGGTGAAACAGCGTTTCTAATCTATTTGTCATATAGTTGTATATAACATATAGGTATCGAAGGAGTCATGTAGAGCGCATCGGGGTCACGGTTGAATTTTATGAACGTCTGAAACTTTACAACCGTTGCAAGGTCGTACGTGTTTTGATGGCGGTGCATTGCCTCGTCAAGCAACGCAATATCAGCAGTAACAACTATTCTTCACAGAGAATTAGCTACTAATAATATAAAATAATTTGTAAAATAAGGTTTTATAGCTTGAACAGATTTTAACAGTTAAATAATTGTGTTTTCTAGCAAACGAAAAAAAAAACCGACTTCAATTACATCGACGAGTGATAACAACCTCGACGAAAAATAGTCAAGTAACTACGCGTTATCAAAGATTACTCAAAAAGTAGTTATCACAGATCTCGATAAAATTTATATGTGACCACATGATAAACATCAGCTTTTGATTAAATTAAAAATTATCAAAATCGGTACACCCAATAAAAAGTTATTGCGGATTTTTGAGAGTTTCCCTCGATTTCTCTGAGATCCCATCACCAGATCCTGGTTTTCTTATCATGGTACTAAACTAGGGATATCCCCTTTCCAACAAGAAAAGAATTATCAAAATCGGTACATCCAGTAGAAAGTTATACGGTATACTACAACGAAGGTCGACATAAAAAGCGTCAAGTAAAAACGCATTATTACATATAACTCGAAAAGTTGTTGTTAGATCTCAAATAAATTTAAATGGGACCAAATGACACACACCACCTTTCGATTAAAAGAAAATTTGTCGAAATCGCTCCACCCAGTGAAAAGTTCTTAAGTAACATACATTAAAAAAATACAGTCGAATCGAGAACCTCCTCCTTTTTTGGAAGTCGGTTAATAAATTACTGCTATCTTTGTCGTATGCTAGCAAAAATGTTATGAAAAATTAATTACTGTGCAACAAATTCTTTTGCTGACTTTGCGCTGCTAGACTGAAGGAACTTTGTATTCTACCATACGAATATCCTAGGCGTAATTATATACAACCTGCTTTGACAATAGCGTTCTAAAAAATTGTTTAAACCCTATCCGAGATATCTCTATACATTTGACGTGCTAACAGTTCTTAAGGTCGATGAACTTTGCTGTTTTTATTTTTTAACCAGTGTCCTTAATCGCGTACATTCATTCACCTTTCTATTAAATAAATTATACCTACGCAAGATATAATAACATATTCGGTTATTTATACAAATGGTTTTTATTATTGTTGTTAGTTCATTATCTAGTTAGATATATATAATTATTATATAACTTGATCAAATTTTTAATCGTTAATTTTCGTTAGTTTTAATTTTTATTTATTTTTATCCAAAACGTTGAAACATTTTTTAAGTTGTAGCAGATGACATGTTTTTAACAACATACAGTTTTTTTTTTCAAATATTACACTTCAGCCTGTAATATCCCACTGCTGGGTATATTCCTCTTTTCCGATGTAGGAGAAGGATCAGAGCTTAATCTACCACGCTTATTTAATGCGGGTTGGCGGATATGTTCCCTAGTATGAGTAACGATCGCTATCAAATGTACATGATAACAACCGGGACCGACTGCTTAAAGTGCTCTCCGAGGCACGGTGGAGAGACCCACAAGGACTGCACGAACACCCAGACCATGGAAAACATTTGTACGGCCAATACAAATGTTTGTCATGTGCGGGGACAGATCCCGCAAGAGACAGCAACAGGGACAAACCAGTGGTGTGGCCTTTGCGTTGTTCAATATATTAAATTCAATTAAAGAAATCGTTAACCTGAGTAGCAATGTATTTAATATTTTTATATTATCTATTTTATTTACTACTACTATTTATAATCTAATCGTCGTAAATGACAAATCATTTATGTATCGACTCGCTACCGATAACAGCTATCGTGTTTACATCAATTCGTCAACACTGTACCAAAGTTTGCCCCACACCGGTGCCTTTATATCGTTCACTTTATTTATCAAACGAAGAATATTACTAATCACCTTCTAAATAGAATATACCGATTTATCAATATATAGGTTTATATATCAGGCGGGTTTCTAGTGAAGTTATTACTAATATAAGGTCTGTTTTTTTGGAAGTGTCCTAATTGGTAAACAAATATGGCGTACTTATGACCACAGACAATTAGAGTATAGTGTAGCTTAGTGAAGTGACACAAAGAGCAAATGAATGAACAATATCAATAAGCCATAGACAAAGTAAAATTAATTTTACATCGAAATATTTAATGATACCATATTGCTGAAATTATTTCAAAAACTAATAATATATTAAATAATTTTGTTAATAATTAGTAAAGGTATAAAATTACGAAAAAAAAAAATCGAACATCTTTATATAATGAATTACGAATGACAGGGGTTTGTTTACCAAATAGGACTATTCCAAAAAAAACGGAATATATAGTAAAGTGACACAAAGAGCAAATGAATGAACAATATTAGTAAGACATAGACGAATATAAAATTCATTTTATGTTCAAATATTGAACGCTAGCATATTGCTAAAATTATTTCAAAACCTAATAATATATTGAATATTTTTGCTAAGAATTAGTAGAGGTACAGAATTACGAAAAAAAATATTAATCGAGCATCGAGCATAAAAGGCAACAAAGGGGACTGTCCATTTTGGCCCAAGGTGAACAGAATTCATACAAAAAAACAAATATACCAATAATTTTCATAAATAAAATCATGTTTATTCGTGAATTGCAGTTTTATCAATATAAACTGATGAAAAGTTTATTTAATAAGTATTTTAATTCATTAATTATATACTTCTAGTTTATTTTCGGTTGGTGATTTGATTACAACACGTTGCCAGTCTTAAACAAACAATTATTATTAACGAACAATCGATTTTAAAATATTTTTAAATCAATTATTTGTTAAAATCGATTAAAAGTATTGTTAAATCGAATTAATAAGAAAAAAGTCTAAAAAAAGTCTATAAAAGTGTATTTAGTAAAAAAACATTTAACTTTGGTGAAAAATAAACTATTTTAGAAACATTGTTATTGACTAAATAAAAAGCAAGCAATTAATTATATTAAATTCGATTATCGATTTAATCGATTTATTTGTTTATTGAAAATATTATTTATTATGGCAACCCTAAACTACAGACTTTTGCTTCATACATTCATTTGACTTCGATGTTGCTTTCATGGTGATATAGCAACCTACTGTAAGGTTTTCCGTCAACCGAGAATTCATCACTACTGCGACGTAAAATACACAGTAGGCATATTCATAAGTAGGAAAATATATTTTGTATTTATTTTATATGTAAACAATAAAGGTCAGGCAGAGAAGCCATAAAAAAATATTATTGCAACTGCATGGTTGGTCGACGGATAGTAGGTTGTTGTGGCCATGTCATGAAATTATTTGGTTTTTGGGCTGAAAAAGGTTTCAAGATTTTATAAATCTACCTGCCTAGTTTTTAGATAACATTCTGTTAATGTTTACGCTACAACGTTTCGATCGACGGTCTGCGGTCTGCGGAGCGCGGGGCGGGGAACGAGCCCAGTGACGCAGGCGGCGGCCACGGCGAGACACTCCCAATCTGACACCGCGGCGAGGAACAACACGAGATATCTACTCTTCTCCCAATCTATCATTACGGCGAGGAGCAACAGTGGTCCTTCGAGCCGGATAACCTAAACGAAGCCAATTATTTTACAACAGCTAGTAAGAATACACAAAGGACAACGGACTTTGAACCCGTCTCGTTTAAATGTGCAAATCATCGCTGTCTACGGTTGACGATTGAAAGTCTACACTGGATCTGTGGATGAGGATAAGGGTATTTGTGAGTTGTTCCAATTTTTCCTTTCCTTAGGCCTTTTAATTCCTTTTTCCAGTGTATTTATACATTCTTTAAAATCTATTATTTCTGCCATTCTATCGAGTTCAAAGTGCGTAGCTTAGCGGAGTGTTTTACCTTCACTTTTTTTATCGCTGTAGTGCTTGGCTAATTTGAACTTTAAATGCTTAATCATAACGTCGCTAATTATTATTGAGATCATAAAAATCGTCCTTGACCGTCATATCGAGTCACACGTGTGACTCTGCAGGTTTTGTGACCGGTTCCGAAGCATCAATGACAGGTAGGACTAAAAACAATTTTATTAGATTACCTAAAATTAATTTGCCTCACTTTGACGGCAGTTATCAGTGCTGGCTAGAGTATAGAGACACGTTTAATTCTCTTATTCATGAAAATACTTGTATTGACGATATTAATAAGTTCCACTATTTGCGAGCCTCTCTAAAGGGTACAGCTGCAGAAATAATAAAAAATATAGATTTTAAAGGCGATAATTACATCATCGCTTGGAATTTAATTTGCGAACGGTACAACAATAACCGTTTACTTATAAACAACCATGTCCAAGCTTTATTTAATGTAGAACCGTTATCAACGGAATCTAGTGTTTCTTTACGACGTCTAGTTGACGTCACTAATAAAAATATAAGAGCCCTTAAAACATTAAATGAACCCACGGAGCATTGGGATACTCTCATCATTTATATGATGTCTATAAAACTGGATTTACATACCAGTAGAAAGTGGGAGGAGTACCGCAATACTTTGGCCGATAATTCACCTACTTTATCACAGTTTTGTACATTTATAAATAACACAGCTGATTTACTCGAAACATTACAGGATAATATTAAACACAATAAAACACTTTATACAAATAAATTAGAGAAAAATAATAACACAAAAAGCTTCATTGTTACATCAGAAAATTCAAAAGGCAAGAATACTTCTACTAATAACTCTAAATTTAAATGTCCCATGTGTTCCGGTAAACATTTTTTATATAGCTGTGAATCTTATAGAAAACTACCTATAGAATCACGTATTCAAAAGGCTAAAGATTTTAAAGTTTGCATGAACTGTTTACGTATCGGTCATGTTGAAAAACGATGCAAGTTTTCACATTGCAGATATTGTTCAATCAAACACAATACCTTATTGCACATAGAGCGGACAGACATACCAGCTGTTTTGGACCCATTGCCTAGTACATCTGAAAGTGTTTCGCTTTCAGCAAACACCTTAAATTTACAGCCTACTACTCGTACAAATGTTTTGCTTTCCACAGCGCTCGTGAGGGTGGTCAACAGTGCAGGCGAGAAGTACGATGCCCGTATCCTGTTGGACAATGGTAGCACCGCCAATTTCATTAGCGAGAGCCTTTGTAATAAGCTGCGTTTACCCCGAAGCGATGCATACTCAAAGGTTACAGGTATTAATAATCAAACCAGCACTAGTGTACAATCTTGCAATTTAAAAATCGAGTCACTTTATGACGATTACACCGTCGATATTGACTGTTTTATCTTACCCGAGATCACGCGACTATTACCGTCATCTCGTATTAATATTAAAGACGTGGTAATCCCAGAGGGTTTAAAATTAGCTGATCCCTCTTTTCACATTCCATCAGTTGTGGATATATTGGTGGGTGCAGACGTCTTCTGGAGTGCTATCAAGCCTAATCATATAAATTTAGGCAAAAATCAACCGAAGTTATGTGAAAGTAAGTTGGGCTGGTTAATATCTGGCTCCATAGCTTACAATTCACGCTCATCTCATTCGCATTCTTGCAATCTGCTCAATATTGAATGTAATAATGCTTTGTCTAAATTTTGGGAGCTAGACTCCATTAATGAAAAGCATTCTCTTTCATTAGAAGAACGAGCATGCGAAGATTGTTTTTATAAAAATACTACACGAAAAGACGATGGTCGCTTCGTAGTTACAATACCTCTGAAGGCGGAACCTTCTACATTGGGTAATTCTTTTGTGACTGCAAAACGTCGTTTTTTGTCGTTAGAAAAACGTTTTGAACGTGATACTAAGTTCAAAAATATGTATTTAGATTTTATGTCTGAATACGAGCGGTTAGGTCACATGACCGAAGATAGTGATATGTTACGGTATAAAAATAAAATTAGTTATTTTTTACCCCATCACGGTATCATTCGTGATTCTAGTACCACGACTAAGTTGCGTGTCGTGTTTGATGCCTCTGCTAAAACTACGTCGGGCCTATCGTTTAATGACATACAGATGGTAGGGCCCACTATTCAAGACGACCTAATTTCTATTTTATTAAGGTTTCGTCAACATAAATACGTAGTTTCGGCAGACATCGAAAAAATGTATAGAGCCATCGAGGTAAATCCCTCGCAGAGGCCGTTGCAACGCATAGTTTTTCGTAAAGATCCCACGGAACCATTAAAAACATATACATTAAATACTGTGACATATGGCACAGCATCAGCTCCATATTTAGCGACTAAATGTCTTGTTACGTTATCAGATTTAGCCAGTCAAGATAACGTTAAAGAATCCATAAGACATGATTTTTATGTCGATGACTATTTAAGCGGTTCTAGCAGTATTTCGGGTGCTGTAGAGCTATGTAAAACAGTTAAGACTATTTTGAAGTCGGCTAAATTTAATCTGCGAAAGTGGCAATCGAATAATTCACAAATTTTAAAGGAATTAGGTTGTTTAGAATTTAATAATAGCATGTTAGATTTGTCACGTACTGCTTCCGACAACAACTGTAAAACCTTAGGTTTGAATTGGCTATGTACATCGGATAGTCTATCGTTTTTTATTAATGTTGAGTCCCAGTCAAAGGTGACAAAACGACACATTTTGTCAACTATTAGTCAGATCTTTGATCCACTAGGTTTAGTAAGTCCATGCATAATTGAAGCAAAAATTATAATGCAAACCTTATGGATAAATAAATGTGAATGGGATGATGAACTGTCGCCAGAAATTACCAATTTGTGGCTTTCATTTGCAAACACTTTGTCATTTTTAAACAACATTAGTATCCCGAGATGGATATTATGTAATGACTCAGTCAAGCATGAGATACATATATTTACAGATGCCTCAGAAAAAGCTTATGGTGCTTGCGTTTACATCAGATCAATAAGTAATTTAGGGGCTGTCACTGTACGCTTATTAACTTCAAAAAGTCGTATAGCACCAATTAAGCCTACTACCATTCCCCGGCTTGAGCTTTGTGGAGCTCTGTTGGGTTCAAGATTGTGCGCAAAGGTTAAAGGTTCACTTACCTTACCAATACACAAATTTCAATTTTGGTGTGACTCCACTATAGTGCTGGGTTGGTTAGCGATACCGACACAAAACCTCAAAGCCTTTGTGCGAAATCGAGTAAACGAGATACAAGAAAGTACGTCGAATGCGACATGGGGTTATGTGCCGACTAAGGATAATCCGGCGGATCTTGTTTCTCGAGGGTTGAAGGCCAACATTATTAGCGAGTCTAAATTGTGGTGGTCAGGTCCGTCATTTTTGCAATCTGATTGCAATTGGCCAAAACAACCAAACGAACATATAAAATCTCAATTGCCAGAGGTAGTTTCTAATCCCAATAAATGTAAAAATAACTATTCTTACACTAGTACCTTATCACCTAATAACAATAACATAATAATCCAATTAATTAATCATCATTCAAATTTTAATCGTTTACAACGCGTCGTAGCTTATATTTTAAGATTTATTTACAACCTAAAATTAATTAAAAATAAGGATTTAAAATTATCAGCTTTTATTACGTGTCAAGAATTAAAAAATGCTTTAAATTGCATAATTCGTGCAGCTCAGCGTGAAATGTTTCCAGAGGAGTACGCTGTACTTAAATCGGGGAAGGCACTATCTCATAAAAACAGGTTAATAACACTTACTCCCTTCATTGACTGTGAAGATATTATTCGTGTGGGGGGCAGGCTCGTCAATTCCCACTACGAGTTCGATGTTAAACACCCGATCTTGCTTTGTGGTAAGCATCATTTAACGATAATTTTATTTGAAAATGTACATACCAAACTTTTACACGCAGGCCCCCAGTTACTTTTGGCCAGCATTCGTCAAACTTACTGGCCATTAGGTGGGAGAAATTTGGCTAGATCAACTGTCAGTAAGTGTATTAAATGTCGTCGCTTTCGTGCCCAAAGTATCCAGCCTATTATGGGACAGTTACCTGCGACTCGAAGTGAACTAGAGTTTCCATTTTTTAACACTAGTGTCGACTATGCTGGGCTGGTACTGATATCTGATCGAAAGGGTCGAGGGTCTAAGCTCATAAAGTCCTACCTGTGCATTTTTGTGTGTATGGCCACTAAAGCCGTACATCTGGAACTCACTACAGACCTCACTAAGGAGGCGTATAAGGCCGCTTTGAATCGTTTCATGGCACGACGTGGTAAACCGCGTAAAATTCTTTCCGATAACGGAACTAGTTTCGTTGGTGCATGTAATGAATTTAAAAAATGTTTACAGGATAAAAATGTTGCAGCTGAATTGGCTCAGGAGGGCATTGAATTTTCATTTGTACCAGCCTATTCCCCCCATTTCAATGGATTAGCAGAGGCTGCCGTCCGTTCTACAAAATACCATCTAAAAAGGTTGCTCACACTCACTCACTTAACTTACGAGGAACTAGCTACGTGCCTAACTCAGATAGAGGCAATATTAAATTCTCGTCCTTTGACTCCACTTTCTACTAATCCCCTTGATCTCTGTGCCCTTACTCCTGCTCACTTCCTGATTGGACGCTCACTAATGTCTGTTCCAACTCCACAGGTTACAGATATTAATATCTGTCGCCTGGAGCGATATCAACGAGTGGAATACCTCAAACAGCACTTTTGGAGGAGATTTAATTTAGAATATCTTTCCATTCTTCAGCAGAAGACCAAGTGGGCTACATCATCCGACAGTCTTGCAATCGGAACGCTTGTTCTTATAAAGGATAAAGCGCTCCCACCTTTATGCTGGTCATTGGGGCGCGTCGTGCAAGTCTACCCGGGCAGCGATGGAATCAACAGGGTCGCCGAGTTGAGGACCAAGCGTGGCACCATCCGGCGTGCTTACAACAATATTTGTCCTTTACCTATTTCTTGAAGATTCCACTTCAACCCGGGGAGTTTGTTTACGCTACAACGTTTCGATCGACGGTCTGCGGTCTGCGGAGCGCGGGGCGGGGAACGAGCCCAGTGACGCAGGCGGCGGCCACGGCGAGACACTCCCAATCTGACACCGCGGCGAGGAACAACACGAGATATCTACTCTTCTCCCAATCTATCATTACAAAACAATGATTTTTTATTTCAGAAACCTTCTTGTAATTATCCACAAAAAAAACAAAAAATGAAACACCTGGATACAAAACTATATCATTTTTCTAATTCATACTTGTTAGTACTACTAAATTAATATATAATTATTATTCTCAGTGACTGTCCACTCGGGGCCGAAACCCCCATACAAAGTGGACAGTCCCCTATATATTTCGTTTATGTGATATGGTCGGTAAAAAAAAAGCCAAAAATAAAATTTACAACAAAATAAAGGGGCCGCCTGTGTCTAAAAAAAGTCGACCCTATTAATATTATTGTCACATTATTTGTATTTACTATGAATAAAAAACCTTGCGCCGGCGGCACACTCTCTCTAACATCTAAAAAAAGGACTAATAACATTGTACTCCACGAAGCTCTCATTGGGTAATCTTAAGTCTCATCCTAAAGTCTCAAATTTTTTTCCTGTGAACTACAGTAAACGTTTATGCCGTTGCTATGTGGTATACTTTAATATTATATGGGATAGCATTAAAAATGTTCAGGATGAAATTGATATTCAGAAATATTCGTAATATAAAATAAAACCTTTACAATGAACACTTTACCATAAATGATTGACATTTGCAATATTTTGTAAGCATTTTTTTTTTGTGCGCTCAACATAAAAAAAAGAAGAAAAAAAAAACAATTAATAACAAAATACAAATAAATAACAAATCGCTTTACTGTAATATTATTTAACAAGTTATAATTCGTGAAATTTTAAAATATAGTTAAAGAACATGGCCTATTTTATCGCTCATGCTGTTCATTCACTTATACTCATTCACTTCTAAAAATATTATGACCACATCCCTATCTGCCTTATAAAAAAAGATATTGAAATGTCATATTCGAAAATATTAGTTATCTGTACTCTCGAAATTCGTATTTTGTAGTTTTTATGTGTTTAAAATGATAAATTGATATTTGTTTTTAGTGAAATAAATAGTAAATGGAGTTTTACAAATGTCCGTAAGCTAATATGTTGTGAAAATGAGTGATAAATGCGGAAAAAACGTGAATTACGATTGACAGCGGTTTGTTTACCAATTAGGACTCTTCCAAAAAAACAAGATATACATACACGGGTATAGATTGTTTAATAAAAGAATTTCCAGATGTGCGAAAGTATATTGCTTGGGATTGGAGATCAAAATCAAAATTTCTTATTATATGTATGTATGTATGTAATAATAATGTAATATGTATGTAATAATAATAATAATATTATATGTAGTATGATAGTAAGATTTTTTAATGAACTAATTTGTAGTAATTGTGAAACCACCATTGATTCGTAATGTAGAATTTGCTGAAAAAATATTCTCGGCATGAAACTGATCAGTTTACTCCATAAAAAATCTTAATATGTATAAATCTCGTGTCACAATGTTTGTCCTCAATGGACTCCTAAACTACTTAACCGATTTTAGTCAAATTTGCACACCGTGTGCAGTTTGATCCAACTTAAAAGATAGGCTATATTTTATTTTGATATATTATGTTATTATTATATTTCAGAATTTTTTTTTTTTTTTTTTTTAAATCTTTATTATTTATGGAGGGTTTCGTCAGTCTGACGATGCCACCCTCATAGGTCTTACAACAAATTCAATACTATCTACGCTTAAGAGCTACTTTCACAATTTTATACAACATTCTGGCTTCCTCAGATAGCGGGTAAGCCAGAATACAGTTACACTTGCCAACCTCATACAAATCCACTTGCAAATCTGATCTTTCAACTTCGTTCCGAACACATTCAACCATAACGTGATATACGTCTTCTTTTAAATTACATTCGGTGCAATTTGGCGAATTTATTTTACCAATTAGATACAAAAATCCGTTTAGAGGGATGTGTCCGGATCGAAGACGTAGGGCGGTTACAATGTCTGATCTGGATAATGTGGATTCAACAAACCACGGTGACTTAGCTATGTAAGGTTGAATGGTCTTATACCAGATACCCTTAGTCAAAGATCTCTCATCAAAGTATACATTCCACATGTCTGAACATTTGCTTTTAACAATGTGCAAACAATCAGAATACAGAGGTAGTAAAGTAAAAGGTTCGCCGTCGTTTATTGCACTCTTTGCAAGTCTATCAGCTTCCTCATTTCCAAATATGCCAATGTGAGACGGCATCCATTGAATTTTTATAATTTTATCACTGTTACTTAATTTATGAAGCTCTTTTACTATATCATATGCTACTGGGCTACATCGAAAAGTCGAGGTGCACCGAGCTAAATGATAAAGAGCACTTTTAGAATCTGTCATAATTACGTATTTACCTGACCGTAATGATTTAATGTAAGAGATAGCCTCTGCAATAGCTACAAGCTCGGCAGACATGATGGACACATTCTGACTAATACTTAGTTGAACACAGCCATTTGTTTGTGGATCAAACAAAGCAACACCGCTATTCATGACTTTATCTTTTGAACCATCCGTATACACCTGATAAAAGTCACCATAATAGTTATTTACATGATTTTCACAAAGTTGTCTCAACTTCAAAGTGTTATATTGATGTTTGGCTTTATTTATGCAATTAATGTCAAGATACAGTGTCGAAGAAAGATCCACATAGCTAACCCATGTACACAAAGAGAACATCTCCAGTATATGACTCGAGTGAATAGGAATGTCTTTAAGATAATCATGAACCAAAAGCAGTAAGGGGTGGTTCCGTCGTCTCCAATAAATGTGCGATCGAAACGTATTTAATACCTCGAGTAATTTAATAACTATATGACCAGAAAAAGATTTACATTTTAACCAGTATTTACCCGCAAGAAAGTACCTACGAATGTGTAGCGGTTGTAGATGTAGTTCCGACTCCATGACATGTATCGTCGTACTTTTAATGAATCCACCGATAATGCGCATACAGTGATTCTGAATCTTATCTAACTTTGCGAGGTGTGTTTTACAACTATCTCCATATAACATGCTAGCGTAATCAAGTTTACTGCGAATCATAGAAATGTAAATACGTCTCAAAATTATAGGATGTACACCCCAGCTCATTCCGGCCAAAACCTTAAACATGTTAATAAATTTTAAGCATTTATCTTTTATTTCATTAATGTGTTTAACCCAGCGCAATGATCTGTCAACCCATACCCCTAGGTATTTCACTCGATCAACAATTTGTAACGCGGAATTACCCACTACTAAATCACAAGTGATATTTCTAATAAAGCCCTTTTTAAAAATACAAACTTTACTTTTTATAGGTGAAATTTCCAAACCGATATTGGCAATTAACTTTTCAAAGTTGTTTAAGGCTATCTGTAGATCATTTTTACCTTCATCAATGTTATTACAAACTGTGTACATTAAAAAGTCATCGGCATATTGCGAAATAAAAACGTTTTTGATATTTTTGCAGATACTTATCGTAACAATGTTAAAAAGGAGGGGGGATAGCGGGTCACCCTGTGCCAAACCGCGACCTGTACTTCGATAATAGTCAAAGTGTAACTCGGAACGAATTTTTAAAATTCGTTCCTTTAAAAAATTCCAAAGATATTTACATATTCTAGCATCAACTCCACATTGTTGCATAATTTTAATTAAACTTAAAACGTCAACATTATTATAGGCATTCTTGATATCTATAAATACCCCGATGCACATTTTATTCTGTATAAAACCGGTTTGTATTGTTGACACTAAAGTCGCCAAGTTATCTATTGTCGAGCGGCATCGCCTAAAGCCTGTGGTATAGCACGAGAATAGATTATTTCTCTCGGCATACCATTCTAACCGTTTAAGTAATATGTTGTGGAAAGTTTTACAAATGCAAGAAATCATAGATATGGGTCGAAGGGATTTTAATAAATGGGGTTCGCTTCCAGGTTTAGGTATAGGGGCTACAATAGTCTCGCGCCATTGTGTGGGTACATGTCCCAACACCAGTATTGTATTATATAAATTTAGTAATATTGATTTCCCATTATCAGGTAAATGTAACAGCATCGAATATGAAATATTGTCACCGCCGGGTGTTGTATCTTTATGTTTTAAGCAACAATCTAACTCTTGGAGTGTAATAGGAATCCCCAAAATCGTTTTATGATTCCGAAAAGTAGGATCACAAGGGTTTACGTAATCGGGAGTCAAACTATGCAACCATTTCCTGATCTCATCTGCATTAAAATAAGGCTTAGCACTTTTATAACCTTTTAACCACCTAACTTTTCGCCACAATTCACTTTGACTAATTCTATTATCTATTGAAGTACAAAATTCATGCCATGATTTATTTTTTGCCTGTCGTATTAGTCTCTGTGTGTCACGTATTTTAAGTTTTAGTAATGAGTAATTAGCGGGTGTTGGATTGCGTCTGAAAGTCGAAAGGGCTAATCGTCTTTCAGCAATGTATTTAGATAGATCCGATTGCCAATATGGTTTTGGCGAAAACTTACAATGGGGATTACAATTCATTTTAATATATGGTATACTTCGATCCGCAGCCGTGTTGATAGTCTGAACAAATTGGTCATACAATTTTTGGGGCTGACTTATTCCACATGAGAATTTTTTAAATAAACCACGAAGCAGCTCTTTATATAAACACCAGTTAGCTTTTTTATAATTACGCTGCCTTGAAATAAAATCGATATTTTCTTCTATGTGTGTCGACAACTTTATAAACACATGATCGCTGCCTAACGTTTCGTTAATAGTCTGCCAAGTAAAACGCAAAGCTATATCAGTAGAAACTAACGTTATATCCGGTGACGATTTTTGAAGCTGGTTGTTTACCAACTTAATTCGTGTTGGGCATTGGTAATCATTTAAAAAAACGTATTTACTGTCCAGTAGGGCATCGTGAATTTGAGAACCCCGGGTGTCAGTTTTAAAACACCAATTAACGTGATGACCATTAAAGTCACCGATAATTAAAGATTTCTTCCCCAGGTGTCCGAAAATATGCTCCCAGTCTGCTAGATTTGTATTGACGTTCGGTGCACAATATACTGCTGTGATATATTCAATATGTTCGCAATTGAAAACTTTAATTGTAAGCAATTCTATACCCGGATTTATACTATCAAAATTATATATAGTGGCCTTAATTGAGCGGTGAGCTAAGATGGCTACACCGCCGTATGAATCAAACCTATCTTTACGGTAAATATTGTAATTACTTATTTTAAAATGACTACCTGGAACAAGCCACGTTTCACAGAGTGCAGCAATGTGGATCTTTTCTCGATACAACAGAGGTTCAAGGCTAGGTAACTTCGGACGGACACTTTGTGCGTTCCATTGTAATATATTGAGCTCGATTAGTTTACGTTGAAAATCTATTTTTGACAAAAATAATTTAAAATTGCTTTAAGTATAGGCCAGTCCGATATATTTTCTACAACAACTAATATTACCCATTCCACACAACACTTTATTAAACTATGAATTTTTGACTGCATCGTAACTCCCTTTAAAAGTATTATATCTTGTAACCTTTGTAACAACTCACTCCATTTAACGTTTTTTTCTGCTTCATCCTTTGGGTCCATCGCCTTCGCTCTCTCTTCTTGAGTTGATGGAATCTCAAAGTCAGACCAATCTGTCTCTGACTTTTCTCTCTTCTTTTTAACAGCTATGCGACGAGGATTGGTATTTGAGCTATTATGGATAGTTGCACGTGTCACAATCTGTGCAAAGGATGGTGTCTCGGTTTTTATTTGTATATTAGGAATAACATCTACATTTGGTTCCGGAATCTCGTGGCTTTCGTTGGGGTGTACATACAACGTCAAAGCACAACGATACGTACAATTAAATTCTGCCATTAGCTCTCTTAATTTTTTTTCTTTTTGGAATGCAGGACAAGTTTTGACAAGTGCCATATGTTGCCCCTCACAATTAATACATTTAAAATTAACTGTGTCACAATTTGCGTGATTGCCACAACATTTTGGACACACTATTTTTCCGAATGGGCATTTCTTAACTGTGTGACCAAACCTCCAACAACGGGAGCACTGTGTCACCGGGAATACGTATGGCGCAACGTGTAAACGCAACTGATCCACATACACGTACGGAGGACGAAATGAGCCTTTAAAACATAATCGCACTGCCTCACTAGGTTGCCAACCGTTTCCCTCTTCCCTTCTCTTAAGCCTGTGAACAGACTCCAGTTGAGCAAATTCTGAGCACTTTATGCTTTTTAGTATATCTTCCTCCGTCACTTCTATGTCTACATCCTTTATCACCCCATAAGAGAAATTCACCTCCATAGCCCTCTGTATTCTCCACCCCCTGTCAATAAATTCTTTGCATTTTTCGAGTTTTTCTGCAGTGCATCCATTCGTAACGTCAACACGAATTTTATATGGATTAATGTATCTGATCTTTTCTACCTCCAAAATGCCTTCTTCTCTAAACAATTTAGCTATTGCGAATTGCTTGGGCATTTTTTCATTCGATGAAATGTATATTTCGATAATTTCCCCTTTTTTAAGTTTTTTCTCCTTTTTCTTGATTACAGTCCATTCCTCTTCTTCTCTATCTCTCTTGTAAATACTGTGCTGCTTCTTATTCGGTTCCTGTTTTTCCATCATTCCATCCTCTTGAATACTCTCCCAGTCGTGTATCTCCTCTTGTAGTATTGCCCCTGATTCTCTCATCTCACATTCATTATAACCCGAGTTCACAGTAAGACCAGGTTCATCCTCAATCTCTTGTTGAAAAATAATTTCTTCCATTACGCATCAACAAGCAGCCGGCTGGGGCTGACAAGCCCGCTCGGCGAAGTATAAACGCGTACTTAAATAACTACGCACTCACTTCACTCGCACTAAACAATAACAACGCGACTGCCTCGTCCGAACGCCGAGACGAGAATGTTCAGAAAAAAATAAGGTGATACGAAGTTCGCCAGGTCAGCTAGTATCAATATAAATAATTCTTTCATATGCTTTACGAGAAAGTCTAAATAAACCCACACCTTTATATATTTTATACACTCTAGTACAGAGTAAATGCGCTGTGGCTAATAAAGACTTAATACTGGTTTCTAATAAATTTACATTCAACCGTAAAATTGTTTGTTTGAGTTTATTTATAACGAAATCAATATAAAAAAGTAAAGTTTCATTGTAAGTAAAGAAAAATAGATGAAGATGTATATATTTTTTCATCTTCAATGATTTACTGCATACAAACTTATTTATTTATGATAAAGAATTATCATCTAGTTCGAATTTTTATCCGTGGCCTTCAAAAGTCACGTATTCGATGTTTTATCGGATTTGGCGTGTTTCCACAGCGAAGCGACTTGTTACAAAAACTAGGTACTATAGTGATGTGACTGCTATACAAACGAAAGTAATAACAAACATCGATATAATCATAGGTATAATTAATAGCAACTTGAAGCGAGTCAAACTGGGACAGAGTTACGGTTAGCGTATGGTTATTTATGTAAAATTTTCTATTATTGATTAATCAAACATTATCGAGCTCTACGGTATTACTCGCTTCTATTCTTCACTTTAAATAAAAACATATAAAAATTTATTTTGATATCTGTCTTAAATTATATACGAAAAAATGATGTCAAAAATATATTTGTAAATAATAAAAAAAATGTTATTTATTCCCATTTAGTTATGAAATTGTATTGATTATAAACATACACGATAAAAACAAAAAAAAAAAAACTGATAGCACGATTTAACTAGAATTCTGTAAGATCCGTAAATAGAAAATAGTGTCTGGCTTGTGGAGGGATATGGAGCTAATCCGTTTCGTTGATCCACATTATAGGTAGATTAACTAATTCGGAAATATCTCGACAAGAGAATTCGCTGATTTTGCTGTGTTTCTCTTTATAAATTTTTGTTTGATATTCCTGGTATTACTTTTTTATGTCATGTTAGAAACTCACATAAAAATCAAGTTTGCCCTCTTCTGCGCTATAACTATGACGACCAAAGAAAACTTAATACATAATCATTATAGGTTGAGTAGAATAAACCTTGTCATAGAACGACTATCAGACAATTTGCACGACTATCAGAAGAACGTTAAGGTACCTAGCATTATGTGAATCTTGGAGTCATTTATTTCAAGCTGAAATTATTGTCCTTGTGGATGTTCCAACCATGCCGCCAGATCATGTATGGTCCGGTTGTTATTATCATCATCATTGGCCTTAGTCCGTCTATGGCAGACGATTTAGGCAGTGACAGACAGACACTGTGTCGCCTAGGCCACTCTTCAGGAAAACGCAGAGTTGTTATTATAAGCACCTGATAACAATCTTGATAAGAAATATTCTTGTAATAAGCAGTAAAGCAAACTAATTAAGATTTGACCGTTCTTCCAATAAAGAGAGGAAACCGTAGTCCAGCAGTTGATTGTTTACAAGTTGTTTCAGTACAGTTCAGTATAATGACATAATCATAAACCATTACTCCCATTCCCGGTCAGTCGGGTCGACAACATCAGATATCATGAACTCGTAACACAAATAACTTTCCTGCACATTAAACCTGAGCGGTATAATACGATTCAATAATCCACATACTGCACAATGAGCATACCGATCGAACTCTGATACGCCGGATGTTTTGCACGTAATGCACAGAGTTGTTTATCATTAGCTATTGTTTTACCGCCTACCGTTTCATCTTACTTTATTACGCTGGCTTGGCATGGGTTCTAATAATAAACCTCCTGTGTTCTTCCGCGCGCCTAGTACAGAGAAAATTAAAAGGTATTTTCATAACAAATATACCAAAGCGTTTAATGATATAAAACTGACAAAACCCGTGTTTTGTGTTGGCATCGGCTTTTTAATATAAATTTTAGGTTTATTGTTAAAATTATTATATATTACTAGCTGTGCCCGCGACTTCTTCCGCGCGAAATTTAACAAAAAATATATTGTCCAGTTTGCAGTCAATTTCTAAAATAAAAGTAGTCTATGTTACTCCTTATTACATCAGCCATTCATCACACTCAGAGATTAGCCGGCTCAAACAGATAGACAGACAAAAATTGTAAAAAAAGGTAATTTGGTATATGTACCGTGTATGGATGTACCATATGCATTTATTAAGAACGGCTATTTTAATGTTACAACATACACTCTAATTTTTATTTATTTGTATAGATTAGCTCGTAGATTGCAAGATATATACCTAGTGTGTTTAATAAATTTGCAACAAAATAGAGGAATATAAGGAGCTGTTCTTTTAACAGCTTCTTTTAATATACGGGGTTTTGTTTTTATATTCGTGGAATATAAAAACTATTGAGTTAAACTAAAAACACAAAACTAACTGGAGTATGTTTTCAAAATTGTTGTTTCCGATACTTTTACCATTTCTGCAAATTGTTTCTTCTTTAGTCGAGTATACTCGAATACTAAATTTATTAGTTTTGCAATAAGTTCTGGCGTGCTCACCTCATCGGGGCAACCTGGACTTGAACTGTCTTCAAGTGATTCCCTGCCTTGCTAAAACAAATTATGCCACTTATAAACCGTTGTTTTCCCGGGCAAGAGTCCTAAAGCAATGATATTGCTCACATTGATTCACTATGGTTCTAACAGACTTGTTTAGTAAGGAATTTAATTACCGCGCGATATTCGATTTTTCTTCATATTTTGAACTTTGTTCCCGATTAAGTTTCTTGGTCAACGATAAAAGACTAATGACCCGATTACAACAAAATTGGACAATATACTAACTATGAGTCACTTGACGTGTTAAAATTATAACGAGCCTGCCTACCCTCTTCTAATATTATCATTCTGCGAACTGCGAAAAAAAAAAAACACACCCTCGTATCTATCTCTGTTTTTTCTTCGTAGACTTTTGACATACATTCCTTATGAATTTTGTCAAAAATATATCGATACATTAAGTCCATATATTCGAACGGTACGTAAACATAACTATTCGTTCTTTTATATAAAATTTCTTTCGTTCTTTTATATAAAAGTTCTAAAGTAATTCGTTCTTTTATATAAAAGTTCTTTTGTATAAACCGGGCCTAAATCAAATATTTTTTTATAATGCATTTTGTTTTCAATCTATAATCTATCGATATTTAAAATTGTAGGTGAGAACGTTATTTAAGCCTAAGAAGCCACAAAATAGTATCAAGACGATTAAGCCTAAAACTAATAATAATGTTAATCAATCAAGTCCTCTCCATCATTAAGAGATTATTAAAAAATATGTCACAATTTTAGGCTAACGATAAAACAAAGCAGGTTATCGATTCGACCTCTCATTTATCTTGAACCTTTTGGAGTCAGAGGAGGATTTGATTAATTTTATTTGATGTGTTAGGGAACAATTTGTTGTATGGAAAAGTATGATCCAGATATTCCCTCTTAACAAAAATATGCTCTATTTTTTATTAGAAGCATCGCATGCGCGTTGCCATCCCTATCTCTAATTTCCCCAGGATTCTTCTAATTTATAAACCTAACAAAGTAACCATATTATAAGTACTATCTTATAATAAAACTATAGATAACGTAAATTATTATTTTGATTAAATATTGTGAAGTAAAAAAAAAACATTTATAAAAAGATTAATAATTAATACGTCAGTTTCTTACATCAAATACTTAAAAAAAACATAGTATGCAAGTTTGTCAGTTCTGAAAGGAAATACTAATAAATTTCCCACAAACCTGTGCCAATTGTATAACTATATATAATAATACCTAACATGTACTTGTTTGTGTAAAAAATTCTGTGAATAGGTGGTTAGTTCATCCATTGATTTGTCTATTGTGATGTCATTTTAGGGGATTCCCTTAGCGGTAAAACTATAATAACATTGCATACTACCTTTGCCTGTGGCGCTCTCCGCTTACAAGGCCGCATTCCTCTACCAAATCGACACCTCAATTACAAACTAAGCTTACTTGATTTATCATAAGATTTTCTTAAAAATACGTCAATAATTGTCATACATGCTACAGGCGTTGTAAGCTCATAGTAGCAGTAGGTCCATTAAAATCGGAAAATATTTTGAAATCAGTTGGTTTATTTCCGTTATTTAAGTATTCCTTGGACGTGTTAAAATTACAATAATACTTTTAATAGAATAGATTAAAGAAGGTAAGTTACGATCACAAAGTGTTTCGGACGGCAGGGACACGCCCAATGCTCGCACTGTCGTCCTCGGACAATCTCCCACGTCGTCGAATAGAAACGTAAAGATTTGTTTTATTATTTATTTTATTGACCAATTTTTGATATAAACTTTAAACTTGATCTTCAAATAAAATTTTCGGTCCCACATAGGAGTGATTATGATGAATGGGGCCGTTGAGTGTAAGGCGTTTATTTATGTAAAATCTGGAGCATCCCGACTGGAGAAGTACCTCGACCTTACCAAAGATCTCAGCTAAATAATACTGATTTCAAGCAATGTTGTGTTCCTGTGGTGAGTAAAGTGACAAGCGCTCCCAGGGGATTGGATTGAGGGTCAGCAACGCGCTTGTGATGCTTCTGAGTTGTACGATTATTTGCCGACCTAGTTGTATAAAAAAATGTTTGGTTTTTTTTTTTTCGTAAACCCTTATCCGATGTAAAAAATGACAATAAATTAGTTCATTGACCATATAAAAAGTAGTTCGATCCGTCTGTTCATTTGTAACGGTAAACAGATAAGGGGCCGCGAAACTGGCGGCTAATTTCACTGATCCACTTTTTTACAATAACCGAACTCATCGCAGCCTAATCGACCTTGACGTTAATGAGAATAGAGGTCATTTTTGATTGAATTAATTTGATCACAGGTTCACTGTACAGGTAACAACCGAGCGGCCTCAATTACACTACTAGATATAATTAGTTTTATATATTTTTTGTATCCTGTTATTTATATGTATTTTGTATGAATTTTTTATTTTATTACATTACTAGCTGCACCTCGCGGTTTCTTCTGCGATATTTATTATCTTGTAGTAATGTAGGGATTCAAATTTAAGTAGACTATGTGTTATTTTCGACCACCAGTTCGATACGATCAGTTCAGTAGTTTTTGTATGGAAATGAATTTCGTTTTTATAATGATGAATGATGATTATCCAGCCTGTAACATCTCTCTACTGGACATAGGCCTCTTTTCCCATGTAGGAGGAGGGTTGGGAAGTGTTTATAATTTTAGTAGGATATTCCATATTAAATCTTCACATTTATTCGGTAGCAAATATCTATATATTATAAGTATGCATATTTATTATAATGCCTTATATTAAAAACATACACAAATAACATAAGCGTGATGTAATTGTTGAATTATTTATAATGTTAAAATATGGAAATAAAAAATCAAATCAATGAACTGCGATTCGGTAGTTTTGATACGTTACCGACACATATTAAATTATTAAGAAAATGATAATTTCTGAGAATATTTTATCACCATGACTTTAATTTACGCACCAACTCTTAACTTAATATTATTAATATTAAGTATGTTTTTTGTTCGCACTATAACATATTTTTACTTTTTATTTTGTTTTTGGTTACTGCTTTCATTCTTTTGGCCCTAACGTGATGTTTATAAGCCTACATATGTAGAAAAATTATTATTTTAGAATCTGAGAATTTCGCGCTCCAAAAGTTAAAAATGTGCTTATAAAATAAAACAAACTCAATATGTTTAGCATACACACACACTAAATACACGTATACAGAACTGCTCCCAGGGTCGCCAACTTAATGCTAGGTACTTAAAACTCAGAATGTAACGTTCTTTAAAACATTTAATGATAGGGCAAGTGTAATAACCATAACATTCTAAAACCGAGTGCCAACCATAACGAAAATTGTCAACGTCGCGGTCGCTTTCTATTTACGTTTTACGCCATTCAAGTGACTTTCTAGGAAACGTTTATGTTGCAGTGAATTATCTTTATTGGAACATTTTCTAAAATACTGTGTACAGGGTAAACGCGAGCGAGAGGCGTTAAATTAAACCACATATACTAAATACTACCTTAAGCTATACAATTATATGTGTATAAAAATCCTATTATTAGAATTCCAATGAATTTTGTGTTACAACTTATATGAGTAAATACTTATTATTTCTCATTTTCCTTGGTCACGCCATAACTTAAAAAGAACTACCAATTTCATTATTCATACTTTTTGTTAACTTTGCTAATAATTTGTAAAATGAAGAATTAAGAAAATTTGGTGGATATCAGAAAATTGTAACTATTAATTAGTTACTTCGCGTGTTTGACAATTTGCAATCGGGAACGTCTGTCGGGTTAGCGAGTAAATAGATTCAGGAGACCTTCAAACGTCCGCTTTTTTTTTTACAGAATTTGGCTGTTAGCAAAATTATTTTTGCTTTAAACCCGCACAGTAAAATAATGTACACAATAAGGTATATAAATCTTTGAATAAATTAATATTTAGATTTTATGTTATATTTGTAACATTTAAATTTTTTTAATAAATAAATATATTTTATTATAAGACGGAAATTAAAACTAATTTAAACCATAATTGAAATATGACTAAAAAGGCAATTTGTATACCAAACGAATTCAACAAAGAAGCTCTCATATATTCAAATTAACATAATTAACATATACATATGTAATCAATGTAAATAAACTTTACAACTTCCTTGATACTTGAAACGTACATCTTTTACCTCGTGTGACGAATGTCCGATTCAGTTCAAGTATCAAGACAGACATCGTACGGTACATAACACAATCGAGTTTCACTTAGGAAGCCGTGATTCAGAGTCGATTTCCTCGAGATGCGGAGTCTGGCGCTCGTGACTCATCGTGACACATACGTTAAAACAATAACTTGTATATGGTTTTCAATTGTATTATTTTTGAAGTAAAACTTTTTTACGCACGCTTGACTGGGGAGTAAGCTGGTGAATGCGTGACGAGAGCGTCACGAAAAGTGTGTGGCGAACGGAGCGAGAGAGAGGTGCGAGCACACATTTTCTTTCTCTCTTTATCTCATAGCCAATTACGTTTCGTATATCTAAGACACAGTGCAGGCCTATTGTGCAGGCCTATTGTGCAGGCCTGTTGCTAAAGAGGTTTTACTTTAGTCGTGAAGTCTAAAGCACATTTTTTAATCACTAATTTAAATTGTACTCAACATGGGAACTTATATGTATCTAATAAAATATGTGGTACATGTTATAAGAAAATTTATATGCTGTGACGTGTTGTCTATACTAATATTATAAAGCTGAAGAGTTTGTTTGTTTGTTTGTTTTAACGCGCTAATCTCGGGAACTACTGGTTCGACTTGAAAAATTCTTTCAGTGTTAGATAGCCCCTTTATAAAGGAAGGCTATAGGCTATATCATCACGCTAAGACCAATAGGAACGGAGCACCAATGAAGAATGTTTCAAAATCGGGAGTTTTTCCCTTTGAGAGCTTCCGCTGCGTGCACTGCGTAAACAGTTTTGCAAAAATTGTGAATGACAGAATTGTTCCCTTTTAAAAGTTCCACGCGGACGAAGGCGCTGGCAGAAGCTAGTTAAACTATAAAAGTTGTTATGCATTTTTCCTAGTCGTATTTTTTTTCTAATTTTATACTCAAAAGATAGGGTTAAAATTTAAACAATTTACAGTAGGTATTATTAGTTGGTAATATTTTGAAAATCCGTAATTGCTGAAAAAATTGATTGCGTTTTGGCTGTCGTTTTTTTTTTACAATCAAAAATTAAGATTTAACTTCAGTAACTGACTACAATTTGAGGGTATGCATTGGACATAATTATAAGACTGTTTTTCCGTTAAAAAAATTGAATTTGAAGTATAAAATGAATGCATAAGTAAAACAGCTGATAGCGATCGTTACTCATAGTAGGAAATATATCCGCCAAACCCGCATTGGAGCAGCGTGGTGGATTAAGCTTTGATCCTTCTCCTACATGGGGAAAGAGGCCTATGTCCAGTAGTGGGATATTACAGGCTGAAGCGAAGCGATAAGTAAAACAGCAAGAGATGTCTAGTCATAACTGTGATAACAATTATGTTCAATAATGAGCCTTATTCTCATTCAACGCAACGTTGTATCAAATATAATTACGATGACAACAAAACGTTGTGCGTTTACATTGTTGTCAGGGGCAATTTCAAGATAGTAATGTAGAAATGTTATGTTAAAATACGCTTGTTACACAGGAAGATACAAGCAAGAAATAATCAATTAAAATACACGTTACTTACCTACTTGATAAGTCTCTAACGTTCCATTACATACACTTGAGGTCTCTTTCTCCGTATGTAGGAAAAAGGCGGGAGTTTGTCACATATTAACTTCACACCATGTCTAAGATGTATAAAAAATGAGTCAAATAGCAGTAGTATACCACAAGATAGGTTTATAACTGAACTAAAACTAATTCTTTTATATGATTTTGGCTCGTATCCATTCTGTATACAACATTATATTCGTTGATATGTATGAGGATTGTCGTCTTTACACCCCTTACATAAAGGCTAAATTTCTCCGACATTTAATAGAGATTTTTGTACATTTGAGGGTAGGCTGTATAATTTATCAGTAGCGTTCGTATAAATCCGTGGACGCTGACAGCGCAAATCGCTACTTTATTGCGGTGTAGTCTTGACACGTTGCGTTTAAATTTCGTTACTAAAGCCTTTAAATTTTTAATAATTGGGACTTAGGCGTATAAAGCGGGACAGTTATTAATGTTTAGTGTGGTAAAGCTTTAGATTAGGTAAAACCGAATTTCGGGACCGTGGGGGGATGGGGGGGGAGAGGGTGGGGAACGCTACCCCTGGTACCACTGTCACACCTCGGAACCCCATGGTTATGGAGATATCCATGGTTAAAGTTTTGAGGTTAGAAGAAGAATTTCGAAAGTTAGAGGGAACGCTTGGCTCCGGCGCTGCGGGAAGTGCAGCCCTTCCGCCCTTGCGTGCGAAAGCACGCTCCCTCATGCTCCGTTCCGCAGCGGAGGCTGGTCGCCGAAGGCGACCAGCCTCAGCCGCTCCTCTACGCATTCGTTCGCGCGCTTTCGCACGGCGGGCGAGGGCTGCCCTCCCTCCGCGCCTCCGCGGCACAAAAAAAACACTAGGGGTAGGACAGACCAAGACCACGTGGACAGTGGGGTGCTCCGATTCGGTTTTGGGTATTTTTCGAATTTCTAAACCTATATTCTAGCACGCAATGTTACTAATTTTATTAGAATATTATGTCTGACGCGTTATTTTGTTTAAAAATGTCGATTTGTCAGTCGTTAAGCGTCAGTTCGTATCGTTTGTTGATCTTGCAATCGAGATCCTTTTTACGTAAATTTGTTCGAAAATAAAATGTGAAAGTTGGTGAATGGAGCATATGAGTGCACTTCCCGCTGCACCGGAGTTAAGGTGGAGTCAGACACGGAGCTCTAAGGTATTGTAATATCTCTGAATCACGTAAAGTTAACCCCAAAACTTCAAACACGATATCTTCGAAACCACGGGGTTTACGCGAAACGCACACTACGGGGGGCTAAAAAACCCACCCTCCCCACCACCCTTTACCCTCCCACCCCCATTTCACCCCATAAATTGGAGGCCACTTAACTAACAAATGACCAATTCTTCTTCTAACCTCAAAACTTTAACCATCGATATCTCCATAACCATGGGGTTCCGAGGTGTGATAGTGGTACCAGGGGTAGTGTTCCCCACCCTCCCCTCCCCCATCCCCCTACGGTCCCGAAATTCGGTTTTACCTAATCTAGATCTTAGCCGTTAGTGTTTTAGTAAATCAGCGTTTCAGTCAAAAATAAAATTGTAAATTTTTTTTTCATTTGTATTTTACATAATATAAATATATGAATAAGAAGAAACAGATGTTTGTCTACTCCTTGGAAAATCTAGTCATAGTTAAAATTCTGGGAATTAGTGTAATACCAAAACAGTGTGCTGTTACCTTAATCATTTTAGTCTTGTAAATCGGTACACGTCAACAGAAGGATAGACTCTGGAAAAGAAACCCTAGCTGTGATTCCGACATTCACAGCGTTTCCGTACCAGTGGGTGTTGGTTATTATTCGAAACAAAGGAATTCGCTTTAAAAATGAAACATTTGCGGTATTGTTAAACGGGTAATATATATTTTATTTAAATGGCGAATACTAAGAGATGTCTACATTCGTCTTACCTCTTAGCCAGTTTTAAAATCATAAAATGTGTTAATTGTATAACCCAAACTTTTAATTATTCTCTACATTTTTATTAGTAGGTACATATTTACTATTTTTATATAATAAATAGCAATTCATTAATAAATATTATCCTTCGCGTTGAATTGTGCTTTTAAATGATAGCAGTATCGATTTTTATTTACAAAATAATTGGCGCACTAAAGGGACACACATTACATGCTTAAAATACAATGACAATTGAAGAAAAATTATATTGACACGAATGTTTATTGTTTGTACAAGTGACAGTTTACAACACAAAAAAGTGTTTCTTAGTACTACTTTAGTGGCAAAATTGCGTTTGGTTCTTCTTAGGGTTCCTGCAAAACCAGGAGTACAACGAGTACATTACCGAACCTAACTCCGTCGTGGATAAATAAATAAATAAATAAATGCTTCATACTCAACGGCCCCCAGTAGGATTATCTCCTGTGTCGGGAATCTAGAAACACACGCAATACACAAGTGCAAACGTCCAGACCACGACAAACATCTACATGGCCAATACAAATACATAATACATACAAACGTCGTGACCGGGAATCGAACTAGCCACTGCCAGCGCAACAGCCAGTGCTGTGATCGCTGCTTCCCCAGCAGCCCTGGCTCCCTTACTCACCTCAGAAACATAACACGATTTGAGAGCAGTATTATTTGACTGTGATTTACTTCGAGGTATTTATCTATTTGGTAATTGTGTATAAAAAGGTCAATATCAAATGTGAAATTGCCAGGTTTGTCTTTCACTTCCTAACTCTTATATCCCATATTTTGGGTCAACAGCTTTCTTTATTTCGACTTATCTATAACTTGGCGTTTGAATTTTCTATAAATACTATAAAAAAATGCGCTTGTCCTAATAAGAAAAAGAAATATTTGAAAGCGAAATATCAGCTGAACAGTATGTTATGTGTGCCGAGTGTCCGTTATTGTTATGCAACAAAGAAATTAAGTATTCCGACGATGAAGTAACCTGGCAGGGACTGTTACTTTCACTGCGCAACTTTCTTGAGGTTTAGGTTATCACAAAGTAAATACATTAGAACTTGTTTGAAATATATGAAGATAAGAGCCGTCCCCGTCCTTATTGGCATAACGACTAATAAAAATACGAATGTGTAGTAATTCATTTACAATTATTATAAAATACAAATACAAAAAGGTTACAGACGTTCATTGTGGTTCCACTTGTATTCTGGTTTCGTGTTTTGTCAGATTGATCGAACTGTCTCTTACTGAATATATGGTGATTATGATTACTGACATGTTTTACCGATATAGAATTTTCCAAATCAGTTTTTTATTTCGTTTCGTTTATACAAACCAAAGTAATAATAATCTTAAAAAGTTAGTTTTTTTTTTATGTCACTAGGTCGGCAAACAAGCGTACGGCTCACCTGATGGTAAGCGATTACCGTAGCTTATAGACGCCTGCAACATCAGAAGCATCGCAAGCGCGTTGCCGACCCAATCCCCAATCCCCCCAGGAGCTCTGGTCACCTTACTCACCAACAGGAACACAATACTGCTTGAAAACAGTATTATTTAGCTGTGATCTTCTGTAAGGTCGAGGTACTACCCCAGTCGGGCTGCTCCATATTTTGAGCAGGAAATTCCTGCTGTGCCCTACCTCAGTGTAATTGAATCTATATTATATAAATTGAATCTAACAGACACGCCTAAACAGCGTATGTTATTCTATCGCACGGATAACTATTATCAACGCATAGTAACAGTACGTTGATAAATAACTGGCGTTTAAAGAACGTTCAACAGATGTTCTTTTGAAGACTTGTTGAACACTCAAAGCCTGATGCAACAGTGTTTATAAAACATCGGTTTGACGTGACGCGGCCCGGTCGGTGTCCGACGGTCTGTTTATAAATATTCGGTAATAGCATTTGATTTAACTTTTTTAAGAAATTGAGTTTTATTATTTTTATAAGCATTTTTTTTATTAAAAATAGTGATTTGAATGTAAATGTTTTACTGCTGAGCAAACAGGCCCTTTCTATTAAAACAAACATCTCCAATACGTACGAAAAATCTGTACGAATTGGGTACATTTTCACAAATGTGTCCTCCGCGGACTTATCTTAGAACCTGATGATGGATTTATCATGATACACAAATACATACATAAATATTATAGTTTATTTTAAGCGTGTGAGATTGTGTGCAGAAGATATTAAGTAAAAAAAGAAAAAAAAAAATAGAAGAAATGAAAATAAAACATTAAGTGCTGTGTTTGCTCGCAAACAAAAAAAATAACCGACTTCGATTACATCGACAAGTAATACAACGTAGGTAGATGAAAAAATATTCAAGTAGGCGTTATCAATGATTATTCAAACGTAGTCGTTAGATCACGATTAAAATTAAATGCGTAAATACGCATTATTAGATATGACTCGAAAAGTACTTGGCCGATGTCGATTAAATGTTAATAATATAATATAAATAGGACCACATAACAAGTATCACCTTTCGATTAAAGAAAGAATCATCGGAATCGGTGCGTCCAGTAAAAAGTTCTAAGTTAACATTCTTAAAAAAAAATACAGTCGAATTGAGGAACCTCCTTCTTTTTAACCGTGTGTGACCGTGTGTATATGTTAAAGATATTAAATAAATAAATAGCTTTAACATGCACACACGGTCGTCTGTTTCTAAGGTAGGCAACTCAACGCATGTGTTGAGGTAACAGTCAGTTGATATAGCTACATGTTATAGGCTAGTTATAATATAGTATTGTATTATCTGATAATACTATTTTTATCGAAATACATTCAAATTATTTTAATGATGAAGTATCCATTACGTCATACAAAGGCGCTTATTAAATAATCATATCAGTCATCAGTTAATATTGAAACCGACAATGCACAAATAAATCAAATCATTACGTACACGGCGTAGCTGACATTGTCGTGTTTACATCGTAAATATCTAAATCAAACTTGTATACAAAGCTACACTAAAAGGGTTAGGGTGAATTGCACCAACTGACGTTAACGTTAAATATCTCACGTTAAGGTAATATCTTTCGTCAAATCGATAGTTAAGACAAAAATGCGTTGCACCATCTGACAATGGTTAAAATGACGTCATAATTTAACGACAACTATAACGACTCATTTTTGACCGGTTATCGTTTATGTTACATCAAATTCCGTCAATACATCTTTATTAAATTGTTGTTTTTTGCTGTAATATTAGATATTTCCATTCCATTCGGTATGTCTTTACTACAAGAAATTTTGTGGGAAAGTTCTTCCGATTCAGACAACGACTTAATTATTTATTCTAATATTAAAAAAAGAAAGGTTTACCTCGAAAGAATAGATAGATTTAGCAAATGGGATGAAAACTCCTTTTTGGAAAGGTTTCGTGTTTCCAAGAAACTTGCACGCGCTTTGGCTTTGTACTTAGACCCATTGATATCATCGAGAACCACGAAGTGAGTATCTATTTTCTTTCAAACAGTTTCAATGAATGTATCTTACATAGTATTTTTTAAAGAGTATCTACATTAGAATTAAAGTTCTTGTAATAATAATTTTAAATAAATATCTATTCATTTTGCTCCAGAAATTCAGCTGTAACTTCAATGCAACAAGTACTTATTGCATTAGAATATTTTGCGTGTGGCTCATTTCAACGGTGCATTGCTGATACTGCAGGAGTAAATAAATCAAGCGTATGCCGTATAATAAACAGAGTGAGCAGAGCAATTGCAAGAATGAGACCTGAATGGATATCAATGCCTTGTAATATGAATGAGATAGAAAAAGTGGCAACAAATTTCTATGAACTAAGCGCCTTTCCTAAAGTTATTGGGGCTATTGATTGTACACATATACCCATCAAATCTCCAGGTATTTATTATCAGTTATTAATCTAGGATTAAAACTGAATACATGGTATGGTACAACTGTATAAATGGTAACTGTAGGTACCTTAAGGATTAATATCTCATTGTGATTATGTACTTGTATTTTAAATTCATTTAAAGAGGTGTAACTTTTAATTATTATTTTTCATAATACAGTGTACTAATAATTTTTAGTGTTGTTGTAAAATAGTAAAAATTAGGTACATTATTAATTATACATTATAATTTATTATTTCTGTACTTTTTCATGTTAGGTGGCATAGACGCAGAAAACTATAGAAATAGAAAATTGATATTTTCAATAAATGTGCAAGTTATTTGCGATGCAGAAATGTATATAAACAACATAGTAGCACGTTGGCCTGGCAGTAGTCATGATAGCCATATATTTAACTGCAGTGTTATAAAAAGTAGACTGGAGGCTGGTGAATTTGAAGGATACTGGTTACTTGGTGATAAGGGCTATGCAATAAAACCATATTTGATGACTCCTCTACGTAACCCAATATCTGAAGGAGAAAAACTGTATAATGAAAGCCAAATTAGAACAAGAAATGTTATTGAAAGGCTGTTTGGATGTTGGAAAAAGCGTTTTCCAGTTCTATCATCGAAAATTCGCACTGATTTAAAGAAAGCACAACCTATTATAGTGGCTACTGCAGTACTCCATAATATGTGCAAGAAAATGAAAGAACCTACACCATCATTTATGGATTATGAGACTCCGTTATCTTCTGATGAAGAGGAATTTGAATATAGAGGTTCGATTAACAGATCTGATGACCATAATAGAACTTCTTTGATAAATAATTACTTTAATCAAATGTGTTAGTTACTCACCACCTAATATGTTGGGGTTGTTGAGGTAATAAGGATAAAAATAAGGATTTATTTTAAATAAAAATTTTATTAATTAATTTGAATTATTTATTATTTAGTAAATCTATCTCTAACTGTAATTTAATTATTTCTAACTTATGTTTTTCTTCATTATGTCTAAGTTTTTGCTCATGCAATTCTTTTTGTTGCTCAATATTCTGTTTTATTTTTTGGAGCTCCATGTCATGTAGCTCGTCTAAAACATTCAATTTTTTTTCTTGTAGAGCTTTTTTAATTAAGTTGCAGCTTACTACTTCCCTCCTACTTTTTGCCCTGCCTACAAAAATTAAAAGTAATATATTAGGTTACCTTTACAAAATTTTTAAAAGTAAGTAAAGTCCTCTGGGGTACAGGGCAGATAAATTTCTGTATCTGATTCACTAATCAGTTTATAATTATACAAGCAGGTTAACAGCTTCCTTTGCCATACATGACCAAAATATTTTTTTATTGTTTCCCTGGGATTCAAACCTTCAAGCTAAAGCGCAAGTTGTCTGAACCACTGAACCACAGTGAGTTTTTCAAATATTTAACAACATTAATGTATTTATCCAAAAGTAGAGAAGGATAAAATAATTTTACATTTTAGCGGTGAAGACATTGGTCTCTTCAATGATGAATGGGGTGTGCTGGTGTCAAAAACAATTTCTGCGTCAATTCCAGCTGGTTCTGCTGTCTTACTTTCAGCAACCTTTAAAAGTTAAATAAATATTGGTATTACTATATGTATAGAATGAATGAATATAATAAACAAAATTAGTTATCTTGTGCACCTTTGCAATGGGAGTATTAGAATTTTTAATTGTTATAATATCCAGTTTGATATTTTCGTCTTCATGGGGCTGTAACAAAATCAAGTTTTCTTTATTAATAAAATACATCAATTTAAATGAAAATTACGTTGATATTATGTACATCATAGAAAACTCAAAAAGTCATGTCAACTTTTATGAAACCCAACAACAATAACAATTATTTCTATCAGAATTAAAATTGTGTTATTTATTTGATACCTACGATACAAAAGAAAGGAAATTCGTACGATTTGATATTGTTTAAAGGCAAGGAACGTTTTGGGCTGGTTAATTTGTGTAAATCATTAAAAGCATTATATTAACAAGATAAATATTAGTACTTATACTTTATAATTATGAAATAAATACCTTGATTACATCATCATCATAAATAGCATCATTTCCATCAATAGATGTTGACATAATTGACTTTAACCAATCAGTAGTTTCTTCATCATCTTGTGAAGGGGGTAATGAGGGTGTCAGGCGGCCACCACCAGTTTTTAACATACTCTGACGCTTGCTGCTAGCTTCCTATAGTACAAAATTTTGGTTTTTATTTTATAAATATATAAATAATGCTAGCTGACCCAGTAAAAATGTACTTTTATCATATATAAACACTTAAATCATAACTGCAGACACAGTGACAAAAGATCTTTTATGTTAGAATTTACTTATCACACAATATATCAAGATCAGTGGCTCAAATATATAAGTACCTTTTTAATTGCCCTTTTTAAGTTATCAAAATTATATTTTAATTGTTTTACACTGCGCGGTGTTTCACCAACTGCATTAAATTCTTTGGAAATATTATTCCAAACGTTCTCTTTTTGTTTAGAGCTGGTCCCATCAGTTTTTTTACATAAGAGTATATGTTTATATTTTCCTACAAGTGATTGTAGTTTATCAACTTCTGCTTTTGAGAAGTTTGTACTTCTTTCTCTGAAAAAATAAAATAAAAATGAAAGAGTATCATAAACATATACATTCATTTTTTATTTCTATTTGTAAAATATTTTTCATAATATATATAATTAAATCGAACGAGTAAATTACTTTTATAAACTTACTTTGTTGTGAAGTTTTCAAGCACATGTGAATTTTCCATTATTATACAAATGAAGTATACAACATATACACTACACAGATGAATTTCTTTGAAATAACAACCAAATATGCAAATAATAACGAGAAAATTAGAACTTTAAAATAAGAAATTGACAGCTGAAAATTGAAAATTAACTGTATGTCTGAAGTGTTGCTATAAACGAAAATTTACCCGCGTTCATTATCGAGTGAAATGTGTCTCATTGTACTAGTAACCCACTAAACTATAACGTTAACAGTTTTTTTGATGGTGCAACCGCTAATGGCTAACGTAGCTATTACTCGTTATTGTTAGCGTTATTGTTAAATTTAACAGTTACAATAACCAAAGTTTTGGTGCAATTCATTCATGATTAAATAATCAACGAAGGGCTGTGTCTGTGTGTGTGTATGTATCGGTATGAGTTTTTGTGTACAAAGTAATTGTGTGGTTTCTAGTGTTTGTGACGCGTAATATGTTGACGTTTTAGGATTGGTTACATCACGTTTAAAAGCGAGGCTAGCTTGATATTTATTAGGAAATTAGATTTATTTAAACAGAGTTAGCAATTTATACAATTATAGTTAGGGTTTTCGATTATAAGACATATTTAGATCTGTGCTCAATGTTTCAAAACAGTTGGAAGTGATCAAAAGTTTATTCAAAAGTCCTACATATATAAATAATAACGTACATTTAATATATAGAGTATTTAAAAAAATGTATCGTTACATTTATCGCATTTTATCGTTATCATTTATTCGCAAAATTAAATTTTATCGCATTTAAAATATGAATTCACGATCTTTGTTTATTTTTATTGCGGCTTGAACTCGTTTGCATGCGTTTGATAGATAGCAAGGCACGTTTCTGAATCGTTATAGTATCGCTACAGCATACGAGTGTGATTGGGACTTTAGCCGTTTTCCTTTAACGAAAATTATGAGTCATACTAATGATATTTTCATGTTCCTATATAAGGTAACGGTATTTGATTGACAGACGGAACATTGCTTTATAATTTGAAAAGTATTTTTTGTAATAGAATAAAGTCACACACACACAAATACAAATCACACATACAATGTAACACTTTATTCTTTCATTATTGTGTTCATCGACCCCTGTCCGGCTTTCTCTTGTGTGATATTAAGTTTGAGGGCAATTTTCTCCATAATCTCCACCCCAGTTGCGCCTTAATCCGTTCTTACGAGGCGGATTTAATCTTCTAGACGAGGTTCATTGTGCACCATGTTGCAGGAAATATATTTTTATCCATATTACGCGCTACTTTACGCAAGACTCAAAGGAGTTTTTTAATCTTATCAATATATATTTTTAAGCTTATATACAAGTTGGATATTCTTAACTTAATACTTTTTAAGGGAATATATTCAGGGGTTTTACTCAATAAGGGAAGATATGAACGTTGTACCGTAATGGGGTTGATCATGTTTTGTTTATTTTTTATTATTATTTCTTTTTCATTTCTATGTTACCAATTTGGTAACTAAATACATCTTTCTAACTAGAAACATGTATTAAAATGAAGATAGAACATGAGAAAAACAAGCTAAGTTTAATGTATTTTGCTAGATGTTGTTTGAAACTGTTTTTGCTTCAGGGTTGAAGTATCGGTCAAAATCAAGATTTCTCTGTTCGAGTAGGTTTAAATGCATACTTGAATAATTTTAAAAGTTAAAATTGTATTAGTTAGGTGGTTAAAACATAAGTACCTACTCATTTGCTTTAACAACCGCTCTGGTTTAGTGGTGCGAATAGTCGCCTAAAACACAGACGGTTAGCGGGTTCGATTCCCGCTCTAATGGATATTTATACATGTGCAAATATTTCTTCCCGGTTTGGATGTCTGTCCTTGTGGGTCTTCCCACCGTGCCTCGAGAACACGTTAAGCCGTCTGTCCCGGCTGTTATCAAATACACGATAGCAATCGTTACTCATAATAGGGAATATATCTGCCAATCCACAGTGGAGCAGCGTTGTTTAAGCCCCGATCATTCTCCTACATGGAGAAAGAGGCCTTTGCCCAGACGTGAAATGGTACAGGCTGAATGCACATGCACAATTTGCTTTTGGAAGAGTCGACTTTGTATGTGTGTTAAACATATCAAAAATAATATATGTAAATATATAAAAATGTAATATTAACAGATACGGTATGAATAGATTTCGAGTACAGTACAATTTATATTATTCATATAGCGGCACGGCTCTTATCAATGAATTTTATCATTTTCAATTGCGCGCCGATGAATTTCTATATAACTTGTAGCATATATTTTATTGTACGCTCGAGCGTTCAATATTGGAATACCGTATATGAGTTATTATTTTCTCCTGGGAGTTATTACTTTTTTCTCCTTGTTTCCCTTTTGGGACTCTTTATATTATAGACGACATTTACAAGCTGACATGACGAACTTAGTACTGTCATATATTTCTTTGCGTGAATGTACAGATAGTTTTTGGAGTACTCCTTAAGAATTGATTGTCATATAGGGCCCCGGTATGAAAAAATGTGAGGAGCAAAATATACTGAATGAATGACCTCGTTACGTTTTTGTTAATGCCATCTATACAACCTTATTGGATTCCGATAGATTGCGTTACGACGTTATCTAATAGATGGCGTCGGGTTTCGATAGATGGCGTTCTTTGATTCGTTTATTTACCATTTGATATGCTATTAATCTTTATCTTAGACTCGTAAGCCTTTTTTGTGCCTATTTAGATAGTCGATCTGAAGGAGTAAACTCCAGTCGTGCGTCGGAGCTGACACACACATTTTTTTTCTTGTATACAGTTACGTATCCTGATAATAAAGAATAATAGAATAATCCAATTTGTTGCGTTCGTTTGAAGTTGTCCGTGTACATTTTGGAGATTAAATTTTATGCAATTCTAGTACTATTTTTTACGATTTTGCCGATAGTGATTATAATAAATAATATTGTGCCTGTGTGCCAAGCGGCCCCTCGGGAATCTTTTTGGGTTTTACTGTAGAGTGTTGATGACAGCGATTACAATTAGTTCTCTTTTATTTCCACTGTGGTGGTAAACAAGAGAACGGGATGTCAGATGGTAAGCGGTTGCCGTTGCCTGTGGACGCTTGTGAAACTGAGACCATTGCAAGCACGTTGCCGACTGTTATGATGCTGTTGATACTATAGTAGTATAAAAACACACCAAATTTATTTAATTAATTTTTAAATCCCCAAATCTTCTCAGCTTGACGCAGTAGGTACACTGCAATTTTTCTTCTTCTGAGCAAAATACGTAGATCAAACTACAAAGGTTTTTGACAATGTGGCACGTGTCTTTTTTTCACAATGACACGTGTACGACACGACATTGCTGAAATAATAATCGGAAAGTAATATAGATAAATATTAACCGAATATCTTTTCTGTTCACACTTGACTCAATAAATAATAGATTACATTATCTTTCTCATATCGCTTTTTTCACTGTCATATCGGTATCGGTGTGTTTTATAGCATTCAAATATCAGTAACCCACTTCTGGATATGAGAAATGTTTGGCGGTATTTTTTTTATTAAATAAATTTGGTACACAGTTTGGTATTTTAATGTCGCTTTTGTAATAATAATAACGATGATTGATCAGTTATAGGCCTCGGGAAGAGGCTAGTTGGAGTAGAAAATTGGTTGGCGGCAGAGAGATTGCGATTTGATACAATTTTCCTCTGCCTCCGTACCAATGAAGATAATGATGAGGGATGTTGATTGTTGCTTTCGCTGACAGGAGCAGGGTGTCAGTTTATATTGAAAATTTCTGAGCTGTCTGCTCCTGTCAACATGTTTATACAAATTAGTAGCCGCACATTTATAATTAAATAGACAAAGTGTATAGGAATAGTAGATATAATAATATTTCTTTTTTTTATGTCTTAACAATAGCAGAAATGGAAATATATAAAAGTTTTACACGGAATAACATGGCAAGAAAAATAGTAATAATAATATAAGTTTTTTACAATTAGTACAATTAGTTAGTATCATAAGTACGTTTAGGTGGTGATGAAGTTGTAAAGGTGTAGTAGATATACTTAAATGTTTGGCGGTTAGGTCTTTTGTTTATGTGTAGTTGTGACAAAAACTTAGTCAATATATAAAAAAAAGTCGAAGGTATATTTGTTAAAGTGGGGTCAGGCTATAAATCCGGAGATATAGGTGATGCAGAGAGAGAGAGAGAGAAAGAGAGAGAAAATAAAACAGGATAAATAATATCACACACTTCACACACATTTCAGCCTATCGCAGTCCACTGCTGGACATAGGCCTCCCCAAGTTCGCGCCAGACATCCCGTTCTTCCGCAATCCTCATCCAGCCTACACCGGCAATCTTACGTAGATCGTCGGTCCAACGGGCCGGAGGACGTCCCACACTGCGTTTGCCAAGACGCGCTCTCCACTCTAGGACCCGTCTCCTCCAATAATATCACAAGTATATATAAAATGCTCACTGCAATGATTTATTCAATGCCTTAAATTCCAATGTAGTAACAAGCATCGAAAACGGGAAATAAACCGCGAGGAATATCTAGTTCGATTAAACCAATCCGCAATAAAATAATATTTTAATACTATCCTATACACATAAACGCACAAATAACTCCCTTCTAGCAGTTGTATAAAAATAAAAATATAAAGTACTTATTAAGTACTTTACTCAGTAGAGTTCAAAGAGAACGTTTAGTCGTAAACGTTACCGGTCGATTGCCTACGACTCTTACGAGTCACTGGAGAAAGCGTTCGCATTCAGAGAAATGTAGGATGTCGTTAAAGACGGTACAGTTCAAAGGCTGTGACAAATTCGTAGCGTAGCAAATTTAGGAAGCAATTTATTCACTGGACTAATTCAACGACGTAGTTTTTACAATTGTACTCCGCTTTGAGAAAGGCGATTGGAGAAATAAGCTTTATAGTAATATGTTGTATTATGCGTAAAAAAGTTGCGATTTACGATAACTTTATAATATGAATTCCTAAAATTTGACGGCGCACAAAAGTGTTGGGATACAGTGGCGGCACACAAAAATAGTAGTACAGAATCAATGGAATCAGAATTTATACTAGGAGGAAAGCTAATTTTACCAAATAAAGTAGAAAGAAGTAAAACGATTTCAAGCAATCTAATAAATACTTTTTTTTTTATATATCACTAAGTCGGCAAACAAGCGTACGGCCCTGACCTGATGGTAACAGATTACCGTATCTTATAGACGCCTGCAACACCTGAAGCATCGCAAGCGCGTTGCCGACCCAATCCCCAATCCCCAGGAGCTCTGGTCACCTTACTCACCAACAGGAACACAATACTGCTTGAAAGCAGTATTATTTAGCTGTGATCTTCTGTTAGGTCGAGGTACTACCTCAGTCGGGCTGCTCTATATTTTGAGCAGGATGTTCTTGCTCTGCCCTACCTCAGTTGAACTTAAGTACTTATAGTGGCAATGAAGTTTAATGCGTAAAATATAGATATACTTTCGATATTTAGATATTAGATTTGCAGTTCGAAACAGTCATCAAAAGCTAATGAGGACGGCACTAATGTTGCGGTATGCTATCAATGCTATTATCTCGACAAAGGCAAGCGATCTACCGGCCATTGTTGTCACAGTTTATTACAGCACCGGGTCCGACGGCCAACCGTTATCTCTTGTTTTCTACAAGCGTTATTTATATTTTTTTGCCCGTTAGGTATTTTACGTTACATGTATAACTTATGCAAATCTGTTTTTATGTGTGAGATCGTTAGGTACGTACCAGGCTATCAAAATAGGTCAGGATTGTTTTCTATGTTATCTCCAGCTACCTGTTATCGTGTTATGTTATTAGTTATCCGCGTATTTTAATGCTATGTATTTTTTTAGCTTTGTATAAAATAACTCGACGCGTTGGCGTAACGGTCACAGCCATTGATTGTGCCGGTTGCGCTGGCGGTTGCGGGTTCGATCCCCGCACATGACAAACATTTTGTATTGGCCATACACGTGTTTGCCGTGGTCTGGGCGTTTGTGCAGTCCTTGTGGGTCTCCCCACCGTGCCTCGGAGAGCACGCTAGGCCGTCGGTCCCGGTTGTTATCATGTACACCTGATAGCGATCGTTACTCATAGTAGGAAATATATCCGCCAACCCGCTTTGGAGCAGCGTGGTGAATTAAGCTCTGATCCTTCTCCTACATGGGAAAAGAGGCCTATGCCCAGTAGTGGGATATTACAGGCTGAAGCGATAAAATAACTACTGCTGCGTAAATATAACGCGTATTATATATTAATCTGGTTTGTAACGTGCTCTTTGAGATATTTAAGGTTGTGACTTGAGAGTAAAAAAAGTCGTAGTTTATGAGTTGAGATAGATCTGCCTAAGAGCCTGTTTTACCTATAAGTATCTTATGTGTAAGATAAAAGCTATTAACAATGTGTAAAATATGCCCTAATAACTAAATTACAAAATTAAAACTTTCGATATAATCTCTTTTTGTACGTTTCGAAATTTCGTATTTTAGGACCTGTGTTGTTGCTATTGTCTTTGACATTGTTATTTCAAATGAAATTTAAGCCAGTTTTGTTCTGTCGTGTTTTTACGGGATTGCATTATTTGTTACAATTCATTTTAAAATGTCTACTAGTCGTGGGAAAGTTAAATCGATTTGCAGAAAAGTACTCAACGACTGGTTTCGCGGTAACGTGTCAGATCTCTCGTTACGTCTTCCCAGAAACATATAAAATGCCTCGATAGCTTCTCTCTGTGTTATTGGACTTTAACGGTGTATATAAACTTTTTAATGACTAATACGGGAAAATGTTCAACAAAGTATAAAAGTTGGAACCAAGGGTAGTTGGAAAAAAGTTGGAAATTGGACCAAACTCGGAATTAAGTCCTAGTTGTTTTCTCTTCCAGTTAACTTCTGAGTTTAGTAGAGCTCGTTTTTAGGTAGTATATATGTAAATATATGAAGAATTGGCACTTTATAAATTGAACCAATAATTGTTGAGTTTCTTGCCAGTTCTAACAAGAAGAATCTACTTATCTTTCATAAGAATATGACACAATTTTAAGGCGAAGATACAAAAATGCTTTTAAAGCCTACTCGAATAAAGCAAATTTTACTTAATTTTCGAGATTGGTAGTTTTCCAGTGTGTACTGTAGGAGTAAATGTAGCAAGGTCATGTTTACCTTAGTGTAGTAGCCCCAAGTTGAAACTCTTAGCGTGAAGTATTTGTATACTGATTGGATATAGTACTAGTCGTGGATACTTTGGGGCGCAAATGTTTACAGGCCCAAAGATTACAGACTTTCTATATCAATATTTAATTTACGTTATAACATTTTTTTTTATTTTGTAAACGGTCGCTCTACAGACGCTATTTATATGACATTTTTGTGCTAAGTTTGTTTTATTCTTACTTGGTGGTAAAGGAAGACGTGACACAATTGACACGTTTCAGGATAATGAGACACGCATATATGAAAAGAAAGTGGGGAAGCTTGGTGGCTTGTTTCAATCTTTCTTTTTAATAAAAGAGGCCATTGACCTGTCGTTGAATGTGTACTGCCTGTTCTACATTTGTAATATGAAGTAGGTGGTAGTGGTATAGAGCAGGTTCCTATAATTTACTGGACTTAACTACCCCCGACGCAAGAAGAGTGTTATAACTTTAACGCCCAGTGTCTGTTACATGGTATAATATAGTAACTCGTAAACGAATACTCGTTTATTGTTTTGATGTTCTTCTGCTGTATTTTTATAGTGTTTTTAGCGATTTTCAGTTTTGTGACAGTGTAGGCAGTTGATTTTTTTAATTTTTATCAAAATTGTACTACTAAGTTGTAAGTAAAAGACATATAGTGTAGAAACCACCTGTTAGGTCTCTTATCAGTATTTTTACTTTTTCTTCTATTTCAAACTACCCTCCAAACGTCAGTATTATTTGATAAAATGTTGTGCAAAAGTGTCAAAGAACTGCAAGCGGTGTATTAGTGCAGTTGATTCAATTAGTGTTTAACACGTCAGCGAGTACCGTGTATCGCGTGATTGCGAACATATCGCATTAATTGATTCAATTCTGCTACGTGATTGTCTCCGAAATTGTGCGTTACTGTCATTCCTACTTTGGCATAGTAAATGAAATACTTTCGATAAATGCCGTGAAAAGTTGCTACGTTTTTAGGTTATAATTGTTAATAATAAAGAAAAAAGAATTAGATTTTTTTAATTATCATTTTATTTAAATGTATAACATACTAGAAAAGTGTAAATCTAGTATGTAGTAGTGTACTAGTATAGGTATCCTTCTCCGACATGGAGAAAGAGGCTTATAGGTACCCAGCAGTGGACTGTTACAGGTTGTATCGTTAGAAAAGTGTGTCAAGCAGTGGGTATGCACCTACATATTTAGGTGTTACAAAAAATTATTGACCGTGAAATATTTTGATGTTTTTATTTTAACATTTAAAATTGCGCGTTTTGTTTCCTAATATGTGTAATAATGGATTGAAAATTCAAATAAAATCACATCAAAATAGCTTTGTTCAGATTTGCTTTGAGCCATTTTGAATCATCATTTCACAAAGTATATATAATATTCTTTGGTTAATTACTATTAATCAGAAACTTGTTTTTTTACACTTTTATCATTGTATCTCGTTTTTATATATGTATTTATACAATTCAATGAATATCCTCATGTTAAAGGCTTAAAATAATGGGCTTAACAGTTGACTGTCATGGGTGACTTCATCGTAATACCGACGTGTAATACATCGTTACGTCAAATATCGTTTATATCAAAATCTTATACTATTAAACGAGCAATTCTTGTATATATATATATAATCTGAATCTCGGAAACGGCTCCAACGATTTCCATAAAATTTACTATATAGGAGGTTTCGGGGGAGATAAATCCATCTAACTAGGATTCATTTTTAGAAAATGACGTTTTATCCCTGTTTTTAGGGAGTGAAAAAATAGCTACAATATCGTTAGAATACGAAGGTAAATTTCGCAACTGTCATTTAAGTTCTAATAGCTCGGTGGGAAATCGGCCGGTCGGGATCAACCGAGGAGATCATGGTTCAAATCCCAATGTCCCTGATCAATTATTTTTTTTCTTTTTTTTTAATTGCACTCGTTATTTTAAAAAAAATATTATTCATATTTTATAAATATGTAATTCGAATTTAAATATGAATTCCAAAAAACACGATTTACTAAAAATACCGAGCTAGGCTCGGTCACCCAGGTACTTTGTTATTATTATAAGTGTACAGGAAATGATACATCAAAAATACATTAAAAGTGTTATAAATAAAAACTTTTTACGGTTATGCATAGTTAGATATACATAACAAAAGAATTATATTGAAATTATTATAAATCAAACTTAAATAGATTGCAATGACATTAAATGTAAAATAGTAATTTTTATTTTATAAAAAAAATACGCATCTGTAGCATTTGTAATAGCGTTAACCTTAATGTCCAGTAACAATACGAGATGTACTACTTAGATATTTAGGGTTAAACTGTTTTTAAACTGTTGATTTACTTAACGTCTTTTGTTGTGTCGTCAGCTGTTGGTGTCAAAACTATAAACTTGGTCGCTTTCCGATTCTTGCAAGACAATTTAAATTTAAGAGAATTTAACTTCTCTATGTATATATAAGGGTTTTATGTGTATATGTCCCACGAAAGGAAACAAAAATATCTCCTTATTTTTCCTTATTAATTTATTAAGTACTACTGTTACTAAATGTAATAACAGTTTAATACACATTTTAAAGATATTATCTATATAAAGAAAGTGAATTTTGCTAAGCGCATAACTCGAGAATGGTTCGACAAAGTCGGATAATTTATTTTGGCTCACGGAAGGTTTATACTAAAAAATAATTGAAAAAAAAAATTAAAAATATCAATAATTTTTACTATTAACTTTTGAAAAAACGAAGTCTGTCCGGGCAGCTACTATATATATTATATTTAAATGTGTATTATAAATACTAGGTATCATAATACTTATTTAATTCGATATCGTGTGTAAACAATGTAACGGTAGTCGAAGACGAAGGTCGAAGCGCCATTGACTGATAAGAATATATAACGCAAACATAATTATATGGAGTTACTTGCTTATATACTTATATAAATTAAACTTTATGTCCTAAACCGTTTTCAATTTAGTTTTAGGCTCCTTTGTTTGGCAGTCCCAGTTGTAGTTATTATATATATATGTTACCGGCCAAACCCGATTTCAGGACAAACTAGTTTTGCCTAGGCTAAACTAGTTCTTCCTATACGTGTTTGGATTAACTAGTATAGCCTAGGCAAAACTAGTTTGTCCTTAACCCGATAGGATAAACCAGTTTAGGCTAGTCCAAACTAATTTGTCCTAAGCCCGATAGGATAGACCAGTTTAGGTCAGGCCAAACTAGTTGATCCTGATATAAATACGCACACTTTAGGATAAACTGGTATGGCCTAGTCTAAACAGTCTAAAAAAATTTCGGGACAGGACGTTAGCCGAAACATCAAAAAAACATGCCAATATCACAAAAGAAATGATAAGCTTGTATTTATCTATGTGTAGTGTCTGTCATCAAAATAAAACAAAGAAGAAAAGAGGATTAGTCTCTAAGCCCATTCTTCATTCGGAAATGAATAGTAGGTGCCAGGTAGATCTGATCGATTTTCAGACACAACCAGATGGAAATTTTAAATTTATTATGGTTTACCAAGACCATCTAACAAAATTTGTTCTGCTTCGCGCTCTACAATGTACGAGGGCGGCAGAGGTGGCTTACCATTTGAATGATATATTTCTAACTATAGAAGCGCCGTGCATTCTTCAATCTGATAACGGTAGGGAATTTGTAAATAATGTTATAAGTGAGCTTGCCAGACACAGTCAAAGCCAGGGCTCAGTTGAACGTGCCAATCAAGATATTGAGAATATGATAGGGTCTTGGATGAATGACAACGTTTCAACGAAATGGTCAGAAGGTTTGAGATACGTTCAATTCATGAAAAACCGCGCCTACCATTCAGGGATAAAATAATCACCATACAAGGCATTATTTGGAATAGAACCCAGAGTAGGACTTTCGACTTCCTCTTTGCCGCAAGAAATCATAAATGATATTCAGGATGAAGATGATTTAAGGAAGGTAATAAAAGATGATCGTAATATTAACCTAACAGAAGATAGAAATGATAACGTTGTCGAAGTTAGTAATCGAGAAAAAGTTTCTTCATCTGAAAATGACATTCATAAAGCTAGAACAACTGCAGCAGAAAATCTTGTGAAACATGCTAAGAAAATGAAAGCTACTTCTGACAAGTCTCATCCACCTGCCAACATTGGAGATAATGTGACTATACCGATTCCAGATGTTGACAAAGGCAAAGGTGATCTCAGAAACATTATTGGAGTTATTCTTCAGAAAAATGACGAATCAATATTGCAGGTTTTATTTTTTTGTTACTTAATTAATTATCTATCTTTCTGAAGCATAATGATATTTTAAAGTACCTAATATGTTTTTACTTTATTTTTTCAGATCAGAATTCGGCATTTGCAATCAAACTTTTTTAGAGGTAGCAGATGTAAACCAAGGCTCTGAAATATCGTTAAGGACTGCAGCTACGAAATATTCAGTTGGATCAGGCCAAGGTTTTGTGAGATGCAGCTGCTACAAAAACTGTTCCACAAACAGATGCCAGTGCAAGAAGACACTCATACTCTGCAATTCTAAGTGCCACCAAAGTAAACCATGTAAAAATAAATAATTTTAATAATTGAGATATGATTATTGCTTCTATTAAAAAACACTTATTATTTGTTATAGTATGATTGTTTGTATTACCAATAATACATAATTTTTCACGACGAATCATTATGGTTTTAATAGTAGAAAATATTTGCAGTAGACATATATCTGTGACTGAGGGTACAGCTCAGGGCTCTGTGCTGGGTCCACTTTTCTTTTTAACTTACGTAAATGATATTAACAACTGTATCACTAATAGTACATGTTACCAGTTCGCGGATGATACATGTCTTGTTATGGCTAATAGAAATCTCGAAGCCGCTATAAGCAGTTTACAAGTCGACCTAGATGCCCTAACACGATGGTGTCATGACTCTGGTCTAGTGCTCAATGCAAGTAAAACAAGACTACTGATTATTAAGTCTCCATATATTAAACAATGTCCTATAGAAAATTTGATTGCTCATAACCATGACTGTCTTCACGCAAAAAATAAAGCAAATTGTAAATGCCCAACTATAGAGATTACCCAAACACAGAAATATCTTGGACTTACAATAGATAACAAGTTTAACTGGATTCACCATATTGAACTAGTGTGTGACAAACTAAGACAATTTCTTGCAAATATAACAATACTTAAAAATCGTATACCATTCAAATTAAAAATTATGCTTTACCACGCATTAGGAGAATCCTATATACAATACGGAATTAGTAGTTACGGCCGCACGTATAAAACTTACCTCGATAAAATATATAATCTCCAATTAAGAATATTAAAAACAATAGTGTCACCAAAAATAAAATGTAAATTTTCCAATAACGAATCAGGGCTCTTTAAGCATTGTAAAATTTTACCAGTACATTCCAAAGTAAATTTTATATTGCTTAAAGAACAATTTTTCAATATATCATCAAAAAACATTATTGAACATCCTGTATGCACACGGGCGATCACTGAGAGACAACTACGTACACAGCGCGCTAACAATATGTATGGTGAGCGTACAACTGCTTATATTGTGCCTCGACTTATTAACAACCTACCCGTAGATTTATGCAAAAGTATTTCAAATAGAAATATCAAAAATAAATTAAAACAACATTACTTAAATATTTTGAACTAAACATTTACTTACTTAATTGTATTTTATTGTATTTATTTATAATATTACAAATTGTTTTCTTATTTTCTTATTAAAAGAATTTGAACATTGTCTGTAACCGTTATAAATAATGAATGTGTATAATTAGACTAAGATAGCACAGGTTGAAACCTTAGTGGTTTTTTGTTGCTATTTTTTTTTTAATATTTCGTGTATTACTACTTTTATAAACGATAATTAAATAAAAAAAAAAAAAAAAAAAAAAAAAAATAATAAAAATGATTATTTTTTCAATTACAGAGTATTTTATTCACTTTATACATTTATTTTGACTTTCTTGATATACTGTAATGTTTAGACTAGGCCATACCAGTTTATCCTAAAGTGTGCGTATTTATATCAGGATCAACTAGTTTGGCCTGGCCTAAACTGGTCTATCCTATCGGGCTTAGGACAAATTAGTTTGGACTAGCCTAAACTGGTTTATCCTATCGGGTTAAGGACAAACTAGTTTTGCCTAGGCTATACTAGTTAATCCAAACACGTATAGGAAGAACTAGTTTAGCCTAGGCAAAACTAGTTTGTCCTGAAATCGGGTTTGGCCGGTAACATATATATATATACAGAGCTGGGCACCGTTAATCAAATGGTTAGCTTCGTTAATCGCTATTCCGCTAATACAAAAATTAGTTTCGTTAAACGTTAAAACGCTACATTTTAGAAGATTTAACGCAACTTAAAGTTAATCGTTAATCGTTAACATATGACTAAAAAAGCATTATATTAATTGCTGATTATTTAATACCATTCATATCATACAGTGCAGTGTTCCCGCTCGCACGCGCCACACCTAAGCTATATTTGTTTCATTCACACCGCGGCACGCGCTCCGCGCTGCAAGTGCCGGCGCGCTCGACCAAACTTGTCGAAACCTGTTTTTCCCGCCGCGCGCGGTGCGTACTTCCATTGGGTTAACTGTTAACGGGTCCGTTAACCATTTTATAAGTTAGCTTAAAAGTTAATCCGTTACTCGAAGTGTTAACTTCGTTAATTAACTGTTAACGGATTAACGAGTTAATGCCCAGCTCTGTATATATATACTAATACATGTAAATATTGATTGTTAAAACTACTGACTATCCGAAGGTCAGTGACATTTCTTTATCGTTACAATTGTAAATACTAATAGTAACTCGTAGCTTGAGCCGTAAGGTTTTAATAGAATATCTTATATTATGGCAATTATAACAAAAAATATTAAAGGCCGATTCCTACTCGTGTATTGAAAAAACAATTAGTTTGATGACTAACCGCTAAATTTCGATAATGTCGTGTTTTTAAACGGTGTCGACTTAAACACGTTTTTATATACATATTAGACACGTGTTTTTTTTTACGTTTTTGCTCCATCTTCACATGCAATCTTAATTGTGACAATAAGTTTATTTTTAATAGTGAATAATGTTCTTAACAAACATCTGTTTAATTTTTTAATCTGAAGAGGTTGCGATACGCGGTTTTAAATTTGTTAACGACGACATTTTGTTATTGAAACAAACAAAGGGGAGCTCTGTTCTTGTTAATTTCATGCAAGCTGTACAAACGCAGCTTATTAATGATCGTATGTTAAAATATGTTACGAAAAACTTGTTTGGTATTTTTATTATAATAATCAATAATCCTTTATTCAGACAGCAGAATTAAAAATAATATTGGTAATAAACAATTTTGAAAGCTAAATTAACGTATAAATGTAAGCACCCAAGTTGATTAATTTTCTTGTATTCTTATAATAGTATATATCACGAAACTTCAACTTATTATAAAACCTAAATACAGCTTGAACAAATGATATGAGTATCATGTAAAGAGTCATCCTTTTTTATTCGTTAAACGACAATTTTAATTGTTCCTATGGTCCGACTAGAGGGGCATCGTGATGATCGTATCGTGGGGCATATTTGTAAATCTTTGAGAAAAATTCTGTTTGTGTATAATTTTCGATGTGGAGATTTTTTGCTAACTTTGTGGGATTGTTTTTAAAATAAAAGAATATGTATATATTTTTCATAAAAATGACTGAATTTGTACAATTTTGGATGTTAGATTTTTCATATGTTAGAAGTTCGAGTGTCCTACTCGAACTTCTAACCTACTCTAACATATGACAAATCTAAATTTTATGATGATTGAAGGGACGTGAAAGTGTAACGAGAGTGGTACACAAAATCACTTTCAAATATGTATGTATATGTATTATTAATAACTATTTTAATCAAGTGACCGCAATACTTATTTGTGACCACTGCCAAATATTACCAATTAGTAACAAGTTAATTACAAATACATCCGTAATTATAAAACCAATGGAAAGTTTATTAAGTTGGTTTTCATTTCACGGGGTTTTTAATCAAAAGCTTAATTAATGTCACTCAATGTTGCTAGAAATATAATACATTTGCTCTTATTCTTACATTTGAATAAATAATTTTCAATAGTTCGAAAATGGTGAAAAGAATGGTAGCTGTGTGGTTACGGCAGTAAACCTCGCCACCTCCTCTCTTCCCGTGGGTGTAGTAAGAGGCGATTAAGGAACAACACAGTTCCACTACCACCATGGAACTTAAAAAGCGGACCGATTGCGGGGTAACCATCAAACTGCTGGCTTTGAAATACACAGGCCGAAGACGAGATCGTCTTCGGTGCGACAAAGCCAGCCCTGCGGTTACCAATTCGCCTACCCAGCGTGGTGACTATGGGCAACACACATATGAGTTCACGCCATTTTTGGAGCGAACTTGTGGAGTTCTATGTCCAGCAGTGGACTGCGATAGACTGAAGTGATGATAATTACGAAAATGGCGCGAAAGTTTTTGCCTATGTCACGAAGAATGGGGAAGGCACGAAGGGGGTCGATCTGTGCGGTCGAGATTGCAATCTTAATATAATTTTGAAGGCTGTAAAATAACAAGTTTATCATTAACCTAGAAATTTATAATAATAAACTTTTGGGTTAAGCATATAATATATGAGTATAATATAGGAAATGATAGAAAAATAAAATATGGCCCTATACATGACACATTATAATGAAAAAAAAAAAACAATAAAGTATTCTTATCGTTTACTAATGTGTACGTAAAATGTGCGTATTTAAAAAAAAAAAAAACATTAATAAGGTATTCTTATCGTTTACTAATCTGTGTACGTAAAATGTGCGTATTTTGTAATTGCAATCAATTGCCCGCCACATGTGGACGATGTTTTGCGACCTAATTCGTGTATGACATGCTATTTACATTATCTATAAAGATAGTCGCCCACATGTATTTTAATTAGATACATTTTTATATCTATTTATTATATTGTATTGATATGTACATAGCATGTCATTTGACAACTGTTTAATAATGCCGAATATGTATATTTTTTTATTAACATGGTAACTCTATGCTTGATAATATTTAATTTTTAGTACATTGATATGTTTGTCCTTTGGTTTGTGTAAATATCGTTACGTTGCCGGTTACTTTCGTTCTCTCGCGGATAGTCTCATTTCTAATCCCATCTTTAAGAGAAACCCCAAGCATAGCCCCTTCCATTGCACGTTAAGCGACTTTAAACTTATGTGGACCAGTCCCATCGTCAGTGTTCATGTCTCGGCTCCGTATGTTAACACAGGCAGGACGTATTGCTCTAAGATTTTTGTTTGGAAATTATTCAGATCTCAGATATTTTAAAACGTCAACTTTAAAAAACGTCGTCTCGTAAGGGTCAATGACCTTAAATGACATCCATTCTAGAATTTGATTTTACGCGCGAGGCTGGTAGTTACCGCGATAGCGTCGTGTAATCAAATTTTTGATAGTTGTCTTATCTATGTATTATCTTAATCTATCAATGAGAGTATACAAAGAGTAAATTAAATATGAAAAAAGAGGTTTTACTTAAAAATTCAAACTGTTTGCACTTGTAATATTTTCTATTGAATAGTGAAATAGTTTATAGGCGTAAACACAGCAGTGATTAAACTTATGAATTTTAGTTACCACGGAAGACTAACACTACTTGATAGCAGTATTCTTTGATTGTGACAAGATAATTAATTCCTGTTATGCCCTTCCTCAATAAATACCTCTTCACACCCTACCAAATATCATAATAAGAGTATTAAGAGTCGGATATATTTGTATTATGAGGCTAGAAACGCCGCAATTACTCTTTTAATCGTTTTATAAATAACAAAAATATATTTAATTCATCATTACAGCCTATACAGTCCACTGCTGGACATAGGCCTCCACAAGTTTACGTCAAAAATAACGTGAACTCATGTGTTTTGCCCATAGTCACCACGCTGGGCAGGCGGGTTGGTGACCGCAGTACCTACTGGCTTTGTCGCACCAAAGACGCTGCTGCCCGTCTTCGGCCTGTGTATTTCAAAGCCAGCAGTTGGATGGTTATCCCGCCATCGGTCGGCTTCTTAAGTTCCAAGATGGTTGTGGAACCTTGTTATCCCTTAGTCGCCTCTTACGACACCCACGGGAAGAGAGGGGGTGGCTAAATTCTTTAGTGCCGTAGCCACACAGCACATATATTTAATTACATCATTCATATTTGTATATACATACTACGTTAACGTATTACTATTATTTTATAATGTATTATTATTATTTCAAAATATTCATTGATCGTAAAAAAAAAAACGATTAAAGCAATTAAGTCTAAAATATGGTTTGTTTTAGTTTTTTTTTTAAACTAAAAGGTAAAGGCAATAAGGCAAACGGTCCACGTAATGGTAAGCGGATACCGTAGCCGATTGTCGTTTGCAAACACAGGAGCATTACAAGCGCGTTGACGACCCTCCCCAGGAGCTCTGGCTGCTTCACTCACCACAGGAACACAATACTTCTCGAAAGCAGTACTATTAGCTGTGGTCTGTGGGAGTGTGTTATATGAAACTGTTAATTCAGTAATTATGTTATTAAAAGCGAAAATATAGTACGTGATTGCTTTCGGTAAAAGTTCATTGTCCTCTTGTTTTAGTATGCATTGACTGTCTCATGTACAAAGGATGGTGGATACTTATCGAATGTGTATGCCTACGTATTTGCAATTTAATGCGTATTGGACTTTCCGGTGGCTTTACTCGGGTACTATAGATATAATTATGCACCATAAGCTTCTAAGTTAACTAAAAAAATAAGTAATCTATAATATAAAAATGAGTCGCTGAATGTGTTGCTAAGCGCAAAACTCGAGAACGGTTGGACCGATTTCGCTAATTCTTTTTTTTAAATATTCCTTGAAGTACGAGGATGGTTCTTACGGAGAGAAAAATTCTAAAAAAAAAAAAATTAAAATTTCCTGAAAAAGTCTAAAAACAACACTTTTCTATACTCCCGTACAAAAGATTTGTGATAATACAAGTCAATTTGAACTTTAATACCATACGATAAAGTTTGTGTTAGGCGATACGAAGTCCGCGGGGTCAGCTAGTTTTAAATAAAAATAAATCAATGTCAAAAAATAGCGGTATGGTAGTTTGTTTAAGCAAGACGAAGCTGAAAACTTGAAGATATTTATTTGAATTAAAATATATATAATTTTATTCAGTTACAGAAAAATATATTATCTTATTTCTTTTTATCTATTTAAATATGTATTTATCATCTTAATCCGTTTAGCTACAAATCGTGAAGTCATTAAATTACTTAGTTAAATTTAATTCTTTGGTTTCATGTTTGGACAGGACACTTTTCTAATAAATTTGTGCTACCACTTACCAGTGCACTGGTACGCAGTGTGGATATTTTAAATAAATAGTTTTTTTTAATTTTTTTTAATAATAAAATAGAATTAAATACGGTTTAATATTAAATTTAGCCTTTTTTTAACAAATAAATAATAATAAAATATATAAGTATAAAAAAAGAAAATGCAGTAAATCAAAATATTTAAATCTTATTTTAAGTCTATTTGTAAATAAGTAAGACATATAATATGCTTTGTAACTATAAGTACATATAGAAAGTTGTGAAAATTGATATAACTACTACCTTTTACCCGCGGCATTGCTCGCATTGTATTTTCTAATATCTTTCAAGAATATGTGTACAAAGTTTCATGATTATCAGTTAAGTAATTTTTGCGTGAAAGCGTAACAAACAAATTTACATTCACATTTATAATATTAATAGGGATTATAAATGTAGTAAATATATATAGTATACAAATATAAATGCTAATGACGTTATTGTCTGTTTCAGGTACGTAAAGCTCTGAGGGCTATTGTTATTCAAACGGGCGATACACGGTAATCCAAAACAGATTCAAATATTTGGTAACATGCAAATTTCGTTTAGTATGAAACACGTGTTTGGCGTGTTTATCTTTTACGGTAACTGATGTTAGCATATCAACTGAAACTTAGATAGTAATAATTAAATAAATTAACGCCTCACACTCAACGGCCCCCGCTAGGATTTGTTTGTGTGTCGGGGGTTCGGAAATATCTATCTATACATATAATAAAATGGTAGGAAAGTCAAAACTGTACATTGAATATTTTGTTAAAAGAATACTTGGGGTGTCATCTACAATCGATACCGAAGCCAAAAATATAGTTTTTAGAATTTTTGTGTTTTTCTGTTTGTCTGTTTGTTTGTATGTATGTCCGGGATAAACTCAAAAAGTACTGCACGGATTTACTTCAAATTTGGCACGAATATTATTAAGAAGTCGGGTCAACATATAGGCTACATCATCATCATCATCATCATCATTACAGCCTATACAGTCCACTGCTGGACATAGGCCTCCACAAGTTTACGTCAAAAATAACGTGAACTCATGTGTTTTGCCCATAGTCACCACGCTGGGCAGGCGGGTTGGTGACCGCAGTACTGGCTTTGTCGCACCAAAGACGCTGCTGCCCGTCTTCGGCCTGTGTATTTCAAAGCCAGCAGTTGGATGGTTATCCCGCCATCGGTCGGCTTCTTAAGTTCCAAGATGGTTGTGGAACCTTGTTATCCCTTAGTCGCCTCTTACGACACCCACGGGAAGAGAGGGGGTGGCTAAATTCTTTAGTGCCGTAGCCACTCAGCACATAGGCTACATATTATCACACTATTGCCTACGGGGAACGAGCAGTGAACCTTTATTTCTTCAACGCAACGTTCTGTAACAACGTGTAATCTAACGACGCATATTTGAATGTTTTTATTATGTTAATAATTAATAACTGTGCTATAAGATAGCTTCATACTATAAATAAAGACATTCTGTAGTATATTTAGTATCAGTATTGCACCCGTGCGAAGCCGAAGCGGGTTGCTAGTACACAATACAAAAGCAAACGCCCAACAAATTATTAAAAATAATTATGTTTTTCCACAATTAAAATGAGTAACGTTTTTTCTTTTTTAGCGATAACATAACGTTTCTTGTACTCGTATATATTTGTATTTGGATTACAATAAAAAATAAATAAATACAACAGTAATTCTTTTAAAAATAATGATTTTATTTAGACATTTAGGCGAACTGAGAAGACCTGTGCATCAGTCCGTCTGTGTCCTGTCCTAGGGTTGTCCCTTTTTTTGACAGAGAGACTAATTTTTAGATGTTGACTCTAAGCCTGCGAAATTTTGGTCTTTTAGGCTTTCAGTGGTGGAGGAAATGATTTTATATTACAACAGCTTTGGTGTAGAGGTGCGCGTAGGCGTCTAAACATCGGCGGTTTACAGGTTCGATTCCCGCCCGGGATGGATATTTGTCCAAATATTTCTTTATGGATATTGTCCTTATAGGTCTCGCCATCGTGCCTCGGAGAGCACGTTAAGGTCCCTGTCCGGTTGTTATAATATAAACCTGATATCGATCGTTACTCGTAGTAGGGAATATATCCTGCAACCTGCAGTGGGGCAGCGTGGTGGATTAAGCTCTATCCTTTTCCGATATGGAGAAGAAGGTTTATGGCCAGCAGTGGGATATTACAGGCTAAATCGAACTCATGATTGGTAATGCGCAAGCCAACAGCTAGATAAAAAATAAAAATGTATATATGATGATTAAACATATGTATGGTAGGTTAGGTAGGTTTTTAATATGGTAGGTAGAGAAGCTTATTGAGGAAGGAAATTAAAATAAATAAAATGAAATGGTTTTGGTTTATAATAAGCATGCTTCGTAAATGTCACGTAAAAAGATCCAGGTTTGAAAATTCAATTTACGTTTTCGTATGTCCCTTACCCTTTTCACTGGTGACGGTTTTAAATTAATCTGTATCGGCTAATATAACTCCCGGTCGTACGGGACATTATAAGTACCTAGCTACTTAGCTACATACATACACAATGGCCAGGTTTCTATATTTATAAAATGATCTCGCTTCGCAGTTTTAATTATTTTGTAACTTTTTAATTAATTAAAAAGTTACAAAAATAGAAAAAAAAAAATATCATTTTACATTCACAATCATTAGTAACATCAAATACAAAGTAAGAAAACGTTAAAAAATGCATGAAATCAAAAGTTGAGTAAAAAAGGTTACAATAATTTAAACATAATCAATTGTCAAATTGATGTGTAAACAACCTATACTGTGCCAAACAAATGTCACATTAAAAGGATAGAATCATTTTTATTATTAAATATTAAAAAAAAAATTAAACTACATACAGTACACAAAAAATTCCCACATTAAACAAGCTTTCTGTAACAAATAGAATTTTTTAAATGTACGAGGAGATAACCTGAGATTAGTGAGTTTAAACAAACAAGCAAAAAAACTCTTCCGTTTTTTATTACGTAGATAAAATTCCTAAGTAAACGGACCAAGTTTTAACAAACATTAAAAAAATATTTTGATTTATGTGTTAAAAATATTATCAATTCTGTTGTGAAAATCACTTACTAAAAATTACACGAGTTTTACACGCTTAATGACCACCCAGAGTAAAGAGAGCGAGACAAAAACACAGTGTGTGTGTGAGTGTGTGTGTGTGTGTGTGTGTGTGTGTGTGTGTGTGTGTGTGTGTATGAGTGTGTGTGTGAGTGTGTGTGTGTGAGTGTGTGTTTGAGTGTGTGTGTGTGAGTGTGTGTGTGTGTGTGTGTGTGTGAGTGTGTGTGTGTGAGTGTGTGTGAGTGTGTGTGTGTGTGTGTGTGTGTGTGTGTGTGTGTGTGTGTGTGTGTGTGTGTGTGTGTGTGTGTGTTAGTAGCTATATTTTTTCTAGACAACTAGGTTGGCAAACAAAATTACGGCTCAGCTGATGGTAAACGATTACAGTAGTACCCCCCACCCCCTCAACCCTTCAAGAGCTTTGGTCACCTTACTCACCACAGGCACACAACACTGCTTGATGAGCACGATGCAGCAGATGTACTACTTGGCTTCCCCAGTCGGACTACTCCAGATTTTGAGCAGGATGTTTCCTGCTGTGCCCTACCACAGTCAAATATCAAGTATAGTAAAGCTTAAAATGCGACCTAAATAACAGATATACTCCAAACTCAAGAATCTATTGTATTATACGACGTAACGTCGTCGTTAGCCCTAGCCAGGTCCCCTCATGGTCCCCTCCTGGTCACACCGGTCCCCTTCAGTCTCGTTTACGGAATCAATAAAGCTTTTAACGGTAATGGGCGGACGAGGCGATCAGCTGCCGTTTTGGCCATTAACCAATCCCAATCTATTGTAGAATTTTTTAGATCCTCTATGGTTTTGTTATTTTTACGATGAGTTTTCTATTGAATTTGTTGTTGTTTGTTTTAATAATTAAATTTTAACTTGACATTATTTAATCTATTGTACATTAACTGTAATTGTTATTATTATTATTATTTTTGATAATTATTGTGATTTTGTAATTGTGTAACTTGACATTGTTTAATCTAATGTATCTTAATTGTAACTATTTTACTATTGTTTTTATTATTATTGTCATTATTATTTTATTTTTTTTAGATAATTATTGTGATGTTGTAATTTTGTCACTTAATTGTAAATAATATGACTAAGAATTGATGAACTTATGATTTGATAATGATGGTTGCTTGTGTATGTGTGTATGTATGTGTGTGTGTGTGTATGTATGTTTTGAATAATAATTATAATAATGTATCTTAACGGGATAACTTTGCATGTCGTGTTTGCTTTAATATGGTTGTACGTTTGTAAATGTGGTCTATTGTAAAATTAATATTGTCAAGTGTAATAAATGTAACAACTGCTAGCAAACCAATTTAAATAAAATAAAAATAAAAATAAATGACGTACGGAGTTAGAGTATTTTAATAGTAAAGCAGTTTTTTAATTTTTTTCTTATCTTATTTTTCACTAACGGTCGCGGGCTCATTTATTGCTGATGACAAATGTTTGTTTGAATATAAAGATATGGAGTTGCAATAATTTTTATTGTTGGGGCCGTTGCAGTTACTCATTATGGAATTGATGACATGGTAAGTATTATGTGATTTATCGAAGATTTACATATTTTTCTAAATGGTGTCAATTGTTGCCAATGTGGTAATTCAGTGGTTTAAAACTTTTAAGCACCAATTTTTAACGTTTTTCAATATAATTAAAAAAAAACTTCTCAAGCGGGTTAGTTAGCTTACATTACATACATTGTACCTTATATATCATACTTCTACGCTTTAATCTAAAGCTAATAAAGTGACTACCGCCTTAGCAAACAAAGCGTTTAAGTCGCCATGTACAGGAAAATCCCGAGATTAAATGCTGCCCACATCATGCCTTTATTGAATGTCGAACAGACTGCGAACTATATTAAATTATAGTGTTTACTAGCTATGCTCGCGACTTCGTCCGCGTGGAATAGTGACGTAATTCAACGTAATTCTTTAAATTGGCATAACTTTTTTTATTTATGAACTGATTGATATGAAATAAACATTAAATGTTAAGCTAGGCTTGCCACAATATATTAATAATAAAAAACATCTAAATAGGATAAGCTGTTTCTGATATTAGCGTGCACAAACGCACAGACCAACTTACATAAATTCTGACAGTCATTGTTTTGGGATTTATTTGCGTTGATAAAGGTCTCAATAATATTTTTTCTCATATACCTTACCTTCAATGTACAGACAGCGACCCTTTACATTTTTATTATATGTATTGATTTATTTTTATATAAGAGCGGTATTAAAGACAATTAAATATTTACATGAAAACTTCAAAAACAAAGGATTCTGTAAAAACAGATGGAATTAGAAATTTTTGTCAGATATTGATATTCAATGAAAGTTTTTTGTAATCATAATAATATATTGCTTAATTTAGATATTCTTCAATTGGTACTTCAAAGAAATTGGGAATTGTTGTTGTTCGACAAAATTTATTGAAAGTAATAACCAAGTAAAATTACTTGAATACACCTACAGTGTTATTTCTTAAAGACGATTGTAGACGCTGTAGTTATAAGCTTGCGTAGGAGTCACTTAATCACTTTTTTTTTCACTACGCCAATTTAGAGTTTCGTTTTTTAGCGACTCAGCCAAAAAACGTAGTAAATTTTTTTCTGCTTAAATATCAGTCATATCAGTGTTCTGTAGTATACTTTCTAAATTTGCAACCACTTCAATAGTATAGTTCGACGTGCGGATAACATATCGGTTAATGTCCGTTTCTAGGATAGGTTAGTTTAAAATAATTGGGTATTAGTAAATATGCCTATAAAAATATTTTAAAATAGCAGCTCAACATTAGATATAATCATAGTATTTTTAAACTGTTTTCAAAATTTTGGAATAAATAATTTTGTTTAAAACTTTTTTTTTCACTTTATGTTACTTAAATTCATATAGGTACCTACTTATTCAAAAACACAACCTCAAGGTTTAATTAAAAAAAATTGGCTTATTTATTATATTTTGCGGAAAATTACCACAAAGCTGGTAATTCTGTCAGAACCCCCTATTGTCTTTCTCAGAAATGATTCAACCAGTTGTGACAAAGTAAACACTAAAACGTGGTCTATCGTAATTGATCTAACGGATAAACTGTTTGATGAACTGAAATAATGCTCTGCCAATCTTCATTTAACTCGCGAGTTTACATATCAGGTATCTTATAAATTACTGAGCAAGGAATATTGTTTGATGAGTACAAACATCCCGAACAGATATTGCGTTCTTATTCATTAAAGTTACTTAAATTCAAAATAGGCATTTTTAGATTATGTTTCTATAAAAACATCTTGAACTCAACTATAATAAATCAGTCTGTAAATGTTTTATTTCTGGATAAAGGCCTATTCTTTATATAAGATATAGGGGAATGGATAGAGCTTAATCCATTAAGCGGACACAATGGTGCGAGTTGGCTGATTCTTTCCTACCATCTGTACCTAATGCTATTAGGTGTCTACGATTATACAACTGTATCCGAAGGATTTACGTGCTCTGCTAGGTTGCCAGCTAGTTCTTGTTACGTCTGCACAGTTGATGAATTAAAAGTAACGAAAGGAAATTTCGTATGACCCATTAAATTGATAAATTAATTAATTACCTAAATAGTTTTCATATGTTTGGGCTTTATTTAAAAAGTAATGAGTAATCCGTCAAACTTGAAGTAAAATAACTAGTTTGATGAATCAAACTTATTTTTTTCGTCATTATCTTCACTAAAGAGTTTCTTAATATATATATTTTTATTTTTTGAAAATAATTTCACAAGAAAGTGATTGACTTATAGCCTGGTTCCTTTAGCAAAAAAAAAATATTCGTTATGATAACGCATCGTTCATATAGGAATCGGCTCATATACATCTATTTCCTCCATTCTAGATTCAAGTGGAACACATGAGAGTGGAGCTCTGACAAATGAGCGAAGCAGCTGCCGACAATTAATCAAATACATGGCAATACAATAGCTGCTGTGGATTATATTATTTCCATCACAGAACTTTATCGGGTTTCACGTGTTTTGTTTCATTACAATCTTGGATTTCAATTTTACTATTTATAGTTTATTATTGCGTATATATTATTGTATTAATGTGAGAATTTCGCAGCTAAACTTAAATATTACTACCGAAGACCTAATTTTCCCAAGCATATACTAGTAAAATAACAAATATTGTTTAGTACTCAAGGGCCTGCTTTACCGGTTACTGTTAAAGCAATCTCATGTAAAACGGTATCTGGTTTTGAACGAAGAAATATTTTTTTTTTAACATCAAGCTCCACTTTTTCTGTTAGATAAATCTCTTCGCAACGTATTAGTCAAAAGTTAAAGTTTATTAGTTGAACTGAAACAAGGATTAATGGCCTGTTTAACTCCCGCTGATAAAGCCTATCAGTAACTTATGTAGATAAATGTCCGCAAATGGTGATGGGCCTAACGATTCAGCCTGTGCACAGCTGCTTCCCACTGCTAGGCACAGGCTTTTTTCTCATGTGAGAGAAGAATTGGAGCTTAATCCACCACGCTGATCCACTGCGACTTGGCGTATAATGCTGTTGACAACTATGAATAACGATTGCTATCAGGTATCTGTGATAACAACCGGGACCGACAGCTTAACGTGCTCTTCGAGGCTCGGTGGGGAGACCCACAAGGATAGATAACAATATGCCACTAAGCGCTGCAATAATAATGCTGGTGAAATTGTCATACACTCAATTCACAACTGTTTTCAGAGCGCACCTTTAATAAATAAAAAAATATAAAATAATAATAACAATTGAGTTATTTAAAAGACGATTTGAATTTATGAGTTTGTTTACGTAACGTACTCCTCGAAGCTCGGTGGGGAGGTCCATAAGGACAGATAACAATATGGCACTAAGCGCTGCAATAATAATGCTGGTGAAACTGTCATACACTCAATTTACAACTGTTTTTAGAGCGCACCTTGAATAATTAAAAAAATATAAAATAATAATAACAATTGAGTTATTTAAAAGACGATTTGAATTTATGAGTTTGTTTACAGTCTATACCTAAAATTTGTACGTTAAGAGAATTAATCCATAGACAAAATTGTTTTTACGCATTTCATTGGATCAGACGCTTGGGACATATATACGAGTATAAGAGTAATCAATTTAAAAATATACATATATTTTTATCATGTTGTTATTGAAATAATCGGAATGACTAACGTTGTCAACAATATTAAGCGTAGTTTAGTATCAGCTTGTGACCAACGCATGATGCAAAGATGTACGTGTCATCTATGCATATAGAAATGAATGTCCGAAATGTATGGACGCGCAAATTCTGTTTTTCATGCTTGTTATTGTCGTGAAAAGATTTTCACAATTCAAAGTAAAAAAGTACAGCGCTGCTAATTTCACCAGGTCAGCTAGAATATATTAAAAATATTAATGTGTGTGTTCGTGAGTCTTCGTTTGGTCATCTTGTTGACAACATAGTTTGAAATTGTTGCAATTTTTGGAAACCTTTTGTATAATATTCTTGACGATTAGCAGGAAAGTGGACATAGGGTGCCAATCAAACCACCAATTGCAAATTCATGCGACGTTTCGATCCTTTATTGGACCATCATCAGGCATCTATAAAATATAAAATCATTGAAGAAAGCTGTATACATAAACCAATCCACAACAACAACCAAACAAAAAGAAACCAAATCCTCAGTACCTTTACATACGGTAGTCAAAAGACATCTCCCCGTCAAAGTTCTTTAAGTAAGATTCTAAATTCCAATACATTATATATTATTTTTTATTTTTAAGTTATATTCGAAACTGTAATCTCTAAATTTTGAAAATTTAAACTACAACACTTGAATTTAATAGGTAACAATATGCACACTTTTAAGTTATTACGTTTTTGATTTTACAATTTCAAGGCATCAAATTCTCCGAACTTGACTATTGAACTGCATCTAAAACACCAATCATATATGTACACACAAAACCATCAAAGACTGACAATATCTGCACAACGATCAACAACCAACATTTTATATTACCTTTACATATGTTAATTAAATTTATAATTTTTTTCCTCCTATTTTGGTTCCTTTAATTTATATTATTTCTACCCACATGTATTTTTCTTCAATTTTATATATTAATTTTTATTATTCATTATTTAAATTGTTAAGATTTAAAAAATATTAGTCATTTCTTATCAAATTGTCATTAAAATTATGTCATTTAAAATTGGCTAGTTACAAAATTTACATTACAATTTCTATTTTGTAGTTATTTCTCTTTACATTTACATTTTGTTCTCCAATTTCTTGTATTCTCGTGTCTAAAACAACAAATTATACATAAGCCATAGCCGAACACGTTACATTGTACAAGAAACAAACTACCCACTACCAGTGTACTAAATACGGATTTTGAACTATAATCATTGTAATATAAGCTTTTACTTGTATAATATTTAACACTGACACCTAAAAAATATACGTATGGGTACACCATAGACCTCGCTCTTGTAAAATACGTTTGGTATAAATCTTGAAATGGAAGGTCAAAGTAGAGAAAGGTCGAAAAGTCAAAGTGCGGTTGCGTGAAATGCCATAAGGGGTATTTTTGGAATTATGACGAAATTGGTCTTGATTTCATCGCCGTCTGAACAAAAGAATAATTTTTAGTTGTGTCTTTGACATGGTCGTCTGTGATTGATAGTACTTATGAATAGCAAATTTTATGCTTAAAATAGAAAAAGGTATATTAACTTTTTTTTTATCCGCCAACCCGCATTGGAGCAGCGTGGTGGATTAAGCTCTGATCCTTCTCCTACATGGGGAAAGAGGCCTATGTCCAACAGTGGGATATTACAGGCTGAAGCGAACTTTTTTTTAAGGTATTTCAGACTTTATTTTTAAAAAGTCTAATACAGATAAAAACTCTTCATATAAATGTTACGTTAATCCTGGTACTTAAACGTAAATCTTTCAAACAAAAAGTAGGCTGTGAAAATTTGTCTAAAGGACTAATGTCAAGTGTCTACTGTCTAGTGTAGTATCAGTCTGCATATATTTCAATTGATTATTGTTATTCTTATTAAACAATTTAATTCATCATTTTCAGTGGTTATCTAAATAATGATGACTTGTTGGGGGTTCACAAACGCACAAACGAAACCGAACACCCGACCTCGACAATCATCTGGTTTGCCTACTCACCTCTCTACTGATGTAACTCGCGATCTTTTAAACAACAGGCAGTTTTTATAATCATGAGTCAACCAGCCTAATTATAACAGATAACTCATTACAGTTATAATTTTCGTTCTCACTAAAACACGTTATATTTGTGACCCACAAGCCTCAAATTAAGTTCAAGGATCAACCGATGACGAACGCTCAAACAACGGCCTAAAGCTGCGACAAGCGGTAAAAGACCGGCTTTAACGGTACTGTGTTAATCATTTTTATGTAAATGAATTCTTTTTATAGATATCCTTTCTTGTTTCTTATTATACTAGTTACTTTGCGCGGCTTCGTCTGCGTTTTTTTTTTTTGCTAGAATTTATTATTCTACAGTGATAGCTTTTTGTTTATTAACCTACATTTTGAGGTTAATCACACATTACTGGGGTAAACTCGTTCAATCGAACTCAGAAATTGTGTTTATATTATTAGAAAACATATGCCATATATTATAAGCCATTTGCCATATATTATAAGATTAAAACAGTTAATTAGAATACCTGTTGTTGTTGCATGTATTGAAATAAATCTCGTATTTACAATTTGAGTTATTTTTAAGTTCTTAATTGTATTCAGTGTAATTCGAAATGTTCTTATTGAATCTTTTATTGTAAAATTAAAATTATGCCTTTAGATTATTTTTTCATTTTCATTTTCCGAGTGAGCATAAACAGATAGAGCATAATTTTCTGCGTTGTATATTTTTTATAGACAAATAGACACAGTTACAAACTTACACATATACATACGTACTTCCGAAATATCGTCAAGTATCGGAATATTGTACTTATAAGTCAGTGAACTGGTGAATTTTTTACAAGTGGTAGGACATTAGATCAGTTTGTTGTCCACTTTTTGTACACATTATACACAAACATAATAATTTAATTTAAAATGTTGTGTGGCTACGGCATTAAAGAATATAGCCACCCCCTCTCTTCCCGTGGGTGTCGTAAGAGGCGACTAAGGGATAACACATTTCCACTACCACCTTGGAACTTAAAAAACCGACCGATGGCGGGATAACCATCCAACTGCTGGTTTTGAAATGCTCCGGTCAAAGACGGGCAGCAGCGTCTTCGGTGCGACAGAGTCAGCTCTGCGGTCACCAACCCGCCTTCCCAGCGTGGTGACTATGAGCAAAACACATGATTTCACGCCATTTTTGGCGTGAACTTTTGGAGGACTATGTCCAGCAGTGAACTGCAATAGGCTGAAATAATATACTAATTATTTATACATCTAAACAAAGAGAATGTACTTATGCAGTAATTTTGGTAGTGTGCGTTGATTATCATAATGTCAGTCTGTCGATAGCTGAAATACATCACACATAGAGGTTCATACATAATACATTAGGCGTCGAGGGCAAAGTTCTGTGCGAGTAATTTGATTTATTAAACCAATAATTACCTTATGGATATTAATAAGAGTATGTTGCGTGCCAAAAATTGTGTTACCATCCAATTATAATAATGTACGTGCCATATTCACGGCATGGAATATGTATTTTTTTTTGTTTTTTACTATTAGTCGCCTTTAGATTGTATCGTTCTGACTTAATTATTTCTATTTTTGTATATTTTCGAGTATCGTACGTCGTATGTATTCTTTTAGTTTGATATCAATCAAAAACAAATGGCGCATGATTATTTATTTGTTCCCTTCATGTTATTGATAGCCAAACATCTGGAGACCCTCATTGGAATGTTTGGCCCTAAGTTCTGTTAAAGTTACGTTACGTAAATTCAGAGGGGAAGAGAAAATCTTTTGTGTAACGCCCTATTTTATTCTTACCCTATACCTTTTTAAAATCACGTCAACAACTTTGTATGGTATGATTTGGTGAACGATTTTGTCATTTTTTTTCTTTTTTAAATATAGTACTAAAAACAAGGGAGGGAAATACTTGTCGTAAGTGATTAAGGTTATATTATATAAGAGAAAAAATGTAAATAACTGCGTAGGTTTTTTTAATCCCATGTAATATTTTGATAGCGTCATTAAAGCAGTATGTTTAAACTATATTGATTACAAAAAAAGAAGCAAATCTTTTCTTTTTACAAACCACTAAGGTGGAAGAACAAGCGTACGATCCGCCTGATTTGATTGATTCGGCAACACCAAAAACATATTTACTGAGTAGTTTTGCCTAACTGTCTGACTATAGGAACACAATTCTGCTTGAGAATAGTATTATCAAGCTATGATTTTTAGTAACTTTGAGGTTGCTCCCGAGTGCGACTGCTCCAGATTTCGAGCAAAAAAATATTTTCTGCTTTGCTCTACCTTATACGGAACATCGTAACCTAAAAATTACTTAAGAGCTGGTTTATTTTCCAGCTGTGCGCGGACAATCTATATGTTAACGAGCTACCTGTGGTGTGTCCTTGAGTGTCGATGTTATTCGGATCATTGGAGCGTGACCGGACCCGTCGTTATGCACTCGTTCATTCTTCTATACTATATGACATATGTGTTGACAAGGGGAACTTGTAAGCTTTTAATGAGCGGACAGCTTGGCTTAACTTGAGCCATTAAGTATGGGATAGAGTTTAGCTGTAAGAGTTAATTTATCAGAAGCAAGCGTATACTAAGGAGTGTATACGTTGACTTTGAATTAACTGTATGTTGAGTAATCTAAAAATAGTTATTATCTAAACTAGGTACTATTATAATTAAGTTTTTTTTTTGTTATAGATAAATTAAAAATAACTGGATAGATTTTAAAAATTGTTTCATCTGGAAATCGTTCCATTATCGCTGAGTGACATAGGCTATATTCAATTCACGCCGTCGAAGTCACGTGCGAAAATTTAGTTATCTGAAAATAAACCAATATTAAAGCAATCGTTCAAATAACCTAAATTATAAATATAAAGCGAAAAGACAAGACCGGCCATCCATAAAATGCGTGATGATAAAGGGTAGGCGGGAGATACAGTTTTGTGTGACGTAGTGTCACATTCAGTTTATTTCGGAGGCACGGTCATTTGGTTGTCCATTTTAATATCAAAATTTCGAATAAGGTTCGAAATTGAACGGTTCGTAAGCCAAACGCACCGTTTTTTTGAATACCTGTTTACCTGTGTCATAAACACGACATTCAGATAGTTATTAGTCGAGGTGCGATTTCATACATCGATGGAGACATGACAGGAGATAAGGAGACCCATTCTGAGATGCATTTCATTCATGAATAAACGAATGTTAAAATCCTCAAATCTAAAACGGCATTATCATTATTGCCATTCGACAGCTGAATCGACCGTGGGTGTAAAATCTATCTTAGATTAGACGAAAAGAGGAATTTTGATGTGTGTATTTTTATATTTTAAAAGCGAATTCTTAACTCATGGACATAAACTATTTTACAAGCAAAATATTAATCAGAATAGGGTCATAGCGTGTTTTGCAGCAGTTTCCTAGATATTCCTTACAACATAAATCCTCCGGCGTGTCTCGTGTCAGCTTCTGAGTTATTGGCGACGATCATAAATGCGTTTTTTTAAAGGATTTTTATTTTAATAGCCTTAAGATAATATTTTTGATATTACATTAATTAATTTTATTTTTACGTATCCATTCAAAAAAATAATAATAAACGCTGTGACGTGTGACAAAAAAAAATATTTACAGGCAATAAAATTTTCTATCGGCTTTGAAAAGTTTCGTCTTAGTAGAAACTCGATGGAAATATAAATTAAAAGTTATTAAAAAACACACACACGCACACGCATACGCACACGCACACGCACACTCACACGCACACACACACGCACACACACACGCACACGCCCACGAACACGCACACACACACAAACACACACATACACACGCATACACACACATACACAAGCATATACTCACATACATATACACACGCATACACCCACACACACACACACACACACGCACACATGCACACATGCTTGCATACACACATACTTACACATACAATTTCATTGCATACCGTACTCGTTTTGCGAATGAGTAGGTAATATGAGTAGAAGTAAGACTAATTTGTTGATAGTAAACTGGCAAGGAAAATCACAGTCACTTTAGAACGTAGTACGGAAATATGTGTAGTCTATGTGTATTTTTTAAACATAAAAAAAAATCGAACTAGGTTCTATCGATTTTTGGCGAGGGTAATTGTATTTGTTACATATTGTATTTGTGGCGCTTGTAACTGAACTGCGCAGTTGTGGACGTCCGTGTTTGATTGCACTGTCGCTTGTCGTGCTGATTGATGTATGGTACCAACAATTTCAGCTGATGGTTCGTATGATAATTCGATTTACGATCGACGGTGTCCATTTGTCAAGGTTGAGTGAGTTATTGTTTCATGAAATTTACGTGATATGGGGATTGGGAATGTTTTATTTCATTCGGTTTTTTCCGATGTAATATGTTTTATATTGGAAATACGATAATGTTGAGAATAAAGTTTATTTCGATTTTGACTCGACGTTCTGCGCAATTTCATTATTTACATTTAGAGTCAATTACTTATTTTATATTAATTTTATTATATTTATTTTTATTTAAAAAAAATACATTTTATTCTTAATGGCCATGTTAAACAAGCTCCGTTTAAGATACCTAGTAATAAAAAATATTTTATCATATTAATAAATATAAAAAAATAGTAAAATATCCTTAATACTTATTACGTATCATTGATAAATATATCTTAGAAGTGTAAGTAGTTAGACCATTACTATGTTCTCTAGGGCGTGGTGGGGGAATACCAATGAGGACAACACTCTGTGTCCAATAGGAGTTTACCATGTGTGGACGAAAATAGCTAAATTGCAGCCGAGACCGGCACTCGTGAATCAGTGTGACATTTCGTTTAGACATCGCTACGCTGTGTACTATGTATATTGTTATATAAGTATTATATACGTTGTAGATTAGGGTTTTTTGTGTTCAGGGCAAGGTCTCGAAGTTACGCCCTTTTGTATTATACATATTATACGTATGTAGATTGTGCAATGATTCAAAATGTATTAGAGTTTGTAAAGTTGTTGTTGTTGTTTGTTTATGTGTTGTTTTTATTTACACACACCAATCCCATAGTTACAGATTAAAAAGTAATTATTGCCTGTTTATTTGTTTTTTTGTGGGCACTAGAATCTTTTGTACGTATTATGTCGTCAACTAAATACTTAGCAATTTTTAGTTAAAAGTATCGAGATAAGAGCCGTGCCGGCCCACGCTCACGAGTACATATAAATTAAGTCAAAAGAGTTAACATAGATTAGTCTCAGATAGGACTCAAGATATTTCTCTCATTTGTCAAAAGCAGTAAGTTATTAAAGTTCTGTACACGACACGTGACACATTTCACGTGTAAAGATAAATGACACGTATGAACTACTTTCCTCGCGAGATCCTATCCCACGGTACTTAATCTCTTATCGGTGTGATGCCTCAAATGTATTACCATTATTTGAGAGCTTAAGCTTGTCGTTCGCTAAATTTATGATTCTGGTAAAAAATCTTTGTATTAATATTGTTTGACTGCTTGTTATTTTTTTTGTTTCTTCTTTTTTTTATTTGCTTAGCGTCTTTTTTTTAATTAATTGAATAAATTTGTTTTCAACTAAAATTTAGTTTAATCGAAGCAGGTTGATTAGTTGAAATTTCGTTAATTTAAATGATTATAAAATAGAGAATGATTCATACGGCGACTAATAAAAAAAATCTTTCGACTTTAATAGTTAGTCAGAGCAGATATCAAATCTACTATAACCATGCATATCAGTCACTCCTAGAGGTTACTGCCACCAATATACAAATATTTATGCGATGGATTGAAAACAACCAAAGTTTTAGATTGTTCTATAAGTCAAGATTGATCTTGAAAAATATAGAGTGATCTTACTCTTGAAGTCGTCATGTTTCGATAATGGAAACAAAACATTTCTTTGAAATTGTCTAACATATAATTTCTAATAGGTATCACTAACTACATAAGTACTTATACTACATAATTGTGTTTACTTGCAAACAAAGAAAAAACCGACTTCAAAATACAAAAAAAGAATTATCAAAATCGGTTCATAAACGACGAATATACATAAAAAATAAAAAAACATATACGGTCGAATTGAGTGACCTCCTCATTTTTTTTAAAATCGGTTATAAGTAGTATAAAAGAAAATCGCTTCCCGCTGTCTGTATGCTTAGATCTTTAAAATTACGCAACGGATTTTGATGCGGTTTTTTTAGTAAATAGAGTGATTCCAGAGGAAGGTTTATATGTATAATATATGCATAATATAGTAGAGAAACAGAAATAGTTTTAGAGGTTTCTAATGTCATGTCGTAAATACATTTTTTGCGCATTCATCACAAATATTTATTTTATATTTTATATTTAGTATCACCATTGTACCAATGCAAAGCCGGGGTGGGCCGCTAGTGTATGTATAATATAATAAATATCGAGTATTTTTGCAAGAGTTGTGCAATTGCTGTGTAATTTTTTTAGATCTTCAAATGTTTTGCCGCTCGTTTTAAAATTTAATATTATTATAAAGAGTATTTGCGCAAGTTGTCATAGAGCATTATCTGATGACTGCGCGATAATCGCAAATTGTTTAACTTTTGCTAATACTCTAACTTGATTATGCTGAAAATTTCTATCGACAAAAAGGAGACTTATTATTATGCGATGATTTTTAACAAATTCAAATGAAAGTCAAACTCAAGTGTCGATAATGATTTGTATGATACAACTTCGATGTACCTTTCACTTTCTCTCTGTAACTCTTTCTTTCTATTACAACGTGATATAACGATGACATTAAAAACCTTTACAGTTTGATATAATTACATAATCTTCATTTTCAGTCTTTTTGTATTATCTTAGTAAAAAAAACTTAAGATAACTAAGTCTGTGTATTTTCTATCTGTACAGATAACACGGTAGAGGTCTACCTTGTTCACGCATCACGAAAAACTCCTGCATAATTATGTTTCAGTTTTACTTTTCAAATTTTTGTTTATTAGATGCTTAGCCTTTATTAAGGAATGCGATATCGTTATTTAATACATTCTAATTCAAGTTGATAGAAAAAAATGTTTTTTTTTTTTTTTTAAATATAAACTCCGTGTTCAATGTTTTCTTACCGTGGAGCTTTTTTATGTCTTTTCACTAGCACAAAAATGAATTTTTAACATAATAAATAACACACATGTAGTGAAATCATAAATTTATACTAACCTCTCACATTATCAGTCAAAAATGTCATTACGAAGACTGGGTACCTCCTACTCGCGTTAGACATAGGCTAGACATACTACGGTACGAATTACGTAAACCGGTTCTAACTCTAATCTTATGATTTATTCCTTGTATTCTTTGATTTATTATTTTTATTTTGTTCTAATTTTAATCTTGAGATTATGTTTTTAGTGTAGCTTACATTTATATAGTAGCAGTATTTCACAGGAGTCATAATAGAAACTAAGAAAATGAAATTTAAGTTTATAAGTCATGAAATTAATTTATGACATATAAAATCACAATTAAAAAATCAATTGCCATATTAATATAAATAAATAACAAATAAATAAACACCTCACACTCGACGCGGGGACTGGTGCTTGTCATATAATTATATTGATTATATTTCGACTACTTACGTTTTATTACTTGTCGATGTAAATTGGAGTGGCTTTTTATCGTGTTCGAGTAAACACAATTATTTCAAATCGAACCTGTAATGACTGAAAAACGGGTGCGTTCAAATAAACTCTAATTATCACCTTTGTATAGACGGTACTACGTCTATATTGTATATAATATACATAACTGCCGTGGGAACGAATGATTCATGGCAAAAGCGTTTTGTAGTTCACAAGTTCGTTGGCATTGCTTTGTAGGGCAGATTTTATTTTATATTTTCCTTATTTATACTTCGGTAACTCTATCTTTACTAGGTATTAACATTACGGGTAGGTGTATATTTGTATATGTTTGTCATTAGTTAGTATTTAATTGTAATTAGTCCTTGATAAAATAAATATACGTTTCAGCCTGTAATATCCCACTACTGGGCATAGGCCTCTTTCCCCATGAAGGAGCAGGATCAGAGCTTAATCCACCACGCTGCTCCAATGCGGGTTGGCGGATATATTCCCTACTGTGAGTAACGATCGCTATCAGGTGTACATGATAACAACCGGGACCGACGGCTTAACGTGCTCTCCGAGGCACGGTGGGGAGACCCACAAGGACTGCACAAACACCCAGACCACGGCAAACACCTGTATGGCCAATACAAATGTTTGTCATGTGCGGAGATTGAACCCGTAACCGTGGCGCCAACGCGGCGTCGTAAATATCGTAAATAAATATGATGTGTATTAAATTAATAATTTCTCGTATTATACTGTAGTAATATAAAATAGCTGATAAACTTGACCGTCTTTCGTTCTGCCTAGAACAAGACTTTTTGACAACAGATGCGACTGTCATACGTAATGGCGTTCGAAAATATAAACTATTCCTTCTTATAGTAACCTAATATTTATCGTTTTCTTGCGACACTCTAGACTCTAGCTAAGTGATGTTACTGCCATTACACACACTGATATTGGTAGGTGAAGAGGGCATTGTTCATTATGACCATATCGTAATCGTTGTAAAAGCATAGAAACAAAAATAATATTTGATAAGTCAACGATTCAAATATACCATGATAAATTTAATTATCGTTTCATCAGACTACCTACGCCACCGATTACGAAGAAAAAAAAAGTAATGCCTTAAGAACTCGAGCAGTTCCAACATCGATTTTACTTCATATAAAATATGATGTTTATCTTTATTACAAAAATTAATCACTTCTGAATACGAACATTAAATAGGTACTTGTTAAATGTTTGTTACATGATTTTTGAGTTAAATATAAAAATTAAAATATTGTACATTTTTATAAATACATTACAATATTGTGAATGATACGATAAAAATTCAAATTAGATCAAAATTAATTTTTTACTCAAAATACTTTTTATTCAAATGTAAAATAACTTTTTTTTACAACTTTTCGCCACAGATTTTGTACAATCAGTTACTTTCAAAAGTTTTCTAGACTTAAAAGCCTTGTTCGTGTAAAAGTAATGGAAGGTTCCAGGCTTTACTTCGAAATATAATACATCGCAACTGCACCTTAATTACTTCGCTATCAAGACTAAGGAATAAGAGAAAATGAACCGTTGAAATAACGGCGAGCAAAGCTTTATTCCTTTGTTGACTTTTTGCGTGAGATATAATGCAAATGGATCCCGCTATGTCATTACTCTATTATTTATTAGTGAATCATTAACACAAAAGCGTAATATAGTTTATTTTTTTTATTTATTATGAGTTGTTTGTTACAGCGGTCACAGCTAATGAATGATGCACTGTCGAGGGTTCGATGTAGATAAATGAGAAATGTTTGTATATGTGATACAGATATTTTGGCGGTAGTAAACGCAATAAGTATGGGGCTTATCGCGATTTTCATTTTGAAACTTTGGATATTTTGGCGTTACTGATGCCATGGATAGTAAATAAGGATTTTTTTTATACAACCAGCTTGGAAAAACAAGCGTACGGCTCAACTGATGGTAAGCGATCACCGTAGCCTAGTAGTTCCTGACGCCTGCAATACTAAAAGCACCGCAAGCGCGCTGCCAACCTTACCCCCAATCTCCCCAAAAGCTCCAGAGCAGCACGGGACCACAATACTACTTATGAGCAGTATTATTTAGCTGTGATCTTCTGTAAGATCGAGGTACTTCCTCAGTCGGGCCGCTCCAGATTTTGAGCAGGATATTTCTTGCTGTGCCCCACCTCAGTTACAGTTAGGATAGTCTGTATGTTCAAAAAGGCTAACTTCAAACTTCTCTGTCTTACGTATTGAGTCGAAGCAAGATGCCATAAGGAATGCATTAATAAAAATACAACGGCGTGTGTACAAAAGAACTAAAATCAGGTAATGGTTGGTAGATTCTAAGTTCATATTATATTATCACTACAAGCAAACTTCACCCTTGTTCCTATCGATGTAAAATGTTGAACCCGTTAAAATTAAAATTTCAAACGGTATTTAATTCAAGTCTTCGAAACCTTAACAAGCATTTCAAATTACGTTTCACGCTTAAATAAATCGAGTCAAATATATCTCCAGAGTCACCTTTGATTTATGTTTCTGACTCTGATTAATGCGAGTCAATAACTTGACTAATTTGGAATTAGATGCTATGTAATATAAATGGTTTATCAAAGCCTTAGGAATTTAGGTGATTAGGTTAGCGTCTATCGAAGTTTTATGTACTAATTATATTAGTCGGGTGGTATAAAGCCGATGAAATGATCAGTTGGTTAAGTCTGTGGATGGGTTGCCTCAGTAGTCATAAAAAAAATTTCTAGGTTTTTCAAGGCGTTTATTAAAATTGTATTTTGTATGCTTAAAATATATATTTCTATATATTTTCCAGTATTGAATTTAATCAAAAAATTGTTTAATCAGATAGGCTTCAAAGACACCTTTAAATCGAAAATATACAAGTTATTATTATATTAGCCTAATAAATTTATTATAGTTATTGTGAAGATTCTTTAAGATTGCTGCAGATTGTATAAGACTCGCCAATGACAAAACTCTCATGACCTTCATACTATATTAATATAACATATAACTAAGAGGTACTTCTACAAACAGGGGATTCAAGTAGTGGAGACGATTGATCTTGACGATCGAGGACTTTGAAACGTGATCAAATATCGGTTAATATAATGGGTAGTACAAGTAATGGGGTAGTAAAAAGTAACAAATTCATTATATCCAATGATTTTGAAATTGTATGAGCATAAATTTAAAGTTTATATTTAAAAGAAATAATAGCGAAAACTTATTATTCGGTGCAGACATAAATAAAATTTTTAATTTGTATTGACGATTTGTTACCTTCGAAGTTAGTTTTGAGCCTATTTGAATAAAGTAATTTATGATTTTAATTTTGATTAGTATTAACTATTTCCTTGACGTTGATGATTGATAACATTTAAATTTCTTTGCTAGTATTATTATTATTTATATGAAAAATTATACACTGAACCCGTTTAAATTATAATGGCGTCGAAATATCGGAAAGTCAAAATAACCTAAAGTAATATATTTATCAATAATATTAGTCCACAACTGTTGTTGTAGAATTGAATATGTAAACGTGACCATTGATATACCTATTGTCGTTTATAAAAAAAAAAAAATATGCTACTGTTTTAAAATTAATTCCTTTAAAAGTACTCGGGAGAAAATTACACATGTGACTACATAACGATGCCACAAACAGCGTAATACTGTAATAACTTTTTAACCGACTTCTTATGACTGTCAAGTGTCAAAGCACGAATTACGACGAATTTAATAGCAGAGTAAATACGACGCCTTACTCTACCAAGAGACGTGTGTGACTAACGCGTTTTGCTTCCTAGTTTTTGTCTCTTCATTTGAAACATTTATATTTTAGTCATTTAATATTTAAATGTCGAGTTCAAGGGGTTTGTAACTCTGCAGTGGCATCGCGTTACAAAAGCTGCACGCAAACAGTTTATATTAACAAGGACGATGTATTCGCGTAGTTTGTAATGCATCGCTAATGCGGCAAGGGAAATGCAACTAAATGAGGTCAAGTTTATCTTTTCTCACGCTATTATAATGCTAACTGTGCGGAACCGACCGAACGACGGTATCATTTAATAATTCATGTTATTTTATTATGAAATTTTTACATATAGTAATATCTCATGAGACTTAAAAAAAGAAGAAAAGCTTTCTGAATGTAATCTTTCAATATATTTTGTGAATAGAAATGTATAACAGTTACAAAATAATAATTAGCGCTGTACAATACTTGGTATATATTTCAGAATATTAGATCTACGTATATGTTAAAACCTAGCTATATTTGTAGATTATATGGAATAACATTAGTGAATTCTTACTAATTTATTTTTGTGTTACCCACACATTAAGGAATTCTAAAAATTTTTTTTTAAAATATCATATCCAAACATTAACCGTTTCAGCGAGGATCGTACCTGAATCTCCGTATCACTGTGTCGGTGCTGTAGCCAACCCGTTAGATCGAAATTTTCGATTGGATGATTTTATTTCGGAAAAAAATAATAGTAAAATTAAGTATACTTAAGCGTTTAGTTACGTATGTAGCGATTAAGTCCAAGAAAGATATTTGCATAAACTGAGATAGAACAGCGTTGGTCATATATTTTTTAATAGAAACGTTATAGTACTTTAAAAGAAGTAATTATTAAGGAGGTACAAAATCAATAACTAATAACTTCAACTTTATTGTTACGATAATTTTATTTTTAAATCGATCTTTAACAGTTAACGTTATCTAAGATTAGATATTGAAATATCGACAGTGGTTCGCTTCGTACTTTTTAGCTGGAAGATCAGAGTGCGTACATTTTAAATGAGATCGGAATAGGTTAGAACTGGAGCATAGAATACGGTAGCGAGGTGAATTGTTTAGGACTGTTTGAATTTCAAATAATATTCATGACAATTCTCTCTAAGAGTTTTCTATTCCTAACATTTTCTAAACAGAGTGTATATTTCGATATGTGTACTTTACTGTTTATTAATTTAATTTAAAAATCGAAGACATTATTAAATGTAAATGAGTATGAATTTTAATTGTTTAAGTATTTATTAATATTATTTAATTTTTCAAAGTCTGTTTCCATCTATCCATTCATCAGCCTTTTACAGTCCATTGTTAGACATGGCCTCCCCGAACGTTTGCAACTCCGTCCGGTGCTCTGCTCTCTAAATCCAACCGCTTCCTGCTGTCTTTCTAAGGTCGTCAGTCCACCTGGTTGGAGGTGCTCCTTTTGCCAAACTGTAGTCGCCATATTTAGCAATCTGCTCTTCAGATTCTGTGATTAGCGAGGTTAAACAACCCAATTTGTGTCTATTTTTGAGCGTGTGAATGGTTTGCAAAAATTATACGAGTATGATGTCTACTATATTTGCATTAAAATGTATTGAGAACTTCCTTTAAAGACGGTCAGATTCGTCGAAATATTAAGGCGGATGTGCCAATATTTAGTTGTCCACCTTGAATTCACGGAACGAGGAAACCTAAAATACCTATAACGTTGATAACTTAAAACACCATTATTTTTTACATTCGTGCATTGTTAAATAGGAAAGGAAAACGTCAAGGCATGTATGTTATATATGTTGAAATACTGTTTTGTGTTCGGAGCAGCTCGATTGGAGAAGTAGATTAATTTTACAGAAGGTCACTGCCAAATAAAACGACTTTCAAGTGGTGTTGTTTTCCTGTGGTGAGTAAAGTGGCCGGACTCCTGGGGGTTCAGGGTCGAAGGGTACGGTAGGCAACGCACTTGCGATACTTCTGGTGTTGTAGTCGTCCAGAGATTTGACACTTGGATATGTTATGATGATGAACCGCTTGCTATTGGGTAGGTCGTACGCTTTTGACCACCTACAAAGTAATAAAAAAAAAACTTCAAGATATTGATAGGTACATTAACTAAAGCTAGCAGGCACTATACACATTCACGTCTTGCGCTTCTGTAGTCGGCTGCCCAATTTCAAAACACAGTAAGGGACAACATTTTTTTTTCTAATATATCTATATATATCTTCACACAATTCCATTGGAACAAAAAATGTTAAAAAAATCGATTTCGAAAAATTTGTCCCTTACTGTGTTTTGAAATTGGGCAGCCGTAGTGTCTTTAAGTAAGCGTCGCACTGATGCATACGCATCACGAAAATTCACTCTCTTTATTACATGAGAAAGACCAAAATCTGATCTCGTTCAAATTTAAATGGTATCACACGACAAGCACCAGCTTTCATATACAGAAAATAATCATCCAAATCGGTTGAGCCAGTAAATTTTTTTAAGCTAACACATAAAAATATACAGCCGGATTTGAAACCACCTCCTTTATTTGAAGTCAGTTAAAAATTTATTTAGCTTTATTACATGTGAGTGTAAACATATGCGATAAAAACAATAAAATTAGATAAGAAACTAAGTTTCTTAATCAATTCAGCACGTCGCTACATCGTACCCTATGAATATTTCATGACATGGTCCTGTGAACGTGAGAATATATATATTTTTCTTTTCTTGCCATTGAAATAACTTAAGAATTTTAGGTTAGATATTCGTTGCTCTTGATATTTTCAAATGTAATGTGTAATAACTGAGTTTAGTCGATAGCGCTAACGGTCGGGTTTTTTATCCCCACTTATGACAAATATTTGTAAAAGCTGTACAAATGCTTGTGTTAGGCGTTTATACTGGTATAGTTTTTGATTTCACAGGTTTTTTTTATTCTACTGTTGAATTTGAAGTTTATGTTTGTAATGATTGTATTAAGATTTGTTTTACCTAACGACAAGACGATATTCATAATATATCTCCTTTGTATACATAAGCACACAGTAAAAATATTTATAAAAGAAAATTGCAAAATGTTATTGCTAAATAATTAATCTCTTCCAAACAATCTTTTTTTTTATGTCACTAGGTCGGCAAACAGGCGTACGGCTCACCTGATGGTAAGAGATTACCATAGCTTATAGACGCCTGCAACACCAGAAGCATCGCAAGCGCGTTGCCGGCCCAATCCCCAATCCCCCCTAGGAGCTCTGGTCACCTTTCTCACCAACAGGAACACAATACTGCTTGAAAACAGTATTTTTTAGCTGTGATCTTCTGTAAGGTCGAGATACTACCCCAGTCGGGCTGCTCCAGATTTTGAGCAGGAAATTCCTGCTGTGCCCTACCTCAGTTGAATCTTAAGAAAGTAGGCACACACGTTACAATTGCATATAATAATAACATAAATTTTAGTTTTCTAATGTCTAAGCGAATTTCTCTCATTATAATGAAACACCTTTTTCGGGTTTTATCACTTGTGAGGGATGTCCTTCCGTGACTATGGTCGCTGTAAAGTATCCGAAAAGTCAGGCATCTAAATACTCAATAAACCGCGATAAAATCCGAAAAAGTTGTTTCATTATAATAAATTATGTTTGATGTTAATATTAATCAAGATTCTTTTGTTGTTTTCAGGTATGTTCCAATATAAAGACTTCTAATTAACGTGAGGTAAATTAATATTAAGGTAATATTTATTATTTGGTGTAGGTACTGATACGTATTTAGTAATGTGTATTATTCTTTGAAATAATACTTACAGCTAGTTATTAATCTTGAAAGGAGTCTTTACTAAAAGTAGTATTATGTATTTTCTTATTTATATATTTTTTCTTTTTTTTTTCAAATAAGTGCATTAAGTTAAAATACATAATGAGTCGTTGCTAAAAGCAATATTTCTTGTTTTCAGTAACTGTACGATTTCCTTTTAAAAGTCAAGCAATAACTTTTAACTAATACGGTCTTACTTTGGCGTTTCCGTGTTGTAACTTTATACCTTTCCCGTAAATATACAACCCCCTGCAGCCCCCCTCCGGTCTGGCGTGTCTCTCGAACATAAAACAATTACCCTCGCTTCAAGTTCAAGAATAATGCGTCTAGCTTTTTATATAATTGCACCTACGTGATGTTTGTTTATCGGAAAAAAAAGTTCTTAATATTATAAATGAACAGAACGGAACTGAGTCTGTCTGTAACCGCCCACTGTTGGGTTTTTTGATTTTTCTGTGGTAGGAATGTCATAAAAGTAAACTCCCCCCGTGGTACTTGACATACTTATTAACGTTATCGTTTGCTACTGAGCTCTTATGAACGACAATTTAATGACTTTGTATCCTGTTGTGTTCCTTAATTAATATTTTATGAAGCAAAAACATTTCTTTTTTTGAGAATTGAAGACAGTTACTATGAGCAAAACAGACACGTGAAAAATAATCATAAGCCTTCTTGATGTATTGTGTTGTGTTGGTCAGAGATAAAAAATTAAATAATGTTGTCGGTACAAAGAAGACATTTAATGACATCTTATTAAAAAACAACTATATTATAGCAGTTAAGTAGTGGGCTGAAACGCCATCTTACATGACACGTTAATTAATTACTAGTGATGTGACCTTACGATTAGTGCTGTGACACACTCATATCACTTGACTTGGTTAAAAATCGTGTTATGGTGTTGACAATGATGAATGAAACATAATGAGCATTGTAATTGTTAATTCATTTAACTATGTGTTTATATTACAAAGTAAATAACATTACGACCTAATACGTTCGCGTCAAGGTGAGTTTTGATCGACAATATAGCCTACGTGCTTTGAATGTTAACATAGAAATCAAGATCTAACCTTTGGAATTTTCGACGTCTTTGAACTAGGGCTTCGATCCTTCTGTTATATGCGTCTTAATAAAGTTCGTAAATTATTTTTTTTTTGGTGTAATTTTATGGAAAATCGTTTACGTTTGTGAAAAAGAGTGTAAAAGTTCAACTAATGCTGATCGTAAGGAATAAAATATTAGCTATGTAAGAATATATACTATGTAAGAATATAATATCGACGTAGCCTGCTATAATCTCTACAGCTCTAAATCTTATACTGAAAAATCTCCATACTGAGGTAGGGTACAGCAGGAATGGGGAAGTGCCTCGACCTTACAGAAGATCACAGCTAAATAACATTGCTTTCAAGCAGTGTTGTGTTCCCGTGGTGGGTAAGGTGACAAGAGCTCCTGGGGGGATAGGGGTAGGGTCAGCAATGTGCTTGCGATGCTTCTGATTTTACAGGCGTCTATAGTTTACGGTAATCGCATACCATCTGGTGAGCCGTAAGCTTGTTTGCCGACATAGTTGTATATATCTATAAAAAAATCTTCTAAAGTACGTTTTATAATTATTTTACTCTTACGTCATACATATTCAGTATCTTGTTCGCCGTAGAGTGTGTCCGTTCGTAGGCGTGGGTAGATGGATAAGCTAGGGGCGTCGTTAATAAGTCGTCGCCGCGCCCCATACAATGACAAGATTAATTTTTATCGCTTTTTACATTCACCTCAGGTCTCATTAAGTCGCACTCTTATTATATTTAAGTTTTTTTTTAAATTAAAAAATAACTATATTAAATTACTTTGCTCATAAAACTTTTAATGGTAATAATTAGTTATTAATTGTACATTTACATGTTTTATGTTGCGAATAGCGATTAAGATGATTGAGTAAATACTTTAATGGTGATAATGCTTGCTTTAATAATAATTAACAAGTATGCCGCTACACACTTACAATGTACTCGTATCTTATTTATAGGCTCAGAAATTAGAATACCGGCAGAAATATATTTTTTTATTTTCATAGTATTTTTCGAATGCTATAATGTAAAAGAAAAAACTGAATTATTATGTATAATGTCCTTATTCAATTAAATACAACTACGGGCTCTGTTTAGCTTAGCAATTTTGGGAACATCATGTATAATTTTACATACTTAATTGAAAGAAACTATTTCGGTATTTCGTAGATGAGCCAAAATTTTGTCATCAAACGTGTAATTGAAAATCTTATATATAAAATTCTCGTGTCACAATGTTAGTTATTATACTCCTCCGAAATAGCTGTACCGATTTTTATGAAATTTTGTGTGCATATCGGGTAGGTCTGAGAATCGGCCAAAATATATTTTTCATACCCCTAAGTTCTAATGGAGAGGGCGGGGGGATTAAGGGGGTTAATAATATATATGGCAAAATAACGTTTGCGGGGTCAGCTAGTAAATATATAAAGTCAAAGACGACAGAGATAATAATATAGATTAAAGAGGCTGTAAAATATGATGCCGTATAATTAAATATACGGAAACGCAATACGTAGCATATCTTGTCCTATAACATGAAACGACTTTTCAATTGAGTCACGCACTCAAGGACCTTGGGAGGGAACCGTGCATAGATGTCGATATATCAATACGCCCTCAATATTCTTTGTCTGATAAGAAAAAATGCTTTGAAACTAAAGAGTTCGTGACTGATCAATCGATTCGTATATTATTGATTCGGATTATTTGACGAATTGCTTGAGGAGGTCTTAAATAGAAGGACTATGGCGTATCTTAACGTTCGTTTCTAAGTCTACGCTTGTGGCTTGTAAATTGATTACTATACTAGCTGTGTACGCGACTTGGTCCGCGTGGAATTTAACAAAAAAAGTTATTGTTCAGTTCGCAGAGCTATAAAATAAATAATTTTTTAAAATAAAAGTAGTCTAATTTACTCATTATTACAATTACAATACATACATTACATTTACAATTTATCAGCTTTCTGCCAGTGAAGGTCCCGTCAAAATCGGTCCACCCGTTTCAGAGATTAGCCGGAACAAATGAATAATAATAATAATAATAATAATGCTTTATTCATAAAAATATTTACATATAAAATAATGAGTTCCCTGGTTCTTGTGATAGGCAAGGTCTGTGCCACAATGAACCAGTGTGCTCTTCCATTATTGATTTCTAAAGCAATCTTTAAATTAACTAATATACCTTTAAGCAAACTAGACATAATCAAAAAGTAAAAAGTAAAATATAGTACAGGATAAGGTGCATTTCTATGTGTGCATATGTGTATGTGTTTGTGAAATGGACAGACAGACACACAAAAAATATAAAAAATGTTATTTTGGTATGTGTACCGTGTATAAATATATACACATGAATACATATGAATTTAGTAAAAAGCGGTTATTTTAATATTACAAACAGACACTCCAATTTTATTTATTTGTATAGATATATATTTTTATATTATCGTTTGAATAAATTATTATTGCTATAGATGATATGACTAAAGATTTATAACTATAATAATAATAATTATAACATTTAATTATTACTATTACTGCAAAAAAATTGCTCGTAATAACGATCAAAATATTTTATTATATCTTTGTTACCTACGTTTCACACTCATGACAGAAATATTTGTTGTTTTATATATATTTTTATAGTTAACAAAATTACACGTAACAAATATTTGGTCAGGCTATATTAATGTTTGTCGTTGTCTGAGCGTTTGTGTGTTGTGTTTTTTTCTGGACCTTCGACACGAGGTTTGTATCCTACTAGAGGACATTGAAAATACTCCAATTCAAACTAGCTCATCCTACTGGAGGACATTAAAAATACTCCAATTCAAACTAGCTCATCCTACAGGAGGACATTAAAAATACTCCAATTCAAACTAGCTCATCCTACTGGAGGACATTAAAAATACTCCAATTCAAACTAGCTCATCCTACTGGAGGACATTAAAAATACTCCAATTCAAACTAGCTCATCCTACTGGAGGACATTAAAAATACTCCAATTCAAACTAGCTCATCCTACTGGAGGACATTAAAAATACTCCCATTCAAACTAGCTCATCCTACTGGAGGACATTAAAAATACTCCAATTCAAACTAGCTCATCCTACTGGAGGACATTAAAAATACTCCAATTCAAACTAGCTCATCCTACTGGAGGACATTAAAAATACTCCCATTCAAACTAGCTCATCCTACTGGAGGACATTAAAAATACTCCAATTCAAACTAGCCCACTTAGTTTACGAACAATAATTTTTTGAAACTTTTTTTTGCTGTCCGGTAAAATGATGATTTTCGACTTGCATCACTTGTCACAGGAGGTACAGAATTGTAAGCGTTTTTTTTTCAAACTCCTGTCTTGTTTTGACGCTAAAGTTTGTAATTAAAAAGGAATAGTATTTCAATTATGCTAATGATAGATAATAAATTATTAGACTCTTCTAGTTTCTTTGCCATATATGTTATTAACCCGCTTAACCCCCCCCCCTCTTATAACTTAGGGGTATGAAAAATAGATGTTGGCCGATTCTCAGACCTACCCAATATGCCCACAAAATTTTATTAAAATCGGTCGAGCCGTTTCGGAGAAGTTCAATGTTTAACACCATGACACGAGAATTTTATATATTAGATGTCATCTACATATTATACCGACAGACTGATACCCTAGATTTCTAGCCTATTTACTTTTGTCATCAAAAGTATTTTCGAATCGTCATTTCACAAAGGGTGAAATATATTTTACCAACAAATGTAGATTCTGCCGAGTAGAATCTTCATGAATGTGAATAGTTCATTTTAAATTCTATTAGTAAGAACATCTTGTTCGTCAAATTTACTCAGAATGTCCTCAGATGTTAAAAATAAACATGAGAAACACAACTCGTGTTCAATAGCAAGTATTTCATACTAGTCACGTTTACCCGTTGACGATTTTCCACGAAATACTACATAAGCTATGTATATTTTATTTGCCCTTGATTCATTTATATTATCTGAATAGCCCCATTAGTGAATTAGTTAGTTTCGTTTAGACTTCTTGTTTTCATTTCATTTTATATGTGGCAAGTAGTAGAAGTTTAGTGAGGTAAAGCATAGCAGGAAATATCCCGCTCAAAATACGGAGCAGCCCGACTGCGGTAGTACCTCGACCTTACAGAAGATCATAGCTAAATAATATTGTTTTCAAGCAGTGTTGTATTCCTGTGGGTGAGTAAGGTATCAGAGCTCCTGAGGGGGATTTGGGATAGGGTCGCCAACGCGCTTGCGATGGTTCGGGTGTTGCAGGCGTCTAAAAACTATGTTACTTTCTTACCACCAGCTCAACCGTACGCTTGTTTGCCGACCTAGTTATATAAAAAAAGAAGTAGTTGTTATAGCAAACATTTTACAAATAGAACACAGAAGTTTAACAGAGAACAGAGGACGTTTGCGAAAGCTTTAACCATAAAGTTGTCTTAAAGGGCAACTAAAGTGTAAGAGCTTAAAAAATATTTAATGAATATAACTAAATGTATTCATGCTATAGCTGATAAATTTCATTAATATTTTAGTATCTTGATTTGGTTAAAAATGTTACTGCATGTTAATGCATAAGGTCAATTTGTTTTTATCAATGACAGGTTTTACGAATACGGTTAATTAATAACTGATAATGTATTCAGTAATTAAATATAATTTATTAGGTACCGTTTAATCAAGGTTTATTGACTGTTAAAAACAATAAATATACATATACGATACCAGCTGACCCGGCGGACTTCGTTCCATCATATTTTTTTTTGTAAATATATCGTTTTTTTTTTTTTAAATAATTTTATGAATGAACATAAAAAAATGAATCATCCAATTTGATGTAGTTCGGAAGTTATGCGCGTACATACATTTATGTGATCCACTTTTATTTATGTAATATATGAGATTGATTAAAATAATTGTATAATTAATCTGAGAAAATTTTGAAGTAATATCAAAGCCACAATTTCAGAGTTTCATTAACTTGAGTACTCTTTCGCTTCTGAATTAAAGTTCCATCGGATATTTAAAGTTACAAACTTTCGTCTTTAAATATAAATCTAAGTTAGAAAGCATTCAGAATTCTGTGATAGCGACGTTTAAAATATCACTTCTCTAAGAAATTTCTTCGGAACCTTTAGAGAGACACTTTGTGAGATATTCTAAACGTACAATATATTCTAGCTTGGAATATTTATTTATTTAATTTATTTACTTTAATTTAATATTTGGGAAACAAACAGATATACATAATAAAAAATATTAACACAAATTAATTATAAGATATATTAAATCACAAAATCCCAAATTTCAATTGGGTTTTGTTATAAAATAATATTCCTATTTAAATGAGTCCTAATTGCTTAAGACATTGACGTCACTATTAATTGACCTTGAATCTAATGACGCCCTGTGACAATCTTCAGGAGAGAATGTGCGTCAAAAGTTGTTCCTGGCTTATGAATATATGTGACGCCATCGTCGCCATCGTCATAGAATTTGATTATTAGTACCGATGCAGATAAATTGTCAACAGAAGGTACTGTTCTTCCAAATGATAATATAATCGGTTTAAAAAATCCACGTCACGAATTGTAACAAACAAATATTACAGTATCTTTTATATTTGATTGATTTTAGTGTTTGTTAGTTCCGTCTATATGATTAATGGCGTCTAATAATGCCAAAGGTTTGTTATTAGTCTGTAACTCTAGTTTTGACATATCTCTTCTACTATCATTACAAGACACACGATACTCATACGGCTAGGAATGCGTTCATTCATCGGTAACGACTAACAACGTCCTATTCAAACAGTAAGCGATAACCCGAATAGTCGATCGTCTGGAATGTGAGCCTATCGGTATCTATCGAGAGTTCGAACTGGAACAAATTACGTCGTTCGCTAATGATTTAGTCACTAGTAATTTGTTAATGGATACTGTTTATGCAAAGAATTGATAAGTCACTATTTATTACGCCAATGCGTTGCCATTTACGCCAGCGCTTGAACTTTGTTTATTCCGACATAATAGAATATAAACGTGATTTCTAAATAATTGTATTTGCTCGCAAAAGAAAATTAATCGACTTCAATTACATCGACAAGTAATACAACGTAAGTTGACGAGAAAATAGTCAAGAAAATGCGCGTTATCAAAGAATACTCAAAGTATTCATCAGATTTAACGGACACATCAGCCACAAGACAAGCATCAGCTTTCCATCAAACCAAAAATTATCAAAATCGGTATACTCAGCGAAAAGTTATGCGGTATAATACAACGTAGGGCGACGAAAAATTAGTCAAGTAAATACGCCTTATTAGATATAACTCAAAAAGTACTTGTTAGATCTCAATTAAATTTAAATGAGACCACATGGCACGGGCCACCATTCGTTTAAAACAAAAATCATTAAAATCGGTCTACTCAGTCAAAAGCTCTGAGGTAATATACATAGAAAAAATACAGTCGAATTGAGAACCTTCTCCTTTTTTGAAAGTCGGTTAAAAACAAAACATTTTACAATAGCTTGTTTTTTAAACATCATGTTCAAATGTTTTTCATGTTTAAGTTGTCTAACTTGCCAGTTGAAAATTCCTTTAAAATACCGTTTTTTTTAATTAATTAGCAAGTACAATTAAATTGCCAGCATCATTAAAAGCACGCAGCTGGCTGATCGTATTGGTTGATAACGGAATAAAGTGATTTATTAGCTGTATTGTAATTTGATTGACGTGAAATGGAAAACAAAAATCTGTTTTTATATTTTCATTTCTCATTTTAAAAATCGAAGCCATTCATCAACTATACGTGTAATTTTCTGTATATTTTCTTTTTTTTAGTGCAATAAAGTATATAATTTATTTAGTAACAGTACCATTCAATTGTTATTTTATTTAATTTGTTTTTTATTGAGGAAATTCGATATATATTTATTAAGTCTATTTTATTCTATGAAATTGGATTTTATTTATTAAAGAAAAATTTATTATATGTACTTAAAATCCAGTTTGTCAATTTTATGTATTTAATTTTTTAAGACAATGTCTTGTAATATGATTTCGCTTTTTTTATTATAAAATTGAAACACAACTATTTAGCCAATTAAGGTTACTTCACTAACTCTACAATTATCAAGGTGATCTAGTATTCCTTAAAGTTGTATTATCGGTTATGTAAACTGATATGTACAAGAAAAATATTGTGTTTAAGTTATTTTTCAATGAAACACAAATAGACATTAACAATATTCTAATAGCATGTCTGATTGTCTACCAATGCCAAGCTATCTTCTGATAGCGCTCAATATTTTCCGGACGGCTGTCTCTTGGGCACCTTGCCAGCTCGCACTTGACCGCTGTCTGTAGATATCAAGTGTATGTAACTATTAGACGCTTATTCACACAACGAAAATAATAATAACTAGCAATACCCATGCGAATAATTTGCAATAAATATGTAGTATTTACCGATCGTCAATCATGTTGAGACTGTTTCAAAATTAAAGCCGTCATATATATAATTTTAATAATTAATTAATTTACAAAAAAAGCAATCATAAATCTTTTAGTTGTGGATGCCGGTAGAGCAAGCAATTATCTATAAATTGATATGTAATTTATGAGGAGTAACTGTGAGGTTTTTTTCTCAAAAGGGAGGCAAACATCTTAACCTCAGCGTATTAATATATATGATAATATGTGAGAAAACAGAAAAAAAGTAATTATAACAAATGCAATTTATTCTTTATTATTTGTCTTATAATAAATAACAATTTATAATTACAAATCTGACTTATTCGTCGTTGATATGTTGATCTCGGGAAGGCTTCTTTAATCTCATCAGTTTTTCGAGATTTTTTCAAATTTAATTGTGTTATATCTCGTTTAATTTTTGATGTTATTTACCAATCTTTCTCCATTTTAATACGGTAATAGTACGAGTATGTAGAAAAAATATCCCTGCTAATATATATAAGAATATAATAATGATAAAAAGTTTATTTCGGATATATACCTAATAACGGACAGGTAACTATTTGACTTATATATATTTATTTGGAGTGTCCTGTCAGTAAAGTAAAAAAAAAAATTAGAACTTTGTTGAAACTGAATCACATTTCTTCACCTCATATTAACCCAATTATGAAATGAATTTTTGATATAACTTTCGTAGTGCCCGCCCTTATCGTGCGTGTGTCCTAATGATATCTGACAGTCCATATTAAAGTTTTACAAGGGTCGTAAATAATATACGCCAGTTACTCGTTTGTTAATACGAGTACCTGAATCGATTCAGCATTTAAAAAATATTCATTTTTAACATTTATTTTCTCTTATTCTAGTAATAACGTTTCATTATATAAATTAATTGAATTTTAAATGCAACGTACAGAGTGAAGTCTGATTCTGTTTACGGGTAGAAATTATAAAGCGATAAATTGCGTTTAATTAAAACGATGTAACATTGGCAGTGAACTTCATTCAAGCTTTTCTACGGAATCACTAAACAAATCGACACCAACAATTTATACTAAGCCAACTCGAATTTTCGATAAGTTGGTTTTCTTAATGCAACTTGAATAAATGCGTTTTTTTTTTTTGTAATAATAAAAATTGTGAAATTGCAATGAATAAATTAACTATTAAAGATACCGAATTTCAAATAAGTTTCTTAATTAATATAAAATGTATCACGTTATTCCCTTTTATAAGGCTCTACTGTAAAGTTCACTTTTATGAGTTAGCTTAGTATAAATTGCTGGTGTCGAAATGTACTTAATTTCCTTCATTTAATTTTTTATTAAGTTTAGCAGAGCATTATATTATGCAAAAAAAAAAAAAAACCAGAACGTTTCGTGATATTTAACTCTTGCCCTGTATTTATTTAGTTATTAATCGACTTCAAATAATTGTTTTTGCTTGAAAACGAAAAAAAACGACTTCAATTACATCGACAAGGTAAGTTGACGAAAGGAATTAACAAACGCACTAGTCGTCACTACGATTTGTGCGGTTGTGGATCAGATCCTGGTTTCCTTATCATGGTACCACACTTGGGATATCTCGTTTCCAACAAAAAAAGAATTATCAAAATCGGTTCATAAATGACAAGTTATCCCCGAACATACATTAATAAAAAATTTATACGGTCGAATTTATTGAGTTACCTTTTCCTTTTTCGAAGTTAGTTAAAAAGGAGGAGGTTATCAATTCGATTGTATTTTTAACCGACTTCCAAAAAAGGAGGAGGTTCTCAATTCGACTGTATTTTTTTTTTTTTTTTTTTTTTTATGTATGTTACATCAGAACTTTTGACCGGGTAGACCGATTTCGACAAATTTTGTTTTAATCGAAAGGTGGTGTGTGCCAATTGGTCCCATTTAAATTTATTTGAGATCTAACAACTACTTTTCGAGTTATATCTAATAATGCGTTTTTACTTGACGCTTTTTTCGTCGACCTACGTTGTATTATACCGCATAACTTTCTACTGGATGTACCGATTTTGATAATTCTTTTTTTGTTCGAAAGGGGATATCCCTAGTTTGGTACCATGATAAGGAAACCAGGATCTGATGATGGGATCCTAGAGAAATCGAGGGAAACTCTCGAAAATCCGCAATAACTTTTTACTGGGTGTACCGATTTTGATAATTTTTAATTTAATCGAAAGCTGATGTTTATCACGTGGTCACATATAAATTTTATCGAGACCTGATAACTGCTTTTTGAGTAATCTTTGATAACGCGTAGTTGCTTGACTATTTTTTCGTCGATCTACGTTGTATTACTTGTCGATGTAATTGAAGTCGGTTTTTTTTTTTTCGTTTGCGAGCAAACACAATTATTTTATGTGTGTTACCTTATAAATTCTTACTGGGTGGATCGATTTCGATAATTGTTTGTGTAAAAATTCATATTACCAGTTTACAATAAACGAAGCAGCTTTTAAACAATTCATCATATGCTCCTTCGTTATCAAGTTTAGTTATTAATACTTTTGAATACTACTAAAAAATTCCTACAATAAGAATTAAAACGATTTTAACTCCACCATTCCAAAAGTATTGAGCTGACGGCGAGGCGCGTTAAGGCACATTACACGATAAGGCAATTTACTGAACGTTTTACGCGTTGAGCGCTCTCGACGATACGAATACATGAATATACGAGTAATGTAATAGATATGTAAAAGACGTGAAAATCATCTTTAAGAGGAAAAAATTCACTGTATATATTGTGAGCTGTAATTTTATATTTTCTTTGTCTCAGCTCGTACTATACTTAAATGTTAGTCATAGGGGAAGAAGTAGTTAAACTTGTTTTTACTCCTAACAGCTTCTTTTCGCGTTTTCTTGTTAACTTTTTAGATTTTTTTATAGTATTTATGTATTTGAAACGTGATATTTTTAATTTATTCACAATTGTTAAATTTTCCACTGTTTGTTCTTTAGTGTGTTCGTCTAATGCTTGTTTTTGTGTAAAATAGTACAATAATATAAGGACTTGTGGTGATCTAAGCAAATAATACTTTTTTTTTTCTAAAAAAACTTAAATGGAATTGTAATTGAATCTCGATGTAAATGTGTTGTGTAGGATGTAAAGTCTTAACGGGTTCGGTATAAATCCTGTCACGCGCGCGTTAAAGAGATTTAAGTGATGTAAACGAGTGATAATACTGATATTTTTAATACTGCGGGGTTATTTATAGCAACCCCTAGTGGTTTACTAGATAATCTGATTCAATTATGTGTAACTATTAAGCTTTTAAACTTGATATGTAACTTAAAGCAACAATCGGAAGATATCTTAAGTATTAGTTTGTAAACTATGATTAATACTAGCGTACCCCGCGGTTTCATTCGCGTTAATCTGAGAAAAAAATGTACTAAAATATTATATAGCTTATATAGCCTTTTTCGGTAAAGAAACTTTTCAGTTAATAATTTTTCAATTCGAACCAGCAGTTGCTGAGATTAGCGCGTTTAAATAAAAAAGTAAACTCATAAAATCTCGAGTAGCACGACTGGGGAAGTATTTTCATACCTTGGACCTTAAAGTAGATCACAGCTAAATAATACTGCTCGTAATCAGTCTTGTGTTTCTGTTGTGAGTAATGTGGCCAGAGCTCCTGGGGGTATTGGAGGTAGGGTCGGCAATGAGCTTGCAATGCCTTTGGTGTTGCAGGTGCCTATAAGCTACGGTAATCGCTTACCATCAGGTGATCCGTATGTTTGTTTGCCGACCTAGTTGTATAATATACCGGCCTACTTTACCCATTAGGTTTTCGAAAATGATATTTTCCTATACTAACTTACTAAAATCAGAGAGTTATTGTCTATTTTTATATATTGTACTTTTAACTAGCCCGTTGGCGCAGTTTGTAGTGACCCTGCTTTCTGCTCCGAGGGTTGTGGGTTCGATTCCCACCCCGAGTGTGGGTGTAATATATATATATATATATATATATATGTATATATATATATATATATATATAATACATACAAAAATAATACATATATATATATATATATATATAATATATATATATATGTATTATTTTTAAGTATGTTTATCGAAAAAAAAAAAATGTAGCTATATACCAGTCGGCTGTTTCCTATAACACAAGCATTAAGTTGCTTACTTTAGGAACAGACGACCGTGTGTGTATTGTGTAAATATTTATTTATAAATATTTTTAGTTATTTAAATAATTAAAAACAAAAAAAAACCGACTTCAAAAAGGAAACTAAAAAGTGAAAAATAAATGTACTTAGTACAAAGTAATTCGTATTTTGATTTAGTTAATCAGAAATGATTAAATAAATATTTTATAATTTTGAAGTTGGTGCCAAGTAAATACTACAACAACCTGGCTACAATAACAAATACAAACAACACACACACACAACAAACAAGTACAAAAAATATTATTAGATATGTCAAAACAATAACAGAATAATATCAGTATTCAACCTAATAGTCAATGAAACAAATTATGAAAGAAAACTGAATACAACTTATGAGTAGATACTAGAGTAGTTATGGTTTTACTTTAGTTATGGAATTACTTTGTACTAAGGAAATTTATTTTTCACTTTTTAGTTTCCTTTTTGAAGTCGGTTTTTTTTTGTTAAAAATTATTTTATTTTACAATTTTTAGTGATGGGTAGACCTAACAAGGATGCTTTTTCTCTTATGTCGGGGGTTCGGAAACATACACAATACGCAAGCACAAACACCCAAATCATGACAAACATCTATATGACCAATACAAATGTCTGTCGTGCGCGAGGATTGAACCCACTAACGCCAGCGCAACAGCCGGTGCTGTGACCGCTGCGCTAATGCGTCGACATACTATGAGTAAAGTTTGCTATCAGGTGTACGTAATAACAACCGGGACTGACAGCCTAGCGTGTTCTCCGAGGCTAGGTTGGTAGAACCACAAGGATTAACAACTAGACCAAAAATAAATATTTATATAAACATAAATATCCAATCCGAGCTGGAATAGAACCCGCGACCGTCGGTGTTTAGGCGCCGCCGACACGGCACATGCACCATTATATCAAAGCGGTCGTCAAACAGCAAAAGGTAACTGCTGTAAATTGTTGAGAAATTCCCTCGAGTGTTTATGGGCTCCATCATCAAACCTGGTCCTGCGACACAGATGATCACACAGCAGGTAATTGCTATAAATCGTTGAAAAGTTCCCTCGACTATCTTTCGTAACCCTCATCAGACTGAAATGGCACTTATAACACATATATATACAAAGTTCTCATCAATAGAAACGGATTAAGTTCAAACAGCAGGTAATTGCTATAAATCGTTAAAGAGTTCCCTCGACTAACTTTTGTCTCCATCATCAGACTGTAATGGCACTTATAACTCATACAGGTGCAAAGTTCTCATCTATAGAAACGAATTAAGTTCAAAAAGCAGGTAATTGCTATAATTTCTTAAAGAGTTCCCTCGACTATCTTTCGTCTCCATCATCAGACTTTAATGGCACTTGTAACTCATATAGGTGCAAAGTTCTCATCAATAGAAACGAATTAAGTTCAAACAGCAGGTAATTGCTATAAGTCGTTGAAGAGTACCCCCGACTATCTTTCGTCTCCATCATCAGACTGAAATGGCACTTATAACTCATATATATGCAAAGTTCTCATCAATAGAAACGAATTAAGTTCAAACAGCAGGTAATTGCTATAAGTCGTTGAAGAGTACCCTCGACTATCTTTCGTCTCCATCATCAGACTGAAATGGCACTTATAACTCATATATATATGCAAAGTTCTCTTCAATAGAAACGAATTAAGTTCAAACAGCAGGTAATTGCTATAAGTCGTTGAAGAGTACACTCGACTATTTTTCGTCTCCATCATCAGACTGAAATGGCATTTATAACTCATATATATGCAAAGTTCTCATCAATAGAAACGAATTAAGTTCAAACAGCAGGTAATTGCTATAAATCGTTAAAGAGTTCCCTCGACTAACTTTTGTCTCCATTATCAGACTGTAATGGCACTTATAACTCATACAGGTGCAAAGTTCTCATCAATAGAAACGAATTAAGTTCAAAAAGCAGGTAATTGCTATAAATTGTTGAAGAGTTCCCTCGACTATCTCTCTTCTCCATCATCAGATCGACTCCAGACCTTTATTAAATAGTAGTGCTTTATAGTACCTAATGAAAACATGATTAAATTTACTAGTCATCCTTACGATTTTTGAAAGTTTCCCTCAATTTCTCTGGGATCCCATCATCAGATCCTGGTTTCCTTATCATGGTACCAAACTATGAATATCTCCTTTCCAAAAAAAAAAAAAGAATTATCAAAATCGGTTCATAAACGAAGAAGTTATCTCCGAACATACATAAAAAAAATATATATATATACGGTCGAATTGAGTAACCTCCTTCTTTTTTTGAAGTCGGTTAAAAAATTGAATTAATCAAATAAGAATTACGTTAATTAAAATAATTTTAATTCTTATCTGTTATATACTGTACACTAATGTACATTAAGATAAAAATATAGTAAATATCAAATAAAATTTTAAAAAGTGATTGCAAAATGTCTTGTGTACGTGAAACGCATTTATATTCATGAAAACTATAATTTTTAATACACTTAATTTGATCATTGCTAAACACGTTATACAATCAAATCAAAGGATCAAGAAGAGGAGAAGGGAATCAAAAGATAATAATAAACCGCGATAAAATCCGAAAAAAGTTGTTTCATTAAATGAGTAAAATTCGCGTAAACATTAGAAAACAATACGTTATACAACTTCACTTAAGAACACAATTAAATAATTTTGCGGTCCCAGTAGTTTCCGAAGTTCTTAAATAACCTCATATAATGGTGGACATTATATGAGTTTCAAGACAATTCTTAAATAACCTCATATAATGGTGGAACCTCACATAATATGAGGTTAATTTGACACTTATGACATGATGATATGACGCAAGTCACTATGACATAGGGACTTGCGGTCCATCTTTGCTGTTTTCTTTGCAGCCCCTTTGTAAAATGTTCTTAAATATTTTCTATTTATATTTTTATTTTATAAAATTATGAACAAGGATTTCATTATTTAATTTATTTTATGTTATGTATTGTTCTCTCTAATCGTTAAAGGTTTTGAATTTTACACGCTTTTAAAGCAGAGAAACAAAATGAAATTAACTAATGATACTAAAAAAATTAGATTTTTTGGAGGTTTGCTGAAGATGTACTGGAGAAAATCTTTGGATAATTATGAAATTTTTGGATGTTGAAATTTTAAATCGTGTGATACCGAGGAATACATAAGTTTTAAGACTATGCGAATTAAAGTATATTATCTAGTGATTCTAGTGTTTTCGTCGCTAATGTCTAGTAAATCATGCGCGAATATGCAACGGAGGGTGGCGAGTCAAGCCGGCCGTGAAATTCTGAGTCGTAACTAATTTGCGTGAATTATCAAAAGAAAAAGCTAGGTTTATTATAGTCTCTATATAAACTAAAAAACCTTGTCCATTTTTGCTCATATAAAATGAAAATTAAAGCCATAAAATTTTCCTAAGAAAATCAAACTATTCCTCTTCTATTCGCCTTCGGCGAAATTCTTATCTCTGAGTTTGCGTTGCGCGTTGATGTAACACATGTTTATATGTATATTTATCGTAAAAAATGTGTAGCTATTAATATTAATTTATTTAATCATATTTGCTTTATTTATTTTGTATAAAACATTATTGTATACTAAAATAATCCAAAGTAATATAATATAACGTACTCTGTTATTTACTATTAATTAATGTTAAAGTTTGCATGGATAGAAGATTGTTTATTTCACGCGTAAACACACTGATTACAATTAAACATGGTATGCAAATAGTCGGAGATCTAAATAACACACGCGGAAATATCATCGTAAACCTTCGAGTAACGTTACTTATACCTACTCGTAAAAGTTTCAAGTCAATTATAATTAAAATTATTTTAAACGGGATATTTACCACTAGTCTCGTGATCAAGACTTACGTAAATAATGTCGAAATATCGACCTGCGTTAAATAAAAAACAAGGTAAATATTCCGTTTTAAATATTTGTAGTAATGAAAATAGCCATGTTAATTTAAAATCAATTATAACTGAATATCAATTAATTAATTAAACGTATTTTCAATTTGTAAATGTAAACATTTTCTTTTCATTTCCCGTTGTTTAATGTATTTTGGAGGAATGTTTTGTAAACAGAGCGTAATGCGTCGTCTTCAAAGACAAAGGGACGACTAGACATTTATATGTCGGTAACCAACTTGGAAAAATATCAATAATACAATTTACATGTTCAGTAAGTTCATAGTAGTAGTAGAACCAGGTTTCTTATACTAATTGGTACTGTTGAGTGTGAGGCGTTGAGGCTTTGAGTGTGTTTATTGAGTGAGGCCAATGTCCAGCAGTGGACTGCACGGGGCTGAACTGACTGACTGACTGAATGAGTTTATTTCATTGTTAGCTAAACTATAAATATTTTAATCAATTGATCCGCCAACTCGCAGTAGTTCTTCTATATGGAGAAAGAGGCTTATGCCTAGCAGTGGGAGTTTACAGACTGAATCGTGAATTTTTTTTCTTCATTTGACATACTCCGTTGTATTTAAATACGTTTATGTTTTCTTTTTCACATTTCGACCAGTACAATGGAACTAATTAAACTTTTTTTTAAGCAGACATTATTTTCATTTATATTTGTACTAAATCGACTTTTTATTATTATTTTTATTCTATATTCATTTTATGATTCAGCCTGTAACATTTTATTGCTGGGTATATGCTTATATCATGACGCTGAAACTAGCAGCCACTCTTTATATCTCTGCTTCTAAACAACAGATTGATTTGTAACTTTACACAAATAAGTATCGTTTGTTCATCTAACTATGGAAAAAAATCCAAAGGGTAAATACCACCCCTTCTATTTTTTTTTAAATTTAAAAACTAAAAAAGGAGGTTAATTCGATATAAAAGCTAAAAAATTAATGTTACTAAGAATAAAATAGGGTCAAAATTTGGAAACAAAGGTAATTTATAATAACAAGAAAGATTATAAAAAAAAAAAAAAATACTTTAATTTTTTTTTATTTTAGGATTTTTTCTAAGCAGACGATTAAATAAAATTTATTAAAGTTATCATATCTCGGCTCATAGACACTGCATTTTGTTGTAACTTTGCAGAAACCTTTTCTTTACTATCAAGAAAAGATAAGACAATTTTCAAAGCGGATACTCAACCCCTTCTATTTATTTTTTATTTTATTTTTTTCTCTAAGACAACGCCTATGTACCATTTCTTCAAATGTCTATATCTCTGCTCGTGGACACTACATTTTGTTGTAACTTCGTAGAAACCTTTCTATTCCTGTCTAGAAACGATGATAAAAATTTTAAAAGGGATACTCAATCCCTTCTATTTTTTTTTATTTTTTTTTTTCTCTAAGACAATGCCTATATACTACTTCTTCAAATGTCTATATCTCTGCTCGTGGACACTACGTTTTGTTGTTACTTCGTAGAAACTTTTATAATACTATCTAGAAACGATGATAAAAATTTCAAAAGAGATACTCAATCCCTTCTATTTTTTTTTATTTTTTTTTTCTCTAAGACAATGCCTATATACTACTTCTTCAAATGTCTATATCTCTGCTCGTGGACACTACATTTTGTTGTAACTTCGTAGAAACCTTTCTATTACTGTCTAGAAACGATGATAAAAATTTCAAAAGGGATACTCAATCCCTTCTATTTTTTTTTTTTTTTTTTTTCGCTAAGACAATGCCTATATACTACTTCTTTAAATGTCTATATCTCTGCTCGTGGACACTACATTTTGTTGTAACTTCGTAGAAACCTTTCTATTCCTGTCTAGAAACGATGATAAAAATTTCAAAAGGGATACTCAATCCCTTCTATTTTTTTTTATTTTTTTTTTCTCTAAGACAATGCCTATATACTACTTCTTTAAATGTCTATATCTCTGCTCGTGGACACTACATTTTGTTGTAACTTCGTAGAAACCTTTCTATTCCTGTCTAGAAACGATGATAAAAATTTCAAAAGGGATACTCAATTCCTTCTATTTTTTTTATTTTCTCTAAGACAATGCCTATATACTACTTCTTCAAATGTCTATATCTCTGCTCGTGGACACTACATTTTGTTGTAACTTTGTAGAAACCTTTATATTACTATCAAGAAACGATGGTAAAAATTTCGAAAGGGATACTCAATCCCTTCTATTTTTTTTTATTTTTTTTTTCTCTAAGACAATGCCTATATACTACTTTTTCAAATGTCTATATCTCTGCTCGTGGACACTACATTTTGTTGTTACTTCGTAGAAACCTTTCTATTACTATCAAGAAACGATGATAAAAATTTCGAAAGGGATACTCAATCCCTTCTATTTTTTTTTTTCTCTAAGACAATGCCTATATACTACTTCTTCAAATGTCTATATCTCTGCTCGTGGACACTACATTTTGTTGTAACTTCGTAGAAACCTTTCTATTCCTGTCTAGAAACGATGATAAAAATTTCAAAAGGGATACTCAATCCCTTCTATTTTTTTTTTTTTTTTTTTCGCTAAGACAATGCCTATATACTACTTCTTTAAATGTCTATATCTCTGCTCGTGGACACTACATTTTGTTGTAACTTCGTAGAAACCTTTCTATTCCTGTCTAGAAACGATGATAAAAATTTCAAAAGGGATACTCAATCCCTTCTATTTTTTTTTATTTTTTTTTTCTCTAAGACAATGCCTATATACTACTTCTTCAAATGTCTATATCTCTGCTCGTGTTTGAAATTTTTATCATCGTTTCTAGACAGGCATAAAAAGGTTTCTACGAAGTTACAACAAAATGTAGTGTCCACGAGCAGAGATATAGACATTTAAAGAAGTAGTATATAGGCATTGTCTTAGCGAAAAAAAAAAATAAAAAAAAAAAAAAATAGAAGGGATTGAGTATCCCTTTTGAAATTTTTATCATCGTTTCTAGACAGTAACAGAAAGGTTCCTGCGAAGTTACAACAAAATGTAGTGTCCACGAGCAGAGATATAGACATTTGAAGAAATGATACATAGGCATTATCTTAGAGAAAAAAATTAAAAAAAAATAGAAGGGATTGAGTATCCCTTTTGAAATTTTTATTATCGTTTCTAGACAGTAACAGAAAGGTTCCTGCGAAGTTACAACAAAATGTAGTGTCCACGAGCAGAGATATAGACATTTGAAGAAGTAGTATATAGGCAATGTCTTAGAGAAAAAAATTAAAAAAAAATAGAAGGGATTGAGTATCCCTTTTGAAAATTTTATCATCGTTTTTAGACAGTAATAGAAAGGTTTCTGCGAAGTTACAATAAAATGTAGTGTCCACGAGCAGAGATATAGGCATTTGAAGAAATGGTACATAGGCATTGTCTTAGAGAAAAAAATAAAATAAAAAAAATTAGAAAGGGTTGAGTATCCCTTTTGAAATTTCTATCATCGTTTCTAGACAGTAATAGAAAGGTTTCTACGAAGTTACAACAAAATGTAGTGTCCACGAGCAGAGATATAGACATTTGAAGAAGTAGTATATAGGCAATGTCTTAGAGAAAAAAAAATAAAAAAAATAGAAGGTATTGAGTATCCCTTTTGAAAATTTTATCATCGTTTTTAGACAGTAATAGAAAGGTTTCTGCAAAGTTACAATAAAATGTAGTGTCCACGAGCAGAGATATAGGCATTTGAAGAAGTAGTACATAGGCATTGTCTTAGAGAAAAAAAAATTTAAAAAAAATTAGAAAGGGTTGAGTATCCCTTTTGAAATTTTTATCATCGTTTCTAGACAGTAGTAGAAAGGTTTCTACGAAGTTACAACAAAATGTAGTGTCCACGAGCAGAGATATAGACATTTGAAGAAATGGTACATAGGCATTGTCTTAGAGAAAAAAAAAAAATAAAAAAAAAATAGAAGGGGTTGAGTATCCCTTTTGAAATTTTTATCATCGTTTCTAGACAGTAACAGAAAGGTTCCTACGAAGTTACAACAAAATGTAGTGTCCACGAGCAGAGATATGATTACTTTAACAAATACAATATAATTGCCTCCTTAGGGAAATTCCAATTTTAAAAAAATAATCAAAGTGGTTTAATTTTATTTTTATATTTTTTACTAATAATATAAATGACCTTTAATTTAAATTTTTAACCTTATTTCATGCTTAGAGACAAGGATTTTTATTTTTTATATCGTATTAACCTCCTTTTTTGGGTTTTTAAATAATAATAAAAAATAGAAGGGGTAGAATTTACCCTTTAGGTCTTTTCCATAGCGAGATAATATAACGTTACTAATTTGTGTACAGTTACAACTTAATCTGTTCCTTAGAAACAGAGATATAAAACGTGGCTTCTAGTTCCATTGTTATTTAATTTTGGCTGCTAGCTGCTAGCTGCTAGTTTCAGTTTCATCTTATATCTCCATTCAGTACTTTGCAGAAGATAAAGCCATCACGCTTCTCCATTGCGGGATACCTATCGCACCCTTAATAAAACAAAGATGTAACTCAAAAATCGCAAATTGTGGGAATTGGCGTTTGAAGTTTAGCACTTTTTCCGCATTGTGTTTGATTAAAAATTACCAATTATTTGTAATGCTCTTAATGACTTTTACTATTGATATCAGTAGTTTAAAGTACAGAGATTAATAGAATAATAGAAAAACAACTGTGTTACAGTCTATAATAGCTGTAAAATGGAGATGAAAAAAAAGTTCCGACTTAAATCTCTTTATGCCAAAAATTACTTAATATTTTAGGTAGTATTTCAAAAAAATTCTCTTTAGTATTAAAACATAACAAAAAGTTTTAAAAATAAATCACAATGTTTCGTTTTATGATTATTTAATTGTAATTATGGCGTTGTATGTATTAATGCATCATTTTTTTATAAAACGAAAACTGAAATTTATCACCTTTTTTTTAAATTAAACAAATTTTTATTAATCATCTCATATTTATATAATCTCTTTATGGCTACAAATATTGTTTTTTAAACAAAACAAAAACTATACACTATTATAAGAATTAGGTACAATTAGTCTCTAGTAAATATCTTCTAAAATCACAAATAATTACTAACCACAAATGATCTAATATATAAAATTCTCGTGTCGCGGTGTTTGTAGTTAAACTCCTCCGAAACGGCTAGACCGATTCACACGAAATTTTGTGTGCATATCGGGTAGGTCTGAGAATCGAACAACATCTATTTTGCATACCCCTAAGTTAAAAGGGGGGGGGGGGATTAAGGGGTTTAATAACATATATGGCAAAACAAAGTTTGCGGGGTCAGCTAGTAAATAGTATAAAAATCAGCAGTCTCTTCTTTCTTATAATGTCTATCATCTTGTTTTTGCTCATTGTTTGAATTATCATATGATACACATAGATCACACTGACCTGTTTTTGGTTGGTGAAACCCTAAGTTAAATACCGTCGGAATCAATATTTTCTGCACATTTGAATCGTCTCGCCATAAGACTCGACGAATTCCAACCACCAGAGCAGGTTGGGTTTCGAAATGGCTACAACACCGTAGACCACATCCATACTGTTCAACAGATTATTCAAAAGACAGAGACATATAATCAGCTGCTGTGTATGGAATTTGTGGACTGCGAGAAAGCCTGTGTCGAGACCTGGGCTGTCCTGAACTCTCTGCAGAGATGTCATATCGACTGGCGATATATCGTGGTACTGAGATGTATGTACGACGCAACGACGATGACCGTTCATGTTCAGGACCAGAGAACAATACCTATTTCCCTGCGGCGTGGGGTAAGACAGCAAGATGTAATATCACCGAAACTGTTTACCACTGCGCTGGAGGATATCTTTAAGATCTTTAGAATACATCTCTCACCTTCGTTTCGCCGACGATATCGTCATCTTTGCGGACACGTTAGATGAGTTAGGCCAAATGCTAGCCGGTCTAAACGAGTCCTCCCGACGTGTCGTTCTCTGTATGAACTTGAACAAAACGAAAGTTATGTCTAACAACCAAGTCATACCGAGACAGGTATCGGTCGATGGTACCCTTCTCTAAGTTGTTCAGGATTATATTTACTTAGGCCATACTATCCAACTAGGCCGCAACAACTTTGAGAAGGAGGCCGATAGGAGGATTCGGTGGGGCTGGGCGGCATTTGGCAGGCTTCGTCGAGTCTTCACTTCGAAGATTCCGCAATGCTTGAAGACAAAAGTCTTCGAGCAATACGTCCTGCCTGTGTTAACATACCGAGCCGAGACATGGACACTGACGAAGGGACTGGTCCACAAATATAAAGTCCCTCAACGTGCAATGGAACTGGCCATGCTTGGGGTTTCCCTCAAAGATAGGATTAGAAACGAGACTACCGCGAGAGAACGAAAGTAACCGATATAGCCCACAGAATTAGCAAGTTGAAGTGGCAGTGGGCTGGTCATCTGTGGCACAGGACCGGTGGCTGTTGGATCAGACGCGTCCTGGAGTAGAGATCGCGTCTTGGCAAACACAGTGTGTGACGTCCTCTGGCCCGTTGGACCGACAATCTACCTAAGATTGCCGGTGTAAGCTGGATGAGGATTGCGGAAAACCGGGATGTCTAGCGCGAACTTGGGGAGGCCTATGTCCAGCAGTGCATTGCAATAGGCTGAACTGACTGACAAATATTTGGTTTATTATTGCAGTCAGAGTCAGAAGAACTTTGATTTTCAAACATAAAATTTCTTCTGTTGACAGGTTTATTAAAGAACGTATTAAAATCTACAGTGCATCGTCGTCACTCAGGTCGACGTCACTTAGATCTGTGTATTATACTGGAGAAATATTGTAACTGGCCACACTATTGTAATTTCGTCGCTCTCTCAGCTGAATTTGCTCATATTTTGTGTTGAATTGGTGTAAGACGTCTTTTCTTCACAATCCGTTGTAACGTTTTGTGGGGCAGGGTTTTGGGTAGGCATTGAACTATTGGAGCTTGAAAAACTGGATGAAGATGAGCTAGAAGAGCTTGACGATGATGAGCTAGATGAATCGGAACTAGATGAAGATGATCTTGAAGACGAACTAGAGGACTGTAAATGGCTAGTATTATTTAGGTGTCATTTTTCTCGTCAACTCATAAGTGACAGTAAAATATTGAGTCGGTGTCATCATTTTCGTCAGCTCTGCAGTTACATTTTTGGGCTCTGGAGATATATGTATTTTGTTGATTTTCCTCTTCAACCTGCATAACTTCTTTAGTCTAAAATACCAATAATTCATAACACTGTAGTATATTTTAAGGATGAATAATAATCATAATTATTTAACGTCAAAATAGCAGCATTGTTGAATGACAATGATCTATTCAGTCGTTTTGCCATAAAAGAGTAACAATCATCCATCCATACGTCATCCTCATAAACTTTCACATTTATTACAGTAATCAGATGAAAAAAAATTTATAACTTATTACACTATTATTATATTACTTAAAAAGCCGACCGGTGGCGGGATAACCATCCAATTGCTGGCTTTGAAATACACAGGCCGAAGACGGGCAGCAGCGTCTTCGGAGCGACAAAGCCAGCCCTGCGGTCACCAACCGCCTGCCCAGCGTGGTGACTATGGGCAAAACACATAAGTTCACGCTATTTTTGGCGAAAGCTTGTGGAGGCCTATGTCCAGCAGTGGACTGTATAGGTTGTAGTGTGTAGTTGGTAGTAAAACCTATACAAATAAGCACAACAGTTACAAGTTATTCTTAACTTTTACACGAAATGGGAATTAATGTTGAAAGTTTTTACTTATCTTTCGTCATTCTAAATAATAAAAAGAAGTAAACAAAAGTGACTTTTATAAATAGCCTTATTTATTACAATAAAGTGATACCTAACCAATTACTCCAACAACTAAGGCATATATTTCAATATAAAACTGAAGTGTTAGGCGTTAACTTTGTAAAATTTGTCAATTTTTAAAACAAAACCGAAGTAAATCCAAATGTTACACATCATTATCAAATGCGTTTTCTGAGAGAATGAAGTATAACAAAAATCATCTTTTTATTTTAAATCCCTTTTAATCTAATATCGAATTATTTGATGTTACTCAAAACGGCAGCACTTCAATCTCCGCTCACTGCCGGTGCATCTCTGAATCACGCCACTTTATAAGAACTGACTTGTCACTTCCAGTTGATAGGAAAGAGAGCAACAGTCGCGTATCTCTCTGTATCTTATAGTTAAAACGCCGGAGTCGAAGTCTAACTATTCTTTACGCGACGAAGACGGGTTTTATTGTAAAATCTCCAAATCCACAAATTTTGAGTTACATCTTTGTTTTATTAAAGGTGCGCTATGTATTTATACTTCACATTATTCAATGATAATAAAAAAAAAAATATGTTTCAACGTGTTTCAATACCAATATCATTTAATAGATTTCTAAAAATAGTTAAACGAAACAAAATGTAAATATTATCGCTATCGTCGAAAAGCAATCAATTTAGTTTATTGATGTTTACGTACGAAGCTTTTTATAAGATTGGTTTGGTTGGTGGAGCTTGTACCGTGTCGGCGTTCGCGGTGATAGCCTATTACATTGTTTTTAGGATTTCGTGTACGATTTTGTTTTTAGTCCAATTTTTTTTCGGATTTTTTTTTTTTGTATTATATTTGATTTACGTACGACCTAGTCATACAGCTTAAAAATATCACGCATTCAAACGTGCTATAGAATTTTTTATTTCATTTTTAAATTATTTTTTATTTATTGGTTTTTTATTTGTCTGCAAATAATAAATATCAATAGCTTAAATGACTAACATCGTTTCGCGTGATAAAGTAATAAGGCTTTTCGTAGAATATGGTATTCGTATTATTTGTTTTATAGAGCAAGGTTTGATGACTGTGAGAGAAATGTTTTCGAAGCTTGCCAAGCTGTACAATTGAATGGTGTAACCATTATTTTAAACAGCTTGGCAAGCTGTCGTCGGCGGCCGGTTGAAATTCGCTAAGTTCTCATTAAATTAAGCCATCTACTTAGCATATTACACAAACACGGAACGAGTAACATTTTAGTAATAATATGTATTAAGGAAAAAAGCTATTATTTTTAAGCTATCAAGAATCGGTCTCCAACCTATACCTTTTTTATACAACTGAGTCGGCATACAAGCGTATGCCTCACCTGATGGTGAGCGATTGCCGTAGCTTTATATAGACCCCTGCAAAACCAGAAGCATCGCAAGCGTGTTGCTGACCCTAACCCCTAATCCTTTCAGGAGCTCTTGGAACACAACACTGCTTAAAAGTAGTATTTTAGCTGAGGTCGTCTGTAAGGTCGAGGTTCTTTCCCAGTCGAACTGCTCCGGATTTTAAGCAGATATTAATACATCTGTGGCATGCTGACATATCCTACTACCTACTCAACCATGAGTATAAAACCTTTGTTAACGATTTCAAAAAAGAGGAGGTTCCTCAATTCGACCGTAAATATATATATATATATAATAAATAAATAAATAAATATATATATATATATATATATATATATATATATATATATATATTTATTTATTTATTTATTATATATATATATATATTTATTTATTTATTTATTTATTTATGTTTGGGGATAACTGCGTCGTTTATGAACCGATTTTAACAAACCGCCGCTTTAACATAACTTTTTTGTTGAAAAGGAGATATCCTAAGTGTGGTACCATGGTTAATAAGGAAACCAGAATCTGATGATGGTATCCCAGAGAAATCGAGGAAAACCCTCGAAAATCCGCATAACTTTTTACTGGGTGTACCGATTTTGATAATTTTTAATTTAATCGAAAGCCGATGTTTATCATGTGGTCATATTTTAATTTCATCGAGATTTGATTACAACTTTTGGAGTAATCTTTGATAATGCGTATTTACTTGACTATTTTTTCGTCTACCTACGTTGTATTACTTGTCGATGTAATTGAAGTCGGAGTTTTTTCGTTTGCCAGCAAACAATATTTTTTATTAAATTTATTTCACCAAATTTCATATTTTGTGATTTTATTCCTAAAGAGAGAAATAATTCTGTCCGCAGTTTTCAATAATTAAATAAATCAATGCTTGTCAAATTATCCTCTTTCTATTGTTACTATAAAAATAAAAGTTATTATTATTTCTTTATTAAATCTTGTTATTTTATTATATTATCTATAATTTATACATATTTTAAAATGCTATTATTTATATTTTTAAACTGTAGAAATAATCTAATATGTATTTAGCTGGTAAGACAAATAAATAATTTAACTTAAATCACAACAATAAAAATATTCTTCATGTATAATTTTTGATGATTCAAACAAAGCATCCGAATGCGGCTAGTTAGATCGATCGAGGCCATATAAGGTATTCCGTGCGAGACCGATCAAGGATAACTGCGCACGCGCCGCTTGTAATCTAACACGCGTGAGACGGGTACTACTGTAATTATGTTATTACGTCTAATATTATATTCTATCACGATCATAATAAAAGAATGTTATCATAATAAGTAATACTAGTTTAAAAAATATTGAAGGATTCACTCTCGCTCTCAGAGTTTATACCACAAGGGTTGCTAAATATCAAGTAGGTAGGTTGCCGTCAACACAGTCCTCCCCCAGAAGGTCTGACTACCTCTCTTACCACAGAAACCCAACACTACCTGAGGCCATTTTTATTTATTCTTGATGATATTTTGAATGGGGAAATATCCCCAGCAAGTTGCTCTACGTCATGAACCTACCTAAAAAAACAAAAGTACTTTGTTATATTATTTTATAGGCTATTTACCTTACATGGGGGTTTTTAAACGACTTTAAAAAAGGAGGAGGTTACTCAATCCGACCGTATATTTTTTTTTTTTTCGGGGATATCTTTTCTTCGCTTATGAACCGATTTTGATAATTCTTTTTTTTTTTTTTTGAAACCAGGATCTAATGATGGCATCCCAGAGAAATCGAGGGGAACCCTCGAAAATCGTAGTGACGACTAGTGCGTTTGTGAACTGGTCGAGGTAATTGAAGTCGGTTTTTTTTTTCGTTTCCGGGCAAACACAATGATACAAATTAAGCTACTACCAATAAGGATTGTGCAGTTATTACAATTTGTAATCACTCGTATGAGTATCGCTATTTTCACTCGTAAATCCGAATAACTCTTCTAGTATTGATACATAATTTAAAGTAGTAATTGTTTTCAAGAATTGCAATTATTTTTAATAGTTACTGTTATTACGTTAGTTCAATTTATCTTCGTTTTCTCTTAATTTTATTTATTAAATTATAGTAAATTATATATGTATGTACGAGTATTTTAACAATATTACAGTGCCTTGCATGTATATTATTAGGTCGGGGAAAAAGCAAAATTATATTTATACATTAATTATAATTATACAGTATACCGTTAATAATACTACCAGAAGACCACTAGAAGTAATTAAAATAAAAACACCAAACGCTCTGGTGCAGTGTGCAAGTAGTCTCCTAAAACACTGACGGTTTGCGGGTTCGATTCCTGCTCAGAATGGGTATTTGTACAAAGATTTCTTTCTGGTTTGGATGTAGGTCCGATGTCCACCGTGCCTCGGAGAGCACGTTAAGCCGTCGGTCCCAGTTGTTATCGTAAATACCTGATAGCGATCAGAACTCATAGTAATAGGAACATATCTGCTAACCTGCAGAGGATATCCTTCTCCTACATGGAGAAAGAGGCCTATGCTCAGCAGTGGGATTTTACAGGCTGAATGCTATGCGAAAATAAATACACATAAGACGATGTTTTGAATTTTTAAATAAATTAATCTCGGATTGCTGATGTTTTTTCTTTTTAGAAGTTCAATATAAAAGTTATAAAACGGTATTAACTAGAATGTGGGTTGGATTACTTTTGATGTAGAAGCCAAAAAACGTTAGAGCCTACGCCTTTGTGTTGCGGTCTCGACAATACAGCTATATATAAACATGGCTTACGCTTTCTTTGTGAGGTTTCTTATTTCAATTATATGTAGTTTGACATTAAAGCTTTCACAATGGCGCTTTGCACGTAATATTATCCTGTGATATTTTTATTGAAGTTATAAATATAACTGTATTTATTGTTATTATATTAACCTTTGATTCTTAGAAGAAGAAATATATAATTGTACGTATTATCTGTGTACATAAAGGCTACGGGATTTCTTGAGATTACAGGTTATAAAAGGTGCAAACGTGCGGAGAAGCGACAAATAATGAAATATCTATCAATAATAAATAACATTATGATAATGATGACACCTACAGAACCCCCTTTTATGTGTTTTCACGGAAAACTTAGTCATTCACACCGATTTTTTAAATTCTTTTTTGTGGAAAGGAGATATCCTAAGGGTGGTACCATGATAAGGAAACCAGGATCTGATAATGGCATTTCAGAGAAATCGAGGTGAACCTTCGATAATGGTAGTGACGACTAGTGCGTCTTGTCGATGTAATTGAAGTCGTTTGCTAGCAAACATAATTATTACCGTTGCGTTTGTTTTTTTTTATAATTCATTCTTTATTGAGCTGCTTAACTTTGCTAAAATATATGCCTAGACAGACGTATTGACTTCTTTAAAAAATTATAGCCATCTAGCGTGTGTTATAACATAAGCTCTCTCTAAACGAATCCAATGATTTTATTTTGAGGCGGTAAAACAATAGGTAAGTGGGCGGTACAACAACACAACCGAATATTTAATTAAATAATTAACGATAATGAATGTAATTACAGTTCTGGTATAATTATAATTCTATAGAGTTGATTAGAATTATATTAATGGAGAGTAGGTACTTATAATAAGGACGAGGGTTGAATCTACGTTGTTAGCTTTGAAGTGAAAATTGACTGACAAGGCGGTAATTCATCTAAACACACAAATACAATTGGAGTGTCTGTTTGTAATATTAAAATAACCGCTTTTAACTAAATCTATATGTATGTATACACGATACATATACCAAAATAACATTTTTTATAATTTTTGTCTATCTGTCTGTTTGTTTGTTCCGGCTAATCTCTGAAACGGCTGGACCAATTTTGACGGGACTTTCACTATCAGATAGCTGATGTAATAAAGAGTAACTTAGGTTACTTTTATTTTAGTTTTTTTGTTATAACTCTGCGAACTGAAAATTATATTGTTAATTTCTACGTGAACGAAGTCGCGGGCACAGCTAGTTTCTAATAACAATGGTACTATGTGTAATAATACTCGGGAATTAGGGGATAGGGTCGGCAACGCGCTTGTGATGCTTCTATTGTTGCAGACGTCTATAAGCTACGGTAATCACTTACCATAAGGCGAGCCGTGCGCTTGTTTGCCGACCTAGTCTATAATATAAAAATGAGTCGCTGAATGTGTTGCTAAGCGCAAAACTCGAGAACGGTTGGACCGATTTCGCTAATTCTTTTTTTTAAATATTCCTTGAAGTACGAGGATGGTTCTTACGGAGAGAAAAATTCTAAAAAAAAAAAAATTAAATTTTCTGAAAAAGTCTAAAAACAACACTTTTCTATACTCCCATACAAAAGATTTGTGATAATACTTAAAAGTCACTGTTAGGCGATACGAAGTTCGCCGGGTCAGCTAGTTATATATAAAAGAAAAAAAACGGTGACGTAACAGTCACAAAATATGCTACGTTCTGCTATGCTTTAAAAAATGTAAAAATGTAAATTTATTAAAGATGATATTTATAGTTTGAAAATCAAAAAACATTTTAGTTAGCTTGAATTCGTATTAAATCTAAAAATAAAAACAGTTTGACCGTGTAATCAACATTTTTTAACACCTTATTTTTTTCTAAAATTGGCAAAGAGGATTCTAGGTCCTTCCAAGTTACGCCTATTAAAGTTGTAAGTCGTGATCGACTGTACATCCTCTTCCGATCAAAATGTAATTGACATTATAACTAGACATGCTACTTTTAAACGTATTTTACACGCGAAAAGTACTCGTATTTACAATCATAAAATAATGAATAAAGTAATGAAGTGTAAAATTATTTTTTACGTATCTTTTATAAATCTGTTGTTATCATAGTCTGCATCGGCTAACCGCTTTCGACTTGCGGTTGATCACTTTCTCCTGCAACGGTTATGAATTTATGATTCATAAACAACTAAGTATTGTTATGACGCGCATATGACACTGCGTAAAGATTGGGTAGTAACTGGTAGGTACGTAAGCGTTACTAGTTTAATATATATAAAAAGTTGGTGGTCGAATTAGGCCTTTGTCCCCAACCACGTATTAACTAGCCCACAATGATTAGCATTAAAAGTGAAATTACACCACAAATATAAAACTGTTTGTTTGAGGCCTTCCGAAAACTCTATGTTTGTGTCGGGCTGGGATGGGAACCCGGTCCTGCTAGACATGGCGTCGTCGGGATTGTTCAGAGCTGAGCCGGACAGTCCCCATGGAGGAGAAGTCTGGTCTTTTCGCTAAGACCACCCTGTCGCTTGAAGGATCCTGTTGCCTGCAGGTCCGGGACTCCTTCAATTAAAGCGGCTGAAGGCCCTCGCAGGCGTTTTGGTCGGTATTGTACCCCCAAGTGCTAAAGCCGACATACGGTCTAGGAATGCCTACCCGGGCATCCTGCATATCATCCATAAATGGGTTCCCCTGCGATAACAAAAAAAACTCTATGTTCATCCTAAGAGTATTTTAACTATGTTAAAAGACTGAATTCATAGAATATTAGACTTGTGTAGATCTTAGGAATTAAAGAAGAAGTCTCACTGATGCAACTTCGCTCACGTATATCGAGCCCACGCTACGCTTCTGTCAAAGTTATATAAAATCGCAGGCAATTGCTGATAAAGAACAGTAATTAATAGGTTGGGGAATAAGTCCTTAGCGTTTTATATTTTCTTTTGTTTTACAACGATTTTTTTTTACTGTTTGTGAAAATGTACAGAGCAGGTCGATAAGAGCTCTTTCTGCTCTACAAAACTGTGCTAATTATCTTAAGTTTTTTGATAATTTAATATTCTATTACTTTGATGGGCTAGAAATGATTCAGGAGTAGTAGAGAGTATTCAGGAGTAGTAGAGAGTATTCAGGAGTTAATAATAAACATTTTCGATACCTACTCTTTTTTGCTTTTCATTAAGGCCAAAAGCTGCTGAAGCAGCCCGGGACGCTTGCAATTTTTACGAGAAGGTGTCATAGGAGAATCGATATAGCACGAAAATGAGCATCGAGCAACACGCGGTCAACAGAGCTTTTTGTACCGAATCGCCACGATAGAAGAAAAATGGTGCTTATACAAAAACATGAAGCAAAAAGTAGTAGGTGGCTCTAGGAAGTACATATTGATTAACTTATTGTTATAGTTATTGATTTTTATTTAAGTCTTGAGATTTGAAAACGAGGGTAATAGACAACAACAAGTCTTTGTGAAAAAAGCTTGTTTTTAATCCGTTTAAACAGTAAACATTAATTCCTTTGTGTTGTGGCAGATTCGTTTGAAACAATGTTTCGAACTCAGTATTTGATTCATAAAAGAGTTTCTGATTAATGCTGTCTGATATTTAATTACAACTTAACGATCTACCATCGCATTTATAGATGTCTCCAACAGACATGCTCATATTGCGTAACTACTGAATGAAAAAATTGAGCTATAGAAATCTGACGATGCTAAACCATTCACCCATTTCAAGTAAAATATGAAAATCTATTCATTCCGATTTTAAAGCTATTTTTAAATCGACTTTTTTACATTTTATTCCCTCGATTAATTTGAGACTTCAGAAGGATTTATTGTTTGTTATATTTTACCGTGTAATAACTTAATATTTTTAAAGAGATTTTAAGAGAAAAACAAAAGATTATAAAAAATCTTAGCCCTTTTTAAATTTTACTTTGTCTTAATATACGAGCTACGCTGGCAACGTACCTTTGAATAACCCTCCAATACTTTATTTTTTACAATTAAATAAACTTGAGCGCTTACAAAATCTCTGTATTCGGTTCATATTTGGTTTACGTAAATATGACCATGTTTCAGAATTTCGCCAACAGCTCAAGTGGCTACCTATCCAACTTCGCAGGAATACTCACATTCTGTCTCTCCTTTACTCAATCCTATTTAATCCTCTAACACCTTCCTATCTAAAAAATCGTTTCGAATTTCTTAGTGATACTCACGAAAGATCTCTCCGCTCTGATAATAACCTCATCCTAAAGATTCCATATCATTCTTCAACCTTTTACTCTAAATCTTTCACTGTCGAAGCCTGTCGTCTCTGGAATTCGTTGCCGCTAACTATAAGACGAGCTCAAACATTGGAATCATTCAAGAGGCTAACTAAGGCAATGTACTTGTCATCATAATATTGTTATTATTTTTTATTTTTTATTATTGATTCGTTTATCAATTTCTTTTTTTTCTCTGTGTATGTATTTTTCTTTTGTTACCAAATTATTATGTGTTTATGTAAGTACGTACACAACGTGTACATTTGTGTATTTGTGTAGGTGTATTTGTCTGTATATGTGTATGTACGTATACATATACGAATATATATAATATATACTTATGTATGTTTATGACTGTCCCCACTAACAATCAATTCTAGTCCTCTGCCCAAAGGTTGCCTGGAAGAAGTCGCTGCTTTAGCGATAAGCCCGTCTGTTGCAACTGATGCAATTTTTTTTTACTTAATTAAACTTATGTTACTTTTGTGTTGGTGTGCAAAAAGTGTAAATAAATAAATACTATTTTTGTTAGCTCTAAAAACGTCGATAAAGTGAATTATTACTTTACTACTTACTGTCGCATGTAAACTAAAGAACCACATATGGTAACGAGTTTTTTTTTCGGGCAGAATGTTTTTTATTGTAAATTATAGCCGTGCTCACGCGCTTACCAAAGTTATCATGCGGAACGAGTCTATCAAATCAGCTCGTCTATTTAAAGGAAGTCAGATTATAAAATGGGCTAGGGATTTCTTTTTCACACGCTATGTTTTTTTATACAACTAGGTCGGGGAACAAGCGTACGGATCACCTGATAGCAAATCCCCCCTCCTTAAGCAGCTCTAGTCATCTTTCTCACTACAGGAACACTAATCTGCTTGAAAGCAGTATTATTTAGCTGTGATCCTCCGTAAGGTCGAGGTACTTCCCCAGTTGGGCTGCTCCAGATTTTGAGCAGGATGTATCCTGCTGTGCACTATCTCAGATAAAACGTGATCAATTTACATATACAGAACCCCCCATTTTAAGGAACGTAGTTAGGAGTCAAACGCCTGTATATAAACATTGCAGTGTATTTTAGGAGTGCTAAGCACACGCGAACATGTTACCAATGGCAATGTCTTAAACCGATTAAATAAATAGTATCTGTATAAAAACTTCACTCTTAACGGTTCCAGTAGTATTCTAACCCTCATCTGCTCGTGGTTAGGGACTCTGAATCACTTACAACACATAAGCGCACAATAAAAAAAATACATGATTTTTAAGCAATGCTTCATAACGTTGCGTATGGATTTTCAATAATTTTGGCGTTTCATTATTCCATCTGTAATGCTTAATGGCAAACGAGATATTATTTAATAGTCAAAAAGCGGTTTACATCTACGGAGATGACTGACGTCAATGCGGAATCTGTTCTGACTCACTTCAATTGTTCCAGACTGTTTATTTTACTAATATTATTTAGAATAATATAAATTTGATTAAACTTCATTCACACTGTAAAGTCTATATAAAATAACAAATTTCCCTTTGTTAACATTAGTTTATTATAGCCATCAGATTGTTATTTCCAATATTTTTATGATATAATAAATAAAGCTCTTGTACAGAGAATTTATGAAATAAGTAAATAAAAAAAAACCTTTACTGACTATAAAAACAATTTTATATCAATAAAAAAAAACATAAAATAAAAGGGGTAGAATGAAGAATATAAAACTAAAACGAAGTAATAGATAATAATGATGACGTGAACTGAATAGTACCTTATTTCTTCCGTTACGTGAAGAATGCTTATTTTTACATTCGAAGGTCACACATTCGAAGTAAACAAGAATTTTAAACGCATTGAGCATCTCACACTGTTCCGTAAGATAGTATATATGAGTCAGCAAGGATAACATTTTGTTTCTATTCATCTCGGATGAAAGATTTAAGAAATCTGTGTGATTCCAACCTTGCATATCCAAACTTACTAATACTTTACATACTTACTTCAAGTTACTACTTACTTTTCTAATTATTTTTAATTTTATCTATGTATTTATTATATTAATACGTGAAGCAAAAACTTTGTACCCCCTTTTTACGGAAATCGCACGGACGGCGAAGTATGAAATTTCGCACACTTATAGTTTGTATAAAGAAGGAGTGCAGAATGCTAATATTTTTTTTTAAATTATACATAAAATATACATTAAATTAATTAAAAAAAAAAATATTACACACACTACCATCTATTTGACACACACACACGCATATATTCTCTTATAGATTATAGATTAATATTGTTTGTCTATACCGAATGTCAAACATAACCATAAAAAAAAATCATTAAAACCTTAACAATGTTCAAACTTATAATTTAAATTAATTATGGCCGAATTTCGACCACTAGATGACTACTAGTTATAATAACTTAAAGGTACAGAGATTCATAGCATTGGATTTAGAAACTAATACGGGATACTATAATACCTACAATAAGCACCAGAAAATAAAAAGTTGAAATCCGATTTAGACTTACGTCAACCATTAGTGTCCGCCTTTTATATAATCGCACTGAACTCCTACTAATTGGAATCAGTATTAAAGTATAAGCTCTGTAATATTTTAAGTAAATACATTATGTAATAAACTTAAGTAAGTACAATATCGTTAATTGTGTATGGGAAAGAAAGTCTACGTAATTTTATACTCACTACCGGATACAAAACGACCGCGAGTTTGTTGCCAAGAACTATAACTGTAACAAATACTTTCTTATATAATGTGGGGATGATTTCTGGTGATAGCGGAGACAGTGGAGATATAGGTACGTAACACGCTGAATCAATCTTTGTATGATAAAAATAAATTGTAGGAATATCGAGACGACATCCAAATCAAGTTTGAGCGTCCCTAATCTTTTCACGTGCAGACTTATGATTATTGGTGATTCAGTTTCTCGCCTTGGAAATAAATCATTGAATATATGGTATTATAGATCCAGGTATGATTACACGTGTCTATAGTTAAAGTCTAAGATTTTTTGAATACTTCACGACTATAAGGATAATTGCTAAAATCTTACTTGTCTTAGAAATGTTATTCGTGATCAACAGTATATTTTATCGTATTATGTAATATGTTCGTTATGATTTGTCCATTATAATATATATATATATATATATATATATATATATATATATATATATATATATATATATATATATATATATATATATAGGTGAAACAAAAACTTTCTACTCCTTTTTACGAATTTTGCGCGGACGGAGTAGTATGAAATTTCGCACACTTATAGTTTATTTAGAGAAGGACTGCAGAAAGCTATTTTTTTTAAATAATGTATAAAAGATATATTACACACACTACCATTTATTTGACATACACACGCATATATACTCTATTGTTTATTATTATAGAAGTATAGTCTTTGACAACAGAACCTTAATAATGTTCAAACTTGTAATTTAAATTAATTATACTCGAATTTCGACCACTGGGCGATCACTAGTGATCATAAATTCGCATTATACGAATTAAAACTTTTAAATCGCCGTTATCAGTTATTGCCGCTTTTAAAAAATATTTGTGTTGTACTGTCTTCTGGCAACGACGTCTGTATTTAATGCGAGTGTGATAGCAAAATTGTGTACGTTGAGATTATTTTCGGAGATATAACTTTGGCAGTACAATGTCAGGGGCTCGTGTGCTGCAGTCATCGTCCGTGCCAATGTCTAGGTAGATATTATCACGTAACCTATGCTGCGTCTATCTGACGTCTGAGAAAATATTTCTAAGATCTAGCTAGCTGTTTCACACGCTTTTAGTTTCAGTGCTTTTCTGTTTTGTTGATGTTATGTGTTAAAGTTCTTCGCGCCTTATCTTTAAATATAATATGGGTCTCTATTTCCCTTAGTCATAACTTGAAAACAATTTTACTGAATTTTAATCTATTCAATCATTCGTAAGAAACGATTATCGTTCCTTATAAACCGTAATCTATATAAATAAGAATGATGACGCGTTGGCGCAACGGTCACAGCACTGGTCTGTGGCTGCTGCGCTGGCGGTTGCGGGTTGGATCCCCGCACATGACAAACATTTGTATTGGCTATACAGATGTTTGCCGTGGTATGGGTGTTTGTGCAGTCCTTGTGGGTATCTCTACCGTCCCTCGGAAACACGTTAAGTCGTCGGTCCCGGTTGTTATTACACCTGATAGTGATCGTTACTCACATTCGGTATTATTTCCGCCAACTTGACTGTCAACTGTCTTGGAGCAGCGTGGTGGATTAAGCTCTGATCATTTTCCTACATGGGCATAGAGGTCTATGCCCATTTTCCTACATGGGCATAGAGGTCTATGCCCAGCTGTGGGACATAACAGGCTGAAGCAAAAAAAAAAAATAAACTACTAAATATATTGCTTTGCGCAAAATTCGAAAATGACTGAATCAAATCGACTAATTATTATTATTGTTTTAAAAAACGAAAATAAAAGACTTGCACAGAAATTTAAAAAATTTGTAAAGAAATGTAATGTTTATTTAAAATGAATGTTTGTAAGTTCGCAAGACAGGACAACGTACGTCGGGTCAGCGAGCTATAGACGTATTATGAAGTTCATCAAAGATTTTTTTGTCATAATTCACACACTGTCATATAATCTTGGCTGGCACACGTGTAAACAAATTGTTATTAAGCGTTTGTTTACACTTATCAATTTGAGTATACTTAAAAAACAACTGCAGCGTTCCGGAAATCTTGGCACTAATTAGCGTTCCAGAATGTGAAGACATGCTGCCAGAAAAAAAGAAACTTTAACACACTGCAGTGAGAATGGAAATAAGTTTGGCGTTTAGCGATATAATCCAACGGTTAGTTGGCATATCATCCAAATGAGTGCTGCCAAAATATAAATTAGTTTAAAATTATTACTGCGTTAATAATTCAGAGCAATGATGTCTGTTTCATATTTCTTATGGCGCCAGAGCTATTATATATTACAACTCTTGTAGGTACTGGCTTTCTTATTTTTTACTATGTACTTCTTGTACTAAGTACTTACAGAAAATGAGCGAACGACGTCAGTTGATAACTACTGCAATATATCTATATTATGTTATATAAGGTTCTTCCTATTTTCCGTCATGGGTTTAACCAGTGTCATTTGTAGATAATCTGGCTTTATTGATCTTCATAGACAGCGGCGATTATTTATAATCAGATACGCTATTTTTTATGATTAAAACTTTCCTAAAAGGTGTTCTTATTGGTTGTAAATAAGGAAAAATATAAATGAGGATGAAGAGGTAATAAGAAAATAAACGCGAAAATTAAAAGGCAAAAATGTAAAGTTAGAAGTAATTTATAAAAGCAGGTACAATTCTGCTCTCAAATCTTATAGTTGATGATAACGTATATAGGAATAGAGACATGAATTGAAACGATTAGAGTGATTTCGTGAACTACCAATTAATCCAATTAAAGGTTTACTGTAGCAGCTACTAAAATGATACTGCTGTTTTAGTTAATCATAATTATAGGTTGTATAGGTTTTATTTTCCTATTTACTTTTCTTCTAGCATTCAAGACATTTCTTTCTTTTTTTTGCCTTTTTATTACTTATTACTCTTCATGGCTTAAGTTGGTATGTGGCTGATTCAAATTATGTCTTCTTTTATTCCATTCCAGTCACTATACTAACCCATAACTTCTACTTTGGTATTTCTTTTTTTTCCTACTATTCATCATATCTAGCTTAATAAAATTGGTTGTCGCTTTTGGCTACCCTACCTTTTTTTAACCGAGTTAAAAAAAGAGGTCCTCAATTCGACTGTATTTTAAGAGGTATAGTGAGTAGATTCTGTCAAGTGCGTATAGAACTCTCACAGAACCGTAACTCCGTTTTTTTAAGTCTGTTAAAACGTGCTTAGCGGCAGAAGCTGGATGTGATCCAAATGCTCGCGCGTTTTATCAATTTTTTTGTAGTGATTTCGTGTCTCAAGGTACCTTTTTATCAATTTAATTTATAGTTTTAATATCATTTATATACATAATGCGTGCGAAAATAAGTTATGTAAATTTGACATATAAATTATTAAATAATGATTGCTTTATCTTAAATATTTTATAATTTAGTCTTTAGCGTCTATAAATCCTATCCTACTTATAATAAATGCCAGTTTGTAAGAATATAAGAATGTTTCTTACACTTTTACGCTAAAACACAGCACAGACACGCACAGCTCTAATTGTAATGAAACTCGGTACGGGTAGCTAAAGTTCCAGAATAATAAATAACTTTATATCCTGACTTTCCCATGGGATCGGATTTTTTTTATTCTTAAAAAAAGTAGGAGGTTTTTTTCACACAGTGACCACGTAACCTCCAAGATGGATCGGAAATTATGCGGATAGAACCGCGTATTTGTCCTACACAAATATTTTTAGACTTTTTTTTAGAATTAAATTAAAAAAAAAAACAGTAATGTGTGTTAGTTGTGTCTTGATTAATTTGTCTGTTAATTATGTCCATAGATATATAACAGCAGAACACAAATGACAACACTTAAAAGCTTAAAATAGTCTGAACCATATTAAACGTCTATTTTAAAATGTTAATCGTTTCCCATTTCATCCTGAACACCAATTAGATGCGAGTAAATTATGTAGATTTATCGTGTAATTTGTTTAAATCGATTGCTTTAATTGGCGCCACGGTCGTAAACTGTTTCTTTTTGCATCTTTAGTAGTTCTGGGAATGCAAGATCTTAAGATGTATTTATCATCGTCATACTGATCACGATTCAGTCTGTAACATCCCTGTGCTGGGCATAGGCCTCATTCTTCACGTAGGAGATTAAGGTTAAGGTTAAAGAACTTTATTCTCAAAAAGACAATGTCACTTACACGAGAACAACACACTACAATAAAAGTAAAACACACATATCGTTGTCATTATAAATCTTAGTGCTCAGTTAACGAATAGTTTAAATGGTTTCTTCTAACGATAAAGTGTTATTGAGAATATATTGCGAAAGCCGAAATTTAAATTCGTTAATTGAGCTTATATCTTTTATTAGACATGTTAATTTGTTGTAAAATTGTGCTCCTTCGAATGTGATATCCCTTTTGGCAAATTTCGTTCTAGTCTTGACAGAACCAATAAGCTGGGTCGTCGATTGCTGCGCTTCGTGATACGTTTTATAAAGGACAAATTTGAACGCATAGATTTACTGATAATTTTTTTTTATTAAAATACAGGAATTGAATAATTAAATACAGATATTAAAATTGCATACCCTATGCACCGATCTCTATATTCTCCCTATATGAATTTTAGCCCAGTTATTACAGGCTTATTGTTTATATTATTTTAAATATATATATTAGTCGTAATCAAATTTATCTTCAGCTGAACTCAACAAAATAAAAATATAATCATCCTCTGTCCTCCCGTGACCATAGTTGCTATAAAGTATCCGAAACGTCGAGCAAGTAAAAAACCTAATAAACCGAAAAAATTGTTTTCAATATAGTATAATCGGCTGTTTACCAAACAGGTTCATTCCTCGTTATATAATAAAATACAGCATAAAGTATAGCAGGACGATAAATGGTAACTGGCGACGTTTCAGACAGACACATTTAAAATTGTAACCGGCAATAAAATGGTTCCAAAAGGTTTAACAATCGTGGGAAACGGTGCATGTGTTTAAGCTTGGGTGGTCTTAAACCATTAAATCATGTGATTGCAGTTTACGATCTTAAATGTAATGTTCCGTTCATTCGATAAATAATAAATAAATAGAAAATCGTATTGTATGTGCAACTATGTGCGTGTAAGGGAGCGTCAAACGCTGATCGTATAAAGAGAATTTTTGTGGGTCTAATCCCTACGGATAACCGGCAAAATATGACGATATTTTTTTTAATTTAATTTTCAAAACAATATAGAAATTAATAAATAAATTAAAATAAAATATTCTATGTTTCTCAATCATATACAATGTATTGTGGTTGAGTTTTAACATTGAGTGATAGACACACTAGTTCAGGGTTATCGATATGATCCATGGACCAAAAATATTTTGCTACGGCAAACTATCCATGGAAGTAAAAGTGAATGCAATTGAAAGCTGAAAATTTTCCAGATTTTCCAGCGGAATAATATTTTTACACCAGTTTTAGTAAATCTTTAAATGAGCAGAACCAAACAAAATGCGTAGGTGTGTATTAGTATGTACGTAAACAATACATATACTAACCATAAAGTGTATTACATAAAAGGCTATAAACGTTACACATAAGCGAGGTATTATATTACGTTCATGTGGCTAAGGAAAGCGTAGGTAAACCCCATAAAGTCGGCGACCTTGTCCCATATATTTTGACCTAGACTATGACACCACGCTTTAAGAAGCTAAAAATACCCGCCCTTCTAGTAAATTTGTTTTAAATAAATTTATATCTCTCAGTTTATAGGTAATTTAATCTTAAAAAACGTTTTAAAATTAATGTATCATTTTCTATTTTGAGGGATTCTTATTTTTCAAATACGATATATGCTTAGTTAGGTTATAAAAATGGCTGTTTAAAGAATTAGCATTAAAACTACTCTCTTTCTTCTTTTTCACTTTTTCAAGTCTTTGTAGAAGAACTTATAAAATTAATTTGACGAATTTACCTGATATAAACTGTCTTTCAAAATTACACTGTAGTTGGAGAAATTGTTTATAATCAGGAATTTTTTCCAGGTGAATTTTTTTCGAAAGCAGTTGTAACGTACGATAACGATATAAATGATAATTCTGTCTTATTATTTATTACATAGTTATACACTAATAGCTACAAAACTTAACATAAACATCAAGTAATGTCTTCCAGCCAATCTGCGGTAGTGAGGTATAATATAAATAAAGCAGGCTTAAAAGTGCATTAATCCCGTTTTTTAGTCTTTCATCCCTACTAATATTATAAATGTGAATGTAAGTTTGTTTGTTACGCTTGAAAACTACTCAACCGATCATCATAAAACTTTGTATACATATTCTTGGAGGTATTAGCAGTAACATAGGATACTTTTTATGAAAAAAAAAAAAAATAATTTTTACGAAAAATAAAAAAAATATCGTCAAAAAATCTCAAAATTTAGCTACTTCATCGCCATCTAGAAGTCCAGTAACCCTGACTACTGTAATACCGTTGTACTGTATTATCGACTGTCACGTCAATATCCAATTGACTATAGTTTCAGCTGTTTGGGATTTTTATATATTCATTGTTATTTTGTTCTGTCATTATATATATATATATATATATATATATATATATATATATATAAATTATAAATGTGAATATAAGTTTGTTTGCTACGCTTTTACGTGAAAACTACTTAACCAATTATCATGAAACTTTGTACACATATTCTTGGAGGTATTAGAAGTAACATAGGATACTTTTTATTAAAAAAATTAAATGCGAGTGAAGCCGCGGGTAAAAGATAGTAGTTATATATAGCACGAAATACGTTTCAATTATTGCTCTGCTCGTTAAAACCATCTAACGTTCGGAAACAGCAGTTTAATCTGCGCCGAAGTAACGACCGAACTCAATTCACAAAACCGACGTTTTCAGATTTTTAATTGGTACCCAGTCGAGCCACAACTCTAAATTACAACTACGATAAATTTTAATGCATCAGACGAACCGTGGAGTAAACTAAAATTAATAAAGAGAGAGATTGAGTATATTATTATTACTGTCACTGATGAAAATGAGATAGTAATAGAAACAGAGAGTAATAGAGACAGTAATAGAAATTGTTCAAAACTTTTATTGATGATAAAAAATTCATGATTTTACAAAAATGTAACAATATTCGTATGAAAAGCAAAAACTTCTGGTGATCATAGATGCTCGAGTAATAAATTTTCATTTATTCTTTCTTAGATCAGTTTCAGAATGGCATTTTTGCCTCTGTTAGCATTTAAATTAAAACCCGTTACTCTTGATCATATTTTTGGATTGACTTTAAATTTATACGGATGATAATTTTATGGAACTGGTCGGTGTAAAATATACCATTAAATTTTTTCTGCTGTGTGGTTACGGCACCCCTCTCTTCCCGTGGGTATCGTAAGAGGCGACTAAGGGATAACACAGTTCCACCACCCACCTTGGAATACACAGGCCAAAGACGGGCAGCACCGTCTTCGGTGCGACAAAGCTAGCCCTGTGGTCACCAAACCGCCTGCCCCGCGTAGTGACTACGGGCAACACACATAAGTCGACTGTCCCTACGTATAATATCGAAATTGAAAAAAGGCATTTTACATTTTTTAACCGACTTCCAAAAAAGGAGGAGGTTCTCAATTCGACTGTATTTTTTTTTTTTTTTTATGTATGTTACATCAGAACTTTGGACCGATTTCGACAAATTTTCTTTTGATCGAAAGGTAGTGTGTGTCATTTGGTCCCATTTAAATTTATTTGAGATCTAACAACTACTTTTCGGGTTATACAATAATGCGTTTTTACTTGACGCTTTTTTCGTCGACCTACGTTGTATTATACCGCATAACTTTCTACTGGATGTACCGATTTTGATAATTCTTTTTTTGTTGGAAAGCAGATATCCCTAGTTTAGTACTATGATAAGGAAACCAGGATCTGATGATGAGATCCCAGAGAAATCGAGGGAAACTCTCGAAAATCCGCAATAACTTTTTACTGGGTGTACCGATTTTGATAATTTTTAATTTAATCGAAAGCTGATGTTTATCATGTTACATATAAATTTTATCGAGATCTGATAACTGCTTTTTGAGTAATCTTTGATAACGCGTAGTTGCTTGACTATTTTTCGTCGATCTACGTTGTATTACTCGTCGATGTAATTGAAGTCGGTTTTTTTTTTCGTTTGCGAGCAAACACAATTTTCTTTGAAAATATACATAAAAAGTAGTTCACGCTATTTATAGCGCGAACTTGTGGAGACCTGTGTCCAACAGTAGACTGCGATAGGCTGAAGTGATGATGATCATGATTAAATTTTGTTATGATACTATTTTGTTTGCCAGTTCCCTAGTTTAGTTTCAAGCATATTATCTTAAGTGAAGGATGTCCCTCCCTTTTACTTTCATTAAGGTTAAATTATTTGTTTAAAGTAACGAAACCCATTTAGTTATCAGTAGTTTTAATAAAAAAAGGTTTCACATTCCAATTCCAATTAATTGAGAAACTATACGATATGATCGACCAAACGAACCATTGTCATGGAATTCATTAATAACCCTTAATAAGCGTTTAATTAAATTTCGCTCGGAGGAAATTATTTTTCAGATGAATTAACTTGGACTCGTATCTTGCTCGAGGCAGAACAATGGGTTTTCTTTTCTTTATTTTACTCACGCAATGCGACTTTAGTGCTTTAAATGAATAATAGGTACGAGCTTTGTTTGCATTTATTCACTGTAATATTGTTTAAGTAGGATATATTAGGAATAAAAGAATGTTCTTTGTGGTATATGAGTCGCTTCTGTTGTCTTATATTCTGTTGTTATCTTTACTGTAGGAGTTTAGCTATCTCGTATTTATATCGAAATTTATTCTGTTTTTTCTTTGTTATTACTAATAATTTATTTAATTTTGTGTTATAAGAGGTTGGACATTCGAGTCGGTACGTGGTTTTATTTCCAGTAGAATGGTTTCTATTGGCAGTAAAATCCAGTCATAGCATCAGTAAATGCTAAACTTTTTCGCATTGCAACAAGTTGACGTATGACGCGATATTTAAAACTGGTAATTGTATTTACGTATAAATTGCAAATGGGACGCGGGAATTATAAAAAAATAATTATAATCCACGAGAGCGAGAACGAGACCGTTCCATTTTAAACAGGTCGTATTTAATCATTGAATCGTATGACTTTAATCAATATAATTTCAGTCTGGTCAGATTTCACAAAACGTTTCCATTGATTATTGTAATATTAATACGACCGTTCTACTGAATTATTAATAGTCTCAAATCCTCCGTAGTTGTAAATACAATTTGAACAGATGACTGATTGATGTTTGGAATTCAACATCTGCTTGTGATGTAACACACACGTTTACAAATCAGAGCGAATGCCTGGCAGCAGGGCCGGATTGAAATATACAGCTTGGTTTCGTATTGTAGAATTTTATATACTACCCACTGGGCTATTTAATATGACGATGACTCAACCTGTAATATCCCACTACTGGGCATGGGTCTCTTTCCCCATGTAGAAGAAGGATCAATCCTTAATCCACCATGCTGCTCCAGTGCGGGTTGGCGGATAGTACTGCATATTATAACCATCATAACAAAGCGTTTGAGAGTCATGTTTTGTTTCTATAAATCTTAACGTGTCAAATTATAACCTACTAGCTTTTACTCGCGGTTTCGCTCGCATTGCATTTTTTAAATAAAAAGTATCCTATGTTACTTCTAATACCTCCAAGAATATGTGTACAAAGTTTCATGATGATCGATTAAGTAGTTTTCGCGTGAAAGCGTAACAAACAAACTTACATTCATACTAGCTGACCCCGCAAACGCAGTTTTGTCATATATGTCATTAACCACCTTGAATCCTCTCCCCCTTATAACTTAGGTGTATGAAAAATAGATGTTGTTCGATTCTCAGACCTACCCAATATGCACACAGAATTTCATGAGAATCGGTCAAGTCGTTTCGGAGGAATTTAACTACAAACACCGCGACATGAGAATTTTATATATTAGATTTATAAAATTAGTAGGTAGTGTTTTGGACTTTTATATGGCTTAATAAGTATATGACGCTATAAATATTATATATGAAGCTTTACAATGACAAAAATAAGTATGACTGTAGACCCTGAGTTTAGTTCGTTCATTAATACTTCATTTTTATAATATTGTTTAGTTGATTTTTAGTATTAATTTTAATTATTTTTACTAGCTGTGTCAGGCAGTTCCAGACGCGTTAATTTGAGGGAATATTAGCCTATAAGCTATTCACGGTAAATGGGCTATCAAAAACAAAAATAATTTTTCAATACGAACCAGTTGTTCCTAGGGTTAGCGCGTTCAATGCACCAAAAAAATCGAGTGCTTTAAACCACACGATTGAAGTAAAACTTATGAAACGTAACTCTCTCAATTACTATCTTTCACTAACTTATATCTCCCTCTCAACTTCCGTTCGCCTCGCCCGATCACACTTTTCGTAACGCTCTCGTTACGCATTCACCAGCTTACTCCTCAAGTCAAGCGTGCGTAAAGAAGTTTTACTTCATTAGTATGGATTTTAAATGCATCAAAGGACATATTATGCCCTCAGAGGTTAATTGCTCATATGCCTTTTTACAGCCTAGTCCGCGCCTGGGCATCCGAGTATACTATGAAACGATATAAGCCACAACGGCTGTACGTAAACAAACCTGATCCGTAATTACAAACAATCAGACGCGCCTTTAACATCTTCGCAATATAAGAGGTGCGTGCGCTAAGTGAGAAGTACGTTTACTGCTTATTTTTAAAGTATTGACCAAGCAAAGTTTTATAAAATACATATTCTCTTATAAACTTAAATTAAAGAGTAGGTTTTTTTTTAATGCGGCAATATTTTTTGAAACGTAACAGGAATACAATGCAATCTTATTAGATTATGTACCTTAACAGGATACAATGAAATTAATAAAAATAATGTTAAAATTAATAAATTAAAGCTCGAAATGTTCGCGTACGTAATTCGAAATTTGTTTTTATTTACAACTAGCTGCCCGGACAGACTTCATTCTGTCAAATGTAAAACAGTAAAAAATAGTAAAACATTTTTTTAAGGATTATAACCTTCCGTGGGCCCTAAGGAACTTACAAAAAAAAAAAAAAAATTGGTCGAGCCATTCTCGAGTTATGCGCTTCATCATAACAGCCTATACAGTCCACTGCTGGACATAGGCCTCCACAAGTTTACGCCAAAAATAACGTGAACTCATGTGTTTTGCCCATAGTCACCACGCTGGGCAGGCGGGTTGGTGACCGCAGTACTGGCTTTGTGGCACCGAAGACGCTGCTGCCCGTCTTCGGCCTGTGTATTTCAAAGCCAGCAGTTGGATGGTTATCCCGCCATCGGTCGGCTTCTTAAGTTCCAAGATGGTTGTGGAACCTTGTTATCCCTTAGTCGCCTCTTACGACACCCACGGGAAGAGAGGGGGACTTATTATTTTTATTATATTGCGCTTAACAATATTAATTTTTATTGTATAGATATAGATGAGTGTATGTGTTTACATATAATTATTTATTAAATCGAAGCTAACATATTGTATTGAAATTATTATGAATATTAAATGTATGCTAAGTAGGTACTAATTACTAACATTAGAGTCAAATAAATTATTATTACATTGTTTTTTTTTTTTTAATTATTGAAATTACTCATTATTTGCATGAAAATGATTCACTTTATATTTTTACATTGTACAAATATGCTAATTACAACTAATTACCATACTTTATCGACTTGATTCAACGCCACTTGTATTGTCCATTTTTAGTTGTAGTTTTTGTATATCAACGTGACGTCAATATTTCTATTTACGTCAATAGTCCGCTTTGTGATCTAGATTTAGAAAAATTAACAAAAAATAAATAAAAAAAATAATTAATAAAAAATTAATTAAAAAATTGTTTAGATTTGTGTTTCATCCACCTTTGTAATATGACCTAATGTTAGAAGCTAGGATAACGGCAGTATGAAACTTATCGTTACCTTTTAAAATTAAAAGCTTTACTGATTAAGCTTAATATCATAAATTTTTAGGTATTTGTTTTGAAAAAAAAAAAAAAAACATTTTGTGTAACGTATGTCGTAACTTACGAACAGAATTCCACGTTTTTGCATATGCATTTATGCATACAGATAATTGTTTTTGCTAGCAAACGAAAAAATAAACGACTTCAATTACATCGGCAAGTAATACAAGGGGACATCAATTAATTACGTGAACTCAGAATGGTGGGGTGGGTCCCAATGAATTCTCACCAAATTTCATTTAAACCGAGGAGAATCTAATCTAATCATTCAAATATGTGTGATTAATGCATGTATTATTATTAGCTAATGGCCTGGTTTCTCGCCTGTGAGATGATTGATGGCTACAATTGAGGAAGTAGCATATTCCGATGTAATAGAAACACTAAACTGTAAGACATTAAAAATAATTATATGTTTACTAAAATAACAGTAACCTTGTCATTTCGTCGTGTTCTTTATTTTTATAATTTTATTATGTTGTAATTTATTCTCATGAATTAGCGCTATTTATCATTATTAAATATTACATAAATCTTTTGATCTAAGCCTGCGAGGGCCAGACCTTCGTCATTTTATAAAAGCTGAAAGTTTCTCAGCCCATGCTCCCTACACAGGTAGAAGCAATGGTCAGATATGAAGTTAAACTGTATCTGCCAGGATACCAGGTAGCAAAGGCGTACAAAGTTGTGTCGCGCTCGCAACCAGGGCCAATCTAAATGTTTGTCTGGGCTTTAACTATCGAACTTTTCCGGCTACTGCGGAATTATCCTACAATATCTAGCTGTCTTGTTACGAGCATGCGCTGAGATTTTAACTATTACCACTGTTGTGATTGGTATCGATCGATGTAAAATTTTAATTTCATCTATTCATTTGCATCAATGAATTTCAATAGTTTTAAAAATAGCACGGTTTATGCATTCAATGTCTTGACACTTAACACTTATACAAAGAATATAGAAGATAAAGATAATAAGGGAATTCTTTATTTTATAAGAAGAAGAGGAAGTTTTATATTATATGATGATAACAGTTGAAAATAATTATTTCGTGGAACAGTAGCACGTGGTCGCAGCAACGTGTAACCTGTCCGCTTGACTCTTGAGTCATCGTGACGCCGCACCGTCTAACGACCGTCTGACTCTCACCTGCGCCCGCGTTGCGACCTCGCCCGGTTTATTTGAACTAGGGCTACTAACAATTTAACACACTTAGCTTGATCAATTTTAATTATAATCGTAGGTAAGTTCAAAACTTTTAGTTAGTAAACGGAGTGAAATACGTGATTATATTAGTATTTCCAATTTTGTTGTTACTGTATAAAACTTCTTTACGTACGCTCGACTCGGGGAGTAAGCTGGTGAATTCGTGACGAGAGCGTTTCGAAAAGTGTGATCAGGTAGGCGAACGAAAGTTGAGAGGGAGATAGAGCGTTTCGTAAGTTTTGCTTCAGTCGTGTGGTCTAAAAGCACATTTGTTTTTTAATATTAATATTTGGCTATTGGGATATTAAGAAATTAAAGTTAGCCTTATAACAAGGAATTAATTTATAGGAATAAGTTTAGAATTGTGGAATAGTGCAACTGATGAAATTGTGCAAAAACTTCTAAAACTTTGTATGTACAAGAAAAAAAATATAAAGTACAATGTATTGTAAAATTCACCAATGAGCTTCAAACTAGACTAAACGTCGTATAATTTATTTAATTTGTTTATCCTTCGTCTAAAATGTGTCCTCTTTAACTATTGATAAAGATGCTTTTCAGTCCTAGCCCCCATACGTTATTCTAACTTGAACACGATTTAGCTTGTAACATCCCACGGCTGGGCATATGGCTCTTTCCTCGTGTAGGAGAAGGGTCTAAGTTGAGTAAACTCGTCTTAAACCTTCAGATGGCAGCCCTAGACAGAAACAGTGGTGAGCTAGCAGCTGCTCGATTTATTAGGCAATGAATTTAATCAAAAACGATTGCGTTATTCCAGGCCGAGTTTTATTTCGGAATTCGTTTACTTTTTGTTTTTTTTTTAAGTTTAAAAATGGTTTGTTGTTATTTATTATCGATAGTTTTAGTTCAATTACTAACAATTTAACACAATGCGATGCTTTGAGAGCTGCTGAGCTTACATTTCGTATTTATTTCTACCGGAATAGATACAAGCATGAGGCAAATTCAACTACAGATATCTAATAATACCACTTAAGATTTTCGATATCCTATTAGATTTTTTTTTTCTTCAATCACGGAAGAGCCTCTAACATTCCACTGCTGGGCATAGACCTCTTTAGAAGATAGAAAGATTGGAGCTTATTCACCATGATGCTCCACTGCGGATTGAGTATACTTTATTTACGCGAAACTATAAACTTATGCACGAAAACTGTGCCTATAAACTAATGATTCTGTTTGATTGATATTTGTTTATCGTTTAGAAATGTCTTATAGATCTTTAGAATGATATATGAAGTATAGATCTTTAGAATGATATCTAGGTATTTGTATCAATTGATTCTATTGTTATAATATAACAATATAAATAAAATAAATATAATTATAGCAAGAAAGAATCACGTTTATTTGGGACGTCACACAAATCGCAGTCAGTTTTTACCCAAAAGAATAACAGCAGTAAAATAGACTACAAAAAAATTGGTTGTCTGTGAAGTTGGCTTACGGACGATAGTGTAACGTGACAACGTCATAACAAAACATCTTCTCGAACGCATAGGCCAATCGAGTGGAAGAGAGATAGATGCGGCGCAAGCGTACGATGCGCGTAACGGGACAATGAGTCATACTTTTTCGTGCATGCAGTCGACGTTCATCGATTTATTACACGTTGTCACGTCAAAAAAAAGACGACTTATTAGACGAAATGAATTATACTTTTCTATAACATACAGTTATCACAAATAAGTGTGTTATTACAGCGTTTTCTCATTATGACGTATAATTACACTCGACTAATGCCCCCCACTCATGTCAATGTTCACGGACAGTTCACTTATCGTGTGCCATAAATTGTCCGAACAGATTGATGATAAATGTCTCTATCAAGCTACTGTTACAATAAATGTTATGTTCTACTTATTAAGCATCTAAGTTAATAATAACGTTTGATTACATTACATAATGTTTTTAAATACATTATGTTTGCATAAATATATACAGAGTAGCAAATTCAAGCGGTATAAGTACAGCTGTAATGTAATAATTGAAAATAATCTCTACTTGATAAAGAAAGAATCCTTATGAGTTTCCTACTCTTACTAATTTAGGATAACGGTTCGAGTTTAACCTAGCATATGGCTCAAAAGGTTAAAGATTTTTTTATAGATTAATTTCTTCGTACACCACCAAATTTAACGTGTTAATCAAAGAAGTTTTAGCCGTGATAGTTTCCTAGTATAAACAGAGTCGCTATGTCAACGATCGACATCATAATTAGTATTATGTCATGTCATACATAATGTTGTTATGTATTAACTGCATAGCGACAACAGTAATTATGTGTAATTAAGAACATTCTTTTGTCTTGCTTGTTGTCTTGTGATATTGATTGTACATTGTCGCGGACACAGAGCAGGGCTTGTTGGAAGTGGAGTGAAATATTTGTTTGATTATTTTTTTTCGATTTTTTGGTGTAACTAAATTATGGCGTCCTTAGCTATGTTTGCTAAAAATCGATCTAGCATGATTTCTAAAGATCTTTATGGCTTTCTTAAAATATTATTTTGTAGTTTTTAAAAATATACCTTTCACCAATTTCTTAATCTTATTCTTATAATGTTTGAAACAATTTAAAGTTTATATTTATACTATAAATTTATGATAATTCAAAAGTATTATTTACAATTAATAACCCTGTAATTAATTATCATCAAATATTTCTCGATATACGCCACTTCTAAAATCAATTCACAAATACATACCTAGTTCCGTGCACGTCTTATGTCGTTAATAGCTTCCGTTATTACACATGTCTGTTCATTGTTTAATTTTTCATAGTTAACGAGAAAAACGTAATTTGCACTTGATTTATGGGGAAAATTAACGACAGTATGCGCAGACACGACACAATCATGTTTGCATTAATTGTGATCAGCATATTGTAATTACGCGCGATTTAAACGCAATTGTTATTATTACTACTTCATTTCTATAAAATTAAGATTTGACGCTTGTTTATGGACTAGACAACTTATGCGGTTTTCCTCGTGTTCAGTTCTTATGATTACTACTGCACCTGTATAATTGATTCAGCCTCTGTCATCCCATTGCGGGACGTAGGCTTTTGAATGTGCGAGAAATCAAATCAATCAAATAATTTCTATACTATAACTTGTATTTAGTTTTATAAACTAATTTACAATGCTATGTAATATATTTGTTAATCTTATTTTTGCTTTGTTTTCAGGTATATATTTCGCTGTCTATTGATGTGGAGTATTCGTAAGTAGTGTAGTATTTAGTTCTCATAGACTAATTATTTTAATATGAGCATAAAATGTAAAAATAAAAGATGCTATAAAACTCTTTTTATGTCTATTGACAAGATAATATATTTACCGTATAACTAACTCGTAATGATAACAATTAAGTTAAGGTTAGGTTAACCAATTGGGATATCTAAAATAATATAAATCACTATAACAGAAAATAACTAAAACAGAACTGAGGTGGGGCACAGCTGGAAACATCCTGCTTAAAATATGGATAAGCCCGACTAGGGAAGTACCTCGACCTTACAGAAGATCACAGCTCAATAATACTGTTTTCAAGCAGTATTATGTTCCTGTTGGTGAGTAAGGTGACCAGAGCTCCTGGGGGAAATTGGGATAGGGTCGCTAACGCGCTTGCGATGCTTTTAGTGTTGCAGACGTCTATAAGCGACGGTAATCTTAACACTTTAGTTCGAGTCCTCAAGTTTAAATTCTGCTATAAAATCTTTTAAAACACTGTGTTTTGAATTATACGTTTAGATATAGCCTTTACATTATCAGAAATTTCTATTAACAATATTTCAATGCGAAGTGATAAAAACATTAAAAACGAAAAACGTGTTCCTAAAGACCAACAAAGAAACCGCAATTCCTCTAAAGTTGCAAAATAAAAGAAAATCGACAATTTTTTTTAATACTAATTCTTAGCTTTAAAATTGATTTTCGCTCTGTCTGGGTGTAAAATTAAATTTTTAAGTATAAATTAAAAAAAATATATATATATACTATACAATGTACTATATTTTTAAGTGCAACAAATAATAATTATTTACTAATTACTATATTAGTAGGCGTGTTCCTAAACACCATCGCCGTAAGTCCCGACGAGAATAAATTAACAGTGCTGCGTTTTATCACCGCGCCGTGCCTTTCAGGGGAACGGAACACCATAAAATGTTACGACCCCATTGTTCCTTGTAGGTGGGTAGACAGGTCCTTTTGTTACTCAGAATGGTTATGAGGAATGAATTTTTCACGACCCCCACTAAAGCGTATTAACAAGTAAATAGGCAGTAGATTCTTTGTTGAATTATATTGTTATCGTATAAAGATTATTGTAAATATATACAAAGCAAATGTTCATTTTTATACCAGCACAGTATGGGCTTAAATCGTATCAATTTTCATTGAAATAATTTTAGTTCTTTTATAGACACACAGACAAACAAAACTAAATTTGGTTCAGAGTTCAATGTTGCACAACTCAGTTACTCGTATGGACTAGATGTCACAACTATAAGGCTTCTTAAGTCAGAGCGATTTTAAATCACTCTTATCATAAAATGCAGATTAGGAAACTCAAAAACACCTATATGTTTAATAATACTTTTTATGCCAAAGGAAAATATTAAAAATTAGTTATACTTACGTATTAGGTTTGACCATATATTAGCTAATCGTAAGCATTTCCGATTGACAGAAAATTTACCCGGTCGGTTTGAAACAAATTCACGCTTCAGCCTGTAATATCCCACTACTGGGCATAGGCCTCTTTCCCCATGTAGGAGCAGGATCAGAGCTTAATCCACCACGCTGCTCCAATGCGGGTTGGCGGATATATTTCCTACTATGAGTAACGATCGCTATCAGGTGTACATGATAACAACCGGGACCGACGGCTTAACGTGCTCTCCGAGGCACGGTGGGGAGACCCACAAGGACTGCACAAACACCCAGACCACGGCAAACACCTGTATGGCCAATACAAATGTTTGTCATGTGCGGGGATCGAACCCGCAACCGCCAGCGCAACAGGTAGATACAATCCATGGCTGTAACCGTTGTGCCAACGCGGCGTCAGTGAAACAAATTATGATCGTTAAATTGTATGTGACGTTTCATACAGGATGTACAAAATGATAAAGATACTAAACAAAAATAATACACAAGATCATATTTCGAGAAAACTTTTAAAAATATACTATTATATTATATCATTTGAATCATAGAAATAATTTACAAATCTCAACACCGTGCCGTAGGGACGATACTTTAATATCCATTATTTTTGGCCTACTTCCTAAACTGGGGCGAAGCCACTCGTGATGTATGAACAAAACTTCACGCGGCTCTTTGGCTAAACGGTAGTGTTTACCACCCAGGGCTGGCAATCGCCGGTGAGACGATTCCTCCTTTTTATTTTTTTTATTTTTCTAAAGTATCGTCTTAGTTTTTCTGCTCTGAATTTTTGAAACCTTTTAGGGACGTAAAATGATATCAAATAGCTTATGTTTTTCTGAAATAACTTTCACACATTCATTACACAAACATTCAACGTTTCTGTGTTGCATAGGTTCTCCTATCTAAACTTTTTTAAGCCCATTTCTTTGATAATTTTATTAATATTAATAAAGTCATAAATAAAACGTAAATAGATAAAGACATTAAAAACTCCAAAAAACATGCATTTTTAGTAGAAAAAAAGTTTAATCTAAATATTTTTTTTTACAAAACTTAGAATACTGAAAATATATTTCTGACAACTCTCGATGACGTTAATGTAATAAACTTGGTAATTAACCAACCGGTTACTTGAAGACTACTCTTGAATACGCGAAAAAAAAAAAACCTTTATTTTTAATATTACTTAACCCCCGAAACAAGAGGTTTGTTTTTTAAGTTAGAAGCCTTCGTTTTACTTTAATTACCTACAATATAAAGTTAATCCATAAAGCCTTCTAATGGGGTTGTCGGAATTCAAAACGACGTGTTATTTGTATAGCTTATACCCATACCTATGGTTATTAATAATAACTATAGGTTTAAGCTATAATAACTTTTTATTATATTGGTAAAGAAATTTTGATACAATTTTTCCGGGAAATGGTGTACACCGTAATGCTATATTGTTTTCGTAAATATATCGTTTTTTTTTAATTTTTTTTATAATAATATTGTCCTCTGCATAAAGAAAACATACACTTTAAAAACTATCCTATTACGAGTAAGGGCCATCGTTTAAGAAGTTATAACTGTATGTACATTTCGGCAATTCGTTTTTATTTATATAAAATATACTCGTACAGATACTCAGTCCCTCACTAAGCCAAAGGCTTTAATAAAATTATATAAATGTGAAATGAAACGTTAAACTGCGAAATTGAAAATGAATTACTGTTCAGTCCTTTGTAAATATTGAATGAAGTCGTTTCCTTCATTAATTACGGATATAAAGATAATAGAATTATTTTCAACATTTTTAATTAATTAAATATATATTATGACTAGCTGACCTGGCGAACTTCGTATCACCTTATTTTTTTCTGAAATATAATAATAAGATAATATATCAAAATAAAATATAGCCTATCTTTTAAGTTGGATCAAACTGCACACGGTGTGCAAATTTGACTAAAATCGGTTAAGTAGTTTAGGAATCCATTGAGGACAAACATTGTGACACGAGATTTATATATATTAAGAAGATGTACATTTCGGCAATTCGTTTTTATTTATATAATATAAAACTAGCTGACCTGGCGAACTTCGTATCACCTTATTTTTTTCTGAAATATAATAATAGCATAATATATCAAAATAAAATATAGCCTATCTTTTAAGTTGGATCGAACTGCACATGGTGTGCGAATTTTATTATAATCGGTTAAGTGGTTTAGAAGTCCATTGAGGACAAACATTGTGACACGAGATTTATATATATAAGATAATATACTCGTACAGATACTCAGTCCCTCACTAAGCCTAAGGCTTTAATAAAATTATATAAATGTGAAGTGAAACGTTAAACTGCGAAATTGAAAATGAATTACTGTTCAGTCCTTTGTAAATAATGAATGAAGTCGTTTCCTTCATTAATTACGGATATACAGGGTGTGGCGTAAATAGTGGTCCACCGTTAAGGATTCGATAAACCAGGTAATTTACTATAACATATTACAATTTTATCCATTTTTACCCAAAGGTTCCGGAAATATTTTTATTTTTTATTTTTTTACGATATTTGTACCCCTTGTTACAAATTTGGTTGTAGTTTTAACAAATACCATTATTTTTTCATTTTGATTACTGGTAATTACTGCTGAACACTAGAGCTATCGTTAAATAACATGTTTTTAATGTAAATTTAAGGCTTTTGAAGAAAAAAATTGGTTTTACTCTACTTTAAACCCAAATTTTTAACATATCATGCTAATTCAAGAGCGATTTTTGTAAAAAAATGTACTAAGCTGTCAGTGCCCATTCATTTAAAAATATGCCTACTAAATACCAATTTCAAAATGGTATCACAATAGCAGATCCTTTTGTTTAACAGAAAGATATCCAATTTTAATTGAAGAAAGGAAGATTTTCATTAAAATACATTTTAAAATTTAGTTGCGTTAATACTTATGATTTTTGTAAAAAAAAGAAACTACACTGTCAGTGCCTATTCATTTTAAAATATTCCTACTAAACACAGATTTTAAAACGATTTGCCATCCCATTAATAAAAAAAATTATGGCAATTTTAATTGAAAAAGACTTAAAATAAAAATAAAAAATTAGTACTGTTACAGAGTGATCTTGGCCTAACTTGTAAATTAGAACAAGGCATTAAAAAATAATTGTGTTTGCTCGCAAACGAAAAAAAACCGACTTCAATTACATCGACGAGTAATACAACGTAGATCGACGAAAAAATAGTCAAGTAACTATGCGTTATCAAAGATTACTCAAAAAGTAGTTATCAGATCTCAATAAAATTTATGTCTGACCACATGATAAACATTAGCTTTCGATTAAATTAAAAATTATCAAAATCGGTACACCCAGTAAAAAGTTATTGCGGATTTTCGAGAGTTTCCCTCGATTTCTCTGGGATCCCATCATCAGATCCTGGTTTCCTTATCACGGTACTAAACTAGGGATATCCTCTTTCCAACAAAAAAAGAATTATCAAAATGGGTACAGTCAGTAGAAAGTTATGCGGTATAATACAACGTAGGTCGACGAAAAAAGCGTCAAGTAAAAACGCATTATTGTATAACCCGAAAAGTAGTTGTTAGATCTCAAATAAATTTAAATGGGCGCAATTGGCACACACCACCTTTCGATTAAAAAAAAATTCTCGAAATCGGTCCACACAGTCAAAAGTTCTGATGTAACATACATTAAAAAAAAATACAGTCGAATTGAGAACCTCCTCCTTTTTTGGAAGTCGGTTAAAAACAAGTCATACTGTCATCGTTTATTATTATTCTTTGACATGATTACAAACACTGTATATTCGACGTTGCAGAGCATGTATAGCTGCGAATGGGGGCCATTTCGAGCATTTGGTGTAATTTTTACAGTGTTTGTAATCATGTCAAAGAATAATAATAAACGATGACAGTATGACTTGTTTTTTTTTAAATACCTTGTTCTAATTTACAAGTTAGGCCAAGATCACTCTGTAACAGTACTAATTTTTTATTTTTATTTTAAGTCTTTTTCAATTAAAATTGCCATAATTTTTTTTTATTAATGGGATGGCAAATCGTTTTAAAATGTGTGTTTAGTAGGAATATTTTAAAATGAATAGGCACTGACAGTGTAGTTTCTTTTTTTTACAAAAATCATAAGTATTAACGCAACTAAATTTTAAAATGTATTTTAATGAAAATCTTCCTTTCTTCAATTAAAATTGGATATCTTTCTGTTAAACAAAAGGATCTGCTATTGTGATACCATTTTGAAATTGGTATTTAGTAGGCATATTTTTAAATGAATGGGCACTGACAGCTTAGTACATTTTTTTTACAAAAATCGCTCTTGAATTAGCATGATATGTTAAAAATTTGGGTTTAAAGTAGAGTAAAACCAATTTTTTTCTTCAAAAGCCTTAAATTTACATTAAAAACATGTTATTTAACGATAGCTCTAGTGTTCAGCAGTAATTACCAGTAATCAAAATGAAAAAATAATGGTATTTGTTAAAACTACAACCAAATTTGTAACAAGGGGTACAAATATCGTAAAAAAATAAAAAATAAAAATATTTCCGGAACCTTTGGGTAAAAATGGATAAAATTGTAATATGTTATAGTAAATTACCTGGTTTATCGAATCCTTAACGGTGGACCACTATTTACGCCACACCCTGTATAAAGATAATAGAATGATTTTCAAAATTTATAATTAATCAAATATATATTATGATTCTCCTTTTTTATTTTATTTTTAAAGTGATACTCGATCATACGATGTAACATAATATTATAATATCTTTTTTAACCGACTTCGAAAAAGGAGGAGGTTACTAAATTCGACCGAATATATATATATATATTTTTTTTATGTATGTTCAGGGATATAACTTCGTCGTTTATGAACCGATTTTGATAATTCTTTTTTTGTTGGAAAAGAGATATCCCAGGTGTGGTACCATGATCAGGAAACCAGGAACGAATGCTGGGATCCCAGAGAAATCGAGGGAAACTCTTTAAAAACACATTAAAATTTCATCGAGATTTGATTACAACTTTTAGAGTAATCTTTGATAATGCGTATTTACTATTTTTTTGTCTACCTACCTTGGATTACTTGTCGATGTGATTGAAGTCGGTTTTTTTCGTTTGCCAACAAACACAATTATGTTATAAAATAGTCTAAGAGCACACTAGGGTTGATTAATAAATAAGTAGTTGCGAGGAAATATTATGATATAATTTTGCTGGCTGCTGTATCACAGGTATTTGAATTACATGATAATAGGGTGCATATTTTTGTCGTGATGTAGGCGCCTAGGTTTTTGTTGTTTTGTATGTTTCTCAGTTAGGATTTCGATCTGGTAGTATTTGAGATATATGAAGTAGATATATAATTTCTGATATAGACAATCTGTTTACTGTAGAATATTAGTATAGGGTAGGCTATAATGTAAATGTTATCGTGTGACTTAAAGAGATTATAATAAGAAGTTATATATAAAGGTTTTAAATGCCACCCAATCTAAATACATATCAGATTCCATATCAAATTAAATAGCAAAAATAAAACAGTTTTATATTAAAGTAGTTTTTAATATAAATCGTATAAATCAAGAGAGGCTTCGTTGCGAGTAAGTTGGAAACTGGATCATTTCGAATCGCTCGTACGTGCCTCCGCGTAATGAAACACGCCTACATCCCCTATGGGATCTCTTGTGTTTTAAACTGATTTCACACTGGATATGCAGCGCTATAACATGAATAATATCGCTAAATAATTATGCATTAATTTTGTAATTTTTTTTTTGTTTTACAAACACAAGTTGCAAACAAAGCGTACGGTTCTGATAGCAAGCCTGATGATAAGAGGTTACCGTTGCCTATGGACGCCTGCCGTGATCATCGCAAAGGCGTTGCCAACCCTAGTCCCGACCCTCCCCCGGAGCTCTGTCTACCTTACTCAACCCAGGAACACAACACTGCTCAAAAGCAGTATTTATATTTATTTAGCTATGATCTTATGTAAGGTCGAGGTACTTCCCCAGCCGGACTGCTTCAGATTTCGAGCAAGATATTTCCTACTATGCCCTGCATCATTTGGCTGTCGTCTTCTGTAAGGTAAAGGTATTTTCCCATTAGGGTTGCTAGAAACATTCAACAACTACCTTACCTACTTTAAATGTAATAAAGATATATTTTTACCCTTGGGTTTTTACCATTGGGTTATTATTAAAAAAAGAAAACAATTATAGCTTTGTATGAAGTGGTTAGCCAGCCTTCTTTCAACTGCCATTTGTGTGTGTTATCAGAGATATAACGTCTGCTTTAATAACATTCTCGCTTCCATTAAAATGTGCTTTTAAAAAATACGACATTTAAATATTCAGGATGGAGCTTAATACAGAGAGATACTTAGATTTTTTCAACCCTTTTCAATTAGTATGTATTTTAAAAATATATATTGATATTGAATACTTTATGAAAGATGCGAGGGTTTTAAAAGCGTTAATGATTTATTTTATTTACTTATAAATATTTATTTTTAAATTAAAAAAAAATGTTTACAGATTTGTTTTGTACTTATAACTTTTTTTAGGGCTAAATACCAAAAAAAAAATATCACAAAATATTCTTACAATACAAATACTTTTTATATACAACAGTGAAATAAAAGGAAGAAAGTAAAGAAAAAGCCATCTCATCCTTTTAAATCATATTAATTTATTAAAAATTACATGTTTAGTATTCAATGGCGGTACCAGGTCTGAACCATCCGCATCCTTTTTACTTTCTTCTGCAATTGCAGCATCCCATATAGTAATGCTTCCGCTGTCGGCGGACAACCAGGCACGTAAATGTCAACCTGAGAATGAACAACTAGAAACTAGACTGTATCTTAATTATATCATTGGTCCCTATAAACGTAAATTTTAATTATTAGCCTTATTATAAATCAAGTTAAATTTAGAAGTTATATTACTATACTTTTATATTACTATTAAGGGCTCAAATTAGCACAATATTTTTTTTGTCATCCCAAATATTTTCGATATGCCTAAAAAAATTGTTGATATTTTTGGCCAACCCCAATCTTATATATAAAATCCTCGTGTCACAATGTTAGTTAAAATTCTCCTCCGAAACGGCTGGACAGATTTTTATGAAATTTTGTGTGCATATCGGGTAGGTCTAGGAATCGTTCAACATTTATTTTTGATACCCCTAATTTATAAGAGGGTATTAAGGGCGTTAATAATATGTCATATATATTTCTATGTATATGAGTTAAAAAAAAACATATATCACCCGGTTCTTACCTACAGCAAGCATTAAGTTGCTTACCGTAGGAACAGCCGAACGTGTGTGTATCTCATAAGATCTATATTTCTATATATTTCATAGACCTCAATTTTTGTAGATGGTTATAGAAACATATTACAAAAAAAAAGATCAGTAAAAGCATAGAAGATATTTAGATTTAATTATATGATATTTAAAGATTTACGTAATATATCTAGTAGATATAACAGCGTTAGGGTTTAAACTAGAAAATTATTTACATATTCAAGACATTGTTTTATAGAAAGTGTCTATTTACCGGTATAATCCTATCAGCACCACGAACAGTAGAATAAGTGTAATGATAGTAGCCGCCACCATTAGCACAGCTGCCCATCGAGACAACAAACCGTGGCTCGGGCATCAGGTCGTACGTCTTGCGGAGAACCGGTGCCATCTTGTTGGTAACGGTACCCGCGATGATGATGACGTCAGTCTGACGTGGCGTCCCACGAAAGACCATGCCGAATCGATCCATGTCGTATCTGAAATTTACTATATACCTTGGAACTTCAATATAAATGGGTGTATTGGATCACGAAACAAGTTTTGTGTGTAACTATAAAATAAGTGGGCATAGTAATCCAACATATATATCCTTAATAAAATGTGTAAATAAATGGTCAACGTTTTTACACTTTATATTTAATTGTGTCTAATTTAGAACTGTTATATTATAAATCTTTATATCTATACTAATAAATGGAAAGTCGGTTTTTTTGTTAGGTTATACTGCGAAAACTGCTGAACCGATCGGAATAATACTTATATATGATGGTGATTACTTATCGTGTAAAAAAATATTGAGGTGCAGAGGTCGCTAGTGTCAAATAAAAAGAAATATACTATAAAATAAAATCCTTATCAAGGGAATAGAGTATAAACATGTAATCGATCTGCTTCCTTTTTAAACATTGTAACTGATAAAATCAATAATATCTCTCATTGTAAGAAAAAAAAACGGTTTTCGTAAGTTATTTTACGATTCAGATAACATGAGTTAAGTACAGTAGCTATAAATGTCACAAGAGGCGAACCTGTGTAGCTAGTCTAGCCAATTTAAAGGCAAATGAAGATAAACATGTGCCCGGTTCGTGACATAAATGTGTTAATTCGTCGTCCCGCGCGCTTGAAAGCGTAATTAAGCAGAAATACTTGACCCCAGACCTCTTTGTTAAAGTGTTCTAGTAAAATGCCGTGGATCGGCCTTTAGCGCCCTATTTCAAATAAAATTTAGAACACATCTTAATTAAATTTATGTTTACAACGCCGTTAACAATCACATTAAATGTTTATGGCTTTAATACTGTTTTAGATTTTATTATTGATGGTTTTGCTGGAGTATGGTTTGTTAAAGTAGGTTGAGGATTTTCGAACAACGATTTAAAAAAAAATGATTTTGTTTTCTGTATCATTAAAAGTGAAATATGACTATCGTTTTATATTGATCAACGATTCTGAACCATTATTTCATGTAGTTACTATTCATACAATTTTTATTGATGGAACAATATAAATTGAGACACATATTTTTGAGTATCTTTGCCGTCGCAATCATATCTACTAATGACTTGTCAAATTCCAAAATTTCAATTACGATATATCACCTAAGTACTGTTTTCCGTATGTGTATTTACGTTATGATCCGATCTAGCACATAGCACTAAAGACAGTATAAAGAATTGACAAAATATATTTATGACGATAGCCATAACTTTAAAAGTAATCATACTGCTGTAATAATTTGACGTTCTTGTAGAATGATTGGTTATATTTCGGCCTAAAGAATTATAACTATGGGCTATAAAACCGTCAGTTTCAGCTAACTTCAATTTTATAGTTAGTGGGTCAGAGATACCCTCGTCCTAAAAAGTTTGTCAGAAGTTCATTCCCATCGGAATATCGGCCGTTTCGAACTAGAAGTTGGAGGTTTAAATTTTGATGAGGATTCGTTGTCCCTTTGGGGCGCTTTAATGTTTTAGTAACAAAGTGACTTGGGATTCAAATAATGTAATATATATAAGCTTAGTTCGTATACAATTGATAAAAAATGTGTCAAAAGTAAAATATTCGTAGTATAACTTTTACAATATATTACACATAGATGGACGGTATGTGTGGGTCCTTGTAAAAATACAGTGTTGACGTTAATAATAGTATGTTTGAAGAAGACACGTTGGGAGTGACACGTGTCCTATTTTTAAATCGTCTATAATTTTAGGTATTTATTAGAATCTATACATATAATAAAATGGTAGGAAAGTTAAAAACTGTACATATGTAACTAAACCGATAAACATAATTAAATGAATACAAGTAGACAAGACAATTTTAAAACAGTGCCATCTATGAGATTTTTCTGTAGATATGAAATGTAAAGAAGAAACGGGTAAATGAATGTTATTTTAAAAGGTATAATCGTAGGTATTTTTGGTGCTGTATAGCGTTATGCGGTGCTGTATATAAATAAACAAATATGACAGTATGTTGTTATTGTTTCTATAAACATATACTTGTAAATCATCACAATTTTTTTGGTAATATCCGCCTTTATTACTCAAATGTTTTGCAGGAAAAGCTGAAATATAACCTAGTCTTAATTATATGCGCTCTTGACGATCGTTGCATGTCGTAATCAGCTTCGGTTTCAGATAATGACCGCATATTATTTACGCGGTTCTATATCTTGTGCCTAACTTACTGTAACCGTGAAATCTATATATTAATACGTGATATAAAAACTTTTAACCCCTTTTACGAAAATTGTGCGGCCAGAGGATGTGAAATTTCTGCACACTTATAGTTTATATAGAGAATGTTAATATTTTTTTAATTATGCATAAAAAGTACATTAAATCAATGAAAAAAAAAAAAAAAAACACTCAACACACTATCATATATTTGACACACACGCATATATAGTCTTTTGTTTAATGTTTAAACTTATAATTTAAATTATTTATGGTCGAATTTTCAACCACTCGATGACCAACAGTGTGAGTAATTATTAAAAGGAGAGAAATATACTACTATTTTAACAAGTATTTATTGAATTTTTAAGGTTTTCATAAAAGCGAAGCTACCAACTGCATTCAGATAGCATTATTGTTTGTTATAAAAATCTCTTTTTTACCACTTCATACTGACAAAGACACATTTCTATTGTTTTAATTTCTTTTTTAATAATTTGTAAAGTTTTTATGAATTAAATAATTATAAAATTTAATATAAAACAAGAGGTTATTGCAGTGTTCTTACCTTGGTCCAGCATAATGCATCATCTCTAAAGCGCAGCAAGCCAGGCCGAATGTCAGGGGCCAGAGTGAACCTCGGCGTCCCCAGTTGAGTATGTCATCGAGTCTTGCGAGCGCCCATTCGGCGGTCGACTGAAACGATGTACAACTACACTAACGCCGAGTTGCACGTAAAGAAATTAAAATTTAAATAGTGATTAAACTAATTTAATCGCAAGAATTGTATGAAATTCTTGTGATTAAATTTCTTTAATCTCTACTTAAATTTTAATTTTGTTTCGTGCAACTCGACGTAAGTGTTACTATTTAAATATAACAAATAAGATAGTCGTTGCCAAATAAATACCAGCTATATTTGGCGCATTCCAATTTTGGCGCTTTTGAATAAACTGTTGTCATTTAAAAAATCCGACATAAGGGTAGTACTGGAACTGAACCCTCTTTTACCTTTATCCAATAATAAATCTGGCACTGACAAGGCAATCCAATAAAATACAAGATTAGACGGCTAGACCAGAAAAATCCTTCAAGATTCAGAGGTAACTCAATTTATTCTAGTGTGAATTTTTCATAGCTGTCTAGAGAAGAATTTTCAAAATACATTGTTTACTATTTCGGTTTTTTTAAATGAATATATATATGTTACATAAAATGGTGTGTTCTAAGTAAATTTTCTTTCTGAAAGTATTCCCGCAACGTTTTTCACTCGAAAACATTTATAATTAGGTATCTATTCACCGAAAACATCACATTCATATTGCAATAGATAAATATTACGAATAAAATGAGGATCAATTCTTAACATATGTGAAGAACTTAACCGTTCTATTGCTATGTCGTCATAAAATAATAGGCCCGTTTTGACATTTGTCATCGGGACGTAAATAGTGAAGAACCTTAGGACTCGGTATTCGATACCCACGATGAATCGATTCAAGTTTGTATGAGTATTTGATTATGTAATGTGAAGTACATTTGATTAAAATTTTGATCAGAAATATAACTTAAACTTTAATATTGTAGGTAATTTGAAATAATACAATTGTTCAAAAGGTCAATTTGTCTTTATTTTATGTATTTATATTGTTTTCTAATATTTACATGAATTTTAATCATTGTAACGAATTTTTTTTTTCGAATTTTATCGCGATTAATTAGCCAAATCAAAATTTTATTTACACTGTTATTAATAATTCTTTTATTGTTTCTTACAGTTTCGTACCAAGTTACTTTCTAGGGTATTTGTCAAATGTAAACGTAAACGGGCCTCTTATTTTGTGACGACTTAAGTATAAATATAGATAGCATTAACAGTCAAGAAGAGTTTATAGTAAATGTTCTTTAGCATAATCAAATGCAAAACTTTATTAAAATATCATAACGATAACAGCTGCCGTGAATGATATTATCCATTCATTTGAATGAATTTACATATATCAAATATCAGTCTAGAACTTATTATTAAAAATATTCCTCATCAATTTTCAAAGTCGATCTCTCGTAATTTATTACGTTATTAAAATAATAAACGAAATTTATAAAACTGATCGATATTCAATTAATATCAGAGTAAATATCTTTAGCTTCGCTTTCAGAAGTATCGTTAAACGTTAACGGTGAATTTATAAATCGTCGATGGCATGCCCTCGGGATAAATTTAATCTCGGATTTAACAGGCAAAACAAAAACAAAATATATATATATATTGAGAGCGATCGGAATACGTAGCGCTATCCGCTACAAAATATTCCGCTTGCATTTGCTTGAAACAAAAAAAAAAGAATATTTTGCCGAGGTGACGTATGTTAAATATAGAAACTTTCAGAGGAACTATCATTGCTTAGGTTCGCTTTGATGTTCTTTTGAAGGATATCTTGTTTGTTGAAATTATAACTTTTTAGTTACAGTACTCATTTTTTCTTGAAACGCTGCCTTATTGCACTTGCGTTTAACACAAAAAAAAGGAAGTACGAAACACAATTCTAATTCCCTTTGATTCTATTACATTTATTTTTCAATTTTGCTTGGAAACATACTTGTCACTCTGTGATCTATATGAAGCCGACTTAAATTAGTATGGACAGTCAATTTGAACAGAACTATAGAAATGTAATACAGCGTTTTCATACATTTGTATATGCGTGTTGTTTGTAGATAAGAAAATAGGATTTTAATTCATTTTTCTTGGCTATAAGTATGGATACCCATAACTTTCCTGGAATTCTGGATTGTTATATCTTGCAGAAAGATTTAAATTTAGAAAACAAATTACAAATGATTGGTATTGGTTCTATTTTAGTACACTTTATTTAAAACCAATTAATATAAGAAAAAAAAGTTCTTTGGGCTTTTGGCTAACCTTGTCTCAATACACATTTAGTGGGTTTAGTGCGTCGCGTGATTCCTACTGTTTAATACCAACATAAAGATAATAATATCCAAGATTGGGTCTAATAGTGATAGCGGGCTCCCAATCTCATCCTCGGTCGTATGGGTGGGCTTATTCCAATCTCTTACTTAGTCGAATTGGAGCAGGGTCAGCTAAAGGTGACCGTGAGTTACACAATGTTACATGTATAATTTTTTAGGTTTTTACTTTTCATTTCGTAATAAATCATTTTAGTAAAAACCTTTTAATGGAAAGTATTGGCAAATAAGTTGCAATATTTTAAAGCAAAAATATTCTTTATGTAGAGTACAGGATACAGAGTAAAAAACCGGATACGAAATTTGTAATCACGTAACTCCTAAACTACATCAGTTACTAATAAAGAATGACAAAGAATAGATGTTTCCTATCGATGCTCTCCTGTATTTCAATTCTTTCATACATTTTAAATTAGGAAAGAGATTGGTTTGTGCAATATTTATTTTAAATTCTGTATGTTTCGTTTAACTATTCGTTCACGGACTTCGATTCCATAAGTTTTCAATACATCAACTCAATTCTCATTTTTCAGAAAAATTGCTCTAACTTTTCAGGAACGTTTCAGTAAATCTCAAATATAATTTGTACATTTTGTTATATTTGAGAAGACCAAAATCAGAAACTTTGATCTTTATTCAAATTGGCTTCAAAGGCACATTGGAGTCCTCATTTTATAAATTAAAATTATGTATATTTTAATTAAATAATTAAAGTTAAATGTGAAGCCACCGCCGGCCGATTCGGAATGTAGATTCTGCAGAAAAGAAACGGCGTGTTACTGCGTAGTTACTCAAAAAAAAGCTTTAATCACAAGATTCGTCATACCCTTACTTCGAAATTCATTGCGCAAGTTTTACGTTGTTTTCGAGCTCGTGCTTACAGATAAATATTCTCCTAAAAGTACACGATTCAAGATTAACAACACAACCTGCGAATTGAACGCTCTTCTGTTTTAGAAAGGTACCAACAGTTTACAGCGCAGTTTCATTATCTCTATTTCTATCGTTCTCTGAAGTGGAAGCTGGGATTGCTTTCCCGTTGTCCGGATTACACAGTGCTGTGAACTCGAGCTATCATCCTACTACGTTGCATTGTGCTCCGCTGTTACGTAACATGCCTCGTCTATCGTACATTTCTCTCGACATATATCGTTAATAATTGAATACCAACTGACAGATGTTTTAGTTATATTGATTTCAGTTTTCTCGAATATGCCAGTTTTAAAAACGTCAGCCAAACTTTTTTTTTTTATAAAAAAAAAAGTTTAGCTGACTTTAGAACTGGTACTTGACTTCACATTAAATTGAAAAGCTTGTTTTACCCTTTTTAGTGGATATTTGTCGTAGTCGGGTTTTTTTAAGTATTAATATAACAACGTCATTATTAAGTATTCGAATTTTACTTCGCAAAGGACTATCTAGTTTCTTTAGCTTTTTCTTGAATTTTCGTTGTCTATGCTTAAAAAGAGTTTAAAAAATTAATTCATATTCATTATGGCAAGATTCAAATAATATCAAAGCAAACAAATCTTTATGATTTTATAGTAATATTTATGAATGGACTGGTAAGTATCGATTTTTATTGATTTTTAAAAGGCAATAGTTTTAAAGGTTAAATAATAGATATAAAACGGATAAAAATTGTTATGTAACATCCAATTTACAGATTAATGCACAAGCTATTCAAATTTACTTTAATGTTTATAAAGATATTATAATAGTATTGGCAAATCGTTGGTTGTTCGACTGGTTGATTTCCTTTCAATGTACAACAGCAGCATTTTTCATTCTAGAGTTTCTCCGTACGTTTCGAAGCTCAAAAGCTCTCGATTTCGAACTGCAGCAACGACTACATTTTTCTTTTTATCTCCTCAGCGAACTCTCGCTGCGGGGATTATTCAAATCGTCGAAGGAAAAATGATTTTACAAAAATTCTGGTGAACGCCTAACTGCTGTTCGTTTAGATACCTATTTTTTTATACTATAGGTAAACCAATTCAGTTTTATGTTAAAAGGTTAAATTGTAGTAGTGTAGTGTATGTAGTAGTGAACACTTTCTCTTCACGGCAGCAGCCCGGTTCTAATATTCATAAAACGATTCATTTTGATCGCAAAACATCGATTTTCACACTAAACGAAACATCCGAACACGACATGTCTAAAACGGGAGGGTTCGTGACTAAAAGGAGTCGTCATTTGAACGAGGAACCGAGATTCACTCGTCTCATGACCATAGCGTCCACAACGTCTTCGAAATATTGAGTTATGCCAAATAAAATGGAACTCTTTTCTCGAGTTATGAATCAACTGTTATTATAACTATGTAATTAATATATATTTGCGTAAGACGTAACAAAATTATTACGTTACCACATAACTCATAAGAACATGAACCATTTGTAGTTTTAACGTGGTCTTTAATTTTTGTCTATGGGACTATTTAGTCTCGTCTAGATGACTCTGTTTATTGAGGATTTATTTATTTGTTTAGCACTATATTAAAATTTGAATTTACATAAGAAAAATAACAATAGTCTAAATTAATAAAAGCACAAAAGCGGTCTTATCACTAACTGTGATCCATTACAGACGACTCTTAATATGAGGGAAAATATTGATAAAATATAATAAAGTATGAAAATTAATTATTTAAACTACATATTATATGAAGTACTCGTAAATAAAGTAAATTAAATTCAAATGACTCTATAAGGACATAATGATGAATGTTATAGGCTATAACGCAACCGTTATAGGCCTTGTAAAAAAAATTGAAAACAAAAATTATTCGAAATTTAAATACGAGTATGTCATGGGTAAAACTACGTTAGTCGTCTAGCTTCAATATATTTTTTTAAAATCAACGTTACCTGACCAGAATAATGAAACGGCGAGTACCGTCTCTTTTCACCGACTTTGTAAGATTTCGTTCCGTGTAAATTAACTGGCGGCTTCTTTGGTTTACTGCTGTAATTCCTTCTGTCGTTATCAGTAGGAACGTTATAATTTTTCAGTACCACACTGGCTTGAGTTTGAACATCGTTGATTCTTGTTTTGAAACGGACTTGGAATTGGCTAAAATAAAATATATGAATAATTATAATGAGTGTTTCGGCGCTGAAGCAGAATTAAATAGAAGAGACGGGATTTTCTTCATATTAGTATGTGTGGCTTATCAAGATTATGATAGCGAGGCGTTCGTTTTTGTTCCTCATGTTCAACAGAGTTTAATCGGTTGGCTTTGTTTGGCTGAGTTGAGTCACCTCAACGGTAATATTAACATGATTAGACTCTCGACATATATACGACTACGTATATTACGACTAGCTAAATATGAAAAGACCTTTAAAATTATCATATTTGTCATTTAGTAACCAATAAATAAGCCTGTTTATTAAAGAAGGCATTGTAATGTAGAATAATATTTACAATGAAATAATTGGGATATTTGCTGAAAAATAAAACCTTTATTATCTGATAAAATTTGGTTGCACCAACTAGTTTTGTATAGACCTTGTGTTTATATTCATCTCATCTTTTTATCGGTAAGTATTTGCATTAATTTCCATATTTTAAATGATAACTAGACACTATGTTATGTAGAGTTTTGCATTTTTTCAAACTGACGACTGCAGATTTTTAAATAGAGGGGACAACTTGCTTTCTTGAGCTAGATTCGACTAGCTCGAAAATCTGAATCGAAATAGTGACGACTAGTGCTTTTATTAATATTTTCGTCTACCTACGTGGTATTACTTGTCGATGTAATTGAACTCGTTTTTTTTTTTCGTTTGCGAGCAAACACAATTATATCTTATTACTATTCCTTTACTTGAATGAATTGAATATATGAATCGCAAGTAGGTTTGTCGCATTTTTTTATTTTTTTTTATTCAGAATCACCCTGTTTAGCTATGTGATTACGGCAGTAAAGAATATAGCCACCCCCTCTCTTCCCGTGGGTGTCGTAAGAGGCGACTAAGGGATACCACAGTTCCACTATCACCTTAGAAGTTAAAAAGCTGACCGACGGCGAGATAATCATCCAACTGTTGGTTTTGAAATTACACAGGCCGAAGACGGGCAGCAGCGTCTTCGGACAAATTGGCGGTGCGATAAAGCCAGCCCTGCCTGGTAACCAACTCGCCTGCCCAGCGCGGTGACTATGGGCAACACACATGAGTTCGCGCCATTTTTGGCACGAACTTGTGGAGGTCTATGTCCCGCAGTGGACTACGATAAGCTGAAGTAAATGATTCAAAATCACCCGTACTTCTTAACACCAATAACATAATGAATGAAACTGAAACTATACTACGGCAAAACGTAAGTATTACAATGCCTTTAGGTGAACACGTGAAATTAATGTATATTTTCTTTGTACTTATACCTGAATATATATTTTTTTTCATAAATAATTGCTATACGTAACATAGTCGTTATAATCTCTTTTGAATCCTTGTACTGAATTATCGTAATTGCGTAATATTGACGTTTGAGACAATTATGTGTCAATCGCCTTTGAGTTTTTCTACAGAGGTAAGTAATGAGTACAGTAATAAGGTTTCGTCTTATTTGTTATATAAATTATTTCAATGTATTAAAGTTTGGTTATTGAGAAAAGATAATTATTGAGATCATTAAACACACACAGTACATAAAGTACGAACGAAATAAGTTTTTTTAAAATAAAACCTTAAAATGTAGCAGTTATTTCTTTATATATAAAATATATAAATGTATCATTTAAAAAACTCCTTGAATGACACATAATATTAAAAGAACTTCTTATTTATGCGTTTCTTATCTTCTATCCATATAAATAAAAATTTATTGTAAAAATGTACGAACGCGTATAATTTACGAACGACTGCACGAAATGTGATAATATTTTTTTTTTGTAATCATTATTGCAGGATATATATTATTACAGGATAAAGTTTGTATCAAAGAAAATATAAAATGAAAATCGATATTTTACGAAAAAAAAAAATGGCGATGCGGGTTTACTGGGTCGGTTAGTAATTAGTAAAACTGACATAAGGATAAAATGAAAATGGCTCAAACAAATTAATAAAAAGTGATTTATCTCCACTCCTCTTTTTTTGATAAGAATTAATGAGAAAATCGTTATTCCGTTCGAGTTTCGGAAAAGCTTATTATTCCGTGACAGGCGTAAATTCCCCGTCGTTTTTCTTCGTCGAAAAAAAGTTATTTTATTAAAAAACTTCGCTGTGTTCCATTGTAAATATTGTTGAGAATCTTATACATTTTTTTCTCGTTTTTATTAAGATTTGATTTTTATTAAAGATTCTTACCGGGAAGGTTTTGTATTATAAAATAGGTTTTATATAATGATTAAATAATGTATAATATAGAAGTACAGTCTATTATTGTTAATGAAAATTGGCAATTTATAATATTTAAATTTTTCAGCTTAAAAATTGGTCAATTTTTATCTTATATTGCTATGTCACTATACCATCATATCATCATCACTTCAGCGTTTTGCAGTCCACTGCCGGACATAGGCCTCCACAAGTTCGTGCCAAAAATGGCGTGAACTCACGTCTGTTGTCCATAGTCACTACGCTGGGCAGGCGGGTTGGTTACCGCTTTGTCGCACCGCCAACTTGTCCGAAGACGCTGCAGCCCGTCTTCAGCCTGTGTATTTCAAATAAAGCCAGCAGTTGGATGATTATCCCTCCATCGGTCGGCTTTTTAAGTTCCAAGGTGGTAGTGGACCTGTGTTATCCCTTAGTCGTCTCTTACGACACCCACGAGAAGAGAGGGGGTGGCTATATTCTTTACCACCGTAGCCACACAGCTAACACTATATTATGTTATAAAATAATTAACACGAAGTTATTTAAATTTAAAGAATCTCCGCACATGTTTACTAATGTATGTTTCCAAGCTTATTGCTAGGATTTCCTTTACAATTTCGTGTTCAATGATGTAAAAAGAATTATAACGTGGAATAAACTCGTATTTCCATATTTACCTAGTCGCTTAAAACTTTAAACGTTGGTTATCGAAACACCACGATCACTTCATTATTTATTAATAAAACAGTTGTATTACGTATAATTTCAATAATTTATTTCTCATATTACCACTCACAAGAAATAACTACGAGTATATTTCATACTACTGCTTACTAGAGGTAGAATTTTGACATAAACTTAATATGAAGTTTGTTATAATTCTATTTATCTGTATTCCGATATTGTAAAGACAAAAGATTTTGTTTTTTTTTGCTCATGATTGTATTGGACGATTTTGAAAATTTAATTTCCTCAGCTTTCATGATCATCATCATTACAGCCTATACAGTCCACTGCTGGACATAGGCCTATACAAGTTTACGCCGAAAATAACGTGAACTCATGTGTTTTGCTCATAGTCACCACGCTGGGCAAGCGGGTTGGTGACCGCAGTACTGGCTTTGTCGCACCAAAGACGCTGCTGCTCGTCTTCGGCCTGTGTATTTCAAAGCCAGTAGTTGGATGGTTATCCCGCCATCGGTCGGCTTCTTAAGTTCCAAGATGGTTGTGGAACCTTGTTATCCCTTAGTCGCCTCTTACGACACCCACGGGAAGAGAGGGGGTGGCTAAGTTCTTTAGTGCCGTAGCCACACAGCACCTCCTCAACTTTATCACTTAATAACATCGGCTTTATTTAAAGAAGGAAACGTAACAGCCAAAATCGTGTAATCCACGCGGGCGAAGCCGCGAGTGAAAAGCTAGTAGTAAACATAAATAAAAATGAATGGTTACATTGTTGCTAAGAGCAAATTCGTTTGACAGATCGCAAGACAGAACGTCAGTCGGGGCAGTTAGTAGTGAATAAAATTAGTGCTAGAATATTGAAAGGGGTCCTTAATCTACACAATCTTGCAGCGTATCTTGCTAGGCGTCAAAGTGAATTATGGTCCGTGTCGCCGTGTAATCTTCGCTTGAGGCTGGATGGCGCTCGGGATAAGCCTTCATTGTGTCGTAGTAAACAGCGCTTAATTGATTGTTACACGATATTGCCCGGCCCTCCGCGAAGCTATTAGCTCGACTGAGATGATATTAATTGCATATTAAATAACAATTTCCTTTTAACATCTTTTACTATTAGATGTAAAACTAGAGATGGTTGGGAGGTGGTTATAACAAAACTTATTTCTTAAAAAGCTATATCTTACTCAATATTTTTTTTCTAAATGAAGAGAAATTTTCGACGAATTCACATTCGAGCAGCTAAGTAGATCAAACTCCTAGCCTTCCTGTACAAGTCTACACGGAGAGGAGACCTTTACACACCAGTGCGAAGTATATGTACAGGCTAGTTTTTATTTATTTATTTATTTCCGTATTTACACAACATATTCAAGTAACAAGTAACAAAAAAGGAACAATCAGATTCTAGATGTAATTTGAAAGCAATTACTATTATGATCTCTACTTCTCCTAGCTAGGTAGCTGAGCTATCTGTATTAAGGAGAGCGATTTTCCTCCCAAGAATTCTACAATTTTTACTTTTCATTAGTTTGCCACGAGTTGTTCAGAGTTCAAAGTTACATTATAGATTATAAAGTTACATTATATTCTACAAAAGATAACATACATAATTTTTAATATTAAGTAGGTTAAGAGTGAAATAACAAAAATCAAAAAACAAACAAAAACAAAAAAAAAAAATGAGTTAGTTGAGTTCAGTATTAATGAAGTAGTAACAAAATTAACAAAGATTTGACAATACTATTTAACAATGAAAACCTTATATTTTTAGGTTCTAAATTTTGACTTGCATGTATTAAAAGGTTTTAATATATTAAAAAAAAATAAAACAACTAACATCACAATTATTTTTCCGTAATTTACTTCCGTAAAAATATTTCACGGCTTTATTAAAAACTTTTATTCGTTTACACGAAATCAACATGTACAGTCTACATCATGAAATTTCATTAAAAGCCTAGGTACCATAGACCCTCAAATAAACATAGTTTCATTCGTAGTACCTTTGCTACCGCCGAGGTGACTTTCTCTTTGACGCCAGCCTCATTAAAAACAGGCTGTAGAGCAGTGTAAGTAGACGTAACACAATTATGTGGCATGAAAATGAGGCGGAAAATTATGTACCAATTTAAAATATCTCGCACTAGAATGTTCGTGAGACAGTGAGCTCGGGGCTTTATATAGTTCCTCGACTTTGTTTAAGTTGGATTTGTGCTTATCTGTAACATGAATGAGGCTCACGGGCGACTCTATCGATAGTACCCGAGTTTATACATACTCATTAGGGTTGTATATATATATCTCTTTGATTTCCTTCAATTTCCAGACGAAACTGTACTGAATTTCGAGAGTAATAGTTTATGTTATAAAATCATGTCAAGTTTCGTTTGAATTCGTTCACGAACTCCGTTGTGATGCTCTGCGAAAATGCAGCAGCCTAACAAACTATAATTAACAAATTTACTGTGTTAAGCTTAGTAAATTTTAATTTTAATTGTTAATTTTAACTTTTTTGTTAGTTTAAAATGAAGAGTATCAATTATAGTTTCTTGGATATTTTTTTTCAAAATGTCTAACTTGTTACATATTTTTAAATAAAGAATAGATTATTACAGCGATATTAAAAAAGAGTACAATGTATATAGATACGCAGCACCTGATAACAAACTTCATAAATTATTCACGCTTAAAATACGTTTAGCTTTCATCCGATTATAAAATACAGTTCAGATGCGGTGGAGACAGTTTTAAAAGATTTATTTTTCAAAACAAAATTATATTTAAGTTCCGTTCGTGAAAGAGACTTCGTTATGATTTATCGCGACACTGAAACTGAATTGATTTATGCTTTATGATGTTACTTTAAGAATTAAAAAGATAAACGGATTTATTATGCTATATTTTGTTTTTAACTCACTTCTAAAAAGGAGGAGGTTACCCAATTTTTTTTTTATATGTTCGGGGATAACTTTGTCGTTTATGAATCGATTTTTAGTCATTCTTTTTTTGTAGGAAAGGAGATATCTTAAGTGTGGTACCATAATAAGGAAACAACGATCTGATGATGGAATCACAGAGAAATCGAGGAAAAGCTTCAAAAATCGTAGTGATGACTAGTGTGTTTGGTATTTTTTTTCGTATACTTACGTTATATTACTTGTCGATGTAATTGAAGTCGGTTTTTTTTTTTCGTTTGCGAGCAAACACAATTATCTTGTTGTTGTTTCAATAAAATCGCTCTAGTTAACTAATCAAAAATATATTACTGAAACTCGATGTAAATGTTATTAGACATCGTCGCTTATTAATACAAATCCTTTAACGTTAAAATTACTAAAAATAATAATAAAATAAAACGATATTAATGTAAATTTTAAAGTCCTTGTAATCAAAAAGTAAGTAAAACAAAATTTCTGCTATGTTATTCTTACGTCAATACTAATTACTTATTTTTGATTTTTTTTAAATTTCCTTTTTTATTTTCATTTGATAAATAAAAATATTTTGTAGGGAATTTAGGAAAAAAAATAAAGGAAAAATTTAAATTTATCGTCTTCCACTTCTTTTTTAACAAAAAATTCCAAAAAAAAATAGTATATTGATATGCTTGAGATTCATGTTTGTTCTATGAGATTATAATTATCTTGTTTGATACCGCTTATACGTATAGCTGTGAATGTTCATTGAATGTGATGCACACGTTGCGTTTGCACAGGAAGTGAACACCAATAATTACACTAGATACACCGCCGCGCCGGGCCACCTGTTAACCGGTCGCGTTTGATTGAGAACGTAATTACATAAAAAAATACTACGGGAATCGGTCAAGTGCAAGTTTTATTAACACCGAGAGATTTTGATATAGTGTGGATAAGAATTTATTGATTGGTACATTGGCTTGCATATTAATATTAAATATTGTTACTTACGTCTCTCATATTATTATTATTATATGACTTTTAAAATAAGAGGCATTTATATGAGAGGATACTATATAAGAAGGGTTCGACGGATTCAGTATGCAAGTTTAGACAACTGGTGACAATGAGTAGACTAAGTAAGGTTAAGTTTATACAATTATTTCTTCGTAATATAGGCTTTTCTAATGAAAAAAAGAATTTTAATCGTACACTTTATAACCATAGATGTAAGTTTAGAAAAATCTTTATATTTGGTTTTAATGTTGTACTCTCTATAGATTTATTTACAAAAAAGAAGTCAAAAATAATTTCGTTACTTATATTACGTTTTCCTTAAAAACAAAAATCTTAAAAGCTTTACAAAGTAAAAGCTCTTTTATTTCAAATGTTTTAATAATTGTTACACAAATTACTTTCTTTATTTATTACGTTGAAAAGAAATTAAATGTTTAAATTAATAAATTGCTTTTCTGAACTCGAAGAGGTCGACGTTATATTTTCGGGAAAGAGGAAAAACAAGACGGTCTATAGGAGGCGTAATAAATCCTTATAAAGCTAACCTGCCTCCGCGGTTTACTTCAAATACGATATTTATGTTGGAATAAATTTCGACTTTTTCGCGTACTTTTATCCGTGATCCATAAATTACTTCATATTTATATAGAAAGGGCCCCTCCCTCTACAAAAAGTATATGATAAAAGATGTACAATGCTTTGTCATATATATAAAATAGTTTTGAATACTACAGCCCTTAATATACGGGGATATGATATGTGTATATGTATACAAAAGAGATTTGAATTGTTTTTTTTTTTTTACAACTAGGTCGGTAAACAAGTGTATGGATCCCTAAACAAACAATAAATGCCTGCAACACCAGAAGCATCGCAAGCGCGTTGTCAACCCTACCCCCGTTTCCTCCCAGGAACCCGTTCCTTCCTCTGGTCACCTTACTCACCGTAGGATGTTTACATTAAAAATAAATAAATAAATAAAAATAAAAAATTGGAACAAAACATGGTTCTGTAAGGTTAAAGTACTTCCCCACGTAGGGCTGGTTGGTTTCTGTCGTGCCCTTCTTCAGTTTTAAATTAAACCATGTCTATTACTATGAATAATAATAATTAGGAAAAAAATGTTTCGAATTCTCGTAATAGACTTTCATTTAATTGACCCGTTGGATCTAAGGCTAATAAAAAAAAAAATTGTAATAATTTTGATTATTATTAAATGTTTTTGTCAGATATTCGTTGGCTGTATCTCCATTTTACAGATACGTAATACAAAGATAAAGCTCTATACAATTTCTGAACAAATCTCTAGCAGCTGTCATTCTACTACGAGCTGCAAAAATTCAATTTGTCGCATCACATTATATTATAAATATTCCACATTGTTTTGTGTTGTATTGCTTCGTATCATGAGAGCTATCATCCTCTCCTTAATGCACTTATAGCCTATATGTATAATTGGTTAAATAGTCTTTATTCAAACATGTAATAACTAACAGGCTTTCTAACACATTTTAAAACGACATAAGTAAATTCTTAAAACTAGATTGTTCAAAAATCAATCGTTTCAACCCGTATCAACCTGAAGAGTTGCAATGTCAAAGTACAGGGATTATCTAGTCTGACGTACTTCCCTACACAATAGCCTTCAAAAGCAGGTCACGTTGGCATCACCCCTGACTTCTATAGTATGCCAGGCACGGCTTCTATGTCTCGCACGACAGATGCGCTGAGCATTTTGAAAATGGGGAAATCATTTATCCTGACGTCACGTGACGTGGATTTCCTTCCTTTGCTTCGCTCGCAAAATGAATATGCAGTCTCTTGTCACTTAGTTTTAACATTCTATGTGCGGTGCGATTTCTGCGATCTTTTGACGGGTATCTTTACTGTAGCACCGTTTTAAAATATAAAAGCGTCAACCCTGTTTAGTTTATTATTAAAAAAATAGTTTTAATTTAAGAATTCATTGATTTTCATGTCAGATTTCTTTAAGTCCTTGTTATTTAATATTTTTTAGGCCCTATTTTTTATATGATGAAAAGATATACCAATAGAAATTGTTGCGATTAAATTATTCAACACACGCAAGTATAATGATAATCATAATATTGCGCATATCAATATACTTCAGTGATCAGTCTTCTGAAATCGAGAACACTTTAAATTCAAATTTCATCGAGGTATTAATATCATTGTTGTAAAGTTGGGTTAATTTCACTTTCAATTCCATCAACGGTAACATTGAGGAAAATGTCCTATTAATTTCACGCACAGATCTCACTTCACTCTGGTTTAGTGGTGCGAGTAATCGCCTAAAACATCGCGGCTTGTGGGTTTGATTATCGCCCGGGATGGATATTTATATTTGTACAAATATTTGTTTCCGGTTTGGATGTCTGTCCTTGTATGTCTCCCCTCCATGCTTCGGAGAGCACGTTAAACCGTCGATCCCGGTTATTATCATAAATACCTGATACTTGATAGCAATCGTTATTCATAGTAGGGAACATATCTTAATTGATTTGATTTGATTAATTAATTTGATTAATAAATTTGATTGCCCCGATTGTTCTCCTACATGAGGAAAGAGGCCTAATATGCCCAGCAGTGTCATGTTACAGGCTGAATGCTTAAAGAATTTACAGTATATTAGACTTGGTTTGAAATCAATTAAATTATTCCCAATCTTCAATAGATATTAACCGGAAAAGTTTGATCAAAACATTTTTATTTGAACTGATGTTTTTTTATTAGTATTATTATAATTGAAGACATAGCGTAAACAGAAACTAAAAGTGTAAGAACCTCTTTGTATGAAACGGAGTATAAAAATAGTATATAATTTTTTTTTTTGATTTAATATAATTCATAATATTATTATCGCTGTCGTTTTAATTATATTTTATTAATATTTAAATGAATGTAACATTTATTAAATTTATAAAATTATAATTCTTAAGATTCCAAGTTTTGTAAGAATTCGTAAGTAGTAAAATTGGAACAATTCCATCGGTTTATTCGCTCGTTTCGCTGTAGTATATTGAAAATTTTGAAAAAAGGTTCTTTATTTTTATAATTTTTTAGTTTTCTTTAATTTAAATTTATTATTATGGTGGAATTTCGACCTCTGGGCGACCACCAGTAATATTTTAATGCACGAGTGTCACTACTCTAACAATGATTAAATACATGATTTTTTGTTATGTCCAAATAATAATCTGACATTGTGTTGGCCGCTTTTTAGGTTAGCGCTGAAGGAACCTATTACAAAGGAATTCGGTGCTATGTATAACGAATTTACGATAATACGTAATAATTATGTAAAACGAAATTATGGTACATGATTGTCTATTTAAAATAAACTTTTGTATATTTTAAAGGGGTACACCATAACTAACTCGTTTTGATCGATTCCCTCCCCGAGCATGTAATATGTATTTATTGCATATCATCTACTTCAGTCGGCAGTTACATAAAATTTGTTTATTAGGCGTATAGGCCTAATTTATTATATTTTGCCGGGCCCCGGAGGCTTTGTCCGGGTCTAAAATAGCCGGGGCGAGGTGGCGAATGCTAGCCCGACCTCATCTCGCCCCACCCAGGCGGATGACTGCTCACACGTGGTGGTTGTTAGTCAGTAGGAGTTTGACATAACCCTCTGGCGCCCCCGCGCTGCAGGGTATCCATGAAGGATTTTCGATTAAATTTGGACAGCCCGTCATAACATATGTCAATGATTGGAATCCTTTTTAAAATACTGCTATACAATCTTGACATTCGCGGTACAGGAGATTTTTGTTTAATATTATTTAGTGCAATAAAGAATATATATTTATTGTTTTAGGTTATGCACCCTCCGGGTGACAAGGCTGAGAGTATGTGGCTCGCTGGGGGAGGCCGGGGGCGGTGCGGCGGGAGGGGCGGGCGCGGGCACGGTCACACTGGCGGCTCGTATGCACAGCAGCAAGAGAACCCTCCGCTCGAACGACATCACCGTGCCGCCGCTCGACGTCGAGCTCGACCTGTGCTTCTCGCTGCAGTACCCGCACTTCGTTAAGCGGGACGGTAACAGGTGCGTGACACCTAAATCTTAAACTAGGATAGTCCATATATACACTTTTTTGAAGCAAAACTTCTTTCCGCATGCTTGATTTGGGGGGTAAGCTGGTGAATGTTTGACGAGAGCGTTGAGAAAAGTGTGATTGAATGAGGCGAACGGAAGTTGAGAGGGAGATATAAGTTAGTGAAAATGGAAAGAGAAAGAGTTAAGTTTCATAAGTTTTACTTCAGTTGTGTGGTCTAAAGCTTTTTTTTTATAGTTAAATAAACTATTCATTCTCGACAGTCATTCAGTCATGACCAGCTTGTTGGCGCAGTTTGTAGTGGCCCTGGTTTCTGCTCCGGGGGTTGTGGGTGTCATTCTCACCCGAGTCTGGGTGTGATGTTTATATTTATTTATGTATTATTTCTATGTGTATTTATCTAAAAAAATATTTAGCTATATCAGTTTAGTTAACAAGCATTAACTTGCTTACCTTAGGAACAGACAGTGTGTGTGTCAAAGAATTTATTTACTTATGCAGTAGTATAAGTATTCAGAAAAACACGAAAGGAAAATTCGTTTAAATTAACATGCTTTAGAAGTTATACCTTAAATATAGTTATACGAATTATCGAAACACTGATCAGTAATTATGGAAATGCAAAAAGAGGGAAAACACGAGCGACATCTAGTGTAATTGAATAAAAGTCAATCAATAAGTAAATTTGCATATGTGATAAATTGAAAAACGTAGCCGCAGTGGCTACAATATAAACAAACTCGTTATTCGTCCGTTATTTGTATACATTTGACTTAATTTATTCAGGGTTTATCAATTAGCTTATACAAAGACAATATATTTGAGTTTGTTTCAGATTTGGATAGAATGTTTTACTTGTGACTTGCAGTTATTAACCCGTATCTGTATGTACATCATCGTAGATATTAACTTTGCTAACTAACGTTTACCCAGATTAACGATGACGCAAGCACAGTAGCTTAAGCAATTACGAAAGATTAACACCCAAGTCTTAGTTGAATTTAAATATAAATGGTGTGGCGTAGTATGATATGGGAGTTAGTTCTAGATTTTATGAAGCTGCCGAAATATGAATTCATATTATAATAGCTCATATATATCGAATATAAGTCAGTTCAGCCTATTGCAGCCTACTGCTGGACATAGGCCTCCCCAAGTTCGCGCCAGACATCCCGGTTTTCCGCAATCCTCATCCAGCCTATACCGGCCAATCTTACGTAGATCGTCGGTCCAACGCGCCGGAGGACGTCCCATACTGCATTTGCTAAGACGCGGTCTCCACTCCAGGACCCGTCTGCTCCAACGGCCATCGGTCCTGCGACACAGATGACCAGCCCACTGCCACTTCAACTTGCTAATTCCGTGGGCTATGTCGTATACTTTCGTTCTCTCGCGGGTAGTCTCATTAATCCTATCTTTGAGAGAAACTCCAAGTATAGCCCGTTCCATTGCATGTTCAGCGGCTTTAAACTTGTGGAGCAGTCCCTTCGTCAGTGTCCACGTCTCGGATCCGTATGTTAAAATTACAAATAGAAACGTCTGCTCTGAGTAGGAATAGCGGACTCGCACCACTATACCTCAACGGTTTTCATATTATGTTTATGACCAATAAATTTAAAAGTATTGTAATCTAATAAGATTTAAATATTCTGGTGCCTTTTTTCCATGTATCACTGGAGTGTGCAATTCTATTTGCCCTGTTTTATGAGTAAATGTGCTGGTAATAGCACGGTTCAAATGTTCACAGCGCAATATTTTAAGGTCGAGGCCGTAGCTAATGGTGTTCCCTTTAGTAAAAAAAATTGAGCGATTCTAAACTTTTATAGACGTTTTCTGACGAACACGTTGTAAGCGAACTTTATTGATTTACGTCAGTAATGCTTTCAACAATTTTAATAAGGTTATGAGAAGCTAAAAAAATTTATGGTTATGGGTTTGAAAGTTCTGCAGTATCACAATCATAAAATTAATAGACCATATGACCCATTTTTAGGATCAAGGCAAAAAGTACTTTTCTAAAAATCTAAAATAACTAACTTTAAGAGCATGGAGTACAGTGTTCGACTTTGTTTCGTTTCTAAACGAGTCTGAGCTAAAGTCGTAAAAGTTGGTAAAATCCAATATAATAGAATTTAGTCGGCTAACGCTAAGCCTTAGAAATAAGATTTTCTCAAAGTAATAGTGTTTTCATATAAATGCATAGTAGAGCCTCTTACCTTTTTGTAAAGCAAATTTGGATAGACGTCACAAAAAATGATAATCCTATCAAGAAAATGTATGAGACTGTACGAGTATTCAAGAAGTTTTTATCTGTAACGCGATAACTTGTAAGCCTATAGAGATAAGTTATAATAATCCTAAGAATTTAGAATGACACCACTTTCAGGAGCTCCGCATACAATCTCAGTAATGAATTAGTAGAAATATATAGATAGACTAGCTGTGCGCCGCGGTTCCATTCGCGTTAATTTGAGAAAAAAAAATTGCCTATAACCTATCCAACACGAAAATATTTTATTAATTCGAACCAAAAGTCCTTGAGATTAACGCGTTTAAACAAAAAAAAAAAAGCTTTATAATATTAGTATAGATGTATGGATTTGCTCGCAAAAATTTGTTGTATTGAATAGAAAACGTTTGGTTATCCGCCAATCCGCAATGGAGCTCTGACCTTTCTCCTATATCTCTTTATATCAAGGACCTTTGCCCTTGTCTCAGCAGTGGACATTTTTGATTCGATTTAGCTCAGCTAATTAATTTAGGATCTTATTTGTTACAAGTACAATTAACATTATTACAAAACTACAAATAGCCTAAGAAACTATTACAAACCAGCAATCTGACAGTTTAACCAAAATAATGTTTCATTACGTTGTTATTTCCGGCGCGTTTAGAATTTCCTTCATATTATTCTAGTTCCAGTTTCAATTTTATGGTTGTTTTATGGCAAGGTATTCGTGTTCGCTTCAAATTGTTCTGTTATCTGTAATCTACGGAATCTCGCCGTGACCTATGTCGCCCGTGATCCTGACATTCCGACTCACTGAGCAATTAGCTTTATGACAGCTATCGTGATAATTAGTTTGTTTTTGTGATATCGCTTAGGTCTACTGAGGTATTTTTAAGTGTGATTTCTGTTAGTGTGTTATAGAACTATATAGCTTTAGCAGACCTTGACACATTCTATTTTTTTAATACTCGTATGTATAGGTCAGGGCTCGACACGCGGTAGAATGTTTTTAAGACGTCTTTATGTTTCGTTTTAGGATTAGGTACATAATAAGTTGGCTATTGAACCAACAAATTTACATTAAAAAAAAATTACTTTTGTGACAAGAGGGCTGGTGCGTTTTTGCCCAGAGAATCGGCATAGCGATTCAACCGGGAAATTCTGCCAGCATTCTTGGCAACACTCCACGCGGATATGATTTATGTCGGAACTATTTGTAAATATTTAGTTAGTAAGTTGTGAATTGCTAATATGTATATTGTATTGTAAAATTTCAAAATAAATTTAGTCCCATTCTTTTGATCATGTCCTGAGTTTTCTCATAGTAAAATTTGATTTTATTTTTACAGATTACAGATAATGTTGCAGAGGCGCAAGAAATACAAAAATCGCACCATTCTTGGGTACAAGACATTGGCGGAAGGTGTCATACGAATGGATCAGGTACGGTGGCTAGTAATTATGTTTATAGGTTTAACTACGGTTATAAAAATTGTATTTAAATATAACTTATTTATATTTTTCAAAGTGGAAAGAAGTGATCTCTGCCTTCATTATATGTATGTATGTATGTATGTATGTAAGTCTTAACAGCGAACTGCGTTTGTTTGTTTCCAAGTATTACAACTAAAGTGCAGATTTGTGTACTGCATATTTGTGTTTTGCTGTGTAATTTTAGTTTGTTTAATAAATTAAAAGTGCAATATATATATATTACCTATAAATGTAATACATTTTGGGTTTGAAATTTCTTTATCTTATTTCTTTCAGAGAATAGGTAAAAACAACTTAAACGATTGTGCAGGCAGACGAATGGTTCAGACTACATAATTCAATTTTGCTACAATTTTGTGAAAGCTGGTGATTATTATCAGAACATTGAACTTTTGTCAAGGGAATAGTTTAGCACATAACAATATAAATTCTAACTTATTACGATAAAGTGGAAAATTACTCTTGTTATATAAAATACTTTTCACAGCCTACACGCATTGGAGAATAAATTGCCAATTGTGATACAGCTGGTACTAGATCGAGGTCGCTAAATGATAAATTTTCCGTAGGTCTCTTGTTTTAGGCTATCTGTCTCAGTTTGTATTTGGGCAGTAAACCCCGCTTTAAATTCTTGTACGAGATAAGTTAGCCCGCTTTAATTATTCGGTAATAACGGTAGTTCTAACTTCAAGCTTTAAAACTTTATTAAAGTTAAATGTCTCGTTAGAAGCGACATGTTTATTCAGAATAAACATTATCTTTTTAACTCCCAATGCCAAAAGAGAGATGATATCTATGTCTGTTTGTAACGTAGTAGCTCTCGATTAGATAGATTATGGAGAAAATAGAATTTTTGCATAAATGGTTTTCAATTTTCATTTTATTGGTTATCCATCTTTGTATCATGATACAAGCTTTACCTTTGTCTTTGTTCGCGATTATACGTTTTAATTTTGATTCTCTCTGCCTAAGAGTACCCTACTGGATGTCCAGTGTTAATAGTGCTTAGGTACTGCGCGATGTTTCGTCAAAAGACAAACAGACAGAGAAAAAAAAACAGTTTTGACTGTATCGATTATAGAGAGTTCTTTTTTTTTTCTTAGAAAAGCCTAAATTTCCGTTGCAACACCATATCTTAATCTTTTGTGTGATAATGAGCTATTTTAGGAATTTCCGGTGAAATGGATAATCTCAAAAACTATTAGGTGAATTTTAAAAATTGTTTCACCAGGATAATGATAGGTTATTACTAAGTGGCATGGGCTATATTTTAAGCGTAACAAAACGGAACAGCCAAAATCGTTCCAAGCGGACAAAGCCGCAACAGAAAGCAAGTTGTTGATTTACAATATTTTATTACGAGCTTTTGTTTGTTCAAAAGTGAAAATTTAAATGTTAACATTTATTTAATTACATCAAGCACCACACATGCATGTCCGACTTTCAGAGTAATTAATGAATCGTGTAATTAGAGAACGCCCCTGAAAGCTAAATTCGTCTAATTGGTGTGACATTGTAAACGCGTTTTCATTTTTTTTAAATTTTATTTTAGTATTTCTCTGAACATCTGTACTTGAATACGAAACTAATTTAATTAAACGGTTGTCGTCGTGGTGGTGTGCGTGAAATTTGGTATCTTACGTTACACCAGCTGATTCGACGAGTTTTGTACCGCTTTTTATACATATTCGTTTTATGTTAATATGTCGATTGTTGTCAAATTTCTTTCAAACAAACCATGTCTTGACAATATAATGAATCGCATCGCACCGTATCAGCCTATTGCAGTCCACTACTGGACATAGGCCTCCACAAGTTCGAGCCAAAAATGGCGTGAACTCATGTGTTTTGCCCATAGTCACCACGCTGAGCAGTCGGGTTGGTGACCGCAAGGCTTTGTCGCACCGAAGACGCTGCTGCCCGTCTTCGGCCTGTGTATTTCAATACCAGCAGTTGGATGGTTATCCCACCATTGGTCGGCTTTTTAAGTTCCAAGGTGGTAGTGGAACTGTGTTATCCCTTAGTCGCCTCTTACGACACCCACGGGAAGAGAGGGGGTGCCTACATTCTTTACTGACGTAACCACACAGCATAATGACTACAAAAAAGACAATAATGAATACAAAAAAGTAATAGGTACACAAGTTTGTGCAGTACGTACAGACATTTCGGCGATAGTTTTATTCCTATAGAATAGAGTTAATATAAACTTTCCCATAGAGTGAATCAAGACAATATAGCTAGATTTAGTTTGTTATTCAAAACATACAACCAGACGTTAAAAAATTCCTTTAACTTTTATTACTTGAGTATTCATCATAAACTTGGTCGTTTTCGTGTTTTCTTTATTATTCATATTTATTTATGGAATTATTCTGAGAGGTAATTTTATGAAGTTTAATTGTATTACACGGAAAATTGTTAAAAAAATTATATTTTTATTAGTTACGCAATGAAAAAGTAAATTGAATACGTTTGAAATGAAATCAGAATATAAATGAGAAAAAACTCAACACCGAGTTTTTAATAGGATTAATCTGGACGGCTGCCTTAAAAGTTTTAATTAAAACAAAAGTTTAACGCGAATAAAAATATTCAGGGATCCCAAAAGACTATAGGAAAGATTTCTTAATAATTTTTTTTTTGCATTTAATATAGACCTTATTTCTTATATACCTTACATGTGTATTTATTATATACCTTAGTATGTAATGTTGATTATGATTATTAAGAAGAGAGGTTTATTTCTTTCTAGTGAACCCCTCGATTTTCGCTCTGCCATTTTATTCGTGAATGTATTTTTTATCTTGTCCTGATAATAACGAACACAACAAAATAAAGTATTATCCGCTTTGATACAGTCGTTCGAAAGAAATGCGCGTACATATTACATATATTTACATTTCAGTGATTCAATTTTATGTAGGTACTCGCATATAAGATTTTGAACGAGCTACTTTTAGTTATTATCCCAATACTTTACTAGACTTACAAATGCTAGCTTTAATGGTACTTAACATGCTTATCCGCCAACCTGCAGTGGAGCCGCGTGGTGGATTAAGCTCCGATCCTCCTCCTTTATGGACAAAGAGTCCTATACCCGCCAGTGGGATGCTACAGTGGGATCGTTCGTCGTTATATACTATTAAGATGCTAATTTTTCCACCAGGTTCTTCAACGTTCCATGGACATGGAGTTAGAGCTGACGAGCGTGGGTGGTAAGGTCGGCGCTGGAGCCGGCCAGCCCGTCGCCAGGCTCACCATCACAGGCCTGGCCTCCACACCAGTGGACCATGACACCAAGAACAATAACACCTTGCTTATTACTGGTAAACATTATTTTATAAAATTATGGAATTTAAATGGTTTATATTTCCGTACTACTAGTGATTTGCGTTACCTAAGCATCTCTATTGAATATAATTTAAAGTACTAGTAACAAATATTTGAAAATTATAAATGTGAAAAAATGACAATACAGTAATATACAATGGTATGTGAATATTATAACTGCTAAAATAATTGGTGAATATTGATGTCTGGTACTCTTTTGCAGTGAAATACTGAAATGGCCATTACAAACGATTGCAAACGAAAATATATTTTAATGATAATGTAGTTTTTAATGATAAGGACAGGATTATCCAACAGACTTGTGTTGCGATCCGTCAAACTAAAAAAGTACATACGAAAGTGTAAAACAATACTTAGCCGAATTGATCAGCACTTCTCGAGGTTTGAGCGAATTAAATTTCTGTAGATTAGGTATATATGCCATAATTTACACGAATCGATACTAAAGCCGTAAAGCCACGATCTCTAACCGGCGATAATAGTGTCTTTAACTTCACAACAGAACGAGGTTACTCAGATGAAGAGGAAGAAGGGGAGTTCAGTTCGGTCGAGGAAGCGGACGACTTGACGTACGGCGCCGCGGCGCGGAGGCGGACACACAGACAGCTCGCTTTCAATAAGGGAGACTTATCCTACACCAAGGTGGGTTTGGACCTTAGCGTGAGTGTATAAGTGTGGTTTATATGTGTGTCAATAGTGTACTTGTAATGCCGTCGCCAGGTTTGAGGTTTTTAAATATATAGTATTCTGATCAGCGATTATATTTTGAATTTTACATTGAACCGTGATAAATTGTGACGGATATATGACATATATTTCTTCATTAGTAATACAAAATATTATACAGTAGGTATTATTGTAGAGTAGTTCAGAAAATATATATTCTGATGGGTTTATGAAAGCTCAGTTATAAGTTATCAAATAATGTATCCTGTATACTAACAAAGTTTTAGACTGTACTTTTTTCTACTATCTTCTCTGCAGAAATGAAATCAGAGTCGTAGTCTCGATCATTATATAGAGACAAATCCGACATAATTTTTCTATGAAGATACAATAAATCGACATTGAATTGTTCCATTGTGTCACCATTAGAACCGGATACTGATCAGAATGCTGTATTGTAGTTGGATCCAATTTTTATTAAATTATAATCATAGTATAACATTGAAACAGCGTCGTAAGAATTTAAAATAGTTATAGGAATTTTAATAAGAGTTATGTTAATAATCTAATTAACGCTGCAATATTCACATTTGTATTTTTATGCAAAGCAAATTAATAATAACAAAATCGTTTTGTGCATGGTGTGATATTAATAATGCTTTGCTTTATGACTTAATATTAAAATAACATAATATATTGTGATTGCTAAAAAGTTTTATACTGAGATGTTTAGAGAAGATATTAAAACATTTAGTATTATTGATAGATTAAACAGGATATTTATCATATTTTATCGAGGTAGGACATAGCAAGAAATATTTTTTTCAAAATTTGGAAAAGCTAATTAATACTGGTCATAAGTAGTGTTCCATATGATGAGTAAGGTGGCCAGAGCTCCTGGGAGGGTCAGGGGTAGAGAGGATGGGGTCAGATAACGCGCTTGCGATGCCCCTGATATTGCAGGCGGCTACAGGCTACGGTATCTGCTTATCGTCGTTTATATATATATATATATATATATACACATGTATGTATGTATATATCATTTGTAATTTAAAAAATGCCGTTAATCATTCTGATTTCCCGATACTCCGTCATTGTTGCAAGCGCCAGAGGCATGGGTACTTATTATTAATACATGCAATTGTAAAACTATAATAAATACATGGTAAATATTCTGTAATGTTTAAAAAAATGTTCCGAAGTATAGACTGCATAATTAGCAGTAGGTACTAAATGCTTGAAAGAAAAATTGAATTTTATTTACAAAAACGCTTTTCTACATCTTGTGTATTATTTATTTAGTAAGTAACAATTTATATTTTAACGCCGCACTGCACGATGGTTTGATAAATTTAATATGTATTATATACATTATTGTTATTGACATTTAATGAGATTTTTTTTTAACTTACTCATTCAAAATTACTCATAACTAAGTTATTTAACATATCATTTTTAAAGCTAATTATTATGTACGTAGATTAATTTATAAAACACAGATTTCAGCTAATAAATTAAATAATTATAGCAATGTAGCGTCCAATGCTTGATTTAATGTGTTCATTCAAGCGATTAGATATATCTGAACTACCGTAAATTCCTCTGTAATGTATTTTAAATAATTAACATATGCTTAGCCAATATACATACTACACGTGCTAAACATATACTTTGAATACGTATACTTGTACACTGAGTGCCTAGTGCGAGTTTTGTTTAATCCGTCTCGCAATAACGGGCGTAAATTTTAACTTCATTTTGTATGGGAAATTCGGGATTTTAACTTAGTTCTCGCGTTTGCCGCTAGATGACTCTGTATCGATTGTAACGTATACTATTCTTTATCGTCTAGGCTGCACTGTTTAAATTTCCATACAAAATAATCTTCACGTATAAACGCGTATCTGTCATGTTTCTGTGAATAAAACTCGCACTAGGCATTATGATCGTGTACCTGTGTGCGTACGCAAAGTGAGTGCGTATATGATAATGCGTATTCTAGAACGCTTCTTTAACGGTTGAACGAACACGCGTAGAGAATAAGGCTAAGGGGCTTTGCCTAAAACGTTGCTTGCATACAGCTGTCACGCTCACGAGAGCTAAGCTTCATGGAGCGTGAGAGAAAGATACAGAACTATATACGGTCCAAGGCGCACGACAGGGACAGCGATAGTGAGCTGGAGCACGCAGCGGCCAAGCGCAAGGGCAGCCGCGGCAAGCTGGCGGTGAGCCGGCACGCGATATCTTATTACTATGGGAATAGAGATGAATTTTGTTTGACACTTTGTGTATACCAACACACATGTTAATAATTTAATTTATATGATATGAATTATAGATTTGTTCATTCGATTTTAGAACTACCCTCAAATTAATACGCATTAAAATCTATACATATGAGAAGTTTGATTAAACGCGGTAATCTCATTAATTATTGGTTCTAATTGAAAAATCTTTTTGTTTTGGGTAGTCTATTTCCCGAGAAATACTATATAATGCTGTAGTACCTTATTTTTTCAAATTAACGCGAGCAAAATCTCAGTGCACAGCTAGTCAATAAGAAAAAGTCAATGCATATAGAAAAAACATACGTCGTTTCGTATCAAGTAAATAAATTTATTTTATATTGAATGTATAAGTATACTTGTTAGTTGTAGATACTCAAACAATATTAACAGTGTAAACTTAGCTTAAAATCTAAACTAAATTAATTTATTATAGGAACTAGCTGCCCGGACAGATTTCGTTCTGTCAAAAATTAATAGAATTTTTTAAAAGTCTTAACCTTCCGTGGGCCTTAAGGAACATAAAACAAAAATTAACCGAATTGGTCAAACCATTCTCGAGTTATGCACTTAGCAACATTCATTTTTATTTATATATAGATATATAGACTATGTCTATTGCCGATGCCAGTTCAAAGTTGAACAAGTTGAATGAACTAAATTGGAAAATTATAATAATCATCTCTATTCCTATAGTTTTGTAGTTTGCCTTTTAGTGTTTGCTTGTAGTTTAGATTTTCTAGTGTTTGTTTTATTAAGATAAACTTTCTTAGTAGAATACTATGTAAGTACTTATTGTTTTCAGACTGTTTTAGATTTAGGTGAATTTATATACACTTTGAGTTGGAGAGCAATCTCCTTAATGTTACTAATATCTTCAACTGATTTTACAACTTGAATTCTTGAGTACTTTTAAGGTATTTTATAATGAGCGTCTGCCTTTTGTATATTTGTGTTATAATAAATAATATGTTTAAATTTATAAAACTGGTATAAAGGAAAAATACTAGTTATCTAAAGAGTTTTATTGGGGTCCTTTGATCCTTGTTTAAGTTGTGGTTCGTTCTTAATTTGAAATAAGTGTTTATTTGAGACATTTTGGTGGTGCTGCATGTATGCATGATCTGTCTTCTGAAATATATGCTAAAACCGATTTAATGTCATCTCATTATTAATAGGAAAAACCTTTCTCTAAATGGTATTTTTTTTTAATTGTGTTAGTCTTTTTCTCTCTGTTCTTCTAACAAATATTTCTCTTAAAAACCTATCCTTTGATGATGTGGAGTATAGGAACTTAGACTAAACTGTTATTTGTGATGTTTTGTTCTATCAATTATTTCAATTATCTTTGCTTTTAATTGTTCATTCTTACTTCTGAGGAATACGATAATTTATTTAAAAATTAAACTGCCCGATTGTGAGTCAGACTCGCGCACCGAGAGTTCCGTACGAAAATTGTTAAATATATTTTTATTATATGATGTAACTAAAAATTTATGCTTTTCGCAATTTTTTCCTTTATCTGTGTTATAAGACGGTGCTTCGTACTAAATTTCAAGATTCTGAGTTCACGGTAGGTACCCTGTAGGTTTTGATTCCCTAGCGAGTGTTGAAAATTTGCAGCATAAACGGCTGTATATTTTGTTTGAGTTGGCTTAGAAACAAGTACACCGGAGTGTGTAATATAAATTTTAGTTTGATACCTATACGCGTTCTTAAGAAAAAAGGTCTTAACAGATAGACGGACAACAAAGTGATCTTATTCTTCCCGGTTCTCTCTTCTTCCGTTTTTTCCTTTTGAGGTACGGGAGCAAAAAAAGCAGATAAAATAAAACTATAAAGCAATCAAGAAAATAGCATTGTAATTGTTCTCAGGGACATTTCGTTTCAATTGTCAAAACAATATAGTTGAAAATAGATGTTGTTTTCGTTAGCGACTTATAAGATGTGATAATGGCAAAAATAGGCTTTATTTTGTCTACGTAGTTCGCCAAATCTATAACAGAAATTTATTTCAAATTGAGCTCTATTCCGTAACGATAATGATCATCGGAGTAGTATATATGATATGAATTGTACGCGTTTAAGATTAGATTACCTTGTATACATAATGAAAAGTTACGTCATTTGATTTTTGCGACGGACGATGGAGGTACTGTACTACCGTTTTCCTAATATATTTTTTTAATTTTTTAATATTTGTATATTTTTTTTTCACTGTGATATGAGGTTTTATATTTGAGATTTATTTTAGTAGTTTTATTTTAGTTAAACAAAATTTGTGTAGGTGTCTAAAAGATGGTGTTTAATTTCATGTGATTTTTTTAAAATTTTAATAATATGTATTAATTAAGTTTCTAACGTTGGTTTGTAACTCTTTTGTTGTCAAAAAAAAAAAAAAAAAATGGCCAAAGAGAGTTTGTGATAGTAAAATTTAAATAAGTCTGTGTTTGACTCGAGTGTTTCAAAATAAGGGTAATACTTTTTGAGTATGTATGTATATTTACTTCCTTAGCATGTTGTGTAACTTGATTTTGATACATGCTGTCTTTTGGTCTGTCTTATTTGTGGCGGTTACATAGAGATTATACTCTCGTGTTTTATAGTAATTCTTCATATTATCCGTTTATCAATTTAGATAAAAATGAATCAATTTTATATATAGCTGTTATTCATAAAATTTGTCACATACTTATAGTCGATTAATGTTATATTCAACAGACTAGTTAAATGAAATATATAAATATTAAAAATTTAAAGTTTATTCTGAATATAAGTTTGTAGTTGTAACAAAAGAGATTGTCATAATTTAAATTATATTATGATTTTAGTCAAAATTAACTCAATAAAATAAGTATTTTTACATTAATATTTGAAACAATAAAAGGGAAACAACCTGCTGCCTATTTACGTAAAGAAAAAGTGTATTATTTTGTTGATTTAAAAGTCATTGAGAGTAAAACATTTTGCTTTTAAAAGAATCTGTGCAACGAGTTCTGAAAAAGATTCAACTACTACTTCTTACTTGAGATCTGAAATTAACTTAACATTATAATAAAGTGTAATGTAATATTAAATTATGAATATTTGTTATTCATCCACAGCAACGAAATTTGAAGCAGAAGTTCGCAGCATTACTGCGTCGGTTTCGAGTTCCCGAAGAGTTGAGCGAGCGAGGCGCTGCCAGAGACACGCATCACGCTCAGCGGGACATCGATGAACTATTTCAGGTATAATAATCTTTATTTAGCCCTTTTTTTGTTAATTAAATAATTATTAAAATCGATTTAATTTGTGTTTCAGGATTCCTTATAAATATAATAAATTTACGTCCTTAATACAATGTCCTTGACCCCTGTGTCCTCTATTACTATAAATATACCTTTAAATCAAGTAGTTTGTAGTAGGTTTTAAATATAATTATTGTTAAACACAAGTCTGACGTTAAGTTGCGTTTTAGCACTCTAGACAGAATTTATCCATCTTATTTCTCCACCCACCAGAACAAAATCTTCAAATCACAACTTTGGATTTTTTGAAAATTATATGAAATTCAGTATTTATTATATTACAAAGTTAAAGAGATTGATCATTTGAAACTTTCCTTATCATTTGTTATTCCTATTTAAAAAGGTAGTATTCGTTTATAACGTTTGTTGATTGAAGGTCAACAAAAATCGCATGACTTCTAGTAGAAGTCACACACCATAAACAAGTATCAAGCGATTTTTCTACTCTAGTCAGAATTATAACGTAACTTTATACATATTATAATATTACAATTTAAACTTCAGGAGTTAGAGTCGCTCTCATGCGGCGAGGGCGAAGACTCCGGACCAGACCAGATGGACACAATCAGCATTGGTTCAACCCCCAAACCCTCATTACGACCGTTCTTCAGTAGTTCCCGCAGTCTTGCAAACCAGGAACACCATCGACATTCGAATGGTAATCGGAAGCTTTTAGAATGTTCGAGAATGATAGAGAATAATAATTTGTTAGGTTAATGATATGTAATCATAATACTTTACCAACTTGGAAAACTGATAACGAAGTGTGATATAAAGTTCTTATATTGAAATTGTTTTGGAAGTTTGTAGGTTATTTTGCTGTAAGAAGTGATTGTATAATAACAGTTGCCTGATCATCAAGCCGATGCTCGATAGACAGTGCATTTTGTGGCTTGTTTTGTTTTGCCTTTGCAATATATAGGTGAGAGATATTTCACCGATCAACGTACAAGATTCTATGATAAATAAATATTTCTTAAATACTCCATTATATGTGGGTTTTTATTATAGTGGATGTAAACACGTCTATCTCGCTTTTGCATATTGTAATGAGAATTTGTGTGAGCGAGACGACATTATAAGATATCTTGTACGTTTTGTTTTGATCGATGAGAATTATATGTAAATGTTTATGTTTTGTTTTGTAACGCTGTGTGCATAGTGTAGTGCATGTGCGGAGCGGGTGGATTATGGCGTGATAAAAAGTTTTAAATTATGGTTTTGTTAGTATGGTACTTGATACGTACTACATTTGGCGTTGTATTAGCGGACACGATAGAGATTTCATTAGGTTCGTCTTATCGGTATGATTTCTTGATAGGAATAAGCCTACCTCTTTGTGCCCTTTTCACATTGTTCATGTATCATGTTGTCATATTTAAAGACGTAGAGCAAATTAATATATCGAGTTTAACAATTATTTGGCGCGTTTTGTAAAATTATTGAATCTTACACTAAATGAGATAATTGAGCTCTAGAAGATATTAGTTAGTAATTTCCAGAAAATTGCCATTAAATCAATTAATAACTATGGTACTTTTGACAAAAAAGTGATAATGATTTTTCTCATGTATTATAATGAAGTTCTAATTTCTGCTTTCATTGTAACAGAAAACATTGTATCATTTGTAACTTTATTCTGTAACTACTGAACCGATTTGCCACTATACGGCGACAATATTCGAGACGAATATAGAAAATATATCACGCAACGTTTTAACCATTAATGTCAACGTAACCGTCAATATTGACGGTTATTAGAATTGAAACCGCTACAGACGTTTAGTCTAGTATGAAAAAGAAAACGTCAAATTTACGATTGTATTATAAATTTCAACATCATTAGTTTGTAACAAAACGTAACCATAATCCGCCCGCCCCAATCGAGTAAACCCGCATGCGCAGTGACGCGGCACGCCAGCCTCGCGTCCGCGGCCGAGCTGCGTCCGCGCGACCGCCACACGTCCGTGCCAATCACAGGTACACACGACCTCACGCACACAAGCACGCATACGCACTCACGGATGCTCTCGAAAAAGCAAACGTACACACACGAACATGAACACAAACACGCATATGCGCGCTTAGGACATGACGTATTACAACAATTAGGTACATTGAACGTGCTTCAAATAAATCGCTCGTGGTTCTATGTGTGCGTCGACTGCCTTGCATCGTCACACACAAATACTGTTACGTGTGTGAATAAAAATTAAAATCGTCTAATTTTTTCGGTTCTGTGTGTGTAATCTAGCTTATAGATACAGTAAACGTGTGCGTAAGATAAGTGCAGACAAGTTCATTTTGTGCATGTTGAATGTGCCAATTTGCATTTTTTAAAACTCACGAAAAAACATAATCTTTACTGTGAAATAAGAATCATTGTTTTCGTCTGTACTCGCTTTCGACTATCGTGTTACGACCATAAAAATTAAAGCTGCGTATTTACAAGTACAGGCACACATAGAACTGTACGGTTAGATGTTTAACCATTTATATTGTACTGTATTTTTCAAGAACGCCTGCAATCTTACTGTGAATAGTGATATATACGATAAATTCAATATGATGTTACAACGATTCGTGCCTCTCCGAAACACAAGCACACTACCTACATTACGCTACTCTCGCTTGAAATATGATTATAATTAGCAATGTTATAGTCATTTGCGTAGCTAGGAACATCAGTCTAGTAAAACAGTGTGTCGCGTGAAAAACGGACTTATTTACAATCAGTAGCAGAACTACTTTTGATACCCCATCACTTGTTGTAATATCAATCTGAGTTGAAGTGGCCTCAATATGTCCAAAATTTGATCAAAACCCTCGTTACTTGATAATTTCCCTGTCGGTAGTAATAAGTATTTATTATATTATATACCAATATCCTTGTAATCCAAAATATCCAAACAGTATTTACTGATATCAGTAATTAGTATTTCTTCTCGATCCCCTCATTTTTTTTCTAAAGACAATTTAAGGGCGGGTTTACTCAAAATCTGTCCAAGCTACGCCTAATGATTTTAACATCGTCTTCAAACACACCCACAATCAGAATATAAGCAACTGTGAGACACAATTAATAAACACCTGTTGATTTCCGGCTTGAAAATGATGCAGTCAAGTTACAATATTATCAATATTACAAGCATTACTAGCAAGCTTTTGTCTGTCTGATTTTTCTTTGTTTTTTTTTCCATTGCCTCTTGTTTTTTTTTTGTTTATAATCTTAGAAAAAGTAAGGCTTCGCAAAAGAACGTGTTTAATTTTAAGTATTTCTACTTCTTTTATTTACAAATCAACTAACCATCTTTATTTTATCATCTTTGTTTTATTACTCCTATACTTTTCAGTTGTGACTTTTCAAAGTGTCATATACCATTGTCACTATACTGAAGTCATGACACATTAATACCTCCACATATAATACTCAGAATAGATCAGAATTCGATGATAAAATTAAGCTGTTTTCCATTACTATTCCAAAAAACTAGAAGTTTAGAGGCGTTATCATACATTCTAATCCTGTAGCCCAAATTTCAAACCAATATTGGTCGATAAACAGAGTCAGAAGCGGTACGAAGTTCTGCGGGTGATGAGCGCGGCAGTGAATACAATAGCGATGGTGATGCGACACTCGATGCGCCCGTCTCGGGCGCTTCTGTGTCTAGCTCGCCTCCTAATGAGACAAAGGTATATGTTGACCCTCTTTAGGGTATACCGAGGTGTTATCTATTAAGACTTTTGGCTAAATATACCAGGTATAAGGTACCAAATCTTTGAATGTCTAAAATCTGGTTGATCAAGGCTGAAATTTGAATACATCCAGTTTAAAAAGTTAAAGTCTTCATTATTGGGTAAAGAATTTTCTGCAATAGTTATAATAATTAGGCGTATAAGAATTATAAACTGTATTGTATGTGTTCAATATTTTCTATTACAAGACATTACATGGTCGTAATTTCCTTGTATAAATCTAAAATCACCTGAATTTTTATATCAGTGGTATTTAAGACCATAAATATAAAACGCCTTATTTATATCGAAAGTTTTCAATATTGGTCATAAACCAAATTTTTATTTTTAAATTACAGGAGGATAAAAGATCTAGACTTTTCCGTAGTGCCACTAGTGGTGGTAATTTGACGCCTGCAGCTGCGGCACGCAAGAAGAATTCACTTGTTATTGGTACAGAGCGACCGCTCTCCGCTCACGATCTCCCCGCTCAGAGTCCCACTACACTTGAGGTATGTTCTCTTTATTTAATTAATGTTTAAATTATTTTTAACTATGTGGATTAATAAAGTCGGTAAAGGATTATAGATTATCCAGTAGGTTTATAAAATGACATTAAAATATTGATACTTCGGGTAGCCATATTTTTTTTTTTGTACTTTATTCTCTATAATAAGGACTTATTTCGAGTTTGTGTAAATTACATAAGGTATTTCGAAATTGTTTGTTTGGATGAGGTCGATCTATCAATGCCTTCTCATTTGGAACCATTTCTCTCGTTCAAAAATTGAATTGAATTCTGAATGGCCATGTTATAAGGGAATAATAGATTAATTACTTCGAACTGATTGTTTTTTGACGGTCCGCTTTTGAATAACTTATTCAGTATCTAGATTTTAATAAAAGCTTTTAACGTGCGTATAAAGAAGTAAAAAAATAAAATAATAATAATACACGAACAAATGTCCATATATTAAGTCATACCATTAAGTAGTGTTTTTCAGACTAGCCTAAATAAAATGTTCTCACAAGTTATTGTGCATAGGAATCTGGTTCCATCTTTTGTCGGTACACCCCCATACCACAATGTTAGTCAGTCATAGTCAGACACTTCAGCTAGGTTTTGTCACAGTTGGATGGTGAGCGCTCTCGGCACCCATGATAAGCGCTCTCGCGAAGGCGGCCTGCATAGGCGGGCTTACCGTCGGGGCGTCACGGTTGCATGCGTTAGCGATCTCGTGGCGCCCCAAAATGACGAGGAGGGCACCGCTGGGTTTTAGTAAATTTCCCAGCGTCAAGAAAAAGGTTTTGTCACAGTATAAGTTTGTTTGGCCGCAGCCGCGTCGCACGATGCTGGAGCAGCTGGGCCGCGTGCTGGGCGAGGAGGGCCCGCTGCCCGAGGCGGTGGCGCTGGCGCCCAGCGCGCTGGCGCGCGTGTTCCAGGCGCTCGCCGTGCCCGCGCTGCTGTCCCCGCCCGCCGTGGCTCCCGACGCGCGGGCGCTGCTGCACGCGCTGCTGGCTCGGGCCACTAAACAGTCAGTATAGCAGTTATGCGTTTAGATCTAATTTATCTGTTAAGCATGGTTATAATTTACAACGAAAGTACGATTTATGAAGAACTATCTTAATTTATTTACTTTATTAATTGATTAACGTTGTTTGGATGCGATTTCAATCTATAGGTATATTTTGATATATGTATTATCTTGTGTATCTATTGGATTGTCGTTATTGAGCACATGGAGGTATATATTTCTTAAGATAGATCTTAGATTATACGCTTCGGCCTGTAATATTCCACTGCTAGGCCTCTTTCTCCACGTAGGAGAAGGATCAGAGCTTAATCCACCATGCTGCCCCAATGCGGGTTTGCGGATATATTCCCTACTGTGATTACCGATCGCTATCAGGTGTACATGATAATGACCAGGATCGACGGCTCGTCGTGCTGTCCGAGGCACGGTGGGGAGACCCACGAGCAACTAGACCAGAAATAAATATTTGTATAACACAAAGATCAACCCCGAGCGGGAATCGAATCCGCGACCGTCGGAGTTTAGGTGCCGCCGACTCGGCACACGCACCATTACACCAGAGCGGTCGTCAGATATTGATTGTATGGAGTTTAATTTAAATTTCGAAGACGACACCTGTGTGTGCCAAGCGACTAACGCAGCAGTTCTGCAGGGGCGTGCGGCGCGGCGTGCGCGTGTGCGTGTGCGGCGGCGACGCGTGGTGCGCGGCGGCGCTGCGCGCGCACGCCGAGCTGGCCGCGCGCCGCCCCGACGCGCCGCCGCTGCGCTTCTACGTCGTGCCCGCCGGTGCGCACGCTGCCCTCTCGCATTGTCTGCCTACACTATCATGAAACGACTCTATTGGATTTTATCGCGGCTTATTACGTTTTGAAGTGATAACTTCTTTCACTTACACACACACACACACACACACACATACACACACATACACATACACACACGCGCACGCAAACGCACACGCACACGTACAGGTACACGCAAACGCACACGCAAACGCACACGAACACGCACACGCACACGCACACGAACACGCACACGGACACGCACACGCACACGCACACACACACACACACACACACACACACACACACGCACACGCACACGCACACGCACACGCACACACACGCACACACACACACAGACACACACAGACACACACGCACGCACACACACACACACACACACACACACACACACACGCACACACACACACACGCACACACACAAACTTCTTATGGGAGGGTAAACCGCTACGTTACTTAACGTTTTACGTTGTCGGTCTGCCTGGCTTCCCTTTCTCTCACGCATACGACAGCAGTAGGCAGGCTCCTCCTCTCCCACTCTTACCCACAGCGCTAGCCTTCTTTTCTCAAGTTAAAAAATTTCAGTATTTAAATAGTTTAACTTAGATTAGTTTAAGTTATCACTTCTGTCGGGCGTCCCGAGGCGGACGCGTTTTTTTAATGCCCAGCTATGTATGGTCACGGGAAAACAGGCCTCCCGTACCGTAGTCGCTGTAAAGTATCCGTAAACGTCAGGCATTTAAAAAACTTAATAAACCGTGAGAAAATCAGAAGAAGTGGTTTAATTATAATTGTTGATCTCAGTCCGTTCTCGGTCCGATCTCGATCCGGTAAGATATCGTTATACAAGAAGTAATAGACGGAACGTTAATGGAGTGTAATTTGATCGGAACTTAACTGTTAGATATAGTGTGTACGAACTGAGATCAACCCTATAATGTACCAACCCAATACTGCCAAATACTCAAAACCAAATTGTTGCACATTTTCTTTAGGTCCTAATACGATCGCCCGATGGTTGGGAGCGTCTGATAATACGTACGCGGCGCTGTTCTGTAACGAGACGTGGAATAATCTGTGCGAACGTGCCAGCGACGCCAGCATGACGGATATAGCTGAGATGTCTTCTAGGGTTGCCAGGTAAAACCTTTTCTTAGTATCATCGATCCTAAAACCTTTATATATAAGGTGATAGTAGGTTGTATAAAAGATACGATAATTCAATCGTTAGGAGTGCCAATAGTGAGCTTTTTACTCCTACCCCTCATCAGTAACTCTGACTGCCTTACTCACCACAGAAAAGTAACAATACTTGAACCAGTATTATTTGTCTGTGATTTTCTGTAGATTAAAAGTACTTTCCTAGTGCTGCTACAAATTTTTAGCAGGATATATAGGTATGCCCAACCTCAATGAATCTAGTTCCTTTTAGGCGTTGTTGGATTCGACACTCTTGACATGTGTAAAATGATGTAGATATCGATGAAATATCTTTTGGCCAAGCCAACTGGCTCGCACATAGATGTGCCAAGATTTATTATTTACTTCTAGCATTTTTTCTTGCTATACAGATGAAGTTGGGAAATGTTTAAGACAAATGCTTGCAACAATGCAAAGCTTGCTTCATTCTTTTGCGATTTTGTTGCCATTTTGCGTATTGTATATTTTTGGTTGTGGATATTGTGTAACAATTTTTATCTGATACTTTTGCAAAACGATAGAGAATGGACAAAGCGTTAGTTTTAAGTTTTTCTAGTTGATTTTGTGTAGTGCGTAAGGAGTAGGTTGCTTTATGATTCGAAATGTAATTTTTGTTATATATTGTAAAAAAACTTGGACGGTATTTTACGCTATTAGTAATATTGTGTAACGGTTTCTAATATTTCTTAATATATAACGCGTAGGTAATACAGTTCAACTTCATATGTTTTGTAGGTACCTAAATAGCATCGGTCCAGTCAACAACATACCGATAGGCGAAGCCATGGTGGCCTATCGAGACAAGTCGGGGGATGAGGACTCGAGTCAGACTTTCGTACCATTTGTGGCGGTAAGTTTTTTTTTTTGCTATGAATTGTATTTTTATTAATACCGTATAACATTACGATATGACATAACATACTAACAATATTAATTCCCAATTTACGTAATCCACTAATTGTATTAAAAAATAATGCTCTTTTTTTACTATGTCATTCATGTTTTAAAAATAACATAATTATAACAAACTTAACCTTTAGAAATAAAAATATAAATTTTATTAAAAAGTGATTACACTTGCGACTTGCTTTTTCTCTATTTGTCCATCATCACATTGGTCTTAACGTTTTCGTGAGTGTATATCGTGCTTTTGAACTTTCGAAACAAGATTACATCCAACCGTCACACGTTGGTATAGATGTAACAGGCACGGGAGGAGTAGAGGATGCGCTTGCGCAAGCGATCCCGTAGCTCCTCTAAATTTGGTTCCTCAATCTCCAATTACCTGGTTCTACCCCAAGAGATCTTCTTGAAGATTTGCCATGCGTAAACAAAAAAAAGATGTAACAGGTACGTAACGCCCCTATGTGCAGGAGGTGCGCGTGGGTTGCGGCGAGGGCGGCCCCTCCTCCCTGGAGCTGGACGAGGGCTCCCCGCCCGCGCGCCCCTCCCCGCCCGCCACGCCCGCCCCCGCCCCGGAGCTGGCCCCGCCCCTCGCGCAGCCGCTCGCCTTTGCGCGCAACGAGCCGCTCGAGCTGCAGCTTGATTACTGGCCGGTGAGTTTGTGAGGCCTCTTGAGTTACTTGCGAACTGATCAACTCTTTGAAAACCACTTTTCCAATAATAAATAAATAAATATCTTATAACATACACACACTATTGTCTGTTTCTAAGGTAAGTAACTTAATGCTTGTGTTATAGGTAACAACGGACTGATATAGCTAAATATTTTTTTCTATAAATACACATTGAAATAATACACATACAAATATATAAATACAAATATTTCACCCAGACTCAGGCGGGAATCGAACCTACAACCCGTCGAGCAGAAAGCAGCGCCACTATTTACTGCGCCAACTAATCAAATAGTATTACTAATAGTCAATATAGTATTTACTTTAACAATTGTAAATGGTGTACGAGCTTGGGTGACAAGATCTGGACTGAGCTAATTTAAGCTTAATAGTGGGTAGCAATTTTAGGTTTTCTTAGACGTAGTAGTATATATCTTGTTTTTTTGGAAGAGTCCTAATTGGTAAACAAACCGCTGTCAATCGTAATTCACGTTTTTTCCGCATTTATCACTCACTTTCACAACATATTAGCTTACGGACACTTGTAAAACTCCATTTACTATTTATTTCACTAAAAACAAATATCAATTTATCATTTTAAACACATAAAAACTACAAAATACGAATTCCGAGAGTACAGATAACTAATATTTTCGAATATGACATTTCAATATCTTTTTTTATAAGGCAAATAGGGATGTGGTCATAATATTTTTAGAAGTGAATGAGTATAAGTGAATGAATAGCATGAGCGATAAAATAGGCCATGTTCTTTAACTATATTTTAAAATTTCACGAATTATAACTTGTTAAATAATATTACAGTAAAGCGATTTGTTATTTATTTGTATTTTGTTATTAATTGTTTTTTTTTTCTTCTTTTTTTTATGTTGAGCGCACAAAAAAAATGCTTACAAAATACTGCAAATGTCAATCATTTATGGTAAAGTGTTCATTGTAAAGGTTTTATTTTATATTATGAATATTTCTGAATATCAATTTCATCCTGAACATTTTTAATGCTATCCCATATAATATTAAAGTATACCACATAGCAACGGCATAAACGTTTACTGTAGTTCACAGGAAAAAAATTTGAGACTTTAGGATGAGACTTAAGATTACCCAATGAGAGCTTCGTGGAGTACAATGCTATTAGTCCTTTTTTTAGATGTTAGAGAGAGTGTGCCGCCGGCGCAAGGTTTTTTATTCATAGTAAATACAAATAATGTGACAACAATATTAATAGGGTCGACTTTTTTTAGACACAGGCGGCCCCTTTATTTTGTTGTAAATTTTATTTTTGGCTTTTTTTTTACCGACCATATCACATAAACGAAATATATAGGGGACTGTCCACTTTGTGGGTTTCGGCCCCGAGTGGACAGTCACTGAGAATAATAATTATATATTAAGTTAGTAGTACTAACAAGTATGAATTAGAAAAATGATAGTTTTGTATCCAGGTGTTTCATTTTTGTTTTTTTTTTTTTTGTGGATAATTACAAGAAGGTTTCTGAAATAAAAAAATCATTGTTTTGTTATTTTTGTTTTACTAATCGGATTCGTACGTTAACAGAATGTTATCTAAAAACTAGGCAGGTAGATTTATAAAATCTTGAAACCTTTTTCAGCCCAAAAACCAAACAATTTCATGACATGGGCACAACAACCTACTGTCCGTCGACCAACCATGCAGTTGCAATAATATTTTTTTATGGCTTCTCTGCCTGACCTTTATTGTTTACATATAAAATAAATACAAAATATATTTTCCTACTTATGAATATGCCTACTATGTATTTTACGTCGCAGTAGTGATGAATTCTCGGTTGACGGAAAACCTTACAGTAGGTTGCTATATCACTATGAAAGCAATATGGAAGTCAAATGAATGTATGAAGCAAAAGTCTGTAGTTTAGGGTTGCCATAATAAATAATATTGTCAATAAACAAATAAATCGATTAAATCGATAATCGAATTTAATATAATTAATTGCTTGCTTTTTATTTAGTCAATAACAATGTTTCTAAAATAGTTTATTTTTCACCAAAGTTAAATGTTTTTTTACTAAATACACTTTTATAGACTTTTTTTAGACTTTTTTCTTATTAATTCGATTTAACAATACTTTTAATCGATTTTAACAAATAATTATTTTAAAAATATTTTAAAATCGATTGTTCGTTAATAATAATTGTTTGTTTAAGACTGGCAACGTGTTGTAATCAAATCACCAACCGAAAATAAACTAGAAGTATATAATTAATGAATTAAAATACTTATTAAATAAACATTTCATCAGTTTATATTGATAAAACTGCAATTCACGAATAAACATGAATTTTTGGTATATTTGTTTTTTTGTATGAATTCTGTTCACGCTGGGCCAAAATGGACAGTCCCTTTTGTTGCCTTTTATGCTCGATGCTCGATTAATATTTTTTGTCGTAATTCTGTACCTCTACTAATTCTTAGCAAAAATATTCAATATATTATTAGGTTTTGAAATAATTTTAGCAATATGCTAGCGTTAAATATTGGAACATAAAATGAATTTTATATTCGTCTATGTCTTACTAATATTGTTCATTCATTTGCTCTTTGTGTCACTTTACTATATATTCCGTTTTTTTGGAATAGTCCTATTTGGTAAACAAACCCCTGTCATTCGTAATTCATTGATTTTTATGATTAGATTTGCTGCAACTCGCTCGAAATTTCGTGACCTTACCAAGAGATGGCTCCTTGAGCAGCAAAAGTCAGAATCAAATTGGCAAAAAGTGAAGCTATCAATACTTTGATATAGGCGGCTATAGCATTTCATCAGACAGTTGATACGAAACGCTCACTGAGCTGGATTTGTAGTAACTATGACTTTATTATAAGAAGATAAAATGATGCAGCTTGACGGAATCATGGATGCTGCATCAGAATCCCCAGGTTTCAATATCCACGTCTCTGAAGAATCTTACGATTCATTAGGAAGTATGGACAGTTATTAGAAAATAAAGTAAATAAATTTCTTATTGCCGTTTTATTTTGTATTTCAATATTTTACTTTACTATTGTAATGAATAAATCAGTACGTATTTTTTTTAATTATCTATTCTAGTCAAAGACCAACTAATTTCTAACAGGTTATTTATATTTAAGAAATATAAATTTGTTTATATAAAGATGTTCGATTTTGTTTCGTAATTTTATACCTTTACTAATTATTAACAAAATTATTTAATATATTATTAGTTTTTGAAATAATTTCAGCAATATGGTATCATTAAATATTTCGATGTAAAATTAATTTTACTTTGTCTATGGCTTATTGATATTGTTCATTCATTTGCTCTTTGTGTCACTTCACTAAGCTACACTATACTCTAATTGTCTGCGGTCATAAGTACGCCATATTTGTTTACCAATTAGGACAATTCCAAAAAAACAGACCTTAGTTTTCTTAGGCCACTAGTCGGTGAGTTAATGAGAGCTAACGACCCACTCGTTAGATTGTTCACACTTGTAAAACGACTTTGGCGATAGTTTCTTACATGTCAATTATTGAATGTTATATTGTGAACGCCGCTCACAACACGTGAACTGGGTTAGATAGGCGTAAAATTCTCTTAGACGTAGTAGTTTAGGGTTATGACCAGTGAATTTCTACAGATAAAGGCCCTATTTCCCCAGTTGTGGATTATCATATTTGACGGATGACGATATCCAATAGAGAAAAGTTATTAATGTATTATTCTTTTTTACAATTGAATTTCACTGTTTTATGAGATATTTCTATTCCCAAACATAAACCTAAAACTTGTAGTTTTTGATTGAGGTGAACCAGGTCCTAATACCCTATTGTATATCTCCTGCTGTTTAAGTCTAATCGCAACTTATTTATAGGGTAAACTTTATCCACAACTTTTGAAAGAGACCCAATTATTGAAAGAGACCCTAAGTATTATAGTTGTAGTTACTGAAGTTATAGTTGAATCTATTTTTTTATATAGTAGCCAAGTAACTCGCGAGTACTTCACATACACATACATTTTTTGAATACATATAGACACATAGATTTTATTTTAATTTTTAACTTTTAATAAACTAATGTATAATTTAATATGTATTCCAGGTGGCAGAGGGGGCAAGTGGGGCGGAGGGCGGCGGTAAAGTGACCCTGAAGGGCTCGTTCCGCGCCCTGCTTGTAACGCGCCACAACCATCATCTCTGTATTACTTACCTTACGAAAGAGAAGAAACAGAAAAGTGAGAACTTTACCTATATATGAAATAACTAAATTCCAGGATTTAGTCGCTTAAGTCACGAACATGATGGAGTTTTAGGATAAAAATCTTATATCATTTTCAACTATTTATACATATGCTTAACTTTCCCAGTAACGGTTGATTGGTTTTAACTTGAGATAAGGTGAAAGTTAGTGAGTCTATGTTCAAATTGGCACAAGTACTTGAACGAATTTTGGATCTATAAAAATCTGATGTGGTTAGAAGCCCTTGGTATTCTGACTGCTCAATTATTACGGCATATACAAATGCCAAAGGTGAATTTTTTATGTAGATTTAAACAAAGCAGTGTCATATAAAGAACTAGCTTTTGACAGCGACTTTGTCTCCGTGGAAATTTAACTTCGAGCATCATTTTTAATATTTAGGATAATTATTCTGCAAATAAGATACTTCTACGTTCACACGACACGTCCTTCTTTGACGAATTTTCTAACAAACTTTCATAGTGCCTGTTTCGACCTCTCCAAAGCCTTTTATTTGCTATAGAAAGCCTATGTTACCCTACCTTTTTAGGTTATAGTCTATATTTACATCAAATTTTGTCAAAATTAGTCCAGAGAAGGCCTGAAAGCTTAATAGACTGACAGATTCACTTTTCCATTTATAATATTTGTAGGGATGATGTGAATTTCTCAACAAAATAGTTGTACAAAGTGTTAAAGCAATTTGGACTTCATTTCAGTAATGAGGTTGGGGAAGAAGAAGGAAAAAAGTGGCGAGGCGGAACCGGGGCGCGCGCAGACCGTGGAGGGCGTCGCTCGGCTTATTTGTTCTGCGAAAGGATCGCACAATGTTCCGCTCAAAGGTAATTCATAATATACAAATATATTGTAAGTAGTAGTAGTCCTCCTCATCGATTTCGATGACGGCGACCCAGGGAGTCATGACTAATTTCTCTGATGGGCCCTAATATGGCTCGCTAATCCACATTTAGTTTTAAATGTCCTAGAGCAAGTGCGGCAGTAAAGCTTACCCGCAAAGTTGTATGTGTAAGTATAGGAGGGTTTAGGTCTCTGTTTATTAACATGGCGTTTTGAATCAAGCGCTAGATTGTAAGTAAGGTAGGTATAAAAATATGAAAAATCGTGCCCAAAATTTGAAGCAGCTCGACTGGGGGAGTATCTCAACCTTAGAGAAGATCACAACTAGTGATGAGTAAAATGCAGATATAGTTGTATCTAAGTTTCTTTTAATGCATGTGAATTGGTAAAAAAATTGCCATTGTGAACGTAGCAGTGCTTACCTAAATCAATGCAAATGTTTATTTGGTTTATTTTATATAAATATATACATACTAGCTAACCCCGCAAACGTTGTTTTGCCATATATGTTATTAACCCCCTGAAACCCCTCCTCCCTTATCATTTAGGGGTATGTTGGCCGATTCTCAGTCCTACCCAGTATGCATGCACACATAATTTTAGAAACAGAATACTAACATTGTGACGCGAGAACTTTATAAATAAGATTGGGGAGGCATATTTAAGCGTTATCATATATTGAAAGATGTTTAACCTACAATTAAATATTATTAATTTTTGTTATCAGTGTATATCGACGGCACAGAATGGAATGGCGTGAAGTTCTTCCAATTATCAACGCAATGGCAGACACACGTCAAGACGTTCCCCGTAGCCACTTGCGGAGCACCCCTTGCGCCCCAGGAAACTTAGGCATTCGCCCTTCGGTCGTCCCGCTTCGGTTTTTTAGCCTGCTAGTCAAGCCCTGGACGTAGGTCTATGGACTGTGACGTCATGAGTAGCCGATAGAGTAGTCGGCTTTACATCAGCTTTGTAAGTCCTAATTTGTACGGAATTCGATGCAAGCCGATAGAAATATGAGGCTTTTGAACCCGTCAGCGTAAATTTGAGTACAATTTGTATTGAAAATAATATCTGTAATGGAACAAATAATGATGAGAAATAAAGATATTGACTAATGTATTGTACGAACGGTAGTCGTTCCAAGCGTTCTGCTAACTATAAAACTTTTTAATAAATATGTATAATCCTGTTCCTTGTGGTATCACTTTTTCGCTGACGTTCTAATAATATTTAATGTCCAAATTTAATTCAATAATGTTATATTATATTCGTAATCGTAGCGTTATTTAATATGCGATATATGTCGAGCTGCCATGGTTTTAGCTAAGCTTATGTTTTGTAACATTGGATTCTATTAATTGTTACGTAGAGTCGAAATTCCGTCTTGGATTATAGCTTTCTTATACACGTTCATGTTGCATAACGAAGGCTCAATAACGTTAACTACGCATTATAGTCATTTCATAGTAGTTAGTGCATTATTTACCCTATAGATATTCCACGTACTCAGTGTATATCGAGGAATTAATGGTTCGTGACATTTCCATGTAACGTAGGTTAAGTTGTGTATTGGAGAATACAAAAAAAGAAACGAATTTTGAGGAAGAATTTTAGGCACATATCAGATAGGTTCGTGCTGGGCGGTGAGCGCGATTTTTAATTTTGTCTGTGATTTATGAATGCAGTTTTTTTAGAACGGCGATAGTCGACTGGTGGCTAATGAGTTTTTATATATTTTGTATGTATGCCAGCGGTTCGTTTTCAGTAGCGGAGCAATAGCTTTGATACATCCATGTAGCGTTTTTTAATGTATTTACGACTATAAAATGTAATCTTTACTATAAATCTTAGTATACGCGATCTTTCAAATACAATAATTCCATAATTTTGCCAATAAGTCGTGGATGAACGGAGTACTCTATGGTATGTATATCTTATAGATTTACAAATCATTTTGACACTATGACAACTTAATTCTTTCTTAAAATATAGATAATACATTTGTGTTTATTCTAGAAATATAATACCCTGCATGTAGTCATGTAACGACATAACAGTTTGGTTTGCGCAAAGAAATCGTTGCTAAGTTATGACAACATGCTGTGCAGTTGCGTCATTTAAAAAGCGCTTTCTTAATATTCCGAGCCAGCTAATTTGAGATAATTCGATAGCAAAAAAAAAGTTTCAAAGAATAAAGAACACCAAAATAATTATAACGATTCTAATTCTATGTGTTTAGAATATGATAATTATATAATATACATATTATTACATTATACAATTGCTAAATGTTGTATTTAAATATTAAAAACATTGCAACGAAACTTTTTTCATGTCTTAGACCTGAAAGGTACCCGTTTTGATTCTATTCGTTTTAGAATTACGAATTTTATTTAGATTTCTTATAACTGAAGTAGATGAACGTTTATTTGGTGTGTAGCTATCGAACGGTTCAAGGCAATACCACGGCTTATGGGTTTAAATCCGCAATCTTTGTATCTTATTGTTAGTGTTAGATGGATGTTGTAGGGTCGGCTCAAGGTGCTCTTCCAATGTTATTTTTATTACCCTTTACATTTGCACATCACGAAAGTGCCAAATTTTTTACATGAATATAATTTGCGTTTTTTATTCAAATATAATTATACACACTGTGTTGATTTTGAATCCAGAATAACAATGATTTGAAATCGAATATTTTATTTAATTTACTTCTAGTGTATTTCTTTGGAAGACGCTGTATCTAATAATACTACTCTACAATGTCGTATGTTCAAGATATTTTATCATAGTAATCACACAAAGTTACTTGGACAATAGTCGGTGTATTTAGAATATGTATGTGAAAAGTTGATGTAACGCTGTTAGAATAAGATGTATGTTTCAAATAGTAGAACTGTTATTAAGATCTGTATCTATTAAGATCATACAAGATATACACAAATTAAAACATTGAAACATAACGAAACGGTTCTTTTAAAAATAATAAGTAATTTGTATATATCTGCGTATAGTCAGCTATCAATTTATTGTATGTATAAGCTTTGTCGTTTGTATTTTTTTTTTCAAAGGTTTTTAGTAACTATATCTAAAAGATGCACAAAATTTTTAATTGATTTTTAATTACAATGAAGACATTTCTTGGTTCCAACAAAATCTTTTTTTATATCTACAAACCTTTGGAGGAGCGATGAATGTACTGTGAGATTGAAATGTATCCTGAGTAGAAATTATATAATGATTATAAAATATAATATTGCAGATGTTATGTTGCTGGGCAGTTTTTTCATAGTTATAATCAAATTTTTAATGTGAGGTAACATGAAACGATACAGATAAAAGTCTAACTTTGATGACTAACTATGACTTTTATGTATTACATGGTTTATGTTCCATATTACATATAAATCATGGATTTTCCTGATTTCTTAAGTTCAAAGTTTTGAGTTTTTAATAAACTGACTGTATTTTTTATAATGTTCAACAAACATCAAGATGCGTGACAAAAAAAAAATGTTTTATGTTATTCTTGTTTTTTTTTGCATCAACAATAAACCTGTATTATTAACATCTGCATGTGTGCTTAATTATAGTTAAATTATAAAGATGGTCTAGTCTTGTTTACGCATATATCATTAAATACTCAATTTCTTTTTGTTTTTACCACAATTTTTTTATCTGTCTTGTCAGTCAACTGGCAACAAGATAAATATCGACAACCGATCAAAAGCTATCTACGATCGGGACTGTTAATGTCGATACATTAATAGTTAAGCGTCATAAGATTATTGATATTTTGATCTTATGGGCGCATACATGTAACTCAAAATATATTTGATTGTAGAAATATTGAATTTTGTAAAATTTAATTGAGTTATGTTTTAAAATACTAAATAATTTTTTTTTTATATAAACTGATAACCAGTTATATATTACAATTTATTAAGAATTGTATTTTTTAATTTCTAAATCTATGGTAAAAACAAAAAGAAATTAAAGTTTTCTAAATTGTTTTAGAGGCCTAGCCAAACGTTTACGTGTAACAGCCTTTGTAAATTTACGTTATCTTCATTTTAATACTAATAGTTGTTCGATGATAAGCTATGAAATATATTTAGTATAATTTTGATCTCATGACTGCTGACTGACTTGGCGATTAAAGTTTTCTAATTGTTTAGTCGTGTGCTGATATTAGAACGATTTAATTGAAATGTATTATAAGAAGGTATTCAATGCAACTTGTAATCATTTATTCTATAACAATATATTCATCACAAGTATAATTTGCCAGATTACGGCTCTTTAATATTCTTTAGTTGTAAACGAGAGTTGTTAAGTTGAATTATTAAGTACAAAAGTATATACATTATATGATTTATGTTATTTATAATATGATTTTATACATCATTTCAAAGCAGTGATGGTGCAATAAACGTCTGTCATTTATTTTACAGGTTTAAGTCAAACGGAAAGTTATTACACTTGGATATGTTTATGCAAGAAAAATGAGATTTATTATTTTATCACAATTTGCAGTATGATTTGTATTTATTGTACAAATAAAATTTTGCATTAAATAGACATTGTATTATTTTGATAATTCCCTTAATAAATACTTCAAAAGTTATCAATTGACCTTTCTAATTGGTAATTAAAATTTGTCTTCAAAAATAAAAACATCTTTACACTGGCATTGTAACAATCATTTTATTCATTAATTAATTATTCTAATTATATGTAACAAATATTGATTATATTTGTAGTGTTGAAATTTATGACAATAAAAATATATTAATAATACTAATATCCATTATTAGATTATTACTGATAATAAATACTCTTTATTGTACACCATAAAGAAACATAACAAAAAAGTCACATACATATAAGAATATAATTATATAATATAACAATATATTTTTCTAGTTGGATATTTTCATCACCATTTAAATTGTGCAATTTAGATTAGATCAAGAATGTTTAAAATATACTATATTGATACAATTTACAAGCCTTTAAATAGTAAAAACTTGTCTCTCAAACCATTTACCTCCCCAATACCACCTTCGGGAAGCACATACTTCAAACCGTCCTCCTGTTTCTTTGGTGAAAATTCCCATAAATTCTTATTACTTTTATCTAAATCGTTCAACGTCCAAGCTGCAAGGAATCTTGATTTTCCATGTCGACACAGGACGTATATATTACTAGAATCAGCAATGTAATCGTCACCGGGGTCTTTTATTACAACTATACCACAGACGAGAGCCCAGTGAGCAGTGTGGCCGTGTCGTAGGCAGGGTGAATGATTGAAATCTGCATCATATCTGTTTATTACTGCTAAGGATACATATTTATTTGAATTAAGGATAATAAATTATTAATATAGCATTTAAAATTTTTACAACATATTCAAAAGAAAATTTATTTGCAAATGGCTATTTTTTAAATAGGCACAAGCTTAAAATTACACTTAAGGCACATAGTAGCCTTGGTTTTTTTATAGCTTGGTCAGCAAACAAGCCTACGGTTCACTTGATGGTAAGCGATTACCGTAGCTTATAGACGTCTGCAAAACCTGGGTCATCGCAAGTGCATTGCCGACCCTATTCCCAATACTGCCCAGGAGCTCTGGTCACCTTACTCACCAACAGGAACATAAGATTGCTTAAGAGCAGTATTATTTAGCTATGATTTATTCTGTAAGGTCGAGGTACCCCAATTGGGTTTCTCTATATTTTGAGCAGGGAATTTCTGCTGTGCCTTACCTCATTTAAGAAAACTTAAAATTACATTTACACTATAATAGAGCAAGCAAAAGCAAGCAAGCAATTAAATTTATTTCAATACTCAGTAGAACTATGGTTTATATTTTTGACTTCTAGCATCGTAAAAACTTTATGAAATTTACAATTAGAGATATTTTTTTTGAATAAATAAATATATAAATAAAATGACTTCTTGACATATTGTTATTTAAGATTTGTCAGAAAAACAACACTAGGAATTGGCATGTAGCGTAGAAAAGAGTATTTTGTAACAAAGCAATATAATTTCAATATTAAAAGGATACGCAATCAGTAAAATAGCACCATTTAATAATTCCAGTATAATTTCTTCACTAAATAGATTCCCAGTCTTTACATAAACATCAACGTTTTTTATTTCCGCCAAACTAATGGCCTTTTCAGCTAACTTAGCCATGTTGTTACAGCTGAACATTTCTCCATTATTACTATAACCATCTATTTTACTTATATCTAGAAGTTCATCGGGCGTGACTTCTCCATTTAATAACATGGATAGAGCAACTAATCCACAGGTTGGTCCTACTTGCATAATTGACTCGAAATGTTTGTATTTGTAATGAAATGGAGCTTCATGTAAACAGATATCATTTTTAGCACAAACTTCCCATAGCTGGGGTTCACGGTTGGCCCATTCGCAAATATCATTGTTATTAAATGTAGGCGAAAAATCTGATAATTTTGGTGGTGAACTATTGCTGGTCGGAATGGATGCCGGTGGTGGGGGCGGCGCTGGGGGTATGGTACACATTTTAACTTAAATTATATAATGCCTTTGTGTATTACGTTACCCTTCTATTTTTAAACCCCATCTTCTGTTTCTTATCTAAACATTTATGACGATTCGTCATTGACGAAATTCAATAGATTCAACCTACAATTGCTTATCAAATCGTTCATTCTCTTTGACACATAACAGCATTAACAGCTGATTGTAAAATTATTTTTTTTTAAATATATAAAACAGTACATTAGGCGATTACGCAAAAAAAAACTTAAAAGAATATGTTAGAAATATATGAATATATTGTTTCTTTCAAATGAAAAATAAATAAAACCATATTTAATTATATTTATTCATTCCTAAATTCTGAACGTATTGTCATACAGATCGATTTTTTTTGGGTGTGGTATTGAGGTCAATACTTAGTTGTCAATTTGTCATTCTTTGACTCATTCTCAATTCTCATTCTTGGAATTCAATTCGTATGGCGTTCTGTTGCAAGTGAAATAATTGATGTACCTAATTGAAGTGCTGTAATTTTAACTTACTGACGCCAAGTGAAAGCTTTCTACTTGCAAAACTGGTTTGAAAACAAGTAATTCATCATGTCGGAGACGCGAAAAAACCATCTCACTATAGATGGGGGCCAAGTAAAAGAGGCGACGGATGAACACGTCGCCTCTTATAAGCCAATTCCGGAGTCTGATACAGGTAATAATGGCATTTTAATCGCAGAATTTATCAAGAAAAACTAACGTTCCTACGTTAGTTACTATGACTACAGTTTAATTTTTAAATTTAATATGAATGAGTACAAGATTAAGGTAAGGACGTAAATCTGATCGAAAATGATTATTATTATTATCATCATCATCGATAATTCTCATAATACTGCAGATATTATTGAGCAAGACAATACTTTTAAGTCGAATTCTTTGTACAAATTTCAATTGTTTAACCTCAGCATTATCAGCTGATCTTTGACATTGAAGCAATTTATGCTTTAAATGTCGTCACGTTTTGTATAAGCCGATCGAATTACGAAGTTACGCTGTTAATATTCTGAATTATATTAATTTTCATTTTCCCATATTATAAATATATATGTAAGGTATACATGTGGTATAACGTTGTTGAAAGTATAGTATTGATGGTGCATTAATTTTATTTCACTTACGATTAAACAATAAATATTTTATAATTTTTAGTTAGCTATATCGTTAAACTTTATTTGGACGGGTTATAAAGCGCTTTCACAGGACGAATGATAGCATAGCAGCGCCATTTTGTCGTTACTGTGCTGACTGATGCAATTTACGTATTATTTTGCGTTTTAACTATATAATTTTCTTTGCATATTTTTATATAATTAAAGAAGTGTTTTTATATAAGAAAAAAAAAATTGATTTTAAAATATTTTATAAAATAGTGATATATCACTATACAAATTTAATGCGATAATATGTCAATGTGTATGCTGTGAACAGAACCAATGAGTTTAGGAAGTTCTTATGAATGTCAATTGAGAAATGGGCCATACTTAACAGGAATGCTTCATGTCCTTATTATAGTTTCATTAGGGTAGTTATATATATGTTCCCATAAATTGAAAAAAAAAATTAAAGATGATCATGAATGGAGAATTTATTTTCAGTTAATGAAATTGAATATATTGAAGCTGATACAGAGTATATGCAGTTGAATCAAACAGAAATCATGGAGACACCTGACGATCCAGATGACCACTGGGACCACGAGAGTACCGCCAGAATGTTAGCTCTGTATTTACAAAATATTGATAAATTTAGAAATCCAAAAATTAGGAAAAAGAATGTCTGGATAGACATAGCTAATGCAGTGGCCAAGGGACCTGATAGTTGTGATAAGAAATTTAGGAATTTAAAACAAACTTATATAAGGTTATTAAGAAAGAAAAACAGAAGTGGAGTTACAGCTTTCAAATGGCCGTATTTTGATATATTTGAAGAAATTTATAGCATTGATGGTGAATATCAACCCGAAATCCAACAAAAGTTACAAGAGGGAACAGCAGATAGAATAAGTAAAGCTTTATTAGAGATAAATACTTCAGCAAAATTTGAAGAGGTTCCAGAAAATGGGGAAACTTCAAATGGACAAACTGAAGAAGTAAAGAGAAAATTACTTAGAAAGAGAAATGCAGAGTTTAGAAAAGCTACAATAGAAATGAGAGATAGACAGAGAGTTGTAGAAGAGAAGTTAGATAGACTAATAAATATTGTAGAAGAGTCAAATAGTATTCAAAGAGAGAGAAATAGATTGTTTCAACAATTTCTCGAAAACTTGAACCAAAATCATTGATTGTTAAGAGTGCTAGTATTTTATAAGTTTATATTTATAATAAGAGAAATAAAAGAGTTTGCAGTAATATAACATCATTCTTATTTTTTGTCAATTTTGGTATTAATTTGTCAGTTAAGGCATGTTCAAATGTCAAATTTATCAAATGAAACATTATAATAAACTTAAACAGGTAATATTTTTAGAGTATAAAAAATTAAAAAATACTAATAAGTAAAAGTAGGTGCTTAAAAGATTACTGGTAAGCACTTTTATGATATACTAACTGCATCTCGCGTTTTCATCCATGTAATTTTCGATCCCGTAGGAATGTCGGGATAAAAGGTAGCCTATGTATTATTCTAGGCTTCCAGCAGTGTACGTACAAAGTTTCAATCAAATTGGTCCAGTACTATTTGTGTGAAAGAGTAACAAACAACTTTCACTATTATTATATTAGGTATTAAATACTAAATCAAAAGAACTGAATACAATTAAATTTTTTCAAGTATTTCATACAAAAAAAAAAAATTAGTACTTACATTATTGTACATTAAAAATGTTATTGAACTTTTTAGAACTACGAACCACTGCATTTAACTAACCAGTCAGTTCACCACAGATAAGGCACAGACAAATAAAGTTTTACTTGATACATTTTTGTATGATACTTACTATCTTCCTCTATTCTCAGGTACAACTTAAATCTTCTTGCACAATAAATCAATAGCTAGGTATATTATTGTACTAAATATGGCAATTATAATTTGATAGAAAGGAGCAGCTCTAGTAGCGCCAGCCAGAGCTCTGTCACCGTGTATTAAAAATTCTGTTTTTAACTCCAGTTTAAAACAAATCCTTGTTCGTATCGTATTTTCTAGAAGACAAGTTTGTCTTAATATGAGAATACGCATAATACCGCTTACCGTGTATTGACTTACTATCTTGGTAGTACTTTACCTACTAGCAGTTTGGAGACTTGAGACGGTCGCTTGGTATAATGTGGGGCTACTGGAAACAACACAGACGCTCAGCCTGCGAAAATCTTCTGAATGACCTGTACAAATATTGGTTACATTTTATAGTACAGCATTATGTGATGTCTCTCAAATACTGTTTGTGTTGTTATGTATATTATTTCGTGCAGTGTTTCCAAGACGATTAATTGATCATTGCAATTGATGGTTTAATTGGACGATAAAAGCAGTATTTACGTAATTGAGAGTCATTGACGAAAATTCAAATGACATACATTGATGGGCGGTTATAAGCTCCCATTTTTCGTTTACGAGGTGTCCTCGAGAGACTCCCTACGCGCAAAAACGTTTTGTAAGATGCAGACTACGTAAATAACACATCTAATTAATGGTTCCTTAAAAGTAGCTGTTAAGTCGCACTTCAAGACGCATTCTACGTCGTTCTGCGGACTGCGAAGTCCGCGCGTCTCGTGACTGCCGCAGTTGCCATTTTTTCTACAAACTATAAATTTACCTCTATTTTTTTTTCTATTTATTACGAAATAAGTTTGGTTAGTAACACGACTGCTCGCTTTTAAGGTGTCTAAGATTTAAATGACGATCTCAATATGTGATAAAATATATCCTATAGGATGATTCATATTTTTTATACAAAAAAAGGGAAAAGCGAAGATAGTAGGTACTACCTGAATATAAAAATACATTAATATGCAATTATATGCACATACATTATATTGCACATACCTAATGGGCACTATCGAATTTGAATCTGCGACTGGCAAGCACATTCACATAAGACCGTCCAGGACTGGCCAGAACCGACAAAAACTTCCGACTATAAACCGGATTCCACGATACACAAAGTCGATCCTAGAGCTTTTTTTGCTTTCCCATACGTGAAAAAAATAACTGAAAGTGAATATTTTGTACCAGTACCTCGGAAAATTTAGTAATGAGGTACATATTTGCTTCTGATGGTCTCAAACAGATTCTGAAGTGGGTCACGCCTATTTGTTTACTCCTTGTTAAGAGAGTACACATTCTTATGATCCAGATAGTGAAGCTCATTACAACTGTGGGTTTCTTCCACACAATATCGATCCGTTTCGGTGGACTGCTTTCTATTAGTGTTCCGTATGTGGGGCTTTCAAACTCGCACTATCTATTTAAAAAATAGAACAACGGGTTTTAATTATTTCTTTAAATATCTGTTACAATTTCGTTCTTTTTTGTCTGTGCCAAATGATGTGAATTTTTAAAAAATAATAATGGTTAAAATGAATTTAATTGTTGTGATTATTTTTTCTTTTTATATAGCTTAAAAAAGTGATTTTATATAGATTGTAGTTAAGTGCCTTTAACATTTTTTCTAAATACTTATACAAATATCATTACCTTTAGCTTAATTTTACTCCATTAAGGGAATTTAATTATTATTTACAATTGTATATTTGCTATTCCAAACAATCGAGTTGAGATAAAAGTTTAGTAATAAGTTTCTAATTTCTAAATTCTAAGGATTAATTACCTTATGATGAACTTAATTCGGCCTTAATTACATTTTAAATGACGTTCAACTCACATATAATATAAGCTTTGTTCAAATTGTACACAACTGAGGGGGATGTAATTTTTGCACAAAAAACATTGCAGTCAAGTCCAGACTGTGCAGCATTCCATCTTGATTCGTGGAACAAACGAAAAATAAAGGAACCTGTTGTAGGGATCAGCGGAAATGCAACTTTATACGGAGTTTATTTTAAATATAATTCTTAGCCACTGACTTTGTTACAATGTTAGAAAAAATATTAATGTAATTAATTAAATGAAAATTATAAATATTATTTAAGTTAGAAATATGATTATGAAACTTAGAAAAAAATATTTTTAACTAAAGACGATTTTTAACCGACTTCCAAAAAAGGAGGAGGTTCTCAATTCGACTGTATTTTTTTTTTTTTTTTTTTTTTTTTTTTTTTTTTTTATGTATGTTACATCAGAACTTTTGACCAGGTAGACCAATTTCGACAAATTTTGTTTTAATCGAAAGGTGGTGTGTGCCGATTGGTCCCATTTAAATTTATTTGAGATCTAACAACTACTTTTCGAATTATATCTAATAATGCGTTTTTACTTGACGCTTTTTTCGTCGACCTACGTTGTATTATACCACATAACTTTCTACTGGGTGTACCGATTTTGATAATTCTTTTTTTGTTGGAAAGGGGATATCCCTAGATTGGTACCATGATAAGGAAACCAGGATCTGATGATGGGATCCCAGAGAAATCGAGAGAAACTCTTGAAAATCCGCAATAACTTTTTACTGGGTGTATCGATTTTGATAATTTTTACTTTAATCGAAAGCTGATGTTTATCATGTGGTCACATATAAATTTTATCGAGATCTGATAACTACTTTTTGATTAATCTTTGATAACGCGTATTTACTTGACATTATTTTCGTCACCTTACGTTGTATTATACCTCATAACTTTTTACTGGGTGCACCGATTTTGACGTTTCTTATATAAATTAAAAGCTACTATTCGTCACGTGGTCCCATTCAAATTTAATTGAGATTTGATTCGTAATTTGTGAGTTATATCTAATATTGCGTATTTACTTGACGGTTTTTTCGTCACCCTACGTTGTATTATACGTTATATCTTTTTACTGGGTGCACTGATTTTGATCTTTTTTGTATAAATCAAAAGCTAATACTTGTCATGTTGTCCGTTTTAAATATGATTGAGAAATAATGAGCAATTTTTGAGTAATCTTTGATGACACGTATTTACATGACGATGTTAAGACGACTGTGGTCATGTTCAATACTTTGCCACAACGCCATCTATCAAAATGTTATGAAATTACTTCGTTCACTATCGATCAAATTACAATATTCCACTAGAGTAGAGAGTAGCAGTTTATTCGTTATAAATATATTTGAGCTTTTAATTTTTGAGTTATCGCTAATACTGGGTATTTACTTGGCTATTTTACGTCGACCAACGTTATATTAACCTCATTACTATTTTACTGGGTGGACCGATATCGATGATTCTTTTTTTAATCGATAGGTGGTGCTTGTCATGTGGTCCCATTTAAATATAATTGAGATTTGACTCGAACTTTTTGAGCTATATCTGATATGGCGTATTTACTTGACTGTTTTTGGAGTTTTCTCCTTAAGAATCGATTTTCATTTAAGGCCCCGGAATGAAAAAATTGAACAGTAAAATCTACTGAACGAATGACCTTGTTAGAGATGGCGTTCAGACGTTTTCTAATAACGCAACTAGGTTCCGATAGATGGCGTTATTGCATTCATTTATTTACAATTTGATATAGTAATAATATATTTCTTAGACTAGTAAGCCTTTTTGTGCCTATTTAGACAGTTGATCTGAAGGGGTAAACTCCAGTCGTGCATCGGAGCTGTGTGAAAACATGAACATTACATATTTTTAATAAAAAAGATATAAACCGTAATTCAATATAAATCCGCTTCAACTAAAAAACCCGCCGTAATAAGCGATGTCAGCGCTTCGCGCGAATCGACGACGGGCCTTTTATGAAATTTCTGCCTACAATCGCTAACAAAATGTTAGAAATAACAGTAGAACATTATATAATTCTACAATTTTATAATGTCGCGTTATATGGAATACGAACAAAGTATTACTATTTTTTCGTCGATCTACGTTGTATTACTCTTCGATGTAATTGAAGTCGGTTTTTTTTTCGTTTGCGAGCAAACACAATTATGTCCTGTAAAATCATTTTAAATTAAAAGTTTTCAGTAAGTATATCGCGTTCATATTTTAAGATTCAGTTGTTTATGTACAGTGACAATGATAAATGTGATAATTAACATTGGCGAGAATAACTTAAAGATTTCCAAACAAAGTTGAATAAAAATAACTGCGCCAAAGTAAAAAAGAAAACATTATAGATTTTTTTAAAAAAGCCAATAAAATTTAAGTAAAATTTATCTTTGTAATTTAAATACTAACAACCAGTCTGATGTAGTGGTGCGAGTAGTCGCCTAAAAAACGACAGTTTGCGGGTTCGATTTCTGTTCAGGATAGATATTTGTATTTGTACAAATATTTCTTTCCGGTTTAGATATGTGTCCTTGTGGGTCTCACCGTGCACGTTATCCGTCGGTCCCGGTTGTTATTGTAACATGTAACCTGAAATACCTGATAGCGATCGTTACTCATAGTAGGGAACATATCCACCAGTGTGATGTTGCAGGCTGAATGCAATTTATATATACTCAAATTGTTGTTATAATACTCGTAGAATTTTAAATAGGTAGTTTTATGTATTATTGTAGTCAAATCAAACCTATATAAATTTACATGTAATATGTAAAACGCAATATATTCGGTTCTAATCAGTCTACACAGGCTTAATCATAGTTTAACCACACCTGTTTTTATTTACTTTATTTTAAATTTTGCATCAATAACACTATTAAAGGTCAATATTTGTTATAAAATTAACACTAAGTTACGGAACCCCGATCTGTAGTCGTTGGTCAAGTATGCGCGTATCTTAGCGTTTAACTCGAGTTCGTCGTCCAAGATTCAATAACTCTTAGACCATCGGCGGTTGCAGACGTATTACTTGTGAGTAAATACCTGCCTATTATTTTTAATATGTCACTGTGACTGTAAATTATTTTCGGTTTTCCATTACTTCTTTTACTTTTTAACCCATTTAACTTTAACAGTAATGGAATAAAATAGGATTTAATAGTGATTGATCGTTAAATTTTTGATACTTTAACTTTCTTTTTATGTATATTTTATAAAACAGTAAATTCTTTGGTCAATTCGTCTATTTTAAAATTATATTGTTTTTATCTTTTATTATTCTTGTTAATTTTGGAATAAGAAGACTTGATGCCATAATTATTTCCCCTTGCGTCATGCGTGAAGCGTTTGCGAACTGTGTCACTATGTGGAATATCTCTTCTATGTGTTGAAGGGAAAGTTGGAAAGTTTATTAATCTTATTTATTGAAGTTAGTGATTATTTTAATTTCAATTGTTTATATGCGAAGATTTTTTTTTGTTATAGTTTTTAACGTTGTTTTAGTTGTATGTATGTATATTTATACGCATTACTTTATTTTAATCAAAAAACAAATAAAAAGGCTTCTAAAGCTCTTTTAAATTTCACAAATTATTTTGTTAGTCTGTAATAAATTAATTAAAGTAAATGTAAATATACAACTTATTCGAAATGTAGACTGCTGAGAAGAATCGTCAATCTCTAAATCATCTTTATACCTATAGGTTTCGGCCTTTTCAACTTGTAAGGTTAAAATTTATGCTATCACAAACCAAATTAATGTTATAAAGAATATGTAAAATGCATCAAATATCAGAATTGGTAAAACAATAAAAATAAGGCATCATAAACTGTAACAAAACAAGTACATCCGTACCTACGCACATTAAGATACGCAATCTCACTCACACTATAGTATCCTTACCAAAGATTCTATGACAATGGTACCCAATATATTGCCAGAGGAACCGTAATCGTATAGATAATTGTGTTTGCTCGCAAACGAAAAAAAACCGACTTCAATTACATCGACGAGTAATACAACGTAGATTGACGAAAAAATAGTCAAGTAACTACGCGTTATCAAAGATTACTCAAAAAGTAGTTATCAGATCTCGATAAAATTTAAATGTGACCACATGATAAACATCAGCTTTCGATAAAATTAAAAATTATCAAAATCGGTACACCAAGTAAAAAGTTATTGTGGATTTTCGAGAGTTTCCCTCGATTTCTCTGGGATCCCATCATCAGATCCTCGTTTCCTTATCATGTACCAAACTAGGGATATCTCCTTTCCAACTAAAAAAGATTTATCAAAATCGGTACATCCAGTAGAAAGTTATGCGGTATAATACAACGTAGGTCGACGAAAAAAGCCTCAAGTAACAACGCATTATTAGATACAACTCCAAAAGTAGTTGTTAGATCTCAAATTAATTTAAATGGGACCAAATGACATACAACACCATTCGATTAAAAAAAATTGTCGTAATCGGTCCACCCAGTCAAAAGTTCTGAAGTAACATACATAAAAAAATACAGTCGAATTGAGAACCTCCTCCTTTTTTGGAACTCGGTTAAAAACAAAGAGACGGCAACGTTCATGTATAAATTTTAGGCAAATTAGAAATAGGTCAAAAAGTTTACGTGATTATAAACGTTAAGCTTAATTATGCTATAAATCGTGGCAGTTCCAAAATAAAAAAAAATATATATATAATTCTGATTTATAAAATTAAATTACATGACCTGAAATATAAACCTTTAACTTACAAGTCCATAATCACGAAAAACGTTAAAATGAAAATGTTTATTTTCGTCATAAGATGATTACAAACACTTAACAAACGCCAGAAAAATTCTACATTTAAAAGAAATAGAATAAAATAGTCATAGTAGCAAAACATTTCGAAATTGTTACAATATTAACATTAGGTACATTACTAACTTAGGTAATGTAGCCAGTACTATGCAATAAATAACGATATTTTTATTTTGATCTAGTCTCTAGTGTATCTGTAGACATCGCCTATTTTTATTATTGTCATTATGTCATCGGCTTTATTAAATATTACAACAAATTACTTAACCTAAAGGACCCAGTGTTGGCCGAGAGAAAAAAAGCCGGAGGAAAAACTATCGGTACTCTTTTCCAAATTTAAATGCGTTATACAAAAAGTAACAAAATCTACACTATGAGTATGAAATGACCAGGACTAACACGAGACAGCCAATCGTGTGTACCGAAATCACCACATGGCCACCTGCTTACAAAACTTGGAACTCTATATCTAATGACGGAGCGAGATATAATAGAGATAGCCTGGTCATGCAAAATTCGATCTAATTCCTTTTCATCGTTAAGATCTTCATTGATATCGTAATAATCTTTTCTACACAAAGTTCGCTATGAAAGGAAACGCAGCTGGAATCTTATTATATATCAAAATAGACATTCCTATAAAGGAACGACTTTTTATTTATGCTGGCATTAAGGAATCCTGAGTGTTACATTATTTAAGGCATGTCAACACATCACAGGGGTTATCTGTGCATGTCGATCACTACGGCTAACAAACGATTGCCTATTTTTACGTATATAGGTACATAATAATTTCATAAATATACTGTGATGCGAAGAACTTTTCCAGAGATTCTTTACATTCATTCGTTGAAATCTATTTCATGAAATAAAACATTTAATAATATAATTAATTTTTTTTTAGATTTCCGGACATCCAAGACAAGTATACATAAGTCCAAGGAGAAGCTATCGGCTGACGGTGCAGAGGAGAAGCTTCTTCAGAAGGAAGACGAGGCCAAGATCATTACCCGAGTAGACATGGCTGACGTCAAGTATGTGGTCGGCGACCACAGGAACGGCGATGCCAAAATCGAGCTCGACGCTAACAAAAAGGTAAATTTGCTATTTTTGGCAAAATATGACCAAAAATTATTAGAATTATCCGACATAGGCACATACCTTGGTTGAACTTAAAATTGCGTAAAATTCTAAGGAAGTCCAAAGTGTTTCAGAATTAAATGAGTAGTCCTCAGTAGCGAAGTTAACCGGCTTTGGTTTCTATTTTCTTACAAAAAGGAGGATTTTTATAGGGTAGAACGGTAAATAATTCAAATGTTCAACGTCAGATGATGGAGATGACACAATTGAAACGATTGATGAAAATCGAGAATACTTCAATTAAAATTTGAAAACATTTTAGACGAGACTAAAGCGTAGTGTAGTAATTATAGGCGAGGATATATTTTATTTTCTGGATAGTACTGTGATAAATTGTACCCCACTGTTGGGCATCTAGCCACGCCTGACTAGGGATGTCATTTCAACGTTAAGCATATCTAATTTTACATATTTTAATATGGCTAAGAAGATGTACTTGAAATGGCTCTTCTAGATTTATTGACCTTGATGGCTCCTAACAACAGATTGTCAGATACCACTTGAAAAAGATAAGACTAAAAGATAATTTTAAGCCTTTAAACGCGTCATCTTTCGATTTGTTGATTTCGACAGTATTTGTCACAAATCACTTACTCGTAACATTTTGTTTTTAAATTGAACTGTCTATTTACAATACTTGACAGATCAGCTTTTCAGTTACCAAGAAATAATTTGATACCTGCACATTTCGTAAACAATGAAATATGCTGTAATGTGACTACCATAGTAATTATATTATACTAGCTTCTGTCCGCGACTTTGTCCGAGTGGAATAGTTATTACTTTGGGCTAAAGATAACTTTAACCCAAATAAACTGTTTACGCAGCGCACGCAGCGGAAGTTCTCAAAAAGAAAAAAACCCGATTTTGAAAAGTTCTTCATTGGTGCTCCGCTCCTATTGGTTTTAGCGTGATGATAGGCAATAGCCTATCTCGATAAATTGGCTATCTAACACTTAACGAATTTTTCAAATCGGACCAGTAGCTCCTGAAACAAACAAACTTCAGCTTTATTATATTAGTTAAGATTATTAGTAATTTAATTTAGGTATAATTTTTTTCCTATTATTTAATCACGTTTTTTGCACACTAATAGGATAGAGAAAACACTGATAAAAATTTTAAACTATCGACTTGAGTATAGCGATTTCTTCCAGGCACACTTAGGGCGAGGAACTAACTATGAGGTAAAAACGGAAAGAGCGCTAACGATAAAAAAGCAAATATGTATACTATCACATTTATATAATATAAATGTGTACTCAAATACGTATGTAAATTAAGACCAATAAACATACATACATAATAAACAATATTATGAATAAAAAAAAGCCAAAATAGCGATATAACAAATAATAATAATATAGGTAGATATATCGTGCCTGAGTCCGAAGCTGTTATAATAAATTACACTAGAATTGTTTCCCGATATCGATTATGTCTAAGAAATAGTTTTGGATAGTAATTTTTTCATTATACTTACTGTTCGATTAAGGTCTAAGCATATTTTTTGTGCTTATTCTTTTCAAGATAAACTTCATTAATTCAATTCAATTTGGATTATAGAGACTTATTGCGATTTATATTTTGAAAATCTCGATATTTCGGTGTCGTTGTAGGCGCCGTGGTCGCAAGTGAGATATCAGAGTTTGCAAAGTATTAATCGCGGTTAGTTCCTTAGAATCCATAGTGTTGATAGTGGTCGTGAAAATATTTAAAAACTTAATTCGATTCGTAGCAATTCTCCGGCCTGACGAAGGAAGAACTGATGAAGTATGCGGAGGATCCGTTCTGGGTGCGTCTGCGCTGGTTCATGTTCGTTTTGTTCTGGGCGCTGTGGCTGTGCATGTTGGCCGGCGCCATCGCGATCATTGTGCGAGCGCCCAAGTGTGCCCCACCGACTCCACGGACGTGGTAACTTTTTTGAGATTTTTTTCTAAATTTCTGTACGTTCATTTTTATTTCAAATTCTGAACTGATATAATGTTAATTGTCATTGATCGGCAATTTTGGTAAATTTTGATAATTCTGATGATAAGTCGACCTTTAGAAAATCTTTCTGGGGCCTTCTTGTTAGCTCTTTTTTTTTTAAGTGAAAATTTAACATTGGTCTTTACTAAATAATGGCATATCTTCTAAGGTATGAAAAGGGCCCGTTAGTGGATATGTCGACGATAGAAGATTACAGCGAAATCGAAGCTTCTTTACCGTTGCTCGAGAAGGCTAAAGTGTCTGGAATCTTCGCTTTCACCTGTAAGGATACGTATGAAGTGTTAGAGGACTCTAGTTGTATCGATCGGTTCAAGGAATTCGTTGTTAAGGCCAAGAACGTTGGAGTCAGGTAAGTTAAATTTTTTTTATACAATAGTAAATATGTATATATTTTTTAATGTCCCCCAATGTTATTTTTATTTAATTATACATATATTGTTACCAACACAAATACATGAGTTATCATTACTGTCTTAAATATAATAATAAATAGTGTGGTACAATAGTCATATTGGACTTGTGACTAATTAGTGTTTTCTTCAAGTCGTTAAAAATGAAAGAAAATAAATTGAATTACTATTATTTATAATTGTTTTCTAAATGACGTTGAGTGTGGGCAGAATGCTTTTTATTATGAACATACTACCTCTTTTTTTAATTTTAATATAATATAATATTATAACAACTTTTATAATTTTATGACACAAATTACACTTTATTTTTGAAATATTTACTTTTTGTCAACAAGGGTTATCGTGGATCTGACAGCAGGCTTCGTGTCAAAGACTCACAAGTGGTTCCAGATGAGCGAGAACCGATCTTCTGAATACAGTGACTACTTTGTTTGGGCTAAAGGCAATGAATATGACCCAGAGAAGCTGAGCACGCAACCGAAACCACCAAACAGATGGGTAAGTTTAAGATAATATGTGCTTGAGTTAATGTCACAACATACGTTTCATTGAGATAGGGCACAGCAGGGTATGAGGCAATATCCTGCTCAAAATCTGGAGAATTTCAACTTTCAAAATCACACCTAAATAATACTGCTCTCGAGTAGTGTTATATTTATGTGATAAGTAAGGGGACCAGAGCTCCTAGGGAGGTTAGGGGGGTAGGGTCGGCAACGCGCTTGCGACGGTGCTGGTGTTGCAGGCGTGTCTATATGCTACGGTAACCTACAATTGCGTCACAGAACATTTATAGTAAAATTATGTATATTCACAAAAATATAAATTATTTTGACATACAAAGTAACAATCACACTCTAAACACGAGAAGGAATGACAGAATAACTCTGTTTCGGGCAGGAAAAAGTAAAGGTAGCTTCATGTTAACCATGATAAATATTAAAAAACGAATATAATTTAAATTTTTTGAATTTTGTTTTTTTTTTTTTTTTCTCTTATAACGTATCTTGTCCTGACAATAACGAGCAAAAAAAAAAGAATTATCCAATTTGGTGCTGTCATTAATGAACTTACATTTTGGAGATTAATTTTTCTTTCTATGAGATTGTACGTATAAATCGCATAGTACTACTTTTCACGTCTTAATTTTAGGTATCAACTCTCGATGAACCCGCTTGGTCATGGAGCGAAAAACGCCAGGAGTACTACCTGCACATGTATGCAGAAGATCAACCAGATCTCAACTTTGCTAATGTCGAAGTAGTTCGTAAGTTCGACGCTGTTATCAAGCTGTGGATGGAGGCCGGTGCTAGCGGAATCAGGTGAATATATAAACGCTTCACAATCCACGGTTTTAGGATGTTTGTTTGGATTTAGAAACACTAAAAAATGTAAATACAACTGCATACAAACATTTGTTATGAGTATTGTAATAGCAAATTTTTCTAATTATTGTGACTGTATGTCGTCAATAGGGAATGGAACTTATATAAAAACTAGCGACTCGCCCCGGCTTCGCACGGGTGCAATGGTGATACTAGATATAAAATAAATATAAAATAAAATAAATAAAAAATATAATAAATACAATATATACGCAAAAAATGTGTTTATTAACGATATTACCCGCAGGCTGCACAAGGCGCGCGAGCTGCACGCCAACGAGTGGCTGGCGGAGGAGCGGCCGGCGGGCGCGGGCGCGCGCGGCGCCGACCACACGCAGCGCGACTTCTGGCGCAACCAGCACTCCGCCGACGCGCCCGCCGTGGACGCGCTGCTGGCGCACTGGGGCGCGCTCGTCGGGCCCGCCGGTGAGCGTGCAGGGCTCTGGCTGTAATATATGTCGGAGCGCGACTTCTGGCGCAACCAGCACTCCGCCGACGCGCCCGCCGTGGACGCGCTGCTGGCGCACTGGGGCGCGCTCGTCGGGCCCGCCGGTGAGCGTGCAGGGCTCTGGCTGTAATATATGTCGGAGCGCGACTTCTGGCGCAACCAGCACTCCGCCGACGCGCCCGCCGTGGACGCGCTGCTGGCGCACTGGGGCGCGCTCGTCGGGCCCGTCGCTTATTTTAATACTTTGCAATGCTTTTGCAAATATTGAACATACAATCTTTATTTGTGACATTCCATTTCCCCATACAAGACATACACACTTTATTTGCATATGAAACATGTAAGACCTACTCATAACATTATAAACGATATCTCCCCAGATGACACAGTGTTCACGATAGCCGAGACCGGCCCGCACGTCGAGCTGTTCCTGTTGGAGCGCAACACGTCTGCCCTGCGGCCGCCCTCCGCCGCGCCCGTTAAATTTAAAGACTCGTACTCCGCATACAACCAGCTAATCAAGTTTATGGCGCGCCGGCCCGCGCTACAGGTATGATTCACACTATGAGCAGCTATAATTGTGTTTGCTAGCAAACGAAAAAAACTGACTTCGATTACATCGACAAATAAATACGACGTAGGTAACCGGTAAAACAGTCAATTAAGTATGCATTGTTATAGATAATTCAAAAACTAACTTTCAGATCTTGATCAAATTTAAATGTGACTACATCCCCTGGACACACCTTCCTTCCTTTATTGAAGTTGGTTAAAAATAACAATATGGATATAATGTGTGGCGGTCGTTAATAGCTACGTCTATCGTGGCAGTGATTGATAAACAAATCCATTTCATAAATATTTATTTTAAACTGATAATTTGCTCTTGAATTACGAATTGGAGATTTTTGGGACTTATTCTTAAGAAAAAAAAAAAAAAAAAGAAATTAAGTGTTAAAAAAAAAATATATTTCAGTTAAGCACTCAGGATGGTGCAGATGAAGAGTTAGCAATGTTCTCGATGGTACTGCCGTCGACACCGGTACTTAGCCTCGAACAGATTGGATACAACAACACATTAGCTGTGAGTACTATTATTTATTCAATAAGTTGTCCTTTTTTTATTAAATTCTATGGTAAATATTGATGGATACATCAATATAGTAATCCAGCAGCCACCGCCTGTTTTAGTAATTAATAACAGGTTGAATCTTTGTGAATATATTCGGTGTCACGAGACGCCCAACGCTTTCCTGTGAAAATTGATGTTAGAGGTAGCTATTTTTAGTACGCAGATACAAAACGTGTCAAGTCGGGGGGTTTTGAAATTGTCTGAAGCTGGTTTCGTTTCGCTCATTTGTCGCTAGAAAAAAACTTTTTTTCTATGAATATTGAGGTAACTATTTGTACAAAGAAACGGCTGTATAGTTCTACAATTTAGTGGTATATTTTTCAAGCCCTATATACGTAGAAACTGTCCATTATATGGTAACAATTTTTTCATTCGTATGATGATTTCATTATGGATGGTGTAATGTTAAAGGTTATATAATCTGTGGTATTTTTCCAGAGCGAGGCTTTGCTTCACGCAGTGGCTTTGCGTGAGGACGCTAGCATACAACACGGAGAATTCGCACTTGCGATCGCGCCCGTGCGTAACTCCAGCAAAACTGTGTTTGCGTGCGCACGGTCAGTGTTCAACTACCTTCATATCTCATACATAAACTTTTTATTGTAATAACTCAGTACTGAGGCAGTCTATAATGTTCCTTAATAACAAAAATAAATACATTTCATCATCATCATCACTTCAGCCTATCGCAGTCCACTGTTGGACATAGGCCTCCAAAAATTCGCGCCATTTTGGCGCGGAATCATGTGTGTTGCCCATAGTCACCACGCTGGGCAGGAGGGTTGGTGACCGCAAGGCTGGCTTTGTTACATCAAAGACACTGAAATGAAAATACATGTGCACATAAAAAAAAAAATAGAAATGTTACAATAATTTTGTATATTAAAATGCACACTGGACCGACCGATTTTAATAGTCATGATATTCCAGAAATTATTATTTGTGTAGTATTACGTACACATTTACTTTCATTTTTTTTTTATCTATACAAATAAATAAAATTGAACTGTCTGTTTGTAATATTAAAATATTCGCTTTTTACTAAATGCCTATGGATGTATACACGGTACATATACTAAAATAACATTTTTTATAATTTGTGTCTGTCTGTTTGTACCGGCTAATCTCTGAAACGGCTGGACCGATTTCGACAGGAGTTTCACTGGCAAATAGCTGATATAATAAGGAGTAACTTAGGCTACTTTTAGTTTAGAAATTTTATTTATTTTATAAATCTGAATTGAACAATAACTTTTTTGTTAAATTCCACGCGGACGAAGTTTCGTGCACAGCTACTAATTAATATAATTAATTAACTTAGTTAAATCAGTGCAGTGAATTTAATAAACATAACTCCCTAGGTGGAAGCGCGGTCACACAGGTTACGTGGGGCTGTACAACAGCCGTACAGAGGATGTGCGTGCTGACTTGCGCGCTGTACGCTCGCTGCCCGCCGCGCTCGCCGCGTACTTGGGGCCGCGGGCCAACGGCACCAGGTAACAGATTCATTACTTATGATGATATGTATTATATAATTAAACTAGCTGACCTGGCAAACTTTGTATCGCCTTATTTTTTTTCTTAAATATAATAATTACATATATCAAAACAAAATATACCCTATCTTTCAAGTTGGATCAAACTGCACACGGCGTGCAAATTTGATTAAAATCGGTTAAGTAGTTTAAGAGTTCATCGCGGACAAACATTGTGACACGAGATTTATATATATTAAGATGATGAAGACAGACGTTCTCTTGTCTTACGACTGTCAAACTCGTAAAGTTAGTTTCTGAGCATTTTTTTTTAAATTTTCTTATCTGTAAGAATATTCTATAAGGTATTAGAAAAAAAAGAGTGCTAAACTTGTCTAGCCGTATTTGAGTTTGGCAACACATTTAGTGATTAATTTTATTATTGATATGATTTATATATTATGCAATTTTTCCACAGACACATCAAGGAGGGTCTGGTGAATAGTGATGACGTGTTCGTCCCGGCGCGTTCTACCGTTATACTCTCCTACGTGCCTAACACTGCAGCCGAGGATTAAAATATAAAATAACGCCTATTTCACGCATTCATTGAATATTAATAAATGCGACTAAGCTTTGCCTTCCCTGAAGTCGCTTGTGAAAGCGACCGCTTTTTCCCATTTTGCATTTAATTTTTATAATTTGAACAAAACAAATAAAGTTTGATTGACGGTTTTATTAGTATTTTTATTTAAATAAAACAAAATATTATAAAATAATCAGTATATTTAAAAAATCCAGTATATTATGCACAGTTAACATTTTAAAAGCGTTGCAATATTTGTACAAATATTAATACACAAAAAAATTAATAAATAATTACGGCATCTGTTTGCGATCATCACGTTACGATTTTAGAAAGGTCTGCTTATTTCTAGTTCAATTATTTATAAACTTGATATCTAGACAGACTAATAAGCTTTTAAATCTGTTACATACGATTAGTTAAGAGTAAGAAATATAAAATGAATTAAATTTATTCGTTTGCAAAGGGGGGTGGAAAGAATTCATCATAATTTTAGGTCACTTGCGGATTCATAGGACTACAAGTTTGATTGTGGACATATTTGATGACCAACCAAATGCTATACGAGACCAATGCCACTAAACATATACGAAGAAACAACTTCTCGAATATTCTGTCATACTTTAAATCCATTTCATTTAGATATAGCAGTCATGATCTCGTAGAAACATTTGATCAAACAAACCATACCACAGCTAATAATGATTTGTACAAAAACATTTAAATGAACATTATTAGAGAAATTTTAATTCGAAGTTCGTGCCTCTCGCATAGCTATGAAATTAAGGGAATGTTTTCAAATCTTTTGTGAAAACCTAGGGTTTTCATAAGATAAATCTACTACTAATCTATGGATAACATAACAGTTTTATATTGGCATCGAAAGATTCAAAATTTAAATTTACTCAAATTCGTAACCAAAGTGACAAGTATGTCAAATTGTTTCCATAAAGTTTCCATCTTGTTTAACTTGTCTATGACCACTGAAAAATGCTAGTTTGCTGGTGGTTTTATATGGTCGTGGTACGAGTTATTGGTAGGTGGTACTAGGTGGTGGCACAAGTTATCGCCTGCGCGGTGGTGCTTTGGGCTTATTGAACTGGTAGTTGGCGCACTTGGGCACGTGGCGTTCCGCGGCGCCCGGGCTGAAGCGTCGCTTGCAGTGCGGACACTGGACGTAGTCAGGGTTCTCTGATGGTGGTGGTGGGGGCAAGTCGCTTAGTTTACCTGCAGGTTAGAAGTACAAGTTTCCTATGTTATATCTGGTCTTTGTTATAGTCAATACATCATTACAGCCTATACAGTCCACTGCTGGACATAGGCCTCCACAAGTTTACGCCAAAAATAACGTGAACTCATGTGTTTTGCCCATAGTCACCACGCTGGGCAGGCGGGTTGGTGACCGCAGTACTGGCTTTGTCGCACCGAAGACGCTGCTGCCCGTCTTCGACCTGTGTATTTCAAAGCCAGTAGTTGGATGGTTATCCTGCCAGCGATCGGCTTTTTAAGTTCTAAGGTGGTAGTGGAACTGTGTTATCCCTTAGTCGCCTCTTACGACACCCACGGGAAGAGAGGGGGTGGCTATATTCTTTAGTACCGTAGCCACATAGTCAATTATTGCTTAGATATTTCTAGACATATCAAGCTATGTTAATCATTTAAAATTATTATAATTTATATTTAAGGCAATACAAAATCACATATCTTACTTTGCGTGCCATTTAAAAAAGGGAAAACAAGCCTTAAAAGAAAAGTGACATCAAATATTTCGTATACTTAACCAATTTAGTATTAACTTTTTATTGGTGACTATGAAAGGTTAGGTAGGAAATGGTATTTATATATGAATTATTTTGCTCATGTATATACAAAGCCACTAACGTTACTCTATATTTGCTCCCATTTTTTCTTCTTTATCTGAATTTTACTGGTAATCGATTTTGCACACTTACAAACGTCTGCTCTTGTACGTCCTAAGGTTGGCTGGTAGAGAATGCTTTTAGCATTAAGCCCGCCTTTTGTACAATTCTTGTATGTATTGTGCAATAAAGTATTAATAAATAAATAAAGGTTATTTCTAGGAGTTTTACCTCCAGCGTTAAGATGGGCCTGCACTTGTTTGGCCGCGCGTATAGCTTGAATGAACTCCTCGTGTTTCTGCCGCCAGCTGCTGGTGGCCGGCTTCTGGACCTTAGTCTGGGATGGGTTCGTTGTACTCTTGCGTAGCTTGTTTATGAACGGTTCCGCTTCTGTTCCCTGTTGTTAATTTTGAATAAGATAGGTATATATTTCATAGACACTCCATGTGGATTAAATATCTAAATGAGATAAAAATTTTTTTTGGAACAGTACCTTTATGTACGCTATGTTTACATATTATATATAGCTTTAAAGCAAATATATTTAAACGAAGAAAAAAATTACCATAGTATAAAATAAATAAAAACAAAATGAATATAATAATATTATATAGAGGATGATATATTTATTGGTACCACTCTGTGTTGGTAAAATATTTAATATCGTCTTATCTTTGTGCTTATTGCTATGCATTTTTGTTGAAGTTACAAAAACGAAAATAATTTATTAAAAAAAAAAGAAAAAAAAAAGTCGATAAAACCAAATACTTAGTGTAGGTAAATGTTTTGATCCTGATTGTGATTGTAAATAATGAGATATTAAAATCTGGACAAAAATGTGGCTGTCTTTAAAGACCAAGAAAGAAAAACATAGTAAACATTGAGGAGTTAATTTTAAAACAGCATGCTATTAACCACACACTCATGCTATTGAAAAGTATCTTGCCTTGTAATTTTCTGCATCGGTTCCCTACTCCATTGAAGCAGCATTAAAGGTTAAATGTTTAGAGATTTCACTTTTTACAACAGAAAAGCGTACATTTTCTCCTGAATATTTAAATATTTACCTATATGCTGTTAAAGCAAGAGGCTAATATCGAATAGTTTTTTGGTTGGGATAAATTAAAAAGACAATTTGCTGGATATTTTGCGTTATTCATTTTTGGGAGTAAGATTAAGAACGTGACTTATTCAAATTTTGACGAAGATATATTTTTCGAGAATTTTTGCAGTTGCAAAATTTAAATATAGTTTGAGCTGGAAATTTGCCAAATTATAAATTTCGAGTCCTATTCACATTAATGTGTGGAGGATTCACGTGCAATTTATTGAAGTGTGAAGTGTTATTTTACAATTGAGAAAAAGTTTGTCTAAACGACTAAAAAATATATATATATATATATATATATATATATATATATATATATTACTGGTGGATACTCACCGCCAAACGATGCTTTAAAACGTCGAAAGGTTTCCGTTTCTTGGAGTGTGTTTTCTTGCAGATCTCCTGATGTTTCGGAAGCCTGTCCGGCGCGAAGTGTCGTCCGCAAATCGAACAGCCTCCTTCACTCGTGTCGTTCGCCGATGGACTGGGACGGGTCTTGTTTGTGCCGCTTGCTTGAGGGCTCTGGATTTATAAGATTACCTTGTTAAGATATCTCTATACTAACCTATAGGTTAGGTCTATGATTATCTTGTAATGTGTAAGACTTTAACTGAGGTAGGGCACAGCAGGAAACTCAAAATATGGAACAGCCCAACTGGGGCAGTACCTCGACCTTACAGAAGATCACAGCTAAATAATACTGCTTTCAAGCAGTGTTGTGTTCCTGTCGGTGTGTAACGTGACCAGAGCTCTTGGGAGAAAAGGGGATGGGGTTGGCAAAGCGTTTGCGATGCTTCTGGTGTTGCAGACGTCATAAGCTACGGTAATACACTTACCATCAGATGAGCCGTACGCTTGTTTGCCGATACAGTTGTTTAAACAAAAAAAAGACTAGCTTCTATATTTATCTATAGTTTATGATTGTCTAGCGTCAGTTAAATTATTGAAATATTAATTTGCTCAAAATGTTTACTGTTGTATGTGATGTCAAGTATCTGTAGGTTTTGTTTTATTTATCTTTATATACCCTATAGGCCTATACTAGATTTATTGAGTGCAAGCAAAATAAACTCAAAAAAGCTTTTTGGCCACAGCAGTCTCGATTTGAAAATGTTACAAAACCGTTACTTATAATATAACTTTACTTATTATAAAGGTCAACAACTAAATCAATAGTCATCATTACAGCCTATACAGTCCACTGCTGGACATAGGCCTCCACAAGTTTACGCCAAAAATAGCGTGAACTCATGTGTTTTGCCCATAGTCACCACGCTTGGCAAGCGGGTTGGTGACCGCAGGGCTGGCTTTGTCGCACCGAAGACGCTGCTGCCCGTTTTCGGCCTGTGTATTTCAAAGCCAGCAGTTGGATGGTTATCCCGCCATCGGTCGGCTTTTTAAGTTCCAAGGTGGTAGTGGTACTGTGTTATCCCTTAGTCGCCTTTTACGACACCCACGGGAAGAGAGGGGGTGGCTATATTCTTTAGTACCGTAGCAAAATCAATAGTAAAATAAAATAAAAATAAAAAACGCAAAAATATTTACCGCGGCAGGATTTTTCCTAAGTACCTGGAATAGTAAAACAAAAAACCATATAAATTACAAGTAAAAGAAAATCAAAAAATATTAGAAACTGTGTGCATTTTTAAACTGTAACGGTTTAGATTAAATGAAAAGTACAGGAGTTAGCAAAGTTAATAACTGGCGTATCTAGTTAGTTCAAAAGTAAAAACATCAAATAAAAAAAAAGAGACGTGCTTTAAACCACACGACTGAAATAAAAGTTCTTTAACTCCATCTAACGTATATCTCCCTCTCAACTTCCGTTCACCTCGCTCGATTACACTTTTAGTAACGCTCTCGTCACGCATTCACCAGCTTACTTCCTGAGTCAAGTGTGCTTAAAAAAGTTTAACTTCATTATGTTAAGACTGATAATTATAGATTAAGTATTTATTTGAAGAGATAAACATTAATACGCTCTCACAAAAAGTTTTAAAAGTACCCATAAGATTTAGGGCGATTTACGTTTCATCATTCCAGCCTATAGTCCACTGCTGGACATAGGCCTCCACAAGTTCGCGCCAAAAATGCGTGAACTCATCTGTTTTGCCCATAGTCACCACGCTGGGCAGGCGATTTACGTTTAGGAGCAGATAATTTCAAATACAAAAAATTTGTAATGAAAATAGATACGAATGTTTCGTAATGAAAATAGAAGAAATGTTTCTTAAGACAACTTTCCGCTTTAAGAGGTGAATATTCCTTTACTGCCCGTACCTTTGTTTGTATGTTCTGGATTTAACATGAAGTTAACATGGCATTACAATAGGTATCTTCATACATGTATTGTATAGTGATTCTCAGTATATTGGTATTTAAAGTAAGCGTAATTGAAATTTACATATTAGGTCTTTGTTGGACAGATGTTTGATGACACATGTTACGAGAACGTCAGTATAAGGACTTCCAGTAATAGTAAATCACATATTTTCTTACATACAATATAAGTTGAACTAAATGTTTGTTTGTGATTTTAAAACGATAAGTACATTATTTCTTTGTGTCCTCTTTAGGAATCTTTAAAATCAAACAATTTATGAAGTCGCAGAATAGTATCAAATGAAAGAATAATGCCATATTAATGAATCCTATACGTTAATAAAAAAAACCGACCGATGGCGGGATAACCATCCAACTGCTGGCTTCGAAATACACAGGCCGAAGACGGGCAGCAGCGTCTTCGGTGCGACAAAGCCTGGGTACCAACAAAGGTTACCAACCCGCCTGCCCAGCGAGGTGACAATGGGCAACACAGATGAGTTCACGTTATTTTTGGCTCGAACTTGTGGAGGCCTATGTCCAGTAGTGGACTGCGATAGGCTGATGTGATGATGTGATGATTAAATATTTTTATTTAAACAAAAATAAAATAAAATTGCAAAAATGTACGATGTACGCGCATAACTTTCGAACGATTGCTAAATTGGGAAATTGATTTTTTTTTTATTTTTATTGTTATCAGGGTTAGGCTTAATACATATCTCTCTATCTTCACTAACTTATATCTCACTCTCGAATTCCATTTGCCTCGTCCGATCACACTTTTCGTAACGCTCTCGTCACGCATTTACCAGCTTACTACCCAAGTCAAGCGTGCGTAAAAAGATTTACTTCAAAAATATTCATAATTCGTTACTAAGTTCGCTGGGCTAGTATGATATAAGTCTATAGAATCATAGTTATTGTTCGAATGTTACGTACTTACGCAGTATAGTCCCAGCTGGGATGTATACTGACAATGATGTAATGCATAGACCGCACTTGCTATACACCTTTCGAGTTTACTGTGGGAACTTCCCGCGGGAAAATTGAATTATCGTAAATCTAGATGAAAGAATGTACTCGAAAAAAATATTTTACATGTATTTAAAAACTAGCTTTTGTACTAATAGTGGCATATATTTATTTTCTTTATTTTGAATATACTGTGAATATTTCGAGTTTAAACCTATTACATTTTTAAATGTAACTAACAATTTTTGGCACAGGCAATACATAGATTTTTAGTTTTAAAAAGGGGAAAACATATTTTCTATCTGTAATACGACTTAAAAAAAAAGGAATTTGAAAATATTTTTAAAATATATATTAAATTAAAAGTTTATCGGGTATAAAAGTGCGATAATAAAGCTTTGTGATTTTTAGTGATTTGTCGATTAATCTCCCGAGACTTTACAGATATCATATATTATAACTGAGGTCGGGCACAGCAGGAATTTCCTGCTCAAAACATGGAGCAGCCCGACTGGGGTAGTATCTCGACCTTACAGATGATCACAGCTAAATAATACTGTTTTCAAGCAGTTTTGTGTTCCTGTTGGTGAGTAAGGTGACCAGAGCTCCTGGGGGGATTGGGGATTTGGTCGGCAACGCGCTTGCGATGCTTCTGGTGTTGCAGGCGTCTATAAGCTACGGTAATCGCTTACCATGAGGTGAGCCATACGCTTGTTTGCCAACCTAGTAATATAAAAAAAAGATATAATACTGCAGCATGGATAAACAATGGTGACTATGCCCGGCACTGTTTGTGTAAAACCGTAATCCTAGTTAGTAATACTCACGGTACTCGCTCCCCGTTGCATGACCCCTTTACTCCTACTGCCCTCCCGCTCCGACACCTGTTACCACATTCTTTATATACCACATCACTGGGATTTAACTATCGATGCGCTATTTAGTTTTAATTTACACTTTTAATAAAAATGTTATTTAAATTTTTTTACATTTTCAGTTTGACTTTTAATTTCGAAATTCGAACAGATAACTGTCAAGTACGCTAACGGTCAAAAAAAACTTGATAACTTTTTTCGATCATTATGCAAAAAGTCTAAAGAAAATTAAATTAAACCTAATTTAAGAGTTTCGTGTTTTTTTAGTAAATAATTCAATCTTAATAATATTGTTTTAGTGGTAATTACGATTTAATAAATAGGGAAATTTTTAATTGCACATCAATAAACTTATCACATAGCAATATCTGTCCATCAATTAAATCAGTTTTACATCAACTATATTATTTTACAGCAAGTAAAACCATTTGATTATCAGATCTAACATTACCAATATTTTGAACAAAAAAAAACTTTTTTTCTTCAGATTTGAGGTAAAAAAAGTTATTTTGTACACAAACTATTTTCATATATTTCTTCCTAGGACAAAATGGATTTTTTTTATTTTTGGTTAAATACTATCCAAAATAAAATTCGTTTTGATAGCTGAATAATTGTTAAAATTTATTTGGATAAATAATAAAATTAAATATTTCTAGGTTCTTAGGTATTAAAAATCAATAAAAGTAAATTTAAAAATTATTTTATTCATACCTTGTTCTCGCTGACAACTCTTCGCGGTGGAGCGACGGCAACTGGTTGGGGTTTGCTTTTCACTGGACTTTTGGGCCTTCTTACTGGACTTCTATAATTAGAAACATACCATTTCATAATTATATGTTAGTACCATTATATATATGTTATACCATTTTTATTCTTTAAAAATATCTCGATGGACTTTATGAACTTTAACTATTAGGAGGGAAAACTTTCGCCCTATTTTAATTCTTAAAAGTTATGGTAATGAGATAACTTTTTAAAGACCCTATCAGAACTGGTCCTGCTGATTTTTCAAGTACTAATATAAAAAAAAAACCCTTGCATTCAGCCTCTAGCATCCCAATGCTGGGCATAGAGTCGTCTTTATTTAGGAGAAGGATAGGAGCTTAATCCACCACGCTGCTTCACTGCGGTTTGGCTGATATGTATGAGTAACGATCGCTTCCAGATATTTATGATATTAACCGGAACCAATGGCTTAATATTCTCTCCTAGGCACGGAGGACACAAGGACAGACATCCAAACTGGAAATAAATATTTGTACAAATTATCCACCCCGAGCAGGAATCGAACCCACAAACTGTCGGTGTTTTAGGCGACTACTCTCACTACTACAACAGAGCGGTTGTTAACAAAAAAACCTGCAAGTTTCGAAAGGAATTTTAAACTTGGCTTAAATACTTTTCAGAAAAAAGCTTACTCTCCTTCATAGGAAAGAGGAAAGTGGCAAGTAGAGGCTATTGCCAAACTGTTTCAACTTACTTTCGCTGCGGTCTCTTGATCTCCACTAGTTCCGGAGATCTTGGAGTGGGAGTTGGTGCGAGTGCTTCTGGGAATGTTTCGTTTTCCAGTAAATAGTTATTTTCGTTGTTAGCGTGATCTGTTTCATCCGGTGTTGGTATTATTTCGCCGTTGCTCTGTGGCTGAAAATATTTGTCATCTAGAATCGACTAGCCCTAGTTACCATAACGTCGTTAATATAGTTTGTTGGTTTATTAGGCAAAAAAAAAAAAAAAAATTCTACGAGCGTTAGAATTGATTATTATTGTTATGCGTTAAAAAATGTATTCAAGGAAATAATGTTTTGCGGTATTTGTGGTCAAGAAAACGATAATTTAGAACAACACTAGTAAACTAGGGATTACTCTTGACCACAAAATTCTTCTAAATAATTTTATTAATATACTCGTACAAAGGTTACGCAGTAAATCTACTAAATAATAAATGTAGTACTTCTACTGCTTGAAGTCAAGACTTACCACTCGCTTTGCTGTGTTTAAGTCGATCTCGTGATTGTGATTCAGATCACCAGAACCGTTGACCATGTTGTCTAGTTTTTGAACCTATGAAAATAAAAAATTCTATTTTGTTTTTATAAGCTTAACGAGTAATCTAAAGGTTTATTAATTTTATTAAATATGTCACAGGGATAGTCTTACTCTGAAAATCAATCCCAATTAAAATGACGGATATCATGGACTAGGTCTATAATAATTTTTCATTACAAAAAATACTTTTTAGAATTATTTTTACGGTAAGAAATACGTTACCTGAACTGTCCCGTTTTGTTTTTTCACATTATGAGAGCTGATGCTCGTGTAACTTTTAGTATTTGAAGATTTCTTCTCGACAGTTGTTTTAGATGTTGTGCTTGAGACTTTTGTGTAACCATTTGGAATAGTCTTCCGAGGTGGAGGTCGTTCAGTATTCTGTATTGGTTGTAGAGGATAACTTTTGTCTATTCCCTTTGTACGCCTTTCCTCGAACATTTGTCGCACCTATGATAAGATAATAGTTGTAAACAAATGGCCCTCAATCTATAGCCCCTATTAAGATAAGCAAGTTTAATGTGTGAAGAAACGCCTTCGTTACGAAAGAAACAAACAATTCGACCGTTACACGCACCTGCATCATATAGTTCACCATGAAGTGATATTAAACTAAAGACTGATAGAGTAAAATATTTACTAAATCAAAGCGTGTTTAAAAAGGTTTTTTTTTATAGTTTATTTCTTAAGAATTGATTTTCATATAAGGCCGCCGGTATGAAAAAAATATGAGGATTAAAATCTACTGAACGAATGACCTCGTTACGTTTCTCGTAACGCCATCTATCGGAACCAAATAGATATTAAAAAGGTTACGATAGATAGCGTTATTTGATTTGTTTATTTACATTACATTTTATTACATTTTTATTACCAGTGCTATGACCGCTGCGTCAACGCGTCGTCAAATTTGATATGGTATTAATCTTTTTCTTAGAATAGCCTTTCTTCTTCTTATTCTTAGTAAGCCTTTTTTGTGCCTATTTAGACAGTCGATCTGAGGAGTAAACTCCAGTCGTGCGTCGGAACTGACACACAGACTTTTGTATATCTTCTTGTAAAATTATCCATTGATAGTTAAATTTAGGACATCAATGTTCATGTAGTCTTTCACTTATTCTCAGTGATAACATTTTTAGAATTTAGATTAACCAAAAAACAAATATACTTGTAATTTATAAATAAATATACATATATAGACAATTGAAATATCAAATGTACCAGTCAAAGCTTTGTCTAATTGTTTGTAATTTCGTTACCTTTCCCGGTTGGTGCACGACGGGCTGTGGAGGGCTGACCGCTACGCCATTACTAGGCGAGTGTCTGACACGGTCGAGCGCTCTCGCCTGTTGCGCTTCGTAGAGCGACGCGATTTTAAGTTCTCGTTCCTGGAGCTGTTTTTGTTGGAAACGAGCCTGTTGACAATTTTTTTTATATATGAGGCTTGTTGCTACATGTGATGAAGTATCATTTGCTATTTCAATTTTATAATGATTTCGGAAAACATTAACTTATTTAAATTGAATAGACTAAACTTAAATTTGCTGCTTATAGTTTAAAAAAAAAACAGATTTTCTCTATTACGACGTGTTGGTCAGTTAGTCTGTTCAGAGCAGATTCCAGATTAAGAGGTCTGGAGGCCTCGGGGCGATAAAGGAGTGGAGACACCCTTTGGCCCCAAATTATTTTCCAACGCGAAAAAAATATGAAAAGTTTACTAGTGTTTACTAGTCTGAATTTGTATTTTTTTGTCTCTATTATCTCGATCGAAGCACCTCTTTTGTGGCAACTCTTTGGTTGCCCTCCCCTAAATACAGCCCTGTGTCTGTTAACTACTTAAAGTCAATCGACCTGCCCGCGTCTAGCTCTACGTAAAGCAGAGATAGAGTCTACGGTGAAGTTGTCCAAGAAAATGTCTATTCATGTTTTTTCAACGATCCATATTATCGCAAATAACGCTTATTTAGATTTTAGTAACTCTTAGCCTTTAAAGACATTTGTATTTGACTGTATTCAATTATAAAATAAGAGCTGAATTGAAGTACGTTTGTTAATTTCTTGAAAAATGGCATATTACTTTCAGTAAAATGTTTTATTTAGTTTTCTACTTATATCAAAGTTATAACGATACAATTAGTTATTCTAGAAGTCTTAAGATTTACAATTTCTTTCTAAACAGAATCACCGGCCATTCATCGGACATATAAGGCGAGAGGTCGGCGCCCACGCATCACCGCGCGACAGCACCTGTCGAATCTTACATTGTTCTATCATCTATCGGTACCGCTTCCGTTTCTTTATTGTTGAAGGTCAAACACTCTTTGAAACAAATAGTTCCTAGTAATTGATTTTTCTTTTAAGCCCGAGTTCATCCGCAAAAAAGTTTTTTAAACGATGGAAATGCTTACTACCAATGGTATTTAAAAAAAAAAATGCGATTTAAAAGGATAATAAAAATTAAGATTTTACGGACTCGTTATTTTATAAACGATCAGTGCAATAGTGTCGTAGCTATGGCGCTCATGGTTGAGTTATTGAACTGAAGAATACCGAATATATTTGCTATGGCAAAGCTGCAAATCTGCAAATTGAATTTTTAGATTAAAAAATCTTTTTGACGTTGCCAATGCTATATATACTGATGTATCAGTGTGACAATTGCCATAACAGACTCAAGGTACAAAAAACTGTACGTACAGTACGTATGATCTCTACATCTGTAGGTACTTAATAGTCTGAAGTCAAAAGAAAACCGTTTTAATTCAGCATCTCGGTTATTAGATTTAAAATCTAGTCCGCACTAGGGTATAAGATACTTGTACACAATTTTATTTACAGTGTGCTCAACACAGGATTTACACAGGAGACTTTACTTGAGGCGTTAACTTTATTTTATTTGTTTTATCGCAAATAGTCGTATTTACATGATTATATCGAGAAACGACTCCAACACCTTCCAACAATCTTCGGAAAAACTGTCAGTGTTCCTCTACTATATTATGCACTAGCGACCCGCCCCGGTTTCGCACGGGTGAAATGCTGATACTAAATATACTACAGAATGTATTTATAGTATGAAGCTAGCTTATATGCATGCATGGTTATTAACATAATAACAACATTCAAATATTTGTCTTTAGATTACACGTTGTTACAGAATGCGTTGAAGAAATAAGGTTCACGTTCTCCGTAGATGATAGCGTGATAAATTGTAGCCTATATGTTGACCCGACTTTTTAATAATATTCGTGCCAAATTTGAAGTAAATCCATGCAGTACTTTTAGAGTTTATTCCGGACATACATACAGACAAACAGACAAAAATTCTAAAAACTATATTTTTGGCTTCGGTATCGATTGTAGATCACACCCCAAGTATTCTTTTAAAAAAATATTCAATGTACAGTTTTGACTTTCCTACCATTTTATTATATGTATAGATGTATGCATATAAAACTTCCTCTAGAATCACTCTATTTACTGAAGAAAACCGCATCAAAATCCCTTGCGTAGTTTTAAAGATCTAAGCAGACAGACAACGGGAAGCGACTTTGTTTTATACCATGTAATAATACACATAAAATAACAAAGTTATAATCTTACTGTGCTTGCGTATATTTTAATCAAAACAATTAGTTAAAAGCTTAGCATGGGCACTAAGTAAGCGATACTTTACTTGTCTATTTAGTCATTGATGTGACCATCACAGTCGATTAACGACAAGTCTCGAATGACCGTCATTATCTCAATTACAGAATCAACCCAAATTTATGCCTGTCGCAAAGTCATTGTTTGTGACTACAATGTTGTAACATGGACTTAAGAATGTTTTAGTAAATAACTTTTTATAAAACTAATAGTATTAACATTTTACAAATGTATAAGAAGTATAGTAAAGAAGTAAGAATAGTTTATAAGTTTGATAAAATAGTTATTTAAGTTTTACTATTAGTTGAATAAGTTCTACTCATTCGTAGAAAAAACACTGAAAATAAAGGTGTAAATAAAAACCTGTGAAGAAGAAGTTCATAATAAAATATTAAAAAGTGTGAATAGAATTCTGTTTGTACATATTGTAAGTGCGAGCCCTCGTACGCACAAAATAATATGTTAGGACACTGTCTAACTCTATGTATTATCTGGCAGCAATTTGAAAAAGAGTTTGCAATGATTAAGCAGGATAAGCAAAGTTCGGCTATCTCATTAAATACTTTTACAGTTTATTTGCTTGTGACCCACTTCAAATCTTAAAAAAAAGACTTAAGTCATTGCATGCAGAGCTACTTTCAGCTCTTAACAAGTTCAACTCATTCCAACTTCACTGTCAAGAACCTCTATTATTCAATCGCGTCAATTAACAATTCATTTAAGAGAAGCGTCTTCGTAACGGGGCTTAACTGTTACATTGTAATCAAATTCTTTGTTGATGAATTAATATTTAGCATAAGACAATAATGACTCGCGCTCCTTAGGCTTTTGTTGTCTTGAATCATGAATATAATGTTAATAAAATTTTATTTAGATGCTAGAGGCATTTTTGTTTAAGATGCAGAATTTAAATTTATTGTATTAACTTTGTCTGACCTCTATTCAGAATACAAAAGGAAATTTAGATACAAGAAAATCAAGGGATTTACAATAAAAAAAAGAAGAAAAATTGTGCAAAAATACACACAAAACATAAATAGTTGTGTTTGCTCGCAAACGAAAAAAAAAACCGACTTCAATCACATCGACGAATAATACAACGTAATCGACGAAAAAATAGTCAAGTAACTACGCGTTATCAAAGATTACTCAAAAAGTAGTTATCAGATCTTGATAAAATTTATATGTGACCACATGAAAAACATCAGATTTCGACTAAATCAAAAATTATCAAAATCGGTACACCCAGTAAAAAGTTATTGCGGATTTTCGAGAGTTTCCCTCGATTTCTCTGGGATCCCATCATTAGATTCTGGGATATCTCCTTTCCTTATCATGGTATCAAACTAGGAATATCCTCTTTCCAACAAAAAAAGAATTATCAAAATCGGTACATCTAGTAGAAAGTTATGCGGTATAATACAACGAAGGTCGACGAAAAAAGCGTCAAGTAAAAACGCATTATTAGATATAACTCAAAAAGTAGTTGTTAGATCTCAAATAAATTTAAATGGGACCAATTGACACACACCACCTTTCGATTAAAACAAAATTTGTCGAAATCGGTCCACCTGGTCAAAAGTTGTGATGTAGCATACATAAAAAAAAATAAAAAAAATACAGTCGAATTGAGAACCTCCTCCTTTTTTGGAAGTCGGTTAAAAATACGACATAATGGCATAGAAAAAAAACTTTAGTGAATGAAGTAAACTTAGAGAGGATTTCAACAGGGCATTTACAGACTATGGCAGAATAATCTTAAGTATATAATCTGTGACCATATAAATGCACAACGTCAAATTGACCCCAATCTGTCTCCAATATTAACATGATTTTAAAAAACTTATAATAGGTACGTCTAATAGGTAACTAATAATAAAGAATATTAATATCAAGTCAAAAGTTTATCCGTTTCAATACACTTGTATCACGATCTACACAAGCAAAAAAAAATACACAAAAAAATACAAAAAAAAAATACACAAAAAAGCTTTATTTCGTATCTCTAGCTATCATAAATACACAGGAGCAAAACAGTTATCATAAACGTGAGTTAAACGTTTTGTATACTAAATGAAAACATAAATTATTTCAGATTTATGAGTCTCCTGTCCCTGTACACTAACTAGCACTTGAGAGCTATTAACTCCACACAAGTGACCTGTGATATATAGCCTATAATACATAATAAATGATACAAACAACCTTGTTTAAGACACTTATAAAATATAGTTTAGTTATACCTACACCTACGTATATTATTGCGAATGGATTTATATTACAAAAGTTAATGTTATTCCTTTCACTCCGCTTAAAAAGTGAAATTCGAACATTTCTCGAATAATAAATTACGTTGTTTATTAAGTAATTAAAAATTTCAATTGTTATAGCTATGTATATGGATGTATTTAATAAGTACATATTACCTGTTACCTGTTACAAGCGAATACGGGCCGTAATTTTATAAAAGGGTTTTATATCGTCGTTTATATTTTAATTGCAAATTTTATGATTTTTATTTATCTATATAAAAAAAATAAAATTGGAGTGTCTGTTTGTAATATTAAAATAACCTCTTTTAACTAAATGTATATGAGGATGTATACACAGTACATATACCAAAATAACATTTTTTATAATTTGTCAACTGTCTGTCTGTCTGTTTGTTCTGGTTAATCTCTGAAACGGATGAACCAATTTTGCCGGGACATTCACTGGCAGATAGCTGATATAGTAAGGAGTAACTTAGCCTACTTTTATTTTAGAAATTTATTTATTTTCTTATAACTCTGCGAGCTGAACAAAAGCTTTTTTGTTAAATTTCACGCGGACGAAGTCGCGATCACAGCTAGTATACAATATGAATCTAAAATATGGAAAATAAAATAATAATAAATAAATAATAAAGAATTTTAATTTATGCTTTTCATCGTCAACTAATGATATAAATTAAATCAAACTTCTTTTATGAACATTTTATAATGCTTTAAAATTATGTTTTTCGCTTAAGCCAGATTAAAAAAAAACATTTAGGACATAATACAAGAAATAATAACATAAAATGTAAACAAATACACAACATTCCTAACTGTACAATTAATAAAGACCGCTTTATTCTTATATTAATTAAATGTTGCTTCGTAAAAGATAAAATCTAAAACACTTGAGAACATAACTGTTTAAATTAAGTATCAATTTAAATCTTCCTAGTCAAAGGAAAACGTCTGCTAATCACAAAAAGCTGGTCTCGAACAATGACCATAATCTGCGCACACGCATGTCGGCTGACTCATTGGCAGTCATTGACCTTTGCGTTGCGATAGGAAAGATCAAAATTTTAATTGATATATGCATTTTTTTATTAATGGAATGTGTTAAGAACGAAACCAGAAGCCACCAATTTTTCCCATATAAACTATTTTATACGAATGTTGGAGAATGTAATAGTATATTGACAAAACCAGAATCTATTTCGGCAAAGAAATTGTATAAATTGGTCGATGAAGTTCAATCAATCATGTAATTGTATTAACATAAATGTATAATAACAGAGCGACATAGTCGCAGTAGCGGCAAAGCTCTTTAATAAAGAAAAAAAAAAAAAAAATTAACATAAATATTTTTATTTAAGTAATTTCTTTCTTAATTTAACTATGATTAGAGTCGATAGCCGTACAAATATTAAACGCATGAGAATTATTTTCAACTAAAATATTTAATTTGTATAAATGTATTTTATTTATTTTTAATGGATTGATGTAATTGATAAATATTTATTATTACATCTTGTATTATAACAGTAGATAATAATGATAAATTATTAGTGGTTTTGATCTCTGTAAAATATTTCATTTATTAACTAGCTGACCTGAGAAACGTTCATGTCTTGCGAACCGTTAAAAGCGTGAAGTTAAAGTGAAAGAAAAAAAAATGGATAGGGTCACCACTCACTTAGTATTATAAATATACTTTGCAGTCTATTCTCATACCATACATAAAAAAATATGCGAGGAGGTGTGCAACACAGTGACATGAGATTTTTATACATTAGATGTAGTCGTTTCTTCGGGATTTACACCATGTACCTTTTTATATTTGAGGCTCCGATATTTCGGCGCAGTTGCATGCGCCATGGTCACGGAAGAACTGAAAATATCGGAGCCTCAAATATAAAAAGGTACATGGTGTAAATCCCGAAGAAACGAATTCAAATAATGTTAACAACCATGGAAATTTAAAACAATATATTAGATGTAGTATATAATAATTCTACTTTTCTACTCTATTCTTCTTCTCTGTATGTCTCCGTAAAATTATAAAAACTAGATAACTTGGCCAATTTCCTACCGATATTTTTTAACGTAAATAGATATATAGATCTTATTTTAAAACCCTTGACCTAATGATAGCAGACAAAAAAAAAATACGTATAATTAAACCCATTAAGTGAAGTAGAAATATAAATACATATCACAATTATTTATTTTTTTTTAAATATATTTATCAGAAGCCGGTGAAAATGTTTTCAGCTTACTATATAAAATGTATTCTATAGGTTAGGTACACAAAACAACTGATTAAGGAATGGCTAGCTGAACATTTAACTGTTTTACCTTTAAATAAAATGTTTATTTATATGTTGCTATTTAACGCCAACTGACACATACCGGAGCGTGTGAGGCGTGCGAAATTTTTATATTATGAGAATGTTTGAACCTTATTATCTGTTTATTTAAGGAGTGTGTTGATTTTTAATTCCGTTATCTATTATATTTAGAGATAAAACAACATTTAACTGGTACAAATTACGATTTATTAATTTGATCTTTTTAGAAAACAGCTAAAACAAATACACTATGTTCTAACGGATACAACTATGTAGAGGCATTCTTGTTGCTTGTAACTGTGTTGTCTAATCAAAGTATCAATACTAGTATTTCATTTAATAATTGTATTTTACATAGATAGGCATTTCTACTTTCTAGTATTCGAGATATTAGTCTCAAAAGAGTCACTTAGAGGTTTCGATTACAATTGTGAAAACCAATCATTTTAAAACAACAATAATTGTGTTTGCTCGCAAACGAAAATAAAACCGACTTCAATTACATCGACAAGTAATACAACGTAGATCGACGAAAAAATAGTCAAGCAACTACGCGTTATCAAAGATTACTCAAAAAGTAGTTATCAGATCTCAATAAAATTTATATGTGACCACATGATAAACATCAGCTTTCGATTAAATTAAAAATTATCAAAATCGATACACCCAGTAAAAAGTTATTGCGGATTTTCGAGAGATTCCCTCGATTTATCTGGGATCCCATCATCAGATACTGGTTTCCTTATCATGGTACCAAACTAGGGATATCCCTTTTCCAACAAAAAAGAATTATCAAAATCGGTACATCCAGTAGAAAGTTATGCGGTATAATACAACATAGGTCGACGAAAAAAGCGTCAAGTAAAAACGCATTATTAGATATAACTCGAAAAGTAGTTGTTAGATCTCAAATAAATTTAAATGGGACCAATTGGCACACACCACCTTTCGATTAAAAGAAAATTTGTCGAAATCGGTCTACCCGGTCAAAAGTTCTGATGTAACATACATAAAAAAAAAATACAGTCGAATTGAGAACCTCCTCCTTTTTTGGAAGTCGGTTAAAAAGAAAACGATTCTGTGCTAATCAATCAACACATGGGTTCAACACATGGGTTGCAAATGCCGGAAATGAAAATACTACTAGGTATGTAATACCGTACGTATAACTTAATTTTAGAGGCCAAACAATAATCTTATATATAAAATTTTCGTGTCATAATGTTAGTTAAAGTGCTCCTCCGAAACGGGTGGACCAATTTTTATGAAATTTTGTGTGCATATCGGGTAGGTCTGAGAATCGGCCAACATCTATTTTTCATAGCCCTAAGTTACAAGGGGGTGGGATTAAGGGGTTTAGTAACATACTTATTAATAATTAGGTACTTATTTAGTAAAGAGCAGAAAGAGTGATGTACCTATTGAACCGTGTCTTGAAATGATGCAGTATCGGGATTCGACGATGATGTCAAGTAGTTAAACTTCAAGTTTAATCATTTACGGACCAAATATCGGTTCATGTGGTCAGTTTTGGTGATAGTAAAAACCATTTTTTTATTCCATAGCTATATATAGTGGGACAAAGTGCCGCATATTTTTACAACGCCTCATGGAAAGAAGGCACCGCGCCTAAAAGACAACAAGCAGACCGTTTTCTTATTTGTTTTGTAAAGTAACAAGAATTCTTTCGCGTATCTTTTTTTTTGTCAACAAGTAAATCATTTGAGCTCATTGAACTTTTGATAGGGGATTGGTCGCTATCGTAAAGATTTATGTCATTAAACAACGTAGTTATAATATTCGCTTATTCTTTTTGAGCTAACTTTTATAAGTTATAATTTAGTATAAGAATCTGAAAAAATATTTGTATTTCACTAAAATAAATAAACTCGTAAGTATATTAACTGTCATACAAGAAATTTAGTATAACGATCGTTTAATTACATGTGTGCTGTGTGGCTACGGCACCAAAGAATAAAGCCACCCCCTCTCTTCCCGTGGGTGTCGTAAGAGGCGACTAAGGGATAACAAGGTTCCACTACCACCTTGGAACTTAAGAAGCCGACCGATGGCGGGATAACCATCCAACTGCTGGCTTTCAAAATCACAAGCCGAAGACGGGCAGCAGCGTCTTCGGTGCGAGAAAGCCAGCCCTGCGGTCACCAACCCGCCTGCCCAGCGTGGTGACTATGGGCAAAAAACATAAGTTCGCGCATTTTTGGCGCGAACTTGTGGAGGCCTATGTCCAGCAGTGGACTGCAATAGGCTGGAATGATGATGATGATGATCGTAATTACATGTATATATAAAGTATGGACTATGGGCAAAACACATGAGTTCGCGTCTTATAACTTCAGTCTATCGTAGTCCACTGCTGGACATAGGCCTCCACAAGTTCGTGCCAAAAATGGCGTGAACTAGTGTATTGCCCACAGTCGCCATACTGTCTCAGGCGGGTTGGTGACCGCAGGAGATATTTTACTTAAAATATATTACATTTAGACGGTATAGAGCTTTCATAAGAGCGAGCGTGGGCTAGCACAGAAGACAGATATATCAGTCATTGGGGAAGCAGGGAGAAACAATGTTGTGTATTACTGTCAGCTTATATATATTATTAAGCGTGTTATGCAAAAGGATTTAGAGATTAACGTATTAATTAATCGACGTCTGGAAATGCATGGAAATGTTTTGCAGTTATGTTGTCAATTATTGATTTATCGTTTAAGTTCTGTACATTTTGGTTTGTTGGTAGTTCAATTTGAGATTAATGGTTTAGCCACTCTTTCTAGAACTGAAGTTCTACCGATTCTAAAGGAAAATTTGTATAATAGCTTATAATTAAAAATATTTGCATTAATAAAAAAGACTCGCAGCAGGAATCGAAAGGACAAAACCCTACAAACTAATGCGCTGCAAAAAACTGCACTGTGCCAACAGGTTTTGCCGAATATTCTATCATTAAAGGAAAATCATAATTGAATCATTGAATTGAATGGACTGACAGTACAATGTAAACTATATGTCAGACTCCAACAAAGCAAAAAAAAAAATCAGGTTTCAAACCAAAATATCAAATGATCGCCTCGAAATAAAATATCTGATACTTTTTTTAGGTTACACGATACCCAGAGACGGTATACGCATCGAAAACAAAAGGTTCCATGCGAACTCACTTCGTATTCTCCATGTATGGAGCTGAATCACGAGTTGCGAGGTCGCGTGTACCAGTGTGATGTAACATTGGATGACTAACAATAAGTTTTGCGACTCCTTGTTTGAGCCTTCTTAGAATGTATACGTTGTTTTGATTATAGGTGTCACGACTTTGAATTGAACATTGTTTTAATTGTTTTCAAGAGGGATTTGTTAGAAAACTTATTATTATAGATTAGAGAGGTTGAACAAAGAAAAAAGAAATTAAAACAAACATGTATTAATTTTTTTAAGTTACTAAAAAACCGAGGAGGTAGTGTAGTCAACGTGTATATTTTTTTTAGGAATGGTCAGAGAAATTTGATTTGTACCAGGTTAAAGATTGGAGGGCTTAAATTATTTCTTTATTTTTTAAGGATTTACCTATGTGAGATAAATTTTTATTTATTTTTTAGGATTTACCTATGTGAAAATTATAAATTAGATTTCATATATAATTAGAATTTTATCAGGCCAACCCATGGCATCGTCTTCACAATGAAAAAATCTGATGTACGATTTATTTATTAAGCATGTGGATGAAAGTAACCAGAACAACATACAGTAATATACCTGATTACACCTACCTCCCAGTAGTTATGCCAGAAAAATAACAGTTATCTGTTATTGGGTTATTTATCCTAATGTTTAATTTTCGTCATACTTTTTAAGTTCACAATACATAAATAATGATGAGGTAATCTTTACGTAATGTATCGACAAAACAATCAATTTAATTGATAGTTTGTCTTAAAAAACAGACAGTTGGTAATATTGTATTCTTTCAAGTAAAAGGTCGTCGGGGTGAAGGAGACAAATGATTCTATAGCTCAATCGAAATCAATACATTTGACTTATTTCTAAGACACATTCGCTAACACAATATATGTATTTTATTAGCTAAAAATTTTGGTGAGTCACCTTCAATTGAAATTGGAAAGGATTATTTGATTCCATTAAAATGAAATCATTTACAACAATATCTAATAAAAACTTCATAATAGGATTTCTGCAAAATTTGGAACATTCTATTAAAAAAAAAAAAAAAAAATTATTTCTTTTTGTTTCTCAAATAGTATCGTTAAGTTTATACATAGGTAACCCATATATAGTACATACAGTGACTATAATAAATAATAAATAATAATAAGCCTTTATTTCTTTCTCATTTTTTCATGCAATTACAAAGGTTAAATTTTAAAGCTATATAATTATTATTAATTTTTATAATTTTAATAATATTTGTATATATATTATATTTTATCGTTGCGTTTCTTATTAGGTACATTATTTATTTTATGAAGTTCGAATATTATTTTACTGCCACAAATTTAATGGCTAAGATATTTCTAATGTTTATTAAAATAAAGAACGCTTAAGGCTAAGGAAATCAATTAAATTCACAATAACTTGCCACAAAAAGGAAGAAAATCGGTAATATATCTAAAATTTAATCCTTGGGCGCTAAATTTTGTGGTTCTGAACCAAAAAATATACGAATATTGTTGAAGGATGTAGAATCTTTGCTTCACGGAACATAACAAAAAGGTTAAAATTACCTTCGGGTCGGGCAATGTAAGCCAACCATTCCTTATACTTGAAGGATCTGCTCCTTGCAAAACTGCCGAAGAGACACAGCGAGGACGTGCCTTCCAATGTTCAGGTTCCCACCAGTTTACTTGGTCGAGAGATCGGGACATATCACGAGTCTCCATAACAAGTCTAAGATAATACTAAATCCCCGCGTAATAGCTACCATTTAAACTCTTCTCTAAATCTTAGAAAAGATAAAGCTTATTTAAACTTTTTTTAAATAAAATATCACACATCATCTTTAAGCGATAACATTCAAATATTCTTCGAATTGGTATATGTAAGCCAGCAGTAAGTACACGTCAGTGCATCAAAATGTACAAAAGTTGAATGAAAAGCTCGTGCCAATGAAGGTTTGTTTGTTTACCGGTTGCTTGGTTACGTACACGTGGAACCTAATGTCACGGTGGTAATAACTCATGACCTCTGTGGATTACCGCTAGTTTGACCCTATTAAACTATTACTTTCTTCAGAAAAATCACTTATTACGAAGGCATTCGCACACCTGTTTCATAAATTAGTCGTTAAGCGATTCTAAGGCTTCTGCTTTTGAATTAAGGTTGTATAATGGTGTAAACAAATGTTTATACCGTTACTGTTTGGTTTGGATCAAAGTGGTTCGTGGCGTAAACAATGGGATGGGATTTCTTGCGGTTGAAACGGATCGTTTTACTTTACTTTAGCGGTGCTAATGTATTTTAATTGATATATTGAATGTACGTCTACTTTATTAATTTTCTCATAAAGATTTGATTTACTAGTATATATAGTTCTATTAAAAAAAAACTGCTTTTATTGACATTAATAGTAGTAATTTAGTTTTTAAATCAATATAACTATTCTTCACTTTTATTTATGCCGTTTTCCGGTTTTAAATAAGGTACTCTTACTAACCTTGTTTAGATCTGACAGGTTAGCTTGAAACAGATCTATTCTCATCAAATCTTATCAACCAGTTGGTACTGGTTGGTTTTAATTGAATAAGGAGTTATTATTATAATAAACTAATTCTTAGAATAAAATTTTCTATCGATAGTCGCTTATGAAGTGTTTATATGAGAGCTTCACACTGGCTTAACAGAAGAGATATAATTATATCTCTTCTGTTAAGCCATAATTATTAATAACTATAGCGACACTTTCCGGCTTCGCCCGGTTGCAAAAACTATCAGTGTTCCTCTAATAGGTATATTATGCACGTATTGTACTTGTAAACCTTCCTCTGGAATCACGCTATTGACTAAAGAAAACCGCAGAAAATCCGTTGCGTAGTTTTAAAGATCTAAGAATACAGACAGCGGGAAGTTACTTTGTTTTATACTATGTAATGATAAAGAAACATTTCGCTCTCAAAGGTCCCCAGTAGGATGAGATCTTGTTTCGGTGGTCCGGAAACATACACACAATACAAGCACAGAGGCCCAGACCACGACAAACATTGTACGATCCATACATACCCTTGATATGACTATTGCCTCAATATATATACAAATAAACAGGTATTAGATCATCACGACGACACCAGACGATGTCAAAATAAGTATTCTTAATTATTAGTTCATAAAGTGTAATAGCGTAATGTTAAATAATACTCTAAATTTATTTGTATTTATGATTTAGTTTGCATTGTTTATGTACGTTTTATATATAAAAGATAAGAATAAAAAAATAAAAAACCTAATATAGCTAGCCGCTCATCAAATACTCAAAGTAACTTAATTTCGTTTACAATTACTTGTCGAAAAAAAAAAATTTAAACGCTTAAAAGAACTTTACTGCCTCTGACTTTCAAAGGATAGTTATTTAGACTTTTAATTAATTCATTGTTTAGTCAAAAATGTAATTTTAACTTACAATTAAATTATTTAAATAACATTTGCAAGATTGCAAATGAGATTATCTCTTTCGGAACTATCGAGTAAAAATATTAGCAATAAATCTGTATTTATTTAAACTTTTAACTTTCTCCTCCACACCTTTCACATCCTAGATCTCAGATCTTAGAGAAAGATTTGTCTTTACAAACACTAAATTCATGTAAATGTTATGCGACCACCACCACTTTTACTGACTTTCCTAAAGAAAGGTTTCTTTGCTGAGAGACAAGGCGATTGACAGTTTTATATAAAATAACAATATGTACAAACTTTTAATAAAAAGGTAATCTAGTGGAGTGCCTTTTGAAATTTTATATCATAACTTGAAAGAAAACAACTGTGTAGTTACTCTGTTCGATGTTTTATTAGACTACTAATTAAAACGAATGAAATATATAATGTATGAAATGTTACATATTCTTACTTAGTTCAACACGTGCACTCAAACATCGTACTCACGCTAATAAATCACACTTCAACAATCTAATATATAAAATTCACGTGTCGCGGTGTTTGTAGTTAAACTCCTCCGAAACGGCTTGATCGAATCTCATGAAATTTTGTGTGCATATTGGGTAGGTCTGAGAATCAAATAACATCTATTTTTCACCCCCCTAAATATTAAGGGTAGTCCACCCCTATTTTTTTTCAATTTTTAGATAAATTATTTATTTTTATTTTATTATGATTTGGCGTTGAAAAATACATACAACCCTAAATTTTCACCCTTATTATTAAATAGTGTTTAGCGGCAAGACAACGTTTGCCGAGTCAGCTAGTATACATATATAAATAACACTAGCAATACCTGTGCGAATAATTCGCACTAAATAAGTAAAAAATTTACTGACCGTCAATCATGTTGACGTTGTTTCATAATTAAAGCCGTCATAATTACGTATAATTTTAATAATTAATTACAAAAAACAAAAGCGATAATAACTTACAAAAGCAATAATATTTTTTTTAGTTGTGAATAACGGTAGAGCTAGCAATTATCTAATATCTTCTATCTAAAATGATATATGATTTATGTGGAGTAATTGTGAGGTTTTCTATAAAAAGAGAGGCAAACATCTTAACCCTAGCGTATTAATATATATGATGCTATTTACAATAGTCTTTGAATATTGGTTACTTATTTTATCTACAAATATAAAATTTACACATGGAATAAATTAACGCTTTACTTAACGCTTAAACTGTTCACAGTAGATTAAAGGCAAAATTCTGTATCAGATGTTTGAAAACTAAAACAACACAAACAAACACCCAGACACCGACAAACATCTGTATGGAAAAACGACGTTGATGAATGTAATTAATAAACACTTAAAATTAATTACTTATATAAAATTTTAAAAGAAACATTTATAAAACTAATGGCCGAAGTTAAAAAGAACTTAGAGATAACAGTTAAAATAAATGATTTAAGAAAGAGAAACTGTATACTAACCATACTTAAACTTATATTAATAACTAACTATGCCTGCGACTTCTTCCGCGTGGGATTGTACAAAAAAGTTCTTTTTATGTTCGCAGACTTATAAAATAAATAAATTTCTAAAATAAAAGTAGCCAAAGTTACTCCTTGTTATACCAGCTATCGGCCAGTAAAAGTCCCGTCAAAATCGGTGCAGCCGTTTCAGAGATTAGCCGGAACAAACAGACAGACAGACCGACAGATAGACAAAAATTATAAAAAATATTATTTTGGTATATGTACTATGTATACATCCATATGAATTTAGTAAAAAGCGGTTATATTAATTTTACAAACAGACACGCCAATTTTATTTTTTGTATAGATGTTTAAAGACACTTTTTATCTCATTTTGTAAGTTATTCATAGTTATTTGATGTCAAACGTCATTGTTATTATGTATACGTGTAACGCTTCAGCCTGTAATATCCCACTACTGGGCATAGGCCTCTTTACTTATGTAGGAGAAGGATCAGAGCTTAATCCACCACGCTGCTCCAATGCGGGTTGGCGGATATATTCCCTACTATGATTAACGATCGCTATCAGGTGTACGTGATAACAACCGGGACCGACGGCTTAACGTGCTCTCCGAGGCACGGTGGGAAGACCCACAAGGACTGTACAAATACCCAGACCACGGAAAACACCTGTACGGCCAATACAAATGTTTGTCTTGTGCGGGGATCGCACCCGCAACCGCCAACGCAACAGGTACAATCCATGGATGTAATCGTTGCGCCAACGCGGCGTATACGTGTAAGCTATAATAATAACCGTTGTTCCTTGTGGTATATAATAGTATGGTAAATAATTCTAACATAATTTGCTGTCGATTTACTCATTAATGGGCACTGGAGGCTGGCGACTCTCGCTCTATGCAAAACCAGTATAGTGTGCCTTATATTAAGTAAGTGAAGGTGATCTTTGTTTTATATCTAAAGTCATCCATTACATTTATGTCTTAATAAAAAAATGTATATTCCATTTAAAAAAAATGTATATATAGGTATTTTGAATGGTTACAATATATAATTATTTTTGCATAATTTACATAACTCTTGACGCGTTGACAATTGTGTCTTACATTTTGTTATAATGTAAGTATTAGAGTGAGGTTTTAAAGCATAGTAATCTAGTGGTAAAATTAGAATTAGAATAATGAGATTATTAAAGCCTATTCAGCTGTGTTAACATCATAACTAGTGACAACGAACAAAGAAATTATTGCTTTTCATATTATTATCACAGATATAAATTCTATCTGCTTTTAGAATCAATGAATACTTAAACAATTATGATATAAAAAAAACACATTAAGTGATTATTTGTGCCAATTAAATTATGTTACTAAAACAATTTAATGTTTTACTTTTGTGCAATTATGTAGAATATCTCTTCATCGTTACTTATTCATATCTTAAAGATCAAGCTGACCAAATGTGGCATATCTCATTGCGAATTATGCTTTGCCACTTATACATAAGGTCGATTAAGTATAGCTGCCTACGCTAGTCCACAATTGCAGACTGATGTGAGTCACTCGTTTCCTTGTAGGGTGGCGCTATGTGTGTCTGACGTCAACACTTTCGTTTCTAATTTGATTTCATGAATGTCCGTAATGGTACTTGTCTAACCATTTATGTGATTGTAATGATTATAATAAAAATTATACTAATATTTTGGAAATATATTGGGAACGTTTATGGACATCTGTTGCTTTTTAGCGCAGAAACTATTGCATCGATTGGCTGGTGATGTGTGGCTGTAATAATATATGGGCTACTTTTTACTACTAGGGTTTACTACTCGCGGGATTGGAAATTATGAGGGCGAAACCGTGAAATGTTACAATTGGTCATTAAAAAAAATTAAAATCTTTTTATATTTTGTGGAATACGTACTTATTTCCTGGGTATTAGAGTACATGTGTCAGTTTATATTATATTTTCTATCAACTCCATAAATTATGTGACTGTTTGAACATTGTAGTATTAAATCCGTATTGGCGCATTTAAAATATTAGAGCAGTGCGGTAGATTAAGCGCCAATTTTTCTCTTACGGTAAGAGGCCAGCGGGGGGATATTACAGGCTGAAGCGTATGAGCGTAAATTTGAAATAGCCAAAGTAATACTTTTCTGAGATGATCAGATGTAATAAGTGGAGCATCAGAATGAACAAATTATGTTTATATAACTTTATTAGATATTATATTTTAATTGACCTTATTTAAAACTAAGCTACAATCGTGTATAATATTCATAAAATGAAAAGCATACAAGGTAACTAACAAACTATAAATTGTAAATATCACATTTATATTCAGTTTTAAACCACAATTAGCTCCGTGATCGACCTACGTCCGTCCTAGCATCGACCCACGTGCTATTACAATTTTGCACGACACATTAAAACAATACACAATGTTTACATATAAAAATATTAAATATCAAACGAATATGGAAACAGGATTTTTAATGATGCAACCATTTCTGTGTAACAAGAAATGACAACGCAAAACAATACAAGAAGAAGTGGTTGTTAGTGTTTCATCTTAAACTTTTTTTAGTTACAGTAGGTACGAGGTAATTAAGGAATGTGAAGGAGAATTGTTTACAGTTCAGCACTAAAAGAGGCGTAATCATTTACCTACAGCACGGCACAATCATTACCTACGTTGGATGAGCTAGGTCAAATGCTGGACGAGCTAAACGAGTCCTCCAGACGAATCAGTCTCGGTATGAATTTAGACAAAACGAGAGTTATGTTTAGCAACCAGTCATACCCTCGAAGTTTTTCAGGATTATGTTTACCAGCCATTCAACCACCATTTAACTACGCCGAAACATCTTCGAGAAGTAAGCTGATAAGAGGATTCTGTTGGGCTGGGAGGCGTATGGCAGGCTTCGTCGAGTCTTCACTTCGAAGATGCCGCAATGCTTGAAGACAAAAGTTTTTGAGCAATGCGTTCTGCCTGTATTAATATACGGTGCCGAGACGTAGACATCGACGAGGGGACTAGTCAAGATGTTTAAAGTCGTTCAACGTGCAATGGAACGGCTATGCTTGGGGTCTCTCTTAAAGATAAGTTTAGAAATTAGACTATCCGCGAGAGAACGAAAGTAGCCGATATAGCCCACAGAATTAGCAAGTTTATGTGGCAGTGTGCTGATCACCTATGCCGCAGGACTGATGGCCGCTGGAATAGACGTGTCCTGGAGCGGAGACCGCTTGTTGGCAAATGCAGCGTGATACGCCCTCCGGCCCGCTGAATCGACGATCTACATAAAATTGCCGGTGTAGGCTGAATGAAGATTGCAGAACACCGAGATGTTTGCTGCAAACTTGGGGAGCCATATATCAAGCAGTAGATTACGATAGGCTGAAGTGATGACGAAGTGATGAAGGTATTACCATATTAAAAAAAGATAACATAAAATGTTTTCATGTGTAAACCCAAACTATTCATCGTCATTGTTATTAAGTACAATATTATATCAAGAGTTATTGCCTGTTTATCACAAAATGATAACAAATTTCAAGTGTTCGTGAGATCAATGAGCTAAGAATTTCTGTTTCAATTGACCGATAAATTTCAATAGAAATGGAAGACGCATTTGTTTCAATTGATTGCAGTTGAATAAATTACCCGATGTGACCTAAAGACCAAAGTCAATCGATTTATTATTTAGTAGGTAAATGTATTTTTTTAAATTAAAAAAAAATAAAATATCGAAAAAGTAGAGCTTATCAAATAACCAAATATTATATGGTGATTTGCCAATTTTAAAATTTGAAAGATGTAAGTATTCATTCATTAATTCAGATTAAAGATAAAAGTAATTCAAGGTTTATTTTAACGTTCTTCTGGATGTGCTTTTTTTTTCTCAACTAAGCTAAGGGTACCTGGAAAGACAGCTAAATGACTTTTATAATGATATCCTTATGAAAATATGTATTAAAACTTCTTTTTAGAGGTTGAAGCTCCACCTTCCTGAAGAAGACAGTAATTTTATTAAACCAATCTACAATCATTGTCAGGCAGTTGCAATGTTTAATTATATTATTACCTTAATTTCATATCATCTAAATATCATTGAAAACACGATAATGGCACCGTAATATAAATGGAAACTACTTCCTCACTGAATAATTCATACGATGTTTATTGCTTTTAGTTGACACTAAGTGTTCCAGTTCTCAGCAAGTACGAATATGACTAACATGATGCAAGGATAACTATGAATCAATTAAACTCATCATATAAGACGATAAATTTATCGTTGACATATTTATTGATATACGAACTAAAACAACCTGTAATTATTCCACTGCTGGGGCGATATTTTATGCCGCTTTTGATTTACAGGATAAGAAGCTGCTTATACTACTTACTTACTGAACTTACCAAACTTTTTTATTATTATGTGTTTACATTATAATGATACTGTATTCTAACTATCTCAAAATGTTTTACCATTGTTTGAATTCGGCTTTACTGTAGAAGAAAGGAAAGGAAAGTAAGGAAATTGCTTTTAGGAATGGCTTTAACATACGTGTTTACAGAGTTTTTATGTTTGGTATGGTAGTGATTTTAAATATTATTAACGTCTTACTCTTTTCAACAATAGGAGAAAGGCTTTTATCCAATAAATGGGATATTTTAAGTTGTTACATTAATAGTTAAGCAAACTATAATCCTTTCTTATTAACCCCAATTTAATTCTATCCGACAAAAATATAGCCTAGATATAATTAAAATTAATTGTCTTTATAAGCTTATTCTTAAATAGTTCTTAATAAAATAATAAACTTAAAATTGAAAAAGTTTTAAAATAGACCGACGAAGCAATTAAACTTAGAATTTTCTCTAGAAGTTCCTGTCGCTACAATAGACGAAAGCATTAATATTTCTTCGTAGATAATAATAACTGTACAAAATTTAAATTGATGTCAGAAAATGCTGGAAATATGGTTTTTAAAATTTGAAAGAGACAAAATTTATACAAACATTGAAAGTAAAATAAAATGTATGAAGAAATAATACGTATAAATTAATATACATTTTTACTGAGTTATTCTGCCACCGACCGTCCCCACGAGTTCTAGTTAACATACACAGCACATGAACAAAACACGTTTAGAAAGCTGTATCATTAGGCTCTGATCTTCTGTAAATTTTAGGCATTTCTCGGTCCCCTATATTTTAGGCAAGATATATTTTCCTCTGTCGTGAGTCCGGAAACACATAATACTAAATAATACTGTTTTCAAACAGTATTGTGTTCCTGTTGGTGAGTAAGGTGACCAGAGCTCCTGGGGCGGATTGGGGATTGGGTCGGCAACGCGCTTACGATGCTTCTGGCGTTGCAGGTGTCTATAAGCTATGGTAATCTCTTACCATCAGGTGAGCCGTACACTTGTTTGCCGACCTAGTGATATAAAAAAAAACACATACACAAGCATAAGCGCCCAGAACACGACAGACATCTATATGACCAATAGAATGTCTGCTGTGTTGTGAGCGGCGATCGAACCCGCGACGGCTAGCGCAACGGCCAGTGCTATGACCGCTGCGAAAACACGATATTACGTCATAGTGGTTCGTGAAAAAAACTATTTAGCCTCTTAAATGAAATATAGTTCTGGGAGTGTTTACTATCGTTAATGGATGGGCCTGTTTCACTAATTAATAGTTTTTCACATTCGTTAGTTGTATGTTTTGATATATTTTTTTTTACAATTTGGTAGATTTTATATAGAGTTTAGTAGCGTTATAACCTATTTTACCTTTTGTTGATGAAGTTAACTTATCTTTAGTACTGTAGCCAAGCGATGAAAGTTAAAGTTTTTTTATCATTAAACTCCACTTTTTATGTCATATATATATCTATAAACAGCCTGTGAATACAAATCCCGTGTCGTCAATCAGGTACTAACGGCCTGTATAACCTCCTGATGATAAAGCCTATCATCATCTTAGCGGTGAATCAGAGCTTTATTATTTGTAAAAAAAAATAGAACACAATAACCTATTATTGTTTAAACTCACTTATCAACAGTGTTGTCAAAAAATAATTTTTAAACGTCATATACTTGGGGCCGATGTAGATACGGTGAACGAACAGACAAATTGCTGTTACGATGATGATGACAGACGTTATTATACTTGCAACAGATCGAGAATAATACACGCAAACAATACGAACTCAATTAAATTATGTTTATTCGGCAATCATGATTTTAAAACGCATGTACCCGTTTGATAAATCCACAATTATATTTTCTAAGTATTTATAGTTTATTACATCCTGTTTTACAAAAACTGATTGTACGCAAAAAGTAAATTAAAATAGTTGATTCGAATGTATTCTATTTTTTAAGACACTTATCTAAAATATATATTTATTTAATAATCACATCATCATCATCATCACAGTAGCCTTTCGCAGTCCACTACTGGACATAGGCCTGTTTTGCCCATAGTCACCACGCTGGGCTGGCGGGTTGGTGACCGCGGAGCTGGCTTTGTCGCACCGAAGACGCTGCTGCCCGTCTTCAGCCTGTGTATTTCAAAGCCAGCAGTTGAATGGTTATCCCGCCATCGGTCGGCTTTTTAAGTTCCAAGGTAGTAGTGGAACTGTGTTATCCTTTAGTCGCCTCTTACGAAACCCACGTGAAGAGAGAGGGGGGCTATATTCTTTGATGCCGTAACCACACAGCATATTTATTTAATAATAAATATAAGTAATTATACTTTCACAACAAATGCGAAAATGGCTTTGTCCATCCGTACTAATTTTACAAATACATATGTATATAGGTATTGTTAAATCTACTTCTGCCATGTATCACATTCAGCCATAAGTTAAGGTTACACAAATATTATAAAGCGAAGGGATTTATATCTTGTCAATGAACTATGAAAAGATGAAGTTTGAAATCGATTTTAGACCAAAAAAACATGTTGCTTAGATATAATATGCAAAAAAGACAATAATATGTACAAAAGGCGACATAACTCTAAAAAAGTCATCTTTTCCATAAAAACTTATAAACAAGACATGACTGGCTGATTTAATTGACTGATTCAGCTTTGTAATATCCCACGCTGGGTCCAGGTCTCTTTCTCCATGTAGGAGAAGAGTGGTAGCTTAATCGACCACGTTGCTCTACTGCGCCACTCTGGTGGATATATTTTTATACTGTAATGAAAAACAATCGCTGTCAGATTTCTGTGACAATAACCGGGACCGACGCCTTAACGTTTTCTCCGGGTCATGGTCAAGTCAAACCCACAAAAAAAGACAGTCAGACCATAGTCAGCTAATATATATTTTTATAAATACAAATAACCATTTATGTACGTAATCGAACACGCGACCGTCGGTGTTTAAGCGCTTATTTATACACGGAAACACGCACCGCTACACCGGACGTCGTCGCTAGGAAAGAGATAGAAAAGAATATAAAAAATAAAGCGGATACAAAGCGGTAAATTAACGAATTAAAAGAAAATTATTACGTATTTATAAGAAAAATATAGCATTGATACTTATTAGAAATTGAGAACGTGCAAATTACATTCTTCCAGGAAGTTTATATCCATTGCGTTTGTACTAAGACTGAATTAATTTGATTTTACTTTGTTAATTTGGTACATGTTAGATTAAAGGATAACGTGAACGTACTCTCGAGCTATACACGTGCATGGCAGACACGTGTATAACATTATATTAATTTGAGTTTTGATCTGTCTTAATATTTCGCGGTTAAAAAAAAATAAGTGATTGAGGAATTCGTTTTGCTGAGTACTTGTAAACATATTTTTATAATAACCTCCTATATTATTGTTTTTTTTTTTATTACTAAGTAAATCTTCAGACTTACTAATTTCAAAGTTGTTTGATAATCAAGACGTACTTATATAATGTAACCAAGCTGGAGAGTATTTTCACAGTGTGTACATGGTAATGCGTCAAATTATTTCAAACATTCAAAAGGATTTACTTGAAAAGTATACTTGTTAAGATTATAAATAAAATATTTTCATCATTAATTCTAATTATTTAAGGACCAGTTTTATAACCTAAATTTATTTAACCTATCATTTTTATAAACCTAACCATTTGTAGAAATATAATTCAACAAGTCTCATTACGACATGCAATGCGTATTACTCATCTATTTATTCAAGTGCACGTATAAATAATACATTCTTCAATTAGTATTGAATGGTGTGGATTGGATCAAAATTGCTGGGAATAACTGAACGTACATCAAGAACTCTCGATTCCGAGTGCTCTCAATATTCCTGTGGCATAGCCGTGATATTGGCTTTTACTCATTAATAGTTTAAATCAAAATCAAAATCAAAAACAGCTCTATTCAAATAGGCCCCAAATGCACTTTTGTAAAAGTTAAGCTAACACCGATTCAGAATGTAGATTCTGCAAAGAAGAATCGGTAAGGAATTCTGCAGTTACTTTTTTTGAAAAATAATATATACACTTCGTTTTAGTACAAAATTAGTAACATGTTGTATAAAATACAGCGTCACAAGTCCACACATCTTTATCAGCTATGTAATCCTGCACCGAATAATAAGCTTTATCTATTAATTTTTTAAAACAAAAACTTTAAATTTATGTTGAAACCATTCCAAAATTGTTTGTGGGATTTTATTATACATGCGAATACCATGACCCAGAAAAGAGACGTTTACTTAGCGCTTTATATAGAATAAACTGAGCTAAAAGTATTTGTTCCATTATTGACAAAATCTTGTTCTCTGTCTCGTTGGGAGATATTAGGGGAGATTAGTTCCAACCTTAAAAGAACCTAATACGACTTCTTCAGTGGATGGTGAATTTTCTACTAAGAGTAAATAGATATTGGGTTTTTATGATAACAACCACGACTGGCGGCTTATATGTGAAGCTTAGTGATGACATGCAAAAGTACAAATACTTCTAGAAGTATATTTACAAAAATATTACTAGCTCTAACAGGGAAATGAACCTGCAAAAGTCAATTTAAATGTAACTTTCATCATTACTGCACCAATAAAATGTCTAATCTTTATTTAAAATTAACCTACTGTACTTAATTTCAGCTATTAAGGTAGGACACAGCAGGAAATATCTTGAAGAAACTAAACTTACAGAAAATTATAGCAATATAGCATTGCTCTCAAGTAGAGTTGTGTCCCTATGGTACGGCAACGCGTCGGAAAAACTCCAGGTTTTCAGGCGTCCATTAGCTACGGTATCCCCTTACCATTAGTCGGACCGTACGCTAACTTTGTAATGAAACAATAATTGAATAGTTATCATGACAAGGACATATTGTTCAGGACAATTAGATTTGTATCTAGAAGTTGTTTGGGTGCTAACACATCATAATTAAATTATATCATATTTATATACTTATTCAAATTCATTGCATCATCTATTCTGTTATATCTACATTTTTACATCTATCTTAACTTTTTATTGTTTTTTATCATTTAAAGTTTTATATTTGGCTTTAATTCCGCCTTTTGCTTTAAATATTTTTTAAATTGAGTGATAAAGTAAATAAATTTATACATTCTACAGAAATAATGTCATATCAAAGAAGGAAATAATTAACAATACTCACACTACAAGACTCGTAAAGATGTGTAGGTGTGTCGATTCGACTGGGTAGAAAACATGTCTTTATTTAGGTTTAAGAACATGCCTCTATTCCAAACTATTCGATATTTTTTTAATGGATTCGGTTACGGATAGGCTTTTGTGTCGGATATCCGAAAATTTCGATTACGGTTACGGCACACTACAACATACATACTCTACAATTATTATGTTTTTATACGTAGGTATATACTAAAATAAAATTTTCGTTTTATATTTTGTATGTAGGTAAACACGGCTAAGGATCTATATAAAATTATTTGATATTTTTAATTTAAAATATTTTTGGCAAGAACGTGTGGGCTGCAACGTTGCAATTTTGAATGTTGACAAAAAACAAGATTTCATCCACCCACGACGGAAGACTTTTAGAGCTCCAGGGTCATTTCCAGCAGATCCTTATATTGGCCTCCCAAAATCAAATGACTAATAAAATCGCCTTAAAAAATTCTCAATGATTTATGGGTGAACGTGACACTTTTATGAATTGATGGAACTGAGTTTGTTTTTTGTCCACATGAATATATAAAGACCAGTTTGTTTGTTTTATCGATTCTTTAGATGTTAGAGATTAATAATGCGTTTGATGCTAAGCATACTATCGAATATTAAAAGTTATAAAATATAAGTTTGGACTAACAAAACATTATCTTTGTTTAATTGATTAAATTCATCATCATCATCATCATCATCATTTCAGCCTATTACAATCCACTGCTGGACATAGGCCTCCACAAGTTCGTGCCAATAAATGGCGCAAACTCATGTGTTTTGCCCATAGTCACCACGCTGGGCAGGCGGGTTGGTGACCGCAGGGCTGGCTTAGTCGCACTGAAGACGCTGCTGCCCGTATCGGCCTGTGTATTTCAAAGCCAGCAGTTGGATGGTTATCCCGCCATCGGTTGGCTTTTAAAGTTCAAAGGTGGAAGTGGAACTGTGTAATCCCTTAGTCGACGTCTCACGACACCCACGGGAAGAGAGGGGGTGGCTATATTTTTTACTACCGTAGCCACACAGTAGTTACACACAGTAGTTGATAAAATTAGAAATTGGATACTTCTTGTCGCAAAAATTTGTACGGTTCTTTTTTAAGAAAAACTAAAATCCAAAATAAGAAAATGCGAACGAAGTCACAGGCACTGCTTGTCCATTATATTATTAGGAGCGCAAGCGAGCACTCAATGCATATTATCGATATGGGATAGTTCGCAATACGTACGCGAGTTGAATCAATAACTAAAGTGTCGCCAAACAAACTGATATGGTTTAAACGATAAGGCTTTTAACATGACTAACTTTATACAGATATAAAGCAAGAAGCAGTAAATTAAACCACATATACTACTTACTATATATACTACTTGCTTTTACCCGAGGCTTCGCTCGCTTTGAATTTTTTTTAATAAAAAGTATCCTATGTTACTTCTAATACCTCCAAGAATATGTGTACAAAGTTTCATGATGATTGGTTAAATAGTTTTCGCGTGAAAGCGTAGTAAACAAACTTACATTCACATTTATAATATTAGTAGGGATTACTATGCTATATTTTTTATACAATAAAGTTAGGGAACTAGCTTACTTTCTGCTTGATGGTAAGTAAATACCGTAACCTATGACCGTATGCAACACAAGGAACGCTGCAAGCGCGTTGTCAACCCTATCCCCGCCCCCCACAGGAGCTTAGGTTACTTTAAACACCACAAAAGGAGAATATCATACTACTTGAGACCTATTAGGCTATAATTTTCTATAAGCTTGAGGTACTGCTGTGCCCTACCTATGTTACAAAAACACATGTTATCTGTGTTGAAAAATGTGAAGGGAGACAGTAATGGTGTTACGAAGTCAAGTCATAATTTAATATCAACAGGTTATTGCTTCACCCGCAGGTTGATCATGATTGTTATATCATATCGTATGTCGACCTGTTTCTATCGAAAGTATGTATAAAATGTATGCAGTTGTGAAAATAAATTCCTTATTTGGTATTAATTTCAATATGTCCAACTTCCATCGTCCTGATTCATTCTATACTGTTTTTTTAACGTAAATTATTAACAATATACTGATACATAACACTGATACAGATAAAGGCCTATTATTCTGATCAGTTTAGTAGTTTTTGCAGTATAACTGAACAAAAAAAAGGCTCTCCATTTATTTATATAGATAAATAGATATTACATAATAAATACATTACAGGTTTTTTAGTTCTATTCTGAATAATTAGGCATATCTATTAAATAATAAATTTCCCAAAGGGGTTCTAAAGCACTGAGCAATTATGAGCTAGAGTATTTAATTCTTTGTTCTTGTTACTACTACTATACAAGCTTCTGTGAGTTAACAAATTCTGTAATTTTATTATGTTAGAAGATATTTTACACCTGATTTAATTGAGGGAGACTTATGCAGTAAAGTGTACGAAGGCAACACTTATCAAACACACCTGCAATACAGCAGTTGCCAAATGATATGCATGTGCTAGTCTAGACTTATTCATTGTACTAATAGCGACACACGACCTGAATATCATTCCCCATTATTTGTCAAAGTATCGATCGCTTAAACTGGGGCAGTGAGGTGTGATGACACGTATCACCCTGAGTGTAATGCAATTACCTTTTCTTTGTAATGTTACGTGTAATTTAATAAGCTATTTTTTTTTTCATAGAAATTTTAGTTAAAACCGCAATGTTTTATTCTCGTTAAGTACAAGTAGTAGTTGTGTTCGCAGTTTAAACTTGTAATATTGACATCATTGAAAATTTAATAACACATTCTATAGGTTTTAGTAAAGTTGACGCTTGAACACACTGTTACGTCTTGTTTGTCTGAAAACGACGTCGGTTCTTCAAACTTGCTTACACAGACAAGTATAAGTTACTAGCTGACCCGGCAAACGTTGTCTTGCCGCTAAACGCTATTAAGAAATAGGGGTTGGTGGTAGAAGGGTGAAAATTTAGGGTTGTATGTATTTTTTAATGTTGTATCATAAAAAAATAGAAATTAAAAATTTTGTCTAAAAAAAAAAATTTAGGGGTGGACTACCCCTAACATTTAGGGGGATGAAAATAGATGTTGGCCGATTCTCATAGATACCGGATAAGCACAAAAAAATTCATCAAAATCGGTCAAGCCGTTTCGGAGGAGTATGGGAACGAAAACTGTGACACGAGAATTTTATATATTAGATATGAGTTTTTATACCACGCCAGTTTATAGACATTTCGAAAATGCCAAAATAAATTTTATATTCACGAAACACAAAAAAGTCTTTCCAGGGTTTTTTTTAAACATTAATTATACGAGCGGTTGTGGTTTTGCAAATATCTGCTCTTATTTAGAACACCATTACTTTAAATTGTGGATTTTTAAATAAAAATCGAGATGAAATTTTATAATAATTCCTGGAAATGTTAATTAATTAATTAGAACACACGTGAAGACCTTTACAAATCATCTTTCAGTTGAAACTGTAGCATTTAGTAGGATTCTACCTACTATTACACCATATAGCCATCAATGTTGATCAAAAACAAGCTTTGAAACATCACACAGTTTAGAAAATCATTATTCAACAAACATTTTGTCATCGTGTATTGTTGTTTGAACTTTGGATGAAAATAGCCCATATTGCCAAAACTTGGCTGATACTATTTTAATAATAGCAAACGTAACCGACACGTTTCCCTTGGCTGGTTTCGTAATAATAATGGTCAAAACGGTCGGGGTCAAGGTTCAGTTCCCAGCTAGAAGACGCGATACTTCCATCTCTACCAACAAAACATTTGCAGTTAGGTGCGAGAGAGATAAAATAATTCGCGTGTTACGAGAGCGGTATTCTATTCGATTGGGGCATTTGAAAAAAAAAACGTACCAATGATTCATTGCCAGGAACGGATTTTATCGTCTCTATCAAGAACGATTACTTATTTCGAACCGTTTCAAGACTTGTAAACGAATTCTGACTATTATAACGGCATAAAAATTTAAACAAGATTGTATGAATAAACTTAATATCCTTTAATTTCTTGTAGAGTTTCTGTTAATTTATGAAATGGCTTAACGGAAGTTAGGGAATTTAAACGTATCAAAATACCAGTCTTAAATTATCGGGAGATAATTTTTTATCACTGCGGTAGGAAAAAATTGCTTGGTTACCTAATTCATAAGATGAGTTTAATTAATTTTAATTTGAAGTGACAGCAAAAAATATACATAAATTATCCTATAAGAAATTTCTAAAGCTTAATGTTGTTTAAGAATACATAGTCGAGTTTTTTAGCGTCTCAAGTCGATTGCAAATATAATTTGATTTTTTACTCAGAATAATCCTGTCACAAGAACTAAGATCCAAAACAAGGCTTACGAATTTTAATAACAACATTTTAATAATTAATTGTAACGTCGATTTTATTATAACGCAAAAAAGCTTAGATTTCACTGTCTATTTATTGTTTTATATGTTATAAGGAAACACGGTGTAAATATTATAATTAATTATATTTGTTATATTGTAGAGGACACACACGTAATTCTGTCGTGTATTTTAAAAATAGAAGTCAAAGCGTTGGAGAACTGTAAATAAAAAGGAAATACTCGTGTTTCGATAGTTATAGTTATTTTATAGTGTGTTATTTATTTATATTATTGAGAACATGCAAATGAATGTGAATTATATAAATGTTGAATTAGTTATGTGTTTGTATAAGCCTGCAAATGTTTATAGAAATTATAAAGAAGAGAACTAAATGCTCTATATTGAATCGGCGTATTTAAATAAATTATGCGTAGGCTGTATTACGTTTAAATATCAGAAGGTAACGCGAGTGATATTGCAACACATCTGCGAAATAAATTATAAAAATATTGTTTATATATTATTATAGTTATTTATATTTATTAAACTCTGAAAGACACTGCCGTAAAAATGAGAGCAATTTAAGAAGGTTCACTTGAGACATACTATGACATTTTATACGAGTAGTATTGACTTTCATCGCTTTCTATCAAAGAAGAGCAGAACTAATAACTTTAAAAAATGCATTTACTTCAAAGCTGAGGTCAATATGCAATTAAAAAGATAAGAGTAAAGACGAATGAGAATACTAGTTTCTAATAAGTAATATCATAAACCAGTTATGTAGCGGTGTGGATACACGAGGAAAAAGCATCAATTGTCGAACCGGCTTAGTCAGACCGATCCTTGCACTTTGTTTAGACCAAACTAAATTAAGCAAAGAAATAAGAATCCACAGGACATACGTAAGCAACTAATGGGAGCTAAAATGTAAAAATGGGTTTGTTAATTTTGTATATTTTTTTTCCAAAAAAATCAACAGTATGAAACTTTTCGCAAAAATAAATACGGCACAAAAATAATTACTCTTTTTAAAAAGCTATATTAAAAATTATAAAATTTATATAAAAAAAATATTTTTAGATGTTTTATTTATATAATGTAAATAAATTTAAATATAATATAACACAATTACATGAAAGCTAAGTTTAATGCAAGACTCTACATAAGTATGTATAACGCGACTTTATTTTTTCTTGAAAAAAATATCATAATTATTGTCAAAAATAATATATTAGTTATTTATATAAGAAGTAAAATCGCTTTTTGTTTAGTATTATAATTTAGTTATTTAAATATCATCTAGTTTGTTATTTAATATGAAAATATTTGCGAGCTCTACCTGCATTTGAAGGAGTCTGGAACCACCACTTTTCTCCATTTTAGTTCAATAAAATAAACACTAAATGGAAGACACGACAATAAATCCAAATATAACTAATACAATTCAATAAACGCTTAAAAATACTAGCGATTTAAACACATAATAATTCACAATATTTGACACAAAAACTTTGACATGACAAATGATTTACCGCGTTAATGATGATTTTAAAATGAGAATTCGCGGATTATAGTTTAGTTTTTTTTAAACGTGGGCGTAAGGTTTTTAGGTTTTGTTTATTAAACAGCCGTAGTGAATGAGTTCGGCTTACTGATTAAACAGCTAAATAAGCTTGTCGCCAAGCGACTCCGCGGTAGGACTCAGCTGTTATGGCTGAGCGGTTCGCCGCGAGATGGCGGGGCGCGCGGAGAATGACTGTGTGCTGAGTAATCAACTGCCTGCAACGCCCTGTACGTACATGCGATAAGTTTTGTTGTTTACTGACTTGAATTATAAATTACGTAACTTAGCGAAGTTATGGTACGATTAAAAGTTTGTTTGAAACGGTTTTACATTTGATATCAATTTACTTACTACCTTTTAGTTATGAAACCTTATACCTATATTATTATGCAAGACTTCTTTTTTTAAATAGACGAGTATAATATAGAGTTCGAATTAGTAATACAGATTAATAACGAGTTTAATAATATTTTCATTATCACAAAGATACGTTACTCAAGATTATAACATATAGCCTATTCAAAATCAGGTTATGATTATTTGTCTTGTGTAGGTGATATTAGCTTTTCAAATATCTAAGCTGTTATGAGGGCTATCTAGCCTTTGAAAAAGTAAAAAAAAAGATTTTTTCTATTAAATCGAGTAATAAAAGCTTAAATTTGAATGTTACGTGATAGCATTGGATGCATAATGTAAAACATCTGCAGTGGCGTCTGCATCGCGGATGCTGCAGTATTTTATAGATGTCTACTTGCGTCTGTATAGAACACGTCAAATACAGGGCTGCCAAGCTATGAAAAAAGTCTTTTCACATTATTTTTACATTTTATGATTATGAAAATAGAGCCTAGACATACAACATTATTTACTCATATTTCAAAAATAACTTCAGTGTTATGAATTAAACTCTTGAAAAAATTAGCAAAACATTAAAGCCTCACAGAGTTAATAACAAAAACAAGCATATAAATAGAAAAAGAAGATTGAAAAATAAACCTTTAATCTTGAAATCTTTCCTGAGACATCCTATTTTCATAGTTTCTAACCTTCGTAACTCCGTTAAGGATTGTTTTTTTATATGATGATTCCTTTACTCTCACTTTTCGATATAACAGCTAACTTTAGAAAAAGTTAACAATCATTTCTTACTTTTATTAGAGAAGAGATTTCTGTCTTTGTTTGCTTGATTTTAAGCAACTGAATATGTTTTTAAAATCAAATAAAGATTATATAGAGTACTTACAGATTTGAAAATGATACCTACCTCCGCATTACATTTACTTAATTGACTAGCCTGTTAGCGTGTGGTGTCGGCCGAGTAGAATAGCACCTCATCCTTTCTTCCCATGGGTGTCGTAAAAGGCGACCGAGGGATAAACCTGGCTCAAAATCGTCAGAGTCCTGAAGAAGGTAAACTTCATTTGAAACCCGGAATGGGGTCTCTATCAGGCATTTGTGGCATAGCAATAAAATGCGAAAGACTCCTGCAGCCGAACTGGCTTCACAAGTATCGACTCGTCGTTCCTGTTGGCCTAGCCAGTGATGTCGAGAGGGCGGCGCAGAGCTTAGGCAACTCTGCGTGTTCCTGAAGAGTGTCCTAGGCGAGAGTGTCTGTCTGTGAATGTCTTCTTCATGCCTTTTCTAAATCGTCTGCAACAGGCGGACAAAGACCAATGATGATGTCGCAGTTTGTAGTGGCCCTGCTTTCTACTCCGCGGGTTGCGGGTTCAATTCCCGTCGTTGAGTCTGGGTGTAATATTTGTATTTATATATGTATTATTTCTATGTATATTGATCTAAAAAAATAGTTGTTACAGTCGGCTGTTACCTGTAACACAAGCATTAAGTTGCTTATCATAGGAACAGATGACTGTTCGTGTATACTATAAGAAATAAAATAAAAAATGTATATTCGTTTGACAACCCTAGCTGTCAACCCTACGCCGCCATTTAATTGAATTAAAATATAAATGACGTTTTCATCGCGAGATAATTAATTATTTCCATCTCTCACTCTCATCTAAAATGCGCTAGGTAATTGTCTTTTTTGAATTGCAGCACCGGAAAATTCGGTTCACGAATATTGAATGCCGCAAAAATAGCAATTTATTGTTGCTGTATTTACACTATTACCTATATTGTTTACAACTGTATTTTTTTGTTAAAATTAAGTCAAAATTAGGAGCCTGTTTTACCGGTGTTGCATGCAGCTGAAAATATTTTGCTCGAAAATTGCCTGACTTGGTAAATACAATACTGCTCTCAAATAGTGTTGAGTAGCTCTTGGGAAGGAAAGGGGTAGATAAGCTTGTTTGACCCTAAAAAATAATTTTTCGAAATTGATGAAATTTTTTAAAAGTGCTTACAGACCTGTTGAATTTTGTTATACAAGCGAAATTTTTCGACTTATATGTATATACTTATACACAATATACATAGACAATCTGAAGTTACTTTGATAGTGCTAGAGGTATTACAATACCTCAATTAAAACATTTACAGGCTATCTGCATAGAAGTGAAGCAAACGCCGTTAATGTGGGAGAATCCGCAGACGTCATGTTGTTTTAATAAAACAGTTTTAACTTTTACTGTGAAAACTGGTTAATGAAGAACAAAAAAAAAAACAATTTCATTTTAGAAATGTATAATATTATTTATAATTATTTTAATATAAGGAAAGTATATTAAAAGTTCTATCAAATGACGATTCATAAGTACTTTTGAAACCTACTTGAATAAACTTATTCATATTTTTTATTTGATTTGAGCTATATAATAGCACGATATTAAATTTATTCGATATTATGGCTGTATCTACTGTAATAAATTGTATTATACAAAAATAATTCAATTTTTTACTTTGTTTAATGATAATGATGCACCGGTCTGATTTTAAAGATTTTTTTGGGTGCAACAGACTCTTTTTTTAAAACTGAATCTATAGATTATAAGCTGTGTGGCTATGGCAATAAAGAATATTGCCACTCCTCTATTCCCGTAGGTGTCGTAAGAGACGACTAAGGGATAACACAGTTCCACTACCACCTTGGAACTTATACAGTCGACCGATAGCAGGATAACCATCCAACTGCTGGCTTTAAAATACAAGGCCGAAGACGGGCAGCAGCGTCTTCGGTGAAACAAAGCCAGCCCTGCGTTCACCAACTCACCTGCCCAGCGTGGTGACTATGGGCAACACACACGAGCTCACGCCATTTTTTGGGCGAATTGTAAGTCCAACAGTGGACTATGATAGGGTGAAGTGATAGATTATAAAAGGTGTTAACATTCAAAAAATTATCATAATAAGGTAAGATATAAAAAAATGAAACACACATAACCTCATTGGTATTTATTTTAAAAAAGTTACATATAAACATTCATATTAACGTGAACGTTTAGCTATGACCGGGTTACACTTCCACTACGCACCTCTAAGGTTCTTATTTGTCGTTAATTTTTATTAGCACACGTTGAAATATATAATAAAAGAAAAAAAAATTAAGAGAAAATCACTTTCCATAAAAATATTTGATTTTTAAATTTCAAACTGACCGGTTATTATTAATATAATTAATAAAATTAAATACTTTCTATTAATTGTTAATTGTAATGTTTGAATTTTATCTGTAAATATATATTTAAAATAGATTTAATACCAAGACTTATAAATTAAATCAAGCGTATATTTAATATTATTTAATTAAACCATAATATGAAGAACTTTTTGTTGATTGATTTACATCTAAAGGTTGTTTCGCCTTCTACCCAACACTTCCAAAACTAATTTGTAAAGTAAAATAAATAAAGGGACTTTTTTAATAATAAAAGAATAACAACGTGTGCCAAACTTTCCTATTGGATATTCGCTAATTGCAATCGATGTTTTAATCACTGGTATTTTTTATCTTAAAAGGTATGAAACACGTTTGAGAACAGAAAGTTAATACTAAGTAACTAAATAATGTCTAGACAGGTCAATTAATAGCCTTTTTATGATCCACTGCAAGAAAAATTAAACTTTTCCTGTGCCACGCAGTTATTCTACGATTTGGCAAAGATACCTGGTTCAGAACTTCTTTCGAGAAATAAAAATATCTCATTTTACTTTTGATCATAATATAAATTACACAAAAAAAAAAACTAAACTCTGAACCGCTAACATGACTTTCAACTAGCGATGTAGGTTATAACATTCTATTTACTGAGTCAAAAATCTCTATTTTATGTTTATTAAAATACCAGTGATTGACGTATTCATAAAGATTTGACCATACAGTTAAAATTTGATTACATATTTCTTTACGAAAATAAAATACGACAATGACGACGTAGAAGAAATTATAAAAGCGAATTCAAACTGTACCGACAAATCTAAATAAATCACGCTAAGACCACCTTGAATATATATTTTACAATTAAAAACAAATACACACAAATACACATAAATTCACTTCGCAAAATCAATTTGAAAAGTGCTCGTTACAAAAATATTTATTCTGACGTAACCAGCGTCACATTTTATTGCCGACTAATACAATAATTATTAAAAGTTAAAATTTTATATAAAAAACGAAGAAAATATTTTACACATATTTTAAAACTAAACATGTATTATATAAATATTATAAATAACAATCAATCGTTCTAGATATTTTTAGAACGTCGTTTGTCGCCATTTTCGATACAGTTTTTTTCAATTAAAGAACACATTTAAAAGTACATCTATCTATATCAATGGTTTTCGCGCCACTAATGGTAAAACACACCTATTTTATTATCTATCATACACGTAATCACACAATTAGCTAATACATCTATAGTTAAATTGCAAGATTCCTCTTTCAATTTCTTATTTTTAGATAATATTTCCCTAGTCTCGACAAGAGTGACTATTTATGTTTCTACAGATCCTTTGCAATCAAAGGTACCTTTTTACTAAGACAATTAGATTACCAGGGTTTTAAGGTAACAGCTGGTATTCAACTAAAGGCAGAAAGGAATGTATAAGTTTCTGTATAGAAGGAGAGAAGGGTATTATTGTTATTTACTCGAATAAAGCAGGGAATCTTGCAAAGCAACTTTCCTCAGGGCCAGGGTTACATTCTGCGTTGACCTCGCCTGGATTTTACACAACACAGGTATTAGGTAAGTAACTTTAGGCAGTCTTTGGGTAGGTCGGAAGATTTTATAGCGACTAGGTATAATGTACATTCGACAGTAATTGTACTAATCCACGATTACAACAATTAACTATACCGCATAATTTTCGATAATATATTAGGAGCTCTTCCAAAATTCCATTATACCAATAATAATATAAAGTTACAGCTGCCTTTAGGGGAAGATTTTGTTGTGTAAATGGACATTTTTTTAGGGTTATTATACAGTAGCTCCTTCGTGTACTTCAGCGGGGTCTTATATTGTTATACTCTCTACCGACCAATGTCTACTATCTAACATCAAAATTATCATCTTAAGTCTAAAATACGAAATTCCAATAATGTTATGGATAATTATTATTTAAGTACTCATTGGTGTCATTGGGGACAAAGCGATTTTACTTATATCTATTTTTTAACGTAAAGGTCAAACTTGGTATTTTTATTTGTGCGATTTCAGATTTTAATTTTATTTAAAAACTATTTGTGTAGAATACGAAACGTTTGCTTAAAAAGCATTACATTACCCTGCATTCGTACACGTAAAACTTTCAAAAAATTTTAAATATTTTCCATTGGATATATTTAAGGGCTTAAAAAAGGTACCACGAATAACATGTTTAAAAAAAAATTAAAAATACTCTGGTCTAGGAAAAGGGGGAAGAAAAATGTTAGAATTATCCAATCCCGTCTATTATATCTGTGCTTAAAAAGTCTATACCTAATTGAACATCGTCTAAGTGTCGTAGGCCGTACAGTACAATACGAGGTTCTAAAAGTTTAATGGCTACACACATCACCTCTATGACAAACACAGTTACACCTAAAAAGCATGCAACTATTATTGGAATCGAGTTCCGATTAGTCAATTCATTATTAACGTAGGTACTTCTCTCTCTGAAGACTGTTGAAATATAAAATTCATAAGACATATTTGTAATTGGAGTCATATAATAATTGGCACATACTCGTAAAAATGTCTCCATCGTGACCAGCACTTGAACCATTACCTAATATTGAGCAATAGCGTAAACTTGGAGCCGCATTCAATTATAAATCAAACATATACCTAACGATCGTGTATACTGTAAATATTGACGTTGAGAATGTCGACTATTATAGCAGTTACGCTAGCAAACACTTGTGAACTTGACATTTGGCTGTCTCCAAATCCCGCCATTTTTAAAGTCATCGGTAAAAGAAAAGTAGAAGACCGTACGAGACAATAATTCGGTAGGTTTTCACATCATGAAATCGCCGCAGTCGACTCCGAAGTCCCAGTCGTCGGAAGTAGTGGCAGTGTCATCGTATTCGGCAAGGGCTTGTTCGTAGGCCGAAGCTTCGTAGGCAGTAACACCATCAAGCATGGAGCAAGCTTGGGACACATTAGTGTGATGCATGATGGGCATCGCGTGAAGAGCAAAGTCCTCGCCTTCTTGCGACCAAGTCAAACCTGCAATACAAATGTAATGATTTAAAATAAAGTAGTTTATCAATTGCCTTGGTAGTGTTTAAGAAAATTAGTTAAGAACAATTCACGGAAATGAACGTTCGTTATCTTTTAGAGAATCGTTTTATTAACAGTAATTCGTTGTTTTAGATATTTTCTTAAATTACAAATATTATTTGTGACTGAGTTAGCTTATATTTTTTTGTAATTAATGTTATATACATGCACAATAGCTTTTTCTTATATGGAGCTATTTTCGAAGTTTAAGTCAATAATCTTCAGATATTTCTACCCACATCATACCATATATATCGAAATAAACTTTCGAGCATATTTTTAAAGAAAATAACTTTATATTCGTATTTTAAGAGGTCACAGATTAAAATTGCTAGCCTAATGGCTGACAATACATAGATGTACTTACGCCCACTCCACACACCATTGGGCAGTGTCACCCACCCCCAGCCCTGACCCCACGCCAGCTCGTGATCCAACTGGCCCGCCAGTGGCACCTGCCTCTTGATAACAGCCACCAGTCCTCGGCCGTCCAAAGCACCCACCGCGTTACGAGATGAACGCACATACATTTCTGATGATGTGGATGCTAAAAGACAACACGTTTCATGCTTTATATAGAAATATAATATATAAATAACTAAGAAAATACCTTGGTATAAAAATATAATTAGTATTATATAAGATTTCAGTTTATAAATAAAATTAGGTATAAACGAATTATAACTTGGTACAAATATTGACTAATCTCTACAGAATTGGTTCTATTACAGTTTGATTATAAGTATTCATATCTATTGAAACATTCAAATCCAAATAATCTTTTGTTAGGCATAAATTAAATATCACGTAATAATATAACGTAGTGGCACTCTAAGAACATAATACGTTTCATCCCAACCCTCACAGGTGTTAAGATAAACGGAATTGTACGGATCTGCGATTGGAAAGCTGAGTTTCTGTGATTGAGATTTAAATAATATTCACGGGTTTGAAGCTAAAATTTAATGATTATGCAAAGGAAGCCTTCAATTCTATACTCACATGGGTGTTATCATGTTAATGATTAATGCTATTAATATATGTATGTATGTAAGTAATGTCGAGTGGTGATTGTTCTGGTGTATTACGAAAGTTTTATAACTGGCGATGCTTGAGGGTTCGATTCGCACTTTATTTGTATTTTTACAAATATTTGTTTCTGTATGTTTGACTCTTGGCGTCTTATGGCATCTCGAAATTACCAAATAAAACGCTAAAATTTTTAATCTATAATATAAAAATGAGTCGCTGAATGTGTTGCTAAGCGCAAAACTCGAGAACGGTTGGACCGATTTCGCTAATTCTTTTTTTAAAATATTCCTTGAAGTACGAGGATGGTTCTTACGGAGAGAAAAATTCTAAAAAAAAAAAAAAATATTAAATTTCCTGAAAAAGTCTAAAAACAACACTTTTCTATACTCCCATACAAAAGATTTGTGATAATACTTAAAAGTCAATTTGAACTTTAATACCATACGATAAAGTTTGTGTTAGGCGATACGAAGTTCGCCGGGTCAGCTGGTTATAAATAGTTTTGACGTTTATGGTTCGCACCATTCCTGATCTTTAACTTCACAACGGTTACAAGTTGTTTAGCTTATAAGATTTAGTTAACCTTACACATTTTTAATCTCGCAAAAAACATGTAAATATTCTCTATTCAAACAGGCCAAATATGTTGTAGACAAACGATATTAGAGTCCTTCTAGGACAAAAAGTGACAAGTGGAAAATTTAAATATAAATATCTAAAATAAGGAAATAGAAAATAAAGGTCTTCAGAGGAAGGATTTATCGAGTCAGAAAGTCACGTCTAATTAGAGTAAAGCGGTAAAGTAACATAATCTACGAGTGACGTAATAGCGTGACTTTGTCTAATGACAATCATTAGATGAGCCCATTCACGTTAAGTCGGTCGTACGAATCGTTTTACCGGCTGTTCTACAAGTTCAATTATGGATTCTAGCGTCGTGATTCAAGGCGACTGTGGTCTATTGAATGGTCAACTTAATTTTATGTGAACATTGTGATGTGAGAACTCAAATGAAATAGCTTGTAAACATCGCACTGGGCGTGGGCCATATAGAGGAAACATTGGAGTTTATTCTGTCAATCTGCTCCATTGTGGACAATTCCTTTATCATGAAGGACTATCGTTTTAAAATCTATAAGGTTACAATAAGGACTGATAGCTTTACCAGCTCTCTAAGATACGGTCGGGAGACAAATTAGGACAAACATATGTCCTTGTTTGGTCGTACATCTAGACCAGAAATAAATATTTGAATGAACGCAAATATTTGCCGGCTTTAAGGCACCCATATCATAAAAAAAGCACGGTTGATAATATTGATTCTATTTGAGACTAAGTTCAACAGACATCTTACTTGAGTAATCCCTTTCAGTTGAAGTTTAAATTGTTAGTTCGTCAAGTTCGATAACCGTTTAGTTATTTAGTACGACATAATTGAAGTTGAAGAACAAGCTATTTTTGAAGGTTACAGAAGTCATTATGTTATTTTCACATTGAGAATAGATAGAAGAGAACTCTTATAAGTTTTTATAACATTGAAGATAATTCTTATAAACTATTGTCAGTCAGTATTTTATTATTAGTAAAATAATATTTTTCGATTTTTTACAAGTGATTAGTAATAGTATTAAAACGTAAAAAAGAAAATTATTTTATCGACTTGCTTATTTCGAAAACTATTTCACACTTTATGGTGACATTTTTGTTAAAAATATTTTATTAAATTTTCTTTTCAAAGAAACACACAAAGAAAAACACACACTACACATACTACAAGAGTTTGTTGAACTTGTCTTGTTTATCCCGTAGTCAGTTGCTATCATCTAATCAGCTGCGTGACTGGCCAGTGATTATAATTCAGCGGGCGCCAAGTCTGTCGTTTAGGAGTCCTAATCTTAATTGCAACCGCTGATAGCCTCTTCAGATAGAACCGTATTTAGAATATATCCGTATTAGAATTCTCTTCTTAATACCAAGGGTTTAGGCGTCGTTTACTAATAGCTTAGGTTAATCGAGGCTTTGCAAGATATTCGTCTTGGGTTGGAACGTTCACATGTAATGATTAACGTGTTCAAGTATTGAGTCTGTTTTGAACTTATTATGCTACTTCTCACAAAAGTAATTAAATTTTCGGGATTTACGCAAGCGAAAGGTATTAAATTAAAACACATATACTTCAAACTATTTCTAAGCTTAATGAAAATAGTTGTGTCAATTATCAAACAAAAAAAAATTAATAAATTCGGCCAATTCGGCCAATTTATTTTTTATATGTTCGTTGAGGTTTTATTACTAAAAATTAACAAAAAAAAAAAAATATATTTTTACTATTGACTTTTGACAGAACGAAGTATAATATTGGGTAATCTCGTTAAAATTTAAATGGAACCACACAACACTGGTACTTGTTTTGTTGGTCTTTCGAATCAAAAAAGAAACATCAAAACCGGTACACCTAGTTTTTGCCTGTATAACAGTGTAGCATTCCAAATATGCTTTACATACCAAGATGTTCCTAAAAATATTCATGAACTTTTCAAACGCTGTCTATTAAAGTACATTACTAATCTTTTAGCGATAAGGTTGCCAATTGTACATGGATAAGATGTTGATGTATGAATTTTTAAAGGTTTCACTGTCATTATCAACATACAGCGTCTACAAAGTCACCGAAATATCGTGAGTTTTAAAATGAGAGATGCTGTAAGTCCCGTAAAGTAAAAGTATCATTATATATAAATTAAATTGTTTTTTTTTTTTTTGTCACACGAAAAGTAATACTTTGATCAAATGAAGATCTCTCACACATTTCTTGATTTAAAAGCCAAATTAAAATGTAAAAAAAAAATTGTAAGATATATACTTAAGAGTTCGAGTCTTTCCACATTTCTTTTATTAACAAAAATAACGAAATGAATACGCATCATTCGAATACGAAATATTTGAATAGCGACGTATAATATGTAAGGTAAGTAATCTAACACAGGTGCGGAGCCAGAGTTTTCTGGAAAGGGTTCAAGTCTGAATGACCCCGTTCAGACCGGGATTTTTTGTTGCTTTTACCCATTAACTATTTTGACTTTATTAAAGGTCAATATTACGACCATTTCTGTATTTTTCATTAAATTTAACTACGGGTTCGATCCTGTTCGAAAGAATATTTTTATTCGTAATTGGTTTTCTGTATCTACGATTTTATTTTTGTATTACCCACACATTACACAATTGGTTTTCTGGTTTTATCTGTCTGTAACAACAATTTTTTAAAATACTGTATATGTTAAAATAATATTATTTACGAAAAATTCGAAGTCTATTTACGATATCGATGTTTTTAATAATTTTTGTATCATCATCATCATCATCATTACAGCCTATACAGTCCACTGCTGGACATAAGCCTCCACAAGTTTACGCCAAAAATAACGTTAACTCATGTGCTTTGCCCATAGTCACCACGCTGGGCAGGAGGGTTGGTGACCGCAGGGCTGGTTTGGTTGCACCGAAGACGCTGTATATGTATGTTTGTATAGTACATAAAATACATAGTCAATGTAAGTGACAACGGAGCCAAGCCACGGACGAGTATCAAGTAGTAGAACGTTGATTAATGCCACATCTGAAATCGATTTCTCACTGCTAAAGCGTAATCTCGATAATCAACGATTTAAGATCGTAATTTAAATCGATAAGTTATTTTTGTTTTTATTTACCAATATTTTGCAGTATTAAAACAATTTGTATCTATTCTTATGTATGTACAATGTTGTATTGTAAATATCTGTATTATGCTAGGTTTAGGGTTAAATACAAAATGTCTACTATTTCTACGGTCTTCCAATTTGATTGAGGTTCACCTCAAATGCTATCTAGTTCGCACTTATCTTGTCTATTCTGTACGTCGATGACAAAATCATTTATGGTAGTTGGGTACTTGAGAAAATCAATAATCCTAAATTCCTAACTAATATTACTAATTATTATTATAAATTGTAAAATTCTTCTCCTTTTTTAAATCAATTAAAGTGTTCAGCACATAAAAAATAAATATTGAAATATCCATCAATTAATCGTACCGGACTATATATATATATATATATATATATATATGTAAAATATAAGTTTAATGATCACGTTTCTGAGAAGTGAATTTTCTAGGCCATACAGATGTTTCTCGTGGTCCGGTCCGGTCGGTATTTGTATTGTATGTGTTCCTAAACCCTCAACGCAGAATTTTATCCTATGGAGAGCCGTTGAGTGTGAAATTTCCATTATATATATTATGTAGCGCAATACTTACGTCGTACTCTGACTGTTGGTCTTTTGAAGGCTGTGCGAAGGTAGGGCATTGACATCACCAGCTCGATGTGAGGGGGCGGAGGAAGCTGAAAGTACATACGTCATAATTATAACACGAGTTTTTTTTTAAATTAAAGTTACTAATTATGGATTGACATCAAGTTTACGTTGCAATAACGAAAAAAGTGTTGTCCAGTTCTTTAGTCTAGCAGTTGCAAGTTGCCAATCCATCTGCATACACCTATAGCACATAACTCAATAGTATCTAGTGCTACCTGCTCACCCGGATGTAAATGTACCTGGATGTAAAGCATTATTAAGCTTATTTAAATTACATCACAGTTCAGTTATTACATTTCCATTCGCTACAGTCTGCCTTTAACCGCCTGTAATTAAGTTTATGTCACGCATGAGGGTAGCAGTAGGTACAGTTATTCCGATAGGCTCATTTTTAACTTGTATCTATAACCAAGTAAGTCGTACATACTAGCTATGAAAGACTTGGTTTAAGGCTATTAAAAATTATAAAAACAAGTAATGAGATATGTAATCATTACTAAGACAGACAATATTCATGAAAATTTAAAAATTGTCCGAAAAAAGACATCAAATAATATTACATAATTATACTCACAGTTTTTGAGATGGCAGCCATCCATTCCCTTTGTAAGCAGCAAAAGAGAATTTTTTTTAATATTAAATTTGACTTTTTAAATTAAGATAGACTATTTATTTATTTATTTACACTTTATTGTACACCCCAACTACACAATACACATAAATAAAGTTTTAAGATAATTGCGGAATGTGAAATTGGACTTAGGCATGACTACTCAGCCATTTCTTCGAGAAAATTATAAAAAAGTTTGTAATCAGAAACACGTCTGGGTTTATTGTACCCACTCTTAAACTAATTGACAAAGTAATTATACAGCAATGAAAGCCTATTTACTTAAATTTGGTGCAAATGAATTGACGTAACAATTGCTACTATAAATCATAATTGTAATTAAAACTATGGAGAAAACATTGATTGTATTCTTTGCAAAACTCAATGAAACCAAAATAAGAAGAAAAATGGGAGATGAAACAATTTAGAATGGAAATCATTTGTTTGGCGTTGTTCGATTAATTGTTTACACTCATTGGAACCCTTATATGATAAAGAGACCTTTACCCAACAGTGGGACATTTACAACTTAATTAATTAATTTATTTACTTGAAAACGAACAATGTTCAACGTTAATAATCAACTGGGTTATAAACGTGGGTAGATATTAAACATTAGGTACAGAATAAAACGAAATTGCGTTGAGGCTGAGGGCGACAAAAATTTTGCCCAGTAAAACATCAAATGGCAATTTAAATTCGTTGGACGAAAAATGAGCAAATTTTATGTGACGTCTCATTGGCGCTGGTTAGTTGTACTGGAATTACTGTTTTAACGTTTGTATTAATGTATATAAATAGCGAACGGTTCATTAACATTATCAATTTTCTTTTTTATATGAGATATAATATATCTTGTTCATTCATTTCTTTTAGTTAATTACCTACAGACTGTCATAATGGTAAGACCGCCACTTGTAAAGGATATGGTATTGTTAATTAGTAATTTTACTACAGATAAATACTACTTTTGTATTTTTATTCTTTAAAAGCATAGTTGTTTTTCTACTCAAGTAACTTTATAACCCGCATGATTAGAAATCATATTTCTAGTAGAGAAAAAATAAATTACATTTCACTACAGTATCAAATAAAATATTTACAAAATCTGTATATATATATATATATATATATATATATATATATAATATAAATTCGTCGAGACGTTGTGATTATGAAAACAAGGGATCAGACAATGAGGATGAGGGAACATGACAGATCCTGCAGGAATATAATAGCAGAAATACAATATCATCACATTGTTAATATAAATTAACTGGAGGTAAGAAAATAATAAAATCTATAGTAGTATCAGTAAGTAATATAAATCTATATATTAATTAATACGTGAAGCAAAATCTTTGTACCCTTTTTACAAAAATTGCGGGGACGGAGGAGTATGATATTTTGCACACTTATAGTTTATATAGAGAAGGAACGCAGATGGTAATATTTTTTTTAAATTTTCATATAAATACATTAATCAATCAAAACAAAAACATTATACACACTATCATGTATTTGACACATACACACGCACATATACTGTTTGGTTTATTGTTATAGAAGTATTTAGTCTTTGACAACAGATCTTTAAAGGTTCAAACTTATAATTTAAATTAATTGTAGTCGAATATCGATCACTGGGCGACTACTAGTATAGTTGTAATAGGTGTAATATAATCAAAATACACGTCTCTCAAGGATAAAGGGATGAATATCTCCTCCAGCGACTCCACTCTTCCACAAAACAAGCTCAATGCAAAAAAAATCTCATTTAACCTAGCCTTTTAACATCATCTTCTATCATTTTCCGTTAATAAAAAATCAAATTAAAGATGCATCTCTCAAATAATGATAACAATGAAATTTATTAAATGGTATCTTTTGTCTTTATCTCCTTAGTCCTGATATTTAAAGATTCTACGAGAGTTTATCTGCTTATCTGGCCTCTTCCCTTCATTTGTATGCAAAGAGTGTTCTTTGAAGGACGTCTTAAAATTGTGAAAGGCGTTTTATTTCTGTGTTAGAGGTGGAATCTTTTTTCCATTAAAGCGGTTAAATTAGGAGGAAATTTGATCTGCTTTATTATAAATATTTTAATCTAAATTAAGGGTATTAATTAAGAAAAAATATTTTTTAGTAAAATCTGAACTGGTTAATGTGACGAAATTACTAAATTAATATTTATAAACGTATTCAAAATAAATTTTAATGTAATAATGCTGTATAAATACATTTCGTGCTCATTTCATTAAAACACAATTTAAAAAGTTAAGGATTATTGATTTTCACAAAAAAGAAACATAAATATAAGTTGGCACAGGAGTTCAATTAAATGTCATTGAAATATGTAACCGTATTATGAGAAGTCATTAAACTAGCGCCCTATAGAAAATTATATAATGAACTTGTGAAATTCGTAATGAACTCCTTTTTTTTTTTTTTTACGTGGGGAAAATCCATCATGGATACCCTTCAGCGCGGGGGCGCCAGAGGGTTATGTCAGACTCCTACTGACTAAAAACCACCACGTGTGAGCAGTCATCCGCCTGGGTGGGGCGAGAGGGGTCGCGCTAGCATTCGCCACCTCGCCTCAGCGGTGGGCCCGGACAAAGCTTCTGGGCCCCGGCATGATGGTGGGGTGGCCTCGCTCACAACAAGGCCACCCCTCAGACGTATGGGGTCGTGTCGTCCGGCCGGCCGAAGTCCCCCGACTATCGGCCGCCGACCCCACTATTACGAGGGGGGGAGGAGGTGGGCAAACCGCCTTCTCCTTGCCCCCGTACGTCTGCGCCGGAGTGGGCCAGCAGAGGCATGAGATGCCTTCTCATAATACGGTTACATATTTCAATGACATTTAATTATACTAATTGTCACGTAAGAACGATAACTAAATATTCAGTAACTAGACAATTCCCGTTATTCCTTAATTCTAATCCGTTACCGAACACCGCATATCTCAACCGCGCCTAACAACATTAAAGTTTCATGTTATTTATCGTTCGTGTCTAGAGTCGAAACCGCACGATTTGTCAGGGCCCTTAATTTTACTTCAACTCAACAACCTAAAGCCTTACGCGGACTACGCTCCGAAGGTACGCGTAGTCATATAAACGTGTATCGTAACAAACACGTCCTTATCTGTAGTACGGTAGATCACTGATATATGCATGAAAATATACACACATATACACATATATACACCTTCTTGAAAATATTTTTTTTGTTAATAGACCAAATGTCAAAAGACAAGAAGGAAGGCGCATAGCTTAAAGCATTCTATTTTACAAGTGAATCAATATTCTCTCAAATCAATATTAATATATTTCATTTATAATTTTCTATTTCAAAAGACTTCGGCGTGTGACTAAATGTATTGTTATATGTGAATTCGAGTTCGAGTTCGAGTCAATATATCTAAAATACGCGTATACTGAAACGCGCAGTCTGAATTTGACTTTAGGTGACTGACGGCCGAAGATAAAACACGTGTGTAATATAGTGACTGAAAATGAAAAATATACTTTATGCCCCTATATAGCACTCCCTTGTTTACTTTTTTGTAACACAACGCTTTAAAAGGTTTTTTATTGATGAGTTAATATTGTTTCCCCTATAGAAGTTAATATTGTAAATAATAAAGAAATGTTTTCATGGTTTTAAATTTGGATTCCATATTGTAACTGAGGTCATCCAAATCTGCAGGTCCTTCACAAAGATCTGTAATGTATTTACGTTAACACTCTTTGGTTTCTGTGACCCTGATTTGTGCATATAATAATGGAACGATAATTATTGAAAGTTGTGGAACTTTGTGAGGCTATCAGAAGTTCGGTCGATGAACTTCTGATAGCCTCACAAATTTTTAGATTCTTCAGATTTCTTCAGATTTTCAAAAAAGGCTTGGTCAAAAAATACGGATACGAGAATGCGGTGCAGGAATTATGTTAAATTATAGGGAATCCAGACAGAAACAAAAAAAAAATCCTTTCCCTCTTTAATTTTAGTAATACTCACAACTTACATTCAATGTTTTATAAAAAAAGAGGATTTGATATGTTAATTATTTTCATTAATTATGTAACTTTCCCAACATATTTACTTTATGAAAATGCTTAATTTACGGGTAAAGGAATATCCTAAGGATATCTAAAGGAATAAAATTAGAATTTATACACTTAAGGAATTTTTTTCTTATTATATATGTATATAAATGTCGTTATAAGTCGGAAAGTCGCTAGGATGTTAATGGAAAATTTTGCTATTAAATTAAAAATTACATTAGATTAATTTTTGCGTTAGGTGTACCAAAAGAAAATGAGTGGAATGAGTGTAGTCCCCCATTAAAACACTTTTGCGAATCTTTTGTAAAATATTATCAAGCATTTAAGGTCTAGCAATTGATACTGATAGCGCAAAGTTTTCTGGTTTCACAGGTTTCGAAAAGAAATCTATACTAATAAATAAAATTAGAGTGTCTGTTTGTAATATTAAAAAAACCTCTTTTTACTAAATGCATATGAATGTGTATACGGTACGTATACCAAAAAAACATTTTTTACAATTTTTGTCTGTCTGTCATTCTGTTTGTTCCAGCTAAACTCTAAAAAGGCTGGACCACGCGAACGAAATCGTGGGCACAGCTAGTATGTCAAAAATATCTGACATAAAGTGAAATTTAATGATGAAACAGAAATAACAATAGAGAACAAGAAGAACTCATTTACAAACAAATTATATAAATAGTTATTAATATAAAATTATTTAAACAATATTAAGTTGCCTTAAATACGATTACCTACATACATACATACATTTAAGTTGCTCTCGATAAGGGAATAATAACAAAATCTCACACAAGCAAAAGTTCAATTTTTTTAATAAAACTAGGTCGGCTAACAAGCGTATAGCTCACTTGATGGTAAGTGATTATTGTCGTTAAAATAAGCCTGCAACACCAGAAGCTTAGCAAGCGCGTTGCCGACTCTACCTCCAATCCTCTCAGGAGCTCTGGTCACCTTACTCACCACAGGAACAACACTGCTTGAAAGTAGTATTATTTAGCTGTGATCTTACTAGTAGCATTGGAGAAGCACATCAATCAAACTTATCAAAACAGATATATATTAAACCTGAGTGTTATATTTATTACTGGGAGTCTGTTTCAGCGCAGTGGATGGCTACGATTCTAAAATCTTTGGTTTCACCTTTTCTATCGTATGACAATACCAGGAAAAATGCTTCGAATTTGTAACTAATTTGTTGTAAGGTAGAACCGATTTACAACAGCTTGTCAATAATCGCTGTCACAATTTGATAATTGTTATCCAGATTTTTTAAGATTATTTTTTACTACTGAACCTATAAGATAAACTTGGTACCGATATTGTTGAGTACGACAAAGGAGCTTATATTATCAGTATCATCTTTTACACGTTGCAGATTAAGAATGGATAACGTCATAACTTATGTTTTAACACAAGTAGGTACTTTCTTTTATTTAGCAATTTATTATACGTACGAAACTATATACACAATATATATTTGTTGGGGGGTAAAGTTATTCGCGTCCGTAGGTACTACCTAACCACTTGCCCCTACACGTGCCCCCTGGGTGGTGCTAAATGAATAACAAGCCGAGAGTGCCTGCGCAAGCAACCGTGGGCAGTGCTGGCGCGGGCACTCCCGTAACACACACACACACATAACATACTCACCTAGAACACCACATTCATACTACACAGATACACTCCCTCAGGCCCACGCGCAAGAGCGTACATACTAAACATGCACCTACACACCTTCTACACTCAATAGACACCCACAACAAGGTTCAACATAACACTTCTGCAGGGATGGTGTGGTCAAGTTCCTGCGGACCTTCCCTCGCAACAGTAAGCGAGGGTTGGCCTTAATTGACCACCTGCGTGTTTGTGCCGTGCGCGGGGACCCGTAAGGGGGGATGAAGGAATCCTGGTGGCTGAGCCGAAAGAGCGTCGGCTGTTGTACGTCTCCTAGGCAACACTCCACTTTGGTCTGGATTTCTCCTGACACGGGAGGCTGGAGACTAGCCACCTCCGGTCAATCGGCTGCGACGTCCCGTCAGAGGGCCGTCAGGCGAGAGCTCTGTCCCGTTGGGGGTGGACGACGGGTGGGACGGTGAAAATCATCTCGCCCAGCTCGGCCTGCTTCCTGGCGGGGTGGGGCTCTATATCCTGAGGTGACTTCTGGCGCTGACAGCGTCCCCACTTGAGGGCTCGAAGGAGAGTGGAAGCACTCTCAGGATGAATTTTTCTAACACTATTATGGCAAACAAAAATAAATTCAAAAAATCTAACACCAAGGCCGCACCGGGGGCGAACAACCCTGCTGGAGCGCCTACCACCAACCAACCGGCTGCACCTCAGGTTTCTAACCTGAGTGTTGCGCCAACTGATAAACCGGCTGCACCTCGGGCTCACAACCTGAGTGTTGCGCCAACCCAATTACCGGCTGCACCTCAGGTGCAGCACCTGAGTAGTGAAGCGGGTACTAGTACCATGGACCTCACTTCTCTGAAGGCAGCAATGCCGACAGCCACCCAACCCTGGCAGGAAGAATCTTGTTGGAACCTGGTGGCCGTTAAGAGGAGAGAGGTCAAAAAACATGACCAGGTGTCGGCTCGCAAGGGGAAGCGGGCTGTAGTCCGTGCGGAGGCGCGGCGAACGCGACGCCCGACTGACGACGGGAGTAGGCCGCTTGAAGCTGCCGAAGGGACCGAAAGGACCCACGCTGCCCCTGTCAGTGTTGCGCAGGTCCCTGGCGTAGCCGGGCCAGCTGCACCTGTGGGGGCACCCTCTGAAGTTGTGGCAACTGCTGCTGCCAGCGCCTCCAGAACCAAGCGAGCCAGACGCCGCAACAAGAATACGACGAAGGTTAGCCACGGGGAGCATCCGAGTCGGCCAAAACCCGCGAAGCGGGACCGACCGGATGACTCCCTTACACCTCAGGGTAGTGGCAAACGTCGTAAACCTACCCACACCACCGACTCCATCAGATACGCGGACGCGTTAAAGTCTAATGACTACTGCGTCGCGATCATGATGGAGCCGTACCATGACCTCTCGAAGGAGCAGGCTGAGGCCATTGAGAGGCGGTTGCAGGGGGTGATGGACGAAGAAATATTCTCGCCCAGCACTTCCGCAACACCCGTTGCTGCACCGCAGTTTAGGGGGAAAGCCTTCCATAGTGAGGGCACCCTTAAGATGTGGTGTAGGGACGATTTTGCCCTTCAGTGGCTTCGTCGCTCCATAGGGAGGATCACATCACCACGCGCGGGAACCAGGCTGGTTGTCAAAAGGCAGTCTGAAATCCCGCAGCGTGTCAAAGTGGGGCTCTTGATCCCGCAGGTGGACCCGGAGGATACTCTGGATAAGATCCGCCTGCGGATCATGTGCCAGAACCCGCAGTTCCGCGTCTCCAACTGGGCGCTCTATAATGCGGTGCCAACGGAGGAGAAGAAATCCATGTATCTCCTCCTTGGCATCCCAGAGGATGACGCGGAAAAGCTGAGGGGAAGCGAGCGTAGAGTTTACTACAAGTTTGGTAACATCTACGCTCGCTTCCACGATGACCGCACTACCGCACTGCCGAATCTCGGAGCGGACGAGAAGGTCCTTAGTGACCCAGGCAGTGCAGACAACAAAATGGTGGAGGGACAGCCGGGCTCCAGTAAGGAGCCTGTCGTCGACACCGGCTCGTCCGAGGAGGGTCCCCAAATAGACCTGGGTGATCTCTCCAAGGACGAGCCAGGGGATCCTGACGACGCCATCCTGGAATCCAGCGATGATGGCGGTGCCAGCTCCTCCTAAATGCCTACTAACAATCACCCAAGCTAACCTCCAGCATAGCCAGACTGCGACGGCCAACTTACGCAGATTGCTGGAGGGCAAAACGAAGACCGTGGCCCTGATCCAAGAGCCGTGGATTAGGAAGGGGAGGATCTGCGGTCTAAGCAACATTGGAGGTAAGTTACTTCTAAATAATAACGTACACCACCCACGCACTTGTATCTATGCACACAAGGACGTGAACATCACCTTAATAACCGAGTTCTGTAGCAGAGATCTTACAACCGTCAGGCTCCAAAAAGAACCCTCTTCAGGCTTACCTGATGTGGTGATAGCATCTGCCTACCTGCCGGGTGATGCTGACATCCCCACCCCAGAGCTAGCCGCGCTTGCTGAGCACTGCGAGCGCCAGGGTCTGGAGCTCATTGTATCCGCTGACTCCAATGCGCACCATGCGCTATGGGGCAGCAAGGACAACAACCAGCGAGGTGAGGACTTTGTTTCTTTTTTAATCGCAACTAACCTTAACATTATAAATAAAGGATCTGAACCAACTTTTGTAACTTCGAGATCCCAAACCATCATTGATCTAACTCTGGCGACAGAGCATGTGTCCGAATATATTTCAGATTGGCATGTGTCTGACGACGTGTCGTGCTCCGATCACCGGTGGATCAAATACAACTTAGAAATCACGCTGACGGCACCTAAACCCCGCCGTAACCCTCGGAAGATGGACCGCGGCAGGTATGAGCTTCTGACAGCGGAGAAACTCAAAGGCGTCGTACTACCCGATAACCATGAAGGCACGGAAGACATAGATAACCATATCAACCAGCTAACCGACTGCCTAATCACCAGCTTCGAACAACCCACTTTCATCGCCCAGCGCGCGACAGTTTCGTAGGGGGCACTGGTGGGGACCGGAGCTCGAGAAGCTACGACGCAGGGTGAGGAAGTTGTTCAACAGAGCAAAGAATACTCGTCTCGAACACCATTGGGACGCCTACAAGCAAGCCCAATATCACTACAAAAGGCGCATCAGAATGAGGAAGAAGGAGTGCTGGAGGCGCTTTTGTACCAATATTGAAACGAACAATCAGGCGAACAGAGTTAAGAATATAGTGTGCAGCGAGCCGGTGCACAGCCTGGGATGCCTGAAGAAACCGGATGGAACATATACCAAAACGGATCTGGAAACCTCAGAACTGTTAATAACTACACACTTCCCAGGATGCCAAATCGAAAGTAATGTGGCATGGGAGGAAGAGCCAAAGAAGACACCTGTAATGGTGGACTGGATCACCGCCAAGAAAATTGTCACACATGACAAAGTAATCTGGGCCATCAACAGTTTCCTTCCATATAAGTCGGCAGGGCTGGATAAGGTGTTTCCAGGTCTGCTAAGATGGAGTGATAGGAAGCTAATCGACCACCTCGTCTCTATATATAGGAGTTGCTTAGCATACTGCTACACTCCAAAGTTATGGAGGGAGGTTAAGGTAGTCTTCATACCCAAACCCGGCAAAGGAGACTACTCGCAACCAAAATCATTCAGACCTATTAGCCTTACCTCCTTTCTATTGAAAGTTCTGGAAAGGCTAATAGATCGGGAGCTGAGGAGCACAACTCTGGTTGAGCAACCTCTGAATCCCAACCAGCACGCCTATTCAATGGGCAAATCAACGGACTCTGCCCTACATAAGGTTATATCCTATATAGAGGGCAATCTCCACCACAAAATATCAACCCTAGGCGCCTTTATCGATATTGAAGGGGCCTTTGATAAAACTAAGTTCACCAGCATAAGCCGGGCCCTGACTAAGCGTGGGGTCAATAACACAATTGCCGGGTGGATTGACAGCATGCTCAGGTACAGGGCCATTCAATTCACTGTGAATGAAACAACCAGAGGCATTGTAGCGAGGGGGTGTCCGCAGGGGGGGGTCCTTTCCCCACTTCTGTGGAACATAGTGATCGACGAACTGATCACCTTGCTCAATGACCGCAGATTTCTCACAGTTGGCTATGCAGACGACTTAACTGTACTCGTCAGTGGACCATCTGAGAGGACAGTCTGCGACCAAATGAGGGCCGCACTAAAAGTCGTTGAACAGTGGTGTGTAGACCACGAACTAACAGTGAACCCCGCAAAGACGGAACTTGTGATGTTCACTAATAAACGGAATTTAGGGAACCTCAAACTCCCTAAATTATTTGGCACCAGTCTTGCCCTAACCAAGGAGGTCAAATATCTTGGAGTAATCCTGGATAGTAAACTTCTTTGGAACAGGCATTTAGACTCAAAAATCAACAAAGCCAGCATAATCCTCTGCCAATGCAAACGGCTCCTCGGCAAAAGCTGGGGCATATCACCTAAAATTACTCTATGGCTTTACAAAACCATTGTCAGGCCTATTATTACCTACGGTGCGGTTATCTGGTGGCAGAGAACAGAACTTATAACCGTTAAAAATAAGCTCCAGCGGTTTCAGAGAATAGCGTGCTCTGCAATCACTGGCTGCATGCGTACCGCTCCCACAGCAGCTCTTGAGGTTATGCTTGACCTGGCACCGCTTAATCTGTTTATACAACAGGAGGCGGCTATGTCAGCTATCAGGCTGAAACACTTGGGCCTGTGGTGCAACCAGGAGGGTCCACACAACAAACTTTGGAGCAACCTTGTGAGCTATGAGCCACTACTTGCTGCTCCATGTGATAGGATTCCCAAACAACATATTTTTGAAAGGAAATACCATATACAACCATTTGAGGCTGTAAGAGACCAGTCCGGCATACGTGAGGTCCGCATCTACACGGACGGCTCCAAAATGGGGTCTGGTACCGGTGCTGGAGTGTACTCACAAGACCTTAATATCAATTTATCACTAACGCTGGGCCAACACAGTTCCATCTTTCAATGTGAATGTGTTGCTATAACCCATGCAGCCACCGCCGTCCTGTCAAAAGGCATTAGGGATTACAAAATCCGTATTCTGTCGGATAGCATGGCTGTACTTAAAGCACTAGAGAGCAACTTGATTAACTCTAGTCTTATATACGAATGTCATCAAACCCTGGAAGTATTAGCCTCACATAATGAGGTAATACTACAGTGGATAAAAGGACATAGTGGATCACACGGTAACGACGCTGCCGATGAGCTTGCTAGACAGGGGTCCAATACAAAGGTTGCCGGCCCAACTATCCTAATGCCGCTACCTTTTGGACAACTGCGCTCGTGGGTAAGGCAACGTACACGTGCAAATCACAATGCCCTTTGGGCAAACCAAACCGGCTGTAGGCAGTCTAAATTGATACTCACAGAGGTATCACCGCAACTAGCGTGCCGACTGCTCAGTCTTAACCGTTTAGACATCCGAATAGTTGTTGGCACGATTACCGGCCATATGGCACTTAATCACCAACTATTCATCATGAATGCAACAGACAGCCCTCTTTGCAGGGGCTGTCTGGCTGCTGAAGAAACAGCCGCCCACGTAATCCTGGAATGCGAGGGAGTGGCCACACACCGGGCTACCATCCTTAAGGGAATAAGGACGCTCCGAGAAGCCTGTGAACGCCCCAGGAGGCTTCTGAGCTTCTGGAAGGAGCTGGGCTGGCTGAACTAGTCATCCCACTTTTCACGCATAATGGACCACCTCTGTGTCTAAATGCGGAAAACCGAGCCCACTACAATACAATACAATACAATATATATTTGTTATGGAGACTTACGGATAATTGGATAAATAAATTTATCATAGCTTTTCATACATAACACACGTCTCTGGCTAGCCAGTAGGCGCAGTTTACTGTGACCTTACTTTCTGATCCATAGTTTGTGGGTTTATTTCCCGACTCGAGTCTGAGCGCAATGTATCTATTATATTTATATATGTATGTAGATTAATAAAAAAAATTAAGCTATATCAATCTACGGTTACATAACACAGGCATGAGTTGCTTATTTTGGGACTACAAGGAAATACTAGGACTATATATTGGAGGAAAAAAAAATACAAGTAGGATCTAATAAGACACTACAGCGTGCTCAAGACTGTATTTATTCCAAAAAAAATCTCTCCTAAGTATTGTAAGTCATTCAATAGTTGGGCGACTCCGGGAATCTATAAAAGTAGGCAAAAACTATATGATCTCTTACACGAGAAATCGTATCGTAATCGTACTAACATTGTTTTTTGTAATTATATCAGAAAATATTTAAAAAAATTTAAACTTGTTTGTGCCCCGGCTAAGTCAATATTCATTAAAAATAAAATTAAGCCTAGTAAAAATAAAATTAAAATGACTTGGAATATCATAAATGCTGAAACTGGAAAATCAAAAAAAACGTAATGGTGTCAGTAAACTAATCATTGACAATCACTCTATTATGGCGGTTAATCAGGTGGCAAGTGCTTTGGAAAAACACTTTGCTGACATTCCACTTTCGACAACTAAGGCGTTTATATCATCGCCCGAAGTCGCTTAATCGTTGCTTAGATAAAATGTAAATGCGTGCAAAGGTGATTTTATTTTTAAATCCATAGCACGCTTCAGCTTGTAATATCCCAATACTGGGCATAGGCCTCTTTTCCCATGTAGGAGAAGGATCAGAGGTTTTTTTTTTTTAAATATATATACACATCCACGGGCTTATTAACCCATGTCCTTTTTTATCCTAAAAACATGCAATTTTTATTTTTATTTTTTTCTATTTCAAGGTAGGCGTTACTCAGCAACATCGCTGTTCAAGTCAGACTATGTTTTTAATGTCTCCAAAAGAGACGTGAGTCCACCGACCGGTTCTTAATCTAATGTATGGTACATTTTTTTTTGTATTATTATTATTTCCTTATCATACTATACTTATATCTAGCTTAATCTTACATTATTTACATGCGTAATAATCGTTTTCTTAAAAATATATTTTTTAATATTATCTATGTTACTACCAACTTACTCCTCCCAAGCAAAGCAACCTATTCGAATTTTATTTTGACATCTCGAGAATACTCTCAACGACGGCGGTGTCTCTATTATGAATCGCCATCTTGAGACTATGCTCGAGGATGTCTTTTTCCGTAGCCTCCGCCGCCCTCCCGACGAAACGACAGATCGCGTCATCTCTGTAGTCGGTGTAGTAGACACAGGCTTTGGTGTGTCTAGTCACCGCGACTATCGCGTGCGAAACGCTGTCATGTATTCGCAGCCTCCCACTCCTCGTCTGGATGACGATGACACTCTCACTCGTCTGGCCCTGCGCCTCGTGGATAGTCAAGACACGCGACCCCTCCCCTTTCCCGTATCCCCGGTCCACCAGCAACTTCTTCTCTTCCTGCGTGAAAACCAGGTATAGGGTCCAGTTCTGTCTTGCAGAGATTCGCGCGCCCGTGAAGCTTTCCACGCGCAGGGAACGGATTATTGGGCTTGAGCTATAAATATCATTGTAGACCTCGCTGATGGCGAAGGCAACATCCTTGGGGTTTCGGTGCGTACAAGACAGCTCCCACGATATGCCTGTTATCAGGGTTGGTCTGCTGTACCGCATCTTGAACAGGTTTTCCCTGTCGATGTACGGCAGCTGGTTGATATCTCCGATGAGGACCACCTTCTTGGCCCCTGATAGTCGGGCTGCCATCACTATGGCCCCGAAGTGGTTCATGAGGGCTTCATCTACCGTAAGACGGCTGATTTTTGCGCCCCCTCGAAAACCATTGACCAGTACGGAGGCCATAGTGCGCACCTTAGATTTGGCTTTAACGCCATAGCGGTGTGCCAGCTTCTCCTTAAGTTCTTTGGCAGCCTCGACTGTGGTCGTGATGACGACTTCCTCGTCCTCATCGAATTCCCCGACTATGCGAGTTGTCTTGTCACATCCTGGAACCCCATTTATCCATTCCAGTGATGGTAGCCCCCAGACCACGGAAGAATCATCGGCGTCACGGTCCCCCGTGATGGTTTGAGCCATCCGGAGTATCCGATCATCCAGCATTACTCTCGTGCATCTTGCCACTACCACCACCGGGTCCCCTGGTGGTGTATTGAAGATCTGAGGCTCTTGTTCCTGCCCCTCAGACTCGACTGCGCTCACGAAGCCTGCTGTGATGTTATATGCAGCCATATACCTCCCCGACATATTTCCTTTGAGTATCTGTCGAGTGTCGTTGTTGTAAATGGCTGCTTCGGCTTCTTCGACTTCCACCTCCAGTAACTTTAGGTTGTTGTACTGGTAGGTCTGCATGATCTTATTGCATGTGGCCAGGTTCACCTCTCGGTTTGCCTTTGTTATGGCCAGGAACTCGGTAAGTGCATTTTGCGCGTGTTCAGACGGTGTGGACGCTGGTCGAAGTCTTGGTGGTGTTACTTGCCCCATATCGGTCCTTGTTCGAACAGTTGGTGGCGCCTCCGGGTGCTTCGAACTTTCGTCCTCCGTGAACCTTTTCAACGCCTTAATTTGCCGCTCTCTTGTATCAACCTGATTGGGGGACAAGTGGGGCGGTTTTTTGCCTCGTTTTGGGGAGATCGTCGATTGGATAAACTTCGCCACCGACATCAGGCTCGGTTTCGGTGTGGCTTTTGTCAGATTGCTTAACTCAGCCTTTTGGGCCTCGACCTGTTTCTGTAGGCGCTCCGATCCGCTGGGTGTGGGCTCTTCAAGAGCCGGCGATGCGGGGGGTTTAGATGTCCTGATCTTGGGTTTTAGGTAGGCTAGATCCTCCCCCCTGTCTTCGTATATAATAACCTCGTTGTTCAGTGAGGCCTTTAGACACCCGTACCTGTCTGATACGTTGCCTTTGTCATATCCGACTCTCATTGAGTCCACACTGATCCTTCCGGAGGCCTCGTCCAGCCGCTGTAGCCACAAACTTGACTGCGCGAAGGCAGACCTTTCTCCTTCCTCGAAAAGCACGATTGTTTTATTTTTCAACCGCACCAGACGGTAAATTAAGTCGTCCTTCGGTTTTTGCGTAAGCGCCTCGATCTTAGAGCGCTTTATGCTTGTGTTTTGCGTGCTACCTGTCATCGGCAGGGCAAGCCCCGGCGAGACCACCAGACGATCCTGACCTTCGGAGCGACAAAAACTCATTCCGACTCTCTCCGCTTCGCTGTCCATAAACAGAGCCACGCATCTGGTCTTTATTCCAACTTCACCGTTTCCTTTCCATTCTTTGAACAAGGCCACTGGTATTTTGCTGTGAGTAGGTTGCGGAGGTACGTTTTTATTGGCTCTCTTCTGGAACAAACTCTGCAGAGAAGACGGTGTGGTCTGTGTTATTTGGCCCCGCAGAGTTTGGGTATTCAGGGGCTGAGAAGCAGTTGCCCCAGGCTGGTAAACGGTATATGGGACACGGACCTGAACGTGTGTCGGTGTCTGTGTAATTGTGTTTGTGTTGGTAGTTGTTGTTGTTGTGACGGTACTGGCACTATGTGGTATGAATGCAGCCTGTGGTAGAGCGGTCGTGCTATTTCTTTTTGCAGCCAAGGAAGCGGCTTTTCTCGCGAATGTCAGGAAAGACGTTCTGCCCGGTTCGTTTTCCAAGATGGTGCGGAACGAGGTCTGGTCTAGCTTTGTCTGGAGTTTAAGTTCCAGAGCCAGCCTTTCTCTGTCGAACCTCGGACATTCCAGCAGAATGTGCAGAACTGTCTCCTGACAGTTTGAGTCGCAGATACACGAAGGGCTGTCTCTAAGGTGGAATCTGTGTAGATACGCCGCAAATCCTCCGTGACCGGTCAGTACTTGTGTGTCGACAGATATTAGTGCCGATTTTCTTACCAGTTTGTAAGCGGTCTTTACGTCTGGTAGAAAGATTTTCGTGACCGAGCCAGTTACCGAAGAATTGTATCTTTCTTGCCACAACTCGACAGTCTCTTCACGTATCCGCCTTCTGACGTACGACACTGGAACTTTGTCGTAGTCGGGTGCCGTCTTTTTCGTTAGGGCCGCCTTTTTAGCCAGTTCGTCCGCTCTTTCATTTCCCGGTGTACCTACGTGGGCCTTCAACCAAAAGAACCGCACCGTTCTATTGTCTTCTCGGATTTGCCTGATGCGACTCTTCATCTCAATGGCCAGAGGGTGGGTTACCGAAGGACTCCTTAGTAGATCAAGTGACGATCTAGAGTCGCTCAAGATGTTAATAGAGCTTTTTTTCGATTTCCTCGCCATGTCCACGGCTCGGAAGAGTGCATACATCTCCGATTGGAAAACGGTGTTATGCGGTTCAAGCCGGAACGTGGAGTATCTTACTTCCTTACCTTGATCCCACCACGTTAGGGCTGCTCCTACTTTGCCCTCTATTTTGCTACCGTCGGTGTAGATGTATGAGCCGACGATGTGGTGTTTTTCGAGGTCTTCAGGGTTCAAACTCTCCAAGCGCTCATACTCAGTTGGCATGAGTAGAGATGGATGGGGGTTTTGCATCGGACCCACCTTGCGCTCCAGTTCTCTGCCCGGTGGCAGATGGATCAGATGTTAATATATTTCTACAATGAGTAACGATTGCTATCAGGTATACATGATAACAATCGGGACCGACGGCTTAACGTACTCTCCGAGGCACGGTGGGGAGACCCGCAAAGACTGCACAAACACCCAGACCACGGCAAACACCTGTTATGGCCAATACAAATGTTTGTCATGTGCGGGGATCGAACCCACAACCGCCAGCGCAACAGGTACAATCCATGACTGTAACCATTGCGCCAACGCGGCGTCAAAATCCATAGATGCTAATGAAATTGTTAAGAAATTTAAAACTTTAGAAATTAAAAACAACGCTGACTTCAGGGGTATATCTGTTAAAATTATTGGTACAATTGTTGATATCATAGCACCCCACTTAGCGATTATATTTAATGAATGTATTATTAGTGGTGACTTTCCTGATCTTATGAAGCATAGTAAAGTTATACCTTTGTTTAAGTCCGGTTGTCATACAGATCCAACAAATTACAGGCTCATTTCTGTTCTACCTGTCTGTAGTAAAATATTTGAAAAAGTGATTCTCGGTCAGTTTTTAAACCATTTCACAAGGAATAATCTTTTACATAAGAAGCAGTTTGGTTTCACAAAAGGACGCTCAACAACTGATGCCGGTGTCGAGCTTTTTACTTCGATAGTCAATGCTTCGGAGGAGTCGCGTGATGCTTTAGGTGTATTTTGTGATTTATATAAGGCATTTAAATGTGATCATCATAACACACTAATCAGGAAACTCAGTCACTATGGCATCAAAAATACCGCACTAAAACTTCTGAGTTCCTATCTTAGTGATAGAACTCAGAGGTTGAAGTAAATGGTACTAAGTCATCTGGATCTCATATGCAGATGAGGGTCCCACAAGGCTCAATTCTTGGTCCATTCTTGTTTTTAATATACATAAACGACCTACCGTATTTAGTAGAGAAGAAGCATGAGATTGTATGATACTTCATTAATATTTAAATAACGTAGACAAGAAACCAACTATGACGATGTAAACAACGCTCTCTCTGCACTGGTGCACTGGTTTAGTGTGAATAACTTACTTCTCAATAGTAAAAAAAACTAATTGTATCAAATTTTCTGTTCCAAATGTAAAACAAATTGATATGCATCCAAAACTCAGTGGTGATAAATTGAACTTAGTTAACTCAATCGTTTTTCTAGAAATAACCATTGATTCAAAGTTGCAGTGGTGTAGACTGTTCTGCAGCGTACGCGGTTAAAAAAATAAGATTATTAACAGATGTCGATACACCTAGATTAGTTTACTTCAGCTACTTCCATAGTATAATGTCCTATGGCATTTTGCTATGGGGCTATGCGGCTGATAATAATGTCATTTTTATTCTGCAGAAAAGGGCTATATTTACAAAATGGGATGTAAACAATCTCTGAAAGAGAAATTTAAAGAGATCAACATCCTGACCTTTGCATCGCAGTATATTCATGAAAATATAATATACATACAGAAAAATAGGCATTTATTTGTTAGTCGTAGTGATACCGACATGCCTCGCATGATGTAACACTCAGGAACGACCACAAATTAATATTTCCTAAATGCCGGCTCAGGAACAGTAGTTCCTTTATAGGAATGTTTATCTTATTATAAAATAAGATTCCGGCTGCGCTTCAATCTCTGTCTTTACTGAAGTTTACTTAATGATGAAAAGGCATGGGATTGAATAAAGCTCGACCAGGCTATGTCTTTGATCTCAATCTGTATATAGATATAGTTAAAATATTGTGAGCAGGTGACGTGTGGTGGTTTCGTCACACACGATTGGCTGTCTCGTGTTTGTCCTGATCATTTCATGGTCATACTGTTTTTTTTTTTTGTCTTGTATATGACTTTAAATTTTTAAAAGAGTATCGAGAGTTTTTTTCTCCGGCTTTTTTTTTCTCTCGGCCTACACTAGGGACATTAGTTTATCTTATTTATTGTAATATTTAATAAAGCCGAGGACATAATAGGAAGGTAATGTCTACCGAGACCTTAGAAATTTAAGGTAACTTAATATTTTGATTATTTTGACTAAGTTAAGTTTGTACATAACACAGGGTACTTAAGTTTGTAATGTACCCAATGTTAAGATATAATTTTTTTTTATTTTATTGTTTGATTTTTTTTGCTACCTTAACTTTCTTTTATTATTGTCGAGATTTTTTTTTATTTATTTGTATTATTATTTTTGTAAATGACATTATTTTGACTTTCGTTAAGTGTGTATATCACCTTATGACGAAATAAATGTTTTCATTTCATTTCATAACTAGAACTAGTTGATGACATCGCCATAACACAGTCTATGGAACTATTTCATACAGCCGTCCAGATACGTCTAGACAGGGTAATCCTGCAGAGCACGCAGAGCTTAAGTGGCCACACACTCACTTGTCGACATTTAGGGTTGACGCAGTTTACAGTTCAAATTATTAAAAAAAAAAACATTTTTAAATTAAAATGATTTAAAAATAAAATTATTTGAGAACACCGTGTGACGATTCATTTTAACGAAGCAGTAAAAAGTATTTTTTTTTATTACTTTAAATCCGTGTAACTATTTTTGTTTTTAATAAGGCTGTGCAAATAATCTACAACGTTTTATATATCTTAAAGAAATCCGCCTTAAAGTCAAGTAAATAAATAAATGATAAGTATATATAGCATTAAGTATATATAACATTAAGTGTATATAACATTAAGTATATATAACATATAACTATCTATAACATTCGCACGCGATCGCTGTTCAGGTAAGCAACTAATAATAACTTACATAAATACAATAATCACACCCAGACTCGAGGCGGGAATCGATTCAAAGTCCCGGGGTAAGAAAGCAGAGTAAAAATACAGTGGTATCTTGTAATCTTACGATAATGTAAAAGCCAATGACAGTTATGATTTAAACCCAATTATTAAAATAAATTATGACAAACATTTGTATTAGCCATACAGGTGTTTGTCGTGGTCTAGGTGTTTGTGCAGTCTTTGTGGGTCTTCCCACCGTGCCTCGGAGAGCACGTTAAGCCGTCGGTCCCGGTTATTATCATGTACACCTGATAGCGATCGTTACTCATAGTAGGGAATATATCCGCCAACCCGTATTGGAGCAGCGTGGTGGATTAAGTTCTGATCCTTCTCCTACATGGAGAAAGAGGCCTATGCCCAGTAGTGGGATATTACAGGCTGAAGCGTATTAAAATAAATGATTTCAAAAGTAATATCACACAAAAAATATTTTATTTATTTCCAAATAAATACTTCGACCAACATTATTTATGTTTTTGAAGAATGTCCTTGATAGAGAAACTTACATCACTAAGACTAACGAAAAACTAAATATATCAGTGCGTCTAACTGAAATTGGAAACAACAATTGTACTAAATCCCGAAACCCGCAAACGAGACGCACAAATCATATCTAACCTGTTGAATATGAAATATCGCAATCAGCGATGATGAAATTATAAACGTAATAAGATTAACAAGGAACTGGATGAATATCATAAAGGTTCTGTAACAGGGTCGTGACTAGCATCGTTGGGGTGAGGTACACCCTCCCTTAGAAACGATCGCCTCGTATTGCAAGGACGATGTTTCTACCCAATTATTATAAATAATGAGATGAGATCGCATTACCTCGGGAATGGGTAAAGAATAATTTTGGATATTTTAAAAGTTATAATCCTTTACTATGATCGAATTGAAAAAACGATGATTTACGTCAATCAAATGGAATCATGACTAAAATCAATGAGAATATTACCTATGTTATCTTGTTTTAAATAACCGGCAAAAGAAGATCAGAACACGTTTATCCACAGAAGACCTATAAATGCATCGCATGCTAAATCAACAGAGGGACACTTCAATCCTTATAAGAAAGCCGAGTAAAGAAACGCGAGCTGTTAAAATCGGGCTCTTTGATACAATTAGAGATCCAACAGCTTTTTCGTATCAATTTTCTGTTGGACTATGGCATGATTCCGTTCTTATTATTTATAATAATGTAAAATGTTTACGAGCTATATTTGAACACTATACTTTATTCTAACTTTTACCTAATTTTAAAAGAAACGTATAGAGAAGAATGTTACAGCGATAATCTTCAAAACTAAAACTTTCATTTGATAAGATATTTACATACAAAGTATGTATCAATATATATATGTGCTCATATTTTTAAAGCAAGAAAGGAGATATAAAAAATATGGACGATGAAAATTTTGTGCACTTCGTTCTAAATTTTATTGTCTTAATATAAAACATCTTATATTCCCGGGTTTCATGTCGATATTTTAGTAACATGTTCTTTAATGGTACAAATGAATTTGCCACCGTTAAACCTACATCTTTCGGCCGATGTATGATGGCTCGCAAGGAAGTTAACGTCTTTTGACGAGGGATATCGGGTCTCGATGAAGGAGACAGACAAATAAAATTGAGCACAATGTTGTGATGTCATGACCTTTTATAACTAAGTAAAACCCCAATTTTCATATGTACGTTATTCGTAAATGGAAAACCTTTTTAGGTTTCATCGTAATACTCGAACAATAGAAATTAATTTAAACGTAGGTGAAGCAAACGAACTACAATTGCAAAACTAATAACGGTAAATATTATAAGTAAATGATAAGAATATACACATCACCACAATATATCTATTATTACAATTCACTAAACATAATAAATATATACAACGACAAGTAAATAAATAAAAAAAAAACAAAAGTAGGTACATTACATCGGTTGGATAAATAGTTTTCTGGGACTAAAAAAGTTATATTATTTGCTTCTGAAATCACGAAGGTAAGAAAACTAGAGGCTACTATTCTTCGATACATCTAAATTATTTCCAGTGAATTTCGCAATAGCATTGAATACGATACTCGAATCTGAGATGTATGCCCAGGAGACCAAAGCTATTCAACCTCTGGAGCTGAACTGTTTCTATTCTATAGCACTTAGAAAGATTACAATGAAACAATAAGGGAAACATGTCTGGATTTTAAATCAAAAAAGCTTTATTTTTTTTAATAATCTTCTCTTTAGCGTGATATTACACGTCTTGTTATAAACTTTTTAGGTTTTATTTATTCGTTTGATGCAGATACAGTTTTTTTTTTAATTTTAAAAGTACGTATCTTTTTACGCATTCAGCCTTTATTATCCCACTACTGGCCATAGGCGTCTTTCTCCATGCAGGAGAAGGATCAGAGCTTAATCCACCTCGCTGCTTCAATGCGGGTTGGCGGATATATTATATGAAATTATCTAGCTACCAGTAAATATTCAATTCATATTTCTGTCACTAGATGTCTTGTAATATATAAAGTTTTAATCACATTTAGTGTGAATATCTATTGTATTCCTTATTACCTTTATTCCTCTATCTTTATGTCTGACTGGTTAGTATTGTTGCTTCGTTTCTACGGTTAGTACTGTTTTATATTATGTTCTAGATTAATTTACGGAATAAAAAGGTTAAATTGTTAATATTTTCTTAAGAAACCCTTTTATTATAAATTTTATACTGAAGTAGGGGAAGACGCATTTCATTGAAACACAAGTTTATAGATAGGTTGTAAGTCACATAAAAGTATGTGAAGCTCAAAATAAGGAGCAGCCCGACTGGGGTAAAAACGTGGGGTGCATTTTACTATATTTTCATAACTCTTTACTATGTTTTTATAACCTCCGCACACTGATAGTTGCAAGTAGAATAATTGACATTTAAATATATCAAGCACCCCACGCTTTTTACTCTGAATCGAATTATTCTCTTAATAACTTAAATTTTATTATAATTTTATTTTGAAGTCATTAATTATGATTGATTGTTCGATCTACTACTACCTACTATAATATAATAAACTCTTTGTAATTAAAAATCATTTTCTACTTTTAAGTTAGATTAGCCATAAGAGCGTTTTTTTTTTTAGTTTTTTTAAACTATAGTTTATTTTTTATTTTTTAGTTCGTTTTTTTAATTAATTATTTGCGGACATGGCATGCGCAGATCGCGCGCTAGCTTTATCTCTCTTACTTCCTTACAGAGGATTCACGAAAGAATTTAGTAATCTTGGCGGTCCTAATAAGGATATTGGGAAACTGTTATTGAATTATTGCATTGTCAACGGTCCTTGATACGTGTGCAAAGTTTCAAATTAATCAAACTTCTGGAAATTTGTGAAAATTATGCTCAAAGATTCCATTACATACATACATACAACCCAAGCTAATAAAAGCGTGGTAAAAAAGTGCAAATGCTTTATAGTAGTGATTTCTTACAGACAGCGTAAAAAAAAAACAGAGAAAATAAACAATAAAGTATGAAAACTAATTAATTATTCAAAACTTCGTATCATATACAATACTCGTATATAAAGTAAATTGATTTCAAATAACTCAATATACAAAAGATACATAAATATTCATATAAAAATATACATATAACATAAATAAATAATTAAACATACCTAGATTAATATTGTATTGGACTCTTCGCTTAAAAGTTTTAATTGGTTACGCTGGACGTAGGTATATTCCACGGAAGGGCATAGTCATATAACTTTAATTGTAAATGATTCTCTATAGCTTCGGCTGCGGTACAGGGAATTTTAGTTTTTGGTAATCTTGAGATCAAAGATTTAGTGTTTAGGCTCTTTATATATACAGATATTCAATTTAAATAAATTATCGTGTCAGGAAGAGGTTTTATATTATATAAAAACCGATATGTTTGCAAAAAGGCGTTACATTTTATTCTGAATGGATATTTGTAGTGGTACAAATATTTATTTTCGGTCTGGGTCACTCAATGTCTTTCTCTCCTCGCAGGTCTTCTGATCTTGCCTCGGAGAGGACGTAATGCTATCGGTCGCGGTTGATATCGTAGGCACCTGACAGCGATCGCTACTTATAGCAGGGAATATAGCCGCCAAACCCGCAATAACAAACACATAAACTTTTTATGCTATACTAGCGACTTCAGGCCGTCCATATCTTATTACACGATAAGTAATCACCAACATATCATATACTAAAACCTTCTCTGAAACACGCTGCATCTTATAGTATAAGTATTATTCCGATTGTTCAGTAGTTTTCGCAGTATAATCGAACAAAAATCTGGCTCTCCATTTATTAGTATAGACAGATTTTTGTGATCGTAACAACCGTTGACAGTAAGTTATATTCTCAAGGACCGAGGGCTGAGAGATTAGTATATAATGTAAGTATCAATTGGTTTTCTAATTCATAATTATTACACGACAAATTGAAGTTTGTGTTTTTTAGGTTAATGAGAGAGATATTAAGCGATATTGGGAACGGACGTACAATAAATACATAACACATCCAAGTAACACCACCCCAATGAGAATAACGTTTTTTTTTTATACAATAATAGGCTCACCTGATGATAAGTGAAAATGTGGTCTAAGATGGAGCAAATAATTAACGAATTATAGAAAATACCTATGTGTACCTCGTAAAGACGAGGATATCCCCTCATTTATAATTGTCTTAATATTATGTTCTTACAACTACAATATGATACTAAATCTTGCAAATTTAATTGAATTTGATTTAGCGATATAGGTAACAGGTATCGATTTTTTATTATGCGATAAATTAAGTATGTTGATTCATGTTATATTGATACTTAAATGAAACGAGGTTAATAATAATGCTTTGGACGAATAGCAAGAACAAAAAAATAATTAATACTCTTCAAGATAACATTCTATGAGATAGAAATTCCTATGAGAGGCACATTATGAAAAATATCGTTTTTTATACAAAAATCCTGAATAGCGATCATAGAAAACTAAATGCTCGCTCTCGAAAACTAGCAAAAACAGTATCTTTGAGAAATACCCCAGAGATTGTTTTCAATTTTTGAATGAATGTCGCATTTTAGAGAACATATATAACATACTAGCAGTTGTCTGTAGCTTTATTCGCGTAGAAAACAAAAATAGATATTTTATTTAAAATAATAAAATAAAATAGGAATCTTTTAGTGATGTATCTTTAATGAGATGTCATAATCGATAAACTTTGATAGTGAACGATAGAATGAAATGACTTTATGTATAAAATACTAAGATAAGAAGAAGAACAGTCGTTGAAACTTCGAAAACAAAACATAACCAAGCAGTTTCATAAAAAAATCACTTCGGTCGAAAATAAGAAACCGAGAAAAACAACGCTGTGGTACAATCCGTATCGGAATTTGACTCTTAACGCGTACGTCATAAGGATTATAGTGCTAATGGAGATAAAAAAAACATAAATAACGGGTTGTACATTCTTGATAACAAACAAGTTAAATTGCTTTGTAATACCAAATATACACGATTATTATCATAGTTATTAGGAAAAAGACTTCATACGAATTAAAAGTAGAATGCATTTTTGTTACTTTGTACATAACGTAACCATATTAGAAATATAGATGATTATCGCACAATCATTGCGCGATAGATTGTTTTATGCCAATTTCAATCATAAGCGTATTGTACAGAATATGAACTGTTTATTTTTTATACATTTTTAAATTTTAACCTTGAGAAGAGTGCGCGTACTAAGTAAAATAAATAATTTTTAATTAAAGTTACTTAATAAAGTTATAGTCTAATCATAATAATATTACTTTGGATATAAAAAGTAGTATGTGTACTTAAAGATATTGCTTTTGCCAAGGCTTTTTAGATGAAAAATTGAACTGTATATGAACAATATACATTTCACAAAAGTTAATTTTTTTCATATCAAGACCTGACTATAAAAGTAACACGTGTAACTTTCGTACCGATCTGAAAATCCGAAAAATGAGATAAATATGACTATGAAAGTAACACGTGTAACTTTCGTACCGATCTGAATCCGAAAAATGAGATAAATATGTGAACGTATTACATATCGAAATATCCGATGTGTGAGGTTCATGTTACATTGAAATGAAACGTGATAACCTTTTTTTTCAACAAGTTTGTACAAATATTTTTCAATGTATTTCTTTTAACGAACTCTGTAAATTACTAGGTACTTATAAAATAGTTAAAATATTTTATAAAAAGTTATATGTACCTACATACATACATATAGATACATAAAATTGGTATAACTTGAGAATGCTTTTAGCGATTTTGTTAGCCTTTTTTATAATTTTATAATAATTTCTATAAGACTTGTATAGAATAATAATTTAGAACATTGCGTAGAATTAAAAAAAAAAAAAAAAAAATAGCAAATATTTAAACGTCACGTGCTTGACTGTCCGTCAGCTTGTATGTTAATAAATATGTATACAGTCTGTACTTACATTTATTATATCATATATAAGTTATGTCATCGAAATATTATCCGGTTTCATATTTTCTTAGATATCGTATAGTACGAGTAACGTGTCACACACTTTACTACAGAAAAGGGTCAGGAACAAGTACGAAGTGACTTTTCATAATACGACCCTTCTGTAGGACCTTTTATAAAAGATATTCTTTTGTAAAATTTTATTGAGGTTTCCAGGCTTTATTTTTAATATATCGTCTGATTGACGGCCTTTCCGGCATAGGGGTAACGGATGTTTAATTTTTTTTTTTTGGAAAAGATGGATTTATTCAATGGACGGCTCAGTTCGATTTGATCCGTATTTGCTCACCCAGTTCCCAAGTGCGTTGTCATTTCTCGTAGGATCTTTAGGTTTTTTAGAGGACTTAAATGTGCAAACCTAATTGTTAGTTGTTTGGCCTAAGGGATTGTTGAGGTCTAATGTTAGGCATTGCGGTAAAAATGTTCCGACTTAAATTATAAGGAAATCCTGATAAAAAAAAGCTTCTATTAAGTTTTAATTAGGAAAAGACTTTTCTTGAGATAGTACAGCAGGAAATATCTTCTCCGAAATCGTGAAAAGTTCAACTAGGGAAATAATATACCTTATAGATATAACCTTATAGGTACTTGGCGATGCGCTTTGTTGTAACGGATATGCGGTCAACAATATTTTTGTGTTGCAGGAATTGGTTACGGTAACCGGTAATCATTAGGCGGACCATACTCGTATCAATTGTCGAATATACTTACTTCATTTCGGCGTCCGATTTAGCAAGCATCCAAACAACATGACCAGGTTCCCGCCTGGAGCCAAGTGCCATTAGCTGAGAGAGTCGCGCGTTGGGCGGCAGCGGCGGTCGCCGTGGCACTTGCCCAGTCCAGGTCGAAATGGCCAGCATTTCAGGGCACTCCTTCACGAGGTGTTTTTGAGTCGCCATGCATTTGCCTGATGCGTCCTGTTCGATGTAAAAAATATTTATTTTAATTTTCTGGTGATAGTGATTAAACTGTGTGGCTATGGCAATAAAGAATACAGACACCCCTCTCTTCCCGTGGGTGTCGTAAGAGGCGACTAAGGGATAACAAAGTTCCACTACCACCTTGGAACTTATGAAGTCGACCGATAGCGGGATAACCACCCACCTGCTGGCTTTGAAATACACAGGCCGGAGACGGGCAGCAGCGTCTTGGGTGCAACAAAGCCAGCCCTGCGGTCACCAACCCGCCTGCCCAGCGTGGTGACTATGGGCAACACACATGAGCTCACGCCATTTTTGGTGTGAACTTGTAGAGGTATATGTCCAGCAGTGGACTGCGATAGGCTGAAGTGATGAGATCCTTACGCAGATATATTATATACTTTATTTCACTCAAAAATACATCTAGAAAAATAACATAATAACAAAGTTCAAAGATGGACCTTATCTCTTAAAGAGTTTTACAGAGATTTTAAAGAGACAGAAAAGTAAAAAAAACTACATTTGAAGTAATCCGTAGAACAGTTTTGGCCGAAATTCTGAGGCTATCTCTAACATAAATATCATTATTTATGATTTTATTTCTCTCGTGACTTTATGCCGTATTCAAAAATTTGTTTTATTAAATGTAATAGTTAAGAAAATATTTTGTAAGTCCGGGAACTTTTTGCAAGTTCTTCCAAAGTGAGCGTCATTATTAAAGACCCATTAGGGCGTTTTAATTGGAAAACTTTCGACTTCTACGTGACACTGCAGTGTCGACTGAAACCATTCATTTTGTTATTCACTACGGTGAACATTTTAATAAGAAAATAAAATAGACTGCTTTGAAGTTATAGTCATGGAAGTCGGACAGTTTATTCATTTTAAAATTATAAAAATAACTCATTTTCTTGTCCTCTGAACTATTTATTTTACCCAACTACGGCAAAGTTAGTATTATGTTTATGACTTTTAAGTATATGTGCGTGAAAAAAGTAATTCAGACAAATAAAATTAGCACAGACAGAGTAAAAAAGACGTAAAAAAAAGAAAAGTTCGGTAATTTATAATCATAAAGGCAATTATGAATAATTACTCACATTTGTATTTATTAGATTATTATTTAATAATTTTAAATAAGCAATTAAAATATTTCCGTAACACGAATAATAAGACTATAATAAAGTTACTATCGCGAACAATTGTAGAAAGTCCATTGTTCCTTCAAAGCGTCTCAATTGGAAAACTTCGCTACTGCATTCATCTGAAGCCATCAATTTAAATAATTTTCACAAATCCGATAGACGTTATTATAGTACAGAAATACGGATTGTTTTCCTCTTTCATAATAATCTACACAAATAAATAAAATTGGACTCTCTGTTTGTAATATGAAATAACCGCATTTAACTAAACGCATATGGATGTAAACACGGTACATATACCAAATTAACATTTTTTACAACTTTGTCTGTCTGTTTGTCTATTTGTCTGTTTATTCCGGCTAATTTCTGAAACAGCTGGACTGATTATGACGGGAACTCAGCTGGTGTAGTAAGGAACTAGGCTAGGGAACTAACTTAGGCTATTTTTATTTTTGAAATTTATTTACTTTATAACTGTGCGAACTGAATAATATTTTTTTTAAATTGCACGCAGACGAAGTTGCGAGCACAGCTAGTAACTCATATAACAGAATATCTTATTACAATTTTCTATGTGAAAGTTATATATTTGATTCAATTATTTGTTGTTTGTCTTTTGGTTGTATCAGTCTATATATTAAATCTGCTGTATACATCAAAATGAATCGTCAAAATACACAGCTTCCGAACGACTGCACGAAATCGGGTATTTTTTTTATTTTTGCTATTATCAGAACAAGGTTTGTATAATGAATAAATGAAATGATATGTTCGAAAAAAACACTACGGCAAGAAATTCGCCTGGTCAGAGCATAAATTATTTTGCCAATGCCATACGAATAGAAAAGACATAATTGAGATTGTACGGTGCGGTCGAGAATTCAACCTTAATAGAATATTGGTAAATTAAATATGAACGATGTCATTTTTTTTACATAGTAACATTAAACAATGTGAAAGAGATCCTCGAACTACGTGTTAATGCGCACATTGACGTTCAAGCCATTAATCCTGAAGAAGTAGAAGATGTTTAACACTTAATAGTAGAACTTATTTACCTCCTATTATTAATATATTTATAGTTTAATGACAAACGCATTAAATTTAAAAGTGCTTACTTGTTCATTTATTGGAATTTGGCTTTGAATTAAATGTCTTTAATAAACCGAACTAGCTGTACTCTGCGCGCGTTGCTACGCTTTATTTTTATTTTTTGGTCGTACCAACTCAGAAAGCTTTGTAGGCTCATGCACAATACTTTGCTAAAAATCATGATATGATCAAAAGCATAGTTTACAATTCTATAAAGGACATACAGACAAATATTCATTTTTATAAATATAGATAACAATACAGACAGACCATAGATTAAATATAAAATTCAATCATTGTCAATACAGACAAGCAATATTTTGTTAATTTTACACACATGACACAGACATACATATACTTTAAAAACCTAGAGAAAAATACAAATAGTTATCTCAATATTACACATAAAAATTAAAAATTATAATGCTTAAAATGTATTCGTAATTAAAAATAACACTGCACTGTTATTATGATTCAATGGTTTGAATAATCGCTTACACCGTGCCTCTTAATCACTGGCCCAAGCGCCGGGGTTGATGAGAGGCTGAGGCTGACAATGCCTCCGAGGCGCCTCTAGACGGAAACGTACGTCAGCGAGATGTGCGAAAAAAATATAGATTATTTTTTTTTTAATTCATACATTCAATGTAGAGCAAATGTTTCTCAGCGGTATGTTTTTATGTCACGGGTTTATTATTTCTATTTTATTTTTGAAATGGAAACAAAATGAGACACAGATAATATAAAAGGTTTTCTGTTGAACGTTACATATTAAATTAATATTTTAATACAAAAATAATTTAGTAGTTCATATAAAATACATTAATGTTTCACACTATCTTTCTACATGAAAAATGTACTTGAAGATGTTTACATGACTAATTGAGTAATAAATATACTTTAAACGCCATTGGTCGCGGCTTCGTTTTTCGCTATAATAACTTGTACAAATACATTTTTCTTGTCTTGCTGTATGTCCTTTTAAGTCTCTTCATTGTGCCTAGATAATAAGGGTAATATTTACTTGCTTATCCGTAGACAAACAGCGTGGTTGTTACGTATATGTTTATATATGAATACTAGCTGACCCCGCAAATGTTGTTTTGCTATATATGTTATTAATACCTTAAGCCTCCTTATAACTTAGGGGTATGAAAAATGGATGTTGGCCGATTCTCAGACCAACCCGATATGCATACAAAATTTCATAAAAATTTGTCAACCCGTTTCGGAGGAGTATTTTAACTAACATTGTGACACGAGAATTTTATATATAAGATATTTTTGTAGGGTATCTTCTAATTAATCCTCAAGTCAAAACTTTTATATATATTTTTATATATATTGGTTATTTCCGTATTTACACAACATATTCAAGTAACAAGTAACAAAAAAGGAACAATTAGTTTCTAGATGTAATTTGAAAGTAATTACTAAGTATGATCTCTACTTCTAGCTAGGTAGCTGAGCTATCTGTATTAAGGAGAAGCGAAACTTTAAGTGTTTAATTTTTGTGTATTGGTTCCTCTGACTGTACATCCAGTACAATATACATTGAAACTCCTCTAATTGGGATCGCCGTATCTTCGTTATCTTGTTAACAATTTTCTACATTTTACAAAATAATTTTTCCAAATAAACTTATCTCTCAGTTATTACACGTGCCGGTTCCCTACGTAACAAATTGCATCGTAAATTGGTTCGAGCGCCACTGAACCCTTCATAAAAATCTACAACGTTAGAGATAACTGGAATAAACGTTCCGTGTAAACTGATTTTGTTCAGTTGATAGGTGTGATTTAAGAACTTATAAGGATTAAAAATATTGGTAAAGAAAAATATCACTTGTCAAAAATTACTTTAAAGAAATTAACAAAATAGTGTGTGTGTCAGCTCTAACGCACGACTGGAGTTTACTCCTTCAGATCGAGTGTCTAAATAGGCACAGAAAATGCTTAATAGTCTAAGAAAAAGATAAATACCATATCAAGTGGTTAATAAACGAATCAAATGATGACATTATTAGAAAACATCGTAACGCCATCATAGGAATCCAATAGGGTTCCGATAGATGACGCACAAAAACGTACCGAGGTCATTTGTTCAGGAGAGTTTACTCCTCGTTTTTTTTTCATACCGGCGGCCTTATATAAAAATCGATTCTTAAGGAGTCATCATTATTACAGCCTATACAGTCCACTGCTGGATATAGGCCTCCACAAGTTAACGCCAAAAATAACGTGAACTCATGTGTTTTGCCCATAGTCACTACGCTGGGCAGGCGGGTTGGTGACCGCAGTACTGGCTTTGTCGCACCGAAGACGCTGCTGCCCGTCTTCGGCCTGTGTATTTCAAAGCCAGCAGTTAAATGGTTATCCCGCCACCGGTCGGCTTTTTAAGTTCCAAGGTGGTAGTGGAACTGTGTTATCCCTTAGTCGCCTCTTACGACACCTACAGGAAGAGAGGGGGTGGCTATATTCTTTAGTACGGTAGCCACACAGTACAGTCTTAAGGAGTAAACTCCAAAAAATGAAATAAAATTTGATGGCCGTGGAGCATGGTCACGTTCTTCTGAAGAAATTTGAATCAATAATAAAGAAGGACAGTTCATCTAATTGTTATTTTTGTAGCGTAGAAGAGAATGTTCCTCATTTCGTGGCCGAAAGTTTTTATGTAAATTTAAATACGAGACTATATTTTAAAGTATGTTGGTAACTACTGAGTGGGGTAAGACAGGGAAATATTATATCACCGAAACTGTTCACCACTGTCCTGGAGGATGTCTTAAAGACCTTGGGTTGGGGGGCATCATCGTCAACGGCGAATACATCTCTTACTTTCGTTTCACGGATGATATCGTCATCTTTGCGGAGACGTTGGTTGAGCTAGGCCAAATGCTGGCCGGCCTAAACGACCTCCCGACGTGTCGGTCTCGGTATGAACTTGGACAAAACAACCAAGTCATACCGAGACCAGTCTTGGTCGATGGTACCCTCCTCGAAGTTGTTCAGCATTATATTTACCTAGCCCATACTATCCAACTAGGCCGCAATAACTTCGAGAGGGAGGCCGATAGGAGGATTCGGTTGGGCTGGGCCGCATTTGGCAGGCTTCGTCAAGTCTTCACTTCGAAGATTCCGCAATGCTTGAAGACAAAAGTCTTCGAGCAATGCGTCCTGCCTGTGTTAATATACGGAACCGAGGCGTGGACACTGACGAAGGGACTGGTTGATAAGTTTAAAGTCGCTCAACGTGCAATGGAACGGGCTATGCTTGGGGTTTCTCTCAAATATAGAATTAGAAATGAGACTATCCACGAGAGAACGAAAGTAACCAACATAGCCCATAGAATTAGCAAGTTGAAGTGGCAGTGGGCTAGTCATCTGTGTCGCAGGACCGATGGCCGTTGGAGCAGACGGGTCCTGGAGTGGAGACCGCGTCTTGGCAAACGCAGTGTGGGACGTCCTCCGGCCCGTTGGACCGACGATCTATGTAAGATTGCCGTTGTAGGCTGGATGAGGATTGCGGAAAACCGGGATGTATGGCGCGAACTTGGGGAGGCCTATGTCCAGCAGTGGACTGCAATAGGCTGAACTAACTGACTGACTGGCGACTATTGAGTGTAAGGTAGTCACGATCCTTTACAAATTGAAATTAAAATAATGAAAAAGACAATGCGGATTATAACATAAAAACTGTAGTAACTATTTAATACGAGTATATAACATCTGAGGACCGTTTTGATATAGTGTTACGAAAGTTCCTATTAGAAACTTACTCAGCATAACAATTATAAAAACACTAGCGTGTACCTACGGCTACATTTGTACTGAATTTTTTTGTATGAAAAAGTATCCTATGCTTCTTCTAATACCTCCAAGAATATGTGTACTAAGTTTTATGATGATCGGTTAAGTAGTTTTCGCGTGAAAGCGTAATAAACAAACTTACATTCACATTTATAATATTACTAGCTGACCCCGCAAACGTTGTTTTCCCATATATATTATTAACCCCCTTAAACCCCCTCCCCTTTATAACTTATAGGTATGAAAAATAGATGTTGGCCGATTCCTAAACCTACCCGATATGCACAGAAAATTTTATAAAAATTGGTCCTGCCGTTTCGGAGGAGTATTGTAACTAATATTGTGACACGAGAATTATATATATAAGATTAGCGATTAGGGATTACAGGCTATTTTAATTCTGTTTAATTTAGTAGAGACGTCAGTAATTAACTACAGACAATTCACTATTATACGACTAAAAGTGGAAAGTTTCATGTACAAAGTTTACAGTAAAAACTACTGTAAAAAGTTCAAATAATAAGTAAGAAAAAAAAATTATATCCTATCCGCTATCCGCTTTTAACTCGAACGAGTGAGTTCGTAAAGTTATTATAACTTTTGTCGCAATAATCAACTAAACTCGCTCTCATGCTGCCCGTGGCTCTTGCTTATGAATGGGTGAAGATTTCTCCTGATATTGGAAATGTATCCAGATTTATGTGCGAAAGAAATAAAATTAGGGGCGTTCCAGAGATTTATATCGAGTTCGCATAAAAGTTACTAAAATATTAAACGTCACTTAGACGTATAGATAACTTGCAGTTTTTATGAGTTTTATTCTTAGATTTTATCGAATTTGTTTTGTAATGATAGTAAGTAATAATTTGTATGAAACAAATATTATTTTATTACCGTAAGGCACAATTAAGTCTTAAAACTTTCGTGGATGAAAAAAGAAATGTAAAAATTAAAAACCACACCTGAGATAAAACAACAGCTTTTTTATTCTTATTACTCCAATAATAGTTCTTTATAATATTCACCACACACACAGGAATATCTTAAAACACTAAAAATGAGTTGGGACCAGTTTATCCAGTTGTTTTTAAAGCTATTATACGTACGATTGGGATTATACGTATGATTGGGATTCAGCAGATAAAAGTTTTGATATATGATTCTTTTTCGCTATCGTACTTCACTTTATTTATGTGTTATTTTCATTTGTTAACTGTTAACCTTTGTTAGGCGAAACAGCCCCAAGTAGTCTTTTCACTTCTGCTGTTAAAGTTTCTCCTAGCTTATGTGCAGTATATATATGTCGGAATGAGGTAGATCTTTCTCACTCATCGTCTCAGAGTACTCGGTCTACTGTGGGTTTCAGTGGGCAATGATGACACAAGTAAACATAATTTATGATATCACCAATTTCTTATAGCACAGAAATCACTTAGCAGAAAGGTAGTTATTTTAGTAAAAAGGTACGCAGTCCAAGAGGCCAGATTTTAAGCAGGATATTTCTTTCTGTGTTTTACTTCAATGGTATTAATTATCTACCACTATATAACTTTTTTTTTCCTACAGGATATATGTATAAAATATCTATATATGTACCTATATAATATCTTCTGGTTATCGTTGTTCGCTTACTGTGGTGCCAACACTTCTCATTTCCCCAGCTATTTATATTCGTCAAGCGTCTCAACGTCGTGGCGTATTTCCATTTCTCGCAGCCCAATTAATATCAACTTTCCTTATATTAAGTGCTCCTCTGTCGTTTAATAAGCTTTTAATGAGAATTTTCTTTAATAAAAAGGCTCGTGAAAAACAATTATCTTTTTGTTGTGTCATATTTTATGTACATTAGGAAAAAAGTCTTTATTCAGATAATAATTTTAGTTTGCGTAAAGATCTTTGATAATGAAATAATTGTGTTATCAAATCCTGGTTTCCTGGATCTGAAATCTAGAAAGGAGATATCCTAAGTTTGGTACAATGATAAGGAAACCAGGATCTGATGATGGGATTTCAGAGAAATCGAGGGAAACCCTCGAAAATCCGCATAACTTTTTACTGGGTGTACCGATTTAGATAATTTTTAATTTAATGGAAAGCCGATGTTTATCATGTGGTCACATTTAAATTTCATCGAGATCTGATTACAACTTTTGGAGTAATCTTTGATAATGCGTATTTACTTGACTATTTTTTCGTCTACCTACGTTGTATTACTTGTCGATGTAATTTAATTGGTTTTTTTTCGTTTGCCAGCAAACACTATTATTTATTTTACGTTTTATTACACTTACTGTTAAACGTTAAAAAAAATATTATAGTTAAAAATTAGTTTTTCGAGATTTCTTAGTTAGTCTATGGCATTTTTTTTGAAGTTATACTTCTTTTGGCACGTTAGGGAAAAATGATGAGAGTAAATTTTTACGATGCGCGCGCACACCGTCACAAAAAACTGTCACCCTGAAGTTAGCTAGTCAACGACGGAGTTAGCAACGTGAAGTTAGCTGGTCAATGAAGTATAACTTCTTATGTGTGTACATAACGTACACACACACTTTTTTGAAGAAAAAATTTATTGTACTCTACACAAAGAGTAATTTAATACAGAATTGTGAAATAAAAAGAATATTGCACAATGCCTCATCGCTCGGTAGCGATTTTATCCAGGCAACCATAGAGGGTTAGAATTAAAAAAACTATGTAGGTGGTATATAATAAATGTATATTTTAGTGTTAAAACCTTAAATTTCTTGAATATTTTTGTCTGTCTCCGTACGTGTAACCTAGACGTAGATAGAGATAGGCAGACAAATATTTATTACTCTCATCATGTGAACAATGCAATCTATGGTATTAAAATAATGTCTTATAGCGCTTGCACTTTAACCTGTAATATCCCACTGCTGGGCATAGGCCACTTTCCTCATGTAGGAGAAGGATCATCCACGACACATTACTGCGGGCACTGCGCCCTACTGCATGTTGACGGATATATTCCCTACTATGAGTAACGATCGCTATCAGTAGTACTATTCTGTAAGAACATTTTCGTGTCTCGACAGCGGAATCCGCGGTGAGATATCAAATTCGTATTCATTAAAACTCGACAGTCCCGTAGCGCCACACTTGTGAGTGCGGCGACGAGTCGAACCCTGTTGCGTGAGAACGTTGACATTTAATAGTATGAATTCGGTATTCTGTAAGGGGATTTACCGCTTCACACATCACAATTCGACACTTGATTCGACACTTGACTTCATGCACATATTCTAAAATAAAGTCATAAGAAAAGAATATCGATAAAATAAACACAGCTCTAAATTGCCGCTCTTCGATTCGACACTCACTTCACATCGCTTGTGCGTACGGAATGTTTACAGAATTCCAAACCAAGGTGAAGTGAGTTCGCTTTCGAAGTGAGCGCTGTCACTCAGGTGAAGATCGATATCGAAATTGTTATTTACAGAATAGCCCTGCAGGTGTACACGATAGCAAACGGGACCGACAGCTTAACGTGCTCCCCGACGCACGGTAGAGGGACTCACAAGGACTAACAACCAGACCCGAAATAAATATTTGTATGTATAAACAGAAATATTCATTTCGTGCGGGAATCGAACCGAAAATTGATCGAACCTGCGACCGTCGGTGTTTAGGCGCAGCCAACACGGCACACGCACAGTTACACCAGAACGATCGTCATGTCTTATAGTCTTGTGTATAGGTAACTGTATAAAAGTAGAATTATTAAGTTATTGATCATTAAATAAAAATGTAACGCACACGACCAAAAGTAATTTGTAATATTCAACTTACCATTCTTCATTTGATCCATAATAAGTTTTGTATTGTTTTCTTGCGTTTGCGTTACTGAGCTTGTTATTTGTTGCTATACCTCTTACATATCCGAGGACGAAAAATAAGGAGGAATTACGACCTATGTTCGATAGTTATATAGAAAAGTTTAATAAGTCGTATAAGAATAATCCCGTGGAATATGAAACGAGGCTGGAACACTTTTGTGCATCAGTTCAAGAGATAGATACATTAAACGCAGCATCTCGAGGCCCAATCCATCTTAGAGCCAAATATGGCCTAACAAAATTATCAGATATGTCGAAAGACGAGTTTCATGAAATCCACTTGTCCGATGAGAAACCTCATCACAATCGTAATCGGAAGTTAAGACAGAGTTGGAAACGACACGACAAGAATTATAAATATGATGATAAAAGTGATTCTAGTTCTGCTAATTATATTAGAAAGAAGAGAGCTGTTCTTCCACAACGTGTTGATTGGAGGGAGAAAGGCGTGATAGGTCCAGTACGAGATCAGGGTCGCTGTGGAGCATGCTGGGCGTTTAGCACCATAGGCACCATGGAAGCCATGTCCGCCATCAACACTGGCAAGCTTAACACTCTCAGTGTGCAGGAAGTAATCGACTGCGCTGGCCTTGGAAACAGCGTTTGTTTGGGTGGAGATATCTGCCTTCTTCTAGATTGGCTCGCTTGGGATTGGATAACCAATACAGCAGTTCAGTTGGATAAAGATTATCCTCTGCAGTTAACTAGCGGCGCCTGTAAGAAGAATGATAACGCAACGGGTGTGCGAGTTAAGACGTTTACCTGCGACGACATGATCGGATCAGAAGAGAAGATTCTTGAGATGATAGCGACCCATGGTCCAGTAACAGTGGCCGTGAACGCACTGACGTGGCAGAACTACCTCGGTGGCGTCATTCAATACCATTGCAGCGGGAGCCCCATGGACCTGAATCATGCAGTGGAGCTGGTGGGCTACGATTTGACTGCAGAAGTTCCCTATTATATTGCCAAAAATTCGTGGGGAAAAAGTTTTGGTATCGATGGCTACATAAAACTAGGAGTTGGTAGTAACATCTGTGGACTCGCCGACGAAGTTGCCAGTATCGACATTAAAACATAATTATGGAAAATTTTGTGTTACCAGCGTAATATTAATAATTTCTTATATTTTTGTCGAAGACAGTGTCATTACGTATAGTACAGTAGTCGAAAAATGAAACTATACCGTCACTGCTATAATCTTCATTTTAATATTTTGTTACACTTTTTTTGATCTTGCGTGTTTTCGAATTGTGTGACAGTGCGGCCAACTTCCGAATGACTCGTTGCGCTTCGTTTTCCAACCGTATTAATGTCTGTACCCGACATATTTTATGTAACTTAAATGAATTTGCTGTGTGGCTACGGCACTAAAGAATTTAGCCACCCCCTTTCTTCCCGTGGGTGTCGTAAGAGGCGACTAAGGGATAACAAGGTTCCACAACCATCTTGGAACTTAAGAAGCCGACCGATGGCGGGATAACCATCCAACTGCTGGCTTTGAAATACACAGGCCGAAGACGGGCAGCAGCGTCTTCGGTGCGACAAAGCCAGTACTGCGGTCACCAACCCGCCTGCCCAGCGTGGTGACTATGGGCAAAACACATGAGTTCACGTTATTTTTGAAGTAAACTTGTGGAGGCCTATGTCCAGCAGTGGACTGTATAGGCTGTAATGATGATGATGATGAAGTTTTGTATTTTTTTTTAATAAATTACAGACTAATTTACATATCCGTTTTATATCTAATGATATTAAACTGGTATGTATAATCTGTCACATAAACTCAAAAGAAATTTTTTGCAGACACAGACGTTGTGATTAAATATATGATATCCTACGCTTTTTGCTCTCATACTTTGGATAGCCGCGCCTTTATGAAAATAACGTTTTAAAATTTTATCACCGAAATACAAATCCCAGTGGCAAAGCAGCTGCCCGTTCAATAAAATTGCAAATACAGCTCTTACTCAATTCACGAACAATCAAAACGAATCTTTATAAATATTCAGTATTTTTCCAAAATAATACAAGCGTGAAACGTAACACTAAAGCCATTCCTGTGATCCTTCAGCTGAGGACGAGCGCCGCTGCTTCCGCCTGATTGAGCCTCGGATAAATGATTTGATTCTGGCTAAGTCAAGCGCGAACTATGTGTATTCTATGTTTAAATGTGTGTTATGTAACGGTTGAACATTGTTTTTTTTTTGTAAATATTATAAAGACACATTGAAAAGAGGTAGAACATATATCTATTTTTTTAAGCTTTCATGGTTACTTGAGAGTACTTGTCGGCATGGCGTTTGCAATTGTGCCAAAATATATAGTGAACTCAAAGTGATCAAGAACAAACGCTGTAAATAGCTCGTTTTAAATATAATTTATAAAACATATTGCTTGAAAAACTATTAGGATTTACTATAAGTTGTAGATACCTAGAGTATTTATTTATGAATCTGAACTATTAAACTTATACCATTTCAAGTTAATCATATAATATATAATTCTACGCTCATTTACCTGTTTAGCAAGCGACTCACCCGCCCTTTACTTCGCACGTAATGAACCGCCGCTACGGCGTAATAGACTGAGCAAGGAGTAACAGTGGAAACCGCCGAGAGGTAATATTTTCCTCTGCTGAGTTTTACGACACGTTCAGAATAAAAATACATGTAAAAACTGATATACGACGTGTTTTTTTTAACGTGATCTCATTTAAAAACGTACCCAAAACGAAAAGGAATATTCCCAAGGACAATGACTTGTTTTTTTAGATTTAACGCGTAAAATATGACAAAATAAAAATCGCAATTTAATTTATTCAAATAGGCTTCAAAAGCACTACGAATCATCATTTTACATATTTTTTTCTAATGTTTACGCGAATTTCACTCATAATAATGAAACAACGTTTGGGGATGCGTGTGAAACGTACTGTGAAGAATCACGTCCGCCATCGAAAAGGGAGGATCCTCCGACCAGACGGGTGTTGTGTCTGGTGGGCTAGCGCCCCAACGGTTGTTGTCGGGATCTTGTATATATACTTATTGACTTTGAAAACTCTGATAGCGCGATGTAGCATACGTCAGTTTTCTCTAATTACGTAGTTTGTCGACGTTCGTATTTCGCGCGATAGATGTCGCCACATCACTCCCCTCCGAGACCGGAGGTCGATAGCAGGTTAAGTCGTCCATTCATCTTGTGATGCTTGCCGGGCCAGTGGAAAGTTCCAGTGAGTCGGAACCAGATGCCGCATAGTTCACGGTGAGTCGGAACTGTCTGCGGTGATGCTACATATGCTCCAGTGAGTCGGAGTGATGCAGTACTGCGTAGTGGCTGGCTGCTGCGTCGACCAGGAGAGAAGTTCGTCTCTGCTTGCTGACCGGCCGAAGTACAGTGTGCTATGCCAAAGTCGCTGAGAAGGCTGTGGGCGATGACCAGGAATGCGCGTCCGCTGCATGCTGGTGGTCAGGATACCCGTAGTAGCCGTAGATGCTGGCTGGCTGAAGCCGTAGATGCTGGATGCTTCTCGCTGCTTGAAAGCTTGAGGAAGTGATGATGACGATGAAGGTTGCGCTGATGTTCATGCTCGGGGTCAAATGATGATGACGTCATGATGACGTAGCTTGCGAAGGCTGCGCTGATGTTCATGCTCGGGGTCACCAGTTTGGTAGTGAAAGGAACGTGGTGTAAAGAATCACGTCCGCCATCGAAAAGGGAGGATCCTCCGACCAGACGGGTGTTGTGTCTGGTGGGCTACTGCGCCCCCTACGGTTGTTGTCGAGTCAGTTGATCTATCACGCGATAGATGTCGCCACAAACGTTTTCGCATTTTATCGCAACCATGTTCACGGAGAATTGACCTCCCGTGACCATAGTTGCTGGAAAGTATCCGAAACGTCCGGCATTTAAAAAAATCGAATAAACCGCGATAAAATGCTAAAAAGTTGTTTCATTATAATAATTTTACAAATTATAATAATATTTGTGTTTGATAAACTAATTACGGTCTTAATAATTACGATCAATTTGAAACTGCCACCGATTTAGCAGTTGTTACACATCAACCATAGTCGATATAGAAAATGTAAATTCTGCAGAAAAGAATCAGCTAGAATCTCCATTTACTCGCTTAAAAAAATCTTGTTTATTGTATTTCCAAAGATAAAAACCATTGTTTTTTTCCTACACTGTCCCAAATTATAATTTATGAACTGTACTGAGTTTCATTAAATTTTACGTTGTGGTTTTTGGGTGACACGAACGTCGTTGGAATACGAAATGTTTACGCTCGAAATAATTGGGAACCAAGTGATGAATGAAACACAAGGAGGCGTTCTCCATTCACTCGGAGAGTATTTATTTGGATCGACGCAAATAACTTCTACTCGAAAATACACCGACAAGGATTTTTCTACGTGAGGTGCTGTTTTTACAAAAGGCGATTTGTTGATATTGATTGAATATTTTAGTACAATTAGAAGTTAAGGTTAAAAGCCAGAAAATTTTACGTTTATTTTGACGACGCATTGGCGCAGCGGCCACAGCACTGGCTATTGTGCTGGCCATTTTTTCAAAGACATTTTTATTGGCCATATAGATGTTTGTCGTGGTCTGGGCGTTTGTGCTTGTATATTGTGTGTGTTTCCGGACCTCCGACACAGGAGAAAATCATACTGGGGGCCGTTGAGTGTGAAGCGTTTATTATTTATTTATTTATTATTCATTATTTTTGGTAAATCGTGTTTTTTGGAAATTATATTTAAATATAAATATAATGCTTTAAGACAAAAGACTTCGAGCAATGTGTCCTGTCTTGTTGTAGGCTGGATGAGGATTTCGGAAAATCGGGATGTCTGGCGCGAACTTGGGGAGGCCTATGTCCAGCAGAGGACTGCAATAGGCTAAACTGACTGACTGACTGACTGATTTAAATATAGATCGGAATATAATCGCAATGGAGAATTCGAACCGGGGTTTTCTGGTTTCGAGACCACCCAATTTCCCACCTGAGCTATTATTATTATCTTGTCAACGGTGGCGAAATTCATCTTCGTATTATAATGATATTAAATCAGTTTTTCATTGTCCGAAAACACGGATAAAACATTTTCTAAAAATGAATCCTAGCTAGATCGATTTATTACCCCCGAAACCCGTTGCATACTAAATTTTATGAAAATCGTTGGAGCCGTTCCAAAGATATATAGGCATATACATATATATAACCTGAACATAATATATATACATATACAATAATTGCCCGTTTAAATTGTCATAATGGCGCGTGCTTTTAAATGCTTTAAGCTTAGAGAACTTAAGAAGCCAATAGATAGATAGATAGACACAAACACACACATTTTAATTTCTTGCATTAATTTACAATAAAGCAAAAAAAATTGTCTGTTTTCTCTTCGGACTCGAATACTAATATTATCCAACGTTTGATCAATTACATAAGCTTTACACGTAGCTATCGATATTTGGTGAGTTATCGACAAACCCAACTGAGCAAACGGGACAAAGCCATTTGACCGAACAAATATATTTCAGTATAGCCGAGACTTGCCTCTGCTTATATCACATTTTCATGTTTGTAGGTAACCTTTCGAAAACTAATAATTTCATTGTAGTATTTTTTAGTCTAGGTAAATAATTGATTAAAAGTACCCTTCTTCTTGTTCCTTCTTTTACTCTAGAGAGATACAGTTGTATTCAAGCAGCTTGTACTTGCAGTTTTTTTTTATTAGTGATGGTGACCGCTAAGCGTAAACCACCACCAAATATTATCACAATCTTATATCATTTTACGGTTGATTTTAAATCAATTTTATTTACAAATATCAGAGTTTTAAAAATCACGAGAAAAAAATTATAGGTGACACCCCTAAAGGCATGGACAGTTAAGTTTCGAAATCAACAAATCGAATTTCATCATAACTTGGAAGGGGCTTTATTGAGTGTATGATTTCATTGCTCTTCGTAAATTGGTAAAATTGTTCGACTGTGAAAAATATCATGTTCGTAGACGTAATGGTCGTTCTTTCTTATACTAGAAAGAGTAAATCTGTCTAAGCGAGCTGTAAATCTTTTTATCTTACTTATTGTTTCTGGACATTCACTTCAGCCTATCGCCGTCCAATGCTGGACATAGCCTCCACAAGTTTGCTCCAAAAATGTTGTGAACTCATGTGTGTTGCCCATAGTCACCACGCTGGGCAGGCGGGTTGGTGAACGCAGGGCTGGCTTTGTCGCACCGAAGACGCAGCTACCCGTCTTCGGCCTGTGTATTTCAAAGCCAGCAGTTGCATGGTTATCCCGCCATCGGTCGGGTTTTTTAAGTTCCGAGGTGGTAGAGGAACTGCGTTATCCCTTAGTCGCCTCTTACAACATCCACGGGAAGAGAGGGGGTGGTTATATTCTTACTGCCACACAGCAGGTTGATGTCTTTAGATCACTAATACTGATGGCTATTTTTCCGACTGCCAAGAAGGGTTTTAGGGTAGACATTTCTAATCGCAATCTATAAATCCAACAGTTGTAGTTAAGTGGTTGAGGTGACATGTTTTTCCTGCTACTAATAAAGTTTATCAGTACCTTATGTGACAGATAGCTGATAACAATAAGACATACTTTAAAAAGAAAATTAAAAAGTTACACGTATACGTATAACTCAGTTATTCTCGCGTTAAGTTTCAATAGCAATCAAAACAAACAAAGAAAGTCACCATTTTAGTAAAATGATAGAGATACAGCCTACTGAGAAATAATAAGATTTTTCTATACCTAATAAAGAAAAAAAAAAATTCAGTATATAATATGAAACAAAAACAAAAAAAAACCAAACGCAACAAATATTAAATTACTTCATACGTTTACTTACTCTCAAAGATAAGACCAAAAAATAAGACCATCCGCGAAGGAAGAAAAGTAATCGACACAGGCTATTTTATATATTTTTTATGTATAACTAGGTCGGCAAAAAAGCATACGGCCCACCTTGCGGTATGCGATTACCGTAACTTGTAGAAATCTGTAACATCAAAAGTACCGCAAGCGCGTTGTCGATCCTACCCCCAATACTCTATTAGGAGCTCTGGTCACCTTATTCACCACAGGAACAGAACACCGCTTGAAAGCAGTATATTTAGTTATGATCTTCAGTAAGGATGAGGTGCTTCCTAAGTTGAGCTGCTCCAGATTTTGAGCAGGAGAATTTCTGCTGTGCCCTAACTCAGTAAATTAGCCTGTAGAATAAGCAATTTAATGTGGCAATGGGCTGGTCACTATTGCAGAATTTTGACGTCAGCCGTTGGAGCATACGAGTTCTGCAGTTGAGATTGTGTGTTGGCAAACCCAGTGTGGAACTGATGGACCGACGATATACGTAAAATCACAGGTAAAGGCTGAATGAGGACTGCGGAGAACCGAGAAGTTTAACGCGAACTTGGAGAGGCCTACGTCCATCAGTGGCCTGCGATTGTCTGAAGCGAGCGAGCGATACGTTTACTTGACTAAGTAATATTGTGAAATATTTTTATTTATTTAATAAAATTAAAAAATTAAATTTATTTATTATTTTTTTATATGCCTAAAATCAAATTAAAACAAAATTCAGTCACAAAAACACGTTACAGATCAGTATCGATAATATATGTTCAGTGTAGAGTGATCGAATGAGAGTGTCAAGAACTCTCGAGCGAGAGTGATGAATGACTCGCTGAATTCAATTATTGAAGCGATTAGCTTTTAGTCCACTCCGGAAACCTTTCTACTGATCGGTATTTGGGATATCCAACCGCGATTTTTTTTTATTATCTACCAGTAAAAAAAATTAATCATATTTGAAATTCCATGCTAGTTAGTAGTCACAGTCATTCTTTGCGACATTTGTATAGAAAACTTATTCCCTAGACAGGTTAATTTTGACAAAATTACCGCAAAACCTTTTAAAAATAGAACACAATTGATATATTTATATCATTCTATAGAAATAAATAAAATTGGACTGTCTGTTTTTTATATTAAAATAACCACTTTTTTACCTAAATCATATGTATGTATACACGGTACGTATACCAAAATAATATTTTTTGAAAGTTTCGTTTGTCGGTCTGTTTGTTCCGGCTAATCTCAAAAACAGCTGGACCGATTTTGACGGAACATTCACTGGCAGATAGCTGATGAAATTAAGTTTAGCCTAGGCTAATTTTCTATTAGATTTTTTTTTAATTTTATAACTCTGTGAACTGAACCATGACTATTTTGTTAAATTCTACGCGAATGAAGTCGCGGGCACAGCTAGCAAGTTACAATAATGCATGTTCTTTTTAGTACGACTGATGTTCTATATCGTTATGCATTTCCTTTACAACGTGTTATTGAATTGTTGTTCTTCCAATTATCTGTGATATCAGAATCTACATATTAATACGTAAAGCAAAAACTTAGTACCCCTTTCTACGAAAATTGCGCGAACGGCAGAGTATAAAATTTCGCACACTAATAGTTTAATCATTACTTATCGATTATGTAAAATGTCTACCAGTTCTGTAAAATGTAACCAGATAGGCTTTAACCGACAAGGCGCCAACTCATACACATCTCTAATCAGTGCAGATAAACGCAATATAGTACTATAAAGTTGTCTATTTCTCAGTATTTTAACAATTACAATTATTTAATATTGAACTGAAAAATATTCTTTTAATTAATAAATCATAAACACAGATTAGACTCGTATCAAAATCGAAAGAAATAAAACCTCCATATAGCTACGTATTCAGTGGACATTCTACCTAAGAATTGAAAGCTCTCCCATTTGAATAGCAAAAGTTTTAAGTGCTTTAACATTCAATAGCCCTAATTATAATGAAATTACTTTATTTGCAAAGTATTGAAAGATTTCTTCTGATTTAATAAGCGGTTGAAATACATTAACTGTATTTGGACTTTGGAGTGCAGAAACGTGGAATTAATAACGTTAGTAATTAAGATTAACTCAAGTGTGTTTCGCCAAATACTTTACAGATCGATTCATGTAATCAAACGAGTTTTGTAAAATCAAATTATTTGTTAGTTAATTTACCAAACATATAATAACATTTAAAATATCGTACGTGTATTTGAAAGAGCTAATCTCAAACTTCGAACAGTCGTTTTTCTTGAGTTTTATTCTGCTAATTAATTTAATGAAGGTAGGTGACAGGTAGAAATATATTCCTCAAAATTTGGCGCAGACCAAGTGGAGAAGTACCTTAATATTATAGAAGTTCACAGTTAAATAATACTGTTCACAAGTAGTGTTGTGCATCTTGGTGACTAAGGTAGCCAGAGCTCCCGGGGAGGTTCGGGGCTAGGTGGGTAATGCGCTTGCAATGCTTCTGGTATTAGAGTCTTCTATAGGCTATATATATATAACATATGAAAACAGTGCAGTAACCGTAAGTAGTAATTAATATCAATTTGTAATAACTGTCAAATTGTGAAATACACTACTTAGTGTTCTCAATACTTATACATTATATTATCGAAATTATCTGTTCTTTCTTTATAGTAGTGAAAACATTATTCTTAATAATAATAATGATGAGACAGTAAAATGACGGATGTCAATTAATAATTCTAATGGGATATTAAATGCCAATTTTTGTCAACTAAATATTAACTAATAATAAGTAGCCATAAATGTGAATTTTGTAGTAGCCATTAATATCGATGCCTGTTGACTGAATATTTCATTATTTTTAATTATTTTTTATAGGGCTCTAATAAGTAAGTATTATCTAATTCCTAATCTTCATAAATTTCAGTTGTGTAGTAGTCATAAATGTTAATTTTGTTAACACCAACAAGTCATAGATTTCAATATTGTGAAACATAACGCAAATAAAATGGCATGGACATCTAATATTTCGTAGAAGACAAAATTGTTCACTGTCTCAATTTAAATATATGTGTACATTAGTAAAACCGTATTTTCATCGAATTTCTAAAATGATATTATATTAAACAGCTATGACAAAAGAAAGTGAAGACAAAATTAATACATACGAATAATAATATAATTAAAAAGATTAAGTCAAAAATATTGTGTAATGTCGACTGACGTTAGGTTTTGCAATGTCAATCACTCAATTTAATTAATATTAATGAAACAAAGCTGTAATAATTCATAAATTAAAATAGAAAAATTGTTAAAACAGTTTTACTCGAATTTATCGACTTCCTTTTTATGAATAGTATAAATTAAAGTCGCTACCCGGTCGTATTTATCCTTACTTTATTTATTTAAATTACGCAACGGATTTTCATACGGATTCATTTTGAACCGAAATTTTCATATGAAAGGCTCTTATGAAATTCTAATTGAGTTCCTGTATTGTATCGTAAATTCAACTTTCAAGTCAATTAAAATCGATTTCCGGCGCTCAAATGCTTGTGTAAGTGATATACGCTTAGGACAAATTAATTGTGAAGTTTTGTACGTTTAGTAAATTTTGGGATTTCATTTTCAGGACTGAAATTATGTTATAAATATGGGCTTGTACTTTAGAAAAGTTAAAAGTAACGTAATTTTTCTTATTCTTTTATGATGTACGAACTATTAGAGAAAAAAATTTAAAACTTAATCTTCCCGATAAGTACCGCAAGGATGTGTCCTTGCAGTACTAAGACGATACTAAGATTAAAAACAATATTTACACAAATACAAATATCTAAATATAAAATGTAAAATGTAACCAGCAAGTGTTTGTATCAATGTAACTTTTGTCACGAAACAACAATGCAAAGAGCACAGATTTAATAACAGAATACTACGAATAATACAAACGTAATATTATTAAAACATTTAATTGATTGATTGGTTTTCTTCTTCTTCTTCTTTAGGGTTAATGGCTTTCAATAGTGCCAAATGAGCCCAGATGATTTAGCAAATGTCACCTAGAATTAATTGGTTTTATGGTATTAAAATATTTATTGTAAGTATACGTCATTACTGGATAGCCGACAGATTTATACGCCTTGCAAATATTTCAAAGTTTTAGCGCTCTTCTAAATATTATCTATACAAATAAATTAAATTGGAGTGTCTGTTTGTAATATTAAAATAACCGCTTTTTACTAAATGCATATGTATGTATACACGGAACATATACCAAAATCACATTTTTATAACTTTTGTCTGTCTTACTATCTGTCTGTCCGTCTAACTGTTTGTTTCGGCTAATCCCTGAAACGGCTGAACCGATTTTGACGAGACTTTCACTAGCAAATAGCTGATTTAATTTAGAAGTAATATAGGCTACTTCTATTTTTGAGTTTATTTATTTTGTAACTCTGCGAACTGAACAATATTTTTTTTAATTCCACGCGTACGAAGTCACGGGCACAGCTAGTTTAAAAAAGGGAGCTTAAAATACATAAAATCGCAGACAGAACGGTGCTATTAATCTAATGTGATTTGAATTTGTTGTAATACTAAAACGTGACACTGACCTTGAACCAAGCCATAGTAGAGTCGTCGTACAGCACCACCCACTCCTCCGACCACGTGCTCCACAAATACTTTCCTAGAACAACACGAGAGACTCAATGACCCAGATAACGTGATAATAGACATTTTAATAAATAGATTTCTTCTGCCTAAAGAATGATTTGACTACCACAGTTTGTTTCTGTGCATTTGGGCTAAATTAAAATAAGTATGGATTTTATTTATCAAATAAGGTCGGCACAGACTGCAAATGATTTGTAAAATTTACTTTGATCAGACAAAATAGTTCTGGCACTGTTTGCCTCGCTATATGAAACGCTTACTCGTGACCATGGGTTGACTGGAAGAAATCTCTTTCAGATATAAGTCCACCTTTGCCATAAACCTTACTATTATTTTATGTTTCTATATGTATATCTTAGTGCAATAAAGTATATTATTAATTTTTATTCACAGCCGATGCTAAAAAATCGATCGAAAAAAAAACAGAACAAGATAGAAAAACACAAAAACAGTTTAATAAAAGAGTGAATTGTTTAGATGAAAAGGGGTATGATTAACAAATGACAAGGGTAAAACCGCGTAGGCTCATACAAATCTGTAATATAAAAATGAGTCGCTGAATGTGTTGCTAAGCGCAAAACTCGAGAACGGTTGGACCGATTTCACTAATTCTTTTTTTTAAAATATTCCTTGAAGTACGAGGATGCTTCTTACGGAGAGAAAAATTCTAAAAAAAAAAAAATAAAATTTCCTGAAAAAGTCTAAAAACAACACTTTTCTATACTCCCATACAAAATATTTGTGATAATACTTAAAAGTCACTGTACGATATGCGATACGAAGTTCGCCGGGTCAGCTAGTATATGAATAAATTAAACGACTACTTTTAATTGTTATGTGTCAAACAATTATTATATTATGTAAAAAAGGGATTGAAAACCTCTCAAATTAAGTAATTTTCTTTTGTCAAAAAATGGATGACTTGTTAAAAATGAAGTAACTAAAAATTAAAAATGTAAGTCATTAATACACATTATGTATAAAGCTAACAGCTGGTTAAGAAGCGAAACGTGCTACGTCGTAATGCGGGTAAAATTAATTCATCGGAATATATTCACAAAGCGATCAAATCATTATGAAGATCAAAATGGGTTTAACCGTGACCCATAAACGTTTAAGACCTGCAAAATAAGAATACTTCACGTATACTAAACTGCTTATGCTATTTTGTAAATTTTACTCCATTTATTAAGACATTACCGAACCTACTTATTTATTACTGGTCGCTGACGTCCACAATATCGCCGTCAAACATATTATAAAGAGGAAAGATTTGATCGTTTGTTTTTTTGTACTGTTAAAACGATTGAACTGTGAAACGATTTGAACTATTAAAACGATTTGAAAAATTATTTCACTGTTGGGAAGCTACACTATCCACGGGTGACACAGGCTATATTATATTTTCAAAATGAAAAATCAAGGGAAATAAGAAAAATTTATATTTTAATTAAATACCAGTGCGAAGCCGGGCGGAATGCAAGTTTAATGTATTTTCGTACAATGTTTGTGTTGTTGTCTTCTACACTTTTCGGTTTCCAGTTTTTCCTATTTTCCTTCGTTTTTCTAAGTCAGCTCAAGCTTTGCGGACCTATACTTTTACGGTCTTACTTATAAAAATCTCGCTAAGCAATACTTAGTCACCGCTTAGTTAAACCGCTCTTAAGCTACAAATCCATGTTTAACTTTTGTTTACTTATAAACGTTGATTAGCTGTTACTTAGTTAAGAAACAAACAAAGAATGATATTTTTCTTTTTCTAACAAACACACGCAAGTAAGTAGATCAAACGTCACAATATAACAGCTGATTTATGTGAAATCCGCCATCTTGCCGCTTAGCAGGAGTTAAACTATGACTCGGCAGTGTTTAAATTTGACGGCTATTTAAACACTACTTAACGACTTCTTAACGCTAAATAGTGTTTATAAGTGAGGTTTTTGCTAATCCGTTGCTAAGCAATTGATTAAAAATTAAGAAACGTTTATAAGTAAGACCGTATATGTCTTAAAAAATATAATTGAATAATGTAATAGAACTTAATAAGGATTCACTATCACTAGAGTAATATTTTATTTTTATTTTTTATTTATTCATATTTATTCATATTTATTTGATGAATTCACCAAAATGTTTTCAAAATATTCTTCTTATGATTCGATAACGATAAAAGGAACATACCTACATAATCATTATTTTTTTACACAACTAGGTCGGAAAATAAGGGTACTGCTCTGCTGTTGGTAAGCGTTTAACGTAGCTTATAGACAGACGCCTACAAAACCAAAAGCAAAAACTAAAAAAAGATGTAAAATATATTTCAATTTTTGTATCTTATTTTTTTAAAATTGAATTGTATACTTTATATAATATATACTTAACTACTGTACTAAATATTCTACAGATGGATTAAAATATTACATTAATATAGGAGACAGTCTACAGTAACCCGTCTGTAAGCCACTCCAGCATTCAGTGATTGCAAAGATCGAATCAGCATCGGTTGATGGTATTGCGATGTGTACGAGTGATATCGTATTGAGTTTTATAAAGCTTAATAAGGATAAGTACGTCGTGGTTTTTTTGTGACATAAAGTCATATAGTCTGGACGTCACTATATGCGTTGTCTAACTTTTAATCCGCGAAATGTTTTACGATACCTATAAAAGAGATCGACCTATGTGAATACATTTCTTTATTACACATAGGTGATGAGGTAAAGTCGCGATTCAAAATATTTTATGATTAGTACACACATTAAAAAAAAATAAAAAAAATCCTAAACAAAAAAAAAAACTGTGAATAATATGAGTATAATTAACTTTGATAAAAAAAAAAAAACATTTTAAAGAGATTTTCATTTTAATTGTCTTTTCTAAATGAGGTAATATGGGAAAAAAACATGCCTTAACAACAGTATACGCCTCTATAGACGCTGGGGCTATGACTATACGCAAAATAAAAAATGAAAAATGTACAGAAAAAAAGTTTTAATATCTAATAAATCGCCTGTAGGATAAACATGATTTTAAATCACGGTGTTCAACAAAAGGCATGGGCGCTTTAGAGCCCGTGAAGGTTCATTTTAAAAAAATGATGTAATAGGTATATTTGCGATTAAATAGAAAAAAAATTTGCTATATTATATTGAGTATATATATTATATTGAGTGTATAATTCAATTTAAAATAAGAATAAAATAATAAGTAAAATATTCAATTATATTTTAAATACGGATAATTGTTATAAAGATAAAGATGGTTTGATATCGAAAATCATCCTTGAATTAGAGTCTCTTTATTAAGAAAACTTCTATATTACGAATCATGAAAGCGAAGTCCTGCAAATAAGGATAAAACCGTGAAAAAATGAGTCTTTTAAATAATATCTCAACAAGTTATATAACGCAGAAGGCTTGTAAAATACAAAGGCAAAACGATTGAAAAAAAAAATAACAACCGTTAGAGAGAGTTCTATGTATTAACAAATAAAGAAAGTTCTTAGAACAATTATACTGTTGTGTGTATTGAGGTTCTGAAAACACACACAAACACACACACATACAAAAATCAGTATATTAATTCGTACTATTTATTTGTGTGTTATCCACACATTAGAATCGATCTTTGATATGATATTTTAAAAAAAATGTTCAGTATAGTAATATTCTTGAAAGACAAGGATGAACAAATAACTTTTTATTATTGTTAGGTAGAGCCAGTTTACATATAAAAAGATTATGAGGCTATACGCCATTAATTCTAAGCGGTTCATATTCCACCAATGCTCATCCTCCCGAGCTACTTTTACACACACAAAACATAAGCAATGAATTTGTATGAATGCGTAACATTAAACAATAATAAACAAAATAAAATTATCATATTATTCGTGTGCAATAGAATAATATATTTTTTTTATATCACTAGGTCGGCAAACAAGCGTACGGCTCACCCGATGGTAAAGGATTACCGTAACTTATAGACGCCTGCAACACCAGAAGCATCGCAAGTGCGTTGCCGACCCAATCCCCAATCCCCCCAGGAGGATAGGATAGGAGGAGGATAATATTTTTGGTGAAATGAAAATACAACTAGGTCGGCAAAAAAAGCGCACAACTCACCTGATGGCGCGTTGCCGACCCTACCCCAGTCTCCCCAGTAACCCTGATCACCACAGGAAAACAACACTGCTTGAGAGCAGCATTATTTAGTTGTGATCTTCTTGAGGGTCGAGGTACTACCCCAATCGGGCTGCTCCAGATTTTTAAGCAGGATATTTCCTACTGTACCCTACCTCAGTTAAAGCACTTAGATCAACATACAAAACGTTTATTATTATAGTTACTTTATATAATTAGTTACTTTGTAATTGAAATATAACTACTATATTATTTTTATATATAAAATTCTCGTGCTACAATGTTAGTTAAAATACTCCTCCGAAACGGCTGGACTCATTTTTATGAAATTTTGTGTGCATATCGGGTAGGTCTGACAATCGGCCAACATCTATTTTTCATACCCCTAAGTTATAAGCCCCCCCCCCTTATAAAAGGTTAAGGGGCTTAATAATAATAATAAATAAATAAATTGGCAAAACAACGTTTGCGGAGTCAGCTAGTATATATATAATATATTGTTGAGACTTAATGATACCAAGTAATCTCAAAAGCTTATATAAAGTAAGTTATCTACCGTGTCTTAAGAAGATTTAATTAAAAAGCAATGTTATAAAAAATACATGAAGACTTCACTCTCAACGGTCCCCAGTAGGAAAAATGTCCTGTGTCGAACACACAAGAGGCAGAAATACCCAGTAAACAACAAATACATACAATAATAAAATTAACATACGAAATAGATACAATGTCTACTTACGTTTGTACCGTAGCATGTAGCCGCCTTTGATTTGTGTACCGCCATGCTCTGAAACAAACACAATAACTTTAAAAACATGTTCATATTTTTATACTCCATTTAGTGTTTTAGACGTATGTACGTTTTTAATTCATCCTATAATATTCCACTGTAGAGCCTTTATCTTTCTCCTGTAGGAGAGGATTAAAAAACGCTTGGATACTCCTTAAGAATTGATTGTCATATAAGGCCCCCGGTATGAAAAAAAATATGAGGAGTTAAAATCTAGTGAACGAATGACTTCGTTACGTTTTTATTAAACGTTACGATTCGTTTATTTACGATTTATTATTATATATGGTATTAATATTTTTCTGAGACTAGCCTTTTCTGTGCCTATTTAGATAGTCAAGTTGAAGGAGTAAACTCCTGTCGTGCGTCGGAGCTGACACACACACTATTTTGAATAAACAGATTGTTTAACTCATGTAAAGATTTTTTTATCAATGATCTTTTATCATAACAACATTAGCAATTTCAATAAAAAATTATTCTTTGACGGTTCGCAGGAAAGTGGGCATAAGGTGCCAATCAAACCACTAATTGCAAATTCATGCGACGTTTCGATCCTTTAATGGATCACCATCAGGCATCTTTACACGTAGCAGTCAATCGACATCTCTTCATTAAAGTTCTTTATTATGTAAGATTCTAAATCCAAATGCATTAAGTATATATTATTTCTAAGTTACGTTTAAAGCTGTATTATAAAAAAAATTAAAAAATTATTAAAAAAAAATATGTAAAGATGCAGTTCGGCTGTTCGCAGTAGCGGCTCTCTATAGATTTGAATTCCTGCTACTGGGTCCGGAAAGAAACAACTCAAATGCCCCGAACGCAACGGTCAAATTCATTTTAACGACTACATCATGAAAATTTCTAAACACACACACACACACACAGAGACACACACACACACACACACACACACACACACACACACAGGATTTTGGGCCTGTGGTGGATACGCCTTTCAGAGTCCTGCTAATGGCAGTGAGGCTGGTTTTGTCGTCGCGAAACTTGAGGGAATCTACTTCTACAGCTGCTATGCTCCGCCCAGCCTTTCACTCGACGAGTTCAAGAACTTTGTGCAACGGCTGACCGAAAATGCGAACCAATATTCCCCAATTGCAATCGCAGGGGACTTTAACTCCTGGGCAGTCGATTGGGGTAGTAAGGAGACAAACGCACGAGGAAAGGTACTACTGGAGGCAATGTCCAGCCTGGACGTAGTGTTACTAAACAATGGAGATAAACCTACGTTTGTCCGAGGAGAAGCGAATTCCATCGTTGACCTAACCTTCGTCTCTAGCAGTTTGGTAAAGGGAAACTGCTCTTGGGAGGTGATGGATACCTACACGGCCAGTGATCACTATGCACTATTGTGGGAAGTATCATCCGAGCAAAGCGCTGGAAGAGTACACAGGAAAACTAAGACAATTGGTTGGAAAATAAGTACCTTCGACCTTGAAGTCTTCATGGTGGCTCTTAATAGAGAACCAATCAGTGATGGAAATGCTGAAAATATGGCAAAATATCTGATGAAGAGAATTACAGAAGCTTGCGACGCCTCCATGCCTAGGAAACGTGCTATAACCAGGCCTTCTTCGATGCATTGGTGGAACGAGGACATCGATAATCTCCGTAAAAAGTGTCTCAAGGCGAGAAGAGCAGCACAACGCTGTAGAAAAAGACCAAACTATGAGGAACTGGTGGCAGTATATAAAAAAACGCGCCAAAGATTGAACAAAGCCATCAAAGACAGCAAAAGACGATGTTGGAACGACCTGATACTTGAGGTAGAAGACGACCCATGGGGCAGGCCGTATAAGGTGGTCATGACTCGTCTGAAGAGCCAGCCAATGCCATCGCCCACTTGTCCCAAACTCCTAGGCAAGATCGTTGCCACGCTGTTTCCTCACCAAATGCAACTACATCGTCAGATAGAGCAATATGAAACAGAAGAATTTCCACCCATTACAGAAAATGAGCTGTTCGAAGCGTGGTCTAGAGTAGGGAATACGAAAGCTCCGGGTCTAGATGGAATTCCAAATATTGCACTAAAAGCTGCCATCAAAGCAGTGCCTGCAATATTTCTTGACGTCTATAACAACTGCCTTACAGAAGGTACATTCCCAACTATGTGGAAACAACAGAGGCTAGTTCTCCTCCCCAAAGGAAAGAAACCTCCGGAAGAACCAACATCCTATCGTCCGCTCTGCATGTTGGATACTGCTGGCAAAATACTCGAACGCATAATACACAGGAGGATTGAAGCAGCAGTCGAACCGCTACTTGCCAGCAACCAATACGGCTTTCGGAAAGGACGCTCTACCTTGGACGCAATTAGCGTCGTCGTCAATACAGCTAAGGACGCAATCGCTGGAACCAGATGGAAGGGAGGTACTAAGAAGTACTGCCTAGTAGCAACGTTAGACATAAAAAATGCCTTCAATTCCGTCAAGTGGGATTGCATTATGAAAGCTCTTTACGAAATGAAGGTACCAGGATACTTACGAAGGATGGTTGCAAGCTACTTTTCCGACAGGATCCTAAAATATGATACAAAGACTGGTCCGAAAACATACAAAGTCACTGGAGGAGTGCCCCAGGGCTCAGTATTAGGCCCACTTTTATGGAATATCATGTATGACGGGTTATTAAAACTACAACTTCCAAAAGAAGCCAAACTCGTGGCATATGCAGATGATGTGGCCGTAGTGGTCGTTGCAAAGCATCTCGAAGAAATCACCTTCGCTTTTGACGCTACCATCGAAAAAATTAGCCACTGGATGAACACAGTTGGACTGCAGTTAGCGGAGCACAAGACTGAGGCAGTACTCATCACTAGCAGGAAGCGGCTAGAAACCATCACACTGCAAGTCGGAGCTCATGAAATCACATCCCAGCCGTCTCTTCGGTATTTGGGCGTTATGATTGATGCCCGACTCAACTTCAAGCAGCAGGCGCAGCACGTGGGTGCCAGAGCGTCGGTGGTCAGAGCGACATTATCAAGGCTAATGCCCAACATAGGAGGCCCGAAGCAGAGAAGGAGGGCGTTACTGACGTCTGTAGTAACATCTGTACTCACGTATGGAATCCCCATCTGGGCCGATGCGCTTAAAATACAGGAAGCACGAAGAAAAATTGCACCAGTATATCGGCTGAGCGCTTTAAAAATTGCCAGTGCTTTTCGCACAGTGTCTGACGATGCTGTGAACGTTATTGCTGGGATGCTGCCAATTGAAGTACTAGCCGAAGAACGGAAAGCCCTATACCACCGTAAAGTAACGACCACACTGAGCCCTGGAGAACTTGGCAAGGAGGAACGACTAAATAGCATACGACGATGGCAATTGAAGTGGGATACCAGTACAAAAGGCAGATGGACCTACCGTCTTATTCCAAAGGTTGATGTCTGGTTAAACCGTAATCATGGTGAGGTCAATTACTACCTGACACAAATGATCTCAGGACATGGGTGCTATCGGGAATACCTCTATAAATATAAGCGGGATATGTCTCCGATATGCCCATCCTGCCCAGGAGTCAGTGAAGATGCGGAGCACGTGTTCTTTGCATGTCCTCGTTTCGACCTGTTACGTAGTACCTGGTCAGAGGTCCTTACGAAGAAAATTCAGCCAGAGTCTCTGATAGAAGCTATGCTATCGTCGGAGGCAGCATGGCAGGCGACAAGCGCTTTCGCGACGGAAGTTCTTCAGGAGCTCCGTCGGTTGGAAAGAAAGCGGTCGGAAAACAAAACCCGTGACATCAGCATGACGGAAGAGCAGTAGCTAGAGCCTCCCTCCACGAAGTAATGCCTAGCGGCGGTTCCGTGGGGGAAGAGGAAGTTGACGCCAGAGGTTTCTTTGATACCTCTGGGAAAAAAAAAAAAAAAAAAAAAAAAAAAAAAAAACACACACACAGGATGTCATTGTGTATTGGCTGATTAAATTATTAACTTCATTAACGTTAAAGACATTTCAGAAACAAATAAGTTTCCTAAGCGAACTATTTGTTATCTGCAGTTAAGAAAAAGTTATGTCGTAAATTTTTTACAACAAGATACGTCGGTATCCTATTTAGAAAAGTTTAAAGAAATGTCTCGAGTGAATGGACGTCTGCGTCCCCAATCTTTAAGTATAGCAATGTTTTTCTCGCAAGAAATAGCTTTAAAATAGCGAACGTATTACATTGCTTCCATAAAGTGTTCAAGAAATATAAACTACAGTTCCATTTACTTTAGCAGCTACAAGCTGTGAATGCGACTTTTGTTCACGATTTCACATTTTAACTATCATCCCCGTTCCCAAAGGAACCCGAACTCAATTCCATAAGTATTTCCTATCCTAACTTTGGAGTATTGGTCAATAATCGTACCAAGTTTCATTCAATTTCGTACAATAGTTTTGGTGTAATACGTGGTCAAGTTATGGACAGACAAACAGACAAAATTTAATAAAATCATATTTTATCTTTTATAGAATGCTCTCCAATACAATTTCGAGAAAAAAATCTTCAATGTAAAGAAATTCTTGTTACACTTTTATCATAGGTAAGTAAAGATTTTATCTAAATTGGGTAGCCAGTGGTATTACATTAGAAATGAGTAAAAATACTGATTGAACTGCATTAACACATACATGTGAAATTTGGAAACAAAGTATTTTTGTCCGCCATACCCTATTAAGGTATCCACGAGGACGAACACCAAGAAAAGGAACAAATATTGGTACTAATACTAAAAAGACTCACTTCGAACGGGTATCGAACCCAATGATAACATATACGTATGTATATGTATGTGTGCATTTCAGTTCTTAGATTAGCATGTCAATGTGTGTATGCTAGGTCACTAAGTGCTTTTTAAATCACGATGGAAAGACCTATAAAGGCAACCGCCTAGACTAGAAATAATTTTCCTAAGAAATTAGAAATATGCTCTCTGAACAATAGTAACCTCACCGAACCTACATACGTCTGCCGGTGGTGATGTCACTTCATCATCACCACACCAGAGAGGTCGACAAGGGTGAGAGTCAATTATGTGTTTATAAATATTATGTATGAATATGTGTGTCAACGGATCTCAACATAAAGAACATGCTGTACTGTAAATATCTTATAATTGCTAAAAAGCTAAACATGAAAAACTAGTTTGTAAGAAAATCAAAACATTGTATAATTAAGAAATTATGCGAATAAAGGGAAATCAGAACAACAATAATAATCAAAGAACTACTGAACAGCCCGTACACAAAATATACATACAGTAAGAAACAAAGGGGTTTATACGAAATGTGTAGTCTATGTTTAGTGAGTTCATATTTGCGGTAAACACAACGAAATTCGCCAAAATAGCGGTTCCATAGTCGCACGTGATGTGAATTGCCTGTACTATTATTTTACTTATTATATATATCCTGTATTGTATATTTACTTTTCTTTTTTCGTAGTAATACAAGCGGACTCGAAGAACTCGTTGTAAGAAAAATATTTTTAGAATCCGATTACAGCGGGATCTGCTCAGTCTTGTCCTACATCATTTGAAAATCAACCGTATATTATGTATACATATATATGGTATATAACATTGGTACACAATTAAGAAAAAAAAAAAAAACAGTTTGATTGTGATGGTCTCATCGCTAAAGAGCGATCTCTTCTAAAATGAAGCAGGAAGGTGTACCAACGATCATAATTTAAATAAATATTATGTGGTGTCATGGGACACCAGGTAGGAACGAAGTTCCTTTGAATAGTATAGAAGCAACACAATTTGAAAAAAAATGTTGAATTTTATATATATTTTCTAGTTCTTGATTTTTTTTAATTTTGTTGATTTGTTTTTAATTAAGTCCATACATAAAAGTATTTAGGAAATTTAGTATTTTAGAAAATAAAAAATACCCTAAAATAAAATAAATCAACCAAAATAATAATAATAATAATAATAATTCAAACTATTAAGTGAAATAAAAAACATGTGTCTATTTATTTTTTTCGACAGTATAAAATTACATAAATAATTAAAAAAAAAGTTTACTAGTAAAATTTTAGTTTTACAAATGTCATAATACAGTCATGTGACTGATATTACGTCACTTGCGTTATATATTTTTCTTACGGTTTTAGTATCACATTTTTTTTCAGTTCGGTCGCCCAGACAAATGTCAAGCCTGCCGTAAGGAACTTTGTTCCAATTAAATTTCTGTCTGTAATACTATTAAATATGGGACCCATTAATCAGCAGCAAAGCAGCGGCTGGATTAAGCTCTGAACTTTCTCGTACATGGCAAAATATGTATGTGTGTAAAGGCCTATGCCCAAGAGTCGGTTACAGGCTGAATCAATGCCGTAAAACTTGCTCTAAGTTTTTTATTTCTCTTATATATTTTGAATAAATTTAATAAAACATTAAAACAGCTCATTATAATTTGCCACGTCACTGTTAATATTCTCTTTACCTCCTAATAGTACGTGAATCTCGGCTTAATTGCAAATGTTACAGCTCCATGTACGAGAGGGAAGGTTAATCACATGAACGCTATCCATCATCGTTTGCTGTGATGGATTGTCTATAATACTTGGATGTTGTGCTTCGGAGTTATTGATTAGCTTGATTATTAATTTTTTGCGTATTTAACTACTGATATAGTTTAGACGGAAATAATTTATTACAGAAGCTTATGGTGCATTTGAGTGTTATTAGTACTTTTAATAGAACTTTTTAAATTGATATTTTTATACACGATGAACCAAGGTTGTTTTGGATGCTAAATTCTGATATTCTCAACCGCGGATATCAAAAATTGAAATATTTTTTGTATAATCTTATTTATATATTAACACTGACTGGCATGTGACAAATATCTGTCTTTAATCTGGAAAAAGTTCAGCTTAATAAATTTTGAATAAATTAAGATTTTTGTATCTCATCATCTATTGTTGATCAATAATTAATTTCTAAAAAATTTCTTACAACTTACATGACGAAAAAAAAATTCTATAGAGGTAGACTGATAGAGTCGTTCTTAAGTTGAACCACGGTGGTAAAGTGGTGTTAAATTTTTAATAATTCGGTGTTTGCAAGTTTGGAATCCTGCTTGAAATAGACTTTTTTATTTAAAAAAAATAGTGGTTTTTTGCCTGCTTCTTATGGTTTTCCAAGCAGTAATACGCATCTCTTGAGTTTAAATAAAAAAAATCGTAACTCTAAAATGTTCTCATAGTCTTATAAATTATCGAACATATTACGTAGCTAGTTGAACTGTATGGAAAATTAGCATGAGGGAATTGAGTAATATTAAATGCATGCGCACATACAAATTTACATATATGGATTAGCAAGGAAGATTAAGCTTCTGAATATCTATAACCTTTGATAAGCTTTGAAAGGAAATTGAAGCTTCAAGATCGAGAAGACATTGTTTTAAATAACTTATATAATATATTTTACTATAATAACAAATATATTATCAGTACTATACTATATATTATAACGACAATTATAAATTTAATTTGTAAGATGACGATTCAGGAGTGCTTTTGAAGCCTGAATAAGGTTGTTGATTTAGATTTTTCTATACATGTTTCTTAAGCAATATTATAAAGAAGAAACATTTGAATTTTCTGCCAGAGATATTTTAAAAATGATTTAACCCAGAGAATGATATGCTATCATCATTTCATCATCATCATCATTTCAGCCTATCACAGTCCACTGCTGGACATAAACCACCACAGGTTCGCGCCATAAATGGCATGAACTCATGTGTTTTGCCCATAGTCACCACGCTGCATGCTGGGCAGGTGGGTTGGTGACCGCAAATCTGGCTTTGTCGCACCGAAGACGCTGCTGCCCGTCTTCGGCCTGTGTATTTCAAAGCCAGCAGTTGGATGGTTATCCCGCCATCGGGTGGCTTTATAAGTTCCAATGTGGTAGTAGAACTGTTTTATCCCTTAGTCACCTCCCACCACACCCACGGGACTCTTCCCGTCCCATGCAGTGTTATATATTCTTTAATGCTGTAGCCACACAGCATATGCTATCACAGAGTGATATGTAGCTACAAGCTATATTTTAAGTGGAATAATCAAATTAAACATAATTATGTAATCCACGCGGGTGAAGCCGGATCGATAGAAAGCTAGTACGAAATAATTATAAGTCACAACTTAAAATCTCTAATATCAGCTTTACTATCCAATATAAAGTAAGTAAGTAGCAGTAAGTCGACCTTCTTTTAAATTTTCAATAACATTATTAAATTTGTTCGTCTAACCCAGTACCAGTAAGTGGAAGGATTCGAAGTAACTTAAGCGGTCGACATATCTTGGAAAGTGTGGCACGTTTTGTCTCCGAGGAAATCACTGAGCGTCTTACTTACTCATTCGTGTATCAAAGATAATAAATTCCAGACATAATTCCCATATTGATTATTACATAAGTTATATATAGATGTCTGAGTAATTTGTAATGATAATAATAATAATTATTATTTATTTGCCAGAATATGGTATACAAGATGTCAAATTTACAGTTAAACTTGTTAGTTGATGATAAATTTATTCTACCGTTTTTTTCGGTGTGTAAATTTATACAAATAAATGGAAAGCCGCTTTTTGTTCGGTTATACTACGAAAACTACTGAATCGATCAGAATAATAATTATACCATAAGATACAGCGTGTTTCGAAGAAGATTTTATATGATATGTTGGTGATAGTCGCTAAAAGAAAGAAAGAAAGAAAGTTGGAGTGTGTCTGTCTGTAATATTAAAATAACCGCTTTTTATTAAATGCACATGGATGTGTATACACGGTACATATACCAAAGTAGTGTTGTCCAAATTCAGTCTTGGTCTTGCAGTCTTGGTCTTGTTCTTGCGTTTTTGCAAGACCAAGACCAAGAACAAGACCGCGTATTTTTAGCAAGACCAAGACCAAGACTGACCGTGCAAGACTTGAGCAAGAACAAGACATAGCCTGCAAGACTCTTGCGTCTTGCAGCTAGGACTTAGCGCTATTTCACTGAGTAGTTAGGTGTAACAGTTCGGTGTATAGGTAGGTACGCTTAGGAATTCTATGAGACGCAAAAAACTGTATCAAAGAATATGAAAAACTGGACCTATGCGCATTACGACTAATACCATAAACATAGCGAATAAAAAAATATCTATTAAAATCAAACTGAGTGCATGCATAGTTATGTTTTAACCATCGGCACTTTGATAATGCGGCATCAAAGGTTTTGTACTTACTTCTCAAAGAAATTTGCCACTTTTCGGAAGTACATGGTTATGATACACGCGCCGGCGGCTTCTTTTGAAATCTAAAACAATCGTTGCCGCCACGCCGAAATCATAACATTTGACACTATTTGATTGCCGCCATAGGGCGTAGGTATACTCATGCAAAATAATTTCGAATTTTAAGAGTACCTACAGGTGTTCCAAAGAATAAAAAAGTTTCAGAGTGCTTAGAATGAAAATGAATACATTATACTGATCACGCAAGTAGTATTATGATTAGGATAAAATGGTAAGGATAGGTAGTAGATGTCATATTAATTCATTCTAGTAAGTATATATTATAATATTGATTACTTATATGGTTTTAAACTAATTACTTAGGTACTATTATTGTACATTTAGTCATTATATTTCTTAAGTTTTTACAAGAAAAAATAGCAAAAAGTGTTCAAATATCACCCGTTTAATAAATATTGTAGCCACTTTTAAATATACTTGAAACGTGTAAAAAAATTCTACAAAACTAATAAAATAATATAAAAAGCGTAGGTACTTACCTAATAATAAAATAAAAAGCCTGCGATAAGAGTTTTGTATTACTTACCAGCCCGAATATCTCTGAGAGAGATGATGAGAGTAAGTATTTACTAGCTGTGCCCGCGACTTCGTCCACGAGGAATAGTAACTTTGGAGGTATAGTGACGTTCAGGACTTATTTATTTATTTTAAAACTTCTGTCATCAAACATACAAACGAACTCTTCAGCTTTATAATATTAGTATAGATGTACGCCAAAACATTCACTTATATGTAAAGAATAGTGATTGGCACTAATTCTTTACATATATTTTATTCACGCGTCGCGTCTGTACAAGTAGGTAATATTTAGTGTGTGTTTGTACGCCGCACGCGGCATTGTTTGATTTGCGGCGGCATCCTTTTCATAGAGCCGGCACGTGGCGAGGCGGCGCGGTAGAAAGCAAGGAAACGTACTATAAATAAACGAATTATTTTAATTCCAGTCATTTCCAATTGAGCTGTGCTTCGAGTCTAACTTAATAATTGTTTTTACTAATTCTCGTTGTTTTCTAAAAACGTATCACGTGTACAATTTAATATGAGTGACGAAGATTCAAATTATTCTAGTCCGAGTAACGAGAGTTTGAGTCACAGATCTAAAAGACCCAAAAGCAAATTTGAGGAGTTTTTCGAAATAATTCATGCATCCCAAACTGCCTTCTGTAAATTGTGCCAACATAAAAAGATTGAAATAAAAATGAAAAACAGAAACACTTCAGGCTTAAGGAAACATCTAATATCTTTCCACAAAAAGGAATCAGAAATATTTCTTCCTGTTAAACCAAAATTAAGTGGAGATATCACAAGCTTTTTAGTAACCGCTGGAAGAAGTGGACAGGTAAGAATATTTTTTTAACAGTTAAAAGAATTTTAACTCTGCGTAGCTATTCATGCGATACTTTCAAAAACGCCATTAACTTACGTAAGTATTTTTGAGTTAGTGGTGTTTTCATCTAGGGGTGCGACATATTAAGTATGTAATTATCGTCTTAAATATTTTTTATAAACACCCATATTTTCATTTAATCGGCCAGTAACAACTAAGTACTTTATTTTGGTAAATTACAGTACAGTGCAACCTTAATATAACAAATATCAATTTAACAATTTTCTCGATTTAACAACAACAAACCTCCTCCTCTTATACGCTCAAACCTAGTATGTTTTAAATAATAACACAAGATTTATTGTTTTGTTTCAGTCGGAAAACAGCAGTGACAACATCACGACAGCTACAGTTGATTGGGTGGTGAAAAAATATCTTCCCTTCTCATTTTTCGATGACGAAGCTACACAAGTATATTTTCGATGTATTTGCCCTAATATGGTGTTTCCTAAAAGGTCTACACTTAGAAGGAAAGTCAAAGAGCGATTTGAAGAGCTCCAATTGAATCTCAAGGAACGACTTCAACAATTATCATCTAAAATGTCTTTTACCATTGATGGGTGGACGTCAATTGCTGGTAGGAGTTACTACGGGGTTCCTATTCATTATATAGACAACGAATGGAAGTATCAATCTGTAGTTCTTGATTTTATACCATCACGCGGTCGACATACTGGGGAAGATATTGCAACGATTTTCCATGAATGTTTATTGGAATATGGCATAATTGATAAAATACAAGGTATCACGGTCGACAACGCAACTGCAAATACCAAATTTATGTATGAACTGGGCAAACAGCTGCCGCCACACTTTGATTCAGACAATCAACATTTCCGGTGCTTTGCTCACATTTTAAACCTTGGTGTACAAGATTTATTAAAGACCTTAGCATTACACTGTGAGTCTGACACTAACGCGCAAGATCAGCAGTACGAAGACTATGCAGACGAAACTGAGGATGAGGAAGATGAAGAATCTGCACCAAATATTGCTGACTTGCGTACATCTGTAACAAAGTTACGCAGTATTTCCAGTAAAATAAAAAGAAGTGAGATAGTGAAGAAGAAGTTTCAGTCTGCTTGTGAAGCAGCTGGCGTGCCATCAAATCTAAATGCCATTCTTGACTGTCCAACGAGATGGAATTCCACACATGATATGATTGGATTTGGTTTAAAAGTGAGAGCGGGCATTGACATATTGTGCAGTTCTGTCACCGAATTAAATGATTTTCAAATCACAGCTAATGAATGGCAGGTACTCGAAAAATTACATAAATTTCTAATAAACTTTAAACTTTTAAGTACAAAACTTGGTGGAGACAAATATGTTACATTACCGCTAGTCATTGTATCATTCAATCTCTTGCTAGATAAAATTGAATCCATGGTAAAACAGTTAGATGAGAAACCTAATCGATCTGAAGTGGATGAAAGGCTCATTCTAGCTTTCCAAGCAGCTCGAGACAAAATGCTTAAACATTACAAGAAGAGCAACTGGATTTATTGTACTTATTTAATGAAACAACTTTTTTCGGATTTTATCGCGGTTTATTATTATCTTTTGATTCCCGACGTTTCGGATACTTTACAGCAACCATGGTCGTGGGGGGACAGTCCAAAACGTCGGGAATCAAAAGATAATAATAAACCGCGATAAAATCCGAAAAAAGTTGTTTCATTAAATGAGTAAAATTCGCGTAAACATTAGAAAACAATATTTATTGTACTTCTTTAATTTTAGACCCAAGGCATAAGGCTCAGACTTTTGACCTGACAATGTGGGGGAAGCAACTTAAAACAGAAAGTCTGCGCAAGTTCAATGAACTTTATGAAGAATATAAAAGTCTACACTCACTGAACAAATCTCTGGAATTACCAGAAAAAGAAAATAAAGTATGTGATGAAGATGAAGACGTAATAGACTTTGATAAACTCTATGAATGTCCCTCGACGTCATCTGGATCTTGTCTTCAAGGCTTAGTGATAGACGAGTTGGAGGAGTACCTGAGAAAACCAAGAACTGCCAGCTCGGAAGACATTTTAGATTGGTGGAGGACGCATGAGACAGAGTATCCGATTTTATCGAAAATGGCCCGTGATTTTCTCTCAATACCTGCAACTTCAGTACCTGCTGAGAGGTTATTTTCTAAAGCATCATTAGTAATTAGAAAACATAGAAATAGGTTAAGTGATGAGTCAGCCAGATGGTTACTTTGTATTAATTCTTGGTCAAAAAAATTGATATAAAGTATCATAACCTAATGATAAAGCTGTTGATTTGTGTTGTATTTTATTTTTTATTCAAATAAATGATAAATCGTAAAACTCTTATTAAATTTCTTATAAGTTGAGGGTTCGATCTCTTTCTAGACAGATAAGTATTGTTCTTTAAAATACAGTCAAGTTATTGTAATTAATTTGTTTTTTTACATTTTTTAGCAAATGTAAGCTTATAAATCATAAATGTTTATTAAGAAACAGTTACTTCCATGGAAAACGACATATAGGTCAGTTGATTTTTCGAATTTCTTATCAAATCTTCAGTTATTTATTAATCTGCTTGATCTTTACTATGGCTATGTTAATTCAAGCTCACAATGTTCCAATTCTAATACGTTTTTCTAAGATTTAAAGTAAACTTTAATAAATAGTAATAGACTAATAGGTAATTGCAAGACTTGCAAGACTCTTGCTGCAAGACCAAGACCAAGACCAAGACTGGGAGCGCAAGACCAAGACCAAGACCAAGACCAAGACCAGGTGTATTGGCGCAAGACCAAGACCAAGACTGGCTAAGTCTCGTCTTGTTCTTGCATTTGGGCAACACTATACCAAAGTAACATTTTTTTTACAATTTTTGTCTGTCTGTTTGTTCCGGCTAATCTCTGGAACGGCTGGACCGATTTTGACGGGAATTTCACTGGCAGATAGTTGTTGTAATAAGAAATAACTTAGGGTACTTTTATTTTAGAAATTTATTTATGTTGTAACTCTGCAGACGGAACATTTTTTTTTTAAATTCCACGCGGAAAAAATTGCAAGCACAGCTAGTGTAACATAAAATTAATAAACAATTATCATCAATTTTAATTCAAACCGCCGTGTCATCGATGAAAAATATCAAGAAATATAAATAATAAAATAAAGAATAAAAAATCTAATATCATAAATAAGAAGTAACTGTGAACTAGTAGGCAAAAAAAATTGATATGAACAAAAATATATTTAACAATACACTCACACGTTTAGTGTCAGTTCGTTAGATGTGAAACCTAACCTCTGTATTATAAGTAAAAGCCAGCTGATATAGATACAAATTTCTTTTGTAACAAATGTACTCATAAACAATACGTAAACAATTATTTTCTCTCTATCTATAAATCTTTTATTACACCCATTCAAGTCGGGAATCAAGCACCCAGCACAAGTAGAAGAACGCATAGTCACTCTAAACTGTACCAAAAGGCTGATTAATAACAATTTATACGTTTTAATTTCAGCAGTAAAATTAACTTATATAAAAATTGTACTATAAATATTATTTTTGTAAGAATACATCATAAAAGAAATATAATGACGTCAGCGCTGTTACTCTGTTACTGACATATTTTATATTGCGTCTGAAACAGGTTTCGAAAAAAAATATTAACATATTTATAATATTTCAAGTATATTTTAAACAGGTTAGAACATGTTTTATCGGTTGGTGATTAAATTCACCATGCATTTAAGTTACTGATAACCTAACTAGGACTGCAGTTGCTTATTTTCAGAAGCTTAGTATTTTTGGTTTAAAAAGGCTGCGACAGCAGATAAGCGATAGTGAAACAGAACAAAAGTTATAAGCTTTCTTCTGTTGCATAGTGTTAAGTGTAAATGCGTTTTTTAATATTTTAAATACCCGGTTTAACTTTTCAGGATAGTATAATTTTCATTATATTAGTATTTTCCTAATATGGTCCGCACTCATCATTATCATCACATCACATCACTTCAGCCTATCGCAGTCCACTGCTGGACATAGGCCTCCACGAGTTCACGCCAAAAATGGCGAGAACTCATTTGTGTTGCCGATAGTCACCACGCTGGGCAGGCGGGTTGGTGACCGCAGGGCTGGCTTTGTCGCACCGAAGACGCTGCTTCGGCCTGTGTATTTCAAAGCCAACAGTTGGATGGTTATCCCGCCATCGGTCGGCTTTATAAGTTCCAAGGTGTTAGTGGAACTGTGTTATCCCTTAGTCGCCTCTTACGACACCCACGAGAAGAGAGGGTTGCTATATTCTTAAATGCCGTAACCACACAGCAAATCGACACCAGCAATTTATACTAAGCTAACTCTTAAAAATCAACTTTACAATAGAGACTTATAAAAGGGAAAAACGTGATACCTTTTATTTTAATTAAGAAACTTATTTGAAATTTGGTATCTTTAATAGTTAATTTATTCATTGCAATTTCACAAATTTTTTTTATTACATATAAAAACACATTTTATCAAGTTCGCATTAAAAAACAAACTTATCGAAAAATCGAATTGGCGTAGTATAAATTGTTGGTGTCGAAATAACAACATTAGATCATTGCAAAGTGCGAAGTGCATGGTCACCTATAAAATTATTTTATATCACAATAACTGTAAAAAATCTTGAAAAGAAGTAAAATATAGATTACAAGTTTTGTAGGTCTGTGTTGAACACAAAGCCACAATCAGATCTTATAAACATTCCTTTTCGTGTTGCTAACAGTATCTAATCCTTTTTACTAACCCTGTTTACATTAAACGAATTATTTTTATCTAAAACTAGCTGCTCGAACCGACTTCGTTCTGTCAAAAGTATAATGATTTTTTTATTTATTTAGTATTAAAGCAAAGGGTTACAAAAGGTTGGGCCTTAAGGAACATACAAAAGAATAAATTAGCCGAATTGGTCGAGCAATTCTCGAGTTATGCGCTTAGCAACATTCATTTTAATTTATATAGATTATACTGAAATTCCTTGTAATTATCATATCATCTTTTGGAAGACCAATCTCTTTATCGTATTTTATTTAATCATGACTCTCTTTTATATCAAACTTTAAAAAGTTCTACTATTTAAAAACTGTAATTTAAATATATATTTCAAAATATTTCTTTATTTGTAGACTTTAGCGTCTGGATAAAATTGTTAGACACTATTGATATTTGTTCACTTAAATTGTATTAGGTAATACTAGCTATACCCGAGCGGATAATTCGCACTAAATAGGTATAATAATTAACACTTTACAAAATTACAAAAAAGTATTTATTTACTCACGTGAGTTGATTTGAAATTGAACCAAAAATTTACCGACCGTTAATCATGTTGACGTTGACATATAATATAATTGCAATAATTAATTAATTTACAAAACCAAAAGCAACAATTTTTTTTCGCTATGGATGCCGGTAGAGCAAGTAATCTAATATATAAAATTCTCGTTTCGCGGTGTTTGTAGTTAAACTTGGCCGATTCTCATGAAAATTTGTGTGCATATTGGGTAGGTCTGAGAATCGAACAACTTCTATTTTCATCCCTCTAAATGTTAAGGGTAATCCACCCCTAATCTTTTTTTAATTTTTAGATAAATTATTTATTTTTGATTTTATTATGATTTGGCGTTGAAAAATACATACAACCCTAAATTTTCATCCTTCTACCAACAACCCCTATTTTTAAATAGCGTTTAGCGGCAAGACAACGTTTGCCGAGTCAGCTAAGTTATCTATAAAATGATAATTATTTTATGTGGAGTAATTGTTAAGTTTTTTCTAAAAAGGGAGGCAAATATAACCTTAACGTATTAATATATATGATAATTTTTAACGCCCCCAACTAGGATTTAGTTCTGTATCGGTGGTTCGGAAATGCACAATACCCAAGCTTAAACGTCCAGACCACGGCAAAAGTAAAACATCTATATAGCAAATACAAATGTATATCATGTGCAATTAAATACGAGATATTAATATATTCTATAAAAAAGATCCTCCGTCCGTAAGGTAAGGCAACTGAATGCTTGTTTTAGGTAACCGTCTGATCATATATTTTTGTTTACATACAACATATAATGCATACATAAATTTATTATACACATACTCATAGTGGAAGGTGAAACCACAACCCTGGAACAAACTACAAGGTTATTTTCTAAATATTATATTATATTATTTATTTATTTTCTACTTTGGAAAACTTACAAGTAGTAAAACATATATAACATCAAATTACGACAGTTATAAGGCCAATTAAAAGTTTTCGCTTATATACGAGTACAACAGTTTTGTACCTAATTACAAGCTGTTGTACATTATAATGTATGTGATTAAGTAAGTATATAATTAAGTAAATCACAATATATAATGATTAAGAGACAAAAAAGCTATCACACAATTTTTTTTTAATTTTGGAATACTAGTATGGAAAAGATCGACGTCGAATTCCTGGCTAATGGTGTTGAAAGAACGACTCGACTTATTATAATATCTATCTTTCTAATATCTTTATCACGTCTACAAAAAATCGTCTTTAAAAAAGTCAATATGTATTTCATCATAATATGAGTAGGGTATATTATATTTCCCTTCCATAAATCACGGTATAGCTGATCCTTTTTGCCTTCGTCGTCCTCTATTCTTGTTATAAAAACATCGTGGCAGAGTATGTTCGAGAGTTTTTATGTGACTTGATATAAGGATCCTTTCGTTGTTTTCGTATAACACTACTCCAATAACTTTTACGCACTGGATTTATTAGGAATTCTGAAATAAAATATATATTTAGTCGCAATATTCTATAATAAAACACACAATACTCACGCTATTCATAAAGTACTCTTTTTATATAATATCAATTTTCAATTAGTCACGCGGGGTCTCCTCTACCCCAATTGGTTTCTAGAAATTGATATTTTTTTAGCTATTTACACTAGTAATTTGGAATTTCTACTAGATTCCTCGCTCGTTAGCCCACCTCTGTAATTTCTGCGCAGTGGAATTAATTAGACATGGTGTACTGTAGCAATTGGGGTCTTTGAGAACCCCGCGCGACTACTACCGTAGTTCTAATGTAGTTTGATATGTTTTTGTATTTTATGGTCCCATATTATGGTATGGTGGTTTTATACCTCTAACATTAAAAAACGGACGGACTTCTACAATTTTTAACCTCTAAGGGTAAAATTTTTACAAACGCTGAAACCATATATACATATATAAACATAATATGCGCCGTGTGAGTATCTCGACAAATATTATTTTATCCTTGAGGCTTGAAATTGATCCTGAAGAAAACAAGTAATAATCCATCAACAAGGTCAGGCAGTATCAAAATATAGTACCTATATGACTCCATTTCATATTCATTCATACTAATATTATAAATGTGAAAGTAGCCCTGTCTGTTACGTTTCACGCCGTTAAACCAATTTATAAATTTTCGAGTGGAATACACGGTTGGTGTCGTAAAAATAATACATGTATTGCTTCCAAGTTTTTATGGAGAGCCTATCAGTTAAGATAGACACTTGAACATTCATATTTAAACCTAACATGGAGTTTTCTAGTGTTTGTGAAGAATGTGTCATTAAAATACTTTGCTTAATAAAGATATTAATTATCAAGACAGTATTATTTTTTATTTCAAGTCAAATTAAGTTAATTTAAAAACACTAATCAACGATTTCATGGACGCACTACACCACCGTGTACCCACGTACGAATACATAATTATTAGATCTTGGTGGTACATAAAAAGTTTAATCGATCCAAACTTTATGTTTACATTATCATCATCAACATTATCATTTCAACCTATTGCTATATATATATTTACATTGTAATTCGTAACAAAAAGCACATTTTCGTCACTAACTTCAAATTTGTACTGGTAATGTCGATGCTTCATTTAAATCAAGGCGATAATACTTCGCTCGATCCATTAGAGGCACGATTGTGGTGCAAACAATATCCGACGAGAACAATACAATGCAGTTTGTTGGATTTTTCACGCTATTTTTCTGGACAATCCACATTTATACCCACATAAACGAGGGTAACGCTTGCTCCATTGTTTTCGCGATTACCTCGGGGTAATTTGCATTTCCTATTCGATTCACTGCTAAAATAACGTTTGTTCGTTGGTTTGATTAAAAAATATTAACAAACAATTACGATATGATTCATTTTTATGTTTATAGTTTATAACAATATTAAAAATTATATGAAGATATATTTATATTTGTTTATTTATAAATGGATTTAATAATTCTATGCGGGTGAAACCGTAAGGAAATTTTAGTAACTCATAAATTTTCATATGCCTCGTAATAACTTAATAAGCGTTACGTAAATTTGTGTTGACCCTTGACATCTGAGCGAAGGGGCTAGAATTGAAGTAAATTGGACTAGTTCTGAACGACTAGTACTGAGTCTAAATTCTTGATTACTCAAGTAGGGGAAATATTTTAGATATAATTTCATTAATACTGTCAGAATTATGGGTTGTTCTCAAAGCTGTTTTTATAAGTAAGCCTTTAATAATGGACTAGTTGTCCTTCTCGGTTTTATTCGGAGAATTTAATTCCGTGAGAATGTCGCTCTAAAATGTAACCTATGTGCTAACCTATGTGTAATCTATGTGTAAGCTATGTGCTCCCAAGTTTATCTACAAACAATTTAGTAGTTTTGTTTGAGAGTATAACACACAAATTAATGTATATTTAATCATTCTCTCATTCCATCTATTCCTCAAAGTTTAACACTTATAGCGTGAGTAGGATTTACTATTTAACAAAAATAACACTCCTTTTTCTTCCAAATTTAAGTTTGTAATTCAACGAATGTAATTCAAAGAATCATAATAAAATTATTAGGTGTTCATATTAACAATTAGAACTGAACAGCTAACATGCCCCGTATGACGTAGAGGGACAACCAACAAGGACAAACACTTGGGCAATTAGCAAAATATTTGTATACGTATAAATTGTCAGTCGACTGTAACCAACCAATAGGCTTATGTTACGGGATATTCGTTACCAGTACATCGGGGTTTTAGTCACAATGTGCTTATGTAATAGATTTATTTTAAATAGAAAAATGTTCTCAACATTATATAATATATCTACATATGATTAAAATTATCTGCACTGCGTAGGTTTTATATATTTATAAATTTATTAAAACCACTAGCATTTTAGTTTGATACAATTTTTGTTAACCATTATAATGTATTTCTACCTACTTTGATATAACAAACCGTAAAAAAATAAATTTCAAGGCTATGAATGTTATATGAATTATTATTTAAACTCCGATTTATTAAGAAACGTTACGCAATCGACAGCTTCACAATTAAACCTTACAAGAGATTTTCATTTAAGTCTTTGCAAAGTAAATATCTACCTCAAGCACAAAGGAGCAAATGATCGATTATAAAAATACGTATGATTAATTTTAGGAGAGACGATCGCAAGTCAAATAGAAGTATCTTCAGCTAAAACGTTTTCCTCAGGACTGAGGTGTCGGAGCGAGACAGCTGGCTAGATATTGGTTTTATGCTAATGCTGATTGCCGATTGCCTTAAAAGATCACTAGTCCTTGCCCCTTACTTAATTTAGGATTCACAATTTTCATAGACGCAAATGTTTGAAGATGTTTTAGGCTATATTAAATGTCTTCGTAAGTATCGTTTTCAAATTTAAAATGTAATAGTGATATTGGCTATTTGTTTTACTAGATCGAATTACTTATAGAAAAATTCATTAAAAAAATACGCTTATACGCTTAGAAATAATACCATCATCATGTGATTAAAAAATAAAGGAAATGAAAATTAAATTTGTGCTACTTTTTTTAATATAATCAGGTCGGCAAACAAGCGGATGGCTTACCGGATGGTAAGCGATTACCGTAGCTTAAAGACATCTGCAACACTGACAGCATCGCAAGCGCGTTGCCGACCCTATCCCCAATTCCTTCAGGAGCTCTGGTCACCTTATTCATCAACAGGAACACAACACTGCTTGAAAACAGTATCATTTACCTGTGATCTTCTATATCCCCTCTCTTCCCGTAGGTGTCGTAAGAGGCGACTAAGGGATAACACAGTTCCACTACCACTCTAGAACTTAAAAAGCCGCCCGATGCGGCGGGATAACCATCCAACTGCTGGCTTTAAAATACACAGGCCGAAGATGGGCAGCAGTGTCTTCGATGCGACAAAGCCAGCCCTGCGGTCACCAACCCACCTGCCCAGCGTGGTGACTATAGGCAACATACATGAGTTTACGCCATTTTTAGCGTGAACTTGTGGAGGCATATGTCCATGTCCATATGTGACTGCAATAGGCTGAAGTGCCGATCTTCTGTAAGGTCTCGACCTTAGGTACTACCCCAGTCAGGCTGCTCCACATTTTGTGCAGGAAATTTCCTTGTGTGCCCTACCTCAGTTAAGTTTATTATTACTTTATTATTATTATAAAAGGCTTAATTGTATCTTTTACATTTGTATACCGGAAATGAAAAATTATTATTATTATTATTTCTACGTTGTATAATCTCGGCTAGTAACCATTAAGCCGGGTAGTCGATGACACGGGCCTAGGCCAAATGTACATCAACGGGTTAGCAAATAAAGGGTTATTAAATTTATATACATTATATTTCATAATCGTTAGTGTGACAGTTTATATAAGTGTTAGTCTTTAGTCGGATGGGTTGGGCTCACTTTGGAGAAATTTTCTTACCAATCTGCATGTGTTTAGAATTGCTTATTATTTATTATTATGTTTTTATGTTTTGCCTCAGTTTCAAATAAAATAATGATAATAATAAGTATGATAATAATTAAAATTTAATCTATAAATTAATACGTGAAGCAAAAACTTTGTACTCCTTTTTACGAAAATCGCGCGGACGGAGGAGTATGAAATTTCGCATAATTAGGTATAGTTTATATATAGAGAAGGAGTGCAGAATGCTAATGTTTTTTTTTTTAATCGTGCATATGATAGTATCCAGTACAGACAGAGATTGTTTCAAATGAGATCGCTGAAATTCCAAATGAAATAAGATTGGAAAAGTGTAATTTTATTTCATGTAATTTTAAAGTATCCAATAAAGTATTTAAAAAATTATTGTGTTGTTCGCAAACGAAAAAAAACCGACTTCAATTTATATCGACAAGTAAGACAACGTAAGTAGTAAAGAAATTGTCAATATTAAGCACATTCAGCTTTATTCTGTAATGAAATGTATCTGTATAACTCAAAAATACTTGTCAGATCTCGATGAAATTTAAATGAGACTCTACGACAAGTAGGTATACTTCCGTTTTAAAAAAATATCAAAATCCGTACAACTATTAATAAGTTATAAAGTACCACACATAAAAAAATGTCTAATCGATAACTTCCTTTTTATGAAATCGGTACAAATATACATCGTGCACAATTTTGAGAGTAGCAACACTTCGGAGTCATATCAAGATTCCTATTTTTATAGATAAAACCAAATGGAAGCTTCATTATTCTCTTTCCAGCTTTGAAAGGCCGATTCGAAAACGATTTTTCTATAGAATTGACAATGAAAGTATTCAATATTATCTGCACAAACGAAATGCAGAAGCCTTTGGATTAACTGTCAGTAAAAAAGTTTGTTCAGTCGTCAACATAACAAAGTTCTTAATATATTTATAACTAGCTGTGCCCACGACTTCATCCGCGTGGGATTTAACAACAAAGTTATTGTTTAGTTCGCAGACTTATAAAATAAATAAATTTAGTAGCCTAAGTTACTCTTTACTACATCAGCTATCTGCCAGTGGAAGTCCCGTCAAAATCGACCCAGACAGAGAGACAGACAGACAGACAAAAAATGTTAAAAATTTTTTTTAGTATATGTACCGTGTATGCGTCCATATGCATTGCTTAAGCTTTATTTCAACAACACAAAAAGAATTTTTCAACTTGAACCAGCAGTCCCTGAATTTAGCGCGTTTAAACGAAAAAACAAACAAAAAAAACTACATCTTTATAATGTTGGTATAGATGTAGGTAATGGGTCCATTTCTGTTTTTTAAGTTTATGCATTTACGAATTTATCGAAATTGTAAAATTTCTTTGAAATTTTTATTGAAACTTTTTGGAACTATTTTTTATTTTTCGTTTGTCAGTCTGGATATTAGCAGCCTATTACGGTGAAACTACTGAATGTTTGAGGCATGGTATCAGAAACTTTTTTATCCCAAAATTCATTCCTGTTCCCTATGGAGTGAAAATGAAGGTCAAAATCTGGAATGGCGAATAAAGTCAAGACTACAGCTGTTATATAACAAGTGAACGTGTTTGTATTTGATAACAAATTAAAAACTAGTGTTAAGAACCTAAACTTTATACATCTGTAATGGTCGAGGATATCTATTTCATACATTACATTAACTACTCTATTGTAAAGGAGTGTGCTTTCTATTAGAAGATCTATCTATTGATTAACTTTTACTAAACATTGCCTTCACAGTTCAACACGTTCTTTACATTTAATTAGTAGCTGGCTGAACAGACGTTGTCCGGTCTTGCAAACTGTCAAACAAAATTTTGTAGATAAAGGCATCCTGATCACCTAGAGTTATTTTCACCTACATCGTTCTCGCCGTTTAGAGGTGCGCGATTACAAACAATGTCAAAAACTTTTTTATTCATTAGACGTTCATCAATAAATAGTTAATTGTACAGTGACTTAACCAACAAACACTTTTTAGAAATGTGAGTTTTTATTCATTAAACTCTTCGGTGCGACAAAGCCAGTCCTGCGGTCACCAACCAGTCCAGCGATGGACTGTAATAGGCTGAAATGATGATAATGACAATTCACAACTTAAGAAATAGATATTTACAGATATTATATAAATAATATATTAAATATAATTACAAACAAAATTGAAATAGTATTGAATTAGTATCTTCCGATATAGAATATTATATAGAATATTGGGTAATAAAATAAAAACTCGCCTAGACAAGGGAGACATAACATAATAGCACTTGATGTTGATATGCAGCTCCACGCTCAAGCACCTGTCCCTGTCACCTATATACCTCTAGAAAAGGATGTATTAACATCAAAGATGGCGCTCAGCTAAGAGATTTTCGATAAAGGCACTTTCCCACTTATAATAGTAGATCAATATCTGAATAGGTTTCTTCAAAGGGATTCATTGTAATCGCTCTTTTATATCATGTTTTATGTGGGAGCAGCGCGTAAAAATATTTTTAGTATTAAGCGTCATGTTGTTATTAGGTTTTTTATTAAGTTTATTTTTGCCTTTGAATTTTCTAAACTTAATCACGTTTTTGTTGTCTAAAATACATGAATGAAGCTTTCTAAGAATTGTGTTGTATAAATTTTCAAGGGAAGGCAGATTTAAAAAAAAAGTAAGTTGTGCATTTTTATTTTTTCTTGCAGAGATTTTTTTTGTATTGAATTTTTTTCTAAACAACACTTAAACTATAATTTAAAGCTATTTATATTTTAAACTAACTGTCGGGACAGACTTCGTTCTGTCAATAGTTAATCTATTCAAATAAATAAAATTGGAGTCTATTTGTAATATAAAAGTAACCGCTTTTTACTAAATGCATATGGATGTATACACGGTACATATACCGAAATAACACTTTTTTTTCAATTTTCGTCTGTCTGTCAGTTTCTTTGTTTGTTCCGGCTAATCTCTGAAACGGCTGAAACGATTTTGACGGGACTTCCACTGGCAGATAGCTGATGTAATAAGGAGTAACTTAGGCTACTTTTATTTTAGAAATCTATTTATTTTATAGCTCGCGAACTGAACAATAACTTTTTTGTTAAATTCCACGCGGATGGAGTCGCGGGCACAGCTAGTATTCAAATAAATGTAATATTTTCCGAGTGATGACTTTAATTTTTTTTTAATTTTTTTGTTATAAAAAACTTTCATGGATTTTAAGGAACATACAAAAAAAATTAGCCGAATTGGTCAAGCTATTGTCGAGTTATGCGCTTAGCAACATTCATTTTTATCATGTAGATGAACACACATGTTTTTAAGTTTTAAGTAATCTTTAATATTGTATTGTATTTGAATTTTTTAAATAATTTTTGTTTTTATACAATTTTTTTTCCGGTTTGGATATCTGTTCTTGTTGTTCTTCCCACCGTGCATCGGAGAGCACGTTAAGCTGTCGGTCCAGTTGTTATCATATAACCCTGATAGCGACCGTCTCTTATAGTAGGGAACATATCCGGCCACCCACAGTGGAGCAGCGGTAGATTAAGCTCCAATACTTCTCCTACATGGAGAAAGAGGCCGATGCCCAACAGTGGGATATTACAGGCTGAAGCGTATAGAACACTACTATGTGTTTATGTGTGTGTGAGAACTTTTTACCAGTATGTTTTACATTTTATTCGTTTATTCCCGTGTCTTAACACCAAAATCGGTTTCTGTACGTTTGATGACGTCAGAATCCCTATTATCCCGAGTGATATTGATTAAACCTTTTTAACCGATTTTAAACATAAAAGCGGTATTAGAATAAATTTTTCGTTACATAATTATGATTAATTAAGAGGTTGAGTAACTAACTGAAGTAGCGGCAACAGAAAATATCTTGCACAAAATCTGGGGCAGCCCGACTGGGGAAGTACCTCAAAGTTACAGAATCCCTCGAAATTACAGAAGATCACAGCTAAATATACTGCTTTCAAGCAGTGTTGTGTTCCTGTTGGTGAGTAAGATGATCAGAGCTCTTGGGAGGATTAGGGTTAGGGGTCGGTAATATGCTTTTTTTTCATATCACTAGGTACAAGCGTACGGCTAACCTGATAGTAAAAGATTACCGTAGCTTATAGACTCCTGCAACACCAGAAGCATCGCAAGTGCGTTGCCGACCCAATCCCCCCCCCCCCAAGCTCTGGTCACCTTACTCACCAACACAATACTGCTTGAAAACAGTATTATTTAGCTGTGATCATCTGTAAGGTCGAAGTACTACCCCAGTCGGGCTGCTTCATATTTTGAGCAGGAAATTCCTGCTGTGCCCTACCGTAGTTAAACTCCTCAGCTTGCGATACTTCAATGATTTAATGTCAAACAATTTAATAATATTTTTAGTACCAATTGTGATTTTAACTTTCCTACTACTAAATACGCAATTTAAACATTTCATTAAAAATATTGTATAACATATTACGCCACGTTATCATAAAGACAAGAGAAATGAGGTATTAAAAATGTCAGTTTTCATTGAGGAAACAATTTCCCCTAAATGAAAATATGATGGCGCTTAGTACATAAAATATCAATCTTTTAACGTAAGCAATTTCCTCATTTTTTTCTCATCCCTTCTTTTCTCTTCTTATATTTATATTCTATATGACTTATAGGATTTTCTCAGCCGCTTAACGCAATAATCGTGTGTCAACACGGCGGTATATAATTCTTACTTATCTTTACTGATATTATAAAACTGAAGAGTTTGTTTTTTCGTTTGTTTGCTTAAGCGTGTTAATCAGGAGCTGTTAGACCAGTAGGTCCTAATTGAAAAATCATTTTTGTGTTGGATAGTCGTTTGCCAGGAAGGCTACATAAAGTTTTAGTCCGTCGTTTTCTCAAATTTTTTAATCGATTTTTTGTGGTCCAGTGTACTTAGGCATAAGGTTTTTAAAATATATTTGTGTTTTTTAGGGAACGAAAAAAACAACTTCAGCAGAAAAAAAACAAATGTGTTATTTGAGTATATTTATATGTAATTTGAGTATATTTTGAGTATATTATTCTGCTATCATAAGAAGAACGTGCACGATTCTAAATATAGTAACAAGTATTCTAAGTATAGTAATAAGTAGTTTTGTGTTATAGTTTATGATTGCATGTAATCGACATATTGAAAACATTTTTATTTGGATTAGATACTAATTGATTATTACTTACTAGAAATACCCGTGAGAATAACTCGCAACTTATATTTATAATTTTAATAATTAATTATTTACAAGAACAAAAGCAATAATATTTTTTTTAGTCGTTGAGGCCGTTATAACAAGCAATTATCTATAAAATGATATATAATTTATGTGTAGTAATTATGAGTTTTTTTTCTTAAAAGGGATGCAAACATCTTAACCTTAGCGTATGGATATATATATGATGATACTTTATTAATTTCATTTCTGGGTAATAAAGTTACTATCATCTTTTATTACTAAAATATTAAGCCTTGCTTATCTTGAAAAATAAGAAGATTCTATCATAGACAAAGGCTTCTTGCTATAAAGTCAGTTTATATCTTGAATGAAAATAATTACGCCGTTTCGGATGTACAATTATTTCAAACAATGTATTCGTTTTCTTTTATCTATTTCATAGTACCTTCTTTTTAAATGATGGCCTCAAAACATTTTTGTACCTATAATTTTTTTACCTAAATGATACTACATTTAGGAAAAGTTATTAGTGTAATAGAGAACAAAATAATTATTAGAATATTCATTTTCTTATTTTTTTTTCTCATTCCGCAAAATTTGCTCTACAAAGCACACAGTTTTCATATTTTCAACAATTAAAGGCCAAACTTAAAATCCGGAATAGGTTAAATCAATTAGTGTAGGTACTGAGTTGAAGAGAAGTTTTTTTTTTCATAAACATTGTCAAATGACACCTAATCTAATAGTAGTCAAATTGTAGTGAACTATTCTTGAACACATATGATAAGAAACGCGTACAAAGTCAAGTGTCGCGTATGAACTCAACTTCGTTTTTAAAGCGTCACATGAAAAACCAAAGATTTTTTTTGTATTCCGTACAATTTACAAATCAATCTAGAGCTTTTAAATACATTTTCGGGGCACACACAGCCCTTCTCCTTTCCAGACTCCTTAACACGCCCCAATTATTTTTCTCGGTTGAATTTCGGTACGAGCCGCTGTCTTCCATCTTGATTACTGCAATCCATTAGCAAATGTAGGTTTGCGACCTGTGATAATTATCTGATAAATTGTATTGCTTTTCATATTATGTACATTCATGATAATTAGTATTTGAAATGCGGCCTTAATTAGATTAAATTTATTAAGAGGCGGGTTTCATCGATTGTTGATCGAGCTATTTGAAATATAGCGGTATCAAACGGATTAAAGATTTCAATGTACTTTTCACAATTAAACTTTATCTTTCAAATATTTTGTTATTTATTAATTAACAATACCTACCCTCCTAGCCTTTGCAGAACAGAGTAGTATTAGCGAGTCCATACAGAGTATTCTCTGTGATGTGTTAGCTAAAATAGGCGCTAAACGTAAGTGTATTTTAAAAACACGGTACGAAGTTCGAATTTTGTGTTGTTCGAATTCATAGAATCACGCCAACCAATTTACTGTGTTAATATTAGCGATGGCGAACACTTAACATCAGATGACTCCGCCTTACAAGTTTTTTTCTCAAAAAGCTAAGCTGAAATTTTAACTTATTCCGAGTAATGATAGGCCCTAACATGACCGTGCCATAAATTTTGGTCAAGTGCGTGTCGGAGGCGACCACTATAGCGATTCATCCACCAATTTACGGGATGTTGTTTGTCAACCACTTGTTCTCATATTTTCCGGGATTCAATTTGCTTTGGCGACTTGCGGATACATAGACGTTTATTAAGTTACACTTTTTTCTTTCTAGGACAGAAAAAAAATTACAACGGTATGGTACTAGAAAATTACTTCGGGGAAAGTATGTCGGATGAAATTACTGAACTTATGTACATTTATTTGAGCAGTTAATTTTAGTTCTCTTTTGCGGAGTTGTATAACAAAATATTGTTATTTTAAATATATGCATGAATGTGAGAAATATGTATTATATAGAGATTGAAACTATATTTATTACGTATAATTAATTGTTACTAGTGTTCGCCCAGTGGTCGAAATTCGACCTTTATTAATTTTAATTATAAGTTTGAACTAATGTTAAGGTTCTGATGTCAATTACTATACTTCTATAATAATAAACATAAGAATGTATATGCGTGTGTATGTCACATACATGGTATTGTGTTACATTTTTTTTATTGATTTAATGTATTTTTATGCATAATTAAAATTAAAATAATTTAATATATTAGCATTCTACACTCCTTCTCTATATAAACTATAAGTGTGCGTAACTTCATTCTCCTCCGTCCGCTCGATTTTCGTAAAGTTTTTTTTTCGCTTATTAATTAATTACTAGTAGTCGCTCAGTGGTCGAAATTAGACTATAATAAATTTTAATTTTAATTAGTTTGAACATTATTAAGGTTCTGTTGTCAAAGACTACTTCTATAATAATAAACAAAGGAGTATATACGCGTGTCTGGGTCAAATACATGGTAGTGTGTCTAATGTTTTTTTTTATTGATTAAATGCATTTTATATGCATAATAAATAAAAATATTAGCATTTTGATCTCCTTCATTATATAAACTATAAGTGTGCGAAATCTCATACTCCTCCGTCCGCGCAATTTGTTAAAAGGGGTACAAAGTTTTTGTAATTTTCGTAAAAAGGGGTACAAAGTTTTTGCTTCACGTATTAATATATAGATTTGACTCGCTCTTTGGCGTAGTTTGTTGTGGTCCTGTTTCCTGCTCGGGGGTTGTGGGTTCGATCTCCACCTGAATCTGGAAGTACTATTTATATTTTCTTCTATATGTGCTATTTCTATATATATTTATCAAATATAATACACTCGCCTGTTAGCTATAATACAAGCATTAGGTTGCTTACCGTAGGACCAGACAATCGTGTGTGTATGTTATAAGATATTTATTTTTATTTTAATAAAAAATAAATATGTCATATTTGAAAATCGATAAATTCCTGACATATATATCGAATAAGATATTCCAACGAGAAGGTATTTTCGAGGGTAACCAAAATACCAATTACCCGATATAAATGTTAAGCAGTATTATATATTCGTTGACTTTAACACCCGTGAGACCGTTATTCACTTTACCTACTCCGGATTCACATAAACTTATGTTCCAACTAAAATACGGAATTTGTAAATTCGAATCCCGTGAGGAAACTTTTCTCCACGCGATATAACTAGATCATTCCCGAGGTTTTACCTGCGTCTTTTTGCTCCGTCTCTATTTGCGTGACTCTTCTCTTACGCGGAGAAAGATGCTTAAGCTTAGCGGTGGAAGTAACAGTCTGGATCAATCATTTTATCTATGTAGACATTTAAAAACCCTAAATTCAGACTTTTGAGAGCGAGAGTTTTTTTTTTTCACGTTGCATTAGTATTAGAATAACAAAACAGGCTGTTACGCTGGGGGTTATGATGTCTGTCCCCGTTCATGACATTTGTTAATATGTCAGACGAATATTTTTTGTAGTTTGGACAGTGTCTTAGTGTTGAGTGTTTCCGAAATTCTTCGTTTTCTTAAAGGAGCCGTTTAATTTGAATTAATTATTCTTTTAAGCAATTTTTTGATCTTGTACTTTTGTTTAACTAAATCGATAGAGAGACTTACTAATACTTCTATTTTATTTTATTCTTATCTAACTTCATCTGTATGCTATTTAGGATAATATCTCGCTGAGCTCGGTTGCGATCTCTCCTCGTGGCTGTGTATGTATGAAGTTTTACGAGTTTCTGCTTGTAATTGCCTGATAAAATACCTAGAATATATGACAAACTATATAATTTGATTTTATGATTACCATAAATATTTATAAGTCTATATCTACACAAATAAAAGTGAATCGCTAGATGTGTTGCTAAGCGCCAAATTCGAGAATGACTCTATCGTTTGTAGACGATTTGTTTCAAAGTTTTTTTTTTTTTAAATTTCTTGTAGAAGATTTCGATGGGATTAAAAATTTCGAAAATTTTCGATAAAAGTAAAGAATATTTAAACTTTAGGCGTTTGACAGTTCGCTGGATAGGAAAACATCTTTAAGATGTGCGTGTTGTCAAAAATATGTAGGATCGAATTATTTACGAACTTAATTCTACTAGAGATAGCATTTAGGTAAGACTTTGTGTCATCTATACTTATACAATACTGAAAAGCACCAGCACAGTTATAGAATTGTCCAAATGTTTGAAATTTTGAACATTCCTCTACATTCGACACTAAAGCTATTGAAGCAGGGTACAACGAGAAAAATCCTGCTCAATATCTGAGCAGCTTTTGTCTGGAGAATTAACTTAACCTTACAAATCACCAGATCGTGTTCATGTTGTGAATAAGGTAGTCAGAGCTTATGGGGAGAGTTAGAAGGTAGGGTCGGTAACGCCTTTTCGATGCCTTTGGTGTTGCAGGCGTCTATAGGCCACGATAACCGCTAACCATGATACGAGTAGGTAGCCATAGGTCATACGCTTTTTTCCGCCCTTTTCGTACAAGAAATATATTAATATTTTTTTTTTTTTTTACTGTCTGTTCGTATATTAGCCACGTAACATGCCGGAACTACTGAATGGATTTGACTGAAACACGACATGATTTGCTTAATAGATGACTTTTCATTATTTTAATTATATTAGTTATTTTGTCATAAAAATATTAAATATCATTAATTAATTGCAATTAATATCGATATTTCATAAGTCACATTAATATTTGGGAACTAAAACGGATGTTTGAATTCGCGCTAATGTCTCTTTTATGGGAAGCCTCGTTGCTCTGACGTCAGATGTAGAACAAAATCTTTAGCAAAAACGCTCTTATGACCACATTTACAAGATATCATACATTACTTGTTTTAACTGTTGTCCTCATCGAGTGACCGAACACAGGGAGTAATGGATGACAACAAGGGGAAACTATCAATGGATTGAGAAGTGAATTGCTGAGACGCTTATATCGATCGAACTAAGGTTTTATGAATGGTCCTCCCCTTCGCCTGCCGAACACTCGGGTCTTGTTGAGGTACCTCGACTGTTATTCAGCTACTTTAGATGATTACCACATAAAACTCACGATCGTATATTTTATTTATTACCTACTTAATCGTCGAGTTTTCGGTGAAATGTATTACTTTTAATTTTTAATATTTTAATATTATAACCTTATTTCAATATTTTGTTTTACAGGTATTGTAATATACTATATAAACATGTTTTAGGTTAATGAAGATTTGTGGACGACAATTATAAAAACACAGATAAATTAAGAGTATAAATGAATGCATATCAATTATTTCTTCTTTAGAAAATCCGTAAGGGAAAACTATTAAATATATAAAAATTTTAGTCATTAGTCGTTTATGTAAAGTTATGTTAAGGTTAAAGATCATTTATTTCTCAAAAGAATAGTACTCACTCACATGAGAACTTACATACTCTAAAACTAAACAAATATATACATAATAGTTGGGTACATCACAATATAATATAAACAATACACAGTTGAGACACAAAGCTAAAAGAAATATATATTACTGGAAGTGTCATTGTTAGAGATTTTATGTTTTACTGTATAACAAATTAATACTCCTTTCATTAACAGTGGACCTGAGAAGTAAGTGCCTACGTATTAGTTACTTTGCTATGTTATATATATAATAATTTTAGTAAATGTTATTCATTTATTTTCCTTGCCAAATCCTATAATGTCTAGTTTAGTTTTCTATTATATATTTATTACATTCATGAAATTTAATTTTTGATTTGATATATTTAGTGCTTAGTTTCAAAATTATCATTTTTTTTTGTAAAAGTTATTTTCGAGTGTAAATCTTTGTTTAATGAACATTCATAAAATAAGGTTTCCTTGTAATTTTTTTGATTGGAGGAAAAAAATTGTATTAAAATAAAAATTGTATTAATTTATTTTGTGTTACCTGTAAAGGTTCTTCTTTTTGTCACTGATCCTCAGGGTATCAACTAAATAATAAATGTGTGGCTTAATAAGAGAATTATATATGATACTAGCTGTGCCCACGACTTTGTCCACGCGGAACTTAACACACAATTTTTGTTCAGTTTTCAGAGCTATAAAATAAATAAATTTCTAAAATAAAAGTAGCATTAGTTACTCCTTCCTACATCAGCTATCCACTGTAGCGTGCATTTCATATAGGCAGAAAGGCACTGCCTACCTCTGATTAATAGTGTTATCAATGTTTGACACAAACGAAATTATCAGAGTGCCGGCCTTATGAGGTCACAGTCTATCCAGTAACTGATTTGTTTGATAAGTATCAGTTGGTTGCTGTACGTGTATTTGTATGCTTGCATTATTAGTATAAATGCACTTTACATGTTCAATAATTTACTTGTTTGTTCTTGAAATTATCTAAAAGCCTCTATTCCCAACAAAATTGAAATAAATTAGGAAAAAATTGCGAGAAAGTAAGTGCAGTGTGGCTGTTCATATCTTTTTTGATGCCTACCCTGTCTAAAAACTTTATGCACGCCACTGGCTATCCACCAGTGAAAGTCCCGTAAAAAATCGGTCCAGCCTCTTCAGAGATTAGCTAGAACAAACAAACAGACAGACAAAAATTGTAAAAATGTCATTTTGGTATATGTACCGTGTATAGATCCATATGCATTTAGCAAAAAGCGGTTATTTTAATATTACAAACAGACACTCTAATTTTATTTATTTGTATAGATAACGTACATTATGTGGCAAACATCGGACGATCCTTTTTATAGCTCCCATTAAGGAAGTTAATTTACATTTTATTTTATAGAAATGTGGTTTCCATGTCAATTTTCTATCCAGTACTAAATCCTAAATATTTTACTCGGTCAACTTAAGTGATTTCTTGGTTATTTATTGCAAAGATACGTTTTAAGATTTTTTTATTTATTTTTTGGATGTTTACTGTAAGCAAGTTAGGTTGGAACCAAATACTTAAAATATTTTTAATATCTTTTATAATAGTTTCTTAGTTATTACCATAGTAAAATAAGCTATTATTAACTGCATATAACGAGATATCGAAGATTTAAAGTATGGCTATTATTTACATATATAAGAAAGAGTAAGGAACCCAAAATCGATCCCGGCAAACGCCGCACGTAATCACTCGTAGATCACGACTACTTGCGGTGTAGTAAGATTTAAGATTAAATTATCTTAGAATTCGTTACGATTTTGTTACAGTTGCTTATACTGTAGTAGCTCCGCTTTTAGACTGTTTTTTTTTCAAATAAAATTAAAAATGGATTTTAAGATTGATAAGAATTTTAATAGTTATATTATTTATTAATTTTAATATTTTATAGTATATAAAAAGAGATGAGAACAAACACGATTATATTATTACTAGTTTTTAGCCGCGACTTCGCTAGCATTTATTTTTTTTTAATAAAAATGTCCTGTTACTTTTAATACCTCCAAGGATATGTGTACAAAGTTTCATGATGATCGGTTGAGTAGTTTTCGCATGAAAGCGTAACAAACAAACTTACATTCATATTTATAATAATATACATATTATTAGTGATGTCTACTATATTTCTCATAAAAACCTTTATATGTTTTTCTAAATACATCTCATGACACTAGCTGGTTACAATTTTATTATACAAATGTATTGATTTAGTATAAACATTGTGGTAACCAGGTATATATGTGTGTTATAAAAATTTACAAGAAATAAAAGAAGCTTCGAGGAATAGTCAAAGGTTATTTTTAAACATACGTCGTCTTTGTACGTCGTCACAGGCAGAGGTTCTCGGAATAAATATGAATAAACGTTTTTAAAAAGAGATGAAATCATTGGTGTGTTTCCTAACAGTATTGTACAATGTCAATTTTTCCAGTGACAACTTCTCTATTTCGTGTTATTCCTAGTTATATAAATTGACGCCTCAATTTATTATTAAAGCTATAAATATCGTTTTATATATTTATTTTTAAAAAATGTTGGCACCTTTATCAAATATTATTGTGTTTACTCGCAAACGAAAAAAAACCGACTTCAATTACATCGTAGTAATACAACGTAGATCGACGAAAAACTAGTCAAGTAACTACGCGTTATCAAAGATTACTCAAAAAGTAGTTATCAGATCTCGATAAAATTTAAACGTGACCACATGATAAACATCAGCTTTTGATTAAATTAAAAATTATTAAAATCGGTACACCCAGTAAAAAGTTATTGCGGATTTTCGAGAGTTTCCCTCAATTTCTCTGGTATTTCATCATCAGATCCTGGTTTTCTTATCATGGTACCAAACTAGGGATATCTTCTTTCCAACGAAAAAAGAATTATCAAATGGGAAAATGGGACCAAATGACACACACCACCTTTCGATCAAAAGAAAATTTGTTGAAATCAGTCCACCCAGTCAAAAGTTTTGAAGTAACATACATAAAACAAAAAACAAAAAAATACAGTTGAATTGAGATCCTCCTCCTTTTTTGGAAGTCGGTTAATAAAGTAGTGACCATTATCGACTAGCCCGTTGACGCAATTTGTAGTGGCCCTGCTTTCTGTTCCGCGGGTTGCGGGCTCAATTCCTGCCTGAGTCTGGGTGTAATATTTGTATTTATATTTTTATATATTTATTATTTCTATGTATTATATTCATCAAAAAAAAAATAGTTATAACAGGCTGTAACACAAACATTAAGTTGCTTATCATAGGAACAGACGACCGTGTATGTATGTTAAAAAAAAGAAAGAAAGATTATCGCAGTTGAAAGCTTTTTGCTCAAGGGCCGCGTATTCGATTACCGCTAAGAGGCTGAGTTTATTTAAAATGTTTAAATAAATATAATATATGTATGTTTTTTTTTATATGTATGCCCGTCAGCTTCTGCCTAAATCCCAGGAATTCAGATACGTCCCTAGGGAAAAGTCGATAGTGTGGTTATAAAAAACAGATTTATATTTTTACGTCAAATATGAAAAATACTATTATGTATAATTAAAATATACGCAAAAATTTACACAGCTACTGTATAGAATATTAAATTTTTTTTCTAGTTTAAAATTATATTTAAACGCTTTTAAGATTAAAAAATTAGTACATATTGTTCTACATACATAATTTTAAACAGTTAAATCTCCCCTTCCCGTTCCCTATATAAAAAGAATTGTCCAGATTGTCTGTTCGATTTCAAATATTAAGTTTCAATTTCACAAAGGAAGCCATGGGCGACCAGTGATAAAACTTTAAACGACAGAATATATTGCATTGGGCTTCCTATTTTATTGTTAAAGGAATTCGCAATAAAATGTGAAATAAAAGATGGAAACACTAAAAATTTGATGGATGTAGGTAATGTCGTTAATTTTATTATTTCTCGGATATTTTTTTAAATATATGACAGTGTAATACGTCATAATTATATAACTAAATATTTATTTCTTACTAGCTGTCTCTGAACTCTAAGTTTGCCACTCTGTACTGCCATGGTTTTTTTTTTCTTGAACATGCCAATGTTTTAATTTCTTTTTTTTTAAATATCAAACTTGTCGTGACAATAACGAACGAAAAAAGAATTATCCTATTTGGTGCAGTTGTTCGAAAGTTCTGCTAGTCCACAATATCTTAACGTAGTATTACTTTGTAACAAAGTTTGCGTAGGTAACAATTTCTTGTTATACTTTACTACATTCAAAAGTAGGAACTGCTAAGTCAGGATTTGTAGCATTTATTGTTTGTCATCTATTTCTATTTATGTTCATACTTTTCTTTGAAAAACATCAATTTTTTTAAACAATTACTGTAAATAAATTATATATTTTATATTTATTAAAAAATCGAATTTTAAGCTTTTAATATTTGTACAAAATTTTTAATATTCTTTTTCAAATTACGCCCGCTCAAAAGTAATAATGAAAAAGAGAATGTTTAAAAAAATCGCATCATTTTATTTTCATTTCATTACAAACATGTATAATACCGAGTAATGGATGAATAAGAAGAAGTTACACATATAAAGAATGAATAAACAAATATTGTAATTCCCTTATCCCGAATTCTTAAGTAAAGTTTAGTCACGTTCAGTATCTCTCGACCTTCAGGCCGCAAGATGTTTCGAGTCAAAAATTATTGTATGAAGAGCACTCGACAACGCGAGTGTACCTGACCCATTCCACCTCGCGAAACAGACTGAATAAAGCCGAGATGTTTTCATGGACCTCCCATAACGAGAACTTTTATACCTGGCGGAGTTTGTTGGAACTTGGAGTGACTGTGTCACAACACAAGTACTGTTCCACACATAATTTTGCAAAGAATTATGCTTTGGAGAATTTAGAATAATGAAGTTACGAATTAACATTCGCACTTTAATTATTTAAACTTTTACATTACTGTTATATGTGACATACAGTACACTTTAGTATCATTCATTTTTATTATACATTAGATTAAAAAACAACGCGTCTCTTACGCTTTTTGAGCATTAATATATTCTATCTCATTCTCTCCTATACATTTATGTGTTTTGTTCTTTATCGTGACACATTTTTCGTTTCATCGAGTCAAATCATAATGATTCTAAAAAGTTTCAATTCAAAAATCTAAGCACACTAAAAATTAGGATTACGTTTTGAATCTATCTGTTCATAGTTACTACAGTTCATAATTAGTTATGTTAATGACTGTAATAAAACAACATACAAAAGTTTCTTTCTTTCTGTACTTGTTACTCGTTATCATCGTTACCTGACGATCGATTTTCAAAGTTCTTACTATGAGTAAATAAAATCTAGTCGAAAAAAGCATTAAAAAAAGGGATTAATAAAAGATCCTATACACTAGAGACATCAGATTCTTTGGTTGTTGTAGTATATACAGCGCTGAATTTTCTTTGTTTAATTCGTTCATTGACAGTTCAAAATTTAAGAGCAATCGTAAGCACACATCTTTCTTCGCATTGGTATAAAGCATTGATATAAAACATTGATATGAATTTGATCATAACCTAAAGATATCATTATTCGATGTTATTTTAAAAGACTGAAAAAATAACTCAATGAGATTGAAATTGTATTGAAAACAAACATAGAAAAATGTTTGATTCTCGTCATTTCCTGTACAAAAGACTGTGCAGTATTCTTGGATTCCTAGACCCTTACAGAAGACGTATTTTTCTCAAACGAAAAGAGTAGTCTCGGACGAAGTTTAATTTAGAAAATAAAATAACAATACTCTTACAATAGATTGTCTCTGTTTCTAGAAACGACTTCGACCGCTTTCATTTAACTAATCTTACGTAAGTTTTTCTTGTAACAAATATTATATTTTTAATTTTTATAAGTAAATTAAAGTGAACGACCACGCTTTGTATTAATTAGATTAGTCCAATAAAATTTACATTTACGTAAGTAATGTAAGTTTAAAAAAGTTTACTTCGAAAACTTTCAAAAAAAAAATAATAAAAAAAAAAATATATATATATATATATATATATAAGATACAAACAGATAAATAAACTATCTTTATTTTAATTTGAGACCTAAAATTAGTGAACGGAATCCCTCCGCAAAGAATAATATATAAATACGAGTAAAATTTAATATAGAAATTGTTATCTGTGATAAGAACTTTATAAATTATATTTTTAGATTTGTATTTTCTTGTAAGCTGTTAGTTTTTCTTAAGTGCTACAAAAAAAAAAAACACCTAGGATTTAAAGATATATCGATTATTTAGTTAGTTACATAGACATTTGTAAAGTAGTTACTTTGTTAATTCGCTAATCCTATTTTTCACCTCCGTCAAATTTTAATATTCCTGATCTGACGTTTCAGACCCGTAACTTCTGAGAGAAACAAAAATAAAAAAAAACAAAACCTTGAACTCTATAATATCAGTAAAGATCCGTAACAGTTAAAATATTAAATCCTTCATTAAAAGTAGGTACTGAAACCCGATGATTCGACTTCGAACAAAAGTGGTAACGTTAAACCACTAAAAAGGTTTTAATACGCTTAGTAGGTACTCCTTTTCACTTTGACATTATTGTTTTATTATAATTACTCTTTGTCGTTCCAATAATGTGTTGCTCATATAAATTACAAGAATTTATAAAACGGCGTTTTATAAAATTTCTTTTGCACTTTTTTTAACCGAGTTCCAAAAAAGGAGGAGTTCTCAATTCGACTGTATTTTTTTTATGTATGTTACATCAGAACTTTTGACCGGGTGGACCGATTTCGACAATTTTTTTTTAATCGAAAGGTGGTGTGTGTCAATTGGTCCCATTTAAATATTTGAGATCTAACAACTACTTTTCAAGTTATATCTAATAATGCGTTTTTACTTGACGCTTTTTTTGGCGACCTACGTTGTATTATACCGCATAACTTTCTACTGGATGTACCGATTTTGATAATTCTTTTTTTGTTAGAAAGAAGATATCTCTAGTTTGGTACCATGATAAGAAAACCAGGATCTGATGATGGGATTCCAGAGAAATCGAGAGAAACTATTGAAAATCCACAATAACTTTTTACTGGGTGTACCGATTTTGATAATTTTTAATTTAATCGAAAGCTGATGTTTATCATGTGGTCACGTATAAGTAATCTTTGATAACGCGTAGTTAGTTAACTATTTTTTCGTCGATCTACGTTGTATAGTACTCTTCGATGTAATTGAAGTCGGTTTTTTTTCGTTTGCGAGCAAACACAATTATTGCTCTCAGTTGTCAAAACAAAATTTATTACCTACTAACTTTTACCCGCGGCTTCACTCGCATTGAATTTTTTTTAATAAAAAGGTTTAATAGATTATGTTGACCTACTTTTACTGTAACTCACTTTGTTAATTACGCATCGTATCCGTGTGAAATGTCCTTGCTATGTGACTATGGCAATTAAGAATATTAATACGATAAGGAGATCGGTGTTCCAAAAGATGATATGATAATTACACAGAATTTCAGTATAATCTATATAAATTAAAATGAATATTGCTAAGCGCACAGCTCGAGAATGGTTCGACCAATTTGGCTAATTTATTTTGTTGTATGTTCCTTAAGGCCCGAGGAAAGTTTTAATACGAAATAATAATAAAAAAATACTATTACCTTTCGACAGAACAAAGTCTGTTCGAGCAGCTAGTTTTAGATAAAAAATAATTCGTGAATTGTAAACAGGGTTAGTAAAAAGGTTTAGATGCTATTAGCAACACGAAAAGGAATGTTTATAAGATCTGATTGTGGCTTTGTTTTCAACACAGACCTACAAAACTTGTAATCTATATTTTACTTCTTTTCAAGATTTTTTACAGTTATTGTGATATAATATAATTTTATAGGTGACCATGTCCTACTTCGCACTTTGCAATGATCTAATGTTGTTATTTGCTGTGTGGTTACGGCATTTAAGAATATAGCAACCCTCTCTTCCCGTTGGTGTCGTAAGAGGCGACTAGGGGATAACACAGTTCCACTAACACCTTGGAACTTATAAAGCCGACCGATGGCGGGATAACCATCCAACTGTTGGCTTTGAAATACACAGGCCGAAGCAGCGTCTTCGGTACGACAAAGCCAGCCCTGCGGTCACCAACCCGCCTGCCCAGTGGGTGACTATTGGCAACACAAATGAGTTCTCGCCATTTTTGGCGTGAACTCGTGGAGGCCTATGTCCAGCAGTGGACTGCGATAGGCTGAAATGTTGATGATGATGATCCGTGTGCAAATAGTACTAGTGACTATTTTGGATAAAAGTTTCACTTAAGATGAATAAAACAATAAGTGTGGAGAAGCTTTAGTAGGCATAATTGCGTTTGATAATATATTTAAAAAACGTTCAAAACGCATGAAATTATAATAATCATCATATTCGTAAATTCACCTTAAAGATATCCTATAGGATCCCATAGCCTTAAAATTAAAAGATAAACATTACATATATTTAACTTACTCTTTAGTAAGTACATTTTTGTCTGAATTTATTATTAAATAAATGATTCGAATAATATTTATAGCAACATCCTTCACACTTATTAATATTTTTTTTTTGAAACATATGAAATATAATGCATTTAGTTAATGTCGTTCTTAACATTTTACCTTTTGAATAATATAATAAGACCCGCATCACTCCGTACTTAAGTGAGGTCTTGCTTTTAAGCCAGCTAGTTACTTAGTACTGACAGCTTTATACGTTAAATTTTTCAAGTGATATTTAAAAATTCAAATACTTTTAAAGTTTTTTACATATCTTATTATATAAAAAAAAATTACTATGGAAATATTTGAAATGTTGTTTGCCTATATTAAATGCGTGTATTATTTTATGAACGTTATATTGATTTTTTTAAGTAACAATTACTGTACTATTTTTAAGACACAGGAGAAACTCCGGGACCGTTGAGTGTGAGACGTTTATGTTTATTTATTTTGAGACAAAAAATATAAAATTCAAGCTTTACCTATGAACTCCAATGTGTCATAATGTGTGAACCTTAATGTGTCATAATTTTAAAGAATCATTTTTTTTCTATTATAGAATCAATCTATAGATATAAATACCCAGACTTTCCAATACAGCTTGTTACATTTATTCATCATTATTGATGATTTTTTTATGATAATTCGTTAATACAATTTTTATAATATGCTTAAACACGAGTAAAGTGTTTGGCTAAAAATTTTTCGTTTCAATGCTTTTTTTTTCAAATTATGAAAACGTTCGATTTAAAACTGTCAAAAACTCGATATCGTTCGTAAACTTTTAACCTATCATTTAACCCTTTACAACTAGAAATAATACAAATTTACTAATATCTGACCTGTTTATGAGTCTAGACTTAAAGGGTTTTACTATTTAACCGCATTAAAAAAAAGAAGAATTCTCAATTCGACTGTATTTTTTTCACGTGTGTAACCTCATAACTTTCTACTGGGGAGACCGATTTAGATGATCCTTTTTTGATCGAAAGCTGGTCTTGCCATGTAATTCCAACTCAATTTGATCTAAATATGACGAGCACTTTATACGTTATAAAATCTCTCTTAATAATTCTTTAAATTGTCTTTTACCGAATTCGCTCGGCGTATTACTTATCGATTTACATCGAAAAATTTTGAAGTTGGTGTTATTTTTTGTTTGCAAGCAAATACAATTATCACACAACAGTGGCGACGAGTTGATTGTGTTTTACTATTCATACCCACAACAATAGTAACAAATAAAGCTGAATATTTCTGCATATTAAAAATAATTTTACCTTAATTTCCTTTAGTTCTGGCGAGTTCTCAAAAAATGCTAAAATTAATTTATCATAAAAATTTTGGCATGATTATATATATTTTTTGGAACTTTTCTGTCATTTTTTTATGTTAAATATTATTTAATTTTTTTTTATATATCCTGCTACATGGCAATCTGTTCCTGGTTGAACAATGAGCCACTACTTTGTCCGAATGATATTCTGGGAGACTTATTTAATCATTTTTTTTAAACATGTGTGTATCAAGTCCGTGTTTGCGCCTACACACTGGTGTCGGTTCTCGCTCGGAATGAATACTATGCTTGGGGTCTCTCTCAAAGATAGGATTAGAAATGAGACTATCCGACAGACGTCGTTGTCGCTGTCGGATGTGATCATAGACACCTGATAGCGATCATTACTCATAGTGGGGAATATATCCGCCGACTCGCAGTGGAGCAGCGTGGCGGATTAAGCTGCGATCTTTCTCCTATATGAAAAAAGAGGCATATGTTACAGGCTAAAGCGTATATCAAGTCAAAGTTTTAAAGTTAAGTAGTAAGGAATCATTCAGGACTAAAAGGCTACAAAATTTACGGAAAAGAAATGAGACCTACCAGCTTTAAACTTCACATATCCATTGTTTTGTGCTTTTAAGTTTACCTATTTTTAAAAGTCGGAATTTATGTTTTTAGACAACGTGTTGTCTTTTTTTTATAAAAACTCTTTTATTAAGTTTTGTGGTACAATTACTTAAAAATAACGGCAAGACAAGAACAGGGAAAGAGAACTGGGAAGTATGACGCGAACTTGGGTATGCCTATGTCCAGCAGTCGACTGCGATAGGCTGAAGCAATAAAAAAGGTGCAAGAAAATTCAGTTAACCATTCAATTGTGAATTTAGTAAGTAGTTCAGTCCTAAATTTATTTTTATAATCAACTTAAGTACTAATTTTTCCATAAAAATTAAATAAAAAAATTAATATGTACGTATGTATGTTTGTATGTATGTATGTACTTATATGTATATGTTTTTAAGTAAATTTATTCACACGTTTATGCCCAAATTTGTACACCTATACCACTCTGTGGTCTGTGACCTACACCGACACAATACCATCTCCCCTGCCTCTAGGTTGCCAAGAAGAGATCGCTTTTCAGCGATAATGCCGCCCTTTGTACCTTATGATACTTTATTAAAATCAATCTGATATGTATTATTTCTGTTTTGGTGTACAATAAAGTGCATTGTTATGTTATGTTTTCTAAGATGTCCTACGTTATTAAATATTTTAGGGGCATATTATTTTATTATTAATAGTATACTGAGTTTTAGTTAGTTGCGAGAGATAATTCATAGCACATTTTATGAATCCTCATTAAAACAAAAAAAAAATGCTTGTATGTAGTTAACGAATTTTATTATACTGGATAAACATTATATTTAGTAACCCTTTATATTCAGAATGTCTATAATTCAGATAGTAGTTAAAAATATAATGCCGTATGATAATTGTATTATAATATAATTGTATTAAATATTCACGTCCATAGCTCCTCACATACGTATAATATAAACGCGCAACGAATTTGTAAATTAAGTTTCTAGTTCGTAGCGCCAGTATCTCGAATACTGGAGAAATGAAATTCTGGAGCAAATTAGTACGATTAAGTCTATACACGTTCCTGCCTATATATAAAACAATGCTAAATCATTATTTATATGCATATCAGTAAACAAACGTAAAATTATATATCCAGAGAAAATTTTCTGACTTCTAGGAGTACTATCAGAGTTCATTAGCTTCATTTTAATTTTTTAATTGCTAACCGACTTCCAAAAAAGGAGAGGGTTCTCAATTCGATAGTATTTTTTTTAATGAATGTTATTTCAGAACTTTTGACCGGTTGGACCTATTTCGATGATTTTTTTTTAATTAAAAGGTGTTGCATGTGGTCCCATTGAAATTTAATTGAGATCTAAAAAGTAATTTTCGAGTTATATCTAATAATGCGTATTTCCTTGAGTATTTTTTCGTTGGCTTACGTTATATTAACCGTATAACTTTTTACTGGGTTAACCGATTTTGATAATTTCTAATTGACAGCTTGTCATGTAGTCTCATTTAAATTTTAACCAGATCTGATTAGCATTTAATTATGAGTAATCTTTAATAACGCGTATTTACTTGACTATTTTTTCGTCTTCTTATGTTGTATTACTTGTTGATGTAATTGAAGTAGGTTTTTTATCGTTTGCGAGCATACATGATTATTTTAGCTTGTATAGTTCCACGGCTAACCACAGGCTCTGTCACTACAGCCATTTTTTTACGTGGGGAAAATCCATCATGAATAGCCTCCGACGCGGGGTTGCCAGAGGGTTATGTCAGACTCCTACTGACTAAAAACCACCACGTGTGAGCAGTCGTCCGCCTGGATGGGGCGAGATGGGGTCGCGCTAGCATTCGCCACCTCGCCCCGGCTGTCACTACAGCCTCACTCAGTCTGATGTACTATGTTTCTTCACTATTGGCTGAAGGGTACACCTATAAGTAACGATTAGGTACATCTGTCTATGACAATAATTTTTGTAAAAACATAATTCAAATTCTAAGCGGGAAAACAATATACCGTCGTAATTTTGAAATTGTCTTCATAAAAAAAACACATAATATCGAACAGTAAGTTAGCGACTAGTCTTTTTAAGAGGTACGAGATAAGCTCTTTCCTTTGGCTTCATAATTATTAAGGAAATGTGTAGACTGCGCTCCTCTTTAGCTTATCAGTAGGTTCAGAATTTTATCATTAATATATCTGTGAAGTAAAAACTCCCGTATACCAAAAGAATTCCAGAAAAAAGTTGAACTATATTCGTAGAATATTTTTCAAAATATTATTAATACACATACTTACGTAACACATCATTACGTAAACAAATATTTCAAAAAAACATTGACTAAAGGGAAAATAATAAAACATAAATTATCCGCCATTTTGTAGCGGCGGCCATCTTAAATTTATAATGATAATGAATAAACATAATTGTATTGTCACCAAAATCCAAAGTGTATACAAAATTTCAGATTAATCGGTTGACATTAAGAGGGTGAAATTTGAATTACTAAATTTGACCCAAGAATAAATAATAAATAAAAATAAAACAAACGGGGTGAGCTAAATAAAAAAGAATAGGATGAAGATAATTTTTTTAAATTTATTGACATTTTGTCCTTAAGTTTTTTTTTTCAATATGATACGATGTATGATGTGGCCATAAATACTGTTACAATTAAAAATATACAAAATATTATATTTGAATTTAGAATCTGTCATTTTTATATGATTGTTCATTGTGCTTTCTCATTTTCGTGCCAATACATTGTAAAATAATTTGTGATATTAAAATGGAGTGGGGTAAAAAGAGAACCAAATCGCTGTGATTGCATTATACAAAGTAGGTATGGAGCCAATACAATTTTTAAAACTCTCCATACACTTGGTATTAGTGAAATTTTTGTGTACCGGGCTATTGGTAGGAAGGTAACATGAATCCTCCTCTGCTTGTGACAGAAAAAGATCTGGCTATGTACGTAGTGATCGAACGAAAAAGGCGATCAAAGCAATAAGGAAAAAAATTCGAAGAAATCCTATCCGAAAGCAAAAGATTTTATCTCGGGAGATGAAGATATCACCTAAAACCATGTCGCGTATTTCAAAAGATGACTTGCAGCCTATAAGTGACGCACTGGTGATTTCTTAACTGATAATTTAAAAAAGATGAGGTGTTAAAATCAAAACACTTACTTAACCGGTACCCAAAGGGAAGTCACAGAAATTTTTTGTTTACGAGTGAGAAAATGTTTACGATTAAGCAATATTTTAATAAACAAAATGACCGGATTTATGCTCAGCTCTAAGGAAGCTTCCAAATTAGTCAAAAGAATACAATATGGGCATTATCCAACTTCAGTGATGCTTTGATGGGGTGATAGCTTTTAAGGCGTGACTGAGCCATATTTTTGTGAAAAAGGTATCAAAACATCGGCTCGAGTGTATAAAGATACCATCCTTCAGAAGGCAGTTAAGCCCCTTAACAACACCATGTTCAATAACCAAGAATAGTCCTTTCAGAAAGATTCGGCGTTGGGTCATAGACTTCGATCCATCCGTTAGAAACCAACGTTCCGGACTTCACCAGAGCTGAAGACTGGCCATCATCTAGTCTCGATCTTAATCCGGTGGATTATGAATTATGGCCAGTTTTAGAGAGTATAGCTTGCTATAAATGCCATGATAATTTGGAGACCATACAATAGGCAGTGAAGAATTTTCCAATGGAAAGATTGCGTGCTTCTATTGATAGCTGGCCTGAACGTTTAAAGGACTGTATTGCCAATGGAGACCACTCGAATAAGCTTTTTATATTTTTATGGTTTTATATTAATGTATTAAACTAACATACTGTAATATTAATAAATGCTACGCGCAATGTAAAAAATGTTTTTTTTTTGTAACAATATTTAGGGCGACTATATATGTATATATATTGTTTAGTGATTGTATTGTATTGTATTGTATTGTAGTGGGCTCGGTTTTCCGCATTTAGACGCAAAGGTGGTCCATTATGCGTGAAAAGTGGGCCGACTAGTTTAGCCAGCCCAGCTCCTTCCAGAAGCTCAGAAGCCTCCTGGGGCGTTCACAGGCTTCTCGGAGCGTCCTTATTTCCTTAAGGATGATAGCCCGGTGTGCGGCCACTCCCTCGCATTCCAGGATTACGTGGGCGGCTGTTTCTTCGGCAGCCAGACAGCCCCTGCAAAGAGGGCTGTCTGTTGCATTCATGATGAATAGTTGGTGATTGAGTGCCATATGGCCGGTAATCGTGCCAACAACTATTCTGATGTCCAGGCGGTTGAGGCTGAGCAGTCGGCACGCTAGGTGCGGTGATACTTCCGTGAGTACCAATTTGGACTGTCTACAGCCGGTTTGGTTTGCCCAAAGGGCATTGTGATTTGCACGTGTACGTTGCCTTACCCACGAGCGCAGTTGTCCAAATGGTAGCGGCAACAGGATGGTTGGGCCGGCAACCTTTGTATTGGACCCCTGTCTTGCAAGCTCGTCGGCAGCATCGTTTCCGCGCGATCCACTATGTCCTTTTATCCACTGGAGGATTACCTCATTATGTGAGGCTAATGCTTCCAGGGTTTGATGACATTCGTATATAAGACTAGAGTTAGTCGAATTGCTCTCTAGTGCTTTAAGTACGGCCATGCTGTCCGACAGAATACGGATATTGCAATCCCTAATGCCTTTTGACAGGACGGCGGTGGCTGCATGGGTTATCGCAACACACTCACATTGAAAGATGGAGCTGTGTTGGCCCAGCGTTAGTGATAAGTTGATATTGAGGTCTTGTGAGTACACTCAGGCACCGGTGCCAGACCCCATTTTGGAGCCATCCGTGTAGATGCGGACCTCGCGTATGCCGGATTGGTCTCTTTCAGCCTCAAACGGTTGTATATGGTACTTTCTTTCGAAAATATGTTGTTTGGGAATCCTATCACAAGGAGCAGCAAGTAGTGGCTCATAGCTCACAAGGTTGCTCCAAAGTCTATTGTGTGGACCCTCCTGGTTGCACCACAAGCCCAAGTGTTTCAGCCTGATAGCTGACATAGCCGCCTCCTGTTGTATGAACAAGTCAAGCGGTGCCAGGTCAAGCATAACCTCAAGAGCTGCTGTGGGGGCGGTACGCATACAGCCAGTGATTGCAGAGCATGCTATTCTCTGAAACCGCTGGAGTTTGTTTTTAACGGTTGTAAGTTCTGTTCTCTGCCACCAGATAACCGCACCGTAGGTGATTATAGGCCTGACAATAGTTTTGTAAAGCCATAGAGTAATTTTAGGTGATATGCCCCAGCTTTTGCCGAGGAGCCTTTTGCATTGGCAGAGGATTATGCTGGCTTTGTTGATTTTTGAGTCTAAATGCCTGTTCCAAAGAAGCTTACTATCTAGGATTACTCCAAGATATTTGACCTCCTTGGTTAGGGCAAGACTGGTGCCAAATAATTTAGGGAGTTTAAGGTTCCCTAAATTCCGTTTATTTGTGAACATCACAAGTTCCGTCTTTGCGGGGTTCACTGTTAGTTCGTGGTCCGTACACCACTGTTCAACGACTTTTAATGCGGCCCTCATTTGGTCGCAGACTGTCCTCTCAGATGGCCCACTGATGAGTACAGTTAAGTCGTCTGCATAGCCCACTGTGAGAAATCTGCGGTCGTTGAGCAAGGTGATCAGTTCGTCGATCACTATGTTCCACAGAAGTGGGGAAAGGACCCCCCCCTGCGGACACCCCCTCGCTACAACGCCTCTAGTTATTTCATTCACAGTGAATTGGATGGCCCTGTACTTCAGCATGCTGTCAATCCACCCGGCAATCGTGTTATTGACTCCATGCTTGGTCAGGGCACGGCTTATGCTGGTGAACTTAGTTTTATCAAAGGCCCCTTCAATGTCAATAAAGGCGCCTAGGGTTGATATTTTGTGATGGAGATTGCCCTCTATATAGGATATAACCTTATGTAGGGCAGAGTCCGTTGATTTGCCCATTGAGTAGGCATGTTGGTTGGGATTCAGGGGTTGCTCAACCAGAGTTGTGCTCCTCAGCTCCCGATCTATTAGCCTTTCCAAAACTTTCAATAGAAAGGAGGTAAGGCTAATAGGTCTGAATGATTTTGGTTGTGAGTAGTCTCTTTTGCCGGGTGTTGTTTAGTGATTAATATTAAAAAATATTTTCATTTTCGACAACTAAACTAGTTGAATAACTAAAACATAAAAAAACAAAAAAAATTTAAACTAATAGAACATCGTTATAAAACTTCGTTTTATTCAATAGAACAATGGTTAAGATGAAGTGGTCTGGTTAAGGATTGTTATTAATTGTATACAATTGTCGATATAAATATAATTAAACTACATACATTTTTCGATATATTACAAAGATGGCAAGCAAGTGTTACGGTACCTGATACTGAGCGGATACTGTAGCGTATGGACGCCTGCATCACCGGGCACGAGCGAGTTGTCGACCCTATTTCCGCATCTCCCCAGGAGATTTGGTTACCTTACTCATCACAGAAACACAACATTACTTAAGAGTATTATTTGTCTGTGATCATCAGAACCATTGATGTACTTCCCTAGTCCCAGGATATTTCCTGCTCAAAATCGGAAACAGCCGACTTTCACAATAATTTTTTTTCTTTTTTTTTTTTTGTATACAAATCCAAGATTTGAAACATCGATTTCTAAAAAAATATTTTGTGTTAAGAAGGGTTTAGTGATACGTGCTTAAAAAAAAAATGTGTTGGCCATACAGATGTTTATTATAACCGTGATATTTGTTCTGTCCAGACCTCCCAGCACAGAGTAATTATTTATTTATTTAAGTATACACGAGCTTTACACTTTACTGGAAAGCTTTTTGTACTATTTCAAAAATATTAATGACTAAAAATTATAAGATAATTTTCAAACCTGTTTTCAGCGATTGTGTTAAACCGTTCTTTTAATAAGCGTTGACCGCGAGCGCACTGCGACTAATAAAATACTGCCAATATTATTCAAGCTTTTAAGCACTTATTTTTGTTAAAATATTAACCCTTCGTAAATAAACGTGTGCTATGAAATAATATTAGCACTGAATATTCTTAAAATAGCGTCTCCTAATGTTTTTGCTAGGATAAAAGCGGTTTTAATTATAGTTAGATTTGTTTTATCCACCAACCCGCATTGGAGCAGCGTGGTGGATTAAGCTGCGGGATATTACAGGCCGAAGCGAGATTTGTTCTAACTGTTCTACCATGTTAAAAAATTAGTTGGTGGAGTTTATTGATGTCTAATTGAAAGATATCAAAGTCAAATATTAGATTACTAGTTATCACTCATCATTAAACAGTATAAAACAAAGCCGCTTCCCGTTGTCTGTCCCTATGTGTGCTTAGATCTTTAAAACTACGCAACGGGTTTTGATGCGGTTTTCTTTAGTAAATAGAGTAATTTCAGACGAAGGTTTATATACATAATACATGCATAATAAAGTAGAGGAACTTTGATAGTTTTACAGGTTTCCAATGTGATGTCCTAAATAAACACATTTTTTGCGCTTACATTGCAAATATTTATTTTATTTTTAGTATCAGCATTGCACCCCTGCGAAGCCGGGCAGGTCACAATAAGCCATAAAGTCATCTTCAATAGCTCATAAATTCCTTCTAAAATAATATTTTTAACACAACATCATTTAAAAAATGATAAACCACGTGATAAGGAATTTTGTTTTAAAATATGATATACAAATTTGGGTTTCAAGTAAATTATCAATTGCTAATCGTAACTCCTATGTATGTTTGTTTGTTGTTTATGTATCGAAACTTTAGAAGAGTAAACCACATATACGAGTAAACACTATTGAGCCAAAACAGTCTAGTCTAGTATGCCGACTTTACATTAAACGATAGTTCAATTTCCTTTCAGCACCGCTGAGTTGTCAAGCATACGTTTTGTTTAATGTGACAAAGAAAAAAAATATTAAAAGTTAAATTAAATATTACTTTTACGTAGTTTTGGAACTATAACAAATGAAGTAAAGTACGAAATAAGATGGGCAAGGAAACTGAGAAATACTAATATTATATTAATAACTAGCTGTGCCCGCGACTTCAGCCGCGTGAAATTTAACAAAAAAGTTATTGTTTAGTTTGCAGAGTTATAAAATAAAAAAAAAATCTAAAATAAAAGTAGTCTAAGTTACTCCTTATTACATCAGCTATCTGCCAGTGAAAGTCCCGTCAAAATTGGTCCAGCCAGTTCAGAGAGAAGCCGGAACAAATTTTACCGGAAATTATTTTAATATTACAAACAATTTTATTTATTTGTATAGATTATTCCCCTTATTTATATGATACCACTATTACTTACAAAATTGATATTATTATTGTATCTATACCTATATTATAATACGCGAATCAAAAACTTTTTATTCCTTTTTACGAAAATGGCGCAGATGGAGAAGTATGAAATTTCGCACATTTATAATTTATGTAGAGGAGTGCAGAATGCTAATATTAAATTATGCATAAAAATACATTAAATCAGTATTAAAAAAACATTACACACACTACCATCTATTCGACACACACACGCATATAATATGTATACTGTTTTGTTTATTATTATAGAAGTATAGTCTTTGACAAAAACCTTAACAAAGTTCAAAATTATAATTTAAATTAATTATGGTCGAATTTCGACCACTCGGCGACGACTAGTTATTGTAATTTAATAATAAACTGTCACAAATATTGCAACTATAAATATATACTTGATAATAACATCCCAACGGGATTCTTCGCTCTCGGGTTATACATATAGGTATAATAGCTTATACCTATATGTACTGTATTTTGGATTACGAAAATCGTGTCGATATCAGTATCAGGACATTTAATTTAACGTAATAGCCGATACTCTGAAAATAGCTAAAATAAATTTAAAATCCAACAGCATCTGATAATTGTTTTAGTTTTTATTGTCAGTGAATTTGTTATTGGTGTTCCTAGCACAAATCGGGTTTTAAGCATTCTGTATCATTGGTAGTTTAAAAAGTCATTGTTTAGTATTAAATTTATAGGTATACAATTCTTTTGTACCTAGGTGTCAATAAAAATTCTATATTCATTCAATTCTCATTGGAAAGCAGATTATTTGTAGTTAATCATTTTTGTGCGTGTTTCTACGTGTAGTGTGTACTTAAGCAAATCTTTTTTTTTGTCGTGAAATTAAGATAGTATCAACAGCCAACAATACGGTTTCGCAGATATATCATTGTCACAGGTATATAATAATATCGTCTGATTATTGTTTCTTTGATAAATAAAGTAAAAAAATAGGTATACATATTATTCACAGATTAAAGAAAGTCATTAATATACTTTAGATACAAAACCGGTCCCAAAATTTTATCTTTTGGAACACCTAAAATCATAAATATGTCTTAAACTCGCAATCCCCATATCTTTTATGGGAGGATCTTTAGTTAAACCTTATCTATCGCTATGAAAAAGAGTTTGCATTAAAATGAACGTGTATTTTTTTATTGTAGAAGTTAGTATGAAATTCGTCAATAATTATTTATCTGAACTAAGATTGCTTCTACTTTAGTCTTTGAAAAGATACGAATATATAAAAAGGAGAATATTCTCAATTCGATGGTATTTTTTTATGTACAAGTTCTGAGGTAATATACCTGCGGTACTTTTATAATATACCTGAGGTAACTTTGGACTGGGTGGGCCGATTTTGATGGGTTTTTTTTAATCGAAAGGTGATGCGTGTCATGTGGTGTCATTTAAATTTGATTGATATCTAAGAAGTACTTTTTTGAGTAATATCTAATAATGCGTATTTACTTGACATTTTTTCGCCTAGTTACATTGTATTTACTACTTATCGATGTACTTGGATTGTTTTTTTTTTGTTTGTGACAACACAATTAAGTATTACAATATCCTGATGATAATGACACATTCAGTATATACAATAAAATATATTTGTATTAATATACTCACCGTTTTCATCTTTGTATCGTCGGCATAAGGAAAACATTATGTGATACGCCCGTCACAGGAGTCTGTTCGCCTGAAAAAATACAAAATACATTAAGACGAAGGCTCGAAATATAATATCGTACACTTATTAACAACCGCTCTGGTGTAGCGGTGCGAGTAGTCGCCTAAAACACCGGAAGTTAGCAGGTTCGATTCTCGCTCGTGATGGATATTTGTATTTGTGTCTAAAAATAAAGTAAATATAAAAAATCCAACTTAAACATGAAGTTTGATGCTGTTAGGACTCATTCTTTTTCCGAAAGTTTTGGTACTTTGTAGTCCTGAATGTTCCATCTTTAAAACTTTGACTTGATACACGCTTTAGCCTGTAAAATTCTACTCCTTTACATATGCCTCTATCTCCGAGTAGGAGAACAATTGGAGCTTAATCCACCACGCTGCTCCACTGCGGGTTGGCAGATATGTTCTCAGATGACAACAGGCAGACCCGACAGCTTAATGCACTCTCCGAGGCACGGTGGGGAGACCAACAAGAACACACATCCAAGGCGGAAAGAAATATTTGTATAAACACAAATATCCCATCTCAGCAGGAGTCGAACCCTCAAACCGTCGGTTTTTAGGTGCCTTCACTGCCCACAAAATGAAAATCATGCCGTGACTATCACGTTTTTAGACTTCAGCGTGGTTTTGGAATGCGGAAAGGTCACACCAATTAACTAATTAACAACTGTGATATACGGACAGAAAATGTGATTTGTTCAATTATGGCTTTTGAAAAGATTACGAATAATTACAGTGATTAATTAATAATAGCGTTAACTTTCTCAGATTAATATTCAAAAACCTCTGACCAATTTCCTATATGAAGAAAGAGTCCAAATATTGGAATATTTCAGGATGAATCAATCAATGTATAAAGAATAATTTAGGGAGAAGTAGTCAAAGAATGGGTTGGATTTCCAAAGTATACACATTTAGAGGAAATACAAAAGATCTCCGACAAATATCGACAAAAAAATAAATAAAAATATATATAAGGGAAAAAGAAGTTAATTAGAAATGAAATTTACACAAGAAAGGGAAGAAGAGAATAGAAGTAAATAATTAATAGTACTGACATCATAAATAAATAAAAATTATGTGGTGTCATGGGACACGAGATAGGAACGAAGTTCCTTCGGATAGTATAGAAGCAACACAATTTGAAAAAAAATATGTTGAATTATATATATATTCTAGTTTTTGATTTTTTTTTTTTAATTTTGTTGATTGGTTTTTAATTAAGTAGTTACATAAAAGTATTTAGGAAATTTAGTATTTTAGAAAATAACAAATACCGTAAAATAAAATAAATCAAAGAAAATAATAATAATTTAAACTATTAAGTGAAATAAAAAAAACGTCTTTGTTTATTTTTGTCGACAGTATAAAATTACATAAATAATTAAAAAAAGTTTACTAGTAATATTTTAGTTTTACAAACGTCATATTATACAGTCGTGTGACTGATATTACGTCACTTCAGTTATATATTTTTCTTACGGTTTTAGTATCACATTTTTTTCAGTTCGGTCGCCCAGCCAAATGTCAAGCCTGTCGTAAGGAACTTCGTTCCAATAAACGCTTTAAACTCAACGGCTCCCAGCAGGGTTTTCTCCTGTGCCGGGGGTTCGGAAACACACACAATACACGAGCACAAACGCTCAGACCACGACGAACATCTATTTGGCCAATACAAATGTCTGTCGTGAGCGGGGATCGAACCCGCGTCAAATTAATTATTAACTTCTTTATTTCAAATTATTTGACCTCCGATAGAGCTGAACATGTCAAAAACGCAAATTAGGCTACATTTATATAGAAATTGAAAAAAAAATATATTTTGTAACTATGCGACAGATTTTATTTTAAATGTACATAATCCTTTATATAATTAGTGTATTTTTGTGGAGTATATTATTAGTACCCATAAAATATTTTTGTTAATTGGAAATAATTTTAAGCATTTTTCCTCATAAAGTTATTCCTCGTTAGCATTTTAACGTAACTACAAAATTCATACTTGAATGGCCTGAAAAACGCGACCAAATGTCAGAGTATCATAACTCTAAATATATAAGAATTTAGAAGTTTATTAAATAATTAATAAGTTTAATGGAGTTGTTGATTTAGTTCCAGTCTGCTAAAAGCTCAATTACTCAATCTAAAAAGCTAGAGTAATCCGCAATTTCTGAATTAGGTCAAACACTAAAACCTACTATCAAACAGATCAAAGTAAACCCTTTCATGAATTAATATGACCTTATTTTTAATAAAAGGTTTGTTTAAAAATATTCCTTACTTAAAAATATTAATTTAATATTCAAGAAAATATTACAATTTTTTCGCGACATTAAAGAAAAGATAGTACTGTCTAGACGTAATCAATTAGTTAATTAGCTTTCTATCGTAGGGATGAATACATTAAATGCATCCTAAATTAATTTACTTAAATATTTGATATCAAAGACAGTGTATCTGCATAAGTATATCAACGAACCTGCTGTAGCTTATACTTTCGATCTAGACACGTTAAAACCCATTGTGTGCGAACACTGTCAATTAAACAACAATCCGTGCTTGCTTTATGTTTGATCACAGCACTATTGCTAAAAAAAAAGTTTATCACATGTGAAGAAAGTGTAGGGAAATTAATAAAAAGACGAGCGTAGCACGCGAAGGTTTTGTAGCGACTGGTGTTCCGATGAATTTCGTACCAACTCGGCGGAGGTCGGGTGGGATCGACATCTCGTAGGGCTTTCAGGACGAATTTCAAACTGTCCTACGATGTGGTGTATCAAAGCACACTTATTACAAATGATGAATACAATAACAACGCAAACTGTCTACGAATTTTAAACTGTAAATAATAAGTACGATAAACCGAATACATTATTTGTTTAAATAAATTAAATAACTTTATAGCGCACGCAGTTTAATTACCTACAATAATAATATAATAATTGCATTTTATAGTTTTTTCTCGGCATAGTAAATTTCCTTATTTATTTATAAAAACTAAAAATAAAAATGATATTTAAATACTATAATAAGACATATATTCAGATAAAATTATATACCTTAAGTAGCTAATAAGAACATATATAAATATATTTAGTACACAGCTAAAACCAGAATATAGGAAAATATTAAATTTAACTTTTTAGATTTACAAAAATCCAACGTAAAATCCTAAAATTCTCTCCTAAATGTGACAATATATGAGCTTTGGTGGCAATATATAAAAAATGTAATCTTTTTGTTAGTTTCTATTTTTTATTGTTTTCATTGTAGTTAAATATTTATGTTTTTATTAAATGTGTACTAGCTGCACCTTATGCGGTTTCATCCGCGTAATTTCCGATCCTAAGGGATGTCAGGGTAAAAAGTAGCCTACGTTTTATTCTGGGTCTCCAGCTATATACCTACCTCCCGAGTTTCCTTACAATCAGTTCTGTATTGTATGCGTGTAATTTTTGAAGTGAAACTTCTTAAGGCGCATGAAAGTAAAATTTTTACGGATGAAACCGTAACGTTTTGATGAAACGGCAACGTTTTTGTCGATGGCGCTGGAACGAAAATATAAAGCTTTAGATTTGTATAAATATAAACGAGACTGAAAAATTAATCTGCCAAAGAAGTTTCACTTCTGACGTGTGTACTTTGTACGTACGCACTTTCTTTTATTAAAAGTGTTCTGAAATTCGCTCAATGAAAACCCAACTCAAGAGCTTTACTGTATTAAAATTGAAATACGCCACTTATCGACTTCATTACTGTAGTATTAGCTTGTGTTCTTGGAAATATGATTCATAGTATCATATCGTGGAAAAAAATAAAGGATCGGAAAGAAAAAGGAAAATCAGGGAAACTAATATACCATGAAATTATAGAATTACCACTGATTTCCGAGACTGTATTCAAAAAGAAAATCAATCTGAACGCAATAACTTTTGAAATTTATTGTTGCAGAGTTCAATAAGGGAAATATACTAACAATTGCGTCACAATATATTTATAACAATATTATGTATATTCATAAGAATATCGATTGTTTTGATATAAATAATCAAATAGTAATAATTGCAGTATAAGCACGAGAAAGACTGACCAAACTGTATTAAAAAGAATTTAATAGCTAATGCTTAGCATTCGGTGTAGGATTATATTAATTATAAAGATGTGTGGATTTAGTGACGCTACTTTGGTTTTTTGAATGCAATTAGAATTATGTATAATTTATTTTTGTGTTAAAATTGTTTATTTTATTATAAAAATAATGCACTAACAAATTTGTGTCAGCTCCGATTCGCATCCAGTCGCGTGACTGGAGATAAGTCTTCAAGAACGATTAAAAATAAAAATATTCTATTAAATTAATCAAATTATAATTAATTAAAACAACACTAACAACTCTAAAATCAAAAAAAGCCAATCGACACTTGCTATTCGTCTCGGTACAGTAAATATTGGTAAGTAATATTTATTTATTATACCTACTTTCCAGCGTCATTCAGCGTCACTACTATTTCGTTTTTTTCCTATAGAGCGATATATATATATATATATATATATATATATATATATAATGAAATATGTTGAATAATCATAACATACACAAGTTTAAAAAACGAGGTAACTGTCGAGTTTTTCTCAACGGATTTTTTCAGAGATTATACCCATAAATTATGCCAGACATTAGGCACGACAGAATAAAGCTACATCGCGCGACAAGCTAGGAGTCATAATTTTATCAAACTTGATATATTTCTTAATTAAATATTTTATCTAAATAAAAATTAATTGCTGAAAGGTTTTGTATGAGCTAACTTCTGAACAAGTTTTTTTTTTTCATTATTGTTAGGAACGTGGTTGAAATTCAATAAAATTTAATAAAAATAAAAAACTATATTTACGAAATAAAATAAAAAATTAGAAGTAACGATCGCTATCAGGTGTATATGATAACAACCGGGACTTAACGTGCTCATCGAGACACGGTGCCGTGAGCTACAAGCACAGACATATAAACCGGGAAAAAAATTGTAAAAATACAAATATCCATCCCGAGTGGCAATCGAACCTGAAAGCCGCCGGTATTTAGGCGCGTACACGGCACATGCCACACTACACCAGGTTGTTGAGTCAACTCTACAATTAAATAATTTATTTTACAGGTAACATTATATGAAATATTCTTTAACTTGTCTATCAAGACAGCAGTGCTTGCCAACGGGCGTGTCTGTAACCGGGTGACCGGGGTGCAATGTGACCGCGTGACCCGGTCACCACGTGACCCGGTTCGCAACCGGGTATGCAGCGCTCGGGTTTACACTCATTGATTTAAGATTTCGGGAATGGGACAATCTGTCTAGGTTTCATTTGATTGATTTTCTGTGTAAAAAATAGCGAACTTTATTATTTAGGCCATGTTACTCGTTCTTTCGAAGAATATCGTTGTCGTTATTTAATTTATTGCATTCAAATTAAAACTTTGTCAACAGTAACAAAGAAATAAAAAAAAATGTTTTCCCCTATCAATTATTTTTAGAAACATATTGGCTATTATTTTGTCATATACTCGTATGCTTATAAGTAGGTGAATAAAAATTATTTGGTCATTACATTTAAATGACTTTTTTTTTTAAATATGAATACATTGACAATAATATTATTATTTACAAATATTAGTAAAAAGTTCAAATTTTGCTAGATATTGTACTCTCATTTGTAGCATTTTCACCACCCGCCTCACATTGCTTTGGAAAACCATTTAAATTATTTACAAATGCAGCATACTCTGAATTCGTCTCTTCACCACTAGTCAGAGGAACACTTCGAATGCCTTTATTTACCATTTTAATAATTCGTCTTATACCAAGCAATTCCTTCCTCAATTTCGTCAGCAAGTTTGTTTTCGACTCTAGGATACTGCTCAATTTATCTTTTTCTAATTGAAGAACTAAATTTTGTGTTTGTCTTTTCACGTCTCTTTGATTTGCTGCCCGTAATTGCTTACCCATTTCAAACAGTACTAGTTTGAAACATTTTTTCGCCTCATCCAAGTTTTTGTTTGCTTTGTTCAGTTCGTTTTTTAAATGTTCTATGTCCTGACTCAATTTCGTGACATTGTTTTCGCCTATGAAATTTTCTACTTGAATATTTTTATTTTTTACCTGCTTGACAATAATTTCAACAGCTGTTGTATCGTTCCTAAATACTTCACGAGTGTTGTAATTGTCGTCGGTACTGCTACACTGTATTTTATTTTTCTTTATTGGACAAAATATTTCAGAATCTGAAACCTTTACATTAAACTCTTGCGACATTATATTTTATTTTTAATATTATTTATATAGCATTTATTTTAATGGAAACTAATATTTTACGTTACAACACATGTATTTTGCAAATCTGTATTCCAAATAAACGTAAAATTATAGTGTTTTTCTTTTATGTATAAATCTTATGTCAATTAAGCAAGTCTAAACAGCATGCAATTCAAAATGATCAGTAACAGATAAAATATGTTCACTTCATTGAAAAGAACCTTCTTTTCACGTCAGCCCATTTCTTTAGTAATTTAAACAGTTTCAACTTGAATGAAAGTAGAACATTTTCATTTTTTTTATTGAAAAATTAGTCTTCAACGAGTTCTTTCAATTATGTGCCTCCTCGGTTTATTAAACATAAAATGTGAAAGACCGCGGACGAGCGCAGCTCTTCCGGTCAGATTCAGTTAGTGAAGCGCGGTATTACTGCCAGCATAAAAAGCATTGCTTAATATATTACCGCGAATATTTAAAAAAAAAATACACTACATTACCTTAAATTTTTATAGAAACATTTTATTTTTCTTGCAAATTTTAATTATAGTTTTTCTTGTGTAGCCACACAAACCTTTATTAGAGGATACGCGATTTTTTAAAAATCAATATTTTAATCGCAAAAACTTTATGACCTTAGGTATTTTACAGATTAGACGTCAACCTCTATAGTGCGTACATAATATATATGTTTTAACACTTTTATATAAATTGGAATGTCGCATTTTAAAATAGTGAAATATTACAAAATAAGAAAATACGATTGATTTCAAATTAACCTCATATTTCTGTATGACTTATCTTACTATCTTTCATTTTTCTTTAATTTGATTATATTTTAAAAAGTAAAACATTAATTTAAATAAACCCAATTTTATTACAGTAAAACAATTTTTTTTAATCTCCAAAATCTTTTTCAGATTAAGTTTCTGCCTTACGTTACGATAAATATTACACTAGTCCTTTCGAAAATACTTTAAAATATTGTAAACCAAAGTAAAATCAGAATAGAGGAGTGAGGACCATATGGTTTGGACGGCGGTCAGTAAAGCGGGTTGTGGAATTTAAATGTAAATTCGGTCAGGTGGATGGGTAAAATTTTATTTTAGTTTTCAATGTGGAGTGTAGAGCAATCCATTGCACGAACGCTATCAATGGAAAAGATCCCTTTGAAAAATAACAAAAAAAAAAAATTGGTACAATTATTGATTTTGTCTTAATGTTCATCACATCACATCATCTTTTCGCAGTCCACTACTGGACATAGGCCTCCACAAGTTCACGCCAAAAATGGCGTGAACTTATGTGTTTTGCAAAACATACATTAAAAATTATGTGGTGTCATGGGACACCAGGTAGGAACGAAGTTCCTTCGGATAGCATAGAAGCAACACAATTTGAATAAAAATTGTTTAATTTTATATAGATTTTCTAGTTCTTGATTTTTTTTAATTTTGTTGTTTGGTCTTTTATAGTAGTGTTTTTTGTAAAGGTTTTATTTTATATTATGAATATCAAGGTCACCCTGATCACTTTTAACGCTATCCCATTAAATATAAAATAACTTTGCCTTTTATAAAGATGCTCGATTATTTATTTATTTATTTTTTTCATAATTCTGTACCTCTGCTAATGATTAACAAAAATATTCATTATATTATCATGTTTTGAAATAATTTCAATAATATTTGAATATAAAATGAATCTTACTCTCATCTATGACTTATTAGTATTGTTCATTCATTTGCTCTTTGTGTCACTTTTTTACACTATCTAATTTTCTGTGGTCGACTTCCGTACTCACGCCATATTTGTTTACCATTTAGGAGACTTCTAAAAAAAAAAAAAGAATATACAAATAGACACTACACCCCAACAATAGCTATTTTAATTCATTATTTTACCAAAAAACGCCAAACATTTATAGCGTTAATATTAAATGAGTTCGGTTTTACATACGTCATATTATACAGTTGTGTGACTGATATTACGTCACTGTCATTACATATTTTTCTTACGGTTTAATCTCACATTTTTCTCAGTTCGGTCGCCCAGCCAAAAATGTCAAGCCTGCCGTAAAGAACTTCATTCCAACTTCGTTCCAAAAAAAAGATGAATTGAGAACTTCTTACTTTTTTTGAAGTCGGTAAAAAAGGCTGAGATCGAAATCTGTGGTGACTTGCTGATCTACATTTCTTGAATTGTCGATTCAACGTTCCAGTTCGATCTATGCATATTATAACTGGCATTACATTTACTTCTAGTATATTCAATTAATTAATCTATTGAAGCATTCGTGGCGACGACCGAGGATTGGTTGGAAACTATTAATCGATTCTGTGGTTTAGGTGATCGACTGAGGCTGATATTGTACATATAATGCGCACCGACCCAATCAAAACTATTGATATCGAACTTTTACTTAGGTGTAGAAATTATGATTTAAATTTGAATACAGCAATATTTCATTAATTGCAAATACAAATCAATATAGCGTTGACATTTTTAAAGAACAATTGTATTCTTAAATACTTCAATTAAGTAACTACAAAAATTAAAAAAAAATTCGAATAGTTCCAAAATAACATTATAGTAATCTAGTGCGATTTTTCAAGACCACTCTGGTTAATGGTGCATGTGCCGTGTCGACGGTGTCTAAGTACCGATGGTCGTGAGTTCGACTTCCGCACGGAGTGGATATTTGTGTGAAAAAGTTGTGGAAATTGGTGTTTGTGTGAAAAGTGTGATCGGGCGAGGCAAACGGAAGTCGAGTGGGAGATATAAGTTAGTGGAGATAAAAAGAGAGAGAGTTACGCTTCGTATATTACTGTAGGAGCTAAAGAAAATTTTACTTCAATCGTGTGGTCTAAAGCACACTCGTCTTTTTTATTAATATTATTATTTCTATTTCCATAGGGATAGGTCGCGTGTCTAACCCAAAAATTATTGCAACAAAGTCGAATTGCCTGTATGTCTAAAATGTTTATTAAACACATTTACCTGTATGTCGGAGGGACTACTAATACTTTTATTATTTTAAATTGTAGTTTTGTAATGTGAATATTGTACCCATTTATTTTATTTTATTAATCCTACCTCAGTCAAGACTTGAAGTGATTCCGTAATTAATTTTGCGTATTTCAAAAAGATAACACATGGCAATCTATTCCTATTTGTGTAATATTTTGATTCAAACAAACTTAGTTAAGCATTCAAAATCCAAAAGAAAAAAAAAATGAAAAAACAAAAGGAAAAAATTTATTTCTGTACCACCGAGTTATTTTACACATTGTGATTGACTCCCTCAATTAGGTGCAGAAAGCACCTGAGCCAGATGGAGTCGCTCTTCCATTATAAACTAAATACAAGAAAAAACAGTACTTAGCGCTAATTCATACAAAAATAATAAAAGACAACACGAAAAAAATACAAGTAACATCTTCAATACACACTACTTGACAATTAAACAATTTTTTTAATATTTCTAAAAGAATTTTGATTTCGCCATAAATCTAGTTAGACTAGATTTATTAATTCAATTTATAGATACCTAAATATTCCGCTAAAAATTCCTCAACAATTCATTGTTTATTATAAATAAATATAATATATTTATGCAGCTAACCCCATTCCAAGAGTACATTTGACGTCCTACTTTCTCGGCCTTGGCTCTACAATATCTAGATATCGATGTGTATACTGTAGGTATCCAGTGCTTTCTCTGTCTAGGCATTCTATTCAATTACAGGCATCACGGAGTACTATTGAATTACGCCGTAGATGCTAACCTGATAAGCGAGATCGATTTGTAACGATCTTGTTTCTACTATCCTGGAGATGTTGACTCCTTTTATTTATTTAGGTTATATAAATATATGTATTGCACTAAGTGAAGTCGTAGGCGTAATCGTCACAGCACTGGTTTGTGGCTTTTGCGCTGGCTAACAAACGTTTGTATTAGCCATACAGATGTTTGCCGTGGTCTGGGTGTTTGTGCAGTTTTTGTGGGTCTCCTGTGGTTAACCTGATAGCGATCGTTTCTAAGTAAGGAATATATCTGCCAACCCGCGTTAGAGCAGCGTGATGAATAAAATTACAAGACGAATAAAATACTTCAGCTCTAGTATGACGTGAAATCATCCATTTCTTTTTCGTATAATTACTTAGACGATACAATCGCGAAGATTAAGTATAATTTCAATATGCACCTATAGTCGAATATACTAACCTTAAAATTTACCCGATAATAACTACATACATTATCGGACCCCTTAATGGTAATAGGTAGTGTTCATGACCGAAACGAAAATTACATTTTCCAAGCTTAACGTCGAGGTGCGCGTTCTTCCTGCTGAAAGGTTTTACGTATATTGTTAACTCTGAAAGACTTTTTTTCTTTACATAGGTAGGTATATACTATACTTTAGCCATAAAATGTCCAATACTCAACCCCATGGAAAAAAAATTATAAAACATGGAAAAATGCAGTGCATATTCTCAAACCGACTTATAAGACCTACGTATACAGTGAAGAATTGGAAGAAATGATTTTTTAAATTTTTATTTATCCAAACACTATTCTGACAATAATATACTAAAAACTTGATTAAAACATTGTGGATAAAACATAATAATAATAACAATACTCTTTATTGTACACCACAAAGAAAAACTACAAAAATAATTGTGTTTGCTCGCAAACGAAAAAAAAAACCGACTTCAATTACATCGACGAGTAATACAACGTAGATCGACGAAAAAATTGTCAAGTAACTACGCGTTATCAAAGATTACTCAAAAAGTAGTTATCAGATCTCGATAAAATTTATATGCGACCACATGATAAATATCAGCTTTTGATTAAATTAAAAATTATCAAAATCGGTACACCCAGTAAAAAGTTATTGCGGATTTTCGAGAGTTTCCCTCGATTTCTCTGGGACCCCATCATCAGTGCCTAGTTTCTTTATCATGGTACCAAACTACGGATATCCCCTTTCCAACAAAAAAAGAATTATCAAAATCGGTACATCCAGTAGAAAGTTATTGCGGGTTTTCGAGAGTTTCCCTCGATTTCTCTAGGATCCTATCATCAGATCCTAGTTTCGTTATCATGGTACCAAACTAGGGATATCCCCTTTCCAACAAAAAAAGAATTATCAAAATCGGTACATCCAGTAGAAAGTTATGCGGTATAATACAACGTAGGTCGAAGAAAAAAGCGTCAAGTAAAAACGCATTATTAGATATAACTCGAAAAGTAGTTGTTAGATCTCAAATAAATTTAAATGGGATCAATTGGCACACACTACCTTTCACATAAACATACATAAAAAATAAATACAGTCGAATTGAGAACCTCCTCCTTTTTTGGAAGTCGGTTAAAAAGTGATACATACAAAGAAAGGTGTACAAAGGCGGTCTTATCGCTAAGAGCGATCTTTTCCGGTCAACCTTAGGACATGGCGTAGAAAAAGAGAAGCGGTAGGGAAGTGTACAAACAGTTGATAAAGAATTGGTATATAGTTAAAAAATAATATCTTATACTATTAAACGAGCAATTTTTGTATATATATATATATATATATATATATATATATATATATATATATATATATATATATATATATATATATATGTATATATATAATTTGAATCTCGGAAATGGCTCCAACGATTTTCATAAAATTTAGTATATCGGCGGTTTTAGAAGCTTGTATTTTTTAAATGTTTACTTTTTTACGGTTCTAGGTATATATATACATGTATTATATGTAAATAATTACGAGATCAATTGATATTAGCCTTAATTTTGAATGGTCAACGTCAAACATTGTAGTTACTGTTCTACGTTTATACTATAAACTATACGTTTATACTATACCCGTGGGTGTCGTAAGAGGCGACTAAGGGATAACAAGGTTCCACAACCACCTTGGAACTTAAGAAGCCGACCGATGACGGGATAACCATCCAACTGCTGGCTTTGAAATACACTGGCCGAAGACGGGCAGCAGCGTCTTCGGTGCGACAAAGCCAGTACTGCGGTCACCAACCCGCCTGCCCAGCGTGGTGACTATGGGCAAAACACATGAGTTCACGTTATTTTTGGCGTAAACTTGTGGTAGCCTATGTCCAGCAGTGGACTGTATAGGCTGTAACGATGATACGTTTATACTAATACTTAGGTATAAAGTTATTTGTTCTTTTATTATTTGTTATGCATTTATATGCAGTCTAAACTGATCGAAAAATAACTCAAGTAATTTTTGGATATTCTACATAAAATTAATTTGTTTATAAATATTAAATCCTATTTGGTGTATGCCAAATATACCTACGTTTAATAAAATTTACAATCTACGAGTATTAATATTAAAACAAAAAAAAAAAATGTCAAAAATAAAACATCGAAATTACGCGAACTGAGCCTGAATCGCGCTATCGATGTTTCTGAGAGCACTTAGTATATATACCGTAAAATGCTGCAACTTTGCCAAGTAAGCCCAACTTTGCCTATGTCGTTGCGATTACGATATTTCGCGTTTGCTTACTTTTTTCTTATTTTCTACCATTTGGTAGTAATTTTACATTATTAGGGCAACATATTTTTAAATTATTACAATGGTAACTCCATCTTTACTACGTCAGTTGTGCAACAAAAACCGGTGCGCATGGGTGAAATTTTTTTGTGTCCTGTGACTTTTGCAATTTTAACAAGTAAAAAGGTGTTTTTATGCGGAAATAACGCCCCAAGGTAAGAAAATACTGCCTATTTTCCGTATTATTTGATATTTCTATGAAAAGGACACCATTTCGTCAAAATAACTTAGTAGGCAATGTTGTGCACTGTTTAGGAAACTCGAGTGACACATCTTTGCCTGGGCCTAGGGTTGTTACTTGTCGGATTTTATTAATTATATATTTTTTAATATGATTTCATTGAATCTATATTTTATATTGTAAAAGTCTCTTCGAAATTAAAATAATACAAATAATTAATAATTTCATGACAAACATTGTAATTTTGGCTAAGCGTATTTAAAAGGCGAAGCCGACTTACAACGATGACCCCTATCAACAGTGTAGCGACTGAAAAGGTAGCATAGGCTCGCCTCCTATTAAATGGGACTTAAAAAACAGTTACGTTAACAGTTATGTTGGCGAAATATGAGTGTAGCATACACCTCTGCTAACCCTTCGAGGAATAAAGGCTTGATTTTGAATTGCGTGTTGTATTTTAGTGACTTCATTTTGTTGCAGTTACATGAAAAATGGAAAACAACAAAAAGCGAATCAGAAGAAAACCAGGAGCTCGCAATTATGCTGATTACTCAAGGGAAATGTTAGAATGTGCTGCAGATCTCGTGCGAACTAAAGTTATTTCATCTTACGAAGCGGAAAAACAGTTTGGGATCCCGCGTCGGACCATTGTCAACAAATCCAAAAATATACATAACAAATCATTTGGTCGACCTACAGAGTTGTCTACTGAGGAAGAAGCCCACATCGCAGACGTAGTAAATCTTTCAGCTGAATTTGGTTGTCCTCTCACTCTCTTAGATTTACGTATTGTAGTATACAACTACATACTAAAAAACGGAAAAGATTATCTTTTTAAAGGAAAAATGCCAGGTGAACGCTGGGCCCGTGCTTTCATACAACGACACAATTTTTCGCAAAGAGCAACTCAAAATATAACGAGAAGCCGTGCTGCGAAAACAGTTGAGGAAATGAATGAATTTTACAAGAATCTTGAAACTTCTCTCAAAGATGTTCCCGCCAGCAATATTCTTAATTTCGATGAGACAAATTTAAGCGACGACCCCGGATATAAAAAATGTATTTTTAAAAGAGGGACAAAACACCCTGAAAGGGTCATTAATGCTAGTAAAAGTGCAGTATCAATAATGTTTAGTGTAACTGCTGACGGAAATTGCCTACCACCCTATGTAGTTTATAAAGCAGAACCAAATCGGGATGGTTTGACATGATGTGCTTTGATGACTGGTTTAAGACTATTGTTTTGCCATGGGCTAACTCTCGAGACGGTGTAAAACTAGTTATTGGTGATAACTTGGCATCGCACCTAAGCGTTGAAACAATTCAATTATGTCAAAATCGAAACATCAGATTTGCTTTTCTTCCACAAAATGCTACACACCTAACTCAACCGCTAGACGTTGCATTTTTTGGACCGATGAAACGACTTTGGCGTGAAATGTTAACGAATTATAAAGCTACATACAGCACTGCAAGCACAATTAATAAATGTCATTTTCCACAGCTACTGCAGGAGCTAATGACTAAAATAGACATGACGAAAGAGACAAACATTTGTAAAGGATTTGAAGGATCTGGAATATTTCCTTTCAATCCCTCAAGAGTAACATTAAAAATACCAACAGTTCAAGAAGAAAATACTCGTAAGTTTGATGCCAGCCTTCTGGAGTTCTTACAACGAAACAGACGTTCACAGCCAATGAAAACAGGCCAAAACAGCAAGCTTACTGTCGTACCTAGTAAATCTATATCAACTGAAGAAGCAGAAGAGCTAGCTAAAGCTAAAAAGATCAGGAAAGATACAAAAATAACTAAACAAAAAGAAAAAAAAAGATTCAAGTTTACCAGGACCGTCGAAAATAAAAACTGTCAAAAAGAAAATAAAGAACGCTGTAACTCAAAACCCCGGATTAATTGATACTTACGAACTAGACAAAGCTGCTATCTTGGAAGATATCTCGGTACAATTATATAGCTCGTCTTTGATGCTCAAAAATCCTAAAAACCTACGCAGCCTTTGCATAACTGCCATAAACGATTATTTGCAGCCTTCAGTGGTAGATTCAAATGAGTTCGTGCACTACCTGAAGAATTTGCCAAAGAATTCCGAAATGAATACTCCAGTTTGCGAAGATGTACCAGAACGCCTGCAGTCAAAAATGGTTAATGTACTTAATAATGACCCAGAACCATTTAAAAACCTGAACAAGGATAAAAAACCTAAGATAATAGTTACGTCTAATATAGTTATAAAAGAAGCTTCCCCGGAAGAAAGAATCATTTTAAGTGATATTCAAACACAAATAAATAAAAGAAAAAGGAGACGAGCCGGTACTTCACAAGTAAAGTCGTCGATAGTTAAAAAAAAAAAAAAGAAACTTGTGTATAATAGCGACTCAAGCGTGACATCGGAAACTTCTTTTCATGCTGAAGATGACTCCGACTACGAAAATTTTGATAAGTATATTGCGTCATGTTTACAAGAACAAGAAGAACTAGAAAACATTGACCAAGAAAACAGATGCCCTTTGGGACTGAGTGATATTGGTTTTTATGTGGAAGATTCTCCAAGAATTCAAGAAAACAACTGGATAATAGCTAAATTCACTTCGAGAAAAAGTGTTAAACATTTTGTAGGGAAGGTTTTATCAATAAATGACCAAATTCCCACAGTGAAATTTGCACGAAGAGTCAAAAATTCTAAAAATGATAATGGAACAGTCTTTACCTACCCTAACATTGAAGACATATGTGCTGTACATGATTTAAACGATGTTGTTGCAGTATTATCCGATCCCCAAATTTCCCGACGAGGACATTTCATATTTAATTTAGATTTTGATAAGTATAATATACAATAAGTAAAAATGTTATTACCTACCAGATGTTACTAACAATCAGACGAACATTTTCATTAATTTTCAATCTTTCATAACAGTGGCCAATCTGATTAATTCCTTGAAACTTGTCCGTTATCGCACTTTAAATATCTTCAATAATTTTGTATTTTCGTTTGAGATTATTTTATAGAGATTTTTTTATGTTTTGCATATGCTCCAAAATATTTGTTTTTATAATTACTTAAAAATAGTTTGATTAAAATGGTTTTCTTACATAACTAAAAATACTTCATGAATGAGATTTTTGAAGAGCGTGGTGTTTTTATTTTATATAGGTGTTTCTAGAAGTGTGGAGAAACGATTTTGGATAAACGGATAGCTGTTTTTAGCTTTATTATATATTTTTCTTTAGATCTTTGTTTAATACCAAAGCTTGAATTTTATTCCTACGTTGTGTTCCTAAATTACATTGGTAATTTTAGCTTTTAGAGAGAGGAAGACTTATAAATTTATATTGTCACCCACATAATTTACGTTATTTGTATTTTTTAAAATTTTATTTAAAGACACTAAGTATTTTGTTTTAATAAACCTAAGTGAAAACTATAATCGAGCATAATACTATCTTCTAGTAAAGACATTTTATAAAAAAAAAATTATTGTTATTTGTCGTAATGAGACATTATTGCCAAAAAAATATTGTATTTGTGATTTATACTCGTAAATAGTAATTTGTTTATTTTCAAAAATTAAATAAAAGTATTAAAAAATAATGTTTTTGTTTTGGGACAACCCTGAAGTCGACGATATTTTTCTATAGAATGTTTGTGGTACCTGCTACAACTTTACCTATTAGCCGTGAAAAAATAAAATATTACTCTTATGCAATAATCTAACTGCCGGGACTAGCACGGTGTCTTAGGCACACGGAAAAAAAATACAGAAAAAGCCCAATATTTTATTTATTTCGATATCCTTCTCTAGGCAAAGTTGCGTTTTTTACCTACAACTTTGCCTACGACTTTGACTGCTTGTAATTCAGAAAAACAGCATGATTTAAACAAATTTGGATTCTACCTGGCAAGACATAAGGTCTGCCTTGCGCCTTATACTCATTAAAAGCCATAATAATAAATAGGTTCAGATATACGAACAAAAAACGTCAAAATCCAGGCAAAGTTGCAGCATTTTACGGTACAGTTATCAGGACAGACTAGCACGGCCCCACCGGCGAGGGCGAGGTCCCCGCGTTCTAACGGCTCGCATGCACCTAGGCGCGTAGCGGACCGTTCGTAAGCAGTCTTAGTCCAGTCATTACGTCGGAAAAATCGGGTTAGAAATGCAAATGAACCGAGAAAGCCAAATTTTGGATATTATGTGGGGGATGGCTAGAAAAGCTTAAGTTCAAATTGTCGACCAAAATAACCTTGTGGGTTTTCCGCCATCTTGAAAAAAAGGTTAAACTCAGTTTTTTTATCATAACTCGGTTCCCCGTTGAGATACGAAAATTTTTATAGAATACATATGCTCTTTTTACGATCTACAATTAAGGTCCTAAACATTTTTCACGTATCGATCATCGTTATCGAGATATCGTTAAAAAAAGCCACAAATTTTGGGAGAAAAAATAGTTTTTCGCTATTTCCTATTTTCTCGTGAAAAATATCGAAAAATGTTTGAAATAAAACTTGTAGAGCCTGTTCAGACCTACAAATTCGTTTTTTAATTTTTCATTTTCGAGAAAAATTACGACCTCTAGCGCGCCGCAAAGTAGGCGTCAACGCGCCCGACGCCGGAATGTGTGTCGCGCCATAGGCGGACGCGCGACGGTTGGAGTTTCGGCATGGGTAAGGTATGAAAGACCCTTTTTTCGAGAACGTTCCGGAACATCTGCTCCTTTTCGTAGCATTCCAGTCAGTTGTCTCGAGTCTTTTGAAGCGAACGTACGTGTCGAAAAATTCGTGTGAAAATGGGTGATTGTTTTATTTGCGAAAAACCTCTGATTGACATTGTTTATGTGGCGAAAAAGAGAGCTGTACAGACTCTCTTAGCGGCGAGCGTGAAAAGAGGACGTGTGGATCATCAGCAGATGCTACAAAATATTGATTCCGTGAGTGTTCATAGTTCGTGCTACAAGAAATATGGAAACCAACGGCTAGCGTCCATTGCTTCTCGACGAAGCGAGTCTCCATCGCAGGAATTAGAACCCGAAGAACAGGTGCAGGTCGTTCCCACTTTTAATTTTAAAAATCGGTGTTTATTTTGTGGGGAAATATTTTGCGACGAATCACGACTTCCAGTGCATAGACGGAAAAAAATTCATTCCGTGGTAGAAATATCAATGAATGAAAAAATTATGGGATACTTGTCTGGACGTGACGATGAATTTGGCACTTCCATCATCGAGCGTATTCATGGTATACCTGATCTCGTCGCAGTAGGAGCTCGATACCATAGAACGTGTATTTCTCACGTATATCATGCATTACCTGAGGAGGGAAATAAGAAAGGACGACCTACGGGGGATAAAGTAGACGAGGCCATGGAGGCAATTTACTCCTTTCTGAAACAAAACTCCGACGAATGTCAATTTTCTATTAGTGAGTTAATGCGACAAATAAATGGAGATTTCGTTCCCGACATCAGAACTGTCAAAAAACATTTGCAAGAGAAGTATGGAGACGACATTCTCATAATAGAAAAACAAGGACGTGATTGCGTGGTGTGCTTCCGAAATACCGATGCGAATGCGATTGAAGAATTTACACGACTCGAAGAGTGTACCGAGGAGGAACTTCAACAGCAGCCAGGACCATCAAAACGGAGAAAAACGTGTGACAATAATGACTACGTGTAATTATTGTTTTTGCTGCATAAAAATTTTTTGATTAATAAATTTCATGTTTTTGATTTATAATTTGGCTGGTTTATTCATTTATTTCTAATAGCAATAATTCCTTTAACCAATAATTCCTTTAACCAATAATTCCTTTAACCAATAATTCCCTTAAACAATAATTCCCTTAAGAGCCATTTCACAAAAATCGGTAACAATCCGCGAAATTGTAATATTAAGACGTCGTTAATCTCAGTGTTGGATGCAATAATGTAATTTATATTCTTGAAATATAATAAAGCACCCTTTGTTTTAGTCCATAGTCGGATCAGAATTTTGATTTATATTATGTGTATAAAATTATTAACCTTTTCATCAGCCTCCTCCCTAAGTAAACGGTCGCAATGTATACTTTGAAGTCCTACTTTTCAATAACCTCTACGTTGAAACCATTTTAAAAAAATATCATAATATGTGGAATATAATTTTGTTGTCCACTATCATAGATTTTTATTCCATTTGTATCTCTATTAAACGATAAAAAAAATTAAAGTTACGAATATTTTCCAAATAAGTACAATTTTAAAAGCGATATTTCTCTTAGAAAGCTAAGAAATTTTAACGAACTATCTTCATCAAAGTAAACTTACATCATTAAGGAATACAAAAAAAAATAATTAAAAGATGTAATTATTTTTAATACATTTTATATTAAATAATAAAAAGATAGTATATATTACCACGCATCAAGCCCGGTAAATCAGTCGAGCGCTAGCGCTCTTAGAGGTAAGGTCCACGCCAAATTCTGCGCAGCCGTCTCTTTCGCTTACACGCGCCAAGCGCCTGTTGTTATAGCGGATAAAACGCATTTGATACTTTCATAATAAAATATAAATAAAATAAATATATTACGAAAATGACTGTAAATTAATATAATGATAATTTCTGTAAACAAATGTATAATTTAATTTTCTTTTCTCACACTATCAATACAAATAGGCATTTCAATCTGTTTGTCTTGTTATTTGTTAATTAATATGTTTGTCGGTGTCGATGTCATAAAATGCTATTTTATTCATATCGTAAATATTAGATTCATTCGTAAGCTGAAAAAAAAAATCAATTTAAAAAAAATTCTTTCATAAAATTGATTTTTTATTTTTATTTTAAATTTATTAACTATTGTTATATAACATACTTGAAATTTTTAACAAATTAATTATATAAAAAACATTTTATACCATAGTTATTAATTTTTATTATACATTAGAAAATGATCATGATGGTCTTTTGGTTGTCACACTATATTTACTAGCACAAAGATCGCGCGGCTCGTACGACTCGCGCGATGCGACCAAATTTACCTAAACTTGCAGAGCGTAAAATTGTGAAATGGCTCTTAAGCAAATAATTCATTCATTTTTACGTTGTGGATACAACCGTGCGAGCGGCTAAATCGACACTGGGCACAGTCTTACTCACTTTGCGGCGCGCTAGAGGTCGTAATTTTTCTCGAAAATGAAAAATTAAAAAACGAATTTGTAGGTCTGAACCGGCTCTACAAGTTTTATTTCAAACATTTTTCGATATTTTTCACGAGAAAAAAGGAAATAGCGAAAAACAATTTTTTCTCCCAAAATTTGTGGCTTTTTTTAACGATATCTCGATAACGATGATCGATACGTGAAAAATGTTTAGGACCTTAGTTGAAGATCGTAAAAAGAGCAACAAAAAAGTATTCTATAAAAAATTTCGTATCTCAACGGGGAACCGAGTTATGATAAAAAAACTGAGTTTAACCCTTTTTTCAAGTTGGCGGAAAACCCACATGGTTATTTTGGTCGACAATTTGAACTTAAGCTTTTCTAGCCATCCCCCATTCCAAATGTATATAATGACTGGACTAACTCCGCTCCGACGACGTTCTAAGCCGAGGTGCGATCTCGCTAGGGCTCCCCTTCTTCCTTCGCGGCCGGTGTCTATAGTACCAGACCCCTCTCACCGGTGACGCTGTAAAGGCCGATAGCACTCGACAATTCGAAAAAAAAAGAAAGTCTAGAAAAGAGAATCCGTTTCTATACAGTGGAGCAGTCGTAAGTAGTAGGAAGTAGTTAATTAATAGAAGTTAATAAATGAAATTTTTATATTATAATATCAATTCATATTTTTTTTTAACAATTTTTTCAAAATATAGATATATACATTCATGTTTTATAAAATATATATTCATGTTTATACATTTATTCATTATATACACATTCATGTTTATTAAAAGGACCGGACCGGGCTTACTCGACCCGGACCAGGCAAGGTACGTAATGCAGATGATTGGGCTCGATCAAGAAATCTCATCCGGACCGATAAAGTTTTCCTGATCAGGTCCAGACAAATCTTCTGCGTTACATACCTTATCCGGTCCAGATCGGGCAGGCCCGGTCCGGGCCTTCTAAGGAACACGAAAATATTTCTACTCGGGATGACGATAGCTTATAATTTTCCTTAGTAGTCCGAGGTAATATATAATAGTAGTCAAATATAAAATTAATTTTATCAATTTGGCTTAAAAAGCATTTTTGGAATGTCACTACAAAGAATATTTAGTGTTTTATTAATTAATTAATAACACTTAATGTCAAGCTAAAACCTTTTTTGAATGTAGACTCTTCTGAGAAGAACTACCTAGAAACTCGACAGTTACTCTTAAAATATTGTATACATAAAATTCAGTCATGAATCCTGAATAATGCCAGTTACAAAGCTCACGCATATTTGTATAGATGTATAAAAAATTAGGCCACCAATCTCGGACGTTAATCGAACTAACATAAAACTGCGCAAAGTTCAACAAGAATCTGGCAAGTAGAAGGAAATCTGTCGCAAACAACAACAAAGGAACAAAAAATAAAGTTAAACAAATGTTTTAACACTAGTATTTTTATCGAATTTCAAGAAATAATAAAACACTTATATTGAGTTTAGCGCCTAAACACCGGTGGTTGCAGGTTCAATTCCTACTCGGGTAGGAATTTGTATTAGTACTCTTACAGGAATTTTTATTAGTCTTTTGTCGGTTTGGTTTTGTTTCCTTGTGGGTCTTATGGGTTCTTGTGGATCCGATTCTGGCGCTTCTAACGGACTACATTGCATCTTCACATAGTGTCAAATAAAACTGTCTCACTTTCATTTTTCATTCAGTACCTAAATATAAAATCTTGGTTAAAATATTTCTTAATATAAAAACTATGCAAGTAAAACCGTGATATATATATATATATATATATATATATATATATATATATGATAACATAATATTGTAATGGGTTTCAGCACATATTTAAAGTTAAACTGTTAATTTCACTTACCCAAGCAAATCGCAGTATAAGCACCGCCCTAGATACATTGCGCACGGCATCAGAGATACCGAGTTGCAAGCACAGCAGAACACAATTTTAATTTAGATTCAATTAAAATGGGCAATACTTAATTAAATTATTTTTAAGTCATTATTATATACTCATTGATCAATGTATATACATATTTTTTCTTTATTTGGGTAAACAAACATGACAATAAGAACAAAATACACAGAATATAAACAAAAAGTACTTAACCCAAGTACGTAACACCGACACCGTTTTTTTTTACACAAATAGGTCGACAAAGAAGCGTACGGCTCACCTCACCGGCTCAGCGATTACCGTAAGGCGGGGCGTAAGGATAGACGTACGAACTTACAGTACGCGGTTTTTAAGATCCCGAACTTACTCGGCTTGACGTCGGTAACACACGCTTACTCATTCTGTATTGCGACGTCGTCGACTGAAGATGATTTGTGTTAGAGGTATTTAGAAATTGTATCGTAAAAACCAAAAAAGGATGAAATTCGGGAATGATTCTTTTTGACGTCGGTAACACACGTGAAGCTTACTCATTCTGTATTGCGACGCCGTCGACTGAAGATGATTTGTGTTAGAGGTATTTAGAAATTGTATCGTAAAAACCAAAAAAAGATGAAATTCGGAAATGATTCATTTTGAGTATTCCTCAATCAAAAGTAACTAAAATTATAATAAAAATACCTACACTAACAGCGTTGCGCATCTACGAACTGGCGAAACATAATTGTGTTTGCTCGCAAACGAAATAAACCGACTTCAATTACATCCACAAGTAACACATCGTAGGTAGACGAAACAATAGTCAAGCAAATACGCATTATTAGATATAACTCAAAAATTACTTGTTAGATCGCAATCAAATTGACCACACGACACACACAACCTTTCGATTAAAATAAAAATCATCATCCTTCTTTTTTGAAAGTCGGTTAAAATGGCGGCTTGCGGCTCGCAGCGCTGCCACACATACGAGCAAAAGCGGGTTACGAACAAAATTTCAAACTTGTCGGATCGCCAACGAACTTTCGGTTTTAAAGTACACGAACTTAGGGTGACACACCAGCGAAAAAGATCATCAAGTCACAAGTTCGCGAACTTACCCGCACGTCTATCGCCCCTTAACCTATAAATATATATAAGTTTTTAATCAAGTTCCCGTCTTCAATGATCTTCAAATATACTAACACTAACGTTTATAAGCCAACGCCACCCGGTTTGATCCGTCGCCTGTGTTTCCCAAAGAAAAGGGCTTAATGTAGCATTTCTTCATGTGACTCCTTAAATCTACGGAACTGACTCTGTGGGCTTAAATCTAAGGGCTGGCTGGCCCTTTTATTAGGCATCCGAGAAAATGTCCACACCACCGCAGCTGTCGACAAATTAGACAGGCCTCTATACCGCAGACAAGTAAACACAGACAGACGAGTACTTAATCAAAATAAATAAAAACGAAGCACTAAATTTGTTGCTAACAGTAAATTTAAAACTCAAGAATGGCTGGATTAAATCGACTAATATTAATATTACATTATTTATATTTTTTTAAGAATTCTACTACTTACTAGATGCTTTTTAGTCTAATCATATTAAAATTTCAACCAATAATGAAATGGAATAAGCTATTATATTTGTATCAATCAATCAAACACAGCTTTATTCAAATAGATCCATGAACACTTTTAAATCGTCATTTCACAAATTAAAACTTTAAAAATAAATTATTATTTTTGTAAAAGTATGCCTTTACAACCTTACACTACGCGATGTACTTATATAACTTGTACTTTTAATTCTGTGACTTCAACAAGACAAATTATAAACAAACACCATTAGTTATTAGAAACCTTTATTGATAAACATAAAATAAAGCATACAAAATTATAGACTTAATTGCTAACATATAACAAGCGTATATGATATACAAATATTCATGTCATATTTGAGTATTTCAGCCGATAAATCACAAGTATAAAATTGACGCATTAAGTGCAAAATTAAGTAATTGCATTATTTTTTTACGACTTAGTATAAAGAATCTCCAATATCGTTGTTATTATTAATTTTAATGGATTTATAAAAAAATGTTACTAAGACTACGGTAAAGATATAAATCTATTATTATTGCACAAAATAATATATGGATTTTTCTTAAAGTTAGGGCGCGGCTAGACAAAATATTTTAAAGTCGTATCTAGTCGTATTTTAGCTTTACGACAGTTATTTATAAAGTCCTCAAAAAACAAGAGTAGAAGGTATCGTTGATTTTGTCAGTACGCAACTGCGGTACACACTACGACGTATGTGTATAACGCAGCTTAAAAAGACATGGCCTTAGCAATCAACGAATTATGTTGTCGAAAATTAATGTCTACATAATTTTCATATATTTTCGTGCCAACAAATACGCTATTAAGACTTTTAATTATTTCTAAATAATTTTGTCTAGCCAAAATACCCAACTTAAAACGCACATAAAAGGTAAAGTATTAGTAGTGATATATAATTTCAGATCATATTATTCAAGATTAACGTATAAAAGCAAAATAAGAAAAAAAAAATTTCTTTAGTGTATAGAATTAAAAAAAAACACAAACGTAAAAAAAATTAAGACTAGTAACAAAACTGGTACCAAATATTATATTGTAGTTACAGTAGAGTTGCGTTAAACAAATCTAAAACGCAAATAAAGCACTTAACAAATCGGCAATCAATCAGCATATCAACACAATTTAAAGAGAATGATCGTAATATTATTTAAATTAATTAAAATTCAGCAAGCATTTGGTACCTCAATTATACTAAAATATTGTATTTTGAATGTACTTTGTTTTTTTTTTACGTACGTAACGAACTTGATCAACAACGACTTTAATATATTAAGTATTGGTTTTATCACTAATGTTCCTGATCGTAAATTTGATAAGATTGATGATGATCCAGAAGCTATTTAGCGGAACTCTACTGCATAAATATTTTTATATTAAAATTTAACTTAAAGCTTCCATTCTATTTTTCATAAACGATTATAACAATTGGCATAAAAGATAAAATTTTAAGTATAATAAAATTTCAGATCCACATCATAAGATTAGAGTTTACAAAATATTTCAACAAAAATATAAAATAATAATTAAAAAAAATAACGTTTTTAAAACCTACAACTGAAAGGCTAAAACTTCGAGATTTTTAAGTAATTTTATTAAGTGTAGCTAAAATAATAAAAAATTTAATTAATATTCGAGATAAAATTATTCATATTCCCTTAATATATTTAATATGTATACAATAGTTTGAAACGTTATAAAAGGCACAATATATGTGTTTATATATATAAACCCCCAATTGCTATTGTATAACTTAAAACATAAATGTGAGTAAAAATCGTTCTTTCGTCCATTTTAGTCGTATTTTTCTTTGATTTATTAAATATATTGGTTTATTTATATTCATTAACTAATAATTATATATAAATTCCTCTAACAAAGTCCTTTTTTTTCTACAGCTTTTAACTCTTATCTTTAATTTGTATCAAAACGAAAACTTTTCACGAATGTCAAGGACAAAAGAAATATTTCTACTTACATTAGTCTTATTTTTCTATATAATAGCACTGCTTGCCATTTGGTTGACACCACAGGTTCCATCCCCACGATAAACGCGATAGTAGCCCTGCTCTCCCCATGAAGTACCCCAAGAATTCTTTACTATCCAGTAGGGTAAATGTTTGTGGAAGAGAGGGTAGTCTGAAAAAATAAACATATAAGTATAGGATATCCTTTAAAGAAAACTCTTTCATTTTTGATATTATAATTTGTAGATTATGTTTTAAATATTAAAATGCATATGTTTAAATTTTGTAAAGTAAAAATAAAAATGTATATGTCTATCTCCGATGTCAAAAACCTGTTTGTACGAGTGTCTCCTACTTAAAATATATCAACGCGATTCGTGTTTAAACCTCTCTGTTCGTGTAGTTAATAACAGATAGCGTTTTAAAGGTGACCGGCGCTATAAGCACGGTGCGAGGATCGCGCTAATATATCTTTCACTGCTTAGAGAAGTTCGTTATACACGAATGACAATCCTGTACCGTGAGATAAATACACAACATACAGGATGCTCCATCAGCTATAACTTCTCGACTCGAATCCGCAGTCGCCTATCTCGGTGTGTGGTTTAGAAAATGGAAAATCGAAGTAAACCCCGAAAAGAGTCTTCTGGAAACAAGGTCGATCTGGGACTATCACCCTATTCGGTACTCTAATCCCTTAGCAAAAGGAAACGAAGTACCTAGGCGTCAAACTCGACAGTAAACTCACATTTAGAACACATATCAACCGGGTCCGTCACAGGGCAACGTTCGTTCTAGATCGATTATACACGATGATATGCTGGAGGAATTAATGTCTCTTAGAAATAAGACGACGTTATACAAAGCCCGTGTACGTCCCATAATGACCGATGCTTACTCTTTCTTCACTCACATGAAGCCGCGTTACATATACCGGCTGCAGACGATCTAAAAAAAACCTACGCACCGCCACGCGCTCGCCATGGTACGTGGGTAATGTTTACATCGCTGCATTACGAGTATGATCCATTCGATTGCAAAGCATCTTAAAATACTCGTTACGGCGTATTTTTAGAGAGCGCGCATTCACCCTGACCCTCTTGTAGCAGGGGCTTACCAATACGATAGAGGAATACAGACTCGACTAAGACGTCTCATGTACGTCTTAACCGACCCCGACGATAAGATCACGATCTTAAACGTCCTGTAGACCAAAACACACATCACACACAAATTCCGTCTCCGCCGGCCGAAGCGAGATCCCCGCGTTCCGATGGCCCGCATAGCGCTTTGTTCCATACAGACTTCGTTCTAAGTCGAGATGCGATCTCGTAAGGAGACACCTTTAGAACGAACGGCCATCCCGAGCCCTCCTAAAGGACTCCCTTTCTTTCAAGTCTGGGTCTCAGTACCCGGACACCCCGCCGGGTGACACTGTCAAGACCGATGGGGCCACCAGTAATACTCACTTCAAAAAAATAAAACAATAACGTCATTCTAATTCTACAACTGCTGTACTAACATTAGAATCTGTGTTTATTGAAATATTGTTATCCAGTGAAATACGGAACCCTGATCCCACGAATATGCTGACGTACCAAACTGGTGGAATCTTCCCAGGCGAAAAACTAGGCGACCACCTTACGAGTTTCATACCCCAAATTAGCCGTTCAATGCCCCATTGTTTTAATTTTAAATTTTATTTAATGTAACATTATTTTGATCACTTATTAGTCCCACTTCGACTAAAACAGTCATTAGTTATAAGATAATTATTGTAGTAATATGTAATTAATAACTTTTTTTTTTCAACCTTCTGACTGCTGCAAACGTAATTAGTGGAATTAAATATAAAGTTATTGTTGTAGTAAATAAGTTTTACTACGAAACGTATTATCACGGCATATAACACGAGCATGATTATATTCAAGATAGTACCGTCGTATTGATGACGTCAGTCTTTTAAGAAACATACTTAGAGTATCTTCTTCGTTATATATTTTCTAAAAATAAAAACAAATATTATAATAAACAGTGTTTAATGTGAACAGCCTCGACGCGAGCTGACTCGATGCAAATATTAATGATTTTAATAACATATTATATGTATACGCTTCAGCCTGTAATATCCCACTACTGGGCATAGGCCTCTTTCCCCATGTAGGAGAAGGATCAAAGCTTAATCCACCACGCTGCTCCAATGCGGGTTGACGGATATATTCCCTACTAAGAGTAACGATCGCTATTAGGCGTAGATGATAACAACCGAGACCGACAGCTTAACGTGCTTTCCGAGGCACGGTGGGGTGACCCACAAGGGATGCACAAACACCTAGACCACAACAATCACCTGTATGGCCAATACAAATGTTTATCATGTGCGGGGATCGAACCCGCAACCGCCAGCGCAACAGGCATAGCTGTGACCGTTGCGCCAACGCGGCGTTATTCAACAATTATATGTATATAAATATATATTTCAGTTGATGTATTTATGAGTCGGTCTGTATTGGAGACTAAATTATTAGTGGAATTTTATGAAACTGATCTGATAAATTATTTAACGAAACCTGTTAAGTATATTGTTATATAGTCACACAAATAAAAGAGTTTTTTACCTTTGGCGCCATATCCCACAATAAGGACACCATGATCTAAATTCGTGGGGTTACAGAGAATCTTCCAAGGATGAGAGACGCCGCCTACGTAAAACTGCATTGCGTTTGCATTTATACCTGAAAAAGACAGAATTATACATAGAATTTCTTTTACTTTAAAAACATGCTATTTTTATGACTGGAAATTTGAAGTGCCTATAATCGTTACAAGCGCCAAGTACTAATACAACAGAAGACAAGTAATAATAATTTATCAATTGTACATAATGTCCTTTAGCAATCGTTACACTTTAATAAAATATTCGTGGAAGCTAAAACCAAAGGAGATCGTATTCCTTCTTTTTCCATTTATAGTTATATTCATTCAAATGTGCATTTTTAACCGACTTCAAAACAGGAGGAGGTTACTATATATATATTTAATATTCGTCGTTTATGAACCGATTTTGATAATTCTTTTTTGTTAGAAAGGAGATATCCCAAGTGTGGTACCATGATAAGGAAACCAGGATCTGATGATGTAACCCAAGAGAAATCGAAGGAAACCTTCGAAAATCGTAGTTACGACTAGTGCGTTTACTAATTTTTTTCGTCAACTTACGTTGTATTACTGATGTAATTGAAATCGGTTTTTTTCGTTTGCGAACAAACACAATTATTTATTTCAAGCTCCTAGATATATTGCTATCACAAGCCCATGCGTCATCTGGTTATATAAAGATATTTATGCCACTTATGATTACTTGACATCAGATGACCTACTTCATAGCTATGACTTCTATCATTAAAAAATAAAATAAAAATCGTAGCGTTCAATTTCGAACAGGACATTTTCGAAAGTGAACGGTTCGTAAGTAATGTTCTTCATATAGAAGTGCCTGAGCTTAATCCAGCACGCTGCTCCAATACTGGTTGGAAGATATATTCCCGACTTTGAGTAACGTTCTTTTTTTCGCAACGTTCGAGAAATAATTTGACACGGTCATATGGCGCAGATACGCTGACGATAGTACCCTTTTCGCACAGATTACAGAAGACATGGAAAATATTCTGACCCGTCTAGAAAGTACCAGCCTCCAATTTGGACTTTCTATCAACCGAAACAACACAAAGATGATGACGACAAAATGGAAACACCCACGACACAATGTTATCGACCCACCGAACCCCCCACCGTGTACTTCGTCAGCGCAACCACGACCACTCTGACAAGAGTGTCCGACTAAGAAGATAAATAGCGTATGAGGTGACTATGACAATTACCAAAACAAAATCTAAGTAAAACAATTTTTATTTTTTAAATAACTCACCAATAGAAATAGGTCCGTTCTTCACTAGCCATTTCGCCATGTCAGTTTCGTTGGAGGTGATGTTGACGGCGCTGGTGATATGCACTTTCGTTAACGTCTTGTTTAACGCGCACTTGTCGTTTTCTCCTTCGTATGGATAGTCGTTTTCTGTCTCCAAGCCGCCCAGCTGTTCGATCGCTCTAAAACAGTTAATTTTTCGTAAGACGAAATCTATTTTAATTCACCATATATAACACTATAATATTCCATTTCTAGGGCTATAAATCTGGCAAATTGTTTTTGATGCTTGTTTATTGAAAAAACTATAGACAATTGTTTGTGGTAGAATTGTCAAGGTAAGGTAAATAGTATATGTATACAATAACTTGCTCAAAATTTGGTGGAATCCTGTCTAATATGTTCAAATTCGCGACGGATGCTAATTTCTACTGCACCAAATCGTGGTCAAAGGAGAAGGACAATAACAGAAAATAATTTATTATTATATGTTAAGATCACAAGAAACGAGCCAGGGCCAAAAATAAAAGATTTTTCTTTATACATATAAAGAATAAAGAATATTTATTTTCTCATTGAAAACACACAGTCTACCTATCAACATATTATGTGGGTAAAAATACAATATATATAGGTATAATACACAAAGGTACTACAATGGTTAAAAAGTACTTTCTCTAACAATTTAAATATATATCATATTTCGATAATATCCCAAACATTAAATATAAGAAAATAATTAAAATAATTAAGGTGCAGCGTCAAACTTTAAATAAAATAACGACTTTATTTTTCAAATATTTCATCTTTCACTATTTTTAATTTATCTTGCAGCGATTGTACTATTTATAAAACATATTTATTCTATTTAAGCATAACTGTATTTGATTGCAAAGCAAAAAAACCTACTTCAATTACATTGACCAGTAATACAACACAGATACACAAAAAAAATAGTCAAGTAAATAGGCATTTTTAGAGATAACACAAAAAGTACTGGGCAGACCTTGATCGAATTTAGATGAGACCATATGACTGTGTGGCTACGGCACTAAAGAATTTAGCCACCCCCTCTCTTCCCGTGGGTGTCGTAAAAGGCGACTAAGGGATAACAAGGTTCCACAACCATCTTGGAACTTAAGAAGCCGACCGATGGCGGGATAACCATCCAACTGCTGGCTTTGAAATACACAGGCCGAAGACGGGCAGCAGCGTCTTTGGTGCGACAAAGCCAGTACTGCGGTCACCAACCCGCCTGCCCTGCGTGGTGACTATGGGCAAAACACATGAGTTCACGTTATTTTTGACGTAAACTCGTGGAGGCCTATGTCCAGCAGTGGACTCTATAGGCTGTAATGATGATGATGATATGACAAGCACCATCTTTCGATTAAAAAAAAAAATCAAAATCGGTCCACCCAGTAAAAAGTTATGAAGTATAATACAACGTAGAACGACGAAAAAAAAATAGTTAACTATTTTGTAATATAATGTAAATACGCATTATTAGCGATAACTTAAGAAGTACTTGTCAGATATTAATTAAATTAAAATGGGAACACATGACAAGCACATATTTCGATAAAAAATTTTTTATTGAAAACGATTAAAATAGACACGAAAGAGTGATGTCATAAGTCTTATCGCGTCGTCTTCGTTTTTAGCGCGGGAAATAATAATAACGGAAACTAAAACATTGCAATGACAAAACATTTTTATTTTTGTAACGCGTGTCATAAATATACACCAAATTTGGTAAGGGTTTAAATTAACTAACTTAACAAAATACATCTATGTATTAAAGAGGAATTCTATTTAAAACGTAATGATGTAATGACGATCGGAGTCTATGACCAAGGTTCGCATTGTAATTTCAAAGTATTGCATTTATATTTGTATATTGCCTTACTAATGTTTGTCGTTTTCTGAGCGTTGTGCATGTATCGTGAATCCCGAACTTTCGTGATACAGGTTTTAATCATGCTGAGGGTATGTAATATGTATGCTATTATGTAAAATGCGTTTATTTATTTATTAGCTGTGCCCGTGAATTTATCCGCGTGGAATTTAATTAAGAGTTATTGTTCAGTTCGCGGAATCATAAAAATAAATAAATTTAGAACATAAAAGTAGCTTAAATTACTCCATAGTACATCAGCTATCTGCCAGTGAAAGTCCCGTCAACATCGGCCCAGCCCTGTCAGAACTTAGCCGCAACAAACAGACAGGCAGATAGACAAATATTGTAAAAAATGTTATTTTCGTATATGTATCGACACAGCCCTTTCAGAAATTAGCCGTAACAAACAGACAGGCAGACAGACAAAAATTGTATAAAATGTTATTTCCGTATATGTACCGTGTATACATCCATATGCATTTAGTAAAAAGCGGTTATTTAAATATTACCAACAGACACTCCAATTTAATTGATTTGTATACAAGGCTTATTTAAATAAAAGCAATGTGACAAAACTAATTAACAATAATAACTTTGCGGTTTAATTAACTGACATAAATACATTAAAACATTACTATGATGATTTATTATGGATAGAATATTATATTATGAAATAAATGTTAAAGTACTATATTTTTTTTATTTACAGACAACCAACAGAAGTTACAACAATTATGATAATAACATACAAAACATACATTAACATTTGTGTAAACGGTCTTTCAAATATTATAAGTCGCCACAACTGGCATTTTAATGCTCTAAACGTGTAATACAAAATTTATTAATGTACTGTACTATTTACAACTACTACTGTACTGTACTATTATTATTACTTTTATAAAATTCATTTTTTTACCATTATATAATTAAAACCTGTTACAAAAAATAAAAAAACAATTAATACCTACATTTACAAACCCTGTTTTCTGTTTCGCGGGATGTGGGTTTGATTCAACTACATTTATTAAAAAATATTTAAATTATTACATACATACACACATAATTATAATCACGTCTCTTTCCCGTAGGGGTAGGCAGAGACCACTTCTTTCCACTTGCTACGATCCTTACATACTTCTTTCGCTTCGTCCACTTTCATTATTCCCTTCATACATGCTCGTCGGTTTAGGGTACTCTTGACCTGGCCTTTTTTCAAGACGTCCCTTATTTGGTCTCGGAACGTCCGCCGGAACGGTCTACCCCTTCCAACCCTTCCATTCACACTCGCCTTATACACTTATTTCGTCAATCGTTCTTTACTCATTCTCTCGACATGGCCAAACCATCTGAGCATATCTTTCTTAATTGTTGTCACTACATCATCTTTCAGACCACAACGTTTCCTTATCACACTATTTCTTACCCTGTCACTCAGTTTAACTCCTATCACACTTCTTAACGCTTTCATCTCAACTGCATTTATTCTGCTTTCATGTTTCTTCTGCCATACCCAACTTTCATTTCCGTACATGAGTGTCGGAACCAACCCCCCCCCCCTCATGCACAGCCAAACGAGCCTTTGTAGACACCCTCCGACTGCTCATAAAGGAGTGCAAAGCTCCATTCACCCTGTTTCCTGCATTCACTCTTCTTTCAATATCACTCTCACACTTTCCATCTTTTGTAAACTTTGAACCCAGATACACAAACTCATTCACCTGTTCAACTTGTTCATCAATTATTTAAATTATCAATATATATATATATATATATATATATATATATATATATACTAATATTATAAAGAGTTAAAGTTTCTAACTTTGTTTGTAGTCTTTGCAAGTAATGATCCAGTCATGAAAATTCTTTCACTAACAGAAAGCTACACTATTCAGGAGTGATAAAGGCTATATTTGATTGTTATTGAAAAAAAAAATCAGTAAAAAAATAATAGTATACGAAATCAAGTCGGAGAAATGCGAACGAGATGAAAACCTTATATTTGCATCACAAAAATAATTAACGCCCAACGAAGTGGGGTCGGCTAGTTATCTATATCAGCGTATTGTTGCTTGAATAATTAGCATAAAATAGTCTACCTTACGAACTGACGTATGCATGTAAACATATTTATATTTATTTAATAAGCGGATGCCAAACCAATGTTATCATAATTTAATAACACACCGACGGACATAATTGAATTCTTGCAATTAATCAAACAGAAACATACGCGGATTAGTAAATAAAATTAATCACGTTGTTTTGCACGTCATGTGGACAACAATGTTTAATAATAGCTTGGGAATTAACATTCTTATTGTTTTGTTTTTTTAACAATACATAATATGTGACGTCACAGTTACAACTTACAACATGAACAATTATAATCTACCTTTAAACGAGCAATTCTTGTATATATATGTAATCTGAATCTCGGAAACGGCTGCAATGATTCGTATGCAGATGGTTTAAGGGGCGATAAATCGATTTAGCTAGGATTCACTTTTAGAAAATGTCGTTTCACCCGTGTTTTCAGGCAATGAAAAAATGGCTACAATATCATTAGAATAGGAAAGTAATTTTCGCCAGCTTCTATAATGTTAATAATGTTATAATAGCTCAGATAGAAAATCAGGCGGTTACGAAACGAGATGACCCCGGTTTAAACCCACATGTATCCAGACTGATTACTTTATTTTTTCTAATTGCACTTGTGTTTTTTTTTTTATTTTTTTTTATATAACCAGTTCATATTTTTATTATTATGTTGGTAAGATCGAAAAATATTATTCATATTTAATGCGTATTTAAGTAAAATTTCCAAAAAACAAGATTCAATAACTAAGCTCGGTCATCCAGGTGCTAATTATAATAGCTGACAGCATAAATTGTTACATATATGTATATATTACACTAGCTCTAGCAAAAGTCGTATTGAAATTTACATGTAGCAAGATTTTATATCTGACTGCTTAGAAAAATCCAAAATAAATAAAAAAGTTAAATGCTTAAAACGTTAAAAAAAACATTCGCTGCTCCAATAAGAACACAAATTAAGTTTGACCTGTTTAGAGATTATGATAAAATAATTATAAGGAGAACAATTATTACGCATGTACGAAGCGATTTGCAATAATTGAAGTTCAGTTGTAAATGTATTTTGTGCACAAAATATTGATTTTATTTAAAAAAAAAAATTAACGCGGAGAAAGCTACGTTATTCTTAAGTGAGGTAGGCTATATTTTCACGGCAGAAAATGTTACAGACAAAATCGTGCAAAAAATATATAAATATAGTACAAAAATGATGGCCCATCGATCAATTAAGTCACACGTTAAGGTAGTTTACAAGCGGGTATGAAGTGGGGTCGAAGAAGTGTGACTTTCTGCTGTGAGTGAAGGAGAGAGGAGATGGAAAGGAGATAGAAAAATTATGAAACTAGTGTGACATAATTTATGGACGGCTCCTAATAGTAGGATTCGATTAAAATTAGCCTTTTTTAATGTATCATAGTTTGTTTTCGGGAATGTCCGTGTTCCATATCTTTATCTCAAAATTTAATAATGACGCATAACAAGGAAAATAAATTTGTTTTTGCGGCATTAAAAGACGTTCTAATTAAATTATCTTTTAGGCACTCTAATTAATGTTTTTTAGTAAATTAGTAGTATACTACGCATTCTTCGTGGCTTCATACATGTTAAAAATTTGTTTGATAGACTAGAAAAAAATTAGGTGCTGATGTGTTCTTGTTTTTTTTTTCACAGCGTGATGTTAAAATCTTCATCACTTAGCATCAAATAAACTTACTATTTTTTTTATTAAAGGCCATTTCACCGATTGTTGACAACAATTAAAAGTTATGCACATACATACATTTTATTGATTCATCTTTATATATTACTAGCTGTGCTAGGGACTTCGTTGGCGTCGAATAGTGACTTTACATGTTCAACGTGATTCTTTAAATTGGTATAATTTTTTTATTTATGAACCGATTGACATGAAACAAGCACTAAATGTTAAGCTTAAGCTTGCCAAAATATATTAGCGTGTACAAATGCACAGACAAGCAGACAAAAATTCTGACAATCATTGTTTTGGGGGGTATTTGCGTTAATAAAGGTCCCTTCTTATTATATGTATAGATTATTACATAGTATAAAACTTAGTCGCTTCCCGCTGTCTGTATGCTTAGTTCTTTAAAACTACGCAACAGATTTTGATGCGGTTTTCTTTAGTAAATAAAGTGATTCCAGAGGAAGGTTTGTATGTATAATACATGAATAATATAGTATTTATTATTGTAATTATTGGACCCGGTCGGAATCGCTGCTATCGGTATGTCAGCAAGCAAATTTGGTAGCTGTTTCCGGGCAGAACAACGTCTGCCGCATCCGATCGTTTTTATTTATATATTGATAACATTAAATTAGAGAATAACAAAAATACATATTTAATTCTATTCTTAGTACCTAATCGTATATTTACCTGTAAGCATTATCTGGAAGACCGCCATTGCAGCCGCTGTCTAGTTTGTCACAGTCAACTAATTCCTGTTCGGACAGCGACACGAGATCGCCTGTTTTAATCTTCCATTGGCCTTCTATATTACCTACAGCATTAAATATAATATATATTATGTGTTTAACTAAAACTTATGTATAAAATTTAATATTTATTTTGCAAGACACGACTATTTTTTATCATTATTAATTTATTTATTAAAGAACTAACTGCGCCGATTCTTCTCTGCAGCAGCTACATTACGATTCAAAAGTGCTAAAACGTTAAACTTGAATGAAACTGAAAAAGAGATTTTTTTTTATTTCGATATATGAAAATAACTTACCAGTAACACTAAAGGCCCAGCAGCTACCACAAGAACCTTGATTTTTAACTTCAGTGACCGCTCCGTGCTGTCTCCAATCAAACGTGTCTGGCAGGTGCACTTGCGGTATATCTGCATTTTTCATTGGAATTTGATTAGCATTTCGAAGACTCGGTTTTAATCCTAAATATTTTTGACTGAATTCTTCGTAAGTTAAATCAGCGAACCTCGTCACAGCATATCTAGCTGTACCTCTTTCGTGAGTGTTAAACTCGTGAATCTTCTTCACGTTATCTTTAAATATGTCAAATCTTTTAAGCATTTCGTTGTGATCATCGATATAGCCAGGTTTGTATGTTGCTAAGAAGTCGGAAAACAAGTGTTCGGCTTGTATATTTTGATACAAGTCAGCGGTAGTGCCATCTTGATAATCGCATCGTACACGATAAATTGGCGGTCGGTCGATCCAAGTTCGTAACCAAACGTTTACTCTACAAAATTTATTTAGGCCTACGTCGTTTACTAGTTTGCAATCATCTTTCACGCTTAGTGCAAGGCAGTCCGTGAATCCAACTTCCATTTTTAGTCTATAGTGAAGGCCCGCAACTTCTTGTTTATCTAATGAAAATATTCTTACGACTTTTTGCTTTCTTGGATGGGGGTATTTAGCTTCAATGTGCTTTAAAGCTTCGTTTGCCAGTTGCATCGCGTTTTCAGTGGCCTCTAAGTCGATATGAGGTTGAAAAGGTTTTTCATCATCCTGACAACTAACCTCTATTTGCTTTCCATTTTCCTGCCAAAGTCGTTCTAGAACGTGCGAAATGCAATGTCGCGTGGGTAAATGCTCCATAAATTCACATGTTGTAATATCATCGACCCATTCATGTTTTAGGCACGTCGTATAGCCCACATCAAAATCTATTATAGTAAGTTTTCCTGTTGTAATTTTAGTCTTAACACTATTTATTCGTATGATCCTTTCTTTATATCTATGTATCGATGACATCTCCAATTTTTCTAATGATTCCTTCGCTAAATTTTGGATATGATCAGATGTGACATTATTGAATTCTAGAGATCGCTTACTGCGGTACTGTTGTGGTAGACTACATTTTGATGTTATTTTACTAACTTTTTTATCTTTGGTCATCCAAACATATGAAGTGCATGACTTTAGAAGTCTAGACATATCCAAAGTACACGATTCAGAGTTTTGACTAAATTGATATTTAGAACAATTTAAAGGTTTGACTAGAAAAGACACCTGTGTAGGTTTGTCTAAATTTAAACTAGGAATTACATGCGGCTCACCTACATGTACCCATTTGTTTTGAATTTTAGTCGATTCTTCTAATTTTTTTATTGACTTTTTTATTATTTCTGGAATTGAAATACCTGTAATATCCTTAAAATCCTTATCATCTTCACATACTACATTCATGCTTTCCACTACTAATTCGTCATCCAGTGACGGCCGCAGCTTGACAAAACATAGTCTACGATAATGTCCAGAAAATTCTTCGCAATCGGACAATTCAGCTTCATCTCTATGTCGTAAACAGTATGTATATGCCGTTTCTATATACATTTTTACCATTTTGATACCCGTAATCATATCGCTACGATAAGAATGTACAGTAATCAGTTTTTGCAAATTATTTGTGTCCGAATTACTATTAATCTGTTGTACAGCGCGATCGGCATAGTAAAAAATTGTATCCTCGTCAATATCATCTTCATCTAACTGTACCTGTCTTTTACGTCTTCTGTCATGTAAATCTTTTTTAACACTTTTTGTATACGTTTTTTTACAAGATACATTAATGTCTTTTTCAGAACTTAGCCATGGTCTATCCCATATGTCCGATTTACAATGCAGTATAATTTTAGGTTTTAACAAACTACAGTCTTCTATTGAATTCGGACTATCTGTAACTAAGCATTTTGTTGGTGCTATAGAGAATTCTACCGTTGTAAGTGTACCTTCTACCACTTTTTCGGTAACGTTATGTATTTTAACAATTTTATGCATATATTTAGAATTTGCTAATTGCTCATATTTAAGTAGAGACTGATCTGCTAAGGATTTATATTCTTTACTGTTAACATTTTTTATCTTCGGGGCTTCAAAGTGAACGTTACGTTTTTTTCGATTGCTGTTTTCTTTTTCATCAGAGCTATCTTCGTCACTTAAATCACCGGTGCAATCTACATCGATTTTTTTACTTCCTCTCCAAGGACGATCCCAAATTTCAGCATGACAATGTAGCACATTCCTCATGAGATCATTGCATTTTGATTTCTTTGTATAACATAATGAGGGTGTAGCTGTAAAATCTATTTGATAAATCGTTCCTGAAACTATTTTTTTAGTTACTGCTGTTACTGTTACGTTGTGCTTTACTTTTTTTTCTTTACCATGCTGATATTTATGCAACGACTCTACCGCTAATAATTCATATTCTTTCTTATTTGGATCCTGTTCCACTGCCGCGCCCATCAATGCTCGTTTACGTCTCGTATATGAAACAAATTCAATTTCTGAGTCTTCAATATCTCCATTCAAATCATTTTCTACAGTATATTTAAGTTTATTCGTATCTTTTTTACCATCAGTATCTATAAAAGCCGAATCTTGTTTCGTAATCTTACTCGAACAATTAACAGAGATTTCTTCCTTCCTAGACCAAGGTTGTTTCCAAACTTCTGAGTGGCAATTGATAATAATCGAGGGATCCAAAACTTCACAAATAGGAGACGTAGGTTCCATGTTGTTATCTAATTCGCAGTTCGTTGGTGTAACAGTAAAATCTAATCTAGTAATAATTCCAGAAACTACTTGTGAAGTGACTTTATTCACGACCAACAATTTATGATGTTGTGATGAACCAATATTTTTCAAGAATTGTTTTAAAGAGGCCTGCGCCATTTCTCTATAGCGCAAATCATTTGGATTTTTCTCAATTTGACCACCAGGAGTAACAGATCTTTCAACTGTCGAAGTCGAAGGTTTGCAATCAACATTTATTTCATCTTCACCTAACCATGGACGTGACCAGATTTCAGAATAACACTTTATAACATTCGAAAAGTCTAAAATATCACAATTAAAAGATGTTGGTTTATAATTATTATCTAACGTGCAATCAGTAGGTGAAATGACAAAATCAATTTTTGTTAAAGTGCCTGATACCACCCGTTTTGTTACTTTTTGAACTTGAACTATTTCATGATGTTGTTTGATACCATTACTCATTAAATATTTATTTAAAGACTTTTTAACCAAAATTTGGCATTGTAGATCGTTAGGGTCAAGATTAATATCAGCGCCAAGAACTTCCCGACGTTTTCTTAAGCTTCCTCCAATTCCTTCACATTCCACCTTGTAATTTGTTGAATTTAACCATACTTTCTCCCATACTTCTGAAGTGCAAGAAATTTCATTGTTTTGATCACTTTCTGGAGCTACTTTGAAGTCAATTGTTGTTAATTTTCCAGCAACAACTTGCACTAAAACATTTTCAACATTTGTAACTTTATAAACACCATTAACGTTATTTGCTTTTAAAAAACTTTCCAATGATTTTTCTGCTAATAATTGGTACTTAGGATCCTTGGGATCTTGGGGCGTTTTTCCCCCAACAAATCTAGTTGATCTTTTTGTTCTAGTACTGTGACTTTCTGAAAAATCATCACATTCAACTTTTGTTTGTCTCCCATCTTCTAGCCATGGACGATTCCAAATGTGCGCCGTACAGTTTCGTGGAGGTTCATTTTCTAATAACTGACAAGTTTCTAAATCAACTCTAAATTCGTTAGTACAATTTGTATATCCTACAGTGAAGTTAATATGAGTTAATAATCCCCCAACAAGCTGTGTTGTCACAGAAGTTATTTCTATAACTTTTTGTTTATTGTTCCTATTCGAATTAACCTCCATGAACTGCAAGGCTTCTTGCACCATATTTAAAACATATGGGTCATTCAATTTATGTAAATCCTTTGACTGTATTTTTTCATTGTAGATTTCGTCAATCGGTCTATGTGTGCACATGTATTTAATTTTCTTTTCTTTTATCCAATGTCTCTCATGTATATTTATATCACATATATTAAAACCCATAGTTTGCAGAACAGAACAATTAATTCTCTTCTGATATGGAACTGTTTTGTTACAGTCAGTGTATGCAAGATTTACTGTAATTTTTGTTAGCTGACCTGAGGCTTTTTGTGTATAGGCTTCTATTATTTCTTGAACTTTCATTGCATTAGGTGATGATGATTCATCTTCAATTTTTTTTAAAGATTCTTTTGTTAGTTTTAATAGTACAGGGTCATTTAAAGGAATTGCTATTCTCTTGCCAATCCCATACTTCTTTCTCTCATCATGACAAAACGCACTTAAAATCTGAGGTGTACCTTCTTCATTAATATCTATTACACCATTACATATTTTGGTAACTTCGTTTTTTCCCCCACAATTTGTCCCATCACAAGGTAGAACAACACGGACTTGCATATAGAAAAAGTGTTGCAAATTTTCATATTCTTCCTCTGCTGCAATAACATCATAATGAAGAATTTTCGTTTTACCTTCAAAAACCATCTTATTAACATAATCAACTAAGTTTTCAGCTAATTTATACAAATATTGTGCATTTTTGACATTCTTTTTAATTTTATGGATTTTCTCTGCAAGAGACATGACTTTTAAATCATGATCATAACTTCTTTTTTTTCTTGTAATATCATAATGACTGCCATCAAAACCAGCAGAGTTGAAAAAATTTATCAATTCATCAATGGTTTTTTTCTTCTCTTCAGTTAAAGAAATGGTTCCTTCTTGATATGAATGGTCCTTTTGCTGTGCTAAATTATCATTGTAATTCTTAGCTGTCTCGACTCTAGAAACATAGCTTGGATTTTCATTATCTGAACTTGAAATTTTTTCTGTGACTTCAGTTACAGTTTCAAAAAGTTTATCATGAGGTATTATTTGGTCCTGTACATTTTTTATTTCAATTTCGGTAAGAGTTCTCTCCTGTTGTGGTTGCGCCTGTGCATCAAAGCTATGTATTGCTTTTAAAATTTCATCCACAGATCCTGTGTTTGCAATTTTGTCATAATCAGGAGTGGACTTTAGAACATCGTCAGTTTTATCATTGTTAATTATAAGAGAATTAATATCATTATTTTCATAATTTTTATCACTATTAGGTATATATTCACCGTCATCTCCAAACAGCCATTCTTCTGTACAATTATTTGCTAAAATAGCTCTATATTTAGAACCATCAGGCATTTTTATCCATGTTTTTTCTAACACCGTTACCTTACATGGTCTAATTTCAAAACAGTCAGTAGTTGTTGTTGTACATTTGTTGAATCCAACTTGGAGTGTTAAGATATATCGTACACCTTTGACAACCTACAAAAAATACTCTCCTTAAAATATTTTCATTATACATATACCTATTATTGTTTAGTTTATGATTAAGTTAATGTTTTGTACATACTTGCACTTGTCTTTCTACATCTAGTATAGCCTCAAGTGAATGTTTAACTTCAGGTTCATGTTTATTTAAATGTTTGATACCGAGAGCAGCTAGGTTATCAACTCCAGGAGCTTGAATGTTAATATGAACTGAACAATCTGTACAAGAACCATGCTTCCTTGGCACTGCAATGAACTGCTCCCCAGATGTAACCTAAAAATAATCCAAGTGTCTGACATGATTTATTGTGCTAGCTTTATTATACTATATTTAGTTTATCAAGTATGTATATTCATATTTACTGAATTATAGTACTTTTTAATGTCAAAAGATTAAACCAATATTAATTAAAATATCTAAACTAAAAGCACATCGAAAGTATCTCCAAAACAATTTGATTATACACCATAAGTTCATTCAAACCAACAAATAAAAGTGAGTTAGTCATTTGATACCGATTATACATAGAAGAGCATACACTATTCATATTTTCAAAGTAGTTTAAAAATATTGATTTTACCCCAACGTTTGATTCAACTTCATTGTCCAAATGTACTGGTTTATGGCCAGTAGAAGTATCCTTCTCTATAATTTTTTCCACAGGTTGTTGACCATTCTCAATGATATCTAACTGGGTTGATTTTTCACGATTTTCACAGTGATATTCATTATTTAGGACACTTATACCACTATCATCCAAGTCTTGTATGATTGTAGAACACTTTAGATATCTTGAATTATCTAAATTGCTAACATCGGTGGCTTTTAAATTGACCTCAAGGCGGTAACAATTACTGTCATCATTCTATAACAGTAAATAATTAAATATTATTATTTTAGTTATAATTAGAAGTCTCAAATTATTTATATTAAAGTAAGTGTTTGGAAAAAAGAGAAGTTGCAAATAATTTGAATTTTTTGTAATATTTAAGAAATTTTCTAATGATATATACATTATACATAAAATATAACAAAGTACAAAACGAAGAGATAATTTATTTTTTACAACAAAGACCTGACGATGATTAAATCAGAGGTCATTCTTACGATAACCTATTGCAGAAATAAAAATAAAACCTATTCTACTTACTGCTTTTTGCGCATTAACAATAACTCCATCGTCATATGTATAGGGCTGGTTTGGTAAATTATTCAAATAATCAACGAATCCATTTAAAAATTTCTCGTTTCTTTCGATGTCCAAATCACCTAAACAGGTAGATATTAGTAGGCACTCTATTAACACAAACACGAATTTAGTCCACTGCATGCTGTATTACGATAGCATCGTCGAATCACAAAGCAAAATGAGAAACACTGCGTCAGTGACTTATTTCAATTCAAAATACTAATGAATGATTCAAGATTCAACAACAGATGTGAATCAGTGAATGTGATCAAAACAAATACCTACTAAATTATACATTATACAAGTATATTTTAAGTGCGTTCCACTAAAGACACGCCACGCCATCGACCTCGACAACTAAAATTTCCGTTCCACTTACGTAAAAAACACCGCGATCGTTGTAGGTGAATTTTATAAGTATAACGCATATTTGAGTCATTTGCTATCTGGAGTCATTCGTCAGCTGTGCTCACTGTGCTGTGGGAGTTGTCAGTAAATATTTTGCATGGATTGGAGTAAAAGTTAACTCAACATTGACATTGACAGTTCTTTTTTCAAATTCCCGCTGCTTTTTGATAAATGCCAACTCTAACCCACCTATATTTTGTGGACAAAGTTGGCGCGATATAGTCGCTAACAGTGACGTCATCTATGACGTCAAGCGATCGCTCGCGATCAAAGAGTAGGTACATAAAGGTGTTAAGTAAATTAGGTGGAACGATAGAAAGATCTTTACAATCGTTGTGGTCGCACAGTGGAACGCATCCTGTTGTAGTATTCTATTGGTAGAACTGTATTTCTGTCACGCTTAAAGTTGACAGCTTGACACTTGGGACTAGCTTTTGACAATTCTTCTTAGTACCGTTACTTTACTCATTACTGCATAAATTAACTTTCACCTGCAGTGATTTTTGTTACATTGAAATATGTGTAAAAAATATTAAGACTAATAAAATAATATAATTAAGTAGAGACTATGACTGAGAAAAGTAAATCGTCAACCTCACAAAATAATAAAATGTACGTACATAAATATAAACATATAAATTTTAAAGTGCCACGAACTTATACTGTTAAAATAACTATAACTTTGATTTAATAAATTGTAAATCTAAGTATATATTCTATAGTAATTAAAATCTTTGTTTTAAGATGGTGGTTATCATTTGGAATTCTCTGTGGAGCTACGTTTCTCACTCGCTTCTACAAAGTTTTAGAACCAGATCACGTTTGGTGAGTTATTTGTTTATTTATATGAGAATCATTCTTATCACATATTTTATTCTTATTTCATTGTGTTATTATGCTTTATGATCGTAGCAAGTGGAAAGAAATGGTATCTGCCTACCCCTACAGGAAAGAGGCGTGATTATATGTATGTATGTCATTGTGTTACAGAATTGTACAATTATACAATGTAAATTCCGCATAAGTAAGACTATGTCATATAGCCTTATCAACCAACATACCTTCAGGCATATAATAAACAATATTAATATAGAATATAGATGTATAAAAAAATATTGGTAATAATAAATAACAAAAAAAAAAAAACAATAATAAGCTTCATACTTGAAATTTAAAGTATTTTAGGGTAATTTTGTACAACCCCGGCGAGAAATTTATGAGGTTGGGGAAAAGGGGTGGGAGGTAGTACGGGTTTTTCATCCCCCCGGACAATTATTTTCGTGTAAACCCCGCTGTTACAGAGATATCGTGGTTGAAGTTTTGAGGTTGAAATTAACCTACCACCTTTAAGGTTAGAGTAACGCTTGGCTCCGGCACTGCAGGAAGTGCAGCCCTTCCACCCTTGCGTGCGAAAGCACGCTCACTCATGCTCCATTCTCCTCTACGCATTCGTTCGCGCGCTTTCGCACGGCGGGTGAAGGCTGGCCTCCCTCTGCGCCTCCGGCTTATAAAAAACACTCTAGGGGTAGGGCAGACCAAGATCACGTGGACAGTGGGGTGCTTCGATTCGGTTTTGGGTATTTTTCGAATTTCTAAACCTATATTCTAGCACGCAATGTTACTAATTTTATTAGAATATTATGTCTGACGCGTTATTTTGTTTAAAAGTGTCGATCTGTCAGTCGTTAAAGGTCAGTTCGTATCGTATTTTGATCTTGCAGTAAAGATCGTTTTTACGTAAATTTGTTCGAAAATAACGCGTGATAGTCGCAGTCGGAATTAAGGTAGAGTCAGAAATAACAAAAATTTAACCTCCGATAAAAAAAATCTACTGATATTGTACATAATAACCGTATTTTATATTTAACAATAATTAAGAAGTATTGAAAAAATTAATATATAATTTTTTTTTTTTTTTTGTTGTAGTTGGGATGAAACACATTTTGGCAAAATGGCAAGTTGGTATATAAATCGAACATTCTTTTTTGATGTTCATCCTCCACTTGGAAAGGTAAGTAATATTAAACACACATAAACATCATTTTTGTACTAAAAACAATTATATAAATTATATTAAAATATTTTGCCCCGTACTTATGTGTAACTTTATTATTTTAGGGTTTTTTTAATATATAACTAGATCAAGCAAAGAAGCATAAGGCTCACCTGATGGTAAGCGATTGCCGTAGCTTATAGACGGCTGCAATACCAGAAGTATTGCAAGCACATGGCGGAGCCCATCCCCAATTCCCCCAGGAGTTAGCTATAACTATTGTTACATTATATACTTTATATTTTTGAAGTAAAACTTCTTTATGCATGCTTGACTTGGGAAGTAAGCTGGTAAATGTGTGACGAGAGCGTTACCTAAAGTGTGATCAGGCGAGGCGAACGAAGCAAGAGAGAGAGGTCGTTCTCATTATTTGAATTATTAATGTGTGCCGTCAGCACATTACATCATATGTATTTGCAGCCCTCAGTTGGAATGAGACACTCGAATGAGATACTCGCACACTTAATAAATATATCGTTCAGTTGTCGTGTTTATTATTATCATCATATACCATAGAGCCGCTAAAGTGGTGACCCCGACGTGATCCTGGTCTGCTGGTGATGCTCCAGGATATCGGAAGGCACACGACGCTATTTATTAAGAATTCAAGTACTTCAAGGTTCCAACTCGCAATAGTAAAGAATGAGTATCCCCGTCGGGCAGCAGAGCAAAATGACGGTTCTATCAACACCTCAGAACGACGCTGTCGAGCTAGCTTCCGTAACAGTATCTTCAAGGTTACCAGAATTTTGGTGTGACCAGCCACGGCTATGGTTCGTGCAAAGTGATGCGGTTTTGGGACCACAAAAGCTCAGTGACGATGCAAAATTTAATTTAATCGTTACTAAGTTAAATAAAGACATTATTCAACAAGTTAGCGACATACTTTTGAATCCACCGGAGACAAAGAAATATGAAACCTTAAAGGCTCGTCTGTTGGCGGTGTACGAGGAATCGGAAACCAGTAAATTTCAAAAATTACTCAGTGGAATGGAATTGGGTGACCAAAGGCCTTCACAGCTTTTGCGTCGAATGAGAGACTTAGCACGTGGAAAAATACCGGATGAAACACTTCTCATTATGTGGCAAAGTCATTTACCTGCTTCTGTACGAGCTGTTTTAGCTGTAAGTGAAGTTAAAGACCTCGAAAAATTTGCTATAATGGCCGATAAGGTCATGGAAACCTCAAGACCTGTGAATATTTCCGAAATTCATACTACCGGTTCCAGCTCAAGTGACAACTCTTTTATATTGGCTGAACTTGCAAAATTAAGTTTACGTATTCGTGATATGGAGAGAAGTAGGTCAAGACCAAGAATTCGTTACAATAATCAGCATAGTCGGCGACGGTCTGTCTCGAGAGCTCGTAATACTATACGGCGTACGCCGGAAAACGCTGATTGGCTTTGTTATTATCATCACAGGTTTCAAAGCCGAGCAAAGAAATGTGTGGAGCCGTGTTCGTGGAAGAAACATAATAATTCGGAAAACTAAATATGGTACGATCGCCGGCGGAGATTTGTACCATTACACCTGCTCACCGCCTATGTATTACTGATAATAAAACTGGACTGAAATTTTTAGTGGACACAGGTGCAAACATTTCAGTTTTACCCTTTAAAAAAAAGTTTTTTAGTGATAATTCATGTGACAGTTATAAATTATACGCTGCTAATGGTAGTGAAATTAAAACCTATGGTACTAAGACTCTTGATTTAGACTTTAATTTGCGGCGGCCTTACCGCTGGACTTTTATTATGGCCGATGTAAAACAACCGATTATAGGTGCAGATTTTTTAGGACATTATAAATTATTAGTCGATATTGGTAAAAAGAAATTAATAGACAAGGTGACAAATTTGTGTTTAATAGCGTCAGTGACTTTAAATAAGCAACAATCAATTAGAACTATCGACTATTCTAGTGAATACAGTGATTTATTAGCCGAATATCCTAACATAACTAAACCGATGTGTTTTAAGGAGGCTCCATGCCATTCCGTTGTTCACTATATAGAAACAACAGGATCGCCTGTGTACGCACGACCGAGACCCTTACCCTCAGATAAATACGTCAAAGTAAAGGCCGAATTTCAACGCATGCTGGATATGGGTATATGCAGACCCTCTAGAAGCTGCTGGGCCAGTCCACTTCATGTAGTTTTAAAGAAAAACGGCGAATTACGCCCGTGCGGCGATTATCGTCGTTTAAACAATATTACAAAGGCGGATAGATATCCTATACCTCGCATACAAGACTGTACATACTTGTTAGCGGGAAAATGTATATTCTCGCGTTTAGATCTTCAACGTGCTTACCATAACATAGGAATTTCAGAAAAAGACATTGAAAAGACGGCAATTACGACACCTTTTGGATTATACGAGTTTACTCGCATGACGTTTGGCTTAAAGAATGCAGCACAAACTTTTCAACGTTTTCTCAATAACGACGTTTTTAGAGACATGGATTTTTTATTTTCCTATATAGATGACGTCATAATTGCATCAGATTCGCAATATTTGCATAAACTTCACTTAAGAAAAGTTTTCGAACGTCTTAATCAGTTTGGTCTTACAATTAATTTGGCGAAATGCGAGTTCGGGAAAAAGGAATTAGACTTTCTCGGGTTCCACGTATCAGAAAAAGGCTTACGGCCGCTTGAAGATCGAGTTAAGACTATTTCGGAATATCCAAGGCCAGAGACCGTAGATGAACTACGACGCTTTTTGGGGATGTTAAACTTTTATAGACGTCACCTTCCCAAGGCAGCAACCATTCAAGAAAAATTAAATGCTTTTCTTCACAACTCAAAAAAAAAAGATAAGTCGCCTATTACTTGGACCGATGACTCCATTAAAGCTTTTGAACAATGTAAGGAAAGCTTAAAAAGCGCAGTTACATTGTCTTTTCCATCTCAAAATGCACCTATGTCAATTATGACAGATTGTTCTGCCACCTGTGCCGGAGCGGTTCTACAACAAAAAGAAGGAGACTCATGGAAACCACTTGCATTTTTTTCAAGCAAGCTGAGTGAAGCGCAACAGCGCTACAGTGCTTTCGATAGGGAACTGTTGGCTATTTACATGGCTACAAAGCACTTTAGATATTTAATAGAAGGCAGACCCTTAACTGTATATACAGATCATAAACCACTAGTTTATGCATTTAAAAATAATTCTATTGGAAAAAATGATACACCTAGACGGTTAAGACATTTAGATTTTATTTTACAATTTTGTACAGCAATCGAATACGTCAGCGGGACCGAAAACGTTGTAGCTGACGCATTATCAAGGATTTATACTATCGATTTTCCTTCTCCGATAGATTACGAAAAACTCGCAGAAGCTCAGGAAAATGATAAAGAATTGAAATATTTAATTAATTCAAACAATTTGAAATTTAAGAAAATAATTTTGCCGAATAGTAATATACCTATTTACTGCGAAGTGTCTACAAATAAGGCACGTCCATATTTGCCGCTGGAGTTTCGTATTACAGCATACAAAGCCATACACGATGCCAGCCACCCAGGAGTTCGCGCCACAAGAAAATTGATCCGAGATCGCTATGTATGGGCCGCGATGAATAAAGATGTTGCCATGTGGGTTAAATCATGTTTAGATTGTCAGAGATCGAAAGTGCAACGTCATACGATATCGCCAATTGGAACATTCCAGAAGAGTCAACGTTTCGAACATATACACGTAGATATTGTTGGCCCACTAACTATTTGTAAAGGATATCGGTATTTAGTTACAATGGTGGACAGAGCAACCGGTTGGTTAGAAGCTTATCCAATTAAAGATATTACGGCTGATACGATATCATGGATAGTTTATTCTGGCTGGATATCAAGATTTGGATGTCCATTGCGGATTACCACGGATCAAGGACGTCAATTCGAATCTAACTTGTTCACACTGTTGGCAAAGCGAATGGGTATAAAAAAATTGAGAACTACAAGTTATCACCCGCAATCAAATGGTGCTGTTGAGAGAGTTCATCGATCTTTGAAAACAGCCCTTATGTGTAGAGGCAATACGGAAGATTGGGTGAACGAATTACCGTCAGTTCTACTGGGCTTAAGGGCAAGTCTACGCGATGACACAAGTGTGAGCGCTGCGGAAATGGTTTATGGACAAGTCATACGCCTACCAGGAGATTTCTTTTCGCCTACAAAGCTAGAAATCACTGAAAATGAAACTTTTTTGCAAAATTTGCGACATAGGATAAAGCAAATTTCATCGGTTCCGAAACGAGAAAATAGGCAAGGTCGTATATTCGTACATCCTGAATTAAGCTCGTGTACGCATGTTTTCGTTAGATGCGATCAAGTCAGGAAGCCACTGTCACCACCATACTCCGGGCCATACAAAGTCATCGAACGTACAGACAAATATTTTAAAATATTAAAAGCAGATTCGCAGCAATGCATTAGTATCGACAGATTAAAGCCAGCATTTACAATTGACACCAAAGAATGCAAAAGCGCGCCATATGAGGATACGACTTATGTAAACAAAAAGCCGAACGAACCGAGGATTACAATATCTGGTCGTATTAGCAAGCCAGTCGTTCGCTTTACTCCATAATAAAATTATCTGTGTGAACATTTATAAAATTAATAAACGTATAGGTAATTGTAATAACGATGGGAAAACAACAAAGTAAAGATATCAAGGAGGAAATAATAATAGCGCAAAATGGTGCCGGCAACGAAGCATCTGCAACTACAAAACACACGGAAACGATATTCAGAATTGAGCTTTATTTAGTTTTCATAACTTTATTTATCCTGGCAATTATAGGATATTTAATTTGGAAAAATTGCAAAACTAACTATGGGAGATACATGCGCAGAGAGTTGCAAGATTTAGGAATTACACCTTATCGCATAAGTGACCAGAGCCCAAACAGCCCGGTTACTCAGCAAGTGATTGTGTGATGTGAAGTGAAAAAAATTTGGTGCCTAGTTAAGAGTGCAAGTTATGTTACATTAGTTTATTGATACTATAATCGAATTATGAACTCTATACTTACGTAATATACCACATAATATGTTAGTTAATAAAACAAAATATATTTAAGCATTTCTTTTCCAATTTCATGATGTAACATTGAATATTATTATTTTATGTTGTACTTATATTAAAACAACTTTATTTTGTAACATTTAGTTAGCGGCTAATCGAATTTCGATATGTGAGTAGTAATCAATACTTAAATTTTTTGCGTGGTTCAAATGAACATTAATGAAAACAATGTTTATTTTATTTTATTTTATTGTGTTTTTGTTCTGTATTCAGAGTTTATGTTGCAAAACTATTATGTAATCTTTTTTAGTATGTACAAAGATTTTATGTTCTGTGTGAAATAAGTTTCCTATTTTTTGTCACTAAGAAATTGTATTTACTTTATTTTTATTTTTCAAAGGGGGGTGTTATGTGCCGTCAGCACATTACATCATATGTATTTGCAGCCCTCAGTTGGAATGAGACACTCGAATGAGATACTCGCACACTTAATAAATATATCGTTCAGTTGTCGTGTTTATTATTATCATCATATACCATAGAGCCGCTAAAAATGTATACATATAGATAAAAAGTTTTACTTAAGAAGTTTTACTTAGGTTGTGTGGTCTAAAGCAAACTCGTTAGGGTAAAAACGGGATCCTATTACTAAGACTTTGCTGTCTGACCTTCCATCTGTCTGTCTGTCTGTCACCAGGCTGTATCTTAAGAACAGCGATAGCTAGACAGTTAAAATTTTCACAAATTCTGTATTTCCGTAGCCGCTATAACAATAAATACTAAAAACAAAATAATCAAATATTTAAGAGGACTCCCATACATCAAACGCGATTTTTTTTGCCCTTTTTTTGATCGATATCAATAATGGCAACAAGCAGGTACTTGAAATATTCATAAAATACTTATCGCTTCAGCCTGTAATATCCCACTACTGGGCATAGGCCTCTTTCCTCATGTAGGAGAAGGATCAGAGCTTAATCCACTACGCTGCTCCAATGCAGGTTGGCGGATATATTCCCTACTATGAGTAACGATCGCTATCAGGTGTACATGATAACAACCAGGACCGACGGCTTAACGTGCTCTCCGAGGCACGGTGGGGAGACCCACATGGACTGCACAAATACCCAGACCACGGCAAATACCTGTATGGCCAATACAAATGTTTGTCATGTGAGGGGATCGAACCCGCAACCGCCAGCGCAACAGGTACAATCCATGGCTGTAACCGTTGCGCCAACGCGGCGTCTAATACGTATAATAACGCCATAAAATACTTAATTATATTTTTACTTTAATAATAAATAATAAAATTGAAATAAAATAAATATTTATGAGGGGCTCCCATACAAAAACGCCATTTATGCCTATGGTCCGGGAGTCAGTGACAGATTTTCATGACCAATTTCCTCCCAATCTAAACTTCGTAAAATCCATAAGGAATTTTTATTATGAATATTCGCGACTGCCAGCTGTGACTCCGTGGGTGGTTTGGGCACAGGCAGCCCACAAATTGATAAAAAAATTTTTAAGTCATTTCCTCCCACCTTTAAATTTGTTGCATTATAGTTTACCAAATATCTTGAAGAAAAAATTATGTGAAAGAATTTATACCTGGCTCCCGGACCATATTTTTGCTCGATATCAATAAATGTTAACAGGTAGGCACTTGAAATATTCACAAAATACTTGATTGTATATTTGCTTTAATAATAAATAATAAAATAAAAAGTAAAAAAAAATAGGATTAAAATTTACTACTTTTTGCCCGATATTAAAATCAGCACTGATAAACGCTTGAAATAATCACAAAACATTTAGTTTTATTTAACAATTAAATATTTTACGGAAAATTTATTACCTTATATTACATAATAACTTATTTCTTATACCAAAAACCACGAAACGAATCAAATTTTGCTTGCAAGATTTGGTTACAACTAGACTCCATGGTTACAGAGACACCAGGACAAGAGAAAAAAAAAAAAAATTTTCAATATGAAATTTGTGTACATAACCTACTGTTGTTTACCTACTCAATGGTACGGAAACCTTCGTGCACGAGTCCGACTCGCACTTGCCCAGTTTTTTTAAATATGTCTCATACTGTTTTGTATACCTTATAAAATAAATATTTTTTTATTTCAGATGCTCATTGCCCTGTCGGGGAAGCTGACAGGATATGATGGAACATTTCCATTCGAAAAACCTGGTGATAAATATGACGGAGCTAGATATGAGGGGATGAGAATTGTAAGTTGAAACATAGTGAATAATATTAACATAATATTAAAATTGAAAATTAATAGTGCACCTTCTTTCCTTAACATATTTTTACTTTGTAATTATGTTATTTGTATAATATAATTTTGAACATTTTTGAATATCATATCAAAAATTGACCCTCCATTGGGGATCGAACCCGCGTCTCCGACTGACCGTGTCGGCGCTTTAGCCAATTAAGCTATGAAACGACGTAACCGCTAGATCGAAATTTTTGATATGATGATTTTTTATATTCGGTTTAAGCGAAACGTGTATAAAAAATCATCGCTGAAGCGGTCAATTTTTGATATAATATTCAAAAATGTTTAGAATTCCTAATGTGTGGGTAACACAAAAATAAAAATCGTGCATAATATAATTTTGATTGTTTTTTTTATATATTTATTTTGATGTTTTCTTTATGATAATTGTATATCTCCTATAAATTATATTGTTCTATTTCATTTTTATAATTTTAATTGCAGTTTTGTACTACCCTGGGAGCTTTGACAATTCCACTAACATTTTTAACATTGTGGGAAATGACAAAATCACTTGACTGTACTTTTATAGGAACTTTACTTTTAATTTGTGGTAAGTCATTTCACTTTAAATGTGACAATTTATTAAATGCATACGTCTGCATTGGATTCTTGAAATGCAACTTTTTAAGTTATGGAATATTAAAAAAAAAATTATTGAAAGAATATTTTGGATACATTTTTTTTTTCAGATGTTGGATTCCTAACTCTTAATAGATATATTTTGCTTGATCCCATTCTGTTGTTTTTCATGAGCTGCTCAATTTATGGAGCTTTTAAGGTAAGTGTATTTATATGACGTGCATTAATACTACTACTACTACTACTATATGTATAAACTTAGACCTTTTGGATTTTTAAAATTATTTTTTTTTTTTTTTTTTTTAGTTGAAAATGTAGTATATTGTAAAAGGTAAGGCACTGTAAGGGTGCACCTATTAATTACGTTCGGTGCTTGGTCGAGCGAAATCTCACTCAATCTCCCGTGGGGCAGAGGGTGATCTCGAATTAAGTAAAATATGTTTCTCCATTAAAATACACCTAAATCATACATAATACATCATAGAATAATTAAGTCAGAGCAAGGTTGAAGGAGCACATGATTTTATTGAAAATTACATGTACATGTTAGTTAACGTAGTCACTTTTGAAATCATACCTGAGTCTCCGTGGATAGAAGAGTGAATATTATTTTACAAATTTTAGTAGTTCCCATTTAAGTTTTTTATTGTTAAATCTCATTGTAATTCTACGCTACGTCATTAAAAATCTTAGGGCGAATGGGGAGCAGAAAATCGCCTAAACTCTGACGTAATTAATTGATGCCCCCTAAACTAAAAAGCAACTCGGCTTTCATAAATATGTCTTGTTATAGTGAAAATCTAATCAAATTCTTTTTTCAAATTATCTTTTGCCAAATAGTTAATAGACAATTTACGAAACTACAATTTTTTTTCAGGTTCGATCTCTTACTGACGCCGGCCTTGGGCCATTCAGCACAAGAATGATTTGCTGGCAATTATTTTTGGGTGCATCACTTGCTTGTACCATGTCTGTTAAGTTTGTCGGTCTGTTCGTTGTTTTGTTTGTTGGTCTTCGAACTATCGCTGATTTGTGGAATATTTTGGGTGACTTGACGAAACCTGTTGTAAGTCGGCAATTATACATAATATTATTTTCTATTGCATCCCGAGTTAAACAGTAGCTTATTTTGGCTTACTCTGTTTTCATTTGAAGTACCTATATAAAATTGATTAATTATTGTATGTTATTAGGTTGAATTAAAATATCCCTTAAACATCCTACATCTGAAAAAGGTTTTCCCTATTTATAGTAAACTTCGAATTGCCACTTGTCTAGTGTTAGTAGTTCATTTCCCTGCACAAATATTGAAAATATCAGTGTTTACGAATTTCCCGAGGTATGGTTGAAAAATCCTTTAAACATCCTACACTGATCCTACTGAAAAAAGTTTTCCCTATTTATAGTAAACTTCGAATTGCCACTTGTCTAGTGTTAGAAGTTCATTTCCCTGCATAAATATTGAAAATATCAGTGTTTACGAATTTCCCGAGGTATGGTGGGGTGATTTGCAGTGACAATGACTCAGGCCAAAAACAAAGATTTGCGTACATCAAATATGAGTTCAGAGTAAGAGTTAAACCCCGGACTGTCGGCATGATTGGAATTCATCCCATCACTACACCAGAATGATTGATTAATTATAGATGACTTTCTTTTCAGACCTTAACAATGAAACATCTAATTGGAAGAAGCATCACTCTGATATTGTGGCCGATTATTTTGTATGTCTTCTTTTTCTGGATCCACTTAACCGTACTCAGTAAAAGGTAAGATTGGTTTAATACAAGTATGTCGTTTTTATATACTAGATATTATCACACACATAATATGTTTTTTTTATATATATGTCAAAACAAGAAATTGTAACTAATATGCCAAAATCTTTATTATTTCAATTTGGCGATTACTTGGCAACTGCTATTATTACTACTGATTCTCATTTCCCTCCTTTTGGTAATCCAGACAACGGATTGAGTCAATTGTCAATATCTTTTTTATTCGTCTAGTGGTAATGGCGATGGATTCTACTCATCTGGTTTTCAAGCACGTTTAGAAGGCAACAGTCTTCACAATGCGAGTGCTCCAAGAATTCTAGCATATGGAGCAGTCATTACGTTAAAGAACCATCGAACTGGTGGAGGTTATTTACACTCCCACTTTCATCTATACCCAGCTGGGGTGGGGGCAAGACAGCAGCAGGTATGGCTTATATATATATATATGTATTTTTGGTTTATATCATATGAAGCTTTTTAGAAAATATTATTTTAATTACTCGTAATTTGCAGACTATTTAAGTTAGAGCAACGCATTTCCTGACATCACAAGAATTAAAACAATAGAGAATAACAAAATTTAATTTCATTACTTTGTAATATAATGCATTTCTATGTTATTGTTTTTTTTTTTTTTAGCTGTACCAAAGTTTAAATTAATTATTGAAAAATACAATACCTATATCTCGTTTAAAATCGCTTCCACTAGTCGCCCTATAACAACTGTCACAATTTTATTTTTTTATATTTCGATTTTTTTTTTGTGTTCCATTTTTGAAGTCTCCAAAAAAAAAAAACAAAAAATGGTCATCTGTCTGGACTTTATTCAATTTAAAGTATAGAAGCATATATTCGCCGGTACCAGATAACGACGTACACGCACAAGGACGACAACAACCGCTTCATAGTCCGGCCGTACAACCGCGCCAGCGCGGAGGGCGTGCAGGCGGTGCGCGGCGGCGACCTGCTGCGCCTCACGCACGCCGCCACGGGCCGCAACCTGCACTCGCACCGCGAGCGCGCGCCGCTCTCGCACAAGCTGCTGCAGGTCACCGGCTACGGGGAGGTGAGCGTGCCGGCTACTGCAGGTCTATTGAGCAGCCTGTAACATCCTATATATATTCTTTATTCATCATTACAGCCTATACAGTCCACTGCTGGACATAGGCCTCCACAAGTTTACGCCAAAAATAACGTGAACTCATGTGTTTTGCCCATAGTCACCACGCTGGGCAGGCGGGTTGGTGACCGCAGTACTGGCTTTGTCGCACCGAAGACGCTGCTGCCCGTCTTCGGCCTGTGTATTTCAAAGCCAGCAGTTGGATGGTTATCCCGCCATCGGTCGGCTTCTTAAGTTCCAAGGTGGTTGTGGAACCTTGTTATCCCTTAGTCGCCTCTTACGACACCCACGGGAAGAGAGGGGGTGGCTAAATTCTTTAGTGCTATATTGCACTTTAAAAAAAAAGAAACAAGTAAAAATCATATTTACAAAGAAAGTTGGCAAGGGCGAACTTATCTCTAGAAGAGATCTCTATCAGTCTACCCATGGTGGTGAGAATTGCTGTTATCGCGGGGCACAATGTGCAAGAGTGATTAATAATGATGATTATAAATCTATAAACATATTCAGAATTAATAATATAAAATGCATGTATACTTGACTACAAACACACTTACAATGAACATGTACATACATACATAAAATACATACATACATAAAATACATACATACATAAATAAATACATACATAAATAAATACATACATTGAGAGTATATCCATTATGAGAGGTGTCCCCAGTGTTATATAGATCTCTTTCTCCATGTAAAAGAAGGATTGGAGCTCGATGTAGCTGCTCAACTGCGGGTTGGCGGATATGTTCCCTACTATGAGTACTATGAGTATGCGATCGCTATCAATTATTTATGATAACAACCGGGATCGACGGCTCAACGTGCTCTCCGAGGCTGTGCTAGAAAATCAGTGATTGAAAGCTGAGCGATTTATTTTGTGTTAAATACTGACTACGGAGAGGAGAGCTTTTACTGGTTTCTACAGGTGTATCTCATTCATATTAAACAGAGTGGGAGCTAAATTAACATTCCGTCCAGGCCCCTGTGTACGGGAAGGTTAGATGACTTCGGTCTCTACATGTCTATATGGAAAGTTAGCACTCCAGCTTAGACAGAGTGGGAAGCTGAGCGCTTTGGTTCGTACAGGTCGTCAGGCTACAAGGTGGTGAAATCATTCCAGTTACTACCGTTCGGCTACAACTCGACTATCGGAGAAAATTTCGCGCACTAGTCTAAACATATCCTATATAAAAAAAGGATAAGGTAGGTAAACTTGGATACAGATTTGTACAGGTTACAGAGATGGGGTAGTAAGCTTACTTCAGTCATTTTATGTCGATAGGGTCAGGCGGCAGAAGATTGTTATTTATTTTTGTGTAATATTTAACACTCAGTACCATATTTTGATACAGTTCTAATTTCAGGATGGTGTCGGCGACGCAAACGATGTTTGGAAGGTTATTATATCCGGTGGTAAAGATGGAGATGAAATACAAACTGTTCGCAGCAAGATTATGTTCGTGCATTATTTACAGGTCCAGCCATTTTTTAATAAATTTATCTTTAAGAAATATAATAATAATTGTGTTTGCAGGCAAACGAAGAAAAACCGACTTCAATTATATCGACAAGTAATACAACGCAGGTAGACGAAAAAATAGTCAAGTAAATACGCATTATCAAAGATTACTCCAAAAGTTGTAATCAGATCTCGATGACACATAATAAACTTCGGCTTTCGATTAAATTAAAAATCATCAAAATCGGTACACCCAGTAAAAAGTTATGCGGATTTTCGAGAGTTTCCCTCGATTTCTCTGGGATCCCATCATCAGATCCTGGTTTCCTTATCATGGTACCAAACTAGGGATATCTCCTTTTCAACAAAAAAAGAATTATCAAAATCGGTTCATAAACGACGGAGTTATCCCCGAACATACATTAAAAAAAAAAAACATATATACGGTCGAATTGAGTAACCTCCTCCTTTTTTGAAGTCGGTTAAAAATAAATTAAAGTTAACAAAATTAATGATATGTACAGGCATGTGTTCTTACAACAACTGGTAAACAACTGCCGAAATGGGGATACGAACAGCAAGAGGTCGCTTGCAATCCCAATTTGCGGGACAAAAACGCACTCTGGAATGTTGAGGACAATGTATTTGACCAGCGTTAGTATAATATTAAATTTGGTTAAACATCTAATGTATAAAATTCTCGTGTCGCGCGTGTGTCGTTTGTAGTTAAACTTTAGTGTAGATTTTTATGAAATTTTGTGTGCATATCGGGTAGGTCTGTGAATCGGCCAACCCCTAACCTCCTTTCATACCCCTAAGTTATATGGGGGGTGGGGAATAAGGGGGTTAATAACATATATGGCAAAACAACGTTTGCGGGGTCAGCTATAATTTTATTAAAACTTGACTTAATAATTATGAAATTATCAGTATTTTTCTTTAGAAACTTCTACGTATACCTACTAAATCAACTCGGCATAGTATATCTTGGAGTTGGCGACATAAGCGCGCATGCGCTCAATCACAGACAAAACATGCTCACATAATTGTGCGATCACACTGATAACAGCTATACTATTTTTATTGTCTTTTATTGCCTTAATTTATTTTTCATTGCAGTACCAAAAATCAGTTTCGAAGCTTACGCCTCTGGTTTCTTTGAACGTTTAATAGAATCTCATGCAGTGATGTTACAAGGGAATGCCGGTCTTAAACCTAAGGAGGGAGAGGTTACTTCTCAACCCTGGCAGTGGCCAATTAATTACAGGGTAAAGGGTTAACTGTTTTATTTTTAATTTATAATGTAGTTCTATAATTTAGCATTTTAATTTTTTACTTATTATATTAATATAATTTAGTTGTAAATTTATTTAGATAATAATATTGTTACCGGCAGATGTCTGTCTATGAGAGACGCTTAGGAAATACTTCTTATGGGGGTTTATATGAGGGCTATAGAAAACAAATCAATCACTCTTAGAATTTTTGTCTGTCTTTCTGTTATTTATTCCCGTATCCCGCATAATCTACTGCACGAAAATAGATACATTTTTTTTATATCTGTGGTCTTGGCGGTCTAAATCTGTTTAAATCTGGCATCGATTTGATCTTAGAACTGGGATTATTTTTTCGATAAAACAGTATCGATATTGTAAAGAAGTCGTTTTACACACATAAAATACTCAAAGAAGACAAAAGTTGCGGGTATTCAATGACATTGTGATTAAAATAATAACTTATATAAAAAATGTTTCAGGGACAATTTTTTTCGGGCAGCTCACACAGGATTTACTTGTTGGGCAATCCAATAGTATGGTGGGCAAATCTCGCGTTCCTCGCTATATTCTTTTTGGTGTTTGTTTTTAACGCTGTGAGAGAAAAACGAGCAAGAGCCCTTGGAAATTTTGTTCAAGGTTAGCATTATTTTTGTCACCCCATTTCAAAATTTGTATTTTAGTAGTTTAGGTAGAAAATAACTTAAGTCGCTGATTTAAATTCAATAAATTAAACTTTAAATTAAAGGAATCTTTAATCGACTCTGAATTCTTTTGGATAAGATTAAAATAAATAGGTAAAATAAAATATTTTTTATTTTTGTTTTGATAGCTTAAAAGAGCTAGAGTGAAACAACAATATTGTAATTTTTAAATAGTCACGATTTCTCACATAATTAAATATACAAAAGTGACACTTCTAAATGCCTAGCTATTTATTACAACTTTTTATGAGTTGGATCTTATATTTTATGTTTTGGATTTTTTTATAGTGCAAGTACGTGCGTGCGTGTTTACGCACGTGCGTGAATTTACATATATGTATACTTACTTGTATTAGTGCTATTAAATATCGCAATGAACAGGCCCTATACTACATAATATTTTGCACCAGAAAAGGTGGTTTTTTCGTTAAATTTAAATAAGTTTGTTAGTTCGTTTTCTTTCTCTATTATATTATTCTCTTCTTTTCTCTTTCTAACTCTGTATTCTCAGGAACTATTCATTCGAATTGAAAAATTCTTTTAAATAGTCCACTTACCGACGAAGGCTATAAGCTAATTTTTTTTTAATCTATATCTTAATACGTGAAGCAAAAATTTAGTATCTCTTTTAACGAAAATAGCGCAGACGGAGGACTATGAAATTTCGCACACATAGTTTATATAGAGGAATGCAGAATCCTAATATATTTTTTTAATTAAAAAAATAACATTACACGCACTAGCATGTATTTGACTCACATGCATACTCCTTGGTTTATTGTAAAGTCTGTGATTAAGTTGCGGTCGAATCTCGACCAGCGGGCGAGCACTAGTCGCCATTGCGGTCGAATCTCGACCAGCGGGCGAGCACTAGTCGCCATTGCGGTCGAATCTCGACCAGCGGGCGAGCACTAGTCGCCATTGCGGTCGAATCTCGACCAGCGGGCGAGCACTAGTCGCCGTAAGAGTTGTTTATTTTAAAGTCTGTGGTTGAATTGCGGTCGAATCCCGACCAGCGGGCGAGCACTAGTCGCCGTAGTTACACTAGTAACGTAGTAGTAAGTTCCCACGGCGCCCGCAGACGAACACTCGGGCGTGTTGCTTACCGCGGCGCGCTGGGCCGGCGCGGGCTGGGCGCTGCACTACGTGCCCTTCTGGGCGATGGGCCGCGTGCTGTACTTCCACCACTACTTCCCCGCCCTCGTCTTCAGCTCCATGCTCACCGGTTACCTTTTATTATTATTATTATTATTATTATGTGACTGGATGTCACTCCACCCGCTTAATATATAATAGATACATATATTATAATAAATACTTATATAAATAATATAGTAAATTTACTTATACTTACATATATATAAAAAAAAACGGGTAGAGGATTACACCCCGGCAGGGAGATCAAACTATTATTATTATTACTATATTAACAACATACACGGCCTCTTAGTTTCCCATGCCATTTTTACTACATGAAATATGTGTTACTATACAGCGTGTGTTTTTTTACAATAGTTTAACTGAGGGAGGGCACAGCAGGAATTTCCTGCTCAAAATATGGAGCAGCCCGACTGGGGTAGTACCTCGACCTTACAGAAGATCACAGCAAAATAATACTGTTTTCAAGCAGTATTGTGTTCCTGTTGGTGAGTAAGGTGACTAGGGCTCCTGGGGGATTGGGGATTGGGTCAGCAACGCGCTTGCGATCCTTCTGGTGTTGCAGGTGTCTATAAGCTGCCGTAACCGCTTACCATCAGGTGAGCCGTACGCTTATTTGCCGACCTAGTGACATAAAAAAAAGTTTAACTTCAGACCAGCAGTTCTAAAACTGTCTAAAATTGTTAGGGTGATCCGCCACTACACATATGGGACATTCCACGATAAGCGGACAACTGAAAAATGTTGATTGATGTAATATATGACAGTAATATTATACTTATAGGTTGATATATAGGCATATTAGAAAGTTACTAAACGGAAACATCAATGTTTTTTAGTTGTCCGCTTCGCGTAAATTCCCCACATGCATTATAAAGAAAAGTTAAATTTTACGATTAACTATAATATGTCTACGTGTAAATCAGACAAATTCAATAAAAATATATACACACATGCTTAACACAGATGTTTGTATTTTTTCTAAGGTTGCAGTTTCGGTGCACAATAAAACGTGTCTAAGGAAATTCGTTATAGATTATGGATACCAAAATGTATCTACCATTTGTCAAATAAAAAGTTATTTTCCTATTAATTTTACGATTAATATGTTAAAGAAGACGTTAAAGTGTGCTATCGAGGGAAGAACTAAATAGTCTACAGACAAAAAGAATACTTAGCCGAAAAATTTGTCACGACAGATAATATATACTATTTTCTTCTAAAGATAGATAATAAAGAACAATATAATAGAATAGATGTTATTGCACACCCCTTTGAAAGGATTTACAGCAAACAGTCATATAAACTTACAGACAGCAATGTACAAAGGCGATCTTATCGCTAATTATCGATATCTTTCAAACAACCTTGAAAAATACAAACAAGGAAAATATACACATATACATAAATTTATTTGGTGTTGCAATTTTTTTCCAGGTATCTTAACAGTTTATTTACTGAGAAGTATAAGAAGTTATTTAAGCGAAGAACTGGGCAGAGCCGCTTACCAGTGTGTGATGGGGCTTGTTATTTCCACGACGGTATATAGTTTCTACCTGTTCTCGCCTCTCGCCTACGGTATGAATGGACCTTTAGCTCACGAACCAAATTCAACTATGAGCGGATTGAAGTGGCTCGAATCTTGGGAATTTTAAGAATATGCTACTAATTATTAGACACACTCCAGCGAGAAGTACTTTCACAGTGAAATTATTAAATTAAATTTTATTAGAACACATTGTTACCATCACAACATTATAAAGTGTTTCAAGGCTGAATCCTAATTTTTTTTAAGAAAGGTGTTACAAGGATGTTCTGACTTTATATAGAAGTATGTTTTAACACGCCGTTGTTATTTTGTCAAATTTAATATTTGTCTTAACCTTATACATAAGTAATTGTAACCATCTATTTTTTTTTCTAAATTATTTTATTTATTTATGGAATCGGTTCAGACAGTACATTAGGGAATAGTCAATAGAGTATTCAAATTATATTTATATAGATTGTGCCAATAATTCTATTTTTAGATAAATTCTATTATATTGTACTTAAAGATCTGATATATTTCGTAAACGTTTCCGTCCATAATTGTAAGCAATACTACAATTATAATGTATGAAATATTTGCAATAATATGTTAATTTATAATTTTTTAAATACAGTTTATTATATAACAAAAATAAAAATATGTAATTAAAAACACTTTTATTTGTCCCTTACTAATTAAATTTGCGCGAAATGTCATAAGGTTGGTTCTTGAATTCGTCACTGCATCGTTACATATTAAAAAATAAAACGCTTCGTAAAAACTGATATTCACACTAATTAGTTTCTGTAACATTATTATATAGCTTTACTTAATATTTAATATGTGCTTTTGATACGGTATATATATAGGTATATAGTTCCTATTTTGCAAATATTATAGCATAACACAAACAGTTTCTCTGTGGAATTATGAAAGATGGACTTGGCTAGTTTTGACGTTTAACTCCTGACATATCTTAAAAGTTTGGGTTGCAGGATACTTTTACTTCCTTTTTATCAATCCAGACCTGTTCCAAATTTTATGTATAGCAAGATATGATTCTGGATAAGTCTTCCGTACAAAATCGATGGTTCCTTACTGTTTCAGAGTTGACAATAAGTGGGAGCAGCGTAGAAGTTGATTCTCGTCAAGGTTCCAACGACGACTTGTGTCGTTACCTTTGTGACTTGCAAGAATTTATGATTTTGTTTAGAACCAATATCATTCACATATTTTTGGAGCGATTCTTCAGCCATTTTTTTTTTGTATTGCGGATCCTTTAGGTTCGGTCCATATATAACATATATGTATATTCAGGGATAACTTCGTCGTTTGTATGAAAATTTTGGAATCTCTATTTCAAACAAATAGTTTACAATAAATTCCCATACAAATCATCGTTTTTAACCGACTTCCAAAAAAGGAGGAGGTTCTCAATTCGACTGTATTTTTTTATTTTATTTTTTATGTATGTTACATCAGAACTTTGGACCGTGTGGACCGATTACGACATTTTTTTTTTAATCGAAAGGTGGTGTGTGTCAATTGGTTCCATTTAAATTTATTTGAGATCTAACAACTACTTTTCGAGTTATATCTAATAATGCGTTTTTACTTGACGCTTTTTTCGTCGACCTACGTTTTCTACCTTTATATTATACCTTTATAGTCTACCTTTATATTATACCGCATAACTTTCTACTGGATGTACCGATTTTGATAATTCTTTTTTTTGTTGGAAAGGAGATATCCCTAGTTTAGTACCATGATAAGGAAACCAGGATCTGATGATGGGATCCCAGAGAAATCGAGGGAAACTCTTGAAAATCCGCAATAACTTTTTACTGGTTGTACCGATTTTGATAATTCTTTTTTTGTTGGGAAGAAAATATCCCTAGTTTAGTACCATGATAAGGAAACCAGGATCTGATGATGGGATCCCAGAGAAATCGAGGGAAACTCTTGAAAATCCGCAATAACTTTTTACTGGGTGTACCGATTTTAATAATTTTTAATTTAATCGAAAGCTGATGTTTGTCATGTGGTCATATATAAATTTTATTGAGATCTGATAACTACTTTTTGAGTAATCTTTGATAACGCGTAGTTACTTGACTATTTTTTCGCCGATCTACGTTGTATTACTCGTCGATGTAATTGAAGTCGGTTTTTTTTCGTTTTTTATTTGAAATTTTTAGCGGGGATTAATCATAAGCACCGAGTCATACGACAAATAATTTGAATATCAAACAGTTCGATTTTTAATACTTTTACTTTACTTCTTACCGCTGAGTTGCTCGTGGTCACGGCGTCTGCAACGTTGCCAAAATATCGAGGATTTTAAAATGATAGGGTACGAGAAGTCCTGTATAGGAAAGTAACCGTGAAAACTTAGGTAAAAACTTGTTTCGATTTGTTCTGAAGTGTAGGGAAGTATATTTATTTTGATAGTATCTTTTGCAAAGTAATACTTATTATTTAGACCTTAGTAAGTGTTAAAAATATAAGATAAATAAAATAACACATTATAATTTATTAAATCCTTTATTGAAATAAATTGCTTATTCAACAGTTTGTACATTATTTGCAAGGCATTAAATGTTACATTCATAAGTTTAGCTGATTTACTTTACATGTGCAGTTAAGTGATCGAGAGACAAGCTGATTTTAGACCTCGATCTACCTTTTTCATCTACAAACGAGTGTATTCCATAGTAATGATGATGTTAAATAACGTAAATCAGTTAAACTGTGACAATTTCTATATGTGACTGGTTACATCAGTATAGGAAGGCAATTTACTTTTATTTCTGTTTTACCGGATAATAAAGTCAGATGTTCTGATTTACACACAAGAAGTTTAGACAAATCTATTGTTTGCACGACATCTTTGACGTTACAGTTAGAAATTACGGCTGTAAAATTGATTCGCGTGATCATCCCAGCAACGATTTGCTCTGTGACTCTCTCTACTTGTACAACTTGGTAAAGGCGAAGATCACCAATACGACGCAGGTATATTTTTAGCGCATCTCGGGCCATTTCTCTGTATCTAGGATTGTTCGGATTTACGGGAATTTCGCATCCAACGCAATCGGGTAACTGAAAAAAAATTGGAAACTTGTGTGTATTGTTATTAATTTTACTTCAGTCGTGTGGTCTAAAGCAAACTGGTTTTTTTAAAATAAAACTTCTTTTCTTAATTTTTGAGAGTGATCTGATGAATGCGTGTCGAGAGCGTTACGAAAAGCGTGATTGGGCGATGCGAACGGAAGTTGAGAGCGAGATATAAGTTAGTGAAGATAGAGAGAGAGCGTTATGTTTCGTAACTTTAGTTGTGTGGTCAAAGCACACTCGTTTTTTATAATACCTTCTTGACAAAAATTCTAAAAACCATATTTATGGCTTCGGTATCGATTGTAGATCACACCCCAAGTATTCTTTAAAAAAAATTTTCAATGTACAGTTTTGACTTCCCTACCATTTTATTATATGTATAAGATACATAGCAACTTACGGGACTTTTTACTTCGGCGACGTTACTATCTTCAGCCACGCAAAAGGTTATAGATAAACAGAAGAAAAGCGCAAAAACATTAAAACCCTGCATTGTTGTAAGTTAACGTCGCTGCAACTAGGATGACTTCCGAAGAATAACTGTCCAAGGAAAATCTTGATATTTATACTGGAACCTAATTGAATATCTGAGTATTTTTATCATAATGTGCAGCGTATTAAATTGAAATTTAATTCGTTACAATAATCGTAATCCACGTTACACATGAAACTTATCTAATTGCTTTTTTTTGTAATTTTATATATATGTTTATCTCGTAGAAAATGTAATTTACTTTACAGGATATTTACTTACGGATTTACTTATTAATTTGTCAATCAGCTTTAGACAGGACCGCTGCCGGACCTTCTATTATCTATCTACAATTTTATTATATTATATATCTATATATTTTTTTGTGACTTTTGTGGGACGAAACCTGCGCTAACACATTTGCACCGTCCCATTTCAGGGAAACAGCTTTAAGGGCGAGAGTCGCTGCAGAGAAAGCTGAGGCGACTAAGAGCACAAATATTCGTCACTAATTCCAAATTACGTATTTGTGCCGTTTGCAGTCAAAACACTTGGACCTTTAGTAGCAGTGTCTATTTTTTTTTTATATTTAACTCCTCATCTTATTGCCCTCACCGGTGACTACATACGGCTACATACGGCTGATGCACTTTTTTGCCCAAAGAATCGGTATAGCGATACAACGAGGAAACGCTGCCAGCATTCTTGGCACCATTCCACGCGGATATGATTTATGTCGATTCCACTCCGCTCGGCGAGCCTAGTGGACGCGAGCCTTAACAGCTGCAATGACAGATTCAAATCCACGTGACGACCTATCCCCATGTACCATATAATGGATATGATATGAGCACAATTTCCTACAGTGCGACCGCCCGTCAAGCAAGTACAGTAATAGTGTGTGAGATATTAAAAAAATAATAACATACCCTGAGAACCCCATGCATTTGAGCAACGTCGCCATGATTAAAAAAATCATATTACCAAGATCAATCAATTGAGCCACATTTCATTTGTGTTAATGGATGGCGACGATTAAGACCATTGTCTTTTACTCATTTTACATTAACTGACATTCCAAACACTAAACAAACTCATTTGCATCAAGTTAAACCAAATTGTTAGCAGGAATACTTATAATATTTGAGAAACAACTTACATAATTTAATCCTGATATGATAACTATTACATAATCTATACAAATAAATTAAATTGGAGTGTCTGTTTGTACACGATAAATATACCAAAATAACATTTTTTACAATTTTTCGTCTCTCTGTCTGTCTGTCTGTCGGTTTGTTCCGGCTAATCTCTGAAACGGCTGGACCGATTTTGACGGGTCTTTCACTGGCAGATAGCTAATATAGTAAGGAGTAAGTTAGGCTACTTTTATTTTAGAAATTTATTTATTTTATAACTCGAACTGAACAATAATTTTTTGTTAAATTCCACGCGGATAAAGTCGCGGGCACAGCTAGTATACTCATAGCTAGTACCTTTGTCTCATTGAAATTTTCAAATTCGAATTTTGAGACATCTTTGGTTTTTTAGTCAGAGGTAACATAACTGTACACATTTTTATTGCTTTCTTATTATATAAATCTTTAAATTTCAGATATTTAGAATAGTAATCTAAACATAAAGAATTAAAATGAACATTAAAATGTAATTTTCCCAAAAATCGTCTTATCATCCAATGCGGCTATAAGATAGCCCAAAAAATGGGGTACGGTAGTTACTATTGGTACTACTTGTATATTATTGGTAAATTTATTAGGTGATAGGTACCTAATGTACCTATTGAACCCTACACACATTACACTTTTTTTTATACCTCTAGGTCGACAAACAAGCGTACGGCTCACCTGATGGTAAGCGATTATCGTAGCTTATAGACGCCTGCAACACCAGAAGCATCGCAAGCGCGTTGCCGACCCAATCCCCAATCCCTCCCTCCCATCCCCAGGAGCTCTGGTCACCTTACTCACCAACAGGAACACAATACTGCTTGAAAACAGTATTATTTAGCTGTGATCTTCTGTAAGGTCGAGGTACTACCCCAGTCGGGCTGCTCCATATTTTGAGCAGGAAATCCTGCTGTGCCCTACCTCAGTTACTTCTAACTATACACGTAACGATTGCACAAATACCTTTGAAATACAAGCATAGATGCGGGAATAATAATCATTATCACGTATGTTAACAATTGAATTAAACATCAATTATATACGGTTTAAATTAACATGAAAAATATTTAATGTATTTTATACCTATTATTGTAAATTAGGTACAATATATAAAAGAGACAGATTTTTTTTTTGCATTCACTTTAGGAAAATTAATTCATTGAGCAACTTTACGAGTAACTCAAAAAAATGCGATTTATTTGTATTGCTGCATTAATTTTCTGTGTGTCCGTCACATGTAGTTGGGGTGACAAAAGTAACATAGCCGACGATAAACAAGATGTAAGTTGATAAAATTAAAATGTTATTTACTGGATATGTACTACGTATATCATCATATTGAGTTTCCGATTTTTTAAATTGTTACCAGCGCCTTAGTCACAGACACATGGGACAAATTATGTCATCATTTCATCATCATTATCACTTCAGCCTATCGCAGTCCACTGGACTAAGCCTCCCCAAGTTCGCGCCAAAAATGGCGTGAACTCATGTGTGTTGCTCATAGTCACCACGCTGGGCAGGCGGATTGGTGATTGCAGGGCTAGCTTTGTCACACCGAAGACGCTGCTGCCCATCTTCGGCCTGTGTGTTTCAAAGCCAGCAGTTGGATGGCTATCCCGCCATCAGTCGGCTTTATAAGTTCCAAGGTGGTAGTGGAACTGTGTTATCCCTTAGTCGCCTCTTACGACCACGGAAAGAGAGTGGCTATATTATTTACTGCCGTAATCACACAGCAAATAACAAACAAATTATGTAAATATTTTAAACCTTTTTCGTTACTAACAATATTACAAGTACACAAAGTGGGATATTTATAAACCGAAATTATAAGAGGAGAAATTAAAAAAAATATGTACTTTTTGAAGTAGGGCACAGCAGGAAATATCCTGTTCAAAATCTGGAGCAGCCCGTTTGGGGAAGGAACCGTTACGATGGTTCTGTGGTGTTGCAGGTGTTTATAACCTGTGGTAAATGCTTACTACCACGTAGGCCGTATATTTATTTGCAGCCCTAGTCATATAAGATAAAATATAAAAATAGTTATTAATCACTTTATGGGGACCCGTTTGTCACACGTCGAGTAAATTGTACTTTTTTATACGTCATATTTAATAATAAATTAGTGACTAGGTTTTTATAATCTTTGAATATTTTTGTTAAATAAGGTTTTTTTTAGGTACCATGCATGGGATGCGAGAATCCTGAGAATCCAAACAAACTACAATACAGAGAAATGGCTGGAAATGCCCTCAGAAAATACCTTCAGCGAAAGGGTATTACTCAACTTTACCGAGTATTGCAAGTTAAGCATGTGACCGAGCAAGTTGTTGCAGGATTGATTACAAGAATCGATTTTGCCGCAACGCCAGTTATTTGTTCTCCCAACGGCGTGCTTGCACCTTACTGGTACAGTGCTATAGAATGCCATTCAGAGACATTACAACAGTTCTGGTTACATCACGAAAGCATAAAAATATCTTGCCGCCCATTAATCCAAAATCCTGTTACTAGTAAGAACTAATTTATTTATCTCTACAAATTTGATTTGTGTTTTTCTCTTCCGGATGATAACTTCTATGTTATGAAAATTTAAAATATTTCTTCGACATTGCGAATCTTACTTAAAAACAAAATAAAACTTATCACATAGTAAATAGCGTGTGTTTTATTTTACCATTGATTTTAATGTGAAATAGATCTGAAATGAAATGAAAACATTTATTTCGCCTTAAGGACATTATATGTATATGTATGTATGTATATGTATGTATGTAAAATAAACTAACAATTTCTAAATTCCTTTAATTTTACATTAGGTCCTGCATAAAAACTTAATAATGTAAATCTTAATATGTAATGTTGTGTTTTGTGTTATGCAAGAAATAACAATATTTATTATTTTGCTTTAAATTTATGGTCCGGGAGCCAGTGACAGATTTTTATGACCAAGTCCCAATCAAATTCGTAAAATGCATTAGAGATTTTATATTATAAATAATCGCGACCGTTGGCTGCGACTCCGTGGGCGGGCAACGGCAGCCTTCCACGCATGAAGAAAAAAAAAGTGTGTGTGTTTACCTATGTACGCACGTAAGAAGTTATACTTCATTGGCTAGCAAACTTGACGTTGCTAACTTCTTCGTTGAACTTAACTTTAGGGTGTCCGTTTTTTTGTGACGGTATGCGAGTGCATCGTAAAAATTTACTCTCATCATTTTTCCCTAACGCGCCAATAGAAGTATACTTCAAAAGAAGTATACCTGAATAATATAATAAATAATACCTTAAAACATGTCACTAAGTAAGACTTACAAGATTCGTTTATTTTTTGTAGCATCATCGATTTAGGAGAAAGCTTGTCAGAAAAGGTCTTCACAGAACCCTAAGGCTTGGAGACATTTATTTCCTACGTCGATTGTGATGAGCTTCTAGCTACAACTGTGATGGTCTTTGTACCGACACTCACAAACAATTCTAATAAGGTAAAACATATCATAGTAGTACAATCCTTACACATCAGTAAGTGTGTGTTAATAAGTATATTTGAATGTGATGTACAAAAGTAAAGATTGCCTGATTGATTTGAATCGTAACAATGTTTTAATTATTTCATTAGCGTCTGAACGTAAAATAACCTTTGCATGCATTTCTATTTTGTTTAAGCAACGATTCGGCGACTTTGCGTGAGCAAAGATATAAGAACTTTAGTCGTCGAAAGTGGAAAGTTACCAAAGTTTTATAGTTAGCGTCTGCATTCAACAACATTCTACAAAATATAAAGAGGTGAATTAATGACAATACATTTACCGTTTGCATATATATATTTATTTGATTTGCAGTTTATTCCAATTCGACGTGACATTATTTTAAAAAAAAGTATACGATTGTAAGATAAAAATATACGTTGAACATGTGTGTAGTCAAGTGCTAAATAAGTCCAACTTCCTCCAGTAGTAACCTATCTACCACGACTTTGAATTCGACGAGTTCTAATTATATAATTGTTGATAGAATGTCTGTGTTAACAGGCTTATTAATTTTAATTAGATTCTTTTACTGGATCGCACAATATTTTTATAGATGCTTTTGACAACCAAGGTTGTTCCCAAGTTTCTGAAGAGCATTTCAAGTCAATGGGCAACTCGTTCTCGCAGTAGGTATCGTTGACTACGAGACAGTTTGGTGCAGCAACAAAATCAATTCTCGTTATAGTACCAGAAACCGTTTGAACTGTAACTTTTTCTACTTGCACTACGTGATGTGGTCGAGAAACATCTTGGACTCTCAAATATGTTTTCAGTGCTTCTTCAGCCATATCTCTATATATGGGAATGTTAGGGTCGTTGGAAATCTTATTACCCGTCGCTGACTGGAAAAAAATTAGGAAAAGCAGTGTTATTTTCCTATTGTCTAACAAATACTATAAAAAAATGATAGAACTTTTTGATACATATCTAAAAATAATAAATGTTTACCCATAACATGTTTTAAAAAAAAATAAAAAAGAAATATTATATTCTTTGTTTGCCGTCAACACAAAATCTCGACGAGATTTTTTAACAGCGCGATATTATTTATTATTATTAAAAAAATTAAATTTTTAAAAAGTTTTACATAATTATTACTATGATCAGTATGACGAATGTAAAATAAACTAAGTTGTCGTCACAAAAGTGTGAGTCTGTGAAAGAATGTGTAGTGTTTCTTTTTTCGATATGAGTACTTACAGCTTTTTCTTCTACATTGTCTGCTTGACTTCTTATGTCACCTAGGCAAATTAGGATGAATGAACAGCATATTACTGCAATATACAGTTTTTGCATTTTTAGCAGACAAGTTCAGAGAGAACTGATGTTAATCGTTTAAAGAAGATTCAACGAATAAATATGAAATCTACAGTCTCTTCGTATTTATATGAAACTACTAATTAACAATACTTTTTAAATTAAAATCATGAAGAATAGGATCTTTATCTTTATAATGAGCGTATTAAATTGAAATTCGGTTTGAAAATTATCGCATACTACCTTGTTTATGCAGTTTTACATGAATTTATTTCATTTTGACAACGCAAATAGTCTTTTTGTACTAATAATATATTTTTTACGTTATATATTATAAATAGTCTGGCTGAAAAGGGGTGTAAACTATGTCTATAAGTATAGTAATATCCAAATGGATTCCTTTCCAGCCTTGCTAGAGAATTAATTTGTAAATCGCTAAAATGCTGAAATTGACTTTAAAGCACTCATTAAACTTCGTTTATTTTTTTCATATGCTCGTTATCGATTTTAAATTTGTAAAAACAAAATTTGGCAAATAAAATTACCAACATTTTATTCTTCGGAAAGCAAATAAATATTAATTACAATATATATAAAAAAAAAGCAGTCAATTAGAATCAAGAATATTTACATATCACAGCATTGTTATCATTTTAAATTTATTTTGAGTAATGTCTAAATTGTCTGTTTACATAGCAATGTTTTTATAAAACTTATGGTTTAATAGGCTTTCTAATTTCTACAAACTGAAGGGACGATTTCTAGAAAATATTTATAACTATATTTTTGTTTTGTTGCTTTTGGAGTTTGTTTTTAAGGTCCTCATACGTTATGTATCTTGTATTTCATCATATGGCTTAGTTTAATATTTTCACGGGCCTGGTTCTTGGTCTTTTAAATCTGCATTTTTTTGTTGTTGTGTGGTTACGGCAGTAAAGAATATAGTCACCCTCTCCCTTCCCGTAGGTGTCCTAAGAGGCAACTAAGGGATAACACAGTTCCACTACCACCTTGGAACTTATAAAGTCGAATGATGGCGGGATAACCATCCAACTGCTGGCTTTGAAATACACAGGCCAAAGACGGGCAGCAGCGTCTTCGGTGCGACAACCCGCCTGCCCAGCGTGGTGACTATGGACAAAACACATGAGTTCACGCCATTTTTAACGCGAACTTGTGGAGGCCTATGTCCAGCAGTGGACTGCGATACGCTGAACTGATGATGATGATCATGATTAACTGAACTGATGAATTTTTTTGTCTCTTTGTATCATATATTTTTTGAATTATATTATATACTTCTTTATAACAATGACATCAATTAGTATATAATATATTACGTTATATTTGTAAAATCCGCAGCGTCAATTGTTCTGTAAAATTACAACTTAATGTGATTAGATGCAATCTGAACACGTTAATGCTATTGAAAATATTCAAAATGCTATGACAAATTAATGATTTGTTTATGAGAATATTAGCATGCAGTATTCGATATAAAGTACTTTACTACGACACTTTCGATTTCTTCTTCTTAAGGTGCCGTCTCCTTGCGAAGGTTGGCAATCATTAGGGCGATTTCAACTTTTGAAACCGCTGCTCTAAACAGCAATCTTGTACTCTTCCCGAACCACTGGCGCAAGTTCTTTAGTCACGATACCCTTCTGCGGCCAGGCCTCCTTCTGCCTGCTACTTTCCCCTGAATGATAAGTTGAAGGAGTTCATATTTTTTTTGGTGTTGCGCATCTTCACACTTTCGACATAAAGTACTTATTTTTTGATTATTTTATTATGAATCGAATGCTATTTTAGTGACAACCATCGTTTGATTTTCATATTTTAATTACATAATAGCTGTAAGCGCTGTTGGATAGCCAAAATAATCTTTAAATTCTTTTTATAAACTCTAAATAAAAAGAAACTCGATGAAGGCAGTAGCTGCGAGCTAGCAGTTGCGGGTTCTATGCCTGTACGTGATAAATATTTGTATAGGCCATAAAGATACTTGTATACGTTTGCGAGTTGGATATGTTTCCGGACTCTGGATGCTTTTGTGTATTTTTTTTCTACTAGCAGATCCCATAGACATTATCATGTCTTGCGAATTGCTAAGCACGGAAAAGTGAAATAATTGTTACGTTTTTTGAAATTTACCAGCTTAGTAAATATTTGATTTCGTAAGACCTTGTTGCAAGGTATTAAAATAGGTAAAAACAAAAATTAGCAGAATTGGTTCTGCCGCTCTCAAGCTTAAGTTTTGATATATAAATTATGTTTACGAGTAGGTATAATTTACCAGTAATTTTAGCTGTAGCTGATGTTCTAATGATAATTTTTTTATTGATTAACAGTACAAGTGGCGTTGATGAGTTTTCATTTATAAAAGCTACAACACTACCCAATAACCCAATCCACACCGTACGCTTGCTTTCCGCCTCCATTGTATAAAAAAAAAGTGTTATTACATTTTAATTATTATAAGTGATAATAAAATTGTTAAATCAATTTAAATATTGGTTTTCCTTTTTAACGGACTTCAAAAAGGAAGGAGGTTACTCAATCTACCGTATATAATATATATTTTTAATGTATGTTCGGGGATAACTTCGTCGTTTATGAACCGATTTTGATAATTATTTTTTTGTTGGAAAGGAGATTTCCCAAGTGGTACTATGATAAGGAAACCAGGATCTGACGATAGGATCCCAGAGAAATCGAAGAAAACCCTCGAATATCGTAGTGACGACTAGTGCGTTTGTTAATTTATTTCAAAACAAAGCAAAAAAACGTTTGCGGGGTCAGCTAGTCTTATATATAAAATTTTCGTGTCACAATGTTAGTTAACATACTCTTCCGAAACGGCTGGACAGATTTTAATGAAATTTTGTGTACATATCGGGTAGGTCTGAGAATCGGCCAACATCGATTTTTCATACCCCTAAGTTATAAGCCCCCCCCCCCCCCTTCTTATAAAAGGTTAGGGGGTTAATAACATATATTATGGCAAAATAACGTTTGCGAGCTCAGCTAGTATGTATATAATATATTAGCGAGTATAAAGGAGAAAGACAAATAAAAGCTCACATACACTGATAAAATCCTGGATGATATACCTGATTTCTATAGTAATGCTCGTCGGGACATAAATGGATCTCAAGTACCTACCTATAATTTTTCATTTTGATGTTCATGTTCAACCTTTCATATACTACAACTTATAAGGTCAACATTTCAAAATACGAAAGGTTTGCCTCGAAGGCTTATTCTAGACAAATCATTTGTTTTTACCTTTGAACTTCTCAAAGAACTTAGAAGTACCTAAAAACAATAATTTTAACCACCCTAATTTTAACTACTAGGTTCGCTATAATACTATTATTTGTAAAAGAAAAAAAAAAAGAAAAATAAGTATTCAAACTCGTTTATATTTTATTGATTATGATATATTGCTGTTAAATATAATTTGATAAGACATTGTTTTTTAAATTCAGTAAACAATTATGTAGCCATTTTTATGTTTAGCACATACAATGCGTAGTCAAAGTTGAGTCTATACCATAGTATAAAAAGGTTTCAATTCTGTGGTTAGTGAAAATATAATTAAACCTGATCGCAGGATACTTTTATTGATGATTCGTCTATTGTTGGTTGTTCTATAAATTCTGTAGCGCATGTGAGGTCAATTGGTAAAGTCACTTTACAATGATGATCCAACAAAGCCCGGCAGTTCTTTATTGCAGTGAAACTGATTCTCGTCAAGAGACCAGTTGCATTGTGCAATGTAACATATTGAGTAGTAACTCTCTCCATTTGTCCGACGCGGTGAGTTCGGTAAGATTTACGCGCTGGCAATAGTCGCAAGTATAGGTCCAGTGCCTCTGTAGCCATCTCTCTATATAACAGGTCGTTTGGGTCCATGTGTTTGCCAGGCTGAAAAAATACGACATAATTGTTTATGAAGTAATAAGTAAAAAGTACACGGTTACCGCTTAAATAATTTACTATCGATGTTGTCTTCGATTACAGTGTAGCCTATAATTACTAATATTTAAATGAATATATATATACATCGAAATAGTATTAGACACTCAGAATGACTTTAGTAGATTACGAAACTTACGTCTTTTTTGTGGGAGGCGTCTATGTCACCTAAGCAATAAACGAATAACGAAGAAAGAATTAGCAAACAAAGTTGCATTTTTATGATTTATTGTTCCTCGATTAAAGGATTATCGAAGAATGAATATAAATTAAACAATACTCTCATTTATATAGATATCTAATTAACGTCAATTTTAAAAAAAAAGTATTTTATCTTAATTATTGGCGTATCAGATTGTTATTTTATTTGGTTGTTATTAACGTCCTCCTATATTATGTAGACTGCATTAATATCGTAGTTTCTTCGGTCTGGTAACGGTAGTTAACAAAACCATTTGTAAAATTACTTCTACGTAAATACTCGCAACTTCGATGGCGGTTATCTGTAAAGATGTCATGTCCAGAATGTCAGCTTAGAATGAGCCGTACGATTAAAATTATTTTAGGATATTTTCTGATCTAACAAACCAAATAATCTTTTTTTCACTAGGCAAATGCCACCGTGAGGCAATGTGTATGTGTGTCTCTAGTACCTAAGCCAAAAACGTTTCTGAACATAATCTCAGAAACAAATAAGTTCTATTTAAATAAGTGTATTTGTATTTAAATACCAGTAGGTAATTTTTAAACAAGATCATAAAAATATAAATGAAAAAAAAGTTAATTTAGACGTTGTACGCAAAAAATATACAATCAAATTGAGAAGCCGCTCGCTTTTTGAAGTTAATAGAAAAGATTTTAATAGAGATAGTATACACTTTACATTTTTTCATTTTTTACTCTATTTATCTTAACATAATATGTATTTCGATTGTATATTGAATTAGTCTTTACATAAAAGTAATAATTAGATACACTCTAATACCTATCAACTGCCTGTGTTTTTATTTATGTCGAATTTTTAAAGTTATCATAGAATTTAACTTATATTTTCATTGAGGTAAGGCACAGCAGGAAATATTTTGTTCAAAATTTGAAGTAAGCGAAAAATACAGATCTTAAAGAGTGTTATGTTCCTGTGGTGAATGAGGGTCTAGCTTGGCGATATGTTTGCTATGCTTTTAGTGTTGCCGGTGTCCGTAGGTTACGGTAACCGCTTACCATCAGGTAAGGCGTACGCTTGTTTGCCACTTTCGTAGTATTTAAAAACGGCTGACGTAGACTTGCCAGATAGGTTGACAATTACTGTAACTGTCTTGTGTTTATGACTTATAGGCAGCATTTCCCCGTTGAATCGCTATGCTGATTCTCTGGGCAAAAAATGCACCAGCCCTCTTGTCAACAGTGGAGGCAATAAGAGGAGGAGTTATCTCATTTAAAAATTATGTATATTGTTCGAGTGAAATTGCGCGCGCGCTGCGACGGGGGTACACCGGGTGGCGGGCGGAGGCCGGTAGCACGGCCAACGTCTAAGGACCCTAAACAATATCTTCTATATTAATGTATGTAATCATGGTTTACAACCTGTTACTCAACAAATAAGCAGCCTTAAGAGCAAAAATAATTTCTTCAATGTACAGCTTATTGACAAAATTAGTAGTTAATGCCATCTAACCCAAGACATAATTAATATTTCGGCATTCAAACGACAGTATGGACATAAGCGTTATTACTGAGCAAAATGCTCTTCTCTCCATATAACAAGGAGAATGGTTCGAGATTCATCCACCACCCTGCTTAAATAAAGTCTGTCAATTTTCTGATCATGTCTTTATGACAACAACCAAGATCGACTTACCATTACTACCGATGTACGGTGGTGAGACTCCGCAGGGACATACACTCAGACCAAATATTTGTGTAAATAATACACATAGATAAAAAAAATGTCTCGGACACAAGAAATCCATCATTATAATATTAAGGTATAATATTGATAAAGAATAAATACTAAAGTTTGTATAATAATACAATATATTGTAATAATTATTAATAACTTTAATTAGATTTATGCTAAATTAGAACTAATAAAGCAAATGAAGCGTAGCTCAATTTCAGAAACCAAGTCGAATTTTTTTACCTTGTGCATAATTTATTATTATTTCAACTGATACTAAAATAATCTAGGTTTAAACATCCTCTGCCTTTGATAAGGGTGAAATACAAATAGATAGTTTTTGGTACTGCACAAAACTAATTTAAACTTCCCTCCACAAAACCTCTTCAAGCTAATTTACTTTTTTAATCGACGGAGCTAGAAAAATTTAAATTTAAAAGTTCTTCAGTAAGCATCTAAATAAATATTTTCAATAAAAATAAATTTTATACTAACAAAAAAAAAAGAAAAAATACTGTGTAGATTTTATCTATATACATATTAATAAAATTGAAGTGTCCGTCTGTTTCAAAGTACCTGTGTTATATCAAGTAGTCATCATCATCATCATCACTTCAGCCTATTGCAGTCGTCAGCAGTGAACTCATGTGTGTTGCCCATAGTCACCACGCTGGGCTGGCGGGTTCGTGATCGCAGGGCTGGCTTTATCGCATCGAAGACGCTGCTGCCCGTCTTAGGCCTGTGTGTTTCAAAGCCAGCAGTTGGATGGTTATCCCGCTATCGGTGGGCTTTATAAGTTCCAAGGTGGTAGTGGAACTGTGTTACCCGTTAGTCACCTCTTACAACATCCACGGGAAGAAAGGTGGCTATATTCTTTACTGCCGTAGCCACATAGCATTTTATTAAGTAGCATTTAGTTATTTACTCGATACTAAAACACAAATAAACAATTTTAAATCATCTGTTTTTGGTCTGTCTTTCTGTTTTTCCAGGCTAATTTTCGTTAACAGATTTTTATAGCATTTTTACTAGGAGATAGAATTTTTATTAGCAATTTTGGTAGCTGTATTGAGATACATCTATACTGATATTATAAAGCTGAAAAGTTTGTTTGTTTGTTTAAACTCGATAACCACAGGAACTAATGATTCGAATTGAACAATTATTTTTTTGTTGAATAGCCCATTTACCGGGTGAAATGTCGGGGCACAGCTAGTACATAATAATTTTAAAGTTTTGAGACGATTATTCATATATCCATTTTTATAAATGCCTAAATACCTATTTGCTTAAAAAATGTTTTTTAATTTCGAGGTATGGTTTTCCTTATTACCAATTTTATTTTTATTATTAAGACTTATCTTTAACATAAAAAAAAAACTAAGGAATTATTTATAACATCGGACTCAAAAAAATCTGCCTAAGAAAATAACTTAACCATGGACTACTAACTTAACTGCCTAACTGGATTTCCTCACTCGTGTTTCAAGTTTTACGATTAGTGTACCATAAGGCACTTGGAATTTTATTTATTAGAACAAGATGAATAATCAAAAGCCTTGAACTTTTTTTATTAAAAAAAAATAGCGCAATACGCACTGCGGGCAATAAATAATTATGATGAATTCCGATGGTAAAAAAGAATAATACAACAAAAACTTTTATCTGTTGATTACCGTTATTCATAAAATAACATCATCCACAAATCGTGAAACAGGCTCCCTTAATTTTTTTTTTCTTACAGTTACATACATTACTAAGAAATTTACGTCAATATTATAGTGTTTCACAAGAATAAAAAAAAAAAAAAATACACAAGATATATTATTTTGTTAATTTAGGGTATTGCACTAACAAAACTGTGTAATCACATATCATAAAAAATATCTTTTCTATTCATCACCGTTATTATTATTCTACCCTATGCTCAAGGGTTGATGAAGTTCTAGTGTAAGGATCACGGATAGGAACAGGATTGAGGTTTTCTAAATACTACACAGTCAAATTATGAATTATGATCAAACTTAAACAAAGATTGACGTAAATAAAAATAATAATAATATTCAAACACATATATTTTTTAATAAGTACATAAGCTAAATTATTCAAGTCATATAGCGGTTTAAGATGATTGATACATTTTATTTTCAATAAAATTTTATTACTACAGCTGGTCCTCATATAATCAAATAACATTTTAAGTCTATTTTACTAATTTAGAGCTCGAATTTAACAGCAATAAGAATATTAAAATATATAATTATCATAGTCATAGTTTCCATAAAGATTTTCAAATCGTAGCTAAAGCTTTCTCATATCATAGACCAACGCAAAAAACCTTTATTAAAACACCGATATTCCAGGGTGTTTCCCAAGTTTCTGAAGTACATGCCATGTCGGCCAACACGTTCTTCCTACAATGTCCATTATCTAATTTCACACAGTCTGGTGCAGCTGTGAAATTAAGTCTCGTTGTCCGACCAGGATTTATTATAAGTGTTACATCGGTCACTTCTTCAACGTGATGAAGTTTACGAATACCCTTGAGTCGTAGATGAACTTTTAGCGCTTCTGTGGCTATTAATTTGTATTTGGGGTCGATTGGATTTCCTTTGATTTCGCGACCTGGAGTCCACTAAAATATATATATATTTTTTTTTAGAAAATTAGTACTTAGTCTTTCGAAAAGCTATATAAATTATTTACAAGATCTTGGATCAGTAATCCAGAATGGTTGTCAGAAAAATTATAAACCAATAGTAATATGACGAGCAAAATTAAAAAATAGTGTTTGTAAATAAGAATATGTTCATATTATCACTACATGTTTACATAATTAAATGAGTTAAAGGTGTTATTACTATTAAATAGTAATTTTATTCATTTATAAGTATAACTTACGTTATTTTTAACGATGTCAATTCTTTTATCTACCCCTAAGCAAAAAGTAAAAAATAAACAACAAATTATCGCAACGATACAAAAACGACCCATCTTTATATACGTTATACGTGTATACGTTACTCCTTAAAAATATTTTCAAAGAATGTATATGAAAAAGACAATAGTCTCATTTATATACCTACCTAATTAAAAATAATACGAAAATATTAGAGTACTTTTAATTTATACGGAGCGTAACAAATTAATTAAATTGTTATATCGTATTAATGATTAAATAACAATAGAAACAGTGTATATAATGGTATATCTGTCTATCTGTATGCATGTATTTTTATTTGCATCTTGACAGGACATTAAGCAACTAAAGTAAACTAGGTATACTGATTAATATAAACAGCCACTCTGGGGTACTGGTGCGAGTTGTCGCCTAAAAAACCGACAATTTGCGTGCACAATTCCCGATCGGGATGGATATTTTTATTTGTACAAATATTTCTTTCCAGTTTAGTTGTCTGTCCTTGTGGGTCTGCCCACCGTGCCTCGGAGAGCACGTTAAGCCGTCGGTCCCAGTTCGATCGTTACTCATAATAGGGAACATATCCGCCAACCCGCAGTGGAGCAGCCATACAAGCTCCAATCCTTCTCCTACAATGAGAAAGAGGTATATAGAGGCTATACATACGGTGGGATGTTGCAGCCTGAACGCGAAATTTCACAATAGACCTGCAGTAGCCGGCACGCTCATCTTCCCGTAGCCGGTGACCTGTAGATACTAAATTTTAATGAAATAGAAATGAAATATAAAATATGTCACTTTAAAAAAAATATCCTATCATTATCTTGAAGTTGTGTGCCCTTCTTCGCTTCTCGGTTGCGTGAGTCTCGTCAGTGCACCGATTATATCTCTGATAAAATATCCCTTAAAATAACGGCATCAGTAGTTCAGTACACTTACTCCTGGGGTACATCAAAGCTTTTGGGGTCGTAATAGTCCAACAGATGTTCAATGTTTTATTCGGTGATTAATAAGTAACAGTCATATTCGGTTCGGCGACACGCCCAACTTTTTCTTCTGTAAATTTTCAATACGAATAGCTATTGTAGCGAGCAGCTATATATTCATCTTTTGTTAGAAAAACATTTTAAACTCATTAATTTCTTTTGAAAATTGTAGTTAGTAGAATAGTAGCGTGTAATTATGAAATGGCATTAGTAGAAGATGTTCATCCCATTTTGTCGGAATGTATCTGTATTGAAGCCAAGTGAGAGATTTGCTATTATATATAAGACCATAGTAGAGAAGACATAAGTAGTATTACTTAATAACGAGGAGTTCATAATACTGTTTTTGATTTTCTCGTGAGCAAAAAAGCAAAACAATTGTATAAAATTATCAACTACTTATGTCTTGACGTCGTGTATAAGTTTGAGTGTGTACAATTTAGGGTGATATGTTCAACCTGTGAACAAATCCCCTATAAAAAAATAAAGAAAAAAAAAATAGGAAACAGCGTACATAATAGTTGAATCAAATGTCAATTTAGTGCAATTATAATAAAGTACGTCATACTTTTTATATAATATAGAAAATTAGTAATATAAATAAGAGTGTATGTAGGTACTTAATGTAGCATTTATCAATCGTCCTTTAATCAAGCAACGTTGGAGTGACAGCAATTTACAAAAATGCAGCGTTTTGGTTCTATCGTAATACTGTGCTGCTTAGTCATCATTTGCTTAGGCGATGATGATAAAGTCGCTAAAGTGGCTGAGCCAAGCCCTGTAAGTTACAAGCCAAAAACTATCTATATTTTTAAATTATTTTTCTAAGCAAAGCATTATAATAATTTATTTTACTCTAACTTAATTGTATTACTAATATATTTTAGTAGTAAGCCGTTAATGTGAATTAATTAATTCCTATACAGAGTGTTCGACTCCTAACTGCGTTCCTTTAATGCCAGAATCCCAGGATTTTGTAGTTGTAGTTTAAATGGGGGGTTCTGCGGGTGTTATAGATCACGTGAAAAATAATTCCTAGCCTCTTTAATTTTACTTTGTCTTAATATACGAGCTTCTCTGTCAACTGTTTAGTAGACTCTTTAGAGGAAGCAGTAAGGTATCGAAAACCCTATATATTTCAACAATGTAATAAAAAATATAAGATATGTGTGTAGTTATTAATATTGGGTAAGAGTGATTTAAATATCTCCTTTTTTGTGACTTTTTTATTTCTCAAATACCATTCAGTCGTTACGTTCATTTTGCTTGTCGTGCTCGTCTTATTTGTGAACTTTCCAAAAATTTAATTTTTTTTGTAATGATGTGTTGTAATTTGACACAGTTCAGTTCGATCACATGATTTTTATATTCTTTTCTTTTAGGTGACGCCTGTCTGCGCAGGATGTCTAATGCCCCAGGACTCAAACTCTCTTTTATACAGAGAGATGGCAGAAGAAGCGCTAAAAATAAATCTACGATTCAACAATATTATTCAACCTCATCATGTTGTACAAGTTAATAGTGTTACTCTCCAAGTAGTTGCTGGTTACACGACGAGAATTAATTTCACCGCTGCCCCTAACTGTATACTCGCAGAGGATCCTCATTGTGAGATAAATTGGCCTGCTGATCTCGCATGCACCTCAGAGACCTTAGAACAACCCTGGATAGGCCGTACAGTGGTAACAGTACCTTGCGCAAAAATATTGGATTAAGGCTTGTTATCTCCACAAACGAATTTATTGCTATTTATTGCGAAATTATAGCCAAAATTATTCGACATCCTCAGCATTATCATCATTAGCAGTAGCAGAAGATATAGAGTATTTGAAGATGAACAATATAACTGTGCGAAAAAGAAGAGATGGGCGTTATTTTAATTTACCATCACATAGCTATCGTAATTTATTAGCTTGTCTCACAGAACTATTTTATTCTATATTGACAAATTAAAGTTGATTCATCGATTTGAATTTAAAAACGATTTTGTATAATAAAATGTATCAAAATAGATAATAAATATATTCTATTAATTTAACTTACTTTTTTTTTTCTTTTTCATTTACTTGTCGCCTTGTGATCAAAGTTCGGCCGTTTTTATTGTCTTTACTGTCTGGTATATATACAAGTAGCTTCGCTACTTGTCGATACATACAACGACCACTATGACACATTACCAATAGTGTACTGTGTCCGGCACCTATATTTAGGTATTCATTATATCGTATATTAACTAATGATTGAATAAATAAAATTGAACATAAAATGTATGGCTGCATTTTAAATTTTCGTTCCATTTTTTTTTTAAATATCATTATTGTCCTTTTTTTTGGTATCGCAGGGAAACCCATTTACGGGTGATATCCAGGACGCCTGGGTAGGCAGTCCTAGACCGTATCTCCGATATATGTATGACCGTATGTATGTATGTATGATAGAGCGCAGAGAAATAGTAATTATCCCTACAAGAATGAGGCTACAAGCATGAGCGTATTTACCCTAGGGTTAAAAGAACCATGGCTCGGGGCAGTATTCTGCGAAAGTGAGCACAAGCCGAGGGCGAGGGGCGACGCAAGTCGGACATCCATATTAGGGATGTGAAAAAAAACATTTCTAATCGTAATATAAATAAAATAAATTTATCGAATGGTCTAAAGAAACGTCAGCCTAAATATGATGGATGTTGCTGGTTATATGAAAATTATTCGGAATATGCAGCCTAAAAAACAGGTAAGCCGAAAAATACCATAATATGACGATTGTCAAATTTATTACTTACTTATATTAATCGCAACTACCCGCCAACCTGCATTGGAGCAGCGTGATGGATTAAGCTCTGATCCTTCTCCTACATGGGGAACGAGGCCTATGCCCAGTAGTGGGATATTACAGGCTGAAGCATATATTAATTGATTTATTTTACAAACAATAAATAAATAAGTAAATAATCGATCATTTATTAATCGGTTTTTTCCGAAAAGTCAAGTTCCTGATACATACGCCGCTATTGTCTTTTTAACCCACTTCCAAAAAATGAGGGGGTTCTCAATTCGATAATATTTTTTTCCCTTAATTTAATTGGAGCAGTAAACTTTATTAGCCCAGAGCGCTGAATCCGAAAATACGCCACTGCTTACAAAAAAATTCAAGTCAGGATATATAAAAAATAAACAAACTTAAAATGAGATATAAACTTTAAACATTTATTAGTATTATCGCTTCAGACATATTAATAGCATCGGCTATTAATATGTCGGCTTTACAATAATTATATTCGTTTGCTAACATTTTTACAATTTACAATTTTTATTTATTATTATTATTTTATTTATAGGAATCAGTGTAAATTATATTATTACAATTTTGTGATCTTTTAAACTAATTTTCTAAACGAAAATTAAATGTCAAACAATACTTTATTCAGCATTTTTCTATACTAATATTATAAAGAGGTAAAGTTCATAACTTTGTTTGTATGTAGGGGGTAATCTTCGCAAATACTCATCCGATCATGAAAATTCTTTCACTAACAGAAAGCTACACTATTCAGGAGTGCTATAGGCTATATTTTATTGTAATTGAACAAAAAATTGAGTAAATAAGAAAAAGATTAAAATCTAATATCAAAATAGTAAATAAACTAGCGCCATCTATTGCTATTAGAAAACAATTTATTAGTCTTTCGACTTTATTAATTTAGTCTTATTTTAGTCTATCGACGACGTTTTCTCCATTTTTGATAGATGGCGTTGGAGCAACATATTATTTATTTAAGTGCTATAAAATTTGCCAGCTGCCGTAACTCGTAAGCCGCTGTTGCGCATGGGGACAATTGGACACTGCGCATCATGTACCGCGCAGCGCATGACCGTTTTATTGTTTTTTCATCTATACGATAGGATGCCACGCGGCTCATTCGCGCGGTCTGCTCCCTACGTAACGTAGCAGACGTCGACGAAATTGAAACACAAAATAATTGCATCACAAAGATAATAATAATAATATAATATAATAATTTAATAATAATTAACGCCCAACGAAGTGGGCACGGGTCGGCTAGTAATTAATAAAACGACGTATTTAAAATGTTTAGAATGGATAATATATTTATGTTTGAACGACTTTGAGTACTAGCTTCAGCAAAGAGATACTATAAGGTAATAACTAATTTCAACCTCTGGTAATCGGTTTATTCCACATTGTCTACCTACTTGGCAAATTTGAACTGAGGTAGGGCGATAGATAGATATATCACCTTGATGGTTATGTTGACGTCGATACACACAGTTTAGACAGTACTGGCACATATGGTATAGGAACGCAAGATAGTTTTATTTCCGTGTTCTCTAACCAGGGTCGTTCTAAAGTTTCTGAAGAGCATAAGAGGAGATTAGATAAATCTGACTCCGCACATAAGGAATCCTTTGGTTGCGCGTTACTATTGAGCAGACAGTTTGTCAGGGCAGCAGCGTAATTAATCCTTGTAAGCCATCCGGCAACAACTTGAACGGTAACTTTTTGGACTTGCAATACTTTGTGAACTCGGTCAGTAGCACTGATTTGCTGGTAGGTCTTCAGTGAAGCCTCAGCCTTCTTTTTGTAAAGAGGGTCGTTTGGATCTTTGTCCATATAGCTACCAGGCATGATAGAATATTTATTTTGTGGATCGACCCCCGTCTAAAAATAATTAAGAAAAATAATGTTATTAATTTAAATTCACACAAATTATGTAATTATTTGATTTCCCAGTCTTTCGTTAGTGTTTTCATAATAATAAGAGATAGATGATAAACTAAGGATGTATATAAGGATGTATAGGTATATAAATCTATATTAGGTGTCATAGTTGTAAGAGCTCTTAAGAAAATGGCCATCCAATAACAACATCATCATCAACAAGCAAAACATTGCAAAAATGGTAGAAGATAACCTACTCCACTCTTACTCACTTTAGGAAAAATCAAAAATAACATAAGTTTCAGTAACACATTTTTATACAACTAGGTCGTAAGCTAGGTAGGTAAGCGATTACCGTGCATAAAGACGCTTGCAATACCAAAAGCATTGCAAGCGCGCTGCCGACACTAAACCCAATCCTCTAGTGCTCTGGTCACCACCGTACTCACCACGGGAACACAACACTGCATGAAAGCAGTATTATTTAGCTGTGATCTTCTGTAAGGTACTTCGACAGTCGCGCTGCTCCAGATTTTAAGCACTACTCCTCCTGTAATGCTTGTCTCGAAATAGACATACAGACATACCTACACATATTCAATGTATATTTAACGTTTACTTTTGATTCAAATTATAAATACTATTATGAGTAAAAACCGCTTTAACATTAATTTAGTTGGTGTCGTTATTATCGTCGCCCAAGCTAATGAACAGAAAATGAGCACAAAGGTGCATAAACGGTACATTTTTTGAATAAACTTGCAAAGATAGAAGGACTTTATAAGAATGAATATTAAGGGAAAAATCTTCGTATTTATACTTAAACCTAAGTTATAAAAATAATGGCTAAATTATGCATAATTTGAGTGAATAAAAATTATAGTTTATTAAACCAGTCTTATCATATCGTATCTTATGCGTGTACCACCAGTCCACCACGCGCGTAATCATAAAATTATTTTGAGAAAGGTGTTATTTTTTTTTTTTTTTTATAAATATAAATTTCATATCAGCCGTAAAATGTATTCCACGGCGCCTTATAAATACATTTTTTATACCTTACCTTACTTGCCTATTTTAAATAAACGCCACGGCGAACAAATGTAACTCGCTGTCGATCAATAACGTGCAATGGAACGGGCTATGCTTGGGGTCTATTTCAAAAATAGGATTAGAAATGAGACTATCATATATACCACAGAATTAATTAGTTGAAGTAGCAGTGGGGTGGTCACCTAAGTCGCAAAACTGATGGCCGCTGGAGCAGACGGGACCTGGAGTGGAAACCGCGTGTTGGCAAACGCAGTATGGGACGTCTTCCTTTTATTTCTTTTTATACATACGGTTGTGGCTAAACTAGCTGCGCTGTTTAAAATTTTTAGTGTCTATAATGTTTTTTATTTCCCTTATAAATGTATTTTATTGTGATTTTACTGATTATATTTAATTCACACCGAACAGCGGCATGTAGTGACTGCCTATAAAAGAAGGACAATAACCATCGTTTATCCTATTACTTATTAAAACATTTATATTGTATCTTCTGTTGGTTGTCCTTAATAAATAAATATCGAGCTGTAGAAATGAAATTGTTTAAATTTTATTAACACCAAATACTTACCTAATATAATATTGAAAATAAATTAGGAATTAAAAATTGCTATTTTAATAATTTATGAATTTAAATATAATAATAACAAGAAAAAAAGTAAAAAACCCTTGTTATATTTATTTTTCATTGTTAAAGTAACAAAAGTTGGGATGCGTGGTGTCAGATTTTGAATTCACAGAATATTTTTTTGTCAGATCCCAGAACCCCAGAACTTCTGACTAGGTCGGACCGATTTCAATAATTTTTTTGTTTTAATCGAAAGGTGGTGCGTGTCATGTGGTCCCATTTAAACTTAATTGAGATCTTAAAAGTGCTTTTGGACCTATGTATAATAATGCATATTTGCTTGTCTATTTTTTCGTCGAGGTACGTTCTGTATTGCCAACATAAGATTGCCAACGTACAACCTGTACCTAAAAAAGGTAGTCGTGCCGACCCGGCTAACTATAGACCTATCGCGATCACCTCCATACTGTGTAAAAGTTTGGAGCGTATACTGAATGATAAGCTCCTGGCATACCTCCTGTCGGACCAGCAATACGGTTTCCGCCGTAACAGATCCACGGGGGATCTTCTAGTGTACGCCTCGCACATCTGGGGCGAAGCCTTGGACAAGCACGGAGAGGCGCTAGCTGTCTCACTTGATGTATCGAAGGCATTTGACCGGGTCTGGCATGAGCCTCTTGCCTATTGAGCAAGCTTTCAGCTTACGGAATACCCCAGAGCTTGTGTGACTGGGTATCAGATTTCCTGAGTGGGCGATCATTTCGGGTGGTCTTAGATGGCTCCTCGTCTGACTTGATGGCGGTTAATGCCGGTGTCCCTCAGGGATCAGTTCTCTCTGCAACCCTCTTCTTGATTCACATTAATGACCTCCTGAGGCACGGTATCTTTGGATACGCGGATGACAGCACTGTTACGGAGAGATACGTGTCCGGTCCCCGAGCTGGTGGGGCTGAAACTTATGAGCATAGAGAGGCTCTGGTTGAACGCATGAATTTGGCTTTGAAAGAGGTATCCGATTGGGGTGACGCCAACCTAGTCAAATTTAATGCTTCCAAAACGCAAGCGTGTCTTTTCACTGCTAAACGGAGTCCATTCCCATTAGCTCCGACTTTCCGGGGTGTATCTGTACCGATCACCGATAGTATTGATCTTCTAGGCAAAAATATTTCGTCTAATATGAACTTCGAACAATGCATAGAATCCAAGGCAAAGATTGCTGGTAAGAAACTTGGTATCCTTAATAAAGTCAGGTAGTACTTCACACCGGAACAGCTTCTTACTCTCTACCAAGTACAAGTTCGATCGTATATGGAGTACTGCAGCCACTTATGGGATGGCTCTGCTCGCTGCTTTGGATTCTGTGGATCGACGCGCCAAAAGACTCATCGGTGACAAATCGCTGGTTCGCTCTAGACTTCAAAGTCTCGAACATCGGCGCAAGGTTGCCTGTTTGTCGGTATTTTACAGGTTATATTTCGGAGAGTGTGCTCTAGAACTATACAATTTGGTTCCACCATCACCTTTCTACCACCGAACCGCAAGGCATCGCACGAATCTGCACCGTTATGTGGTTGAAATCCCACGATCTCGCACTAAACGATTTGCTTCCTCGTTCCTAATACGCACCGCAAAAATTTGGAATGCCCTTCCGGCTTCCGTTTTTCCAACGAACTATAATTTTTGTATCTTTAAATCAAGAGTGAATAGACATCTTCTAGGCAAGCGCGTACCACCTTAGGCTGCATCTTCACTTGCCATCAGGTGAGATCGCAGTCAAGCGCTAGTCTATATATTAAAAAAAAATGTATTATACCGCATAACTTTTTACTGGATAGGTATAGTGGTTTTGATGATTCTTATTTTAATTGAAAGCTGATATTTGTCTTGTGGTCCCATTTAAATTTGATCGAGATCTAATGACTACTTTTTGAGTAATCTTTGGTAACGTGGATTTATTTGACTATTTTGCATCTAGTTATGTTGTATTGCTTGTCGAAGTAATTAAAATCGTTTTTTTTTTTGTTTGCGAGCAAATACTACTAATCATAATATATAATTTGATGCTCTATTAAACACAGGTTAGTTTGTTATGAGCAGAAATATGAAATGGGCAACTCTTGATATGAAAAATAACCTTAAAATCAACAAAGCTTCTGTTTCAATTGGGCAACTTCAAATGAATATTAATTACTATTTACTTATAATAACTATGTTAGGGATACCATGTCAAGATTTTTGTAATTTCCCGCATTTTTACAAATCAACTTACATGCCACATAGGTAATAAATAATTGCTTTATGGTAGCCATAACTTCATTAAAGAAATTTAGACCTGGCCACTTTGTGTAAAATATTTGACATAAAAAAGTATAATTACAAATGGCGTTTACGTAGAATAGACAGATGTGTTCACGGCCACGATGGGCGATGATTCTTTGATATTACGAGAAGATGGTTATATACGTATGATATTTCCTGTTACTTCATTGACGTATCACAGTAATTTAAATATAATATTAGTTACGACTGATGAAGGCCGTGTACACGTTTTGGATGTTAACTCTGGTGTGATTCTTCAATCCTCTTGTCTATCAGCGGGTAAGCTCTTAATATTTTTTTTTCTGTAGTACACCAATATAAAATTTGTCTTTAAAAAGTAGTTGCGGGTTAGACTTATTCATAAGCCTTATCCCTTGGTCTACCTTAATTTTCCGTGCCCTACATTGTCTTACTTTGACAGCTCTCAGTAAACAATTGCGGTCGTATTAGATTGTTGCTTATCAGAAAATACCGGCAAATATTAAGTTAGCATATTCGTTTTTTATTTTTAGACGATGGGGGAATTTTGGGCGTGGAGTACGCGACGGGAGCCGACAGAGTTTTCATCTGGGACAGCAGCGGAATCGGCGCTAGAACCGACTACAATGGTGTGCTACTCCTGCACACGGCCTTACAACGGCCCTTATTATCCTCACAACCGGATAGTCATGTCAAAATAGAACTTGTCTTGTCTGAGGTAATAAAATTTATTGTAAAATACATTTCATAATATTTGTTATACTTAGTTACTAATACTATATAACTGCAAAATTAAATCCTTATATATTTTCTCTCTCTGTGAGTGTGTGTTATTTATGATTGTAAAGTGTTTGTTGTTCACTGTGATTTTTAAGTGTTTTTTGGATTTATTAATGAATGTTATAAGCAATATTTTAGTTCTATTAAAATAGGTATAGGTGGTCATTTCTAACTTAAATTTTTTATTTGCATTTACATAAAGAGAAACAATGAATGATGTCACCAATAATAATTGTAATGAATTATGCCGTGCATTTATTTTTAGATAGTAGTTATTTTAAAAAGCAACAACAAAGACTGTATTTTTATATTTTAAGCAACTTTTTACTGTTGTTGTTGTTGAAGTTAAAGTTATTGAAAGTACTATGTTCAAAACAATAAACAATAAATTTATAGTAATTACATAAATAAGGATTTATAGAATGTGATATGTTTTATATATATTATTTTAATATATAAAAATTTTGGTATAAAAAAATCTTAAGGTATAGTAAAAAATGTGAAGTATTTAGTGGATTGTACAAAATATTATTCATAAATAAATCATAATAAGGTTGGCTAAATGGAGCTCAGTTAAAGCTTGACCAATTTTAGCTATTTATATCTATGTTTATTATATATGTCTATATATTAATACGTGAAGAAAAATCTTTGTACCCCTAAGAATATAGTGTGGACGGAGAAGTCTAAGAATTCACCCACATATAGTTTATAGTACCTGGGTGACCGAGCCTAGCTCGGTATTTTTAGTAAATCGTGTTTTTTGGAATTCATATTTAAATTCGAATTACATATTTATAAAATATGAATAATATTTTTTTTTTAAAATAACGAGTGCAATTAAAAAAAGGAAAAAAATAATTGATCAGGGACATTGGGATTTGAACCATGATCTCCTCGGTTGATCCCGACTGGCCGATTTCCCACCGAGCTATTACAACTTTAATGACAGTTGCGAAATTTACCTTCGTATTCTAACGATATTGTAGCTATTTTTTTACTCCCTAAAAACAGGGATAAAACGTCATTTTCTAAAAATTAATCCTAGTTAGATGGATTTATCTCCCCCGAAACCTCCTATATACTAAATTTTATGGAAATCGTTGGAGCCGTTTCCGAGATTCAGATTATATATATATATATACAAGAATTGCTCGTTTAATAGTATAAGATAGAGAAGAACTGTAAAATGCTATTTTTTCTTAAATTATGCATAAAAAGCACTGTAAATCAATAAAATAAAAAAAAAAATAAAAAAATAAATAAAAACACTATATGCACTACCATGTATTTGACACACATATATATACTTTTGTTTAATGTTCAAAATTGTAATTTAAATAAATTATGGTCGAAATTCGACCACTGGGCGACAACTAGTATGGTGTTAAATATAAGCTACTTGTTCTCTAAGAACCTTAGAAAATTACAGCAGTGATTTCTTTTATAGTATAAATTGTGTACATAAAAATGACCATTTTCATTAAAGTTAGTGTGTTTGAAATAAAATATAGTATATTTATTTACCTAATAGGTAGTTTAAATGATGGCTAGCTTTCAAGATTTCTGAAGCTATAAGAATTATTTTGTCAATGACTGTATGTATATGATTAATGTTGAAGAATGTTAATTCTTGAGTGTCTTGTGCATACTATTATACTAAATATATATTGTTGTGCAAACTATTATACTAATTATATTCTAAAATGTTTCCATACTTTTCTTCATACTTATCAGATGTCTTATGGATGTGTTAAAGTGAATATTTTATATATCGTTCTAGTCTCTTTTAATTTATTTTATTCTAAGTAAATGCTAAATAAATCATGTGAATATTATTTAGTTATAATAATAAGAATTTACAAAACCAATTTTAAAATTTTTAAGCCTGTGTTATCAGGAAAAATATAAAATGGTATGCTGCAACTTTTAAAAAAGCAGATTCTGTTTCAAACAATTTTGATAAGAGACAACATTTAAAAATAAAATCAGTTTTTAAAAAGTAAAATTACTAAATGAATTGTTCTTATAATACCCTCCATTGTAAAATATATTTATAACCTAATATGTTGTTCCAATTTATGTAGTGTTTGAGCACCTGTTTAATCCTATATAATAAATTGTTGTTATATTATTTGTGTTGCTTTTAACCGTTTGTTTTAATTTATACAGCAGTGTAATGTTACTAGAAATGATATTATTGTTAGGATTTACAATATATGTTTTGAAACAGATGTAAGCTATAATTTGAATGCACTATTGCTAATTCTACTAGTACATGCTAAGAATTAGTATGGTTAAGCTATGTAGTAATTATAAGAGCTAATGCTTCTATTTTATAAATCTGTTTTAATTTTTTTATTGATATAATTTTTTTGATAATATATTAAACCTAATAGTTTTAATTTTTCTTTGTAATAATTTTTTTAAATACCTGTCAATTTCTATTTCAGGCGGTTCTACTTTACCAGTGTGTTCAAAACTTGGATGCACATTCAATCGAAGGATTAACAGATTTTATAAATGAACTCAAAAATGCACTAGATTCAAAACCAGCCAGAAAAGGCGTTAAAGCTCAAAAAGTAAGTCTTATTTGTCATTTAAATTGTCTGAAAGAGATAGCTTTTTGGCAATGAGTTCTCCTATTTTTAAGTTTTTTCATTATTTTATTATAAAAGATAAATCTTTATATTATTTTTGTAATCTTGGTTTAATTTTTAGTGTACACTTAAGAATATTTACTTAATTTTTTTACGTGTAAATTATAACAAAACATTTTAGTATATATTTTAATGTTTTAGTGGAGCACAGTGACACTATCTCTCCCACAATCAACATTACGCCTTGTTATGACTGGTGTTGTCCAAGAGCTAAAGGGACAGAATAGGCGGGTACCAGCACTTGCCATAGCCTCTGCTGTAGGACAAAGAGCTAATGAGCTCATGCCCTGCACTAGAGATGAGGAATCTAGGGCCCTGATGTACTCGGAAGCAGAAAGGAAGGAGACATTTAAAAGGTGGCCGCATATGGACTACAAGTATGTATTAGTAGTCTTTAAATTATTTTTTAAAGTTGAAGCTTGCAGTGGATAGAATTGTTGAATTCAGCAATGACTAGCAGTCCGCTCCAGCTTTAGGACTATTTGTCGAATGAAAAAAGCGCACACGAATAAATATTTCTGTCGTGGGTCTCATATCAAAAATCCTACGCACTGACCTTCCTTGATGCCGACATAATTATAATAAACTACCAGTGCAAAGCCAGGGTGGGTAGCTAGTAGAAAATAAATTTGGTTTTTATCTTTTATCTTATGCAGTATTTTATTGCAATATTTATTTATTTAATGTCAATGAAATAGTTTAGATAATAAATAATTTATATTAATATATGAAACCAGTAGGTGTTGTTTTCTGGCTTAAAAACACAGTACTCGCGACATCTATATTACACCCTTACAGGGTGGGTACCATTAATGGGAATGCAGATATCAAAATTGTACAGTTAATAAATAAATATTGCACAGATGGGCTCTGCCAGCACGGATGGCACAGGCGGGCTTCTACCACCAGCCCTCGCCCAGCGGCGACGACCGCGCCATGTGCTTCACGTGCATGGTGTGCCTCGTTTGCTGGGAGAAGTCAGACGAGCCGTGGGTGGAGCACGAGCGGCACTCGCCCAACTGTCCCTTTGTGCGCGGAGAGTACACGCACAACGTGCCCATATCGGTGAGAGTTTGTCTATTCTGCAGATCTTCTTAGATATATATCCAACAACATATTTTTTTTGTCCAGTTCAAACACGAAGTTAGTATTTACTTATATATGCAAGTAAGTATGTAGAAGTAGTTTCAAATTTCTTTTTGATTGGATTCATAGTTTTGATGTTTTGATTATAAATGTCTTCCAATTGTCACTTCACTATTATTAATACATTTTTTTGTTTGTTTAGGTTACAAATGCTACAGCCTGTGCAGTTTCGTGTCCTAACGTTCGAATAGTATCAAAAGGTAATACAGGAGACTTAATAGCGACGGGAACAGTAGAAGGCAAAGTGAACATTTGGAAATTCGACTGTGGACTTAAACTTCTTAAGTTCATTCACCTCTCGCCATACGACTCCATCTTTAGCGGCATCTTAACTACAGATTGCAATAAAGTATGGTCAGCAAGCTTAGAAAAAGACAGTTGTAAGTAACTTTTTATTTCTATATTATTTTGTACTTGAACTTAATGAAACTTACGCATAGGACTTTTTTTGAATCAAGTTTAGTATAGTAAAGCGTATATTCTATTGTAAATTTAACATTGATATCATTACTTTTTGTTACAGCCAACTATGGAATTGAACTGACAGCAATGTCGTTTGTTGGGATGACATCACAGCAAGAAGTTTACCCACAGACACAAAATTCAGAAAGTACAGAGAAAGAGACAACAGTGAATAAGGCTAAGCCCTCTCTGATTTGTGCAGTTACAATAACGCGAACAAACACAACGCCCACAGATCAACCTATCAAAGACGACTCTAGTAGTAAGGCACTTTTCGATTCCGGAGCGCCAGATAGGGCCAAAGAAACTATTCAAGCGATGAATGATGAGAACGAAGCTAAAAGTAATCTTGCTTCTACAAACAAAATGTTATTTTTGTTAACATATGACATTCACAGCTCCCTCGCGGGCTCCGTGACAACAGTAGTGCATACATCAAACAGCAGCGGAAATTCCAAGCCAGGAGGAAGTAAAAAAGTTTGTGTATTAACACGATCAGACTATGATGATCTTTGCCTGCAGTATTCCGATGAGGACACGGAGCTTCCATCCCAATTCACAAACAGCTTAAAATGTATCGATGAACAAATAAGTAATATAATTAATTTAAATGCCTCATCTAGTAAAGAAGATTGTAAGGTATGGGAACCTAAGAAAATTGTTTTTACTAAACATTACAAACATTTAATACCCCCTCCCCCGCCTACAGCTCTGTTGCCAGAAATACCAGAATCAGGGCATGGAAGTGTTGTAGATTTTGTTGGTAAAATGTCACAGCTTAAGAGTTGGAAGAGCTTATGGGTGCCAAAGGAATCGGTGGGTACCAAACTGGTTGACCAGACAGATGCTGTCCATGGAGATCCTATCACTCATTATCTTAATATGGCTGGTCATGGTCCTTTAGAAATTTCAGATTTAAAATGGTATGAAGGTGCTGAAGGGACAAAAGAGGCAGTCAAGGTGATGACATTAGAAAAGAACAAGTTTGTTCCTCAAACTACAGTAAACAATGGTAACAATGATGGATTTGATAGTGACCCTCCTCAAGAAGACACAGTGACTCAGGGAGTTGCTGTTCAGTGCTTAAGTCTTCCATCTAAATTAAATCAGAGGGAAGATTACAGGGTAACCCATCTTTTACCAACAGAGGATAAGGAACATTTATTAGTTATTGTATCAAGCATCGATCCCCAAAAAGTCAAAAACGAAGGAGAAACAGATGGTGATGGTGACACAAAAATGGATGTTGACGAGGTTTCCAACCAACAAGATAAGACTGACAAATTGGACACAAAAGCATATTTTATTCTTTACAAAATTAATAATAAAACATCCACTTTTACATTAGAGGATGATCCTGTATCATTTAAAGAACTACCTTTTAATGAGAGTCCTGTAGATCTATGTCTTCTTCCGGCCGATAAACATGACCAGTACTCCATAGCAGTTGTCGGCCTCGATGGTGATTTAAGACTGTATACATTGCCTGACTTTAAGATTCTTACTGAGAAAAAAGTGCCCAAAGGTAGATTTACTTCTGTTGTATACTGTGCTTCCGTCGAACGCCTCAGTTTATCGACAAAACATGGCGTAATCTATTTCTATGCACTCAATAATAGCGAAAAAGATTCAGGAAGTGATGGAAATGAAGACGAGTTAGCAAATTTAGACTTCGACATGCTGTCGAAAGCGCCGAAGGATGAGGTTTGTGGACCTGCGTCGCCGCCAGTCATCATAGCTAATAAACCGGAACTAGACATGAGCGATTTGGAAACACTTATGTCGCTCACGGGGTACTATGGAATGAATACTACGGTTCCATACAGTGCTGTCGTGCCGGGCTTTTGGTGTGAGCTATCGCCCGCTCAGAGATCGCGCTCCGACCATCAGAACAACAGGTCATGGCGTCTGCAAAACACGTCTTCGACCTGGGACGAACATGTCCTAGAATTGACTCTGCCTTACAGTGTGTCGTTAGCGCATGTCGAATTCAGTTTCACTCTACACTCAGCCAGCTCCATTAATTTGCCAATAATACAAGTGACATTGCTTAAACAAAACTTGCACGGAATAGGTTATAAAAAAGACGCCTCATTCGGCCAAAGACCTGATTCTCCTGTTTGGTTTCCATCTGTAGATTCGGATATGTCTAATCTCGAGAATCCCATCAACAGTGAAGAATATTTGCAGGCACATAATGCTGAAATTCTTGCAGGACCACTATTTTTGTCTTCCGGACTTGATACGACGCAACAATCCGGTACATTGATATTGACGAGTCCTCGTCTCTATCGGGCGAGAGGAAGAACATTCCTTATCCACATAAAAACTCTATTTGATCCTGCTAAAGATATGGCCAAAGGTCCCATAAAAACAGGCGAAAATACATCGAAAAAATCTAGTTTTATCGGTTGCGATTGGCTGCATCAAATATCTATTACGGTTCGCTCATGCCCTCACACTGACGTACCGCTAGAAAGACAGCAGAGAATAGCTATGCTGGAGTCAAACAGTTTCTTGAATAATCTTTGTGAAATAGCTGTAACCAAGGGAGATATGGAAAAACGTAAACTTGCACTAGATCTCATTAATTGGGTGATATCCATTCGACTACAACGTATGCGATTTGCAAAATCTGAGAAAGGTAAAGACAAGGAAACTCAAACTCCAGTGGAGACCCAACAGCTAGAATGTATAGCTGTTATTGAAAAACACACGGACAATTTAATCAAACACTGCCTATTGTGCGCAAACAGAAGCGTAGCAAAGAAGTGCGTGAAGATAATGCTGATCACAAGCGAGTAAGTATAGCTATCCTGTATTGTGAGAAACTGGTGAGATTTTTTCCGCTCTTGTATATAGATTTCTTCTTGTAGGATGAACGGTAATAGTTAATTCGTCATATCATGTACTGTCAGTGGGGTATCATCATACATCAGTATTGTTTTAGTAATATACGCTTCAGCCTAAAATATCCCACTGCTGGGTATAGGCCCCATATAGGAAAGTGATCAGAGCTTAATCCACCATGTTGCTCAAATTCGGGTTGGCGGATATTTCCTACTATGAGTAACGATCGCAATCAGATGTACATGATAACAACCGGGACCGACACCTTAACGTGCTTTCTGAGGCACGGAGGGTAGACCCACTAGGACTAACAACTACACCGGAAATAAATATTTGTATAAACACAAATATCCATGCCGAGCGGGAATCGAACCCGCGACCGTCGGTGTTTAGGTGCCTTTGGCACGGTACACGCACCATTACATCAGAGTGGTCATTTTTCAGAGCGGAGCATTTTTCTAGTGTAGAACTGGACGAAAAAATATTTTTGTAGTTTTTTTAATTTTGCGCTTTTAGACTAAGAAGTTAACGATGAAAAAATAAATAAATGAGTAGTACCCATAATTTTATTAAACAAATCAAGAGCACAACAATAGGGGATCGGACCGTAATCAGATTAAAATCTATAATGTACTTAGATAAAATAAATATATTGTTTTACGATTATTTATTGAATAATAATTTAATAATTCATTTAAATATTTTTTAATGAAGAAATAAAATGTTGTCATTTACAATATTAATTAATCTGTACTGAAACACCGACTACAGTACGTGACGTCATTTGTAGAAACAAGCATTGGCCGCGTTCCACTAAGCGTCCGCAACGCCCGCATCGTATTTTCACCATGCCGCCATATTGCGAGCACACAGCTGACGCTTGACACTTCCCAAATATGCGTTCCACTTATAAAATTCGCCCACAACGCTCGCGGCGTTATTTACCTTAGTGAAACGTCAATTTTAGGGGTCGTGATCAATGGCGTTGTGGGCCTTAGGTGGAATGCGCCTATTGTTTTGGGGCACAACTGACGTTCACGCGCTCTCAGATGATATAACGTGGGGTTTGGTCGGTATTTTTAAACAAACAATATTAAAACATGAGTTTGAGTACCTAAAAAGGTATAAAAAAATATAATTTTACTTTTTATGGAAATAAGTATCCGTAAAGATTAACTTAAAACGCTTTCTGAAAATTTGTCCGATCCTCTATTTTCCTAAATCGATATATCATGAATTTTTTTTTATAAAAATAGAGATGAAACAATATAATGAAAGAAATATTGTATTATATTAAAGTACGATTCAAATAAAAATCAAAAAATTAATTTTAAAATTATATTTATACAAAAATGTCGTAAAATTATATTCTATTAGGAGAGCCTGAGGGAAAATTTTAATTGTATTTGATCTGTTCAAGTTTATTTTCAAAAAGTGCTCTGAGAGACGGTCTAGAAGGATGAAGAGTAATTTTTTTTTGTAATTTGCTATGGTTTTCACACTTAGGACAGGGAATCTAAATGCGGGTTGGCAGATTAGTAGTATATAGACTTTCATAATGTTTCATTGTAACACACGAGAGCAAAAAAGAAATAAAAACTTGCATTCCAATAATCAGCAAATCTGTCGTGCGTTTTTTGTTTTTAATAAACCTGTTCTATTTTCTATATTCGTTTCGCTGTTAATATACTCCGAATGTTGATAACGTTCTCATAAAAATATTTTAAGTGAAGGTGTTAAGCAAATTTATTATTATTATTTTTTTAATCTAACTAAAATCCAATTTATATTTTTAGGAAATATCTATGTAGCTTTATTAATAAGTAAATGGGGATACTTTTCGTATTAACATACGTTATTATTACAATCGAATCGATGCGGACGTCGTCCTGCTCACGAAGGACGACCCCTTGACGGTAATCTATGACCTCGCAGAGGAGTGAAGGAGCTGCCGAAGCCGTGGAAGACGATCTTCGAACAGACGCTGATGAGCAGCGTGATCGCGTGCGTGCCGCTGGTGGGCGCGTGCTCGTCGCCCGGCGCGCTGCGCTGGCTCGTGGCGCTGGCGCAGCACTGCACCTCGCGCGCCTTCGCGCCCGGCCTCGTGGCGCGCGCGCTGGCGCTGCTCGAGCGCGCCGCGCGCTGCGCCGCCGCGCGCGCCGACCCCTACCACCGCCTGCTGCGCGCCAGGTACAGCACGACCTGCATATACGGGGTGCTTGCAGCACACGTACTACTGAAATATTTAAATATCCTATTACCCATCGACCGATTTTATCATTTGAATGATTTTGAAATATGTGAATGTCGTTCTTAAGGCTTTTTGTAATAATACCATCCCCAAAGTGACAGAAGACAGAAGTGTGTCGAACAGGAGGGCTGGATGTACCGAATACTATTCCATTTCATGCCATGAATTTTCCAGCGAAGTTTTAATATATGAGCTACTAACGTACACTATAATCTAAAAATGTAAATAATAAAATGTTGAGATTTTATAGTGGTATATTTTGATTCTTCAAAGATTAAAAGACCTGTATTGATCCCGAGGAATAAGTAAAACTCATATTAATACGTCGTTCGGCCACTGCAGGTTCGGCTTATACGGTTTGCCGCTGGAGCTGAGTCGCTTCGGCGCAGAAGTGCCGGAGCTGTGGCGGGGCGGGACGGCCGGCGGCGCGCCGCACGCGTCTCCGTGGAGCGCGCCCGCTGCGCAGGCGCCCGCACCGCCGCCCCCTCCGCCCCCTCCGCCGGCCGCTACGCAGCCCGCGCAGACACCTCCGCAGCCGCACCACGGCTACCAGCTCAAGGACCTGCTCAACTTGCCGCCCGATACCGGTTCGACATTATATTAATACGAATTTTTGAACCGACCTTATGGTAATCAATAGCCTATTGCATTCCACTGCGGGACATAGGCCTCCACAAGTTCGCCTTCTACCTCAATAATTTGAACTCCTATGATCGATGAGCCTCTTTTGAGAAGGGATTTTAACAAATTAAGCATTGACAGAAAAATTTAGTTTCATTTATCAGGGTGTCTTCATTCAAGTGGAGGTCGTCGAGCGCAATTCGCTTAATTGTCATTGGTATCTATTGCCGACAGAAGGCAGCAAGAACGGCCCATGGAGCGGCGCAGACGGCGCGGGCTGCGTGCAGGCGGTGGGCGCGGGGCTGGGCGAGGCCACGCCGCTGCACGTGTCGTGCCACCTCGCCTCCGACGGCACCAAGCTGGAGACGGCCGCCGCGCGCCCGCCGCCCGCCGTCGTGGGCGCGCACTGCGCCGACCCGCACCAGGTGCGCGCGCTTCACTCTTTCTAACCTCTAGCATTGCCCGCCGAGATAGTTTGCTCGGCCGGTGCCGGTGTAAAAATATCTCACGTACCTCCGTGTTATACTTGATTCTACTTATAGTATCAAGTTTCATTACAACCAGTTCCTCCTCACTAAAACTTTCACATTTATAATATTTTCGCATTTAGATTGCTCTTTATATTTATAAATTAAAAAATAAAAGTCACTATGACTATGTAGTCCTATATCTTTTTTTAAGACTTTTTTTTATCAAGAATGTAGTTTAATATAAATCTTTACAATTAACTAATATCATGTCAAACCATCACCATGTCTAAGAATTTTTTAAAGTTCGATTTTTATTGTTAATGTCATACTATTGTATTTCAGCTTTGGACAGTCGTCAAGGAGGGACAAATTAAACAATCTTCTCAGGATCCAGACTCGTTAGACGACGTTGAGAGTTCACTAATGGAATGTGATCCGCAGGACAAACAAGAGTACTCTGACGAGAAGTTGTTCAAGGTATTTGCAACTAATGTATGTTTTGTCAAATATTGATTATTTAAATTGGTTATGCAAGATTTGTCTACTACTAACCTATTATACAGGGGATTTTTCAAAAACTCGAGACAGTGAAGGGTGTGACCAAGACATGCTATAAAACCATTTTGTGTTGCATTTAAAAAAATACTTCAATAATCTTGCCTTTATACTACCTTTCTTTTTTTTAAAATACAACTAGGTCGGCAAACAAGCATACATTTTTATTAAGCGATTACCATAGTGTATAGATATCTGCAACACCAGAAGCATCGCAAGCGTGTTGCCGACTAGCCCCGACCGCGGAGGGGTCCCCAAAGAACTCCGGCCACCTTACTCATCACAAGCTAACACAAATTAAGAGCAGTGTTATTTAGCTGTCATCTTCTGTAAGGTTGAGGTCCCCAGATGGACTGCTCCAGATATTTGAAGAATTTTATATCCTGCTGTGTAGCACCTCAATAAACTACTTACTTAGTAGTTTTAAAGCTATACAGTCAAAATTTCCAAGTATTTGGTGGATTGCGCTTAAATGGTTATAATGGTCTATATGTGTGAGCAGGAGAGCGCAGGCGCACAGTGCGGCGTGCCGTGGGCCACGCTGGTGACGCGCGCGCCGCAGCACACGCTGGTGGTGGAGCGCATGCACTCGGGCGCGCGCCGCTACATCGTCTTCGACTTCGGGCACCTCGTGCGCCTCACCGACCTGGTGAGTCACATCCGCACTGCGTCCACGCGTCACACACGCTACTCGTGGGCCACGCTGGTGACGCGCGCGCCGCAGCACACGCTGGTGGTTAGTAACTATATTAGCCACTTAGACATCTCTGAATATATGCCTTTTATCCGTTATGGTGAAATATATTTCGTTCCTCGTCACAGTTTCAGGTCTTATCCATATCCACCGACTTTGGGACTTCTTTTCGAAAAACGAATTCACCAAGAAGCGCTCCTTATCCGATTCTCGATTTGTCGCGATCTTGTACTCTCACTTTAGCGTTAAAGTCTCCCATAACAACGTTGTAGAAGACTGAAGTAGTGCCATGCATGGCCCTTCTAATATCATCTTCATCGTCAGAGTGCCGAGATCAGCGCATATACCTGTATCACTTTCAGGGAATACCTGTCAGTGAGTTTAAGTACAAGGTATGTTGGGTTGACACACTGCTGACTTCCACAACGTTGCTAGTGAGAGTCTTGTGGACCAGAAAACCGACGCCACCTTGGAAAAGCCAGGTAGAACAATCGTCCAAAGTCCAGAATCATCAGTCCTCGCAATCTCTTCAGGCTTCAGATAACCCCAGTATGCTCCACTTAATGTTACTTAGTTCTAATTCAAGTTCAGTGCGATGATGCTCCAGCCGTAAAGTGCATCCATTATACGTCGCGTGGTGTAGTAGAGGGGGTGGCTATATTCTTTACTGCCGTAGCCACACGGCAAATTTTATATTTATAACTAACTTGTAAAATGTTCAACAGATAATTCCATCTTGTTCGGACCTGGTGACTCTGTGCATCGACATCTGGACGGTGGGTGAGGAGACGGACTGCGTGAAGTTAGCCTTCGCCACCGATATCGCCACCAAGCACCTCGTACTCACCGACATACAGCCGCCGCCGCTCTGTCGATACATGAAGGTGACACTACATTTTTTATTATATACTATGTGTAGAAATGTTTCAATCGTAGTGACTTTTGTCCTTTTGTTTTAAGAAAATAGTAAATTGTGATGTCCGATACTGCAGCTTCTTGACCAATTGTATCTCAAAAAGTTTGAATTTACTACCTGATTTATGATTGATTGGTTTGTGCATTATTTTTAATGAATTTTAGTTACATTATTGAATATAAGGAAATTAACATTAATCTCTTGTAATAACAATACTGGTGCTAACCAGGTCAGAAAACTTACTTTTTGTCACATTTAGCTTACAAACACTTATCAGCTTCTCTCCTTATTTAAAAAAAGCATTGTAAGTTCTAAAATCTGGTTTTTAAAACGAATCAATTTATTAATTAATAAGGAACCAGGCTTAATGTACATAACATGGAAATATAATAAAAACGTAACTTTAATGGTAAATTTCGAAATCCATAGATAACAACAATAGGACGATATGGTATGACAGCCATGAAGTGCAAGATACCGTTGGGCTGGTTTTATGGAGAGATAGCGGAACTAGCCAATGTCCAAGCTTCCATCAACGCACTTAAGGCTTTGTATGAAGATTTGTCTTGTCGATTTAGGTGAATTTTTAACCTTATTTTATTAGTCAAAAATACAAAAATGCAAATAGACATATTTGTATTAATTTTTTGTTAATTTTTTTGTTTAGATTAGCTACTGGTAAACTGATCGACTTGTTAAATCCATATTTGGACCTTTACAATGGAAACGCAGCTCACATGATGGCATACCTGAACCAACCCAATGAGTCAGACCCTAAAGTGATAGCTGCTTACCAAGAGTGCATGGAACTCCAACTTCAGCTACATAACTGCACTAACATATTGAAACGACTACAGAACGCTCCCGATTTTAACGATAAAGTGATGGAGCTCATTGAAAAAGGTGTTGAGACATCCGAATCTCTTCTAGAGAGGGCTTCGACTGACAAACTCCGCGTGATCACGGAGAATATTATCGACTTGCTGTTATACTTCCTCTTCCAAATGAATGATGTAGTAAGTTCGAATTAATGACACGAAACGTTTTTTTTTTTATTCATTACTCTGTATTATAGTAGTGTAAGCTGAGTACAGGCAAATATTTCAAATACAATTACATTTCTTGTTAAGTTTAATTTCGGAACTTAGAATGCTTAAATTTCCATGCATTGTCAGAAGTGTCGCAAGCGCATTGTCGATCCTACCCCCGATCCCCACCGGAAGCTCCGGTCACCTCGCTCCCCACAGGCACACGACAGTGCCTCGAGAGCGGGCTGCTATTTAGGTGGCCCAGTCGGGCCGCTCCGGGCTCGGCGAGACGTCTAACGAGTGCGTGCTCGCCCCCAGCAATACGGGTCGGTGAGCGCGGCGTGGTGCCGCGCGGTGGCGCCGCTGGCGTGGGAGAGCGGCGGCGCGGGCGCGGCGGGCTGCGCGGCGCTGCTGGCGCGCGCGTGCGGCGCGGCGCGCTGGTGGGGCGCGCTGCTGGCCGACGCGCTGGCCGCCGCCTTCGCGCACCGGGACGCGCCGCCGCACCCGCTCGACCGGTCGGTGCTAATGTTTTAGAAAAATTGTCACTAACCGGAGCGCATAGCGAACAAAGCGGCCCTTGTGAATTCGTTCAGAGAGGGAATCTCTCTGCGTATTGGATCATTGGGACGTCTTATATTCAATATAGGCTTTGACTTCTAAGGTTATTTGGTTTTTTACACAACTTCGACTCGTCGTCGAAGGAAGCTTTATTTTAAAAATGATTTCTAACGAAACAAGTTTTTTTTTGTTGATATGTAAATACACAAGGAATCATCCGCAAATTAAGTCACACGAATTTCACGATTTTATGACCCCTCCCTCGTCATTGTTCCGGCTGGTCGCATTTGCGAACTGCCCCCCCCCCGTTTCCATCTAATATTACATTAAAATATTAATATCTACTTTTGCACAATCGCGCACTTTGTTACTAATAATCTCCTTTAATCTGAGGTTGTCTGGAAGAAATTGCTTAAAGCAATAAGACCGCCGTTGCATGCTATCATTGTGTTAAAGTGTTAGATTATATTTATGCAAGAAGTAATAAATAAATAAATGAAACACGCAGATAAAGTGTACGTTATAGCCGTGATAGCAAAAAAAACTTATAATGAAACAATATCATAGCCAAAAATTCTGCGATCGCCAGATGCCTGGTGGCGGTGATGTACATGGCGCGCAAGAGCATGTACGCGCACGGCGGCGGCGGCGGCGTGACGCAGGCGCTGTGCGCGCGCGCGCTGGAGCTGCTGCGCGCGCCGCGCCCGCAGCCCGCGCTGCTGGCCGCGCTGCTCACCGCCGTGGCGGCCGTGCTGGACGCCGCCGTGGCCGCCGCCACGCCGCCGCCGGCGCTGCGGAACAACCGGTACCCGCACGTGTTATATTGTTCTACGTCGCGTTTATACTCTTACTCTCATATATTTCATAATGGCCATTCATAAATCAAGTCGCACGATTTTTGTCGATTTTCTCGACCCGTCCATTGCTACGGTTGGTCACGTATATGAGATCCTCCCTATCTAGTACATCAAATAGTTTTCAATTTTTGATTTAAAACATTAGTTTCGACATTATTTTTATTTCCATTCAAACTATTTTTCAATAAAATAAACAGCAATAAAACGTAGGTATGAAAATTTGTAAGCTAGTACAGTGAGTGTCAATTCAGCAACAAAACAATTTAAACCTTCTTTTTACTTAATTATTAATAGGCATACAGTTAAAATATCATGTTTAAATATGAGGTAAAAATTATAAATAATTTGTAATATTTTGAATGTATCACAAAACTTTAAACCTCCACTCCTTTTCACACAATAATCACACTTCGTCCAATACTTTTGATATATACAACAGTTATTTGTTAATGTTAAGGAGGATATGGTTACCATACCAGTTTTATCACCATAGAGACGATCGTCAAGCATCGGAGCAACTCGCACATTCGATGTTATATATAACATTCAGTAAAAAATGATTGAAAAAATGATTTTCATAAGATGGGACTGGGTGGCCGGCGGTCGCGCGCGCCCCACCCCGCCGGAGAGCACGCCGTCGCCGCGCACGGTGGAGGGCAAGCTGCACCGCCGCAAGCTGCACAAGAAGCTGCTGCACCAGATGCAGGAGCTGGAGGCCTCGCGCCGCGGGATACAGGTCGCGCTCGAGGAGCAGCAGGTCAGCTGACACTTTTTATCGTCTACTGAATGTACGCAATATTCCTTGCACAAATTATACCGATTTTTTATAAACAGCGCGCACGGCTCAGTTTAAAAGCACGCATGGCGATGATGTGCAAGCGGGGAAGTGCGGAGTCGAGTGGGGGCGCCACTGCGGGGACAGTGCCAATAACCGCCTGCAACAGCCGCGCCGACGAAGGCGCGCGCATCCTGAGTCCCGCGTTGGGCGCAGCCCTAGCGCACGCGCTCGTCTCTCACATGCTGGCCATGGACGCCACGCTACTGCACGACCACCTGCTGCTGTGTGCCAAGGTACTGCGTGCTGATACTACGAGTTCTACTACTGCATCGAACTCTTGCTAACTTCTATGTCTCCGTTAACAGTATTCAATTATTAAAAATGAATACAGAGTGAACATCAATAAATACCTAAAGGCAGTAGATATGATTGATTTATCCTGGACGGCTATTATTATTATTTTTTCAATATGTATAGTATAATAACTAAATAAATAAACGCTTTCTTCTGTGTTGGGGGTCTGGAAATACTCACAATACACATGCACAAACGCCCAGACCACGACAAACATCTATATGGACAATACATAAATATATAATAAATATCTGCCGTAAGCGGGGATCGAACCCGCGACCGCCAGCGCAACGCGTCGTCCAGTATTAAACAGATCTCTACAGTTTGATATCACTACTTCGTTCGATGTGGTTCATAACAAAAGAATTCCGTTCCAAGAGCAGATAGAACATGTACATATTTTTTATTGATGAGCTATTTGAATATATGCAATTTTTATTGAAAACCAAATTTTTCGAATAATTGCTTACTTAAAATAATTTAGAAATCTTTAAACTTTCAAATTACGATTTACAATTGAAATTGAATCGTTCGATTAGGATTACGTATAATTTATTTATTTATTTATTTATACTTTACTGCACAATACATTATAGAATTGGACAAAAGGCGGGCTTAATGCTAAAAGCATTCTCTACCAGCCAACCTTAGGACGTACAAGAGCAGACGTTTATAGGTAGGTCCGTGAGTAAATTATTGTCATAGTAAAGTCCCACTTGCCCGCAGGTGGTGGGGCGCCTGTGCGCGCTGTGCGGCGGCGCGGCGCTGCTGGAGCCGGCGAGCATCCTCGGGCTCGCGCGCCTCGCCGTCACGCTGCCGCCCTGGCCGCGCCACGCCGTCACCACGCTGCTGCAGGTACCTACTGCTGCCTACCCGATGACACCCACCTTGAACTCGATCTAATTGGACTCAAATAAATACGATTCAATATCTACAATTTTATTTTTGTGTTAACCACACATTAGAAACTCTAAACATTTTTTAATATCATATCAAAAATTGACCGCTCCAGCGGGGTTCGAACCCGCGTCTCCGACTGACCGTGTAACGGGTTTCTGTAAAGAGCTTACTATAGACGGCGCCACGGTTCGCTTAAACCGAATATAAAAATCATCCTATCAAAAATTTCGATCTAGCGGGTACATCGTTCCATAGCTTAATTGGCTAGTGCGCCGACACGGTCAGTCGGAGACGCGGGTTCGAACCCCGCTGGAGCGGTCAATTTTTGATATAATATTAAAAAATACGATTCAGTCTGTAACATCCCACTGCTGGCCTGGTCTTTCTCTCCATGTAGGAGAACGATCGGAGCTCAACGGGATAAGGTTTTATTAATTAAATATATATTTTAACCACTTCGAGAAAAGGAGGTTTTCAATTTGAATGTTTTTTTTTTATGTGTGGCTACCTCATAACTTTAACTTTATACATCTAATTTCTATTCTTGACAAAAGTTTAAATAGAAATTTTAAGACCTTATTAGATCAGGGGAACCGTGACAACACCAAACACAAGTATATATTTTATATCGGTTTATTGTTTAAACATGAATTTATGTATTGAAGTGTTTGTTAAATGCCAATTTCCACACAAAGTAAGGATATCAGTTTAAAAATATGATTCCCTGACAGGACCTCGTGGAGCACGAGTGCGGCGAGCTGCCGACCACGCCCAACGAGGAGTGGGGCGGCGCGGGCTCGTCGCGGGTCATCCGCGTGGCGCAGGAAGAGCCCAGCTTCGCCAAGAGCCCGCCCAAGCGGCTCAGCACCGTCGCCGGTAACTACGCTTGTGCTACACGCCGTACATATTTCCTTACGTATAAATGCTCTTGTAACTCATGTATGTACATACTATGTATCCTAACGAAAATTATACTAGACTTGAGGGATGAATAGTGACTGCCGGATACTGAGGGCTAAAGTGTCTATATCGAACTCTGGGGATCAGCTCAGCCTATTGCAGTCCACTGCTGGACATAGGCCTCTCCAAGTTCGCGCCAGACCATCTAGTAATTTCGGTAGTATATATTATACTAACGACAATACTAACCTTGTCCACCTTACCTACTTTGTTTTAAATGGATTGATTTTTATTGTTAGTGCTAATGGTTCCATTTGAATGGTTATTTCTACCTATCAGTGAAACATGGATCCGCATGAGTCTGGTCAAATATATGTACAGAAAAACATAAAGAGGATATTTTATATGTATTTGTCTATAGTCTATAGCACAAACATCTTGTGATCGCAGAAAGCCTAACGATAAACGGTAAAATGGTAAAACTCCCTTGATAGGCTATATTATTATTTGGCACATACTAACGTCCGGCTACAAGCGTACCATTGTCGTTACAGATGTGTTAGCGGACAGTTTTGGCCTGGCGAAAAGTTCAAACTTCACCAAACCTAAAATAAACACTCGAGCCACACACGTAGCAACAAGTAAGATAACACTATAAAATGTAAGATAGATGCGATCTCTATGTTGTGCTCACATAGCCATGCTAATGACTTGCTTTAGAACAGCATCTCGCTTTCACTGGTAGATAGAATCGATTGCTTCTGTGTGCAAGTGAGTTTGTAATCTTTACAATAAATGTATCTTTTAAGGTCGTTTCAGCATTGTGTTTCTCTCATTAGGTTTCTTCGAGGACATGGAGTGCCAGTTGACCCAGGTGGCTGAATCCGACGACTCGGAGTCGGAGGACAAACTCGCGCAGTATTTCTTCGAGGCAGTCAAGAAGGAGACGAGGCCGAAACCCGTCATCGACGGCAGCAACTGGTACGTTTGTCGGTTCAATCAATGTAAATTATTAGATAATATTACAAAGATTGTTGTCGTATTAACATTTTTGTAAAATATGAAATATATTCATGCATTCCTATTTAGACTTAATGAAAATATTTACACATTACGAAGCTCAGTGCTCGTCCCTTTCGCTTTTCCTATGAAGATGCACTTATTTCTTCATCCTTTCGGACGAACATCCTCTGATATTAAAAATAAAAATCAATAAAATTAATAAAATAATAATTAGTCTGTACGCGTGCAGTTTATCGACGTGCGTGGACGCGCGTCTGGAGAGCGGGGCGGCGGCGGGCGGCGAGGCGTTCGCGCAGCGCGTGCTGGCCGCCACGGCCGCCGCGCTGCCGCTGGCGCTGCGGGCGCCGCCGCTGCGCGTGGCCGAGCCCGGCGCCGAGCCCGAGCCCGCTCCCGAGGCGCCCGCGCCGCACGACGAGCCGCGCCACAACCAGCCGCTCGCGCACACTTTGTACAACGTCTTCAAGCATCTCGCTCGGGAATTCGAGGATCAGGTATGAATTTCGATATGATCCATCGCGTATGGATAATATTCGCACAGTCGACACTGCCACACGTTCGGTCGTTCCGCAGATTGACTGCACGCTGATGGAGAACGTGATGTCGCTGTGGCTGACGCTGAACGGATCGGCGTGGGGCGGCGCGTGGTCGCTGGGCTCGCTCATCGTGCCGGCCGACGCGCCGCGCGTGCGTCTCGACTCCGACACCGTCACGGCGTTGCTGCGCGCGCTCACGCGGTGAGTACCGGCTCCGCTGGCCGACACGACCGACACGACCGACACGTCGCCGCCCTCGCTGTACCGCCTTGTTGTTGTTTTCAGATTAGAAAACATATCGTTGAGGTGTTGGGTGCTATCGATGCAAGCTTTGGCGTGGGTCGCGAGTTTACCGCTAATGGTGAGACCGATTACAGATTCCTTTCATATATATATATATATAATATTATTATTATTATTATAACATTAATTGAACGTTTTTTAGACGGAGGGTAGCACGCAGACGATGGGTCGCGTGATCCTCGACTGTGAGTACTTCGTACCTGCACTCGTGAAGTTCATCTCTATCGACGTCACCGCAGACGGGGCCGTCATCTCTTCTGAACCCTATCTGGTTGGTTAAATATATGATTATATGAAATCATTAGAATATTTTGTGTTTCTTTTTCTCGTTTTTTATTTTATCTGGGGTAGTTTTATTTTTTACTGTATTTTCTATTTTTATAATACATATTTCCATAGATATGTCGAATCAGCCCTTTTTTTTTGCAATATAATGACAATTTATAATACAAAAAAAAAAAATAGCAACTTTGTACATTGTGCTGGTTCTTTATGTAATAAGATAAAATGTTCGCCACTATATAATGAAATATATCGTTGAAATCAGGGTGGCGCCAGTATCGGCGCGGGGGCCGGCGCGGCGGCGGCGCTGCAGTCGGTGCTGTCGCGCGTGGTGAAGGCGCGCGGCGCGGCGGGCGCGCTGGTGGCGCTGCGCGCGCTGGGCGCGCTGTGGCAGCGCCCGGCCGGCGCGCCGCCCGTGGCGCACTCCGCGCTCGACCTGCACGCGGCGCTGCTGCGCGCCGCGCACGCGCTGCTGCCCGCGCTCGCGCCCAAGCACGTGCACCACGCGCTGCCGCTCATCGAGGCCGTCGGTGAGATCGTTGTGCTATTTGCGGAGTGTGGTGACATCTGGTATTAGACACTGTGTGTGTGCTACGTAAATGTGACTGATTTGATGTGCATTTTACATTTTATTTTAAAATTGAGTAACCATCCAGCTTTTTTTATTAAAAACGAATCGTTACAATGGGAAGAAATCGTAGTAAACACACTTACAAAAATACGGTCGAATAGTTAACTTAACTCTTACTTTTTTGAAAAATGTATTTTATGTTCTTAAATCTTAAATTCTTAACACACACTACGACGCTCGGCCGTAATGGTGCGTGTACCGTGTCGGCGGCACCTAAACACCGACGGTCGCGGGTTCGATACCCGTTCGGAGTGGATATTTGGGCTTATACAAATATTTATTTCCGATCTAATTGTTAGTCCTTGTGGGTCTCCCCATATACACCTGATAGCGATCGTTACTCATAGTGGGGAATATATTTGCCAACCCTATGTGAAGCCACGTGATGAATTAAGCTCTGATCCTTCTCTTACATGAGGTAAGAGGCCTATGCCCAGCAGTGGAATGTTACAGGCTGAAGCTATCATAACGTTTTATTGAATTCACTACTACGCACACTTTATAAACCTGTCCGCGACAAGCGTATCTACGCGCGGGGGTGGTGCGAAATGTCGCGAAATATCTGAACGTCTCCCGCAGCGGAGCAGTGCGGGCGCTGGGTGCGCGAGAGCAGCGGCTGGCGCGCGGAGAGCGGCGGCGGCGGCGGCGCGGCGGGCGGCGAGGCGCGCCTGTCGGGGCTGCTGGCCGACGTGCTGGCCGGCAGCTCGCGCCGCGCGCCGCTGCGCCGCGCGCTGCTGCAGCAGCTGCTGCACTACGCGCGCAAGCTGCTGGCGCTGCCGCTGCCGCCCGCCGCCGCGCCCTCCACCGGCCACGCCGTGACTGACGTACTCATTCTAGCTTGCTTTTTTATTTTTTTATATCGTTATATTTTTGTAACTATCTTCTTTCCTCGTTGTCATCTTGTTTTTTTTTATAATATACAACTAGATCGGCGAACCAGCGTATGCTTGCAACAACGTAAGCAAAAGCATCGCTTATCCTATTCCCGACCCTCCCCGGGAACCCTGACTACCTTACCCACCACGGGAACACGACACTACTTGAGAGGAATATTTTTTAGTTGTGATTTTCTGTAAGGTTTTGAAAAAATTCCCAGACGAGCTCCAGATTCAAAACAGGTTTTTTTTTTGCTGTTCCCTACCTAATGATGATTTATTTTTTTATAATTTTCGTCTACAGCCAGCGACGAGTCCCAGCGGTTCGATCGGCGACATGTCCCAAACGGATGAGAGCAAAGCTCAGAACAATGCGGCGCAAACGGAAGACACCAATCTCGAAGACGAAAGAAAGCAGCAGGTGCCTAAGATGCCCTGCCTCGCTGATACAGGTGACCACTCATTTACCTCTGTCCATATAACAAACGTTTCATGTAAAAATAAGAAAAAAAAATTTATTGTATTTTTTTTTATTTTACTTTTTTACTTAAAATGTTTAAATATAACATAATGTATATTCATAATTCATTTTGTTTTCAGTATTACAACACCATGATATCATGCAAAAGTTCTACAGAACGTTATCAATGTGCGACGGTATGAACACGATCATTTTGAACTCGGGTAAATATATGCACCATATTAAAACCACAGTAGATAGTGAAGTTGGTCAATTCTCTGTTCGAATATTTAATTGAGTGTTTATTTGAATTGTAGCCCACAAAGTAGTCAATATATCACATCGCTACAATAATAAAAAACGCCGTAAATATACATGTACCATTACAGTCTAGTAAGTTTTCAATAAATCAATACAGTGGTTTTGTAAACAATTATCAATGATTATAGGAATTAACGGCGAGTCCAGTTCGGAACAGTGGTCTCTGAAGGAAGAAGTGTTCTGGCTGGTAGCTCAACTTCCAACACTTGCCGCTAACCCCACACTTATTCTACCCAGTCTATTGGACTTCCTCAGTAAGTTTCATATAAACAATTCTATTATGCTTAGAAATTTTAGTTTTTATGAGAGCAATCTTGATATTCTTTTATTCTCTTCTCTTGCTCAGCGTAACAACGACCATTATATAGACAAAATTAAGTTTTATTTACAGTAATTGTGTTTGCAGGCTTATGAAGAAAAACCGACTTCAATTATATCGACAAGTAATACAACGTAGGTAGACGAAAAAAATAATCAAGTAAATACGCATTATCAAAGATTACTCCAAAAGTTGTAATCAGATCTCGATGAAATTTAAATGTCACCACATGATAACCGGCTTTCGATTAAATTAAAAATCATTAAAATCGGTACACCCAGTAAAAAGCTATGCAGATTTTCGAGTTTCCCTCGATTTCTCTGGGATCCCATCATCAGATCCTGGTTTCCTTATCATGGTACCAAACTAGGGATATCTCCTTTCCAACAAAAAAAGAATTATCAAAATCGGTTCACAAACGACGGAGTTATCCACGAACATATATAAAACATAAAAAAAATATATATACGGTCGAATTGAGTAACCTTCTCCTTTTTTTGAAGTCGGTTAAAAATATTCGTTTAGAAATTTCAACAACTCCTAGTCTATAAATGATTTTGTTACCTAGGCATCCAGTGATTGGTTGCCACTCGCAACCACCAAAATAAAAATGGTATATATTACTTTACATAAAAATCAGGGTTCGAAAAAGGAAATATTGTTTTGGGTTTATAATTGGCATACCAGTAGTAGTTAAATATCAATTATCTGTGAGTATCATGTAGACTATCTTATAAACAATAATTTTCTTGTGTCGATAAGAATAAATCCTAGTGGTCCATTGAGTGTGAAGTGGTTTTTTTTTTATATCACTAGGTCGGTAAACAAGCGTACGGCTCACCTGATGGTAAGCGATTACCGTAGCTTATAGACACCTGCAACACCAGATGCATCGCAAGTGCGTTGCCGACCCAATCCCCAATCCCCCCAGGAGCTCTGGTCATCTTACTCACCAACAGAAACACAATACTGCTTGAAAACAGTATTATTTTGCTGTGATCTTTTGTAAGGCCGAGGTACTACCCCAGTCGGGCTGCTCATATTTTGAGCAGGAAATTCCTGCTGTGCCCTACCTCAGTTTATTATTATTTACTATAGATGGTATGTTTTATTTCCAGGAAAAGAGGAGATGGTGCGTCTGTCACAGGGCATGCAGCAATTAGTGGTGCGTGTGCTGGATCGGCCCGAGGTGCTGGCCGTCTTTGTAGATGCAGGTGGCTTGGAGCTGGCGCTGGACAAGCTTTCTGCCTGCCATCAGGTATTTGACGTTTATTATTTAAAAAAGACTTAGTCTTATATAAGGTAACAATATTTCTTGGATCTCTAGATCTATAGACAGCTTTATCACAGTTTATATTTATTATCATATTAACATTTTAATATCTTTAGTAGGGACTTTTATACATATGTACACGACAGTCCTATACTATACTTATCCTATACTAAAACTAACAAATTTAACATTTTAAAATCAACTAAATTATAATACTAAATTATTACTAGATCTTAATACTACTAAATACAAATTCTAGTATAGATTTGGCATATTGGGATGTTGGTTCAGACAAGATCTGACTTCCAATAAATTCAGGCCTAACTTGGACACCAAATCTTGTCTGCTCCGTTTGTAACGGACGCATTCTATCAAAACATGTTGTACGTCTTCTACATATTTACATACTGTGTGTGGAATGTGTCTTAGTGCCGTTACAACAAGAGTCCGTCTCATATTCATCTTAGCAAACCATGGAATACGAGGAGGCTGACACTTGATCGTTTTATACCAAATGCCTTTTTCAAGAAAGTGTTTGTCAAAATATTCTTTAAACTTTTAGTTTATACTTTTATGTCTGTGTTGTAAAACTTTATATTAAAAGAGGGGAATTAATTAATAATATAAGAAAATAAAAATTTTACTTGTATTGTTTGAATGCTATAATCTCGAAAAATTATTTTAGTGCTTACAGAAATTAGCAGTAGGGTTTAATTAAAAAATATATTAACAAAAAAAAGGCTGTAATGAGTATGTACATACCAAACCAGTTAGTCCGTAAAATCACATTGCAACTCTCGTGGGCGGCGGCATGGCGTATCAGTAGACATAAATAACAAATAATTCTATAAGCATTCGTACAGATGAAATCTTAAGTGACGATTAGAGATATATTTAGCGAATAAGGGACTTTTATGTAAATAAAGTAATTTATACGTTTTGATAGGCTGGACCGAGCGGGAACCAAGGATTGGTGTCTTCCCTCATGAACCATCTGAAACTACCGCCTCAACTCATCAATCTTTCGACCCCGGCGTCCGGGAACAAAAAGTCACAACCGCCCGTCATTGAGACTACCGATGGATTAATTAACATTGCACCTCTTTGTAAGTATTTTATATTTTTTGTATGTTTAGTTTATTTATTTTATTAATGTTTAAACTTAAGTGGACATACATTTACCATTTAAGTCTACACATAATAATGGCATAAATTTAGACATATACTTTTAAATACAGTTTTAAAGAGATATATTTTTTATAAATTAATATAAAAAAAATTTAGAATTCTAACAATAAGAAAGATAAAAATAAAAAAAATCACCGAGAAATTACATTAATCTTAATTAATTTAAATTTACTTTAAAAGTGTCAATGTTATCAAACACAATGTCATGAGAGTTGTAAAGAAAAATATATATTTGTAGTAATAAATTGAAATGTTAAAATGCTTTAATGTTTTACAAATAATTCACAGTCACATATTAATGTCGGTGATATATGTAATAACAACATAAATAATTGTTTCTTTACAAATGAGAAAAATCGGCTTAAATTGTATGGACAAGTAACACAATGTAGGTAGACGAAAAATAGTCAAATAAATACGCACTATTAGAGATGCCTTAAAACTATTTAATAACAACTATTTTAACTGAGCACAGCAGGAATTTCCTGCTCAAAATATGGAGCAGCCCGACTGTGGTAGTACCTCGACCTTACAGAAGATCACGGCAAAATAATACTGTTTTCAAACTGGATTGTGTTTCTGTTGGTGAGTAAGGTGACCAGAACTTCTGGGGGGATTGGGGATTGGGTCGGCAACGCGCTTGCGATGCTTCTGGTGTTACAGGCGTCTATAAGCTACGGTAATCGCTTACCATCAGGTGAGCCGTACGCTTGTTTGTCGACTTAGTTGAATAAAAAAAAAATTAAATGGGATCACATGACAAACACTAGCATTCGATTTAAAAAAAAAGAATCATCAAAAATCGGTACACCGTAAAATTCCAATTGAGAACTTCCTCCGTTTTTGAAGTGATCGAGTAGAGCGTCAGTAGTAGAAGTGGGCCCGTGAGACGCCCACTCCCGATACGATGAGTATAGGTATGAGTATAAGAGTGAAGGCGGCGGCCGCAGGCACGGTGTCGTGCGCCAACCCCACGGCGCAGGCGGCGGACGTGCTGCTGGGCGGCGGCGGCGGCGGCGGCGCGTGCGCGGCGCGGCGCGTGCGCGCGGCGGCCTGGTCCTACCACTTCTTCAGCGCCGACGACGCGTCGCTGGCGCTCACGCTCGCGCTGCCCTACGCCGCCACGCTGCACGAGGTGCACCTGCAGCCGCACCTCACCAGCCTCGCCAGTCAGTACCCGCCCGCTACCGTTGCGACGTATTTACAAATAGACCAACGAGGCTATTCGTTATTAAATCTTACTATGGTATAGGCGAATATTTTCGTTATAATCTATAATTGCACCAATTATATATCGCACATTCGGTGCAACATATAATTGCACCAATTATATATCGCACCTTCGGTGCTACAAAGTCACAATTCAGAATACTTTTTTTGTTATGTCTTTTGTACAACTAACAAACAAATGCAAAAAAAAAAAAATTAAAAGTTCTCTCCTGTAAAATTAAGAAATGAGTTATTGTGTTTTTGTTGCACCGAAGGTGCGATATATTGAAAATAATAATAATGATTACATGTACCTAACAAAGCCCTTCCTCTTTATCTTAATATTTCATTTCCCTGCGGGATCTATAATTATCTTTTCTATTTTTTTATAAGTAAGATGTAACTTATATTTGTGAAATAAATACACCAGAGTATCAAACGAGTTAAAGATCGTCCTTTAATCACGTGATGCTCGAAAGGTGGGGAGGGGTTCGGGAAAAAATCACAAAATACCAGGAAGGGTAAGGCTGTAATGAGGCATCACGTGTATTTATTTTAGGTTAACGCGCGAATTCTAAATTAAAAAAAAAAAAAAAAAAAAACATTTTTATCTAGAAATTAGTATCACACTACAAAATTTTCCAAATTTGATCAGATTATACCTGTATTCAGAAGGTAGTTTTTTTTCTCAAATATATTTCACAAAAAAAGTGATTTTTGAGGATATGGGGTCAGTGTAACTTACAATCTTACTACACCCAAAAGGGGTGGGATGTTAAAACTCGATTAAAAATATCCAGTGATAAATGGACAACCTCTTAACCATTTCACTAAACGAACGATTCGCTTACATATTCCAGCTTGCCCGGGAGCGGTGGGCGTGGAGGCCGGCTGCGGCGGGACGGTGGCCCCGCTGGGCGCGCCGCAGAGCACGGCCGGCATGACCTTCATCCGGCTCGTGCTGGCGCGCCCGCTGATCGTCACTACCGTCACGTTACGACTCTACAAGCCGCGCGATAGTTCGAACATGGGTCTTCTGCAGCTGCGTCTGCTGGCCGCACCCGCCTTCACCTCGCCCACTGATGCGCACCTCGCTGCGCAGGATAATCTAGAGTAACTATAATAATGCATATCTATAATTTATACATTCTTACGTATTTTTGTTGCACTAAGCACTGACTAATGCGTATTCTTGTATAGGAACCGATGGGCACGTGTCGTCTGGGCGTGTACTCGTGGTCGGCTGGAAGACTCCCGCTGGGCGGCGCTGGGCAGCTCGGGCGCCGTCAGTGCGCTCTGTGCCTGCGTGCTGGCGGGAGGCGCGCAGGCGCAGCACGCGCACCGCGCGCTGCTGGCCGCCGCGCGCGCCTCGCCAGCCCTGCGCGCGCCGCTTCTTACTGCGCTGCTGCAGATGGATGTTCACGCGCACGCGCACGGTACGTATCAATTGTGATCGATCGTGGCTATAACTGTTGTACTTAGAATTTTTATCTTATACAACTAACTCGATAAATAAGCATAAGGTAACTGTCTGCAAAATATCCCATAGCTATATATAATTACCAATATTGGTAATTATTTGAATTGGGTTAATCATATTTTTAAGAGAAACAAACTTATTTATTTAAAAAAAAAAGACAGAAAACCGAACACTTAACTTCTATTTATTACTCATTTTTACAAATATAACAATTATCACGAAATTAACCTTAACCACTAACTTAATCGAAAATAATGACCGAGAATTACAATTTAAATTAACCAAGCAAACACCCGTGACTTTGAATATAAAAATGATCAACGCACTCGTCATGAAACAACGACCTATCGTTCCGAAAGCCGAGAAGCAAAAGAGCCCTCTGAACGGGTAGGGACTGCTTTTATTGACGTTGTTGCATGACGTTACAAAACGTATTAGCGGGTAGGGAACTATTTTTATAAACACTGTTGCACGACGTCACGAAACATATTAAAATAATCGAGATTATGCTAACAATATATATAAAAAGCGTCCGTGCACAGCGTTCCAGCCGGCGAGCCCGGCCGGCGCGGGCGGCAGCCTGGGCGGCGTGTGCGCGCTGGCGGCGGCGCTGTGCCGGCGGTGCGCGCCGGGCAGCGCGCACGCCTACGTGCAGTGGCTGGCCGCCGCCGCCGAGCGCGCGCTGCGGGACGGCTGCCCGCCCTCGGCCGCGCTCGTGCACACCCTCGCCACGGTCACTGCTTCTACTGCTTCTACTGCCTACGATTCACTGACTTACCATTCTTTTTTTGTATATAATTAGATCGGCAAACAACCGTACGACTCACCTGATGGTGAGCGATTACCGTAGCCTATAAACGTCTGAAATTATCCCCAATTTCCTCAGGAGCTCTGGTCACCTTACTCACCAACAGGAACACAATACTGCTTGAAAACAGTATTATTTAGTTCTGATTTCTGTAAAGTCAGGGTCGAATTTCTTGCTGCGCCCTACCTCAGTTAATCTGCTCTTCTCATTCTGCCGTGCTTAGGTAAAAGACATTATAAATATCGAACCAAAAAAAGTTTTTTTGAAAGTTTTGAATTCGTTTGAACTAAATATATAATATCATTATACATAGGTTTAATGATACAATGAAAACTGCTGGGTACTGGGTACCTTTTACCTAAGCACGGCAACACTGACACTTAACAACAACCCTTACCCATTTTAACTGTAGTAACTTAGAAAGCCATGTGTGCGAAAAAATTTCACGCACGTCAAAATATATTGTGGTCATATATACTTATGGTGCACTGTTTCTGTCAGTTTTCTGAGCGTAATGAAAAGGTTTCAATAGAACTCTAAAACTGTATAAAATAAAAAAATAAAAATATTAATCCTTACATTCAGGTCTTGTGGACGCTAAAAGAAGAAAGACTGCTAGATAATCTAGAAGAATTGATAACTGACGACTTATTTGAACTGGTGTACACCTGGGTTAAGGATGTGCCAGAAATGAACCTACTTAAGAAATCATTAGATGCCGGTATGATTTTATATATAATGGTTAAAATAATTATACTGTGAGTAAAAATCAATATCATTTAAAAAAATACTATTTTATTTTTCAGTATTATGCTCAATGTGTTACATAAGACCTGAATTGTTCCGGCTTCTTTTGAAACAAATGGAAATTCCAATGGATTCAGATGAGAGGTAATTTTATAGTAAATTATTTAACAGTTTTGGTCACAAGCCATTTCAAACTGTTAATTAATTAACTTTATTTTTAACTAGCTGCCCGGACAAAGTTCTGTCAAAAGTTAAAAGTATTTTTTTTTTTTTCTACCAAAACCTTCCGTGGGCCTTAAGAGCCATTTCACAAAAATCGGTAACAATCCGCGAAATTGTAATATTTTGACGTCGTTAATCTCAGTGTTGGATGCAATAATGTAATTTATATTCTTGAAATATAATAGAGCAACCTTTGTTGTAGTCCATAGTCAGATCAGAATTTTGATTTATATTATGTGTATAAAATTATTAACCTTTTCATCAGCCTCCTCCCTGGGTAAACGGTCGCAATGTATACTTTGAAGTCCTACTTTTCAATAACCTCTACGTTGAAACCATTTTAAAAAAATATCATAATATGTGGAATATAATTTTGTTGTCCACTATCATAGATTTTTATTCCATTTGTATCTCTATTAAACGATAAAAAAAATTTAAAGTTACCAATATTTTCCAAATAAGTACAATTTTAAAAGCGATATTTCTCTTAGAAAACTAAGAAATTTTAACGAACTATCTTCATCAAAGTAAACTTACATCATTAAGGAATACAAAAAAAATAATTAAAAGATGTAATTATTTTTAATACATTTTATATTAAATAATAAAAAGATAGTATATATTGCCACGCATCAAGCCCGGTAAATCAGTCGAGCGCTAGCGCTCTTAGAGGTAAGGTCCACGCCAAATTCTGCGCAGCCGTCTCTTTCGCTCACACGCGCCAAGCGCCTGTTGTTATAGCGGATAAAACGCATTTGATACTTTCATAATAAAATATAAATAAAATAAACATATTACGAAAATGACTGTAAAATAATATAATGATAATTTCTGTAAACATATGTATAATTTAATTTTCTTTTCTCACACTATCAATACAAATAGGCATTTCAATCTGTTTGTCTTGTTATTTGTTAATTAATATGTTTGTCGGTGTCGATGTCATTAAATGCTTTTTTATTCATATCGTAAATATTAGATTCATTCGTAAACTGAAAAAACTAAATCAATTTAAAAAAATTGTTTCATAAAATTGATTTTTTAAATTTTATTTTAAATTTATTGACTGTTGTTATATAACATACTTGAAATTTTTAACAAATTAATTATGTAAAAAACATTTTATACCATAGTTATAATTTTTATTATACATCAGAAAATGATCACGATGGTCTTTTGGTTGTCACACTATACGTACTAGCACAAAGATCGCGCGGCTCGTACGACTCGCGCGATGCGACCAAATTTACCTAAACTTGCAGAGCGTAAAATTGTGAAATGGCTCTTAAGGAACATACAAGAAAATAAATTAGCCGAATTGTTCGAGCCATTTACTGAGTTATGCGCTTAGCAACATTCATTTTTATTTATATACAAATTCAACGAAAAAAATACAGTCCACGCTGCGTATATCGCGCTAGATGGCTTAAATGTGTGTGTTAAATTCCACCCTGGATTCTTCGAACACAGACCAGACGGTGGAATAGAACTACTATATGGTAGATGTGGATATAGTTTTTTTTTTTTTAACAAACGAGTACTTAGTGTAAGTCTCTAGCACATTGCCGATATGGACTGAGTGGTCATTGTTAGGGGTTGAAGCCAACGCCTTTATTCTCGTTTTAAAACTGTAAAGCCCCGTTCATATTGAATACTTCTAAAATTTACTGTAGAGAATTTTTTTTTTTTATATATTTACTTAAAACGATCTTGAATATAGTCAAAATCAAAATCAAAAACAGTTTTATTCAAATACTTTCGAATCGTCATTTTACAAATTAAAACTAAAAATAAATTATTATTTTTGCAAAAGTAAAGCTACCACCGATTCGGAATGTAGATTCTACAGAGAAGAATCGGCAAGAAACTCCACTGTTACTCTTTTGAGAAATAATATATAAACTGTGTTTTAGTACAAAATTAGAACCATGTTGTATAAAATACAGCCACACTAAGTCCACACATTTTTATCAACTGCGTAATCCTGCACCGAATAATAAGCTTTATCAAATTTTTTTTTTTTATTAAAAACTTTAAATTTATTTTGAGACAATTCCAAAATTGTAAAATATAAATATATTATCTACAAGAACTTATAAATAAAATAGCTTAGCCATCTCGTCTACGATAAATTTTTCGAAGTGAGCTTTGTTCTTCTTAAATAAATCCAAAATTTGCAACTTTAACATTGACACGTCACAAGCAATATTTTTCCACTGGAACCATTCCATAATATCTTGTTTGCGAGATGAAGTTGTAGGTGCTTTGTTAAGTTTTCGAGAATGATACGATGCATTATCGCAAACAATAACTGCAGTCTGAGCAATTTCATTATGTGATCTATTACAATCAGAATCTGTAAACGATTCAAACAAATTATATATAATATGTTTTTCAGTAGATTGCAAAGGGCGCTTAGTGCGTTTAATAACAGAAAGTGTCCTCCAGGACTCACACACAAACAATATCGTCTGGTTCACTGACTAAAACACGTGCTACGTCCAAGTAGTCGCTAAGTCAATTAAGTATGTAACTACATGATGACACTGAGAATGTAACCACGTCACGTAACTACATCGTATGTGTGAAACTGACTTTATGTCGATTACGTGAACCGATAACGAAGTCAAAATTTTAGGTACTCGTTTGTAAAAAAAAAAAAATCTTTCGATGGTATTAACTTAAACTCTTACACCCCTTCCTGGGTCCTTTGATACTATTCGAGAACCGGTACTTCTAAAAACTCCATAAACACTTACACGGGCAGACTGCACTACTATGATTCAGGTTTTCCACTTTAGCACGGCTCAGTAAACCAATTTTTAAGAATAATACGTATAATGTTGGCAGTATGGAGAGCCAGACGGACGACACGAAGGTGCGGCGGCCGAAGGCGAGCGCGGGCGCGGGCGCGGGCCGCGTGCGGCTGCGCGGCTGGCAGCTGCGCACCGTGGCCGCCGCCGCCATGTCGCCCGCCGCCACCTGCGCGCTGCTCGCCTGCCCGCTGCCCGCGGCGCTCGTGCGCGCCGTCGCCGGTGACTCGCCATATCTGTCCCCCCGCTCCCGCTCTCTTGTGTATCTAGGCCGGCAAGCTAGCGTACGACTCGCCTGATAGTAAGCGATTACAGTAGCTTATACACGCCTGCCTCAGTTTTCCTGAGAGTAACCCCGCTTTCTGCTGATGAGATTGTGGGTTCTTTCTTGTCCTTGGACTGTCTGGGTGCAATATATGTATTTTATAAATATATTAATTTATAATTAAATTTGGAAATATATTGGTATGTATGGAAAAAAATTATGTAGTTATATATCCTATTCAGTCAGCTGTTACCTTTCACACGAGTATAAAGTTGTTTACCATAGCAGTAGACGACAGTCTGTGTTACATGAAGATATTTATTTATATGATCCCGTTTCAAATTTCCTATTATTTCAAAAGAAAAATATGATATAGATAGAATGTTTTTGAATATATTAATTTAAATAACTTCTATTATTTTGCAGAATTTAGTGAAGCTAAGTTAGAAGCGATATTGGCTCAAAATGGCTCTGAAGAAGATGTTGATATGGTGGATCCGAACAGTAAGGAAGAGAGTCGATTAAGAGGTAATTTCTTTATAAACCATAATATAAATAACCAATATATATATTATATAAATAACCAAGACTTGATGATGAAACCCCAGAGAAATCGATGGAAACCCTCGAAAATCGTAGTGACGACTAGTGTTTTTGTAATTTTTTTTCGTCTACTTACGTTGTATTACTTGTCTATGTAATTGAAGCTGGTTTTTTTCGTTTGCGAGCAAACACAATTATTATTACATTTACGAGTAAGACGTTAATTTATATTTTATAATGTCAAGTTAATCTGTGTGGCTACGGCATTAAAGAATATAGCCACACCCTCTCTTCCCATGGGTGTAGTAAGAGGCCACTAAGGGATAACACAGTTCCACTACCACCTTGGAAGTTATAAAGCCGACCGGTGGCGGGATATAGATATATATATATCCATATGCTGGCTTTGAAATACACAGGCCGAAGACGGGCAGCAGCGCCTTTGGTACGAAAAGCCAGTCCTGCGGTCACTAACCTGCCTGCCCAGCATGGTGACTATGGGTAAAACACATGAGTTCACGCTATTTTTGGCGCGAACTTATGGAGGCCTATGTCCAGCAGTGGACTGCAATAGGCTGGAATGATGATCACGATGAATGTCAAGTTTTGGTATATAAGTATTGGAGCATTCCACACGAAGCGGATAGCTAAAAATGTCGATGTTTCCGATTTTAGTAATTTTCGAATATGCTATACCTATATATATATGCCCTCAATCTATATGTGTAATATATATTGTTTAATTAAAGACTTATTAGTCATTAAAGAGTCCAGTAACCAGCTGAAACGCCCTGTAAGTTCCAATATTAGGTATTTAAAAGTACTCAGTTCAGTAATTTAGTAAACAATGCAAACGTACGGGTTCACTCGTACACCTAGAGCCCTTTAAAGCGAAAAGAGCACGGTGTAACTTGCTATGCTATGCGGGCAGAGCTGCCGTCGCTGCAGAGCATCTGCGAGGTGGTGGAGTGGGCGCGGCTGGTGTGCGCGGAGCGGCGCGTCAAGGAGTGGCTGGGCGCGGCCGGCGCCGTCTTCTGGCGCCCGCTGCTGCGCCTGCTGTGCCACCCGCGCGCGCCCGCACGGTAACACGACCCACTCTCTCGCACTCTATCGTCTGAATTAACTGCCCTAGTGTGCACTAATCTACTCGAATTTTGTAATATTTGTTTTAACTGAGGTAGGGCACAGCAGGAATTCCCTGCTCAAAATATGGAGCAGTCTTATTGGGGAAGTACCTCGACCTTACAGAAGATCACAGCTAAATAATACTGTTTTCAAATAGTATTGTGTTCCTGTTGGTGAGTAAGGTGACCAGAGCTTCTGGGGGGATTGGGGATTGGGTCGGCAACGCGCTTGCGATGCTTCTGGTGTTGCAGGTGTCTATAAGCTACGGTAATCGCTTACCATCAGGTGAGCCGTACGCTTGTTTGCCAACCTGGTGACATAAAAAAAATATATATATATACTGCTGCAAATTATCTATTCTAAGTAAGAGGCTTGTAAAAGCATTCTTCAAGTCTACAAAGTGTTATTAGATTTTTTTACTGCTATAATAGTAGCTTATTGCTTGTTAAGGTTAGGCCTAATAAAACGACTTGTGGACATTTTGACTGTATATTTGTTACTGAATTTTTAAACAATTGTAGACTGTAAAAGACAAGGTACATATTTACATGTATAGCTATAACTAGGATGCTATGCGCTTAGTATATTTAGCTAACATGATTATTGTTGTAAAAAATAGATATTAATTAATACTAAAGTATGCTATGTCATTTTTTTTTTTTCGTAAATTGTTCGAAATTTATATATTACAGAACTTGGCAAGAGAATGCACAGTATGCCACGCTGGAAGAGAACACAATAAGATTATTCTCGGAGCTGACTGTGTGCCACACTGCCAACCAGAAGCTATTCGCTTCTACACTGCACAGTATTTTAGAATCAATGCACTACACTGGTAAGAATAAATTTGATGATCGACAAATTATAATTAAACTAGCTGTGCCTCTCTCTCTCGTTAATTTGACGAAAATTCGTACTAAAATGTTATATAGCTTTCTTCAGTTAATAGACTATCAAATACAAAAAGAATTTTTCAATTTGAACTAATCGTTCTTGAGACTAACACCTTCAAACAAACAAACAAACTCTACAGGCAGTGGTTCTTAAACAATAGTTTGCAGACCACTGATGGTCTGGGGAAGCACTCAAAGTGGTCCGCTAAAGCGAGATACAAAGTCAGTAGCCTAATAATAAGTACTCCAGATTTTTGTAACTGTTGGTGGTCTGTGGCATCACATATATTTTGACCAATCCTTCATCACTAAAAGTTTAAGAACCAATGCTCTTTTATATTTAGTAATAAGTGTTCTACTGCTTAGACGCCGCCTTGGCGCATCAGTCACAGCCATGGATTGTGCCGGTTGCGCTGGCGGTTGCGGGTTCGATCCCCGCACATGACAAACATTTGTATTGCCCATACAGGTGTTTGCCGTGGTCTGGGTGTTTGTGCAGTCTTTGTGGGTCTCCCCACCGTGCCTCGGAGAGCACGTTAAGCTGTGGGTCCCGGTTGTTATCATGGACACCTGATAGCGATCGTTACTCATAGTATATATCCGCCAACCCGCATTTGAGTTGCGTGGTGGATTAAGCTCTGATTCTTCTCCTACATGGGGAAAGAGGCCTATGCCCAGTAGTGGGATATTACAGGCTGAAGCGTTCTTCTGCTTTTATATTAATAATGCATAATTTGTCGAAAAAAGCGTATATAAAAAGAGGTATGAACGCGTTCAGGTCCAGAGGGTCTATCGGGATTCACGCGCGCACTGATCCTGCGGCTGGTGCTGTCGGGCGAGCGCGCCACGGTGGCGCTGCGCTGGGCGGGCGGCGCCCCGCCCCCGCCCGGCGCGCCGCCCCACCCCGGCGCCGCGCCGCACGCCACGCTGACGCTGCCGCTGCACACCACCGTGCGCGCGCTGCTGCTGGACCACCGCCCGCCCGGTACCACTGCGAATACTGTTTACTGATTTATGAACTGTTGAATATTTACATGTATTGCTGAAACTAAATAAAAAAATGTGATTAACGCGACGATTTTTATCCATTGGTAATACTAGTTCGAACTATCATAAAATTTATTTGTCTATTTGGAACATCTGTACTAATCCTATATAAATAAATAATCGCCTCAGGCTCTACGCCCCTCACTAAGATTTCCTTCAGTGTCGAGGACTCGAAACCATACAGTACACAAGGACAGTGTGGCACATACAAATGTATAACCTGCGTGGGTTCGAACCTGCAATCGCTAGCATAACAACCATAATACAGTGCTGTAAAGTTTGCGCTAGCTCATCGTCAAGATATCGTAGTGTCGTATAAATCCTGAGATGAGTGCCTTCAAATATACTTACGCTTCATCAAACTAAATATTATTAAAGAAATAGTCTACTATATAGAATAGTATAGTATATTCTAGTCTGGCATAGTAAACAACATTGTTTACCGCTACAGTGCCCCTACTCGAGGAAGTTCAGCGGATGGCCAGCAGCGGTGCAGGCGCAGGCGGCGCGGGCGCGGGCGCGGTGCTCCGCAGCGCCTCCGACACCGCCATCCTCACGGTGGCGGAGGCGTGGGAGCTGTCGCTCGCCGCCGCCAGCGCGTCCAAGGACAAGCGCGTCAAGGACGTCAAGAATATCACGTTGAAGCAACAGAATAGCAAGAAGAAGCAGACGAAGACTGCCGCCGAGAGCGGGGCTATGTCAGCTAGCAGCAGCGGTCAGTCATTTTACTATTACTACTATGATTAAGATTTGTCATAAATTAATAAGTCAATAAATAGGAAGGTTTGAATTAATACTCAACCTGTTTCACTGTGGGATGACAGATGCAAACCATGGAGGTTCCTTTTTGGAGTACGAGAATGAGATGAACATTAAAAGTAAATTTTAATTTGTTTAGTTTGGTTGAAAAACCTTTATTAAATCTCATACATATATTTTAGATTTAATGGAGTCTACGGTCCGCGTGCAAGTGGACGGGCTGGAGGGCTACATTCCTACCAACACGACGCTGGCGCAGCTCACAGCCGCGGTGCCGCACGTCTTCGGACCGCATCTCACGCTCAACCTACACATCGCTCCTAATGGAGGTATAGTGAAATATTAAGCCCTTTCGTTTTTTGCACAGTATTTAAAATGTGATGTTGCTATAGCTCTATATATCTTATTTACTTTTAAACATTATGACAAGAACTTATTATATAGATAGACATACAAATGGACTCGGCAGACGTTGTCCTGCCCAAAATATAGCTACCAAATTTGATTTTGACATACCTATAGCACCGCCACCTACCGGGTTCAATTGTGTTTTCAAACCATCCTTGAACTCATAGAAATATATGTAGAAAATTTTAAGAAATTCAGTGACAAACACACGCACAGAAGAAATATAATATATATATATATATATATCATTTTTTCAACTAAATGTAGATAATCAAAGACGATACGGCATATTGAGCAGACTGCAGTCTCTATAAGTAGTTATCGATTACAGAGCCGTGCGGGGGCCCGATGTGGGAGGGCGCGGGCGCGGGCGGGTCGGAGGGCGGCTGCGCGGGCGGCGTGGTGCTGCGCGAGTTCGGGCAGAGCGGCGGCCTGGCGCTGGTGGCGGCGCGCCTGCCGCGCCCGCACGTGGCGCCCGCGCCGCCGCCCGCGCCCGCGCAGCCGCACGACCTCGACTGGGTCAAGCTCGACGACCCCTACGAGGTACGCTTCTCTATCGGTGTGACTTGCTCGTAATACTTGTGCACTTTCTTATATGTTCAGTTGCCACCACTGAGAACGCTATCTGATTGAGGATTCTCTCTATATGTGGATATGTATGTATAGCTGATATAGATAGAGTATAATAAATTATCGTTTAAAAGGCATCTGGAAGGGGTTTTTTAAAATGTCTAAATAAAAACGATTCGAATTGTGAATTATTTGACTAATGTAAAAGGTGATTTTAACTGGTGATTAAAGAGACGATACTAACTATTAAAAATGTTATTACGGTATTTTAGTCCAGTTCAAAAATTCTCAAATATTTGCTACTTTTTTATAGGAAATGGTTGAACTGGGTGTAACGTCAGCCGGAAACGCGACAAGCAGTAATTCGACGGAGGAGAGCAGCGGCGCGGCCGGCGTGCCCGCGCACGCGCTGGTAGCGCTCGCGTTGCTGCTGAAGTTGCCGGGCTACGCCGCCGCGCTGCTGGACCAGGGCGCGCCCGCCGTGCACCTGCTGCGCCTGCTGCTGGGCGTGGCGCACGATGAGGACGGCCGTGAGTACTACCAACCAACGATACTCTTGTAATTTATTATTTTACACAAAAACACCAAATATTTGTAGCTGTTAACGTTGAACGACAAAGAGTATATAATGTATATTCTGTTTTTTTGGAAGAAATATTTAATAAACAAACCCCTATCAATCGTAATTCACGTTTTTTCCGCATTTATCACTCACTTTCACAACACATTAACTTACTGACATTTGTAAAACTCCATTTACTATTTATTTCACTAAAAACAAATATCAATTTATCATTTTAAACACATAAAAACTACTAAAATACGAATTCCGAGAGTACGGACAACTAATATTTTCGAATATGACATTTCTATTTTCTTTTTTTTTTTTAAAGGCAAATAGGGATGTTGTCATAATATTTTTAGAGATGAATGAGTATAAGTGAATGAACAGCATGAGCGATCAAATAGGCCATGTTCTTTACCCATATATTTTAAATTTTCACGAATTATAATTTGTTAAATAATATTACCGTAAAGCGATTTGTTATTAATTTGTATTTTGTTATTAATTGTTTTTTTTTTTTTTTTCTTTTTTTATGTTGAGCACAAATATGCTTACAAAATATTGCAAATGTCAATCATTTATGGTAAAGTGTTCATTGTAAAGGTTTTATTTTATAATATGAATATTTCTGAATATCAATTTCATCCTGAACATTTTTAACGCTATCCCATATAATATTAAAGTATACTACATAGCAATGGCATAAACGTTTACTGTAGTTCACAGGAAATTTTTTTGAGACTTTAGGATGAGACTTAGGATTACCCAATGAGAGCTTCGTGGAGAGTTCACAGGAAATTTTTTTGAGACTAGGATGAGACTTAGGATTACCCAATAAGAGCTTCGTGGAGTACAATGTTATTAATCCTTTTTTTAGATGTTAGATAGAGTGTGCCGCCGGCGCAAGGTTTCTTTATTCATAGTAAATACAAATAATGTGACAATAATATTAATGGGGTTGACTTTTTTTTTTAGACACAAGCGGCCCTAATTTGTTGCAAATTTTATTTTTGGCGACTTTTTACCGACTATTTCACACAAACGAAATATAAATTTGTTGCCGTTTATGCGCAATTAATATTATTATAATTTTTTTTTTTTTTTCGTAATTGTTTACCTCTACTAATTCTTAGCAAAAATATTCAATATATTATTAGATTTTAAAATAATTTTAGCAATATGTTAGCGTTAAATATTTGAACATAAAATGAATTTTATATTCGTCTATGGCTTATTAATATTATTCATTCATTTGCTCTTTGTGTCACTTTACTTACAATATTACTCTATTGTCTGTGGTCGGAAGGACGCCATATTTGTTTACTATTTGAGACTATTCCAAAAAAATAGAATATATTGAACTATTGACGTTGACGTATTCAACGAGTTCGGTCTTACATTCATCATACACGACTTTTGCTTTTAACCATATTACGTCACCAAAATGGTTGATAGCGTTTTCGCAGAAATAAAAAAGGTTGAAAGTGTAATTTAATTATATGGCATGAAAGCTTGTTAGTTTTGTCGAAATATATTTTGACGTGACAACGTCTTATAAATTGGTTTGCCGGGTGACACTTCAAGAAACTGCGTTACGCTCCGCTCACGTTATGCGCTCACAATGAGAGCGAGTGAGAGGCACGCGGGCATGGTTAGCCCGCCTAAGAGCGAGAGAGACAGACATAAAAAGTGAATGAAATTCAGTGCGAGATTCTTTGTATAAATTAATGTTTTAAATATAATTCTTTGTATAAATAAATGTTTTAAATTGTTACTATTATTTCATCCTTCTTCCTACTATACGAATGAATATTCACATTAAAATTATTTTACCACTCAAAGTCGTTGTCACGTAAAACTTTCGCCCGTATACCGACTTTACAGGCAACCAATTTTTTTTGTGGCTTTTTATTGGAAAATCAACATTTTGAAGTACTTTTTCAAACATAGTGGAATACACTATTATGCTATTGTTTATACTTACTACGCCGCGTTGGCGCAACGGTTACAGCCATGGATTGTACCTACCTGTTGCGCTGGCGGTTGCGGGTTCGATCCCCGCACATGACAAACATTTGTATTGGCCATACAGGTGTTTGCCTTGGTCAGGGTGTTTGTGCAGTCCTTGTGGGTCTCCGCATCGTGCCTCGGAGAGCACGTTAAGCCTGTCGGTCCCGGTTGTTATCATGTACATCTGATAGCGATCGTTACTCATAGTAAGGAATTTATCCGCCAACCCGCATTGGAGCAGCATGGTGGATTAAGCTCTGATCCTTCTCCTACATGGGGAAAGAAGGCTATGCCTAGTAATGGGATATTACAGGCTGAAGCGTAAGCGTATACTTACTATAATGATAAATGGTAATATGGGTGTAAGAAGAAATAAAATTCTTACTTTTATTCTCGAAGTAGAATTTTTTTTTTTTTTTCTATATAATTGTTCTTACAATATCATAATTTTGAAAATATCGTCGAATTTATATTTTGTATCTGAGAATTTCAGTCGAGCGCGTAGTCGGTTAAAGACGTGTAGAGTGTAAATAAAATACAAATTTGACTGATCGAGATCGCGAATGGCTGACTTTATTTAAAAAAAAAGTAACTAGAGACAGATAATGTCTAGGTCACAAGTGTGTGAAGATAGACGGCGGTAGTAGCAACAACAGAGCGTACTGTCCGCAGGCAACATCGTGGTGAGCGGCGGCGGCGCGTCGCTGGGCACGCTGCCGTTCCGCGTGGTGGCGCAGCTGCTGGAGGCGGCGCCGCGCGGCTCGCCCGCCGGCCGCGCGCTGCGCCTGCAGCTGCTGCAGCTGGGCGCCGTGCGCCTCGTGCTGGCCTGCCTCGCCGTCTTCACGCACCACCGCCCCGCCGCGCAGGTACACCGCCGAACCACCACCACCAACACCACCACCATACTAACTCGCCTCATACACGTACGAACTATATGTACTGATCTCGCAATTTTGTATGTTGCTGAAATATCGCAAACTTGTCCCAAAATCAAAATCAAAAAGTCTTCATATTTTAAATTTGTGTAAAAAAATTCGTGCGAAAAACTGACTGGAGTGACGTGGTAAATTGAGCTCTGACCCTTCTGGAGAAAGAAGCCTATGTTCGGCTGGTGGGCATTACGAGTTGAAACAAAAGGAACTGAATTGTGTTATTGGTATGGTGATATATATTTACATTAAATGTTTCCTGACAAGCAGAACAGTCAGAACTCGAACGGTTCGGGCAAGGAGGAGAAGTCGCAGCTGTACTGGGCGAAGGGCACGGGCTTCGGCACGGGCTCCACGCAGCAGTCGTGGAACGTGGAGCAGGCGCTCGTACGCCAGCGCATCGAGGAGGAGCACGTCACCGTGCTGCTGCAGGTGCGCCTGCCACATGGCCTTAATACCTTTATATTAACCCTTTCTTACTCTATATAAACTATATAATAACTTTTACACGCTTTAAAAACTTTTAATATTCATTCAAACCTTCTAAAGAGTAAATTTTAGTAGCTGAACATGAAAATAAAATAGTGTTATTATATTATCAAAAAAAAATCTGCCTTATTATGTATTTCACAAATAAGATATTAAGTACAAATATGCACAAAAAAAAACTGCTCACTGCTACTTTAAACACAATCATTAGTTACCTATAACATCAGTATAGTTCTACTAAATCCTTCTCACAAAGGTATTACTGATTCCCAGGTACTAGTGTCGTACATGAACCCAGGGGAGAAATGGCCGCCCGAGTACTCCCCAGAAGAGGATGAGCCTGAAGAAGGCGACGACAACGAGGCACACGACCTGCCGCCCGAGTTCATAGACCTCGTCGCCAACAGCTCGCTCGTGCCTGCCATCTGCTCCTACCTGCGGAACGATTCAGGTATCTCTACAATGTTCTGTGAATTTAGCTAATTTTATTAATTTAATAACCTTTCATTAAACGTTTTTAAATGGAGATTTATTTGAGCGCTGCGGGGGCTTGTGAAGTGCTATTGGATTGTGAAGATTAGTTGCTAAAAAGAGAAAAGGGTTCTATGATGTATATACCCTTTAGCGGTGGGGAGAGCAGTCAGTCAGTCACAGAAATAGTTCCTATTTATTTAAAGAAATATATGAAATATATACTATTTTTATGTGACTGATAGGAGCGCGTCAGATATTCATTTACTTATAAGGGATGATACACAGCACAAAAAAAATATAAAACAAACAAGAATGAAATATAATCAAAAAGACCAATTACGACCATCCATCCGTTTAAACTTTAAATTAACAAACGTGAGAAAATAAATAAAAGGAAAAAAAAACAAACTTCTTTTCATATTAAACCTATAAATACCCCTGGGAAGGATAATTTAATAACAATTAACTCTGTATGGAAGGAAATATAACATATATAATAATGATAATAATAATAGTGAAGATTATATAAATATTTATGAAATATATATAAATTATATATATTTAGTTGTTGTTTTGATTATTTTTTAAAGAACTGTTGTTTTATTTTATTTTGAAAAATATTTTTTGAACCATTGAAAATATCTAAGTCTTGAAATTTTAAATTGTATGAGTTAGGTAATCTAGTAAGTATAGAATTCTGTGCATTGTTGGTGTAGCGAAGAATATATCTGCCCTACGTGTTACTAACAACGAAAAAATATTAATCTGCCAGTTTGTGTGGTAGGTGTGACATGCAATGCTACCCTATTATTGGTTTTTCTGACTACTATATACTACTACCCTAATTATATGTCTTGGGTTACCCTATTATATGTTATTCTGACGCGCTCGTGTCGCTTCTAAAACACCCTGTAGGACTCCCCTAACATTATACAAGTAGATCGAAATGTTTTTGTTGTCAAATTTTTCATTCGGTCAAGTCTCCCCAAGACTGTCCAATGTAAATACAATATGTTTTCCACAACATTACAATACAGTTAAAACAGTAGATGTGCATATGTCGGTGGCCCGCAGTGCTGGACATGTCGCGCCACATCCCGCTGTACGTGTGCGTGCTGCGCGGCGTGCGGGCGCTGCGCGCGCTGCGCTGCCGGCGCCTGGCGCCCGCGCTGCGCGCGCTGCCGCGCCTGCTGGCCAGCATGAGCCGCACCACCAACTCCTACGCCACCAAGCTCAGGTCAGTCCCGCCACCTAAGGCCGACAGTCCGTGATTAATACAAGTTTCTAGGCGAGCATGGAAGTTGCACGGTCATTGTTTATGTCTTCGATTGAACAATCGCGCGTAGTGATTAATGGACGACCCCCAATGTAACCTGTTTCACTCTGTCGTTTTAGAGAATCAAAATCAAAAATCGCTTTATGAAAATTGGCTTCAAAAGTACTTTTAAATCGTCACTTTACAAATTAAAATTACAGTACTTAATTAATTATAGTTAAGTAAAACTACGTTAGTTGGTAAAACATGTATGAGATACAGCATTACTAAATCCACACATAAATGTGTGATCATCTATATAATCCTGCACTCTCTAATAATAAGCTTTAGTTATTAATTGTTTAAAAAGATGCACTAAAACAATATTACAGGATGAGTAAAAAGAATATATTCGGTAAGATGACCTACAGCCAAAGATTTAATACGTCGAGCAACTCGGAGCTGTCCGAAGAGGACGAGGGACTCGCGCTGCTCATTGCCGATATACAGGTATGCGCTCGATGTTTTTCTTTTCACAGATGTTTCTTAGTCCACATCTTTACAAATCATGCCAATACAGGATATAAAATTTACATTTAAAAACAAAACTAAATATACCAAAACATACGGAGCATTAAAAGAAGCATATTAAAATACTAATAAATAAAAAACATGCATAATAAAAGATGCCGCGGACGATAAAAGTAGGCAAAATGTGTATTATTATAATGATGTCATCCTCACAGATGACGTCGGCGCTGATGTGCCGCTCCGAGGGCGAGGCGGAGAGCCTGGGCGCGCGGCCGCTGCGGGGAGCCACTCGTGAGGCGCGCTACATCGAGCTCATGCGCACCATGCAGTTCGGTGAGAACCACCATTCTAGTTTCTATTAACGGGTTCACATGGCGACAGAGATAGTCGCTCGTGATAGGATTGCAAACAAGCATACGTACCTGATGTTAAGCAGTTACCGTAGACTATGGATGTGTGCGAAACCAAAATCATTGTAAAACCGTCACCGTCCCTACTTCTGGCCCACCACATATAATATTATATGGCTGTGATCTGAGAAGTTTAGGTACTCGCCCGGCTGGGCTGCTTCAGATTTTGAGCAGGATATTTCCTGCTATCGCCTACCTCAATACTTTATCAAATGTTACATACAGTCATAGAATAAGGGTAGCCGTTCTTTATGGCCCCGAACTACAGGTCATATCTTCAATATGAAGTAACGATGTCTCTTTTTTCTCGTCAATCGAAATAAAACATTATATGAAAATAACGCGTGTGCTCGCAGAGACGTTCGAGATGATGGCCGAGTGCCCCGAGGGTGGGTTCCGCTTCACGGTGCCGTACCACTTCGAGGGCACGGTGCGCGCGGCGGGCGAGCGCGCGCACCCGGCGCGCATGAAGCGTCTGGCGCAGGAGGCCGCCACGCTGGCCACCAGCCTGCCGCTCTCCTACTCCTCCTCCGTCTTCGTGCGCACCGACACCGACCGCCTCGACGTCATGAAGGTGCGCGTTTAACTATTGTACATCCAATACGTGGAGAGTGAAGCCTATGCCCAGCGGTGAAATGTTACGGACTAAATCGTAATTCCTATTAATAAACTCGCAACCTGATTCTTAATGTGAGATGATGGATGATATAAATAATTCTAATTCGTAATCCAGGTGTTAATCACCGGGCCGTCGGACACGCCGTACGCTAACGGCTGTTTCATCCTCGACGTGTATTTCCCGGCGGAGTATCCCGCCGTGCCCATGCTCATCAACCTGGAGACCACGGGCCGCCACTCCGTGCGGTTCAACCCCAACCTGTACAACGACGGCAAGGTGTGCCTCTCCGTGCTCAACACGTGGCACGGCCGCCCCGAAGAGAAATGGAACGCGCACACGTCCAGCTTCCTGCAGGTAATGTTTCTACAAAAAATTTTAGCATTAAAAAACAGTAAATAAATCGACTGCCTATTGACTAGTACTTGTGCTTATTTTTAATAAACTTAATGATGAAGAAACGAGACAAGGCTCACAGGAGGGTGCATGCAACTAAATCTGAGAATCATATTGTTTTTTATAAAGATCTCTAACGTATGGTTCAAAGTGCGATTTACAGAGAGAAATGTGTATCCTACAAAACTATTATAAAAAATAACTTGAAAAATTTCGCACATTTATGGAAAAATCTAAAGCGGTATGTAGCATTTAAGACTAAAAAAAGCCACATTTTGCCATCAAGTCTTAAGAGACGTCGAAATACTCAACAGCTACTTTTTGGATGTACCAGGCAGGCAAGTGGCTTCTATTTTTGATATTACGTATTTTCAGCCACATTGTAATTTTACAAATACATTTAACATTTCTACCGTTGATAGTGACACTGTTTTGAGAACGATAAAGAGTCTGAAGTCAAATGCTATCGGATGTGATGGAATTTCTTTAGACATGTTGATAATGTCCCTGCCCTGTACGTTAAACATGATAACGAATATAATAAATAAATCCATTGAAATGAATTCATTTCCATCCATATGGGAAAAAAGCGATTATTCGTCCTATCCCTAAAACCATGTATACCATGTACATCGAAAAAATTGTACATGGACAGCTTTCTCAATTTCTTGAAGCCAACAATATTCTGCCAGAAAAACAATCAGGTTTCCGTAAAAATCATAGCACCGTAACAGCGCTTATAGATGTAGTAGATGACATACTGAATGCGCAACATAAAGGGGAGGGAACCATTCTAATGCTATTAGACTACTCACGTGCATTTGATACCATAAATATATAGCTTCTGCTTTCTAAATTGCACTACTATGGTCTCTGTCCAGATGCTATCGAGGGGTTTTCTAATTACTTAAAGAATAGAACACAAGTAGTGGAGACAATGGATAAAGATGGAACTGTAGTTCACTCGAGACCTAGATTTATAAACAGGGGTGTTCCGCAAGGATCAATTTTGGGGCCTTTATTATTTATACTTTATTGCACCGACTTGGAAAAGCATGTGAGTACAGCAAGTATCCATACCTACGCCGACGATGTACAAGTTTACATTTCTTTTAAAGCAGACGACACTTTAAGTGCAGTAGACAAGCTTAATTATGATCTAGGAAATATATATGCATGGTCAGAATGTAACGGTTTGATGCTTAATCCAAACAAAACGAAGTGTTTAGTTTTGGGAACCTGCAAACAGATTAAAGAGATAACAAGTAAAGCATTTATAATTAAAGTAAACAAAGTAGACATACAAGGGGTTATTGAGACTAGGAATTTGGGCGTTATAATGGACCAACATCTTAGATTCGAAGAGCATAATCCTTAAAACTGTACGAAACTGCTTATACAGGTTGAAGGTTTTGTATCAGATTAGACCTTTTGTATCGGCTGAAATCCGTGTAAGGCTATGCGAGGCGCTAGTTTTGTCAAAGTTGAATTATGCTGACATTGCGACAGGCCTTAGATTATTAAAACGCACGAAAAACATGGTACGTGTCCAGAATGCGTGTGCTCGGCTTTGTTTTGACCCTGCGCACACATGTAACAACCTCAATGAAAAGGGTATATTGAGAGTGGAATGTCGAAGGCAACTGCATTTCGCTACGTTGCTGTTTGGTATAATTAAAAATAAAGTTCCTAAATATCTTTTCTCGAAACTAAACTGGGCAAAGGATTGCAACAAGAGGTATAATACTAGAGCGACCTCCTATTTGATGCTGATACCCCGACATCACTCCGCCGCCTACCGGGGATGCTTTAAATACTCTGCGGCCAAAATCTGGAATGATATCCCACCGCCACTAAGGGAGCTGGCATCGATTGTCAATTTTAAAACAGTATACAAAAATATACCTAATTAAGAAACCGGTACAGAACTTGTAAACGACTGTACCACCGGTACCTACTTATTTTTAATAAAATAAAAGAACGATGTTTAGTGTGTAATGTGTATGTGGGTGTACATGATGTATCTGTGTGTATATCTATGTATAGATGTAATTGGTATTGTTGGTTACTACGTAGTCTTACTGAATTATTAGATACTATTTATTGGCTGATGTCGCTGTCGTTCGCATGGTACCCGAAGTGACCACTGAAAATCAGCGTGTAAAATTTAGGAATCCTACTATTGTCCCTGTATTTCCACAAGTGCTGAGTGGTCATCCTTTTTGTGACGGTACACTGCTGTACAAGTGTAAATAACTTTAGCAGATGAATTTTGTGTTACGTTTACGGTTATTTTAGTTTAATTTTTTTTTATCCTTTTTTACTCTTTTCTTCACATATAATATATTCAATCTTATAAAGAGAGGCTGTATTTGTTGCTTTTTTATTATTATTACTCTTTTTTTTTATTTTTTATTTTCATTTTTTATTTGATAAAATTTTACTTTTCATTTTTTTAATTAATTAATTAAATTTTTAGTTACATTTTTAACTTAATTTTGACTGTATTATTATTATTTTTTTTATTGTATTTGTGCTCTTATTGTGTTTGTTGTATGTCTGTAAGCAGTGTATGTGTCTCAAATAAATTTCTTTCTTTCTTTCTTTCATTCTTTCTTAAATCGTACAAACTCTTATGTAATGTGTACGAAGTATTTACTCGTACATGTGTTGTTATATATTATTTCATACGTTAATGTGTTTGTATAGTACCAATTTTCAACTTACACCGTAACTTCAATTTATGCTCATTGTACTTAATAAGTTCAGTGTAAAAACAGCATTCGTTCATTTTATGTTTACAAACCGGTTCCGTACGCAACGAACAAGCTAAAACATCCCAAGCGAGACCAGACCAGCGCCTCAAGTGTTGTGCGCGTGCGCAGGTGCTGGTGTCGATCCAGTCGCTGATCCTGGTGCCCGAGCCGTACTTCAACGAGCCGGGCTACGAGCGCAGCCGCGGCACGCGCGTGGGCCACAGCGCCAGCCTGGAGTACAACTCCAACATCTACCAGGCCTGCGTGCGCTGGGCCATGCTCGACCACCTCCGCTCGCCCGAGCCCTGCTTCAAGGAGGTACCCGACACGTCACAGCCGAGACAATTTTGTGTGCATATCCAAGAGCAAAAAAAAAAATTAAATATTTATAGACTCGACGGACTTGAGCTATTTTTTAGCCTTCTTTGTTTTCTATATTTTGGGTTTGATTTTTAGCAGTAAAATAAAATTAGATTTCAATTTTGTATATTTAAATGTATCGCCAAATTATATTTCTCTTCTAACTTAGGCTGTCAATGCTCTCTAACATATTCTCGTTGTGTTTTCGCTATACATGTTTATATTATATTCACATACGATTTGTATTGTTAAAGTTATAAAAGTTCATTTGCTAAAAAAAGTATCTGTCATTGCCAGGTAATCCAGACCCACTTCTGGATGAAACGCAACGAGATAATGCAGACCGTGGCCAACTGGATCACGGAGCTGGAGGTACAGACGGGTGACGAGCGCACGCAGCGCAGTATACAGCTCAACCTCATGGCGCTCAAGGTAACTAATTCCCACTGTGCTGCTAATTATATATATTTTTCCTCTTTTATGACGCAGTTCTTATTGCTTCTTAGACTACGTATTCAATTTTTTTGAGGTAGGGCACAGCGGGATGTATTCTGCTCAAAATCTGGAGCAGCCCGACTGGAGAAGTACTACTTACAGCAGTTCACTGCTAAATAAAACTCTGGACGAGTGTTGTATTTCTGTAGTGACTAAGGTGGCTTAGAGCTCTTGGAGAGTTAGGAGGGTATGGTAATCATGGGTCGCGTTTGCGATGCTTCTGGTGTTGTAAGCGTCTATAGGCTACAGTAACCACTTACCATCGTGTGGACCATATTAATAAAGAAAAATATAATATAAATTTAGAAAAAAAGTGGTCGTTTATTTAATTATAATATACTTTAAATATAATGTTTGATACTCTTTCCAGCGACACTACGTGAAGCTACAAGAGGAGCTGGCGAAGCTGCCCGTGCCGCCCGGCCTCGAGGAGCTGGACGAGCCCTTCCAGCTCCCCGCTGCCCCCGCGCCGCCCTCGCCGCCGCCCGCCCCCGCGGCCGCCCCCGCGACGCCGGCCCCCGAGTCTGCGCCTGAGCCCGCCCCCGCGCCCGCACAGCCCTCTTCCGACGAGATCGACCACGATATGGAGAAGATCGTCTCGCAGGTCCTAGACTGAGCCGGCCGGACCCTCCATAGTTAAACTCTCCCGCGACGCGCAGCGCCCGCCCCGGTGGACACGACGCATTTAACGTAGGCTTAAGACTGTCCGCCGCGCCGGCGACCGCGGTGCCGTCGGCACGTTGTATGATTTGTTCGTAATGGAATTTCAGTTTTCTATAAATATTTTTATCAGACGTATAAATAGAATTTAGTGGGACCTCTGTTTAATTTAACGTTATTGTGATACTATGACGGGCTCGCGACCCTGTAAGGTGCGCGATGAGCGATCGGGTCGGCGGCGCGGCGGACGTCCGGTCGGTCGCTGGGAGTTTCGAAAGCGAACATAGTTTGGCAGGAAACTTTCCTCGTCACGGACGACGCTTACTGTGAAAGCACCGATATACATATTATATGAGTGTCGAGTCGATCGCGCTGTTTGCACACATCTGTGTTACCTCTTGGGCGTGAACCAGCACCGTACCGGACCCCACACCTCATACCTCACGTCCGAACGTGCGTGGTTTCGCCTAAGTGGCGTTGTCTAACTGTATGTATATTAAATTATAATTTGATGTATATAAAAACTTATTGCGTTTTAATTTTTTATTTAAGAATATATACACAGGCGTGGGCCGTCCGGCCTGCGCGGATGAGATACGGAGCCGAGTTTATAGTACAGGCCTAGCCGAAACGTTTACATTATTTTAATTAATTTCTTTTAACAAACGAATACTGACAATAAACTTTTATTTTATTGACGTTGTGCTGTACGCACACATGTCCGCCGGTGACGCGTTTACGGAAGAAATTACGTTATGTGATTGTATATAAGAATCATTGGCTCACCACACTGTCTCAATATATTCTTATTGTCAGGTAAGTTGAGTAGAAAGTTTACTGTTATATATTTGACTGTGAAATTCGGGATGTAAATAAAAATTTATGTTATTGCAATATTTTGTTTTCTTTTATTTTTTATTTATTTATTTTTTGTCTTATATTTCATCGTACAAAAGAAGCGATTTTAAATTACTTTTAATTAAATATTATCTTTAATATACAATGGGTACAGTCATCAACAGTGGGAAATTGATGATAAAAAAAAGTCGAAATCACTTGTACACATTTATTGTAAATATATTTACATTTATTGATATAAAAAAATTCACGTACACAAATTATTACGACTCAAAATTATACGTAAAAATACGTTACTTATTGTATTATGTTTATTATTATATTCTGAAATAAATAATTTTATTTGTTTTTCAAACTCGCTGTATCTCTGATCAGTTTTCATCTTTAATTGCAAATAACGAGACAGGATACTAAAATTGTTACTTTTTTAACAGAGTTACGTACATTTTTAATTCTATAAAAGTGATGGATGATATAAAACAATTTTAAATAGGTGTAATAGTTTAAGACTATAACTGCGATGCTAAGCCTCTCAGCGACCTCGTTATCACTAATTCTATAACATTGTATTTACTTCCATCACAGATGGAGCTAATTTGTGACATTACAATATTTATTTACACAGATGTCATTCTATCTACAAAACTATAATAACTATTTAATCTACTGGTATTATCTTTTCTATTGATGTGCAAACAATAAAGATTTTTTTAAAAACCTACAATAGATTTCAATTTTCTTTTAATATGGCACAGAATTATTTTCTGAACTCAACAAAAACCATAATATGAGTATCAAAAAGAATCTCTTTTTAGATAATGATTATGAATAATTTTTGTGAAAAATTATTTTTTCATTCAAATCCCAGCTATCTATTTAAACACACAGTTTGTATGTAGTAGAATGATCATTTAAAACACCTAGGTCCTTATAACAATTAGTTGTAACTAGGCGAGGGATGGTAACTACTTCTTCCAAGTCCAGGAGTCCGCCTGCATGCTGAGCTCGTTGGGGTCGAGCTGACCCGCCTCCACACACGACTTACAGCAGAACCTACAAATGATGCAAAAAAACTTAATTATTTTCTTAGAATGAGTTATATATATGATATTGGACGAACTCAAGATCGAAACTCAAAAATTACAAACGACACATACAAAATTACTTTTGTTAAATATGGTTTTTAGCTACAACCATATACTATACTGACAATGAGTGAATTTTACGTAACATTAACATCACCTCAAAATTTCTGCTTTGGACTAAGTAATTATAAATAATATATAAATATAAATAAATAATTGAAATATAAGTACGGTACTTACGAAGAGTAATATTTGTGATGACAGAATTTACTCTTAACGATAAGATGGCAGGTAGCGAAGTATGGATTATCCTTGCAGTTCGCCGGAATGTACAATCCTATAAACATTAATAAAATATGATTATTAAATAACTCAAAACTTATTAAATTTAAGTTTACAATAGCAAAAAAAGATATTTATAATTGAATTATACACGAGTAAAGCGGAACTTGAGTAAATGAAGATACATTTTTATAATTTTTTTCTATCAAGCTAAATTGGGAATTATTTATAAAACAACTATTTGAAGTAGCTGATTTCGATAATTAAGTGGTTTTTGTGAATAATATTATTGTTACGAAAGTTTATCTAATCTCTGTTTACAGTAGAGCTGTGTCTATTAATTTTAGAAAGATCGGTCCGTAAATACCTATATAATCCTGAAGTAAAAATACACGATAGATTGTTATTAAAATTATTAAGTTTAATCCTGTAGTGTATTAAATAAATTTATTTTTTAATAATTAAAGCGATGAACAAAATTATTTATTATGAAACAATAAAATTTACGTGGTTTTATTTTACATCCATAACAAACAAAAATTAATTGTAGTTTTATGTAATCACTACAGAACATTATTCATATGAAAGCCTAACACTAGTTTTGCCTTATTATTAGTTTGAAAACAATTCTTTGGGTTTTATATATATATTAGGGCTTAAATTCTTTATTTCATTGGAAAAGCATTGTGTATATAAAAAATTATGTTGTTTTTTTCCGAACTAGTAGTTATAACGTGGCACATTCACAATCGTATAAACTTCGAGGTACCTTCGACGGTGATGCTGACAGTGGAGGAGTGCGAGCTGTAGTTGTTGGACGCGTGGCAGCCGTACACACCGCTGTCGTTGGGCGACGCGCGCAGCACGGTCAGCCGCGCGTCTGTCGATACGTGAACTTGTTAGTTATAAGGATATTAGGTATATTTATAACTTGCAAACCTACGCTTTCGCCTAAAGATACGCGTAAAGTATTTCCTAGTATTTATTAATTTCAAGAATCTATTTCTGTTCTACCATAAGTGACGTAGTGTGAAGGTACGGGGGGGGGGGTTCATTGTCTCAGGCGGCATCCGAAACGGGGGCAGCAAAACCACCATGATTTTTTCAATAGACAAAAAATAATTCCAAATCCCATTCGGAATGTAACATATAAAAATACAGTAGAATTGATAGACGCTTTCTTTATTAAAGTCGGTTAATGAACATAATGAAAATTGTGCTTGGAATAAGTGTGTTAAATTAATTTGGTAAAAAAATCGATCGGCTTTATGAGTTCCAAGGTGGTAGTGGAACTGTGTTATCCCTTAGTCGCTTATTAAAGTTCTATGTGTATGTAATGTTACACTGTCCAACATAGTTTGACATATTTAAAAACAATGTCTGTGCGTCTGCACTTGTTTGTTTTCAATATCTTTGAAGGAATGTGGGGAGGGGGGGTTCAGACGTTCATATTATTGTCAAGAGAAAATAGTGGCGGTAATGACGTTACCAGTGAGTGAAATCCGGTCGTCGGCCACGAGTGTCACGCCATCCTTGGTCCAGCGCACTGAAGGCAGCGGGTAGCCGTCGACGTCACATGGCAGGTTGATCTCCGCGCCCGAAGGAATACGCGTCCGGGACGGCGTCAGCCGCGTATTCACGGGAACTGTACGACACATTCTCGTTTAGTTTATATCTATATGCTTTTCATTGTTATAAGCTATCCACATGTTTTCCGCAACATCAGACAACATCGATAGATAATAATATTTATAAATATATTGCATAAGGACTCAACATTTGACATTTGACAGTAAATAATTCCGTACGACATGACATATACGACACTAATTAATCTTTAATGTAAGTACGAGTGATTTGTAATAATAAATAAAATATAATAAACGTATGTTTACAATCTATAGTTACAAAGGCTTTTTTTTGAAGACCTTACATGGAACTAGTCGAATCTCTCCGGGAGATTCGACAATCAAAAGAAGGAATAATATCATGCAAACATGCAACATGCAAGAAGACATGCATCATAAAAATAAATAAATATGATATTTTTTTAAGCCCTTACAGTAAGGTTCGGTCTTACCGGTGAACACGGGTATCTCTATTTCCGGCACAGTGGTGGGAGTGGTCACTGTGGACGGCTCGCGTGGCGTCACGACGACCACTTCATTTTCCCGCGGCACGAGGTAAGGGTGGTCGGAGACGTCGTCGGTCCGGTATGCTTGTACGACAAAGGCCCAGTCGGCCGGCTTTCCGATAGCATTGTAGGCCTGGCAGATGTAATCGCCTAGCGCATCGAGCGTAAGCCGGCGTATGAGCAGCACGTTGCCGCGAGCTTCATAAAGCGTGTTGCTGTAGGGCACCATAGGTCCGTTCCGGCCGCGGTACCAGTAGATAGCGGGTGGCGGGTATCCGTAGGCGAGACAGCGTACGCTGAGTGGCCGCCCAAGCTCGCCGGTGATAGTGGCGTCTGGCACGCCCGCTATGGCCGCCGGCATGTCCACCGGATCTATCCACCCCCTTTGTTAGTTTCTACGTCTACGGTGGTTTGTGGATGTCTCGAGTGTATTTTTACTACTAATTTAGTTCTAAATAGGTATAAGAGTCGTTGGCAGTGATATTGAAAGAATTTCTAAGGACACGATATGCTCTGTTCTGTTAATTACTGATGATGTCTGGTTACAGCTTAGGGGTCATTCAAGTATTAGCTAAGCAGAATTTTAATAATTTTAACCCCCTCCAACCCTTTATCAACGAAAGTCAGCAAAACCCTACTCCTCCTTATGCTTAAGTAAACATTGTTGATATCTTAATATATATAAATCTCGTGTCACAATGTTTGTCCTCAATGGACTCCTAAACTAATTAACCGATTTTAATCAAATTTGCACACCGTATGCAGTTTGATCTAACTTGAAAGATAGGCTATATTTTATTTCGATATATACTCAAGTAAAAAAAAAATAAGGCGGTACGAAGTTCGCCAGGTCGGCTAGTAGTATATAAAATTCTCGTGTCACAATACTTCTTCGAAACGGCTGGACCGATTTTTATGAATTTTTGTGTGCTGGTAGGACTGAGAATCGGCCAACATCTATTTTTATACCCCTAAGTTATAAAGGGGTATTAATAACATATATGGCAAAACAGCGTTTGCAGGGTCAACTATATATATATAATTTATTCAGAAATAATAAATAAATATCGCTGCCGTAACGACCTAATATAACCACCTTTTGCTATTCACGTAATACTTAAATGAACCCTTAGCAACTTTTCGATGACTTGATTTTATGAAATGATACCATGATCTTACACACAGTCAAGATAATTACACAGTGTTTATTACTTTGTATAGAAATATGACTGTACCTATTTTGTGAAAATATTTTTATTATGAAATCAATTTCGTGTATTTTTTTAAATGAATATGCTTACACGTTTTTTTTTATTTTTTTTTTGTCACTGCCAACGAAACATGATTATGAGCCAGTCGAAATAAACCAATATGAGATGAACATTCCACAAACTACTCCAGTTTATTCTACAAAGCCAAAAACTTATTGCATTCTTATTTATCGTTAAATAATATAGATTTCTTAACATTTTATTGATATTTTTTCAATTTATTGGAAACATTATTTTCATGTTAAGAAGTCTAAATTTACTATACGATAAAAAACACTTAATAAAACCAGCACCTCTGTAAGCGTGCGCGCACAGCGCAGCGAGACTTGCGATCACTGAGAGCCGTAACAGTAACATCGTTCGCGTGCAAGGACAGGTCTATTGACACTGGCAGTGACTATAGTACCAGACCGACTCGGCGACAACTAAAAGCGAATAGGGCTGACACTATTCAACATTTCATTAAAAAAAAAAAAACTAAAAAAACCAAATTATAAAGCTTGTCAAAAAAATATTAAATAATTTGTTAAACATCCTAACTAACTAATACTAAAAATACATTGGTTAGTTATGATATTGGCAGCAGCCCTGACACGTACAAAGTCATCCGTAATTGTGGGTCCGAGGGGCGTTCGAACTGATGCCGTTTCGTTAAGATAAAAGACTATTGACCCAACAACGTCACCAATACTAATATCGAAACGAAATTTAAAAAATATATACATACTTTGCGCTAACCATTGTGTTTAAATTTTGTTGTAAAAAAGTATTGATACTTTGTGGTATCGAGTACATTGCCATTCGATATCAAAGGAAGATCTTTTTTTTGGAAGTCGAAGATCAACACGTCTAGGTATCAAGTAGTTTTGTGTTTGTATTCGATACCTAAAAGTATCGATACTTTTGTTTCGGTACTTTTATGAGTACGATACTTTTTTTTTCGATACTACTCATGAGTACAGTACCGATTATTCGATACCGAGTCCCTAGGTGGGCTTATGGCGGTTCGACTGATTGCTCCGGTTGCTGGGCATTTTCCGTACTATGAGTAACGATCGCTGTCAGCTGTCTATGATAAAAAACGGGACCGAAAAGTTAGTGCTCTCCGAAGCACATTGAGGAGACTTACAAGAAAGACTTTCAGAATGGAAACTAATAATAGTACAAATATAAATATCCATCCTGAGCGGGAATCGAACTCACGACTGCCGTTTTTAAGCATCTTCACACGCCTATGAGCCACTAAACCGGAGCGGTTGTCATTTAAAATATTTAAGTAAATAGTTCTGGGAAAAGGAAATTTATCTTACGGAAGGTTATCATAATGTTGTTTGTTTAAATTAAAAGTACTAGAATATTTTCCGTTTGTTTGGAATAATTATACTAATCACTCAGAGAGATAAGGCCTTCTAAATAGGAAGTTGCAATAATATGTGAATACAGATAGTATTTATTACAAAGTGTACGTTGAGAAGAAACTAAATATTATCAGCTAATTAGTTTGTCCAGTACGTATACCATTTCCGTTCAGTTGTTTGTTATCGAACTAAAATTGTGTCAGCAAAATTGATTGGCACGCGTGTAGATGTCGAAATATTCATATCATCCAGACACAAATGAATAAACTTACACCAATATTAAGTTACCTACACTGATAACGCGTGTCGGCTCTCAGTACGCAATGTTTCGCCGCGTTTATGTTATACGCAAACTATATTATACTCGTAATAGAGATTTATAAGAGATTGCTAAGAAGGAAGAAAGATTGTGAGTATAGATAGAAAAGAAAATAATGTAAGATCAACTAACTACTTTCAATCTAGTTCAAACACAGGCGTCATAGTATATAAGTAGATGATACATAGAAAATTCAGCTTACACTACTTACAGAACGATGTAATTATTTATCCAAAGTTTGTTTCAAGCAGATCATATCAATCCAAAATTAAGACCAGTTCTTACTTTAACCTCGTGGTATGGGAAGGTTCAATTATAGATATCAGGTATAATTGTTATATGGTCTAGTAAATGGCAGACCATAACAATATAGAAAATTATGCTGTGAATTGTGAATCCATGTTGGACCTCCCAGTAACCGTCACATCTATGAGCACACATTACAAACTTCTGCCTCTTAAAGACAAACTACAGCAGGCCTAAAGGTAAATCACAGTAACGGCCTCACATTTCGTCCCGGCTAGCATTAATCACAAGCATCTCACCTGCGACCTCGAGGTGGATTTGTTGAGTAGCTTGTCCGAGTCCATTATCCGCCACGCAGATGTATACGCCCGAATCGTTGCGGTACAGCGACACGATCTCTAGCGTACCGTCCGACAACAGCCGATAGCGGCCCAAGTCGCTCTCGATCTGTTGTCACGACGTATAATAAATTAATGCCCAAATCATATTTTTGCTGACCGGTACATGTAGCTACATACTTATTCTCTTCAGCTTGTAATATAGCACTGCTGGGCATAGGTTTTTTTCTCCGTGTAGGAGAAGGATCAGAGCTTAATTCACCACGCTGCTCCAATGGGGGTTATCGGATATATTCCCTACTATGAGTAACGAACGCTATCAGATGTACATGATAACAACCGGGATCGACAGCTTAACGTGCTCTCCGAGGCACGGTGAGAAGACCCACAAGGACTAACAACCAGACCGGAAATAAATATTTATGCGCACCATTACTCCAGAGTAGTCGTCATACCTATACTTAGTATAAAAATTTCTGATCGTCTATTATGACCCAGTTGCAAAAGGTCAGATAATTCATAAACACTAAAATAAATTTAAACCGCAAGGTACCACCACTTTAGCTTAACTTATATGGAAAGAATTACATGTTTTTGTTTTTTGAAATACTCACCGTAATGGAACCGCGGCGCCACGTTATCTTCGGCGGTGGGTTTCCGTGGAATACGCAGCGCAGCGTGGCCTTGTCACCCTCACTCGCGGTCACCTCCGGCTGCGTCTCCTCCGCATTGGCGTATGGAGCCTGCGGCAGCTCTGCGCTCACACAAGGCATAAGTTACGATCAGTAGCGACGTTATGAAGGGCGCGGTAAGGCGAACGCCTAGGGCGCCGGATTTAAGGGGACGCCACAGTCTCAGCATCTGATAAGTAGGTAGATCTTTTGTGAATTGAAAATCGACTGGTTAGGATTGATTCTTTAAAAACAGTCTGTTAATTTTGTTTCTGTCGTGGTCTGACCTACTGGACGTGGAGTCTATCACGTTAATATACTATAAATCTTTTTATTCTACTCAAAGTTTAATTAAACACCGACGTACGTCCCGCCTCGTACTAATACATAATATTAGATTTTAATTTAAAAATAGCAATCGAAATTTTGAGCGATGCGACGCCGCACTATGTCATTTAGTTACGTGACCAAGATCTAATCGTTCTAAAATGTATCTTCTTTTTTGTGTGTGCAATAAAGTTTAATAAATAAAAATAAAAAATAAATCTTAGTGAATGTATTAAGTGGCGCAGCGCACGCACCGGGCGCGGGCGAGCGGTCGGGCGCGGGCGCGGCGGGCGCGCGGCACAGCCGGCTGCAGCCGCGCGGGCAGCACTTGCCCACGCCCAGGCAGTCCGCGTCGTCGTTACACTCGCGCCGGCACTGGCCCTCCGCCGGCGCCGCCGGCGCGCTCTCCGCCGGACACGATCCAGTTTTATTTGCTGTTTTAAAGACATCATATTATTATCATTTATTTCATACAATACAATCAATCAAACGGGAGCTGTAATATTTAATTTACCGATTCTGCATTCGGCAGAGTAGCGGACTTCCTGCGTGAGCGCATCCCTGTACGCCGTCGCTACGCATCGCTCGCCTGTGATACACTCCGTGCTCGCACAAGGGTGATCGATACATTTACATCTGCCTCATGAAAAAATATACTGTATATTTATGTCTATAATTTTAAGCAATTATAGTCAGAATCAGTGTTTATCTTAGTTTTTATTATAGCCAGTATGCATTCACCAACGTACCGTTCGCAGCCGTCAGATCCGGTGGTGCGTTGCATGCCGTACATACAGCGCAGGCGCTCGCACTCGAGGTGGAGTGGCGCGCAGTCCACGTCGACGGGCACGCAGGCGCAGCGCTCGCAGCCGCCGGCGGTGCGCGTGCGCTGCACGGCGTACTCGCAGCGCAGGGCCGCGCACTCCTCGTTGTAGCGGTCGCAGTCGGGTAGTACCTCATTGCCGTCTGTGATTTCAGGCTGCTTTGGCCTCTCCGGCTCCGGCTCTACAAATAACTTGAGAATCAATCGTGCTATTCGAGCGATGCTCCCAAATGAGCTCCACATCGGATAAATAAAAAAAACCTTCCTTCTAAGAAAATTATTCTCACAAGGAAATGTGTAGTTTTATGTTTCAAGAGAAACATGGAATATGTGCAAACGTGATAAAGAAGAAAGCTAGCGTGTAAGCGGTGGAAGATAGCAATAGGAATGAAAAGGAGTGCGACAACGACTTCTCACGCATACTCTGCCATGCGACGTCGAATCCAATGATGATCTGTGTTATTTAAATAATTTCGATACGACAACGCAATACATGATGCAAAGCAAACGCCGGAGATCGGGCGAGTGCGAAGCGACGATGTCAGGAACAGTACCGGCGAGCGTTCTCTTGCACAGGAGATCACATTCCTCGTAGGAGAGGAAGTTGTTTTCGTTGCCACCGCAGCCCGCGTACACGAAGGGCTGGCAGTCGCCGCTGGCGGTGCTGTAGTACCAACGGCGCGAGGACTGCCCACAGTCGCCCGTGCCCGACGACACGGCGCGCAGGCACGCAGGGTCTGCGCCGCGGGCGCATATATATACGAGTATACCACCAACCGCACGAATCGCGAGTGAAAAATTTCGAAAGGAATAGTACCGACCGGGGTGACTTTTTATGGTGAGACCGAGTAGGAAAAAGTGAAGAAGTTCGTTCAAGTGAAAAGTCAAGTAGTGTTATCATGTTACCTGGTCCTGTGTTTCCGCAGACTTCCTCGCACTCCTCGACCGTTGAGAAGCGATTTGGTCCACCGAGGCAGCCACCGTACGTGAAGTTCAGGCATCGGCCAGACACCGAATCCCAGTAGACCTTGTCGATGACAGTCAAACACGGACCAGCATCAAGAGCCGAACCACACACGTCTGTATTTTAAATTTAGCGATAAAAAAAACTGTTATGAATAAAATGAATTAAATTTTTAGGATTGAGGACTCACCTAGGTTTCGGAAGGCACCGCATTTCCTCTCACACTCTTCTTCCGTCCTGTAGCTGTTAGGATACCGGCAAGCACCGAAGTCTCCAGCCAAACACGCTTGTGTCTTCGTGTCATAATAATAAACAGTGATATTTTCGCCGCAGGGCTCCAAAGACCGGGGAGTTACACATTCCAAATCCACTGTCTGCATCGAAAAATATCATTTTAGCCCATTTTAATCGCTGATTTTGAGATACACGATGTAGATAATAATTCATTTCTCAATTAGATATTGTACAAAGATTAAGCGGGCAAAGTACTAAAAATGTAATCAAATGAATCGCACCTGTTGAGGGCTTATGGTCGAAGTGGTGGTCGTGCGGGTGGAAGCGACGGCCCGCGTAGAAGATTTTTTGCAGCGGCCTTCACAGTCTTGTTTTGTTTCAAACCTTTAAAAGAAGTAGGTACAAACTGATAACTGAACTTGTATTCTGTCGTTTTTTTGATAAAAAAACAAAGTCGAAATTTTCATGTGTGGGGGGAGAAATACAAAATGTATTGGGTTTTTTATTGTTGTATGATTCCGTTATTTAATTATTAATTATAATTATAATAACAATACTCTTTATGTTACACCATTAAAAAAAACAACAAAATAATTACATTAATTGATAGATGTATAAAGGCGGTCTTATCGCTGAAAGAGCGATCTCTTCTATTCATTATTATTACACTTCATGTCGTTTTTCATCGTTTCATTCGTTTTTGGAGAGAATTAATTAAGAAATAACAGCGTAATTACCAAGTACAATACAAGGTTTTTCTCGTTTAATTTTTTTTATTAAAACCTAACCCATATTATGTATGTGGGTATGTATGTGTATGTATATATATTTATATATATAGTGTCAGTAGTCTATGTAGTTTATATGTAGTGTATGTATTTTATGTTTTTTTTATTCTCCTATTCCTGCACTACTTTGCCCCACGTTCACATAGTTTCTCACTACCATGGGTTGACTGGAAGAGATCTCTTGTAGAGATAAGTTCGCCCTTGCCAACTTCCTATATTATAATGACTATTGTAAAATTACTTAGGGCAATAAAAATAAATAAATAAAAATAAAATAAAATAAAAACTTATTTAGGGCAATAAAGGATATAATATTACCTATTGTCATTGCCATTACAGCCACCATAGATGAATTCTCCACACTCATCGCGTTCCGCGTCATAGTACCACATGGGCAAGTACGCCAGGCAGTTGCCGGGTTCGGGAGTCTGGTTACATGGATCTGATGCAGAAGGAATAATGTACCAAACGACTTTTTTTTTAAACTTTGTTACAAATATATTGAAATATTATATATTTCACAAAAATAAATACAGAATAAAATTTTAGGTAAAATGTAATAATATTATTCGAATAGGATCGTTGAAATTTCTTATAAATACATTTATTCTGATAATAATTTGTCTTTTAAACATTTTTTACTAACGAAATTCACCCGTATTGTTACTTTGAAATATCTTACATGGTTAATTTTTAGATTTATAAAGCAGAAGTTTCTCAAAATCGTTAAATTCTATACTTGCCACGCCCATTGTATTCAAAAGGAAAATTTAACTCTCAACCTGTTAAATATATATTTCAAAAGACATAGCATCTTCTTATTTATTCTTTCTTAAAATTTTCAGAATTAGTGTAAGTACCTGCGTTTGGTCTGCAAACTTGCTCGCACTCTTCGACGGAGGAGAACCGGTTGGGGCCACCGTGGCAGCCACCGTAGACAAACTCCTCGCAGCGACCGGAGTTGTAGTCGAAGTAAACTTTTGGGATCGACGCGCGACACGGACCGGGGTCCACGTCGTACCGGCACACGTCTAATTGAAGATAAGAAGTTTAAAACAAATGCGATATTTGTGTCAATCGTTGTGGCCTTAGTTCAGGATCTAGAAAAGTGTTTAGCTTTTTAATACTGACCGCTCTTAAGTATTGTTGTGTTTCTGTATTTCAGGCATCCATAGAACTTATTTGCCACTCTAGTCTTATAATATAAATAGTAATTGTGAGTGGAAAACGAAAAAAAAAACGACTTTAATTACATCGACAAGTAATACAACGTAGGTAGACGAAAAAATAGTCAAGTAAATACGCATTATCAAAGATTACTCCAAAAGGTGTAATCAGATCTCGATGAAATTTAAATGTGACCACATGATAAGCATCGGCTTTCGATTAAATTAAAAATCATCAAAATCGGTACACCCCGTAAAAAGTTATGAGGATTTTTGAGGATTTCCCTCGATTTCTGTGGGATCCCATTATCAGCATGGCTATTCTGTAAATAACAATTTCGATATCGAGCTTCACCTGAGTGACAGCGCTCACTTCGAAAGCGAACCCACTTCACCTTGGTTTGGAATTCTGTAAACATTCCGTACGCACAAGCGATGTGAAGTGAGTGTCGAATCGAAGAGCGGCAATTTAGAGCTGTGTTTATTTTATCGATATTCTTTTCTTATGACTTTATTTTAGAATATGTGCATGAAGTCAAGTGTCGAATCAAGTCTCGAATTGTGATGTGTGAAGCGGTAAATCCCCTCACAGAATACCGAATTCATACTATTAAATATCAACGCTCTCACGCAACAGGGTTCGACTCGTCGCCGCACTCACAAGTGTGGCGCTACGGGACTGTCGAGTTTTAATGAATACGAATTTGATATCTCACCGCGGATTCCGCTGTCGAGACACGAATTTGTTCTTACAGAATAGCACTACAGATCCTGGTTTCCTTACCATGGTACCACACTTAGGATATTTTGAATTCCAACAAAAAAGACTTATCAAAATCGGTTCATAAACGACGAAGACATATATATGTATATATACGGTCGAATTGAGTAACCTTCTCCTTTTTTGAAGTTGGTTAAAAAACACTAACCGATATCTCTGAAAGCCCCGCAAGTTCGCTCGCAGGCCTCCTCTGTGGGGAAGGTGCCGTCGTGCAGGCACGCGGCGCCCGCGCCTTCGTTCCGATGCTGCACGCAGGCACGACGCGCCTGATCCAAGTACCACACCACACCTTCCTCGCGGCACTCCTGTGGCGACCCGGCCACTCGGCACTCTTCGGGAATGTACTCCTGCAATGATCACTCTTACTATATACTTTACTGCAACGACTTATAGCCCTAATTATAATGGTTGGAGCCTCATAAACATTAGGTAGAGCGGTACCACTTTGTTCGGGCAATGACACGTCTCGCAGTTTTGAGATGGGGAATGTTTTCAGTTGTTTCTAAATTTAATACGATTACTGGTAGCATATTACTTCCTTCTTTAGTCCATCAACATTATAATGAACGACAGTATTCTTGCTTAATGATGGGATAAAGCAGTGACATAATTTTATATCAATACATATAATAAAAATGTAACGGGTCGCTGTCTGTACATTTAAGATATATGAGAAAAAATATTATTGGGACCTTTATCAACGCAAATAACACCCAAAACAATTATTGTCAGAATTTTTGTCTGTTTGTCTATGCGTTTATGCACGCTAATTTCAGAAACGGCGTATCCAATTTAGGTGTGGTTTTTACTGATATATTGTGGCAAGCTTAGCTTAACATTTAGTATTTGTTTCATGTCGATCGGTTCATAAATAAAAAAAGTTATGCCAATTTAAAGAATTGCGCTGAACATGTAAAGTCACTGTTCCACGCGGTAAGTCGCAAGCACAGCTAGTTCTTTAATATAATTCTTATAATACAATACCTGTGCTATTTCATTTCTTGGCGTGGAAGTGGTCGTAGGAGGAGCAGGTGCTTTCGTCGGTCCTGATCTACACTGACGTTCACATTCTTCTTGTGTATTAAATCTACAAAAAGCAAATATCAGACGTTTAGTTTCCATTATAATGAGGACAATAATTATTTTTTATTATTGGCTGATAATGCAATACAGTTGTACCTATTGCCGTTGCCTTCACAGCCACCGTACGTAAACTGGCTGCATGCATCTCGGGCCGCGTCGTAGAACCACTGCATCAACGACTGGTCGCACGGGCCCGTCTTCATTGGCTGCTTGCACACATCTTAGGAGATATTGTTTTATTTTAGTTAGGAGTACAGTCAAAATCATTGTCAACAAATAATTACCCATCAGTTATAAAATATAAATTTAACCGCAGTCGCTCTTTGATACCAGTACTCTACTGGAACCATATCCAAAAAAATTAAAAGTATTTTTTTTTCTAATTTCCCATTTGCTCTTTATAATATTAGCGTAGCTGTAGGAAATTGCACACAAAAGATTGATATTTTGACGATATTTGACTTAGAGTGGGAGTATGTTGATATATTATGTTGGTACATGTTTCTAGAATTACGTTATACAAAGAATTTCAAGATTCGTTCTTTTAAATATTTTTGTTTGCAGATCCTTGCACTAATTAATTGATTTATTTTAATTTAAATTACAGAAATGTATAATGAAATCGGTAAAAGGTTAATCGTCTAAGATAGTCACGTCAATGAGACAGTACAAGCATCAAGTGCACCTTGTGGAGCGGACGTCGGAGTTCCAAACCGGTATTCGATATTGCCGGGTGCCGCGGTGGTAGTGGTCGCGGGCGCCGGGGAGCAGTAGTAGGCGCAGTACTGCTCGCTGGGGAAGTTGTTCCGGTTGCCGCCGCAGCCGCCGTACTGGAACTGCGTGCACGCGCCGCTCGCTGTGTCGAACGCCCAGCGCGTTTGCGATTGCGTGCACGGACCCGCGTCGATCTCCAGATAGCAGATGTCTGTCAATAAAAAGTTTGCTTAAAACATACAAAATCAAATATATTCGTTATTTTTAGAACGAACAAAATTATTGTTGTTTGTATTTTAGATAACAACCGGCTTACATAGTTTTTTTTAATAAGCATAAAAAAATATATTCATAAATAAATATGTTTATAAATAAATATATTATATTACATCCTAACTCGAGCGATAATCAGACAATCACAACCCAGAGCGAAAAGCAGGATCACTGTAAACTGTGCCAATGGGTTACTATACTGACATGTCATTCAACAGTGACATCTTTATAAGCGACTAGCCAACCCGTGCCCATTTCGTTGGGCATTAATTATTATTATATTAACCAAATAACATACTTTAAAGAACAAATTTTATAGCACTTAAATAAATAATATGTTGCTCCCGTGTATTTATTATTTTAAATTACAGAACCAAATAACATACTTCAAAGAACAAATTTTATAGCACTTAAATAAATAATATGTTGTTCGAACGCCATCTATCAAAAATCGAGAAAACGACGTCGATAGACTAGAATAAGACTATATTAATAACGTCGAAAGACTAATAAATTGTTTTCTAATAGCGATAGATGGCGCTAGTTTATTTACCATTTTGATATTATATTTTAATCTTTTTTGATTTACTGAATTTTTAGTTTAATTACAATAAAATATAGCCTATGTCACTCCTGAATAGTATAGCTTTCTGTTAGTGAAAGAATTTTCATGATCGGATCAGTATTTGTGAAGATTACCCCCTACATACAAACAAAGTTATAAACTTTACGTCTTTATAATATTAGTATAGAAGTATAGATTACAGCATGAAAACAACGAAAATAGTCTACAAGTCTTCAAAGAATAAATACCTGATCTAGGCGGTCCGTAAGAGGGTTGTCTTTCGATATGAATTTGCGTAGTTGTTTGCGGTGTTGTTTCCGGTGGCGCCTGCGTTGGTGTTGCAGGGGTAATAATGACGCGCTCCATGCAGCTGTCCTCACACTCTCGTTCCGATAAGAAGTTGTTATCGTTTCCACCACAACCTCCATAGTAGAACTGACGACATCTGAAGCAGATTTTATGTGTGAGCAAGTGTAAACATTTAGGGAAATGAGCAAGAGGGGAGAAACTATAATGAATTCTGTGTTCTTGTTGGTCTACCTTTCATACCTTAGAAAACACGAAAGGTCACAGTTGCCGTCGTTAACATACAGCGAAACAATAGTTTTATTAAGTACATATTATTTTTCATTTAAACGGGAACAGAAGTTGCATAATGTTTTATAGCATTTTTATGCATTCTTAATAACCAAACTATCTTAAAAAAATGTTTTAGGCAGACACTGATATAGGTATGATATGTAAATAAAATTTATAAGCATTAGATAATCCGGTGCAACGTTTAGCTTAAAGTGAATTTTGTATGAATTGATAAAGGTAAATTAAAAAAAAAAAAATTTACAATAATATATTTATATCACTCTGATCATGCTGAAAGCTTTTTTTTTAACCGACTTCCAAAAAAGGAGGAGGTTCTCAATTCGACTGTATTTTTTTTTTTTTTTTTTTTTTTTTTTTTTTTTTATGTATGTTACATCAGAACTTTTGACCAGGTAGACCGATTTCGACAAATTTTGTTTTAATCGAAAGGTGGTGTGTGCCGATTGGTCCCATTTAAATTTATTTGAGATCTAACAACTACTTTTCGAATTATATCTAATAATGCGTTTTTACTTGACGCTTTTTTCGTCGACCTACGTTGTATTATACCACATAACTTTCTACTGGGTGTACCGATTTTGATAATTCTTTTTTTGTTGGAAAGGGGATATCCCTAGTTTGGTACCATGATAAGGAAACCAGGATCTGATGATGGGATCCCAGAGAAATCGAGAGAAACTCTTGAAAATCCGCAATAACTTTTTACTGGGTGTATCGATTTTGATAATTTTTACTTTAATCGAAAGCTGATGTTTATCATGTGGTCACATATAAATTTTATCGAGATCTGATAACTACTTTTTGATTAATCTTTGATAACGCGTATTTACTTGACATTATTTTCGTCACCTTACGTTGTATTATACCTCATAACTTTTTACTGGGTGCACCGATTTTGACGTTTCTTATATAAATTAAAAGCTACTATTCGTCACGTGGTCCCATTTAAATTTAATTGAGATTTGATTCGTAATTTGTGAGTTATATCTAATATTGCGTATTTACTTGACGGTTTTTTCGTCACCCTACGTTGTATTATACGTTATATCTTTTTACTGGGTGCACTGATTTTGATCTTTTTTGTATAAATCAAAAGCTAATACTTGTCATGTCGTCCGTTTTAAATATGATTGAGATATAATGAGCAATTTTTGAGTAATCTTTGATGACACGTATTTACATGACGATGTTAAGACGACTGTGGTCATGTTCAATACTTTGCCACAACGCCATCTATCAAAATGTAATGAAATTACTTCGTTCACTATCGATCAAATTACAATATTCCACTAGAGTAGAGAGTAGCAGTTTATTCGTTATAAATATATTTGAGCTTTTAATTTTTGAGTTATCGCTAATACTGGGTATTTACTTGGCTATTTTACGTCGACCAACGTTATATTAACCTCATTACTATTTTACTGGGTGGACCGATATCGATGATTCTTTTTTTAATCGATAGGTGGTGCTTGTCATGTGGTCCCATTTAAATATAATTGAGATTTGACTCGAACTTTTTGAGCTATATCTGATAAGGCGTATTTATTTGGCTGTTTTTGGAGTTTTCTCCTTAAGAATCGATTTTCATTTAAGGCCCCGGAATGAAAAAATTGAACAGTAAAATCTACTGAACGAATGACCTTGTTAGAGATGGCGTTCAGACGTCTTCTAATAACGCAATTAGGTTCCGATAGATGGCGTTATTGCATTCATTTATTTACAATTTGATATAGTAATAATATATTTCTTAGACTAGTAAGCCTTTTTGTGCCTATTTAGACAGTTGATCTGAAGGGGTAAACTCCAGTCGTGCATCGGAGCTGTGTGAAAACATGAACATTACATATTTTTAATAAAAAAGACATAAACCGTAATTCAATATAAATCCGCTTCAACTAAAAAGCGATCAACTATAAGCGATGTCAGCGCTTCGCGCGAATCGACGACGGGCCTTTTATGAAATTTCTGCCTACAATCGCTAACAAAATGTTAGAAATAACAGTAGAACATTATATAATTCTACAATTTTATAATGTCGCGTTATATGGAATACGAACAAAGTATTACTATTTTTTCGTCGATCTACGTTGTATTACTCTTCGATGTAATTGAAGTCGGTTTTTTTTTCGTTTGCGAGCAAACACAATTATATTTTTGTAAGTGTTACCTTTTGATCTTGGTGTCATAAAACCATCTCTGCGTGTAAACGGCGCAGTCTCCGATCAGCGCTGGCAGTGTACAAGTTTCTGGTTCTGCAATTTATTTACATTATTTTAATATAAAATATTTTATAATCATTCAATACATAATACAAGTACTACCTTCTATTAGTAATAATAGTTAGTACACATCAAAAATAAATAGTGACGTTATACACACAGTTGTGTGTTAGTATTCAACCAACAACCAATTTGAATTAGATTTAAAGCAGAAAAAGTTACAAACTTATTAATATATTTTAGGGAAGAAAGAAAAATTGGATCAAAATACAGTTGCAAAAATTTAGTTAGAGATTTACCTTTTAATCGATGGAAGGTTGTTTATTTTTCGCCTTATCAAGATTTAACTATTTTGTAGGTACTTACTTTTTGATGTAGCTTTAAGTGAACTTGTGTCAGATAGACCTTGCAGATGAGCCTTTACTAAGTTAGGCAATTGTCTTATATATAACGATTTATATACGTTTATGTAGACAGGAGTTTTTGATGATACTGTAGCTTCAGGTGAAACATAAATCTGTACACAGGCTTTTTAGCTTACCTCGTAGTTAAGAAATGAAACTCAACTAATCTTGACATTTACCAAAAAATCTTGGGTCGACTGCGAAAATCAAATGCTACAAGACCAATTTATCTCGGCAACAGCCCAACTGATCCTGTTCAGTATTTTGGGCTACCTCTTCTTACACAAACTTACCGTAATTACTTGGACAGGCATTCGTACAAGATCTCTCGTCATCGAAACGATTGTCGTTGCCACCGCAGCCAGTGTAGTAGAAAGGCACGCAGCGATTCTCCGTAGCGCTAAACGACCAGGCAGGGTGCTTCTCTGTGCAGTTGCCTGGCTCTTGTGGTAGCGAACATGCCTCTGTACCGTGCAACCTTGTTAGTATATCTTCATTGACAATTGATATCGCACATATTTCTAATATAGCAGTGTATATGTATTAAAATATACAATTGTGTGATAAATTTGTCAATGAAGGGTTTTAGTGCTAACTACAATAATCAACTACGATGCAAACTATCACCAGATTAATAATAAACGTATAGCAGGCATTCGAAAACAAATTTTGTTAATTAAAATTTTTTGGAACATATACATCCAATCGTTAACACCATATACCAGTATACATATCATTCATGTTGAGGAAGGTGAGTTATCATTATTTCTCGCTATTTGACAGTCAGACCTAACCAATATTTTAAATACTAGCTCAAAGTTAATTTCTGAAGACGGCTTTCACGAAATGTTTGAGTGTTTTCATTACAATGATTTCTTTTTCAAGCACGTTAAACCGTCGGTCCCGGTTGTTATCATGTACACCTGTTAGCGATCGTTACTCATAGGTGGGAATATATCCGCCAACCCGTATTAGAGCAGCGTGGTGGATTAAGCTCTGATCCTTCTCCTACATGGGAAAAGAGGCATATGCCCAGCAAGGGATATTAAAGGCTGTAGCGTAACGTAGCGATTTTTTTAGTGTTTATTTTGTAGAGAATCATTAAAATGATAGATAATGAAAAAGTTTATAACTGCATCTATATCGTAGTAAAGATAATTTACGGGCAATGATCAGATGTACTTAAAACTGATTAAATAAAGTGTAATTGATATTCATTAGAGATACTGACAATTCATTATTTCCTTAACATGAATGAACTATAGAATATATAAAAAATAGCCTTAGGTTAGTTTATGAAAAAAATACTACAATTAAAAAAATACATTATTTTTACGTTTAGGTTAAAAAACTATTTACAAAAGCCAATATATGGCCATTAATCTAAGGAGCTTTGTAAACTAAAGTGTATAGGCCTTTTAGTAAAACACACAAATGTTGTTACAGTGGCATTATAGAGCTGATGCGGAGGGAATACTCACGGAGCGGCGCGCCGGGTGGCTTACACCGAAGCAGACAAGCTTCCTTTGAGCCGAAACGGTTAGAGTTGCCGCCGCAGCCACCCCACAGGAACTGCTCGCAGCTTTGAGTCTCGGTGTTGAAGGTCCAACGCAAGAAATTGCCGGCACAAGGTCCGCGATCGACTTCCAGATTGCATTGATCTAGTCAGAATTTTAATAAAGAAATGATTAGTAAAAGTCATAATAAAAAAAAATCGGTGAACATGTTTTGAAAGTGAAAACCATGGCATATTGCCCAGAAATCTTAGAGATCACTGTATGAGAATATTAATTAAAACAGTATTTTTTTTTTCGCAAATAGTAATAATATAGTCACCCTCGGTTCTTTGTGGTTCGCAGCGTTCCTGGCAGAGTTCCCTAGTGTCGAAATTGTTAGCATTTCCAAGGCAACCACCATACACAAACTGTGAACATTGCTCACGAGTGGCATCGTAATACCAACGAACGTGGTAGCCAGCGCAGGCTCCCTTAACCATAGGTAGATTACAAGTATCTGTAAGTTAAATAAACAGATTTAAAAAAAAAAGATCTTTTACAAATGAAGATCTTTTCTGAGATTATTAGGACTTGTTAAATTGTAAAAAATTAAACAAACGTAACGGTGTTGAAAATCAAATTAGTCAAAGTAATACACACCTTTGGGCGGTGGTTGTTCACATACGTCCACGCATTCCTCTTTGCTAGTAAACCTGTTACCATTTCCTTCACACCCTCCATACCAGAATCGTGAACAGCCTCCGTACGACATGTCATAGTACCAATAAACGGAGAAGTTACGACAAGAGCCTCGGTCATTTGCAAGTGCACAAGCAGCTAAAAAATTACATTGGTTATAAGTTTAAAAATTTATTACGTTCCAATTCACTGTCTAAAGTAAAACGAAAATCATTTTTATTATATGGAATTTTCTACCTTGTCGATTATCAGGTATGTCGGTGCAATTAAGGAAGTTCTTTCCCTGCGCCTCAGTCACTCCATCGGCACAACAGCCATACTTGCTATTAGAACAGTCGCAGCCATCCATGTCGGGACCTCTAGCGGCTGTGACTTCGTCTCCACAACATCCGTACTTGGACTGTTGGCAGACACAACCTTGAAGGTTGGGACCTGTGGCGATGGTAACACCATCAGGACAGCAACCGAATTGGTATGTGTAGCAGGGGCAACCTTCAAATTCACCACCTTGAGCTGCTGTGTGTCTGTGTAATGGATAAAGTTTTAAAAAAATGTGTTTTAAAAAAGCCAGACAGAGAAAGACAAAATGCAGGAGGTCTTAAATTCCATCTTTAATAAAATTATATTCTCGTTCACGTTATCGTAAATTGCTTTTATTATTTCATAGGCTTTTTATAGACTTACTTATCTGGACAACATCCAAATATACTATATTCACAGCCGCAGCCCTCATTGTTCGGACCTCGCGCGATGGTGACATTGTCTGGACAGCATCCGAAATGAGCGTTCTCGCAATCGCACCCTGTTTAGTAAAAAATTATATTAGTTGCGTTTGAATACCTACATCAATTCAATGATGAGTTACATTTTATCGTAATAAAGTTATACGCTTTTTACAATATTTTTCATAGAATTTTCAAAAAAGAAATTGTTGTTGTCGGTAAAGTCTGTTTACGGGCGATAGTTTTACGTAATAAGGTCATAAAGAAACATTGATGAAAAAATGCATACCTACTTCTATAAATGGAATTGAATTATTATCACTGCATTGTTATTATTTTGTATAATACAAAGAAGAAGTTAATTAAAAATTACAATATGTGTCACAAGCCAACACTTGGGCTGATCTTGACACTTTTTCTTGCGTGCAGCTGGTGTTCATCGATTTATAAATAATAATCACATCAAAAGAAAAATGTATTGTATATAAATACTTATTTGTGTTCTATACATTAAAGGTTAGCTCTAGAGAAAAGGACGTTTTAATCAACAGACGACCGCTCTGGTCTAGCGTGTCGAATTTGCGCCTACATATCGGCGGTCGCGGGTTCGATTTCCCCTCAGTATGCATATTTGTGTTTGTACAAATGTTAATTTCCAGTATGGGTCTGGTATCCTTATGGGACCTCCTTATGGGATCCTCCTTATGGGACTTCCCACTGTGCCTCAGAAAACACCTAAAGCTGTCGATCCCGGTTACTATCATAGACACTTTGTAGCGATCGTTACTCATAGTAAGGAATATATCCACCAGACCGCAGTTTATCAGCGTGGATTAAGCTTTGATACTTCTCTTATGTGGTGAAAGAGGCCCGTGCCGAGCAGTGAGATGTTACAGGCTTAATCGTGAATTAAAAAATAAGTGTATTGTAATGTAATGTAATGTAATGTTATGTTATGTTATGTTATGTTATGTTATGTTATGTTGTTATGTTATATTATGTTATGTTTTGTTTTGTTTTGTTATGTTACGTTATGTTATGTTAAAGTATTAACTGTTTATTTGGCCATTAATTTTAATTAAAGTTAATTCTTCTTCTAATACGAGAAGTATTTGCAAGTATGGTAGTATTCCAGATTGTTGACCTTCTAGATGTGGACCTTCAGCCGGTTTGTAGTTATCAGGACAACATCCATACGGATATTGTAGGCAGCAACCCTCCATGTCTACTCCATGAGCTGGCGTCACTCCATCGGGACAGCAACCAAAAGCGGATGTGTTGCAAGTCATCACACAACCTTCCAAGTTGGTGCCTTGAGCTAAAAGTTATCAAAATAACTTGTAAATTTCAATTAACATTAAAACGATTTAAACATGATAATAATTGTAGGATATAATTCCCTTGCGTTTTTATCTGGTCCCTTAAGTTTTTATCTGGAAAAATAAGACTTAGTCAATGTTCAATTACATTTAATTGAACATTGACTAAGTCTTATTTTTCCAGATAAAAACTCGCAAACATAAATGTTAATGTCAATGTTATGTCAATTATTTGTCAAAATAAAAAACTGTTGCATGTTGAAGCAATTTATATCCTTGACTATTTTGGAACGTTTTATTATATTATAAGTACCTGTAGTAACACCGTCAGGACAACAACCGAATTTAGAAATACTGCACGGGCAGCCTTCACCATTGGGTCCAGTCGCGTCAGTTTCATTGTCATAACAACATCCAAATTCTGAATCCGCACAACTCTGAATACCTTTAGTTGTTTTAGGGGTTTTAGTGGTTTCAGTTGTTTCAGTCGTTTCAGGTTTCGTAGTTTCTGTAACTGAAATATCATCTTCATTTAAGTAATTTCAACCAAAATTAACATGGATAAAATATTGTTGTACTTTGCTTGCCCAATTTTATCAGTTTACTTTCAGCACAATTCTAATATTATACTGTAACATTTTACCTGTTTCTGGACAACCTTGTTTTCCCGGACCTGTAGCCTCTGTTTTATCATCTTTACAACAACCGTACCTACAAAAATGTTGATATTAATATTGAAAATTCTAATTAATATTGAAATAAACGAGAAAATAAATTAATATAATATTTGCTTACGTGGAAGATCGACAAGGTGGTGGTGGTTCTGGACAACCTTCTTGATCATTGCCCTCAGCCGCGGTGAAGTTGTCTGATTTACAGCATCCGTATAAAGTTTCATTACAGGGAGTAACAGGACAGCCGGCTCCACGAAGTCCAGTCGCGGGAGACACATCGTCGGGACAGCATCCAAATCGAGACTCCTGGCAAGTTTTAGGGTTCGGACAACCTAAAAGACCATTATAGTATACCGTTTAAATTAAAGAAATTAAGTACAGCACTTTTTACGTGAAGCTATTTTTGTCTTTATTAATACAGGACGAACGAGCTAGTAAAATACCGTTTGTATTTACCGTTTATATAGTTTTTGTCATATCTCCTATACATAAAATTAACGTTTGGCACTTTTTAATATTGTACTTAAATTAAGTAATATTTTACAAGATCAAATCTAAATTCACCTTCGTCAAATGGTCCAGCAGCAGGGGTTATCCTATCGGGGCAGCATCCAAATTTACTTCGAACACATTTCGCAACCTTCTTTCGTGCTCTGCATTTGTGTTTCCTAGGTGAACTTTCGACAACGGTTGTCCATATCCATGGTGCTAAAAATTTAAAATCAAAATAATAACTTTGTATGTATGTGTCATTTTTGTTGCATATATTAAATATTGTTACATACTTGACTTATCAGTGTCGTCTTCTGTCGAAGTGGAGGTCGAACTTTCAGTGCTTTCTGTGCCTGTATTTTAGACATTTAGGGACATTAAAGTAGTTTTATTTCGTATATAGATATCTTTATATCGATATAGATATCATATATATATAGATATAGATATCTTTATAGTTTTATTTGGTATACAGATATCTTCTAATATACATTAGAGGAAATCCAATAAAATTTAAAAAACTATGACTTCCATTATATTTTACCAATATTTTGGAATCTATAACTAGAATTTTTAATTTAATTTGCCAAAATGATAATCATAATTACCTTCTGAGCTTAAACCAGTGGTACCACTTACAAGCTCGGTGGTTTCTGTCGAATAAGTACTTGATTCAGAATAAGCAGTGGTACTAGATTCTAATTCATTAGATTCAGTAGTAGATGATTCTGTAGCTGGCGAAGATTCAGAAGATTCGGTTGACTCCGTAGTACTGAATTCAGTAGAAACACTAGTACTAAATTCAGTAGTATATTCAGTACTGCCTTCAGCTGTCTCAGATGTACTGATTTCTGTTGATGAAAATCCAGAACTAGTTGTTGAATCAGTCGATTCTTCTTCTGTTGAAATACTACTAGTTTCAGTTTCTGTAGTTTGTAGAGATTCACTCTCACTAGTGCTTGATTCAGTAGTAACAGATTCATCTTTAGTAGATTCTTCAGTAGATACTTCGGTAGACGTCTCTTCTGTGAGAGAACCTGGATCGAATACAAATTTATTAAAAGTAAGTTAATAGAATTAACTATTAAAAATAAACATTTAAGTTCTGTTAAAAATAGAAAATAAAATATACTAAAGAAAAAATTGCAATAACCAAAAACTTGGTTGTCAGTAAAGTCGCTTTACGGATGATAGCTTTACGTGATAATGTCATAAACTAACATTGATGAAAAATTGTATACTTTTATGAATTAAATTGAATTATTGTCACTGAATTATTTAGAACTGCTAGCTCAGATGTAAAGCGACAAGAGATATAAATCTAAACAAATAAATAAAATTGGAGTGTCAGCTTGTAATATTAAAATAACCGCTTCTAACTAAATTCATATAGATTTATACACGGTACATATACCAAAATAACATTTTATATAATTTTTGTTTGTCTGTCTGTCTGTTTGTTCCTGCTAATCTCTGAAATGGCTGAACCGATTTTGACAGGACTTTCACTCTTTACTATAGTGACTATGATAGTTTTGCTGTAACTCGGAGTAACTTGGGCTACTTTTATTTTAGATTTTTTATTTTATTTTATAACTCTGCGAACTAGACAATAATTATTTTGTTAAATTCCATGCTGATAAAGTCGCAAGCACGGCTAGTATGTCATAAAACTCACAAGCAAATGCTTGGGCCTATCGTGGCTCTCTATCGCTTGTTCCGCGCACTCCCTTGCACGCTCAAGCTCAGGTATAACGTGTCACTGTTTTGCAGCCGGTATTCATCGATTTATAAGAGGTTATTACATCAAAAAAATCACTTGACATTTTAATGTACTTACATAGTGGATAAAAGGATGGAAATTGAACGAAATCGCGAGTACAGCTACTTAATAAACATATAATGATCTAAATAGGTGTACTTACTAGCTGACTCGCTTGAAGTTTCGGTACTACTTTCAGTAGTACTACTTTCTGTGATGCCCGTTTCTTCACCGCCAGTTCTTTCAGTTGTTTCGAATAAAGTAGTATCGGTACTAATAGCGCTTGATAGTTCAGAAGATCCTGTTTCAGTAGTTACAGATGCATTAGTGGTATCAGTATCTTCTTCTGTCGTTTCAGTTAAATCACTCGTGGATATTTCTATTGAAGTATTTTCTGTTGTTTCTGTTATTTCTGAAGTTTCCGTGGTTTCAGTATTTCCTTCTATTGTTGTTTCTGTAGATCCAGTTTCAGTTGCTTCAGTAGATCCAGTTTCTGTTGTTTCTGTAGATCCAGTTTCTGTTGTTTCTGTAGATCCAGTTTCTGTTGTTTCTGTACCTGAACTAGTTTCTTCTGTTTCTGTAGAGTCTGTAACTGATTCAGGTGTCAAGTCACTTGTCAAAGTAGTCTCAGTAATTTCTGTGGAGCCTGTTTCAGTATTTGTAGATTCCGTGTCTGTAGTTTTCTCAGAAATATTATCTGTACTTTCTGTTACATCAGTTACCGTAGTTTCTTCTGTTGACTCCGTGGTGGAAGGTTCTGTTTCACTTGTTGTCGATGATAAGTCTGTTACCATAGAATCCGTTTTAATAATATGGAAATTAAGGAAATATTAGTAATAATTTAGAATGTTATATTAAGCATGTAACACAAACATATACACGTAATATTATTACCTTTATTCGAAGTAGTTTCTGTTAGCTCTTCAGATGTCGTCGTTTTACTGGAATCATCAGTTAGACTAGTTTCTGTTGTTTCATCTGTTCCAGTTGTTTCATCTGTTTCCGTTGTTTCATCTGTTTCGGTTGATTCCGCCGTGACTGTATTTGTAAACTCAGTAACAGGTGAACTAAATGTACTGTCGGTCGATGTTTCTGAACTATATTCAGAGGAAAGGGTGGAAAAGTCAGAAACAGTACTTTCCGTTGAGAAATCAGTGGTTTCACCTAAAACAATTATTTTGTTAATTTAATAATAGTATGTGTGTGAAAAATAGTATTAATTATTGAAATGACTTTATGAATGCATACCAAATCCAGACCCAGTATCTTCGGGTAAATAGTCTGAAAAAGAGATACTACAACTTTATTGCTAAATTTACTACAGTAAAATTTAAAATACGATGGTATGAAAGCAAAAAAATCTAGTCTAAAAATTAAGTAGTAAAAATTTTACCAGTTCCGAAGTCAGGTACCTGAAACAAAAATTAATGAGATTTAATTATCCAAATTTTTTTTCCTGTAACCTTAACAATATTAAATGTTATTGAAAATAGGTAAATAACAAACACAAAAGAGTCACAATATTCAACTTAGAAATTAATAAAATTCAACGATGGGGTGCCACAGAAGCTAGAGTAAGTACCTGATTCACTGACAGTCGTGGATTCGATACCTGTTGTATTTCCGGCCTCTAAGACAAGATTGACCTACTGCTGGGGGCCATTTATTTTGAAGTATTTATTATTGTAATGTCTTCTTAAGCCTTTAAACCCACTTCGCCATTTGTTTTACGATTTGCCTTAACTTTTGAATATTATTAACGATAGAGATATGCATATCGTTTTCTAACCTAAAGCTGCGTCTACATACCAATGTGCCTGATTCTGCTATGAAAGCTTCAGCGTTTTCTTCGGGATAATCATCCTCTTCCTCTATGCAGTTTTCACTGTCGTCGTCGTCGGTTATTGAGGATGATTTTGAGTCAAGTGGTAACATTTCATCTGTAATTCGAGTAGCGGTATGTATTAAACATTTGGTGATGCCATTTACATATACAATGTAAGAGTTACACGTCAGAGTGGGTTTTAATATTCCTAATATCTACTAGGTTTTTTATTCTATAATGAGACACTTAGGAACGCTTTCCATTTTGAGAGCTCAATGGATCAATGTGTTTTTGTAATGTAAGTATGAATATGGCTTACCGACACCGCAGGGCTCATTGTTGCAAGTCTGTGTTGAATCGAGTACGTCTCGCTCGTCACATTCCAGCACTTCTCGACCACCACTCAGGCACATCACGCGCCTGTACTGCTCGCCACCATCGCACTTCTTGGTACACTGTTACAATCAGTTATATGTTTTATTAAGCCACTCATGTCAATTTGTTTAGCTGTTCAAGTTTAGTCTAATGTAAATAAATAAACTCTCTTATCGTAGTGTTGTTAATCGGAACTAAAACCGAATACCTATTACGTTACAACTCACCTCAGACCATGGACCAGCAAACCACTTCGCAGGGCATTTTTCCTTAGGGATTTCGCATTCCTTTGTTTCATTATATTTTTCACTCGGATCACAACGGTCATCATCCACCTTTGTGACCCCGACCCCATCAAATAATCCACAGAAAACACGACGGCTTTGTATGCCCTTGCCACACTTTGCCGAACACTGAAAAAATATTAACAGATAACAACTTATTAGATCTTATTAATAGTAACTATTTAAACTACTTAACTGAAATTGTTAAGACAAGTATTTTAAAGTAATTGGTTCTTTGAGAGTTTTATAATATTCCTGTAGCTAAACGGCTATATAGTAACTTTGCAAAAATTTTACAAAATCAATAATGTCTTGGTAAGTTTGATTTACAAAAATTAAATACATACGATAGTTACAGTAATCTAACGATAAAAGCCGGTTCCCTTATTTGAAAAACGATTTTTCATGTTTTACAAAGTGTACGATATTTATCTCAATCACATAAGTTCTCAATTTTTTTTTTTTTTTGCATTTTACTGTCAGGCGGAAATGATTATACGTACGCTAAAAAGCGAGTATTTTAATGTAATGTTATTTACTCTACTATTTGCTCTACTGGTGAGTTTCTCTTCTTTTTCCATCAAATCTTAAGTTCAGGGTTCACTGCCGAATATAGTCAGAGATTTGTAGGTTTTATCATACACTCGTTGAATCTTAGATCTGACTATTATAAAAATACTCATTAAGTAGTAATCCCAACTGTTAACGAAACGCCTAGAGTATAAGCATCATTGTTATTATTTTTAAGTCTTATTCACTTGATGTATGGCTTATAAAATAAATAAGATTTTAAAAAAATGTAATGTTATTCTCACCTCACTCCATTGTGTAGCGTACCAGAGTGTCACGCATGGCGGCAGCTTGGTCTTGTCACACTTCTCCTCCAGCACGGGCGCCGGGTGGTAGGCGCACAGGCTCGCGTCCACCACCTTGTGATCCTTGGTCGCGCAGTGAGCCGCGCGCGTGCGCACTTGTGACAGGCACGTGTCGCACTGTGAACAAAACATTGAAACGATTGCTGTATGCGATAAAGCCTCCTTTATTTATACTCTTTCTTGTTTTTGTATTTTTTTTTTCTTGTGTACAGTAAAGAATATAATATTACTAGCGACCCGCTCCGGCTTCGCACGGGTAAAAAATATAATTATAGCCTATGCCATTCACTGAAAAAATGATTAAAATCGATCCAGTAGTTTTGATTTATTCATTACTGCTCGTGGCCCGCACGCGTTAACTTAGGGTAAAAGCCGACCGAAACCGCCGCAAACGCTACGTACCGCGATTTTTAAATCTGTAATATCTTCGAAAATATTCATTTAAATCATATGCTAAAATAAAAATAAAAAATATATTTAAGGTATTTAATTGGATAAGGATTAATGCTGTATTGGTTAAAATCGCTTCGAAAATTAGCCATTAGTTGTCGTAAAAAGTAAATGACAAAAAAATGTTATTGTGGGATATCCATAAGAGATAGGTATATACCATTGCGGAGTTTTCTGTAGACCTTTTCAATGTGTACAATACTTAGTACATTATTTTGATAAATCTCGTAGGGTTCAGCCTGCTTTTGCAATTTAAGCGAAAAAAAATAATTATTATTTACGACATAACATTAGAAAACTCAAAAATAACAGTATTTCTCCACTATTTAATGGATGTTATTATACATATAAACCTTTCTCTTGAATCAATCTATCTATTAAAAAGAACCGCATCAAAATCCGTTGCGTAGTTTTAAAGGTTTAAGCATACATAGGAACATAGGGACATAGGGACAGAGAAAGCGACTTTGTTTTATACTATGTAGTGATTATTCGTAAAACCTCTAATTTAATCAATTACTTTTGTTGATTGCGTGCTTGTGTAGGTACACATTAGCATAACGCCAGTGCAACTATCGGCTAGTTGTATAGTAACAGTCGCACATGAATCCAAACCTCCCCACGAGATGAATCACATTGTTCATTGTATTGCGTTATCGACTAAGTGGTTAACATATTAGTGTATAACAGTAGCAGTGTGCATTTAAAATGTAATTACATTTTAAATGCATAGAATATTAATTAATATTAGTAGAAATAGTATTCTATTAGTCCTTTGTTTTACATGTTAAAAATTAGACAAATTCGTTTAAAATAACAAAAATATATGAATAAAATAGTGAAATCGAAATAAACCTCTTCTAAGTAAGGTCTAGTTACTGCATAATTTTTCAAAAATTATCAATCACTTACCCCAGTCCACTCAGTAAGCACCCAGTCCACGCCCTCACAAGGGTGCAACATGCATGTCTGCTCTGATGCCGGCTTCTCCCCAGCGCACACGCTATCGTCATACAGCTCCACGCGACCGTTGTTCTTTTGGTGGCACAGCACTACACGTGTTTGCTTGCCCTCACCACAGAGTTTGTCACACTGTAGTTGAAAATAAACGTGAGCTTATTTTAGAAATTGTGTACATGATAAGGAAAAGAAAACCATATAAATATAATTACAGTGACTAAATTAGGTTTAGGTGAAAAAATATTAGTAGCTTATAATTCGAGAAGTGAAGACGGTATACTCACAGGCTTCCAGGGTCCTGTGAACCAAGTAGGGCAAGTAGCGTTTTTGTTACACTCTTGGTAAAGTTCTGGCTTTGGTCCCAGGAGGTCGAAACATTCCTTGTCGGCAACAACTGACGGATACCTGAAAGTTACTATACTGTTTTAATCACATCTCAAAGCATATAATTACACTAGCTGATTCGGCAAACGTTGTCTTGCCGCTAAATGCTATTTGAAAATAGGGGTTGGTGGTAGAAGGGTGAAAATTTAGGATTGTATTTTTCACTGCCAAATCATAATAAGTAAAATAAAGAATAAATAATTTATCTAAAAATAAAAAAAAGGGGTAGACTACCCTTAACATTTAGGGGGATGAAAAATTGATGTTGTTCGATTCTCAGACCTACCCAATATGCACACAAAATTTCATGAGAATCGGTCAAGCCGTTTCAGAGGAGTTTAACTACAAACCAAAGATTTGAATCCAATTCGCAAACTAATGAAAGCGTTAAAAGATAAATAGTTATTTAGCAATTAATATAAACTACGAATATTTTTATGATAGCTAGTAGTGTCTAATATTTTAACATTATTCTTGGAACACTGTGCGCTGTTAATTTGTACATTGATTTTGTTACAATACACATAATTTTTCATCACATAATTTTTTCTTTCTGTAAATCTTATATATAAAATTCTCGTGTCACAATGTTAGTAACAATACTCCTACGAAACGGCTGGATCGATTTTTATGAAATTTTGTGTGCATATCGGGTAGGTCTGAGAATCGATCAACATCTATTTTTCATACCCCTAAGCTATAAAGGGGTATTAAGGGGGTTAATAACATATATAGCAAAACAACGTTTGTGGGTTCAGCTAGTAAATATATAAAAAAAATATGGTAATTTGTTAAAATCAATCTGATATGTATTATTTCTGTTTTGGTGTACAATAAAGCGTATTGTTATTTTATGTTATGTTAAAATCATAAAATTTGTGCTCACTCATTAGTAATGTACTTTTCGCAGTGCACGTTTCGGGAGCGCGTGCCGCCGTCCCCGCAGGGCTTGGAACAGGGACTCCAGACGCCTTCCACCCACCGCGGAGGACAAGCTTCCGTGTTGCAAGTTTGCTGGGTGGCTGGCTTCAAACCCTCATCACAGAGCGTTTCGTCAACTGTCTCTAATTCTTCCCGTGATCGACACGTTACCTCGCGTGTTTGGATACCTTGGAAACAAAGATAGCTTCATTTCTGATATTATTATTATATTATTATGTTGACTAGTAAAAATCCACGAAGAAGTAGCAGATGTTCCAATCTTGTTAATAACCTTACAAGACTTAAAAATAATTCGACAATAACACACAATTATATTTTAATTTCTTTTGTAAACAGTACTTTTATTTTAATATAAGTATTCCTATAAAGCACTCACCTCCACCACAAGTTGCATTGCACTCTGAGAACTCTCCATGTACCCAGTTGTATTCCTGGTTAGGAGGAGGTGCTAAAGATGTAGGGAGGCTGTATTCGTAGCTTACACCCACATTGTCGTCTTGCAGAAGAAGCTAAAATATTTAAAATTAAATTAAATTTAGGGCAATCGACTTGTTGTATACAAACTTAGTATTTTATTGAAATAATTCCTAATAGACTAAGGGTTTACGATTATTTGTAATAGTATTTACTACTTTTTTTAAACAAGAAATTACTTCATAATAACCACTTAAATATATTTTATTTTCTTAAATATATTTAAATATTTCCTGCACGAGTTTTCAGAACTTCGTGGTCACTAATAACTACTGAGTTAGTGTGGTTTAAAATTTGTATGGCTACGAAATACGTAAGCGTTACCGAGAGGTACAGTGGCTCGGTGGTGGGCCCCAGGCAGCGCAGCTTGTCGGGCGCCGCGAAGCCCTGCTGTGACCGCTCGTAGTGCCACAGCGCGCCCGCGATGTTGAGGCTCCGCGGGAAGTCGATGTGATACTCGCCGTTCAAGTAGTATACGTTGTCGAGTTTCGCTCGTAGTGCTGCCGATTTAAATGATACGACTCAAAATTTAGCTATTTACACATCTATAATAATATATTCAACGTAAGACTTGTTGCTCGCAACGGTCACAACAATTGGTTTGGTGCGCAAACAGTCGTGTGTTTGATGAGATATGATTTACCAATGTTTGTTGTAGTGTTGATTACTTTTGTGTATTTTGTGTGTCAATAAAACTCGAGAAAATGATTATATGTCGTATAAATTGAAATACCTCACATAAAGTATAAGTGAAATCCTTATATACTGTCGTACCTACTGTAATAACTTCGCCAACGTAACAAACGTTTGAACTTTAACGTTTACGTTGTGCTTTTTGCTTTTATTTCAACTATTTTCTTAGTAATTACACTACATTAAAGATATTCTACGCATATTTTATGGCGCGATATCGACAGTTTTTACTTATTATATTGATAATGCAGATCTCATTCATTTCGTACATATGGCAAATGTGAAGTAAATGTGTTTGCTTTAGATATAAAGTCGAAATGTATGTGTGTGCTTCTTATTACATATTTATAAACGTAGTAATCATAATGATTTACCTAAATAATTATTCGATGCTTTCCGCTCCTCGATAAATATATTCGTAGCTCCTTCTGGTATAAGAAGTATGTCGTTATATCCTAAAACAGAAAAAATATATGTATAATGAAATTTATAGTTTGCAGAAATTATGTTTTCAAAATACATAATATAGTTATTATTATTTATAGTTTATTTTAGTATTATATATTTATATGTAATAAGAAATATTTAATATCTTTAATGCAACGTGGCTAAATTTATAAAGTATTTTAAAAGGTAACTGCGGAGTTTCTTCCTGATTCTTCTCTCCAAAATATCCAGTATAAATCCACAATAAAATTATTAATTACAATTCGATATTTATATAGTATCGATTGCAATGTGCTTATAATCTGCTTGACAACATTTCAGCCTGTAATATAGGAAGACCAGAGCTTAATCCACCACGCTGCTTCACTGCGGGTAGGCAGATATATTTTCCACTATGAGTAACGATCGCTATCATAGGTGTATATTTTAGCAATCGGAACCGACAGATTAACGTCCTCTCCAAGGCACGGTGAGGAGACCCACAAGGACTAACAACCAGACCGGAAATAAATATTTGTATAAACCCAAAAATCAAGTGTTTTGACGTCGTCGACACGGCAAACCCACCATAACACCAGAGCGGTCGTCATCTCTCTCTTGATCTGCTTCAATAAAGAAATTTTTGATTTGGTTTTGATTTAATATTTTAATATCTATATATTGTCCTTATAATCGTAATTACATTGAGTGTCATTAAACTGTCTGTTTATAATATAAAAATGGATAAATTAAGATTCTCTTTTTTTTATCTTTTGTTGACGATGTAAAATTGAAATCGATTCAGTGTGTAGTTGAAGAGTTTATCGATTTTACATACAAATCTCTTCTCTTACTCACACATTCATAGTATAAAGTCGTTTCCACTGTGACTTCATTTACGTTGATTTTAATATTAGTTATATGTATATTTATTTCTGCACAATTTATATATTCGAATTTTAGCAAGAATGAGATATAAGTAACAGTATCAGGTCCTTATATAAAAACCTTTGATATAGGCAGAACTAGCAGACATTTTATTTTTATTTATGTATGTGTAAAAATTGAGAATAAATTGACGATATACTCTCTCAATAGTTTATGTACAAGTTACATCAAACTATAAATGTGATATAGCGTACCTTTCCTATAATCCTGCGAATCGAGCACGCCGGTAAAGGTGTGGCAGTTGGTGCCGTTACCACGGCAATGCCGGCACTTATCCTCGCGCGCCTTCGACCCCAGCATCATGTCACAGCCCACGGGCTGGTGAATGTCATTGGTTATAACTCACATATTAGCTACTTTTAATGTCTCGTACAAGTTGCCTGGCACAATTTTTAAAAATGAATGTTCAGATAGTTTTGTCCACAAGCACTATCGTAAATCTACCAAGCTTACAGTTACCGCTTAAAAATACAATAGGACCAGTGGCATCGCAAGAGTTCCTAATGGCTGTATACTTTTGTATACAAGATCTTCTAACTTTAGTAAAATATTAAAAATAAAAATATAAATAATTAAATTCATATGATTCACACATATTAAGCCACGTCAGATAGGGTACGGGTCTATAAGTATAGCCTCTATCTTTGTGATCTTAGAATATAAAGAATAATTATAACCCTTAATGTGATCTAATGGATGTAAAATCAGTACCCGACAGACACCATCCACGCACACGTCGAAGGATTCGTCGTTACATCGCGTACCGTCCACCACTTTAGGACTTTGACGGTAGTAGAAGCGTTCCCCGCGAGGCATGCAGTTCAACTCACACTGCTTTGGTGCCTTCGTATACGGGATCCAGCTGAAAGTTATCAACGAATTTTAAAAATATGTTACGTTTCGTATGTTACGAACAAATTCTCATGTCATTGCACTATCTACTTACCTATAATTATGTATATTGAAAATTGTTCATCTAGGTATTATAAAAAATAAAAATTAATCACCGAAATGTGTACGCGCCTAACTTTCAAACAACTGCACCAAATTGGAAAACACTTTTGTGTTCGTTAATTTTAGGACAAGTTTTGTAGAAAAGAAAAAAATAAGAGTGTGCTTTAGACGACACGAATGAAGTAAAACCTAGTTAGCTCCATCTAACTTATATCTCCCTCTCAACTTCCGTTCACCTCATCCGATCACACTTTTCGTAACTCTTTCGTCATGCATTCCCCAGCTTATTCCCCGAGTCACGCGTGCGTAAAAAAGTTTTACTTCAAAAAACGATATTTTCAGAAAACGTTAGACGTAGTTTAGAAAACGAAGTTCACCACGTATTCTACCAATTTATAATTTTTTTAATGTTTTTTTTTTTTTTTTTTGAATGAGTTCCGAAGTAATAATTAATTCCTAAATTTTTGTTTCTATCACTTTAATTATCTTCCATCATTCAGTATTTTTTATTTATGATTTTTTTTTGAAAGTTTTCGTATTGTCTAGTAAAAACTTGCAACTTAAATTTTTTGGTTGTATTGTTTGTAACTGGCTGATTTTTTGATACCATGAAAATGTGAAAAAAAAATAGTTTCCTGCCACTTTTCATTTGTTTTTCTATCCGCCAAAATAGGTGAATCCCACTAAGAAGATTCAGTACATTTTAAAGTTTTATTTTAAAAAAAGGGAAAAATGCAACTCAAGCTGAGAAAAAAATTTGTAAGTGTGTGAAAAATTTGTGACCTAATGCAGCGTCAGTAACAATAGCACAAAATTGGTTTAAGATTTTTTGATCAGAGCTCCTGGGGAGCGACTGGGTTTAAGGTCGGCAACGCGCTAGCGATGCTTGTAGCGTTACAGATGTTTATAAGATAAGACAATAACCTAGTTATATTTTTTTTTTTTTTCATTCATTACAGCCTATACAGTCCACTGCTGGACATAGGCCTCCACAAGTTTACGCCAAAAATAACGTGAACTCATGTGTTTTGCCCATAGTCACCACGCTGGGCAGGCGGGTTGGTGACCGCAGTACTGGCTTTGTCGCACCGAAGACGCTGCTGCCCGTCTTCGGCCTGTGTATTTCAAAGCCAGCAGTTGGATGGTTATCCCGCCATCGGTCGGCTTCTTAAGTTCCAAGGTGGTTGTGGAACCTTGTTATTCCTTAGTCGCCTCTTACGACACCCACGGGAAGAGAGGGGGTGGCTAAATTCTTTAGTGCCGTAGCCACACAGCACCCTAGTTATATAATTAAAAAAAAAAACTCGATATTTTACAATATAAATTATGACTGTACAGTCAAACCAAAAAGCGAAAGGATCTTTGTTACGACTGGTCCAAAGAACCGTCAACCACTTTTTTTTTCCTTTGTAAACTACTAACAGTTTCATAATATCTCTGATTTCGTTAATATACTTTATAAAAATTCAATTATAATAAAAACTTACTTATATTTTTGGTCCCTAAAAGTCTTGTCATCGTATTGTGCGCACTGTTCGGATCTGAAGTCGCCTGCGCCTTCCGGACAGTCTTGCGTTTGACATGAGAAGTACATTGTATCGCCTCCCGTGCACAGAGGCTGACCGTCTGACCTACAGACACATACATATATATTATTTTAAAATTGTTTTAGCTTTATCAGTTCGTAACAGATTCAGCCAATGAAAACTTTTTATAACAGAACCGCTTAAAGCAATGCGAGAGAATTTAAAATTAGAATAAATTAAATTCCTAACTCACCCAAATTCTAAACATATTCTTTTCTGGCTGGCGACTCCTCCGCCGCAAGTCCTGGAGCAGGGAGACACATCGCTCCACTTTCCCCAAGCGCCCCTACCCTCCCCTCCAGGTATTATGTATGAGGCTGGTAAGAATAGTCCGGCACCTTGTCTCCTATGCCTGCTTCGATGTCCATTTACCTGAAAAGAATGTTCATAAATTTTTCAAGAATATCTGAGTTTTAATAGTCATAAATCTTAACTCATTCACCTACCTATAGTAGGTTATATATAAAACATACATATGGGTTTATTTTAAAAGCTTTTACGTGTGACAACATCACATTGAACTTGATACAATATTTTTTACATATTTATTAATTTATACATTTAAATAAGTATGCAAGCATATAATACTATTAATGTACCGTCAAATACCTGTTAATTATGAAACTATCTACAAAGTTAATTAGTTTTTAGGAACAATTTTTTTTTTATATTTAAGTAAGTTTTTCTTTTTTTTTTGGTTGGATACTGTAATTTCTATAATTAGTTGGTTATAATCGGTTTATCCGTTGAATGACAGCATTCGACAAAGCTTTTAAGCTTATACGTATCTGTAACACGTAATATTGCATTAAGTTCTGCTGACAACATTTAAGGGTTATTTCTCATTTAAAACTTTTATATTTTAATAATAAAATAAGATTAGATTTCTTTCTCATAGTTAATTTTGCGTGATTTGGTGGGCGTGTGGACTCAAAATGTAACATCACATCGCTGTGCAAGGACCTTCTTTCTCCATAAAGAACGATATAATAAGATAGAAACTCTTTATAAATAAAATGAATCGCTAATTAGGCGCTAAGCAGAAAACTCGAAAACAACTTAATCAATTCAGCTAATTATCTTCTTTAAGTTTCCTAACACTTTGTAAAGATTCTTACGGGATGCAGTATTTAAAAAAAAAAAGTGAAGAAAACTGTTAAGTTGTACTTGTGTTGAACTTTATGCATTTGAAATATCACAAGAAATAACCTTTGTCGGATAAGCTAGTAACTAATGTAAAATGTAGAAAACGTGTGTTTGGACACCCTTACTTGTGTTTATAATGCAGATCACCGCGGGAACCGTCCGTCATGTTAAATGTTATGAGGATAAACAACGTATAGCTACACTTTGAACGCAAGAGCTCTGCACGTACGCACTTGAGCACGAGTGTTTGCACCGAGCGCGACGTGTGTTTGTTTAGCTCGAGAACACCTCAACAACTTACGTCCTGGATTACTTTATTGACAGTTTATTATTAAAACTTCAAAACTAAAAATGTCTTTTAATACCTAATGTGTATTCCCGTTGAGGAAATAAGGATCATCGTTGTCACTCAGCTTAGAACGCTTTTCTGAATGGTTTATTTCAACAAGTCATTTTGAAAATGGAGTTCAAACTTACTACTATTTGATTGGTCAAGGAGCACGGCTAAATCAACAAAGAAAGGGTACGAGGTAGGTAATGGACTTTGAAATCTGACTGATTCCAAATATTTCCGATGATTGAGCAGAAGTTTACTTCTAACCGCTGCTACTGTATCGTGTCCAGTACCCAAAGGTTATCTGGAAGAAATCGCTATTTAGCGATAAGATCGCCTTTGTACATCTTGTATTGTATCTTTCTTTTTATGTGTCTGTATTTTGGTGTACATTAAGAATAAATAAATAAATAAATAAATAAAGTTTACAGAAAAATGACTTTAAAATTTTTATTCATCCTTACATAAGAATTTTTGATCAGTGACATCAAGGACAAATTGGTATGTACTCGTATAATAGGAGATTAGCACCCAGAGTATTATCATGCTAAGCTGGTACCTATGTTACTTAATAAAGATTACACATACATTAATGTATGTTCGTTTTTTTTACAATTACTTTCACAAATAATCTTTTCAACAGATGTAATAATCTTATACATCAATCACGTTGACACGTGACACGTGCTCAAATAATAGGAATATGTAAATTATTGCGTGACAGCAGCCACATTTATAGCCATAATAATCATGGATCAAAAATAGTATATAGGATGACCTGATACATCACGTCACGCGGAGCTAAGGCGCTCATCAATTGTGGCGCCTTTCTGATTAGATTTATAAGTTCCCATAGTTTTCATAATGAGATGTTAAGGTTGTCGAAAGTAAACCATTAAAATACTACTTATTTTAATTTTAATAAAATATATCTACGATCTTAAAATAATGGTAAAAAGATGAATTCGATTTGAATAAAATTATAAAGATTATGGTAACTGGAATTTGTTCTCAAGTTTCCGACCCTCAAAAAGCATCGTCAATTCTGTAAATCGTTGATATTATCACAGACATATATGCATAGTAAATGTAAATGTTCAACCCTGCATCATTAAATAGTCGTATAAACGTGCGTGCACAGTGATCTCACGCTGCGTCTGCTTCGCGTCTGTTTATTACGTGATAAGAATTAAACAGACGTACAAATAAATACCTTTCATAAACTTTCAATTAGATACGGAAATAATAGGAACGCTTAAAAATGTGTATTGACTCTGTTACTATACTCTACATATTATACTCTATACAGAGAGATATAGTATAGTATAGAAGTATAAATTGTAGTAGTCTAAAAATATGACTCGTTTATAGATTGAAGATAAGTTCAATACATCTTTTTGTGATTCGATTCGACGTCGATTCATCGATTAGACGAAATCGTATTTGATTCCCACGTAATTTTATAACTTGACGACTATATACATAAGTATATATATGTGTGTCTCTACACATAAGGAGTCAAACTTTCTAATTAATATTAAGTATATATATATATATATATATATATATTTCATATATATTACTAGCTAAATCGGCAAACGTTTTCTTGCCATTAAACGCTATTAAGAAATAGGGGTTGGTGGTAGAAGGGTGAACATTTAGGGTTGTATGTATTTTTAACGCAAAATCATAATAAAATAAAAAATAAATAATTTATCTAAAAACAAAAAATAAAAATTTTGGGGTGGACTACCCTTAACATTTAGAGGGTTGAAAAATAGATGTTGTTCGATTCTCAGACGTACCCAATATGCACACAATTTTTTATGAGAATCGGTCAAGCTGTTTCGGAGGAGTTTAACTACAAACACTGCGACACGAGACTTTTATATATTAGAGATATATTTACAACAGGAAAAAGCTGTCGATACCGGACCTTATCCTAGCAATTCTAGGCAGTCTTTGAACTGTTAGTCTGAAGTAAAACTATCGTAAAAAAACGCACGCCGATAAGAAACAAACATTTTATGTACTTATATTGTAATATTTTATCAAAAGGCATGGGCAACTAAGAGCCCGTGAATGATGTGTAATATAATAACAGGAAATAATAAAAATATTCATCATTTCATCATCATCATCGTTTCAGCCTATTACAGTCCACTGCTGGACATAGGCCTCCATAAGTTCGCGCCAAAAATGACGTGAACTCATGTGTGTTGCCCATAGAGCAGGCCGGTTGGGGCGACCAAATAATAAAAATATTGAGTTTATATATTTTTAATATTTATTTGCCGTAATACATTTTAACTGAGGTAGGGCACAGCAGGAAACCTCCTGCTCAAAATATGGAGAAGCCTGACTGGGGTATTACCTACAGAATACTGACTGGGGTACCTCGACCTTACAGAAGGCCACAGCTAAATAATATTGTTTTCAAGCAGTATTGTGTTCCTTTTAGTGAGAAAGGTGACCAGAGCCCCTGGGGAGATTGGGGATAGGGTCTCAGTCTCGTGTTGCAGACGTCTATAAGCTACGGCTACGGTAATCGCTTAGTATCAGGTGAGCCGTACGGCCTAATTATATTTAAAAAAATATATTGGACTGGTTAAATGACGTCAAGGAGCAGCTGTTTCGCTCTAAAATAAGTAAATTACAGAAATGTAACTTTTAGTTTAGTATTGATGTAGCTAATAGAAAAAAAACTCTTAAATCAATTTACATTTATCGGTCATTCTCCGATTCGGCGTTGCCTAATTACCGTGACGTTTTTTATTTTTCACTGATTTGACTTAAATACATTAAAATATGAAACAAATCAAAAATACGAATTCAATAATTAATTTGGCATGTAACAGTTAATTGTGGTTTTCTAGATAATGAGACTTAAAAAATTTATGGGTATGGTAATTAGAAAATTTTTATATTTAATGTAACGGTAATTAGAAAACATGCTGTGTGGTTACGGCAGTAAGAATATAGCCACTCCCTCTCTTCCCGTGAGTATCGTAAGAGGCGACTAAGGGATTACACAGTTCCACAACCACCCTGGAACTTGAAAGTGCCGACCGATGGCGGGATAATCATCCAACTACTGGTTTTGAAATACACAGGCCGAAGACGGGCAGCGGCGTCTTAGGTGCAACAAAGCCAGCCCTGCGGTCTCCAACCCGCCTGCCCAGCGTGGTGACTATGGGCAAGACAAGACAAGACACTTGAGTTCACGCCACGTTTTTCTTGAATTATATTCTCTCTTGCCAGGACAAATGCGACTGATCTCATCTTGCTCTACAAAAATTTGGACGTCTTGTTTGGTTTTCTCTACAGTAGTCCCTATATTATTATTATGTAAATACTTTGCTTCTTATCATGACTTTGTTTTGGTTTTGGATGTAACGTGTTTTATATTTCAGTCCTAATGCTTGCTTCCTGTACTTTTCTTTTGCTCTTCTTAGCTCTATTGTTTTATCTCAAATATGACATTTCTTTATTTGTTTTCTATACATGCCTTCTAAATAACAATAAGAGTGAGATTTTTTACGTATCGGTTTCTCGACAGTTATCTTTGAAGATGGTGAAGTTGGTGAAGTTGGTGTTGAACACAAGGAAGACGCTCGTTCCGTAATATTCACACTTGTATCTTTATTTTCGGTCAAATGCTCATTATTGATTAATAATAAAATAACATACTTTCAGTAGAAGATGATGACAGAGGACTAGATGGACGCGGCGTTGATGTGGTTAAAGAAGGTTTAAAATTTGGTGTCTTTTTCAAGGGAACTAATTCTTTTTCAAAAAAAGTCGACTGCAGAAAAATTTCGTCTTGCTGATTATCTTCTTTTTTTGATTTGGGATTTTCGGGACAATTTTGTACTCTTTTAGTGTACTTTTTAGTGCAGCGAGTATGATAAATCATTCAGATGTGGTGTGCCAAAGTTTCAAGAGGATCTGTTATATTGTTATCAAGCACCTCTATATCTAAGGTCACTTCTTCCTTATTGTTTTCAATTTTCCCTTTTCCTTTTGTCTTTTATAGTAAGCTCTGAAATTTTCTCTACTTCTTTGAGTTTTCTTCCGGCTTTTGGTGACATTTCGCATATAGGCAGTATTTTTTTATTTTTTTATTGCACCCTTCTTTCTCCTTTATTTTTTTTTATTGCTAATACAAAAAGGGGCATTTTTAATTCGTTCTCGGCATTGTCGCGCGGCAAACCTTCTATTTTCTTTAACTTCCTCTTTGGTCTTTGGAGGTTTTCCTATCCTATAAATTAAATAATTTGATGAATGGTCAGCATATAATATAGACATATTTACGGACAATAACAATAATAATCTACGAAAACCGCGGTAAACAAGTATTACTTTTTCATACAACGGTAATTATAAACATATGGTAATTAGTATACGGTAATTAGAAAATGATAAATTTTCATAAAAATGTTTAAAACCGACACAGTATACAAATTCTAGCTTATTACAACGTACGGAGGCCAAAGTACTGTCTCCATTTACATGATCAACTTGGGTCTATCTTAAAAATCTAGTATTAAAATAAGAACAACGGTAATTAGAAAAGTTTTTAACCAAGGCTACGGTAATTATATACTCACGTGCTTCATTGGCGCTACACTAACATGAGAGTCATACAACTGCTGATGGACCTCGGTACACACTGAGGAGACGCGATGCGTACGGTAGTGATGTGCCAAATACTTTTATTTAGGGATGTGCACTCGAGAACAGCAGATGTTACGGCAATTAGAAGTTTCCATTGGACATACGATTACTTCATAATAATTATTTGTAGACTGGTTCTATTGAGTTGATATTTTGTTATGCGATACACGCTGCTTAATATCGTTTAAAACGTTGAATGGATCAAAGTAAATCTATACGCTATAAAAATTACAAGCAAGTTTTAAGATTAAGTTGGTGTGCGGACACGCCACGGTAATTAGAGAACAGAGGTTTTTTGAACATAAGTTAAATTAATTTAGTCTTAATTACTTAAAACAGAAGCCAATATTTTTTTTACAGCTAGGTACGGATGCTATCTAAAATATATAAAAAAGTGCATGATTGAATATGATGATATTACGGTTTAAACAAGCCCGGACACGAAAAATTTGCTAATCGGAGAATGGCCGTTATATAACAACTATATTGTATTTTAAATCTTCTTTGATAATAGTATTTAAAATTAAACAACTAACTAGGTATGAACAAACGACTAAAACATATCTAGTTTTGAACAAGGCACGATTTATTGCTAAATGATGAAAAACAATTGAAATCAATAGAATTACAGCAAAACTAACTGAAAACATTTATTACTCGTTTGATATCACAGCGAATGATATACAACAATAAGGATAGTCAATAGAAACAGATGTGTGATTTCTAACATTTCGTCGTAATGATCAATTGTAGTGAATTATGAACTTTGGTCTTGTATGAGAATTTATTGCGTTGAAAGTCAAGGTTATCCAATCGCTCGGTCAATGAACGGTGTATCAAAATAAACTAAATATAAAGCTTTCTAACTCCTTTGTAGTCAAATTTATAGTTTTTATCTATTAGGCTTGTCTATTATTAGTCATTCTTGTTAGCATTTTTACTTTTGGACGTTATGCTACAATATTGTTATATTAATTTACTGAAATAACTATGGAACTTATCGGTTCATTTCATCTTCGACCTGGGAAGAATTTTGGAAAGATATTTTTGTAGAAATATTATATTATTTAGAACTATACCCATAAAAGACCGTCCTTTCATATCATTTTCAAAGAATATCAGACACAATGAACACTAATAAAGAAGTTATTCGCAGCGATATAAAATCTAAAAAATTACCAAATATTATTTTCAATAACGTTTTCACAGAATGAAATAGCTTTATTTTGTTAGAAATCAGCTCAGCTCAGCTCAGCTCAGCCTACTGCAGTCCACTGCTGGACATAGGCCTCTTCAAGTTCGCGCCAGACATCCCGGTTTTCCGCAATCCTCATCCAGCCTGCACCGGCAATCTTACGTAAATCGTCGGTCCAACTCCACTTAGTGGTTTAAGCCTGACTTGGTTGTTAAACATAACTTTCGTTTTGTCCAAGTTCATACAGACACGCTGGGAGGATCCGTCTAGGCCGGCCAGCATCTGGCCTAACTCATCCAACGTTTTCGCAAAGATGACGATATCGTCGGCGAAACGAAGGTCAGAGATGAATTCACCGTTGACGTTAATGCCTCTTTCCCCCCAATCTAAGGTCTTAAAGACATCCTCCAGCGCAGTGGTAAACAGTTTCGGTGATATTACATCTCCCTGTCTTACTCCACGCCGGAGGAAAATGGGTCTTGTTCTCTGGTCCTGGACATAAATGGTCATCGTCGCCGCATCGTACATAGACTTCAGTACCTCGATATATCGCCAGTCGATATGACATCTCTGCAGAGTCCAGGAAAGCTCAGGTCTCGACAGAGTCGAAGGCTTTCTCGTAGTCCACAAATGCCATACACAGCGGTTGATTATATTCTTCTGTCTTTTGAATAATCTGCCGAACAATATGTGTATGTATGTTTTGGTGCGAACTTGTGGAGGCCTATGTCCAGCAGTGGACTGCAATAGGCTGGAACGATGATGATGTTATGTATATACTACATATATATAAAATATACTATTACTGTTATATGTATCACATTTCGTCATATTTCGTCTCCAACATTTGTTAAAACATCATCAAACATCTTTTATATTTGTTAAATATATTTGTAAAAAAGTCTAAGTAATAATATAAGAAAAACTTTTTAGGTTGTATAAATTAATAAAAAACCAAATTTACAGTCACTCCTATATTGTCGTATAACTTTTGTATTGAAATAAACAACATTTCCTACTAGTTTTAAACTTAATTGAAATATAAGCTTTGAGTTAAAACGTCTTATTTTATTCCTCTTTTCAAATGCTTAATAATTACAGACAATAAAATAATTCAAAACTAAAGTTGTTAAATTATTAAATTGAATCTATGAATTACGAATAAATATTTATTTTACAAGTTCAGAAAGGAAATCGTTAAGGTTTTAATGGCTGAGCACTTTCTCGTACATGTGTACACAGAAATGATGCAAGTGCATTAACTATCGTTGCATTGCAGTCGAGTAAAAATTAACCACCAACAATCTACACTAATATTATCAAGCAGAAAGATTTGAGTTTTATATTTTGAATGTTTGTAAAGGGCAAACTTAAAAAATATTGGACTGATTTTAAAAATTTACTAGTACTACTATATCACTGAGACACGATGACATAATTATGCTATATATTTCGGGAATAAAACGGAAGGGCGAAGTTGCAAACGGAACCTTAGTCTTTTGTAAGTATCAAAACAGCAGTTTACTATAATGTTCACAGTTAATAAATATAAATGAATCATCTTTTTCGGTACCGGCAATGTACTCATGCAAGCAACTTCTTATATATTTTTTAAGGTTTCTTGCGTGAGCGAAGCCGCGGGCAAAAGCTAGTAGACTATAAAAATGGCGATTTAAAGTGGATATATTAAAGGCATGTTATAATTGTGGTCAATTATTATTGATAGTGGTATAAAGAGAATTATCTACAATCCTACTTACATTATGCGTGTAGTGATGTCTTGATGCCGTCCATGTGATGCAATTACTTAAAACGATGGCTGCTATAAGCAGCGATCTGTAACAAAATAAATAAATTTATTAAATAATTTAAAAAAATGACTCCAACGTTAATAATTAATCTTAAATATTAAACTTTATTAGAAGTTTTTGAAAACTCTTATTGGTAGTATCAGCTGAAATCTGAAATTAAACATTTTGGGTTTTTTTCACCTCTATTATTGGCTGGCTAGCTATGAACTATTGGTCGAATTGGTAGTATCGACGCTCCTTCTTAAATTTGCTATCATGTTTTTTTTTTATATTTATAAATTTCCAAAAAAAGGAAAAAAACTAGTTTATTTGCCTATATCAAAAAAAAAAAATCTTACACAATTTTCTCACATCAAGTATAAGAAAATGTGTAAATTTACATACATATAAAAATAAAATACCTACTTCAAACCACAAATATTTTTGGGTCATCAATTCGATATGAATGTCCAATTTTGTGAGCATTACATCTGCGGGCAGCGGTGCTTTGAACGAGACGAGAAATTGAAGATTATTTGACTTAGATAAACGTCAACTCCGACGTCTTACAACACTTTAGAAATCCAATTACATCGTAATAGTGGACATAAAATTTTAAATCGATATATATCTTTGTAAAGTCCTTATCGACTGTGAGGTATCGATAAAGTTTCTAGATAAAGGATTCACGATAGTTAACTGTAAACCTTTTCTGGCGCTGATGATATCTTCATTAGATAGTGGCTCGAATGATGGTTCATCAAATCAGTAAAGACTAGATTGGATTTTTTTATTTAACAATAGAAATACTATATTTTCATATAATTCAATAGATAGTGTCTAATGTCTAATACTTCTAAAAGAACAAATACGTTTATGATTTCTCTCAAATAAATTGCATAAAAAGATGATTGAAAATTTTGTTTAGTGTGTGTTCTAAATCTAATTTTATAACGTTAATAAGAAATGTTTTTCCTCTAACGTAAAAAAGGAAAGCCTGGTCCGCACGCTGAACGCTATATTTCATTAATTAAGCCGACTAGTCTAATATACTATCCGAGACCCGGAGGTTTAGTTAAAAAAAAGATAAATAAAAGGAAAGACTTAATTACCGGCCATGACTCGATACAATGTTTTGTTAGATAATTAGTATAGTCGGTAGAAACGTGGTAATATAAGAACGATCGTGTTCTTCAGAGTAGACGGGATCGTCAATCGGAGACGGCAACATAGGTCCTTTTTCTTTTTTAAACAGATATGGATTTACAATTTATCTTTTGCTCCTTGTTTTATATTATTCTGATTACTATTAATGATTCGCAAATAATCATTCTGAATGATACTTCATACCCTAATCTTAAACTTCCTGGCGACGAAAAAGGACCTAGGTTTTAAAATTTATGTAACCTGAATAATTATCGAAACAAAATTTAAATGCAAGCGGTATCAGCATGCGACAAATTTTTATATGTAATAAGCGATGATGCAATTCTATTGACGTTTTAAAGAGCATTAGATATTCAAAGCCAAAATGTGGTTACAAAAACAATTGAATTAAAGATACTTGTATTGTTAGATGACCTAAATCTTTGAAGCCTAAAATAACTCTTCATAATGGCCCCATTGTTTATATACCTAATACTTAAAGCATTAGTATAAAAATTAGGGTAAAATATGGCTTAAATTAGAACCTGCAACGTTTGAGTAAACATATCTTGAGATTCTTAACGTTACACAGGATTGACTATTTCTATATGGTAACTTAAAATTTTAGTCCACTGTTTTAATTAAAACATTATTGAAAAGGAATAAAACTGTAAAAGTTACGACATAAGTCAAAAGACGCCATATATAACTTATATCTATAAATAAAATTATTTGAAAACTGTCTATTTTTTATTGAAATAGCTGATTAAAATAGTTAAATTTTCAATGCACGTGAGTAATGAGCGCCATATAAATTTTCAAAGGGATAGCAAGATGATAGATGAGTAAACTTGCCAATAAACACACGCACTGATGTTAATAAACGTTTACCTACATAGCTAAAAATACGGTTTACCCGTGTAGGCTTAACGGTCGCAAGCTTCGTACAGAGAATCGTGTACGTAGTTAACATAAACATTCTCACAATATTTTTTCTGTTTCACGGAATCAACAATAATTTAATGAAACATTTCTCGATTATTCTAATTTAAGCGAGGTTCCAAATTTGTAAAATATTTAGAAACTTTGGAATACATGAGAAACTGTAGTTTCATTGTAAAAAAATATATCAGTATATAGTAAAATGATGTTTACTTATTGTTAAATCAAATAGACACAGATGTGAATAAGAAATTCATTGTCTAAAAATTACATCAGATCTGCCTGAGCATTAGGCTTACAAATAAATGACAGGTTTTTTTGTGTAAACAGTTACACAAAATGTTTGTTTACTTTTATAAACTAAGGAAATATAATTTGTCAATCTGTTTGTCTTCGCATTTAATATTTGAAGTTTACTTTGAAATCCAAATTTGCTGTATGTTAAATATTCACCTTGAGCACCTTAGGTTAATTTTAGTAGATGTAAGTAAATGTTGAATGAAAATGTGAGGAAATACTATTAATGTACTGAAAAAACTTTTTAAGTTAAACGGTTTTATGTTAAACATACATTGCAATGTTTAAGATAAATGTACTAAAAACCAAAAAATAATAAAATAGATACAGTCGTGGGAATTATAAACATATGCATAGACTAGACTAAAATAAAACCGTGGGGCACGTCAATTGTATTGTCACCAAAATCCAAAGTGTATACAAAATTTCAGATTAATCGGTTGCCAGGAAGAGGGTGAAATTTGAATTACTAAATTTGACCCAAGAATAAAGAACAAAAAATAAAACAAACGGAGTGAGCTAAATAAAACCGTTTAAAAACAGCAAAAATTAGAAATAATGTTTGACTTTTCTCCCTTCGATTCTATCGAGACCTGGTTGGTGCTAGACTCTCTTCAACGGCGCTAGATTGACTACCGGTACATAGAGCTGTGTTGAAATGTTTATACAAAGCCAACCATGACAGTCCGAGTACACGACGGAAACACTGAGCCTATCCCAGTGCAGCGCGGAGTTTCGACAGGGAGATTTTATGTCCCCGAAAATGTTTACCGCTGCACTGGAAGACGTGCTGATAGAGTAGAAATGGCTAGGTATAAACACCAATGGCGAACACCTAAACACACCTTCGATTTGCCGCTCGCTATCGCTTCAGCCTGTAATTTCCCACGGCTGAGCATAGGCCTCTTTCCCCGTGTAGGATAAGGATCAAAGCTTAATCCACCATGCTGTTCTAATGCGGGTTAGTGGATATATTTCCTACTATGAGTAACGATCGCTATCAGGTGTACATGATAATAACGGGACCGACGGCTTAACGTGCTCTTCGAGGCACGGTGGGGAGACACACAACCAGGCCGATAATAAATATTTGTAAATATCCACTCCGAGCAGGAATCGAACCCACCACCACTGGTGTTTAGGTACCGCTGACACGGCACACGTATCGTTACACCAGAGCAGTCGTCGCACATCGGAGGACGAACATTAGTGGAGGCCTATGTCCAGCAGTAGACTGGTAAAGGCTGATAGATGGATGATTCTTTCTCTAACGTAAACACAGCAATTATTCAAAACAAATTAACAAATTATTGTTTGCATCATCATATTTTATTTTTTTGTAATAACAGACTACAGAATGTGATTGTGCTAGAGACCCAAGCTCTACAAAACTGTCGTCCTGTGTCAAATATGTGCGTTTCAGTTTTATAACAATGTAAGTACTAAATATAAAATTTTGAGTAAAACTATTTTATAAAAGGATATAAAGGACATTCTGAGCCAAGGTGTAAATTTTTAATGTTTCACGGTCACGAAGTGTTCACTTTTTTACGTACACGTGGCTCATCACTATTATCATTATGAAACTTATGATATTTAGGCAACGTTGGAGACGCTGTCAATGGTGGCAATCATCAAAAAGTGTTAATAAAAATTGACACATGACATAAATACCATAAAGCTATTTCAAGCAGCTGAATTTTAAGTCATAAGTGATAAAACTATATAAGATAAACTTATATAAATATAAAGATTAAATTTAATTAGAAACAAATGAGTGAGCAACACTTATTGCAACAAGATATACCGAAACAAAATCATAATTAAATGCCATTGCCGCTGTAATGAACTTGGCATTACAAATGGCAGTTCCGCAGGATGGCAACTTGATACTCGACGTAACGGATCCGACCATCCGACTCGCCTGTCAATTAGCGCGCTACGGACAAGGGCTGATTTATATACTGCGAGAATTATCCCTTTTTTGCTTATTTTTTGGTACATTTATTAAAGGTTTAAGGATTCGGTGATTTAGTTTTATATTGTAAGAGCTTCTTTCTGCCCAGGATTATATGAATCTGTGTAGTAACAGCTGTATTATTACAACGTTTGAGATAAGCTGTCTATGTGTAACGACGATAGTGATTTATTTATTAAGGTTTGCTAAAGTTGCTACCTTAATGATACATTACAATATTAATTTTATTGTAGACCACATTTCTAAATGTACAACCATATTAAAGCAAACGCGACATGCAAAGTTATCCTGTTAATGTAAGAAAACTTGATCAAACAGTAGCAAAAACTCAGAAGAAAATAAAGCGTGTAGTAACTTAAGTTTGAGCTTCTCGCTGGTTTGGATCGGCTGTAGTTTGAGTAGTACTATTTTTTTAACCGACTTCCAAAAAAGGAGGAGGTTCTCAATTTGACTGTATTTTTCTTTTGACCGTGTGGACCGATTTCGACAGTTTTTTTTAATCGAAAGGTGGTGTGTGTCAATCCCATTTAAATTTATTTGAGATCTAACAACTACTTTTCGAGTTATATCTAATAATGCGTTTTTACTTGACGCTTTTTTCGTCGACCTACGTTGTATTATACCGCATAACTTTCTACTGGATGTACCAATTTTGATAATTCTTTTTTTGTTAGAAAGGAGATATCTCTAGTTTAGTACCATGATAAGAAAACCAGGATCTAAAGATGGAATCCTAGAGAAATCGAGGAAAACTCTTGAAAATCCGCAATAACTTTTTACTAGGTGTACCGATTTTGATAATTCTTTTTTTGTTGAAAAGAAAATGTCCCTAGTTTAGTACCATGATAAGGAAACCAGGATCTGATAATGGGATCCCAGAGAAATCGAGGGAAACTCTTGAAAATCCGCAACAACTTTTTACTAGGTGTACCGATTTTGATAATTCTTTTTTTGTTGGAAAGAAAATATCCCTAGTTTAGTACCATGATAAGGAAACCAGGATCTGATGATGGGATCCCAGAGAAATCGAGGGAAACTCTTGAAAATCCGCAGTAACTTTTTACTGGGTGTACCGATTTTAATAATTTTTAATTTAATCGAAAGCTGATGTTTGACATGTCATCATTACAGCCTATACAGTCCACTGCTGGAAATAGGCCTCCACAAGTTTACGCCAAAAATAACGTGAACTCATGTGTTTTGCCCATAGTCACCACGCTGGGCAGGCGGGTTGGTGACCGCAGTATTGGCTTTGTCGCACCGAAGACGCTGCTGCCCGTCTTCGGCCTGTGTATTTCAAAGCCAGCAGTTGGATGGGTATCCCGCCATCGGTCGGCTTCTTAAGTTCCAAGATGGTTGTGGAACCTTGTTATCCCTTAGTCGCCTCTTACGACACCCACGGGAAGTGAGGGGGTGGCTAGATTCTTTAGTGCCGTAGCCACACAGCACGTTTGACATGTGGTCACATATAAATTTTATCGAGATCTGATAACTACTTTTTGAGTAATCTTTGATAACGCGTAGTTACTTGACTATTTTTTCGTCGATCTACGTTGTGTTACTCGTCGATGTAATTGAAGTCGGGTTTTTTTCGTTTGCGAGCAAACACAATTATATAATTGCCGATAAAATGACGACAAAAATGCCTTTCAAGATTACTTGAATAAAACAAAGTTTTGATTTGATTTGGCACCCCAAAGCAAAATGGATAATTCAGTGTAGTTAGTTAGTCAAGTAACAGCTAATATATTTATAGTTTTTGTAAACATAATTCCTTTTAGTTTTAGAAAGATACTAAATTTTACAAAGTAGGTTGTACTAAACAGGCGTGATAGGCGTAAATAGATGCTGAAAGTACCTACTTTTAACTAGGCGATTTAACTAAAATAGGCCAATTGCTACATTTGCAATGAAGTTTATCGTTAAATTACTTTTATATTTGTACGTTTACTAAACTACATAGAACTATTTTAAATATAATTTATTTGAGATATTGATTTATATGAGGCCGCGTTGGCAAAACGGTCACAGCCATGGATTGTACCTGTTGCGCTAGCGGTTGCGGATTCGACCCCCGCATATGACAAACATTTGTATTGGCCATACAGATGTTTGCCGTAGTCTGGGTGTTCGGGCAGTCCTTGTGGGTCTCCCCACCGTGCCTCGGAGAGCACGTTAAGCCGTCGGTCCCGGTTGTTATCATGTACACCTGATAGCGATCGTTACTCATAGTAGGGAATATATCCGCCAACCCGCATTGGAGCAGCGTGGTGGATTTAGCTCTGATCCTTCCCCTACATGGGAAAAGAGGCCTATGCCCAGTAGTGTATATTACAGGCTGAAGCATTGATTTATATGAAAATATATGATATATACGTACCATATTTGCTGTTCGTCATTTTGAGTTCATAATATTATGGCGCTATTACAAGCGCCATGATCGTGACCGATAAAAATCAATACATATAATCAAAATGTAACGGATCGCTGTCAGTACATGGTACATATATGAAAAAAAAAGGATTATTGGGACCTTTATCAACGCAAATACAATCATTGTCAGAATTTTTGTCTGTTTGTCTGTGCGTTTGTGCACGCTAATCTCAGAAACGGCTTATCTGATTTGCTTTCAACTTTTGAATAATATATTGTGGTATCTTAGCATTTAGTGTTTGTTTCATCTCAATCAGTTCATAAATAAAAAATTTGTGTCAATTTAAATGATCACGTTGAACATGTAAACCCAAAACGCGGACGAAGTCGCAGCCACAGCTATAAATACAGCGCTGTACATATAAATCAAAGATTTAGTAAAAAGTTAGTCTATCAAAATGAAAGAAACGACGAAAAAGTTTTAATTATTTTATTTATTATAATACTTCGTTATAAATATTCGATTTATGAAGTCGGTAACAATTCAACGACATAAAAATATTTAAATAGGAGTCATTTCAGTACAACAAAGCGTCTCGTTATGATATCACTATGACATTGGGTGTAATAATAGAATATCATAAATTTCATCGAACGACTGGCGACTGGGCTCGAATACTAATTGGAAATATTGAAAAGGCGACGATTTGTATTATTTGTTTAAGTTCGGCGATTATGTATTTGTGTGAGATGTTAATAATTCTAGTAGCGAGATGTTTGTATTTCTACGATACTGCGAAATCTGTTACTAAGACTATAAAATGTTGTTTGAAAAAAACCATGATCTAAAAAAATGTTTTCGCACCATTCGGTAATAAAACGCTTAGGCATTTCTTGAATGAAATCCCGATTCCAGAATATGTACTCTCAATTCCAGCCATTGTAAATGTAGTATGTATAATTGTGTTTTACCAGTTTATCTTTAAGTTAACTGTGTAAATATAAATCAGACAGTAAAGAATGTATCACAGCCTAAAATCTATACAACTACTGAAGTTTAGATTGCTTTATCTGTGAAACGATGGCTTTGTTGAGACTTGTTTTACAAGTTTGTAATGAAACTACTGCTCTGTAACGACAGTTTATTGATTTCTATTTTGTTTTTAGTAAGCAAAAAAGAGTGAGACGGATTCCCCATGTTGTGTTTGGGAGACAAACTTAACGACTGTAGTGTTAACGGCCGAATCGGTCTCATGTGATCATTCATGTTAAATTATTTATCATTGATTAAATGAATCTTAGCAGTGGAAATTATTGGGTACTGAGGCAAAAACTCCACATTCTACAGTCTATACTAATGACAGGAAGTTTGATAAACTTTAGATCATATAACAGAAATTCCACTAACATTTACCACCATTTGATGATTGTGACATGCCATGATTTGTGTTATAATAAATGTCTGTAAGCGCAATATGAAACGCTTGATGATATTTTAATATTTGATTTCATAAGTGTTTCCTTTATATTATTTTGTTCTTTTATACTTGTTTTATTTTGCTTTATATCAAAGTGAATGAAAAGCACAATTTGCTAAAGAGAAATGGACAAATCAGTTCGTGTTTCTCAAGACAATGGCAATTAAGATTGCCCATCAAGCGGATAATTGCAATAATTTTAAACTCAAAGTGAGTACGAGTTGGACTCGTGACATTAGCTAAATTGATGTAGCTGGCGAGAAAAACTTTTAAATATACTAAAGGATCTATTAATTTGTGTACATATTCATTTTAAATAAGTACTAATTAGTTATTTTGAAAAACATTTTTGGAGCAAAGAAATAAATAAAAAGACGATCGATATTTTTTTTATCCCTAGCTAGAGTAAATTGAACATTCTTTCAGGACAGCCTTGTGTTATTTCATACTATGACCTGTATCGTCAGTGCATCTGGCGTGCTAACATCGTCTCTAGGATTTATCCGCGCAACTTAGCATTGTTTTTTAAATTACGCAATAAAAACTAGCCTATACCTATGTTATTCTACATATCCATCAATCTACAATTTACCTATCAAGTTAAACACAAATCCTAGCATGACTGAAAAACGATCATCCATCCTTAAATTCACCTTGATAATATTAGTTAGTTTGTACTTAATCGTTTATATGTTGTAAAATATAAAACTATAATAATGTAATATAGTTATTAAATTATTTTGTTATACTATTCAACGCGCATGTCCCGTTTCCGACGGTGACGCCAATGCGTCTGCGCGCATAGATTAGTAATCGATGTTAACATATTGTGTTTGAAGAAATAAAAATACACACTACGCTATTTTATTGTTTTCTTCTTTAAATTAAATCTTAGTTTTGTTGTATTTATGGACATTTACTATTATATGTAACTGATAAATTGTCTGTGATTTCAAAGTTTGCGTTGATTTATGACGTAAGCAGTCTTCATGTCAAAATCCATTAAAAGTATCGATTGTTTTCACGTGAAACATGCGTGACAGATAATATTTAATTATATTTTCACTCTCACTCCAATTCTGTTACAACTTTTACTCGAGCAACAATAAAATTTTATACTTCAATCTCAAATAACAGTACCAAACTTTCTTATAAGCTTTTAAATCTTACTTTCGGTAATATTAAATACAAACTGACAGATTATTATTTGTTTTTTGACGTAAAACCTCGCCTACATTATACTATAAATTACATTTCATAGCAGCTGACTCAATACCTATAGGTATTAAAACTGATATTTAGTATCGATACTCCCACTAATAAAATATGGATGCCTAATTTGTTTAAATAATGATGAAGTGCTACATTATAAAACTTTTAACGCATAATAGTAATGTAGGATTAACGTAAACTAAGGTACGTTAACTGAGGTAGGGCACAGCAGGAAATTTCCTGCTCAAAATATGGAACACCCGACTGAGGAAGTACCTCGACCTTATAGAAGACCACGGCTGAATAATATTGTTTCCAAACTGTATTGTGTTCCTGTTTGTAAGAAAGGAGACCAGAGCTCCTGGGGGTATTGGGGATATGGTCGGCAACGCGCTTGCGATGCTTTTGGTGACGCAGGCGTCTATAAGCTACGGTAATTTTTCAATCTTTTAAATTATTTTTAAATCTATCGTATTTAATGACCTTTAATATTTTAATATAATGTTCTTGTCGCATGCACAAATTTTGATCAATTTAGAGCGCCGTGTGTATTCATTATTCAATTCTATATATCAATTAGTTAATTACAATTTAGTGTTAATTAAATTAATTAGTTATTATATTATGTATATATAATATGCTTAAGGATTTTTTTTAATTTAATGTAATTTATCTGTTAAATATAGCTTATTCTATTTTTATGTAAATATTATTAACATAATGTATAATATAAATATTGATTATTTATATATTTAATGTGTATGTGTTAGCACACAATAAACGTATTTATATTAGTAGACGAGATATATAGTAATTAAAACAGTGTTTTGAATTAAATTGTAATTAACTAATTAATATATGGAATTGAATAATGAATACACACGGCTTTTTCGAATAATTGTTAAAACGATCGCATTAAATTATTTTTAATATGTTAATATTATAAACATTTTTGAATATCATATCAAAAATTGACCGCTCCAGCGGGATTCGAACCCGCGTCTCCGACTGACCGTGTCGGCGCTCTAGCCAATTAAGCTATGGAACGATGTACCCGCTAGAGCGAAATTTTTGATATGATGATTTTTACTTTCGGTTTAAGCGAACCGTGGCGCCGTCTATAATGAGTTCTTTACAGAGACCCGTAACTATTCAAAGTTTCATATTACAATGAAAATCTTTGACAGGAGACGACACCATGCTATTTACCGCGCCGACACGGTCAGTCGGAGACGCGGGTTCGAATCCCGCTGGAGCGGTCAATTTTTGATATGATATTCAAAAATGTTTAGAATTCCTAATTGTGGGTAACACAAAAATAAAATCGTACATATGTTAATATTATGTTATTGTCACACGCGCAATTTTGATAAATCCACAGCGCCATGTGTGCTTCTATCCATTATCTAGTTGTATCAATTAGTTAATTACTATTTAACCCAAAACACTGTTGTAATCGTTATTAAAATTGAGTATCCGATAGTAGCGATTACCGAATCACTTACCATCAGGTGCGCTGTACGCTTGTTTGCCGATCTAGTTATATAAAAAGAAGTTGAATGTCTTTAAATCAGAAGAAAGAGATGTAACAATCTATTTAACGTTTGTCGTATCTTAAAGAGCTTTAAAAATAATAATAAAAAATTTAATTCGAGAGATAACTGGTTTCATTTTATTATGGTTAACTTATAATGTTACTTTGTTTAAGGCTTGATATTTCAAGATAAGCTATATACCTCGATATTATATTATGATAGATAGGACTGATATGTAGGTATGTAGGTAATCGTCTAAGTCATATTCTTACGCGAATTCGTCGAGGTATATCGTTACAATCATACAATATAAACTTGAAGTTGAAACCATGCTGCTTACCAATTTAGCTTTACAATTACCAATAATTAAGAAAAAAGATGTATACTGCTTTTATATAACTATCACTTAACTCGGTCGTTTGTCGACCTTGCTTCAATCAGCTATTGCTAAAAAGCAGTTTATATAAAAAAAAAAATAGTTAAAAAAAAAAACTAAAAAACCACGCTTTTATAGCTAATCGAACTAAAAAGTAGAAAATAATTTTTAATTACAAAGACTTTATTATATTACAGTAGTAAAAGATCGAACAATCAATCATAATTAATTACTTCAAAATAAAATTATAATAAGGTTTATGGTACTATATAGAGTACTGCGGTCACCAACCCGCCTGCCCAGCGTGGTGACTATGGGCAAAACACATGAGTTCACGTTATTTTTGGCGTAAACTTGTGGAGGCCTATGTCCAGCAGTGGACTGTATAGGCTGTAATGATGAAGGTTTATGGTATTAAGAGAATAATTTAATTCAGAGTAAAAAGCGTGGAGTGCTTGATATACTAAATGTAACAATTATTCTACTTGCAACCATCAGTGTGCGGAGAGTTATAAGTAACTTTAGCTACCTTACTTCCTTACAGAGGACCCACGAAAGAATTTATTAATTCTGGCGGTCCTAATAAGGATATTAGGAAACTGTTATTGAATTATTGCATTGTCATCGGTCCTTGATACGTGTGCAAAGTTTCAAATTAATCAAACTTCTGGAAATTGGTGAAAATTATGCTCAAAGATTCCATTATATACATACAACCCAAGCTAATATAAGTGTGGTAAAAAGCAAATGCAAGTATTTGATATCACAAAAATCGATTATAAAATATAATTAATTACTTACTAAAATAAATACGAAAAGACCTATTCTTTAATAATTCGATGCCATACTCTATAAATGTATACAAATACATTTATAGAGTATGTTACCAAGACAACAGACTAATTGAAAAGATACATTTTCGTCCTATCTAGCGCCAAATTAATAAGATTGAATGGTGACATGTTTCAATTTCTTAAATTAGACCTTTACAACAATTAATACACTCGCAATGATGTTATTTTTAACTTTGTATTTATGCAAGCGTTTTGAATTTATAAACTCTAGATGAAAGGCCTGTTAATGAAGAACTTGAATTTTTTTTTTTCGATTTTTACGTCGTAATATTTTAATAAAACGGATTCATTTACTATGAGTTTCGTCAAGTACCTATGATCTAAACTCGCAACGAAAGAGTTTTATAACAAAAATTTGGTGTAAAAAAAAGGGTTTATCAAGTCAAGCCTATATAGGAGGCCTATGTCCAGCAGTGGACTGTAATAGGCTGAACTGACTGAATATGTTTTGTTCTATTTATAAGCATAATTATTTTTATCGAATTATGATGGATTTTTGGCTTTTCATGAATTTGACGGCATTTAATTGAATAAAATTTGAAAAGTTTTAGAAGAATAATATTTTGGTAAAACTATTTACAATAGTTAATTTACATCAAATTGAATTAAATTTGAAAAAAAAAGCAACTAATTGAAAAATATAATATGTAGACCTGAGCATACACAATATAAATTTTATTTAGGCATTACTTTTTTTATGAGACTAAAAATATACACCATAATCTCTAAATCATTAAATTACAACAAAAGTAATATAAAAGATATTCCAGAAACATCGCCGGTACTGTGAAACGATTAAGTAGTTTAATTGTAATGACCGCGATTTATTAATGTTTAAAGAGATCTTATTTAGTAAATGGTAGAGTTATCTGGGAGACGAGTCAGATTTACGATCTCTACTTTTAAAGACTTTAAACTATTTTAAATTAATAACGACTAAAACTATCTGTAGATCTGTAATAATTAAAGATAAATAGAATAATAGGATAATAAGAAATAAGTAATTTATGCATATTCAGTTCAATATTTAAATATATTCAGTAACAAATACGTTAAATTGCTGCTATTCTTAAATATAATTAAACTAAATTTTTCATCATCATTATTATTATGTACTAAAAAAATAAAAAAAAGATAAAAAAATTAAAAAGTATATTTCTTTACATATTTACTATTTAGCCATTTACAAATTCTATAGAATTAACCTACAAGCTATTGTACTCGTAAGGCAAATGTACTTACATTTACCTATAAAACGCTAAATGTTCACCTCATAAACATTTGCAAAACTACAGGAGTCTCAGAGGCGTTAGTTAAGTATGAGTCAGATTATTACCATTTTTTTTTTTTGTTTTTTTAGTAATATGGGCTTCCTTTTCTACTGTTCTCTCACCGCACGAAATGCATCTGTACCTATCGGTTACTTCACGGGAATTTTAGTACCTATTAAGTTGGCTATAGATAGATTCTACTACAATAAAAGAATACTACTATCTACCGGTAAAATCATATAAATAAAACTATATTATCAATCGTATCCGAAGCGTTTTATCTGAGTATTCTCACTTCACGTAATCAGAAGCTAAAGCACGTGCTGAAATATATTTCGATACGTAAACATTTTTTCTATGTTTCGATTAGATGACGTTTATTGGAGTGCGAGTGTTTTTTAGGTTTAGTCGTGATTGATGGTATACACAGACTCCTAGTGTTCCTACGCGCTCGCCCACGAGACCGCGGACGAGGTTAACGCCTCGAATGGGCGAAACCACTAATTCAATGATTTGCCTAATTTCGCCATTTGATTTTTATTTAGTGTAATAAATTTTTGTTTAAGCCAGTTTATTGCTCCTATTACTTCAGATATTAATATGTGCTTTCGAAGTTTGAAAGTTTGTCTGCAACACATTTAATCAAAAAAAAAAAACATTATTAAAACATTAATTTTTGTTAGCATTTCCATTTCACGGGATTTCGAGAATATTGTTGAGGAAGTACAGGATTTCATAAAATATTGTATTAATACATAAAAAGAATAATTTGTTATTCTTATAATAATGTTTAGTTACATCACAAGAAATGCACCACTTTATAATTTTTTTTAATCTAAGTATACAAACAGTATTTAAGTTTCACAGAAAAGGTTCAAAGCGGACCGCATCATCGCGGTCGTTTCGCAAGATCTTTACTCGCATAAACGGTTTTAGCAACAATAAAGCGATCTCCGTTCTGGCCAACGATAATAAGGCGATGACTCGCTGCGTTTGACGCGAGCCGCGTATTGCAGGAGCAACGAACTGGACAATACACATAGTTATTATATTAACAGGCGAGATACGCAATTTCGATAACGATTACAACAGTGTTTTGGCTTAAATAGTAATTATCTAATTAATAGAACTAGATAATAATGGATAGAAGTACACATGGCGCTGTCGATTTATCGAAATTGCGCGTGTGACAATAACATAACATATTAAAAATAATTTAATGCGATCGTTTTAACAATAATTCGAAAGACATTGCATAAAAATGCATATTTTCATCAATGTTAAAAATGGAAAAACTAATTTCTTTTTGGCATAACGAACTAAACACAAACGTGAAATATACCTATGCGTATTTCGAAACTACTGCAAAACAAATAGTAGAAAGTAAAGTAAGATATAGAAAAATGACACCGCGTGGTTTTAAATTAATTTAATTTTGAACACGTAGGCTGAGGCTATTGTATTTCAACACAATACATTTTTAATCTCTCAACAGTCTTATGGTCATATATAACACAATATATATTTACTTCCAATCAAGACAAAATAAGCTTCATAAATATGTTTAACAAATACATACGGCCGTCTATTCCTAAAGTAAGCAACTTAATACTTAAGTTTATGATAACAGCCACTTATTACATATACCTATTTTTTAGAGTAAGTGGTCATTAAATTAAATTATTATATTATTTAATATTTAATTTATATAGGTACTTCACCAGACTCGGGGTGGGAATCTAACCCAAAAGGCGCATAAAGCTGGTTCAACATTATTTGCACCAACGGATCAGTCAAAATATATGTCCTTAAAAGTGTAATAAAAACATTGCAGAAGATATTATCTATATAAAACTTAGAATCTACACTGAAAAGCCTCATTGTTGAACAGATTTTTTTGTTTCCATTAAGATAAAATAATCTTTTATCACTCACACATCTTTGCAGGGATTTTAAAAAGAATTACGTACATACAAATGGAGATATAATTATTCGAGATGTCTACAGAGAAACTGGAAAACTATTCATAAGATCGTATCGCCGTGTAAAATGTTCATCATATTATGTCATTTTAATATAGAACTCAAAATGTTCGTTGTTAACGAATTGTTACTTAAAATACTCAAGTAACTTGATATTGTACTAAGCAACGCGTAAAAATAAGTAAATACTGCGCTACGAATTAGATTTGAAAATAAATAAATAAAACACAGTTTTTCGTTGCGTTCTAGTCACGTTAAGCTTCGTTAAAACCTTTAGGATTTTAGTTTTGGACGTAAAAAAACCTAATTATTGTTTTTAGACTTTGTTTTCAAATTATACTTGACTATTCCTAATAATCAGTTCATTTTTTAAACTTCATTTTATTTTTATGACATGACTTGACGATTTTATGACAACAAATCAAAGAACTATAGCTGAAAAGAAAAACTGAAATGAAAATACATTTGTTAAAAGTTGTCTTTACGCCAGCCTTAGTGATTGTGAAACAAGATGCCGTATTTAGTTCCGTGAATCTATTTAGACGATTTATAAATTAAAACTATAAAACATAGACGGAATGACTTGAACTAGTTAAATTATTTAGGTTAAGCAAACGTGCCTTTAGATTATTTCATAACACTAAGCTTTATTAGACCTAATTTTTTTGCGAGAAATTTGTGATTGGTATTTTAAGTGTTGTGAGAATAATGTAACAAATTGAAAATAGTTTTGAGAGTTGAAATATAGTTTTAGGGTATTATTGAAAGTATTTGTTGTGTTTGACAGAAAATAAAATTTACGAGAATTTTAATTTACTGTTCCTACGAAACATTGCTTCGTATTATACTTGTGTATTTAAAGAAATTATAGCTAAAATCTATATCTATCCATATAAATAAAATTGGAATGTCTGTTTGTAATATTAAAATAACCGTTTTTAACTAAATGCATATGGATATATATACGGCACATATACCAAATAACATTTTTGCCAATTTTTGTCTGTCTGTCTGTTTGTTCCAGCTTTACTGGCCTATAATTTTATTTTAAAAAATTGTATAGTTTACCTAAAAAAACTCTGTCAATAGCCCCTCCTTATTTATCTTTTTACTCTCCTCATCTTAGGCTTACACTAAATATAACTTCATGTCATGACATTTCTTCGTGTGTTTACTTTTGTTTGAACGTATTTTTTTTCTTCTCTTTTTTTTATATATTTTGTTTGTAGTATGTATATATGTATATATATAAGTATATTTATGTATTTATATGCGTATGTTTATTTTGCTTATATTGTTTCATAGACCTACCTCAACACTTACTTTTACTATTTTTTTACGCCTTAAGGTTGACTGGTAGGATAAGGCTGTACGGCCTTAAGTCCGCCTTTTGCGCAACGTGCTATCTTGATGTGTTGTTATGTTGTTGTTTTTTTTTTGGTGTTGTGCAATAAAGTTTAAATAAATAAATAAATAAATAACTCTGCAAACCGAAGAATAATTTAATTCCACGCGGACGAAGTCGCAGGCACAGCTAGTACTTTATATAACTAAACGTAGTACGGTGTGTTTATTTTATGAGAAGTCTGTACCTAAAGCTAATCTGCTACTAGTCTAGTTTTATTATTGGAAACCGTTTTATTTGCACCAGTTATAAATAATCTATTTATTTAAAAAATCATATATCGCAATACAAATATTTAAACGTTTCAGTATACATAAAAAAATCTGTATATAATTGATAACTTCCTCCAAACCCGTTTTTACGAATATAATATTTCTAATTTATAGTCTTTCTAAGTAAGAGCAATGTGATACTTAGTTACACAACACCAGAAGCTTCGCGAGCGCGCTGGCACCCCCTACCCTAATCCCCGATCGAGCTCTGGTCACCTCGCGACAGGAGCACAACACTGCAGAGCAGTAGTATTTAACTGTTATCTTCTACCTGATATCTTGTAAGGTCGAGATACTTCCCCAGTCGGGCTGCTCCAGATTTTGAGCAGCATATTTTCTCCCATGCCTGCTTGGATTCCATATCAAACAAAAATACATATAATGCAGTGAGGTATATTAAATATTTAAAAAAGCGTTCCCACGCCGGCGTTACCAATTTAGGTCATAACCTAAGCTGTCATGCGCAATTGGCTAGAATTTATAAAATATTTACTGTCAAAAAACGCTGTCTAATGGACATAATTTAGATAGGTCGTGAGTTGGGTCTAGATAAATTTGATCGTACTAATCAATTAGTATCGCGTCGTTTTAGTTGACTAGCTCGGGCGTCGAACCCGGGATCTTATGACAATGTCATAAGACATTATATATTTAATAAGTTCGTTGACTTTTATGTGAATTGCTCGCTTAGATCGAGCCAACCCTAAATGGAGGAGCGTGGTGGATTAAGCTCCAATCCATTTCCTACATGGAGAAAGAGGTATGTCCAGCAGTGGGATATTAGAGGCTGAATCGGTCGATCAATCAGTAAATAATGATGGTAATAATTACTTATCGTGGTGATTTATCGATTTTGGAAATCAACATTTAATTTTTGTTTCACTTCGTAGCTTTTTATATATGTAATTGATTAAGTTATTTTTTATTTGTTTGGATATTTGTCAGGTTGTGTTTATTTATTTTTTGTCTCTTTTTCTTTTTATTAATGATTTTTATTTTTGTTGTTATAATTATATAATGTAAATATAAGTCACATCTTACAATAATATAACTTACACGTTTACTGATTTTGTTCGACAATTTGTGAATAAGCCGATGGCATTAAATACATTAAAAAAAAAATACTTCTGCTTCATTTGCGTTATTAATATTTTAATCACTCTCTTCAAATAATTAACGAGACTGATTAAGGCGATAATCAATTAAGGCGTATCGGTTTAATCTCGTGATTGTTATGCGACAGCCGCTACTAATTACATGCTTTGATTAAATACTACATAGGAATGCATGGCGGTAAAATAAAATGCACGTTGAAGTTTCCGTTTCATAATAAATACATGGACTTTTTACGCCAAGAGTATCTTTTCGATCATCAAGATAGAGTTTAAAATTGCTTGACAAATATCAGCTGTCCGGATTGATATCCTATTTAAATGTTTAACGTGTCAAGGCTTAGGGGTCACAAAGGCCAACGTGAGAGCCCTATCACCTGTTATTTGGGACCGTACCTGTGGCAAGATGCCAGCCTACTACTAGGCCACCAGGAACTATTAGGAGGTTTACGGTTCTCACCTGACGCATGCGTTCTACCTGTACTACCTGTACACCGCGACCAGTTTATCGAGGTATCTACGGGGTGCATTGTCACGCCCATTTGGGTTCAAAAGCAACGAGTAGAACGAGATACGAAAGGTCCTAGTTAGGTGGTAAAGGTGCCTTCACGCATGCGCTCCTCTTACACCTGTTTCACAATTCACAGTCACTTTTGTGTATTTTATGATTGGCACGTGACGGTGTGGTCGTCTATTTTACGCTCTGTTATAGTCCAGACCAATTTTTAACCGACTTCAAAAAAAGGAGGAGGTTACTCAATTCGACCGTATATATTTTTTTTTTTTTTTTATGTATGTTCGGAGATAACTTCTTCGTTTATGAACCGATTTTGATAATTCTTTTTTTGTTGGAAAGGAGATATTCATAGTTTGGTACCATGATAAGGAAACCAGGATCTGATGATGGGATCCCAGAGAATTCGAGGGAAACTTTCAAAAATCGTAAGGGTGACTAGTAAATTTAATCATGTTTTCATTAAGTACTATAAAGCACTACTATTTAATAAAGGTCTGGAGTCGATCTGATGATGGAGAAGAAAGATAGTCGAGGGAACTCTTCAACAATTTATAGCAATTACCTGCTTTTTGGACTTAATTCGTTTCTATTGATGAGAACTTTGCACCTGTATGAGTTATAAGTGCCATCATAGTCTGATGATGGAGACAAAAGATAGTCGAGGGAACTCTTTAACGATTTATATCAATTACCTGCTGTTTGAACTTAATTCGTTTCTATTGATGAGAACTTTGCATATATATGAGTTATAAGTACCATTTCAGTCTGATGATGGAGACGAAAGATAGTCGAGGGAACTCTTCAACGACTTATAGCAATTACCTGCTGTTTGAACTTAATTCGTTTCTATTGATGAGAACTTTGCATATGTATGAGTTATAAGTGCCATTTCAGTCTGATGATGGAGACGAAAGATAGTCGAGGGAACTTTTCAACGATTTATAGCAATTACCTGCTGTGTGATCATCTGTGTCGCAGGACCAGGTTTGATGATGGAGCCCATAAACACTCGAGGGAATTTCTCAACAATTTACAGCAGTTACCTTTTGCTGTTTGACGACCGCTTTGATATAATGGTGCATGTGCCGTGTCGGCGGCGCCTAAACACCGACGGTCGCGGGTTCTATTCCCGCTCGGAGTGGATATTTATGTTTATACAAATATTTATTTTCGGTCTAGTTGTTAATCCTTGTGGTTCTCCCAACCTAGCCTCAGAGAACACGCTAGGCTGTCAGTCCCGGTTATTTTTACGTACACCTGATAGCGAACTTTACTCATAGTATGTCGACGCGTTAGCGCAGCGGTCACAGCACCGGCTGTTGCGCTGGCGTTAGTGGGTTCAATCTCCGCGCACGACAGATATTTGTATTGGCCATATAGATGTTTGGCATTGTCTGGGTGTTTGTGCTTGTGTATTGTGTATGTTTCCGGTCCCCCGACACAAGAGAAAAAGCATCCTTGTTAGGTCTACCCATCACTAAAAATTGTAAAATAAAATAATTTTTAACAAAAAAAAAAAACCGACTTCAAACTGGAAACTAAAAAGTGAAAAATAAATTTACTTAGTACAAAGTAATTCGTATTTTGATTTAGTTAATCAGAAATGATTAAATAAATATTTTATAATTTTGAAGTTGGTGCCAAGTAAATACAATAAAAATACAACCTGGCTACAATAACAGATACAAACAACACACACACAACAAACAAGTACAAAAAATATTATTAGATATGTCAAAACAATAACAGAATAATAACAGTATTCAACCTAATAGTCAATGAAACAAATTATGAAAGAAAACTGAATACAGCTTATGAGTAGATACTAGAGTAGTTATTGTTTTACTTGGCACCGACTTCAATATTATAAAATATTCATTTAATCATTTCTGATTAACTAAATCAAAATACGAATTACTTTTTCTAATATAGGTATATTAATATTGAATAACTGCTTCCGACGATGGATTTAGTAACTAGTATTGTATAAAATATGCTACAAATTGTGTATAATTTTTTTTTTGCCAAATAAGTATAAAGCTATAATTAAATAAGGAAATAATAAATTTTAATTAAGGACACTATGAAGTCCTGATTTCTAGATAATGATAAATAAACTGTTCAGGACGAATATGCTAATTTTCTATTATTTAAATATATTTTAAGTTCAAATATGTGTTGTTTACTTACTTAATATTTGCAATACCAATTTCAAAGAATTACTCATACTCATACGATTATTTTCTTTACCTCGGTGATAGCAAATCGCGCTTGAACACTTAAATATAATTTAGCAATTAGAGGGTGACTGACCCAGAAACACTGCCATTCAATTAGTTTTGTTGTGTGTAATGGGTGTATATGACTGAGAGTTAATATTTACTACCGGTCATTGTTTGATGTTGGAATCTTTTGTAGAACGTTCGTATTTGAAAAGAGATTTGTTATTAGAATTTTATTTTTGAACTGCTTTAGATTTGTATTCGCATGGTATTACGAATGCATGATGATGTCAACACTGACTATTTAAAAAACTATTGATATTTTTTAAAATAGTTTTGACGATTGCTAACCATCCATAGAAGCTAACCTAATCAATCTCAAGATTGTTTGTTTTCATAAAGAACTGTCACTAACCATATAAGTTAACAATTATATTGGGCAGCTGTTTTTTTTTTTTTAATTGTATCTATCAATGATCTTTTAAATTTGAAATTTATTACTATGAACGTCACAAGTGCTCAGACTGCCATATAGGCCATAGGTCTATTCTACTGTAAAGAAAAAGGACTGGACTCACGGCTGAGCTTCACGCTGATTTGGTCATTTGAATGCAATTCAATTAGCTAATCATTGCTTTTGTATTTCTGAAATATAAAAAAAAATTGATTCGAAATATTTGACAATGTTAATTCAATATTAAATGTTATTTAATATCTGAACACTCGTAGAACATTTGTACATTATAATTAACACGAAGTGACACTCACTTAAAACTTTATTTTACAAATAATTTTACTAATCTCTAAGAAAACTAAAAGCACACCTAGTTTAAGTCATCACGTCGCATTAGTGTCACGGGATAAAAGAACTGTGGTGGATTACTTCCTTTCCAGAAGCCCTTTAAGATCAGAAAGGATATTAATGAAGTTTTTTTTGTATTAAATTCCTTTGACGTTATATGGAGGCAGGTTTTATGTCTTACATAAAGTATAATAAATATTATGATTATATGATTACATTGCTTTCTAGTAATAAAAGTGCGTAATTCAACAAAATAACTAGGTATTTATATTTTTAATTAAATTACCTCTTCTGGTCGATTAGTTGCAAACGTGATATTCACCCATCTGCTTAATGGATAAAAATAATTATTTTAATTATCTTCTTTAGTATTTTAAAGGCGAAAGTGTTGGCTGGAATATTCCTGGCCAGGCTATATTATATTCACCAACCGCCATTCAAAACATTTTTTTAGCAGAATATCCTACGTCATCGTATTCGCAACGAACCAGCGCTCATTTTGGTGTACAAATTATTTATTAAGCATATAGGGTAAAGTAAGTAGTATCAATATATTAATATACCTGTTTATACCTGCCAATCAGTAATTATACCAAGAAAATAATAGACAGCCCAACATTTGTATTCTACAGGCTTCATACTATCGATAGTTATTATATGTAATATATAAACTCGCTGGGGATTTTTAAATAAAAAACTAATTTTTCAATTTTACATCAAGTATAGTCTGGACTATAAAATCAATTTTTCGGCCAACCCTCTCGCCATTATTTTTCTATTATACTAAAATAAATATAAAATAATTTTCATTATTAATCAGATAGGTGAAGTTCATCTCTAGCTCGGATCTGCTACTATATGTTATGTGTACGGCTGTACCGTCATCATACAAATATTGTAATAGTTGCAGCAAGTAACAATAGCTTTAATCTTTCAATTTTCACTAATATTGTCTAATCATATTTATAATTTTAACATTTTGGTTCCACGTCTCAAAGCAAAATAGCAAATGTGTTTACATTTCATTCAATATGTGTCAACCGATAAAAGTAATAGTGAAGTGAGACCCTGACTCTGCGGACAACGTGGGCGGCGGAAGTTCTATCGGTCGTCCGCTCCATATCGCGATGTATCATTGTTGGACGCTACTTCTTCAGCTTCATGTCTTTCTGGTACAATTTTGGCGCAAACCCCGATTTAAGTAAACGGTGGTATATGCAAATTTTGGATTTTTAAATTGATTTAAACAATTTAAAGGCTTAAAAAGACCTACCAAATTTTATAAAATAAAAAATAAATAACATATTAATTAGGGTATCCAAGTAGACTCAATCTAATCATGTCTAATTAGTAAATAAGACCGTGAAATAATTTAAGCCCCATCAATATAATTGAAAAAAAAAAACATAAAAAAAGTATAAAAATATGAAATAAACATGTTACGTATGATTCGCGAACAGAATGAATCTATTAAGTTCAAATTTAGCTCTTCAAATTACCATAAATGTAGGGACGAGAGTTACCCATAATAAAAGATAAAAATAATACGATACACAATAAAAATTTCCCGCCTATCAAATAGGGACCACACAGAGCGCCCTAGTTTGAGTGCCTGGATTATAATAAGTTACATCTATAATCTCATACAAACTTCCCCGCTTCTTTGACCGGCGTTTACCTGAAATCAAAATTATTGTTATAAGTTTTTAATTTTTTTTAAAAAACGTGCATGGCATATATAATCATTTTAAAAATAATGTAGAGCTTAACTATGTTTAAGTAGGATCTTTTTATTTATTTTATCTTTAATTTCAATATAACTACTTATGTTTACAATTCGCAAAAAAATTAACACAGTGTAAAATGCTTATACTTATTACCTATAATATCTGTTCATGTCATAACTATATATAAATTTGATTTTAATTTGAATGGTGTGAGTTAAAAAAAAATGTTTATTTTTCAAAATATATTTCAATTTAAAATTTAAATCCCTTACATTTTCTTGATACAAAATATGTGGACGGCGATGCAAAATATACGTAATAAACAATAAAATGTGCAATAAAATGAAGTCAGTCGTTAAATATCTGACCAGTATAACAGGAAAAAGTGACCTTACTTTTTTTAATTTAATTGTAAACAAACACAACAACATCACACACACACACACAAACACACACACACACATCAATCAAGCGATATTATATTGCTTAAACAAACTGTACATTGATAAACTATTTGGTAAAAAGAAAATTTTGGATCAACTAATTGATCAAACATTTGCAGTTGGATGTTGGCATGTAAACAGACCACCTACTGACATAAGCGCAGTGTCTAGATCAACGAGCTTGCATACATATTTAACCTCCCTACATGACATTCGATAAATAGCATAACGTAAGACTTTACATTGACAAACCGTAGAGAGTGAATCGAAATTATTCATTATTCATTCAACCATTTTTTCTATTTTTTTAAGTCTTGTGTAGATATTGAGTTAAATAATCTATATCTATACAACTATACAAATAAATAAAATTGGAGTGTCTGTTTGATAAAAATGCATATGGATGTATACACGGTACATATACGAAAATAACCTTTTTTTAGAATTTTTGTCTGTCTGTCTGTCTGTCGGTTTGTTACGGCTAATCTCAGAAACGGCTTGATCGATTCTGACGGGACTTTCACTGGAAGATAGCTGATATAATAGGGAGTAGCTTAGGCTACTTTTATTTTAGAAATTTATTTATTTTATAACTCTGTGAACTGAGCAATATTTTTTTTAACTTAACGCGGACGAAGTCTCGGGCACGGCTAGTTAAATAAATAAAGCATTTTGATTGAGTTACTTATCTGAACACGACAGGTAGACAGCGCGAATTGCCACTTATATAATTGAGTTTGCTCGCAAACGAAAAAACCGACTTCAATTACATTGACAAGTAAAATAAACAAACCCACTAGTTGTCACTACAATTTTCGAGGGTTTCCCTCAAGTTCTCTGGGATCCCAGTATATGTATATATATATATATTGATGCCTTTTTTGAAGTCGGTTAAAAATAGGCAAAACTTCTTAAATTATTAACGAATAAAGATTGCGGTACAAAATAATATCAGGGTATAAATGTAAAGTATAAACATATTATGACGTCCGCTCTGGCGTAATGGTGCGTATGTCGTGTCGGCGGCGCCTAAATACCGACGATCACGGGTTCGTTTTCAGCTCGCACTGGATATTTAGTTTGGATATTTGTTTCCAGCCCGCAGTGGATATGTACAAATATTTATTTCCGGTCTGGTTGTTATAGTCCTTGTAGGTCTCCCTACCGTGCCTCGTAGAGCACAAAAGCTGGAAAGCTAAACCGCTTTCGGTCCGGTTTTTATCTTGTGCACCTGATAGTGATCGTTACTCATAGTAAGGAATATATCCGCCAACCTGCAGTGAACTAGGAGGAGAAGGATCAGATCTTAACCACCGTGCTTGGTAGTTAAGATCTGACCCTTCTCGGGAAAGAGGCCAGCATTTGGATATTACAGGCTGAAGCGTATAATTATATATAATGTAATTATCAGATAACTCCTAAACCTTAATGACGCTGCACACGTTCAAGGTATCTTTTAATTAAGTAAAGAAAGTGACAAGAGCTTTTTAATTTTTTTTTTAAATTTTTTTTTTAAAGAAAGTTAAGGTGTTTTCTAATTTGTGCTTAATTCACTAAGTTTATCTCTTAATTAATAATCAGTAGATAAATACAGAATTGCAACTAAAACTTACATGTTTACACGTGATAGTTTCCTTCACCGCCGAGAATAACAAAAACTTTTAATTGATCATAATTAAAAATACAGTACCTGCCTAGTTTTAAGCCCGAAATTTTTCTATTGAGATTTGTTTACGTGTAACCACTAGGCTATGGCGGCTAGTTTTTCGTGATCATTATCTTTAATGATTTTGTATTACCGTGAAATGTTTATGAAAGCACGTTACATTAGTTCATGATTTCGAAAGAAACCTTTAATTTCTCAGCCTTGATAAAGTCGTTAGTAATCTCAGTAAGTTATTAACTGAGTGATGATTTATACTTTAATTCATTCATTCAGTAATATAAACTACGGATTGATAATTAAGAATTGAATTCTCTGAACGTTATATTATATGAGGTACCTATTATATTAAATTTGATTTAACGACAACAAAAAAAAATCAAATTTAATAAAAGTTAGAAGCTTTATGAGATTAATATATTGTTACTTGTTAGATTTATAAATACGACTTTATTTTTGATGTAAATTCTAATTAACACGTTTCTGTATTATTTTTTTTTTATAATCATATCAACTCTTTAATCTCAGATTATTAAAATTTATTATCGCGGTATCATTAAGCTAATTAGTTCGGTGAGTAACTTGTAATAATATTTACATTAATTTAATAAAACGCTCATCAAAATGTTAAGGACATGATGTGTCTACGTGTGAGTTCCCCGGGAATGGATATGCGGAACAAGGATACATATACACACGTATAAACTTCTCGCTCTTCCCTAAGCGCACCTCTACATGCTAGTACATACGTTCTCTGATGTTTAGAAATGTGATCGGCGTCGTTGTTAATTGAATAAAATATACGGCACTTCTATATTACTTATATAAACTTTCAAATTTAGGCGACATTAGGCTCCACATGTGTGGATGTGTTAGAAAAAAAAGTAGCGTTTGCTTAGCACATTCTAATCTCTACACATACTCGGGAACTAGGATAGCATAAAGGAGTAGGAAGTCATATCACGTATGCCTCCGTGTGGAACATAACACACGCCATAGACACACACGCATCGTATATCCAAGGGGTTGCCGTAAATACCCCCTAACCTACGACACTCACACACCCGTGGGAATCGTGACGCAACCCTATCTAAGCAAGAGCGAAAGAGAAAAATTAGTGGTCATAAGGACAAGCGTTAGAGAGAGCTAGGTATGTCACACCGCTTGCGGTGCTTACCAAGACAAGTTCGAGCCTGCGCATCTTGAAGTTGTTCTAAGGGTCGTACCAGCTAACTGTTCATAAGATCTGGGAGCCTGGTAGTTGTTTTCCATTTTAGGACAAAACTTGATAAAAAAGGGCGTTTTGGTATGGGTTTACCCATGGCGATTATTACGTTAACAATGCCTTTTCACTTAAGAGTGCGTAGGGCTCAGTTGTTAAGTGATGAGTGCGTAAATCGTATCTCTGAGTACGAGTGTGTGAGTAAAGAAGTGACAACATCTTTCAGTTTCCTATTCGCGCTTTGAGGTTTTTATTATATTGTACGTTTTAAATTGTATTATATAATAAGTATAATAATAAAATAATTTAAATATATAAATTAAAGTAGGTGCTATTAATAAATTAATATCAATCCTACAATGATTATACAAATGAATTGACACCAGAAATGAGGTTTACCGTTCTCGAGTTTTCTAAACACCGTCTATATTAAATAATCGTTGATTCAATTGAAGTTCCGAAATCTTAACAAACCTTATTAACCGTTACGTTGGTTAAAAATTCGATGAATGTAATTCAAATTAGACAAAAGTATACAACGAAGTACGATCGGGCACACGCCTCATCTATTGCTATTGTGAGGCAATGGGGACGAACCAACCGACCGCAAAATACGGCCATTACACGAACAATCCGTCTCGAACATTACTACACTTCAAATGACTCTATTTATATGCCTACTATGTGCTGAGTTGCTGACTGAAACGACACACGACACGTGAAGCTAATTAAATTTTCATATACAATAAGCGTATGATTATTCTATAATGTTGATTTTAGAAATTATATTGATGCTACACCTTTACTATAAAAAGATATTTTTTTTGTGATTTGTATTTTAATAAGTTTAAAAAAAATCATACAAATAACAATATAGGTCTCTCCTCTTCTTATGGGTGTCGTAAAAGCGACTAAGGGATAACAAAGTATCCTCTACCACCTTAGAACTTCTTAAGCCGACCGATGGCGGGATAACCACCCAACTTCTGACTTTGAAATACACAGGCCAAATCCGGACAGCAGTATCTTCGGTGCGACAAAGCCAGCCCTGCGGTCACCAACCCGCCTGCCCAGCGTAATGACTATGGGCAACATACATGAATTCGCGCTATAATTTCTGGCGCGAACTTGTGGAGGCCTATGTACTGCGATAGCCTGAAATGATGATAATCAATAAAAGTTAGTCCTTATCTTATTAGAAGTTTGAATACGATAGTATTTAAACTAAATTTTTTAAAACAAATTACATACTAACAATCAAATATTTGTATATTTATAACTATTGTATTGTTTATTACAAAACTTCGCATCAAAATGTCTACATTCATTATTAACATCTAACTGTAGAACGCTTCGTTTGTGCGGCGGTCTATCTCCTATTTCAATAGATCCCATCGCCCTTGCAACGATGATAAGATGCAAAATTAACACTTCTTTCTCTCACTTCCGCATTACTCCGGTGCATTCAAGTACGTTCCGTTATTGTTTACCGACAAAACTGTTTAAGATCAACGTAGCGGTCAGAAGAAAAAATAGGACTTGATTGAATCAAAATCATTTGTATATTATTTGTACGCGTTTTAGCGAGTTTTTTTTTTTTGGATAATAATAATCTATATTTATAAAATAGTCCGATGATGACCGCGCTCGTGTAATGGTGCGTGTGCCGTGTCGGCGGTGCCTAAACACCGATGGTCGCAGGTTGGATTTCCGCTCGGAGTGGATATGGGTTTCCCCACCGTGCCTCGGAGAACACGTTAAGCCGTCGGTCCCGGTTGTTATCATGTAAACCTGATAGCGATCGTTACTCATAGTAGGGAATATATCCGCCGACCATGTGGTGGATTAAGATCTGATCCTTCTTCTGATGATGAAAATGAGATGAACATGAGAAAAGAGGCGTAGGCTGAAGCGATAAAATATCCTGTATGACTGTTAAATTAGAGAAATAGTTTAAGTTAGAGACATGAAGTTTGATCGATTTCTTTTTCGCCATTGTATATAATGGAAAGGTTTGTGGAAATTTTTTCTCTAAAGAGATATAATTATAATGGGAAGGGAGTGTAATGAACTATTTTTTGATGGTAGGAAAAAGAGTGTGTACTCATTGAGGTAAATACATTTTTAGAAGTATATAACTAAAAATTTTTATTACTTAAATATTTACGTGTTTAATGAAACATTGTTTTTGATAAAAATCTATGTAGTAGATCTGTCATTACTTTCATTAACACAATTAACTAAAGACTCCAACCAACGATTCTATATAGTAATGTTTAAACCATATATCTTTATCTATTTATAAACGGAATATTTACCATGTTTTTTTTTCATTTTGCGTTTATTGTTGCATTTTTGAGACAAGACATTCGCAGTTAATGTCGAAATATCGAGACCCGCAGAATGAAAATAAAAAACATGGTAAATATCCTGTTTATGAATAGTTTTAGTAATAGAAGTAACCATGTTAATCTAAAACCTTATATATCTCTATGTATAAATATTTACCAATAAAAATGTAACCTAATTTACTTGGCCTTTTTACATATGTATAAAGTAGGTACTTGCATACATTGACTGATATAGGTAAATATGGTGAAGTAAGAGTTTACACTATAAAATCTTTGTACGCCTACATTTTACCTTTAAGAAGTGGGAAACGTAAAGAATTTTAATTCAGAATTAGAGAGAATAAAAAAAAATACGTGAAAATTCTATTTATAAAATTTACGTTAAATTTATTAAATAAAAATAATACTAGACGTGATTCCCGATTACTTAATTATCGTTTATAAATAGTCATATCAAAAACTATATTTGTTTTTTTTTTTCATGTTATAGGGTCATTGCGCCTGTTCGCGTCCATCGACCAATTCGCGTCCATTTTACGGATCTCACTTTGAAAAGTCTCGAAATTAAGTATACTAAGACACCAATAAGTCGAAAAATAATTACCGGCTAATACCTCAATGTATAAGAGGCACGTACGCATAGACAAAAGTTCCGTGCGTCCAAACAATCCTGGGTAAAAAAAAATAGTTAGTGAGGGCTGTTCAACAAGAGAGTGCGAAGGCACGGAATAATGAGAAGAAAATAATGGGCAGCGGTTCGTTTGAAGGTGAGTCTTTTATTGTTTTATGTCTATTTTGGATACATAGCTATTTCTAGGCATTGGTTATGATAAAAGGAATTATAATAATTATGAATTTGCTTATTTTTTTTATAGTTAATAGTTAAAATAAGGTGGACGCGAACTGCTACACCGAATTTATAAAACTTCCACTTTGCGTCCGCGATGGACGCAAACTATACCTAAAGGGATTAATAAGAAAACTAAATCGCGTCCATTTTTTAAATTAACTCTATAAGTTTAATACATAAAACTAAAAGTTTAATACCTATTCTACTTTGAATGAAATAAGTAATTTCTTTCTTATTTTTTTTCTGTTTAAGATGAGTTCTTTGCAGATAAGAAAAAAGAAGGAAAAAAGAACATACACAAAGGAAGATTTAAGGGAAGATTTGCATGACATCCAAGAGAAGAAGAAATCGGTAAGACAAGTACCTATGCAAAAAATATGCTATTCCGATATTGGACAAAATCAGTGGGTGCAGACCAAGAGGGTACAAAACTTATCTACACAAATATATAAAATTGGAGTGTCTGTTTGTAATATTAAAGTAACACCTTTTTACTAAATGTATATTAATTTATACACGGTACATATACCAAAATAAGCAATCTCTTTACTGTATGATGCCCTAATAAGAAGTCAGCTTGAGTATAATGCGGTAGTATGGTCTCCACATGAAGTCAAATACAGTCTCATACTGGAACGTGTTCAAAATAAATTCACCAGGTTTCTTTACCATAGGCTTTATGGCGTATATCCCTTATATCCCTTGATGTATCCAACATTGTTTGTATTGGGCATGGTTGAATACAACAAGTTGGAGACTAGGAGAGAGCTGGCTCTGGCAACTTATATTTTAAAAGTATTCCGCGTTGTTGTCAATAATCCAGGGGTACTGCAGTGGATAGGTTTGAGCGTACCCGATAGGTATCATCTACAACGAAGACAGCGACCGAGCTTATTTGCAGTACCCCACGGCAGAACCGAGCTAGTGCGCAACGGTCCCCTTGCTCGTTCAGTCAGAACGCTAAACTTAGTGGCTGACACACTAGACCTTTTTTCTTGTTCGTGGAGTGAATTCGCAAAAGTTAATTTGTATATAATATGTTATGAGAAATGAATTTAATATTTTTATATTTATTATTGTTTTGTTTTTAGTATTATGTTCAAGTCAGCCAATTCTTTTTTAATTATAGTTTAACATTTTTTTCCTTTTGCTTTTTGTCTCCTTTACTATATCTAATGAATTGGGTTATGCCTGTAATTATTAGATGTAAGAAAATAAAATAAATAAATAAATAAAAACATTTTTTAGAATTTTTGTCTGTCTGTCTCTCTGTTTGCTCCGGCTAATCACTGAAACGACTGGATTGATTTTGACGTTACCATCTAGATAGCTAATGAAATAAGGAGTAAATTAGGCTACTTTTATTTTAGAAATTTATTTATTTTGTAATTCTACGAACAGAACAATATTTTTTTATTATAATTATAATTATAATTCCACGCGGATGAAGTCGCGAGCACAGCTAGTATCAAATAAAACCAAGTAACGAAGAAGAAAACAGCGGTATTATTAATATTTAATGCGAATGTGTGCACCTCGTATTTTGTTTCCATAATTATTATGGATCAAGGCTGATCTTTGTGGTGCTGTGTGCTTACGGCATCAAAGAATATAAACACCCCCTCTCTTCCCGTGGGTGTCGTAAGAAGCGACTAAGTTCCTCTACTACCTAGGAACTTAAAAAGCCGACCGATGGCGTGATATCCATCCAACTGCTGGCTTTGAAATACACAGGACGAAGACGGGCAGCAGCGTCTTCGGTACGACAATGCCAGGCCTACGGTCACCAACCCGTCTGCCCAGCGTGGTGACTATGGGCAAAACACAGGAGTGAACTTGTCGAGGCCTATGTCCAGTAGTCGACTGCGAAAGGCTGCTGTGATTGTAATTGCAGGCTGATCTTTAGCTTGCTTACATTCCTTTAAAATTCACAGAACAGATAATTGTTGAATTTTAAAGGTGGAATTACTATTTACTGATATATACATAGGTACCTAATTTGTTTTTTAATTTTAAGTTCTATCAATGTTTAGAAGAATAAATAGGTGTATTATTTTCTTTATAGTGATTTATTAATGTTAATATGTTGATTTTTAAATAACTGTAATTCTTCAATAAATAAATTATTAAAATCCAATGTCTCTTTACATTATCATAAAAATATCACCTCTTTATTCCTTTTCTAAGCTGGTGGACGCGAAGTGGTCCAGCGGGTGGACGCAAATTGGATTTTATGGACGCAAACTGGGTAAATCGCCTAATTCTGACGTTTGTATTTAAATAAAATAATAACAAGATGTTTCGAACAAAACTGAAAATTAATCTTTAAATAGACTATATAATGAACACAGTAAATAAATTTTTCATAGAAATTAGTGCGGGGACATTTTTATTTTCTTCTTCAAACTTGCCAACTGCACTAAGTGGACGCGAACAGGCGCAATGACCCTATATATGTCATATGTACAATTATATTTTATTGTATTGTGTAATATATTTGTAGATGTTCTAAGTAATAATTTCATGTTTATAGATCAATGATGTTCTGGCAGTATTTATTTGAATATCATTGTTTATAGATATAAGTGGAAACTTTGCTGGGTTAATCTCTCTTACTCTCTCGTGTATTCATTGTATTGTTTTGTGCTGTTTGTTATCCAATAAAAAAATATTATATTAAAAAATTATTATTTTTGTTGTTGAGGAAGATTATTATCTTCCTCAACAACAACTAAAATATTGAATTGAATCTCATTAATATATATAAATCGACGTCGTAAGAGGCGACTAAGGGATAACACAATTCCACTACCACCTTGGAACTTATAGAGCCGACCGATGGCGGGATAACCATCCAACTGCTGGCTTTGAAATACACAGGCCGAAGACGGGCACCAGCGTCGTCGGTGCGACAAAGCCAGTACTGCGGTCACCAACCCGCCTGCCCAGCGAGGTGACTATGGGCAACACACATGAGTTCACGTAATTTTTGGCGTAAACTTGTGGAGACCTATGTCCAGCAGTGGACTGTATAGGCTGTAATGATGATGATGATGATATATAAATCATTAAATTATACTAATGTTAACCTTGTACAACTACGATACCATGTTCTTGCTAATAAATTATTATTATCATTATTAACTAAAGCACAAACGTAATTAAAATCCGACTGTCAAAATTATTAAACAAACTAAGACGATCTTGAGATTTATATACCTATAGATAATAAATAATAATACAAAAACCTGTTACGTATAGTTTGTGTGCATTTTGTGTGTGCATGACCTAATATGAACTGAGAGGCATTTGAGCGCGGTTGTTTATTTAACTGTCGGTGTTGACAACTTCACATGACACTGATGTAACTGCAAAAAGTTATTGCCTCTGAGAACTTTTTCTTTACACCAATTTGTGTGAATAGCTGATTTTTTTCCGGTTGTTTAGGAAATGACTTTTTATTTATAAATGCTTATAAAACAAAATAAACAAGGCTTTACCTTGAAAAAAAAAGCATTTAAAACTGTAATATATCACGGTCGAGAAATCTTATTATAATAATTAATACTATTCACGAAATCTTAATAAGAGGGTTCAAAAGTTTCCCTTTCTTTGGAATGCCCGATGGACGAGTCCCGAAGGAATGCACCAACACCACTATCCCTTTCATATTACCCGTCCTTTTCTAGCACGTGGCGCACTGTCAAAACTGGTTATCTGTGATTAATGACATTTTTTACATGAAATATATTATTAACTAGGGTTTATGCATTATAATATAATTAACGTTTTAATAATACTAATTGGATAAAACGTTGTAGTCAAGTTCTGAGAAGTACGCTTATTCCCATAGACATTACGAAGCCCGTTAGCGTCGACTTTCCATCTACTTCTGGTTGCCTGGTACTTAGGCTAAGAGGTATTACGTCATATCCAAGAGCCTTGCTTTTCAGTTCAATAACTTCAGTTGCAATTTTATTATTTTCAGTTGTAAATATTGTAACCTATTGGACTCAAAAGAAATAAATACCTAGTCATTAAACGGCGAAAGTGTAGTAGCTGTTTAATATTCAGAACAAAACTAAAATAAATAAATAAATCTATGAGCAAACTTCCGATCTACTTATTTAACAATTTAGCACGCAAACGAAACGTGTGTAAGCAGCTGTCAAGTGGCGAAGATTCATTGTAGCATATTTAGTTATATTGAGTGCTGCTGAACAGATCATGCTAAAGAAAATTAAAAAAAGTAGTTTGTGCAAATGTTTAGACTAACAAGATACATTTGTTACAAATCTCTTAACAATTTATTCGTTAATGAGAGAGAGTAGGTACATTCCAATATTTCTAATTAATATATACTGAAAAACTGCTGTGCTAAATTGATTTTGCAACTATAAACCTAAAAGTTTAGTTTATTTACCTATAATGATTCTTATATCACTTAAATATATTATACGACTTAAACAATTTTTTTAATAAACTTCATCATTTTATGTTTGATAAAAAATATTTGACGCTAAAAGGTAATACAGCCTATTGTTTCCTCTATACAGTAGTCACCAATATTTTTAATAGTTTGTTCACTATCTCATACCTCGGTTAAAAACTAATCAAATAGGTATTGTTTTACAAGAATGAAACCGGTCATGCATGTAGATATTCTTGACGAAAGTACTGGATTATTTTTATTATTATTTCGGCAATTGATTGGCTTCTGCGGTGGCAGTCAAAAAAATATATCCAAGAATATGAAAGTAAACTTAAGCACTAAAAAAGCTTCATTACAAGTCTCCAATAAAAAAAAAGTGTATTAGTAGTAAAGGTATATTAAAAATTTTATGACATGAATGTTTGTCTGTATGTCCTTTATAGTATCGTAAACTATGCATTTGATCATGTCATGATCTTCAGCAAAGTATTTTGCATGAGCCCACAAAGGTTTCTGAGCCAGTACGACCAAAAAAAAAGCAACGCGCGCAGAGTAAATCTAGTTCTTTATGTAGAGCAATCTTGAGAATAGCTTTACCTCATCTTCAATACGAAATAATACTATTTCATCATTATAGATATGAAGTTAAGCAGAACATCCTTTGTGACCTACTTCCAGACAAGCGTTTACGTAAAGCAAGTTACATGTTTATTTGTATAAGAAAATCTTTGAGCATCTTACGGAATTCTGCAAGTAAAACATACGCTACGATCTTTTGTTAGAGGAAAACGCATAAAATTTATTTGTTTATGCGCCGTTTAGCATTCTGGTTACAAAAAGCGTATTAGGGAAAAGATAAAATGAATTGTATATATTGTGAAAATCGATACCGATTGTAAAAAAGAATAAAAATAAACGATAATAAATTGTAAATTTGTCTATACTAATATTATTGTAACGTTGAAGATTTGATTTTTTGTTTGTCTATAATAGACAAAAATTAACACTGGACCGATTTTAAAAATTATTTCGGCAGTAGAACGCTACGTTATCATTAAATGCTAGAGGTTATATTTAAGCTGTGTGACTACGGTAGTAAAGAATGTAGCCACCCTCTCTCTTCCTGTGGGTGTCGTAAGAGGCGACTAAGGGATAACACAGTTCCACTACCTTGGAACTTAAAAAGTCGACCGATGGCGGGATAACTATCCAACTGCTGGCTTTGAAGATGGACAGCAGCGTCTTCGGTGTGACAAAGCCAACCCTGCGGTCACCGACCCGCCTGCCCAGCGTGGTGACTATGGGCAAAACACATAAGTTCATTTTTGGCGTGAACTTGTGGAGGCCTATGTCTAGCAGTGGACTGTGATAGGCTGAAATGATGATATTTCAACGAGAGTAAAAAAAAAATTAAGCGGACGAAGCCGCGACAGAAAGCTAGTTTTTCTAATAAGAGTGTATGGACACAAATTAAAATTATTCAAATAGCATGAGTGTAATAAATAAGGACATAGGAGGGAACACATGTCTTCTATCACACGGAAGGTTCACCTCTCCTGACCCCATGCTATAGGTACGTTTTAAAGTTGCGCAATAGGGTCATACCTAATTTTGTCGATATTTCACTGAATTACGATTATAGGCTATTAGGCATCGAAAGTCCGTTGGTCGATTAACGAGCCCATACCGATAAAAACTTTTAATGCTGCTTTATTTAGAACATTACTTGAGACCACTTTGTCTCATGAATTTTCATGTAAGCTGACACTGCCGGCTGACCGAAATGATAAAATTAAGTAGTTATATTAACGTATATTCTTATTACTTCTTAACGTAATTATTAGTCATTAGTTTCGTGTTTAAATTGATGGAAGTTTTAGCATATTAAAATCCCATTAGTATCCTAAATATTTTGATTTGAACGAATCCAATAACAGCAGATACTTCATAATAATAAATTTAAGGGCAAAACGTCATAGTTTTATTTTATGTGTGTTTTATTTTAAACGAGAGAATGGAATCATAATTTTGATAAAACAGCAAAAAATGATCTAAGCCGATGAAGGGCAAACGATCACGCCTCTAATACAAAAAAACACAAATCAAATATTTACATTGGGTCCTATAACAATTATTCCCTAATTTGAACATATTATATTACTAAAACTTTAACACACCTATATTTAATATCCCTACTAATATTATCAATATGAATGTAAGTTTGTTTGTTACGCTTTCACGCGAAAACTACATAATCAATCATCATGGACCTTTGTACACGTATTCTTGAAGGTATTAAAAGTAATATATAATACTTTTTATTTAAAAAAAACTCGATGCGAGCAAAACCGCGTGTAAAATCTAGTTCTTACAATATTTATTAATTAATTATTAAAAATCTTTTTTTATTTATTTTACAAATGTACCTTTCATGCGTTTTGAAACGTATTTGTATCAAAAAGTTAAATATCAATATTACAAAATGCATAAAAACATCAAATTTTTATAGTTTATAAAATGTTAAATTCAAGTTTTATCGAGAAGATTTCGTGTTTGTAATAAAAACTCAACCCGATCCTCGTGCTTATCTCAAAGAGTATTTATCTTAGTAATTTAATTAGAGAAATTTTCTGAGAATCTCTGTCGAGATGCCGATTTTAAGGGTTTCTTTTTAGAGGTTTAATGATTAGCCCTGCTAGAGATGTCTATTTATAAAGGAGTTATTTTTAATGATAACAGAAATGACGAAGTCATTTTTTTATCGAAATCAGATTGTGTGATCTTTTACTAATTTAATTTTAAAAAGTAAGTAAATAACTACCAATTAAAAGACGATGTATGTTACTTTTGATATTTATTAATGTTTTTGTTGCCACACACAAAAATAAAAAGCTGTTTCATTTTAAATCTGAAAGAGGTTATTTCATTTTAGTATTTATAACCATATTCGATACGTTTTATAGCCATAGAGAAGTTTAAATAGATAAAGGCGGACCCGTTATAAAACTTTATAAAATAATTTTATTAGGGTATCATAACAATAAAAATATAAATCCATATGTGAGAAATGAGGTATTAGAACTTATTGGTTTCGATAAAAATAGGGTGCTAAAATACTATAAAGAAATTTTATTAAAATGTACATATATGTACTTATATATAAGTATGTTTATATTAGTTGGGATTGGAAGGATAGCGAAGTCTACTGTAATGTCGGGTGCCAACGCCTACATACAAAATATAAGGAGTTTGATGTAAGATAAATAAAGAAAGGTGTGTTAAAACTAATGGTAGCTCAAAGTGAAATGAAAAAGCTTTGGATATTTTTTACGAATATTTTGAAGCAATGACCTCTATTCTGACAATAAAAATCAAAATATTCACAATCCTACATATTAAACAAATAAATAAAATTGGAGTGTCTATTTGTAATATTAAAATAACCGCTTTTTAAACTAACTAAATGTATATGGACACACAGTACATATACCAAAATGACATTTTTTTACAATTTTGAGATTTTTCTAACCTTTAAAAATTCAAATATCTAAAAATGAAAAATCATAGGACCTTTTTTATTTTTATTTTAATAAAAAATATAAAAAAAAATTATCCAGTTGAAAAATAACAATCCCTTGCAATTGCTTAAGCAATTTCGGTTTAAACAATATGGCTCGGGGTTGCCCCATGGCGGCACGGCATGCATTTTTATCATCAGTAGGGCAATTTGAAGAGGATCGTATAAAAAAATTGTGATGGAATAGTTTTCGGAACTCATGCGCCGATTCCTCCTGGACTATATGTATATACCTACTTGTGCGATGTAATGCTATATAGCATTTTTTTTAAACTTTAAATCGTATTTTTGTTAACGTCTAATTTTATTATAAAAAAGCAAATAGACATTGTATTATCATTTTTAATGATTTTTATATAAATAAAAATTATGTTTCATGTGTACCCATATAAAGATATATTCATGACTCAGCACCATTGAATTTTCTCATATACCACTCCCGTATCTTCAAATTGCGTTTAAGCTTTATAGCTTAAATGACAAAAAAGTATTATATAGCGTAATAAAAGGGCGAACACGCGTGCGGTGCGTCTCAGACACGATGTTGTTAAATTAAAAGCAACGCCTTACAAAATTGGATGCGTTTAAAATAGGCTTTACGATACACGTAAGCGCTTACTACTGATTACGTTTATGAAGGTACTATGCATTTTAAAAATCTATTTACTATGGTATGTGTAGGTAATATTATTAATTATTTTGTTTTAAATACATTCGTTTTTATAACCAAAAAAACATCAAAACAATACATTAATTATCAGTGTTTTTAATGGGATTTGTTAATACAGACATGGTGTGGATTGTTTGCGTTTTCAAACGTCAATTTAAAAATGTTCTTTTCGCGAATAATCTTGTCACTCTCGATGGAGACAGCTTTTATATTTATTTGACAAAAACATTGTTATAGCGTAAGTAGATTAAAAATAATACGTTTTAAATTACATATGGCACATAATTTAAAATACAAATGTGAATTTGCTATTCACTTCACGGTGCGGTTAGAACCACATAAAGGCATACACCACAATATACTTTTACAATCAAAGATTTCGTTCTGACACATCTGATTGATCAATGTAATTTCAGCTTAACTATGAATCGAAAGCAGGATTAACTGTAAAAGGCAATCTTAATCTAAATTATCTAACACTGAACTAGAATTGCGCAAGATGGGAGCGAAGAACATTCTGTTAGTTATGGTCTTCGAAAAAGAATAATGACAAAATTATACTGCTTCCACTAGTACGATCACATCTCTCATGTTCACATGATTAATCTTACATCTACGTTAACTGTTAACCATAGCCTTAAGACTTGATGGTCTCAATTAATAATTTCATATCTATCGGTAATTTATTTCCGTCTTTCATAAAAGTCATAATAACGGACCGTGGGAGCTCAACTCCGGGATAGCGGCTGAAATATTATGTTCGATCCCCACTGAACACTTCAAAACAGATAACGTAATTTCACCTCATCAAAATGTTCAATGTACAATAAATTTAATGATACAATAATAGTTGTAAAGATACGTCGGCACGTTTAAAAGTACATCATGATGAGCGGGCGTCGGTCTGGATGTATGGCGCGTCACAGATCATTAAGATCTCCTATCTTCGAGCAAAAAAATCAAAAGTGAATTTGGTAGTTGGAATCTTCAGATATTTAGTAACGCGGATGATCAACTGCGGTTCCTTTGACGTTTATTTGCTTGATTTGATCCTTACCCTTACGTTCCTGCTTTGGTCGTCTATTAATAAGATTTCTTTTTATCTTATTTCTACCTACATCTTACAATTTTACATGTAGATAATTGAGAGCTATACTTGATCATTTATTCTACAAATAAAATTCTTATATTAGAAAAAAAAAACATATTTATAATGACAATAATCTTTTATAAATATAGTAAAATCAGTTATTTACAATAAACCTCTATTCAGCAGTTGACGACAGTAAAAGCCAAAGACGAAGTCAAACTAAACTTTATATTCATGTACGACTATATATAGCCCGTGTGTGTTTTTATTATAAACTGAAACATCTAGATGTGGCATAGTTTCATAAACTTCATGCTAAAGTTATTATCTCCCCTAGGATCTAGATCTAAATACTAAATAAGTTTCGTATAAATTTGTCGACCATGTGTCCCACACTGTTCACTTTGATGCATTATCTTCCGGTTCGTAATGCCTTTTATATCTATTAAACGATTTTATCACATATCAACAATTATCACTTCAAGATGTTTGAGACTCCCGTGAAGATCAAAGAAGATCTAATTAGAACATCACGCAATACTTAAGACCTAATTTTAAGTACTAAGTCTTTAATTTTGTAATAACTACCGAAAATGCACAGAGTACGCCATATCTGTGCTTCCCGTGATGAGTGCTGTAAGTCGAGTTACACAGTTTTTTTTGCGATTTTAGCGTAGGCTTTTTTATTGAAATTCGGGATTTTTTAAATCAGAATTTACAGTTATTTACAACGTAAGAAAACGTGTAGGATTTGAGTTCAGTTAGGATTTGTTTTCATTCATACTTTTTTAACACTTTTGGCTCAAATCACATGATATGAAAAAGAAATTTTTGAAAAGAGATTTGAAAAACACAAAAATGGGTCACCCATTAAAGGTAACTTGAAACAAGTAATCAGAAAAGGAACGTACGCATTAGCCGAAAATGGGACAAACTTTTATATAACTAAACTAAAATACATAAAACGCATAGAATTACATTCACTGGAATACCGTTAAAATATACTAAACTAGCTTTTACCCGCGGCTTTGTCGCATTGATTTTTTATAATAAAAAAGTATCCTATGTTACTTCTAATACCTCCAAGAATATGTGTACAAAGTTTCACGATGATCGGTTAAGTAGTTTTCGCGTGAAAGCGTAACGAACAAACTTACATTCACATTTATAATATTAGTAGGGATAAAACTATGCTTGTAAAATATACTGCAACTGTTATATTTTTCTTTACTCTTCTAGTAGGTACCTGTTGTTTTACTAAGTTATTCTTTGTGTAATACTTGTAAAGAAAAGTTTTATTTTTATTTTTATTGTATAACTGATTCTTGCAATTAACATTTATAGCACGTAATATAATACCTAATTAAAATACATTTTTTTACCAATTCTTTTCTCTATCTGTTTTTTGTTAATTCGTAATTTTTTTTCTTCTAAGAACTTATATTTTCGATTCAGCTCCTATAATACTGGTATTTTCTGTATTGTAGAATATTACGCTATCAGGTAACGTTCTTTATTTTAATTTTTTTTCTGTTTGATTCACTGGAAAAATATTTTTTAAGAAACAATAAGACTGTGTGTTTAAGTAATATTCTACTTATATTGGGTAAGTTCACTAAGTATTATATTTCTGTCTGGAGATACTAAACCAGATTTAATGCATCGCCGAACATTTTGATAAAAAACATGATTCTTTAATTTTACTTTTGATATTTTATCATGCTAAAAATATTCTAACCGAATTAGTATATCGATTTTTCTTAATTAAAGAAAAATGAGATTTTTTTTATAATGTTTATTTTTTATAGTTATACAATATATTCTAAAATGAAAAAGAATTTTGATTCTTTTTGAAATATCCATATTTTTAATCATTATTCCTATAAATAATGAATATTTTATCTGTAAAAGTATACTGTAAAATGGCGCCAAACCAATAAAGTAGGTTGCAGTCTATATTTTTTTACACTCCTCGTCCGCCCTTCTGGTAAATTGATGCCCATTTTAATAAAGTGAAGGAAAATAAACAAATCCATCACATCATACTGGCAACAGATGCATACACATGCCCAATATGTGTAGAGATTATAATAATAGATTAGTTTTAACCAAAAGTTTTGATGTTTTTGGTAAGTTCGATTATTTATATATTTTATATACCTTGCGTAGCTTATCAACACTATTTTTTTTAAATTGAGATATATAAGTCTGAAATAAGAAAGAAATCAATATTTTGAACATGCTATAAATAAAAATATAAAAGTTAACAATACATTCAAATAAACATCTAAGAATGTTGAACATATTATTTTAGGAATTTAAAGTGGATGTAAGGCGTTTTAACATGATCTGGCTAGCTGCCTTCTATACGCAGAAACTGAATTTATTTAAAAATAATTTTTAATTGTACCTAATAAATCTAATTGAAAAAAATGCCTTACACAAATGAGTCTCTTCAACTTTATTCAATTTGAAATAAACATCGTAATATGATCTTAATAACTAGATAATGGAACGCATTTTTATTTAATAAAATTTAATTAAATGATTAAATATAAAGATGATTAGAATCTTATCCAAGAAAGTAGTCATCGACTATAGCTAGTTCCTAGACTAGGCAACTTTTTTTGCTACCGACGAGAGAGCTAGTCGGCTAAGCTCGTAGACGTATTCACGATTAAGCAATTCGTTAAGCTTATATTGCTATACAAGAGTTCACTGTCATCACATCATTAATAACTGACTGATGTAACAAGTGGATGTTATTAGACAAGGTCGATGAAATACCCTACATGTGCTCAGTTTTGGACTACAATGATGTAATTGCATCGCGCGATGTGCGTCATGACAAAGGAATCTCCTTCAGGGTTCGCTATTGTAATCTATATCTATAGGATATCTACGTAAAATTTTAACTGGTTTTCATATTTATTTTCGATTTTACTTATGGCAATACACTAATCCAATATGATAAGTTGATTACGAATCGTGACCTAGTATAGATGAGCATGAAAGAAAACCTAGCATGAAAAAAATATAGGAGCAGTTTAATATTATTATTAATTGGGTAAGAGATGACTTCGCCAATGCCGCGTAAAATGAAGAAGACAAACACAGCGTTTAGAATGTTGAGGTACCCAATAGTATCCATGTCCAATTATATATATATTTCCACTTCTATATAAACTATTTTTGCTTCACATGAACAACAATTATCTATTTTTTGCGTATTATTTATTAATAACATGAATAAATAATAATCGTTGATAGTAAAAAAAAATGTCCTTGCTTATAATGATTTTGTTTTTTATTTGATGCCACTATTATTAATTCTATGGTCTTCTAAATTTTATGGTGGTTGTTATATACTGATTATTTATTTATCTTAACCTCAGTTTTAACTTCAGCTTTAACTTCAACCGCAACTTTAACTTCAGTGAAATTAATTTATTCATTCATTTTAAACTAAATTGGTTTCAATAATAGCACATAGCACGGATGAATTGAAAATTTAAAAGAGCGTAGAACTAATAGATAGCATTGCTTGTTACTAAATCTAAAACAATAGAATAAATGGGTCAAATACATGTTTAGTAAAATTTATTTGTTATTAGACATTGTCATAATATAAGCTGTCGGTTTTATTATTATAAATGCCTAACTAAACGAATCCAGGACGATCTCAAGCAATTCTTACTGTTTAAATGTACTAAACAGATCGTGTTCAGAACTTTGTAATTCATATAATTTGACGTTTTAATAAAACACACGTAAACATGTTATATACATATGTAAAATATGGCGAATAATTTATTAAAGCAGTGCTCTTCAAATTTAATCAAACAACGTTTTGGTACTAGAATAGAAAATTAAATAAACGCAGTCACAAGATATATTTAAACATATTTGAGTGCTACAAAAAAGATGATTTCTTTGTTAAACGACTTCAAAATAGAAGGAGGTTCTCAATTCATCTGTATTTTGTTATGGAGGTAACATACTCGTACATAACACAATACAGATGAAATAGTCCTCATAGCTTTTTGCTGGGTGTACCGATTTTAGTTATTCTTTTTTTTCGAAAGCTAATGCTTGTCGTGTGGCCCCATTTAAACTAGAGCGAGATATGGTAAATAGTTTTAGAGTTATCCCTCATAATGTGTATTAATATTGTGTATTGTACTATATTAGTCGATGTAAATTGATTTTTTTTGTTTAAGAACATACACAATTATAATTATACTTAAGAACATTATTATTATATGACATATGACATATGTACCCTTATGAGACTTCTATTTCTAGCTTATATCTAAAAACGTATCTTAACTTGTGAAGGAATAGTTTTAAACCATTTATGTAATTTTATATTGACGAAAAAAAAACAGAAGCGATGTGGGCATTACTATAAACTTTGTTATATTTTTACAAGCTGCAGCTCATTGCCGCAGTTAACATCATAATAATATAGGTAATATTCTGTAAATGGAGAATAATACATACCTAATTTACGTTGAAACGAGTCAGCGCATGTAGTTTTTAAATTGTTATTGTAGGTATAATGATGATAAAATTATAGCAAATTATTTTAACGAAGACGCAAACAATTTAAAACTAGTATTCTTATGAAAGTAATTTACACAGTTAAAAAAAAACGTAGCATTATAGTTCTGTGTCATTAAAGTAATTTATTAAATCCTTCTATTTTATTGTTTATGTATATAAAGAACTCACTATAGACGGCACCACGGTCGCTTAGAACCGAATATAAAATCATCATATCGAAAATTTCGATCTAACGGGTACTTCGTTCCATAGCTTAATTGGCTAAAGCACCGACACGGTCAGTCGCAGATGCAGGTTCGATCTCCGCTAGAACGGTCGATTTTTGATATGATATTAAAAATTGTTTCGAATTCTCTAATGTGTAGGTAACTTAAAAATAAATCGTACGAATTTTATTGTTTGTTTCTTAAATTGATATCGTATTAATTAAATCAAACAATAAAAACTGTACAAAAACTTAAAAAATTATAAATACCCATTGTCAATCTTTTAAACAAATTAATATTTTATACTTGTATCATTTTCACTGTCCATATCATTCATATATTTTTTACCTCAGTTATTAAACTGATTGCAGCGCCACATACTTATTTCTATCCCACGATTACTAACGGATGACATCGTACACTCAACTTCATACAAAATATAACCATAAACATGGTTCTCGGGTCCCGGAGAAAGTACTCGTGTATTGTGAAGTAACCGGCTCATTAATCTTAGCGGAAGATCTACAATAAATCCAATACAAAATATTTAAGAGATCTCCTAGACTGGACAATAGTTACTAATACGTTTTAGTGGATAATGTGTGAATTTTAATTGTTTCCAAGGGTTTATTTATTTCTTAAACTATTCGGCATACCTACATAGTGAACAAATCGTATCCGTTTGTAACTGCTAAGTGATATTACGTAACTGATGAGAGTCATCGTTGAAAACTATACCATTTTAAATTATGAAAAATGATATGCATCATAAATCATAATATGAACTTCAAAAGCTCTTCCAACCTGTTTTAGAATATAACTTTCATAACAAACATAAAAATAAATAAAACTAATTACTGAATGCTCATAAATTGATTACTTATACCGCATACCAACACCAAACAACGAAATTATCTGTCAATATTTTTAAGTATAACGAATAGTCGCCTTAACGCACGTAACATCTGTATCCATTTAACGTGACGGTAACACCAAAATTTATTTTTATTTAGAAGCTTTGAAGACTGAATTATCGTTTATCCGTTAGTTATAAATCTCTTCACAAGTTATCTTAATTTTAGTACTTGTTAATCAACTTAGTATTCGGATTAAAAATAGTAAGAGTTCATTTATTTGACAGCGACTGTATCTGGGAGCACGGTAGTGCCCCCGCCAAGACGAGCCAAAAAAAAAAAAAAAAAAACGAAAAGCACTACCTATCTTTTCTCGAAGTGCTTCGTCGTTTTTTTGAACCCTCATAACTTGGGTTTGGATTATACCAGATAAACAAAATTCTGGAGATATAATGTCAATAGTGAACTTATTAAACGTATAAAGTTTCAATTGCATAGCTCTTATACTTTAGATTTTATTGATATCTAAAAAACCCCGATTTCGTCACTCACTGATGATCATCAAAATTCTTAGAGTACTTCCTGAAGTCCCAGAAAACTGAAATTTGGTACATAAGCTAGTATTAGTACACAAACAACAAAAAAATTCTAAAACTTGGAACTTTTACCCCCCAACCCCTTAAACTAGGGGATGGAAGTTTGTATGAGACTTACGCAGATTTTGATGCTAGAGGTCTGAAAATTGATATAGGGACTCCTTGTTACTCCTTGTTATGAATAATAATAATAAAATACATAAAAAATAGAAATGGGTTATTAGTTTATGTCAAAAATTTACATTTTGTAATTATGGTTTTTAAGTTTTGGCGGAGATCACCGTTTGCATATCAGTTAGACATAAAATCAAAAACAGCGTGCTAAACCGAATATGGGGAAAATTGGATGATATTTATGGTATAAAATGTGTCGGAGGTAAAATGCATCTATAATATTGTCATAAGCAACTTACAAAAAGAAGTGAAATCCCACCAAAAACATTTTCATGTAAAATGTTGCCAAGACGAGATCATATGGCTCGCACTGTCAAAAAGTTATCAGATCTCATGTAGAGCCAAGTTTCTAACTCTACACGCCCTAACTCTACAAGCCCTAACTTCACAAACTCTACACCTTAGTCAAAACATGTGGCTTGGCCGTTACCAACTTACCAGCCATGCTGTCCTGCGACGGGGCCAAAATTAAGAGGCAGGGGGCAGTATCGCCAGCAGCAGTAGTCCACCTCACCAGCAGTTGTCATCTACAACATCGGCCGGTAGTAACGAAACGGCCAAGCCACATGTTTTGACTAAGGTGTAGAGTTTGTGAAGTTAGGGCTTGTAGAGTTAGGGCGTGTAGAGTTAGAAACTTGGCTCTACATGAGATCTGATAACTTTTTGACAGTGCGAGCCATATGATCTCGTCTTGGCAACATTTTACATGAAAATGTTTTTGGTGGGATACATATTTTAATTTCTATCACATATATGCTTTAAGTAGACTTTTCAGCTTTCTGATACCCCAGTAGTATATATCGATAACATAAATAACAACTAATAAATAAATCGAAAGTAGTTACGGAAATTGCTTATAACATCGAAACATCGATAAAATATTGAAGACTTCGCGTGCTCTATGCGACCCTGGTAGCGATGTTGATATTACCGATATTTGTCATACTCGACATACTCGACATAACAAGCCGGCAAAATAATATTGAATGATTACGTCTACAGGTTGCAAAGCCGTATTTTTAATACTAAAAGAGTCTTCGTTTGAGAGGCTTTTGAAGTAAAACGTCTTTACGGATGCTTGACTTGGTTAGTAAGCTGGAAAATGCGTGACGAGGACGTTACGAAAAGTGTGATCGGGCGAGGCTAACGGAAGGTGAGAGAGATAGGTATAAGTTAGTGAAGATAGAAAGAGAGACATGTACGTTTCGTAAGTTTTACTTCAGTTGTGTGGTCTATAAACACACTCGATTTCCTTTGAAATCATAATACTTTTAAAACCTTCATGAAGGTTAGTTAGTAGGATCTCCATATTTTCTTAAAACGTAAAACCAATATGGCTGTTATAATAAATATCTTTACTGTTAAGTCTTATATACGAAAGCAGAAAGGGACAAGCTCTATAAAAAAATTATAAAGTAAGGCAAGATTCCATTAAATTAGCTAAACTTCACTGTGTTAAAAAAAAAATAATTACTTAGGATAAAAAGGACATTTTATTTAACAGACTTATAAATTAGCGATCATTACAATTTTGCAATGTACCTAATGATCGTTAATTTGTAATGATTACATTCAACATTAAATATTTATAATTTTAATAATAAAGACGAAATGGCAACGAAAATATATCCTTAACATGTGTCTGTGTTTACATGTGTATTGTGTATAATGTATTTGTATCCAAATCTGTTTATACAATCCTACTGAGATTTGCTTATTTCATGAACGAGTTTATACGGTCGAGGATCGACCTTGCTTTTGCTTAATGAACATTCCGCAGACCGTGCAACTTACGAATGAATGTATCCATGATAAGATCGCTAAAAATAGTTGCAATTGTATTTATTCTTGAATGGCTGATATGTTAGTACTCCGTAACGTACACGTATAAAACGATATTTAAAATTAAGCCTGCTTAAGTGTTACTATCTTACTTCTTATTCATATGGAATCTTCTTTATATTTTTTTATGACTATCAAAATTTCATTTAGCCTCTCTGTCAATACAAAATTAATGTTAAATAAGTTTAAATTGTCAGTCTAATCATCACATCATCACATCATCATCACATCAGCCTTTCGCAGTCCACTACTGGACATAGGCCTCCATAAGTTTGAGCCAAAAATGGCATGAACTCATGTGTTGCCCATAGTCACCACGCTGGGCAGGCGAATTGATGACCGCAGGGCTGGCCTTGTCACACCAAAGACGCTGCTGCCCGTTTTCAGCCTGTGTATTTCAAAGCCAGCAGTTGGATTGTTATCCCGCCATCGGTCGGCTTTTTAAGTTCCAAAGTAGTAGTGGAATTGTGTTATCCCTTAGTCGCCTCTTACGACACCCACGGGAAGAGAGGAGGGAGCTATATTCTTACTGCCGTAACCACACAGCAAATAAGCGTTCATTTCTCTATAATATTGACGGACAAAATATTCATGCTAATAATGTTTATTTATGTATAATACATTTTGGCAATAACTTATATCATATATTCTTTTACATTAGTACACAACGGAAGTTTATGTATAAAAACATTAACGATGCCTTTATTGGAAGACTAAAATCGCTTCGCCATAAAAAGTTTCGATTATTTCTTTTACTTTTAACTCGACTTTATAACGCCTTCCTCCGCCCGGTTGCGTGCGCGCGCCTAAAGTGATCATTTACGTATTATTTATGCGCACGCGCAACGATAACTAAAACGTTGCAGGGAATTAATTGCACCAAAAATAGTTGCGGTACACAGTCTTCCGCGTCCAGTGCCAATATGTAAAAGGAAGTGAAATGTTCCCGAAATGAACGTTAAAAGGCGAAATACATCCGCCTACGAGAATAGACAAAACATCATTGGTACAAATACATTCATATCATTGGACAAAACATAAGCAATAATCTTCTTTTAGATCGTAATGAAGGCCTAGACGAGTTAGACTAAGTCTAAACGATGAATATTTTCTAATCTGTTAATAGGTTCTTAAATTCAAAGATCATGGTACTGCTAAAATAGTTTCTTCAACTGATCTAATAATATATAGTTACGTCTAATAGAGTACAACACTAAACAATAGCTCGTCAACCGTTCAATATCTTTAGCAATACACAGTTCATTTGTATCAAATATATTTTGAATTTATATATATGTGATTGTAGTGTGAGGCTTATTTTACGTTTTATATTTTTTTGTTCCGTTAAACTTTTATTATTTGTGAATATTTATTTTGTAAATAATTTAATTTAATTTAATTTACTCTTTATTGTACACATAAAAAGAAGTTTACAATTTACAAAACGATTCACAAAAAGAAATATACAACAGGCGATCTTATCGCTAAACAGCGATAAAAAAGTATATATATAGTTTATATATATTATAATAGATAAATATAGTTTTAATTATGATATTCCAGTATTTTATAAATCAGTGAAGGCTATACATAGGTATAGAGCACTTTTTTTTTAAACTGTTGAGTTTCTAGGAACTAATTTAATCACCAAAAGTTTGTTAATTCAAGCAAAAAAAAGAAGAAAGTTAAGAAAATTTTACTACGTAGATAAAAAGAATAAACTTCACAAAAAATTTATATTTACACCTTTATCACCATTCAGCCTCCATATTGCACTACAAATGATCGAGAAAAAAAAAAGACTCCCACGAGTTTATTGACCTTAACTACATTCGAGCCGCCAGGTGCTACGAAATATACAAAAGAAAATTATTTTCTTTTTAATTACAACTCGTCTGGACTAACACAGCTAATTTGACTTACAGCGTCTGCCGCTCTAGTTGTTTAACGAAAATATTATACCTTTTAGTCCAGTTTATGAAGGTATGTAGGTGAGCCCTATACAAGCTTACGCAACAATGTCCGTTTCGGAATCAATGTTTTGACAGATGCAGCATAAAGTTTGAAATATTCTGGCATGTTTGAGTTATAGTCAACCATAAACATGAAGAAATAGACAAAAAATTTACGATAATCCCGTTTACCAGTTTGCTTCGTTGCATAACAAAACGCAAAACTTTACGCTCCTTTGGAAGAAAATATGTATGTTCTTTTCTTTTACGTTAGTTAAAAAAAAAAAACAAGTTATTACTCAACTCCTTTTACAAAATTGGGTATAAATTTTTCTCCATTAGGAATAGTATTTTACATCTTATTCACGTAAAATTAATATCTTTACGGGAGGGAAATCGTGTTTCCATAACGTTTGTTAACTGCGTCTTTTTTTTTGAAACAGCGGAAATACATACAAGGCTAGAACAATGGGTGTCTTGTTTTGGTTGATCATTCGTCACAATGTTTGTAATAGTCGGTCGTTGTCTGTTGAAGTGTTGGTTCGTTCTCAGGATATGACTCAAATGTGCAGCATTATATTATTGTTCAATTAAAGTATCTATAATAAAATTAATAATCATACGAAATTCAGATTTTCTTGTAAATATGTTATGTTAAATATGTTAAATTTTAATATAAAATCCATTTAACTTATTATTATTCTTGAAATGGCTCCCTTGCGTAATTGGAAATATCAGAGTATTTAAACTTTGCTTTATTTGGAGTTATAGTAGGAGTACAAGTTCGGTTCCCGCACAAGTTTGCCTGAAAGAAAAGTTAACTTGCCTAAGACAAAATATTTAAAACTTAGTAATAATTATTCATATTTTATTTGTATTATGTAAATAATATCAAAAGTTTGACAGGATCTGTAATATAAAAATAAAATAAAAACATTAGTTTCACTAACAAGTCTGAAACTGAAAATCATTTGTTCTTCCTTATTATCAAAGCAGTTACAACAAATTCTCAGTAATAAATTTTAATCATATAGCTTTTAAATGACAATCGCTTAGCTTTTGTTTCGTATACGTTGTCAATGCCGCGAGAAATACTAACAATGGGGCAAAAATTAAACTCTATTATAACCACTAGAAATAACAAGTTTCACAAAAACAGCTATAATTACATTCAAACTTAAATAATTTACTCATATAATAAGATAAGTTTTTCACAAATAATGTTGTAGGATTTTGGATATTAAACAAGCTATGTGTTAATACATCAGTATTAAAATATCTTTACCTATACGACGCGTTATAATAATAAAATATGTACATACATATGTACTGTACATACTCGTTGTTAGTTTGTAGTCATCTGATATGTAATGCTTTATGACATGATTGAATAATCTTGTCTCTTCGGTGGAGGGACGGGTATTAAACGCGAACTATCCCGTATAATCCTGTGGTTTAGATACTGTTACGTGATGTAATTAGTCACTACGAGGTGGTTGGCTCGAGCATAGATAGAGCAAACCACAAAAACGGGATCGCTCGAAACGGGACTTATTAATTTTTTCTAAATATCTCGTTTTTTCACGATGAAAATAAAATTTGCAATGACATCTGCGGTTACAAAATAAAAAAGTAATCGAATAACATACTCGTAATAAAAAGTAGTTTGACAAAAAAATAACACGATATCTGTGCATAAATGTTTTTATAATGTCATACTTATTTAATCGTAATGGAAAAAACAACGAAAGTATTGGTTGTGACAAGCACGAATGTGTGTATCGCGGCAAAATGTGACTGTTGTAAACTTGTATGCATGAAATGCATGAACTGCGCATGTGAGCGCGGTGCGGGCGTGCGGTGCTCCAACGCCCGGCAATTACCAGGCGATCAGAACGACAAAAGAGAAAGCAAAACACCTTGCTAGGGCGTAAAAGAGACAAACATATCGATATTTCTACATTTTGGTGTAGTTAAAGTGAGAGAAATTGAATCGGGTGGTTGAAAAAGCTTGCATCATTGACGCCAACTCTTTACAAATATTAAATTCAATAGTTTAAAAAAACCTTTTAATTATAAAAGAAATAAATCTTATTTTATTTATAGCATTACAGATCCTACTTATAGATAAAATTAATACATATTATGTACGTTTTCAGTTAAATGTTTATAAAATAAAATAAAAAATGCATGTAGGTTATCTGAATACTCAATTGTATTTTCTATATGTAATCAGAGTTTATTTGCTAAGCATTGTGCTACTGACAAGCAAATGCAACCAGACCTTCACTGGATGGTTGCATAAATAGAAAATACATCTACATGATGTCACAAAGGTCGTAAACAATTCAATGCGTTCTTAGACTTCCTAGAGTTTTGTATTTTGAGTTTGAAATGTAGTTTCTTTTAGAGTCCTTTGCTATGATGATGTAATATTTATAATAAAAATAACATTTATGGTCTGGCTTTGTTATTAATAGGTTATCATTAAAAGTAAATAATATAATAAATTCAGAATACACTTTTTAGATACTTAATTACTAAAAAAAAGTTACATTTTGGCCACGTATGGCTGCAGCAGCTCTAAGCAGTATATTGAAAAATTATTCCGAGTTTATGTAGTGTGTAGAGTCTCTGGCGTAGAGTTGCGGTTACACTTCAATTCTTCACTACATATGTAAGGTTATCCTAAGAAGTGCAGATAGCAGCCTGGAACATATGCCTATACCAACTTAGGTATCTGTTAACTTTGAGTAATATTCAATGGTAATTTTACAAATTGTTACGTTACTTTTATGCTAACTAAAATCAATTGTGTACATATAGCATGTCGTATAAAACCTGCTCTTCAGAAATCAGATGGCCATCATGAACTTGACTTTACAGTTGTTTGCGCCTGGCAACTAACAACTAATAATAACCGTTACGCTTATGAGATATGTTGACACTATTACAACGAATATATTGTATTTTTCCTCAGAATTTTTGACAGGGTGGACCAATTTCGATTATTATTTTTTAAATCGAAAGGTGATGCGTGTCTTTGGTTCCATTTGATTTGCTTTAGATCTATCAAGTACTATTCGAGTTATGTTTAATAATGCGTATTTACTGGACTATCTTTTCGTCGACCTTGCATTGTATTTTCTCTGAGTTTACCGATTTTGATGGTTCTTGTTTTAATCGAAAGCTGACGCTTGTCTTATAGTTCCATTTATCGAGATCTGATAACTACTTTTTGAGTAATCTTTGATAGCGCCTAATTTACTTGATTAATTTTGTCTACTTGGGTTGTATAGTTGTCGATGTAATGGTCGGTGTTTTTTCATTTGAGATCAAACACAAATATTTTAAAACATAATGAAATTTGATAGTATTTAAAATTTAAAAAAGTCAACATTAAAATTAAGGTGTACGTAAGTAGTACCTGTTTATTTAATATGAAGGAGCAAAACAAAACAAGCAACTCAGTAAAAAGTTTTTGTAGAAGGGATAAAGGAGAACAAAGGACCTTGTAATACATCTTGTAACCGTTACTAGGATACCATAATCGTAGTAGAGTCGTTACGTACGATGCGTTACTATATTTCAACTGACAAAATAAAACACAGTCCTTTTCGTGACCTTCTATTGGACCACGAGGGGTAATTTATTTTCATTTTAAGCCTATGTAAAGCTATAGCAAACTGGTCGATAGTGATAAAGGGACACGGCCTTTGATGTAAAGAGTTCGTTAACTTCATCGCGTGACTACTTGGAGATATTATTAAATTTAGTAGTTTTATTTTACAATAAATAAAACTAAATTGTGTTGTGTCTTTCGAGGTGAATAAAAGAGGGTTTATTTAACATAGTGTATTAAGCGAATTTGTTTGATTGAACTTATTCGGCATCTAGATGGATTTGTTAAATTTATTTTTAACTGTTTTTATTTACATAACGTTTATTTATATTAACACAATCATCATTTTAAAACTTAAAAATTCGCTTAAATGGTATAAGGGCGTATCATATCGACTATTATGTTTAAAGAAATCTATGTAAAGATATCTTGTAACTTATTTACATTAAACACGACTAACCAAAGCTTTCAAACATTTATCTACACGTACTTCCATTTTAGACCTCCAATAAAAAAGAGCGTTCAATTTAAAGATCAATTTTCTTTTTACTTCTAAGTTGAAACCTAAAATTACAAGCGTATCGGAAGAGAAAACTTAAGTTTGTTTTATGTGAACTACAAACGTTTTTGTAATATTTCATAATCGAAAGACTATATTATTATAGAAACTGTTGAACGTTGCGAAGCGTAGGTAATTTGTGCTAGTTTATTTTGTTTCGACTTCCTAAAAAAAACAAAAAATATAAGCTTCCTATAAAAACCGAAGAGTATTAATTAATACTCTTCGATTTTTTACTAGGGTTCTAGACCTAAAGGATTATTTAAATACCCTTTAATCGTTAAAAACTTAAGCCCTAAAATACTTCAGTGACTATACGTGTACAACTATAAATATGTATTTATGAATATTTAGGTAATGGATATTTGTATATTATTGAATCTATAATACACTGTTTTTATTCATCGTTAAGAATATATATAAGCAACAAAGTTTAAATTTAAGTATTAATCATCAATAATATAATAATATATATTTCTTGTATTAAATTTATTTTTAATATAATTAAACAAATATTAAAACATATTGTTTTGTCTTTGATTGCCTCATAACCATTATAAAAACATATCTCAAAGGAAAAAAATTTAAATGTAATTTCAAAAATACATCGAAATAAAAACAAAAAAAAAAACAATAGAGAAGAGAATTTCCCTAATTCCGTAAGAAAACTAAAAGTTTTTCTGACGAAAGTACCAGGAAAACAGAAGAGCTGCAGAGGTCAAAGTACAGTTGAGTGTAGGTACTATGTTGGCATTGGAATGGCGAGTGGAAGTGCCAGGAAGACATCAAAGTCTTGTCATAAAGTTTAAAGGTACGCGGCTTGTCAAAGCGCAAGAAAGCTCATATTATGTACTGTGCAAGTTTGACTTAACATTCAATGTCGATAAATTGAAGTAGGGTTGCCACATTTTGTTGGGTTGTGGACATTACGTTTTAGGCTTTAATTAGAAATAATATTCAATTTATAGTGTTGTATAGTTTATATAATTTTAGTATTTTTTCATTAAATTAAATATAACCGTAGTCAAACGCATAGTGAAATCACCATCACACACAATATATAATAATTTTATGAAGGATAATGTGAACTGTACCTGTACCACGCTTTACCTGTTAAGCACAAATTGGAACTTAATACATTGAAAGGTTTTTTTTTTTTTTTTAATTTAAAAGTGACTCAATCCGAACATCCTGTATAGGTAATTATTATTAATTAAACAGCTGTCGATAATTAAAATAAAAAATTATACTCACGATATCAGTTTAATTGCTCTCTTTGGTGCAATTTGCATTATGAAATGCACATACTATATAAAATATAATATGTATATTGAAGATATTAGATTTTTTTAGCTTTTTATCATCAATACTGTAAAACTGTAATTTATTTAGTGTTTGTCTATGTATCTGTTAGTACATCTGTCTTTATCTAAAGACAAAACTAAATGGAATTTGATATCATTACATTTTTCATACTATAGCCAAGGACACAGACTGCCTGAAGATAAAAATCTTAGAAATTAATTTCGGTCTTTTTGGAGAGGGGATAAAAGTCAAAATGTGCTAATGCGAACGCAATCGTAAGTGTAGTTTGTATATAGCACACATAGAAATTTAGCTATATAAAATTAAGAAATTTCAATTGATTCTTCATTTGAAAGGAAAATAAACTGAACAAATCTTGCGTCTTATAAATTAATTTAAATTGTTTTATTTTGAGTCCTCAATTAAGAATAACCTTAACTCTAAAAAGCCTAACTTTAACTCCTAAATCTCTCTTTGACGCTCAAATATTTTAGGATAATCCTCAGTTGTTTCCCAGATTTGCAACTGTAACAAGAAAATACAAACTGTCAAACACGACAAACGTATTCTTGATAGCTCTACATTCCAAATTTTAATTCTAAATAAAAATTTAAAAAAACAACTTATCTTTTTAAAACAGTGCACTTTCTCCAAACGCAGTAGGAAGAACTTAAAGCTTGCATATGTCCACCCCCCGGTCGACACACGTGGCGGCCGGCTGTGTCGAAACACTTTCTCATGTCTAACTCGACACTACATACACTTAAAAATATCACATAATTGACTTTTTGAATTACATCCATTTAAATAAATATGGATGTAGTAATATTACTTTTTGTACTATTAGCAAATTAATACTTTTTTGAAATGTTATCTTAATTTCTCAGAATTACGTAGCCTTGGATGTAATTAATAAGTTCGCATGTGTAAAAACTTAAATGCACATTAGTTGTATTAGAATATACACAGTGTTTACATTACATATATACAGAGTTTTTATTACTGGTATTTTAATAAATAATTGACTAGTTTGGCAAATATTCAATTTTGTTACTGTTTTACATGAGAATTATCGAAAAACTACTTTCACTAAAATCTCTTTATGTTATACAGTACGCCAATACCTAGATATTGTATAAAACTTAGAAGGTACTCAAAAAAATTTCGTAAATGCAATATTTACCGTATGTAGAGATAAGTGTATATAAACAGATATACATATGTGTATTGTACTAACTCGTATAGAAAAATAAGTATGTGAAGTGCATGTACACATAGTCTCTAAAAATGAATATGCTAATACAGACAAAACATGCATAAGTAAATTATAAGAAAGTAAAAAAGTACCCGTAAGATAAACTGAAAGAAAGTTTTTCTAAAAATTTTCAAAGTCAAAGGTTTATATAAATATTTAAAATAAATAAAAATTAATATATTTAATTATTTATGGTGAATGCATGAATTCGATATGCAAAATATAATTTTTACTTCACCACAACTTTAAAATCCTATGTTATCGACAACATATAATTATGTAAACGTAGTTTGTATCGCTTTACAAAATTTTATAATACAATTTAATGAAACTTCAACTACAATTTCCCTTGTTAATGACTTTTAATGGTGCCAAAATTAAACTAAGAATGTCTGAAAATTATAAAATAAAATACAACACTACAATTATATAATCACAAGTTGTTTTCTCAATATTTGAGTATTACATTAATCGTGCTCTTCGACATATTTTTATATAATTAAACTATTTGAAATTTTAATAACAGTTTTTGTTCTAATATATCTCGACTTAAATAAAAAACATAATGATATTAAACTAGTTTCTGTAAATCATCGTAATCAGATTTTTAATTATAACGTATGATCTAATTTTTATATATCTAATCTTTAATACACTGGACGAACAAATTACTAACGATGTTAACCTTGAGTTTTTAATTCGCATTTTGAACTCGTCGTACTAACTTGTAAAGAGTTCAATACTGACAGAAGTTTTTGATGTTCAAGATGAAGACGACTATGCAGAAAAGTTTAAATCGAAGTAATCACAAGTTTAAAAATGCAAGTTTATTCATTATACTTTTTCTTACCCTAAACGCAACTTCACAGACGTATCCAGAATTTTGTAACGGGTGTAGCAGAAATTAATAAATGTAAATAATAATAATAAGTACATTGTAGAAAATTAAAAAAATATTTTTTATTTCATTATATATGTATATTTCCATCCTTTTTTTAAAAGATATAACTGATACTGAACTTATAGCACGTATAAACTTAATCAATACTTCTACAAATGAAAAACGTACATTTAACAACGTAAATTTTCAGAAAAACTACACAACTGTAGTATCATTTACATTTTTGAACCTATTAAATTTACCTTCATAAAACCCGTGATGGTCAAGTGATCATTTACCCACGGTGTTTAATGCATTAACTCCCACGTAAAACCACATACCCCGTAGCGCGCCTACGCAATCTCCCTAATAGTCCAGTGTATTATAAACATCACTAACCTTGACCGAATTAACCTGTTCACAGTTCTGGTTCCCTGTTACCTGTACGTTAAATTGAAATATTTCCGTACGATCTGACGTTTATACTTCAAACTGACTTTGTTGCTTTGATGATTGAAAGTAGGACTTAAAAGAGGAAAAATGGCCTAAATCATATGCAAAAACTTACAAAATTCGAAAAGTGGCTCGGTAAAGTGTTAAAAATCGCTTTATAATGTTAAGATTTTGATATAATGTACCTAAACATTGTGAGCAACGACATTAAGACGTAAAATAATATAGAGTCAAGAACGTAGGTAGAGGCTTTTTACTTGCCCATATTAAATATAACTTCACACATAAAGCGATTACATATTTTTGTCTATTAAAACAAAAATATGTATATTTAAAAGTTATGAATACCTAAAAAGGTTTTATATAGATATGATAGAAATAAATTTTATTAATTAATTGTTATATTCGTATTTAAACCTGGGGCGGTTGTCTACATAAGTTCACATTATTATTTATTATAATAATAACAAGTTTTAAAATGTTATCATAAATGTAAATCAAAAGAATGATTAATAAATGAGACATTTAATTAATCATTGTAAACAAATTAAGTACTTTTGTGCACTTTTTGACATTGACATTTGAAACTAAATATTTTTTATTATTTTTTTAATTATTAAAACACACCGGTGAAAATTTATGGAGTAAGCAAATAATGCATTTGTAATCATTTTAAATTTATAAAAACTCAATATCTCGTTCTATTTTTATCTATTCTTATTACTTTAAAAGAAAAAAATATATGATATTTCTAGGTATGATTTCTATGTATGATTAGGTATTGTTAAAGTAACCTTTGCGTCAAACAAGACATAGTGTTTAGTTAGTTATGTTTTATCCTACTCTGTAAATTTATGTTTCTGAAAACTTTTTTAATAGCAATTCGTTTTACTGGGAACCGAACCGGAAAACTGTTTGATACATTACTGATTTCGGGAAACTTGATTTAGCGCGTCCGGGATATATTTAAACGTAAAAATGTTTTTTTTTTGTTATAGTTAAATACAAACAAATAAATATTCATTTTTTTATTTTAATAGTATACTATTAATTTAATAAGGAATATAAATATAATAGGTATTTTAGCTGTATGCTAATTATAAATATACTTCAACTACAAGATTACTTTTACTTGACACTTAAAAAAATACACATATCTCTAACATTAAATAAAAAATGAGTAACAATTAAAAAAATGTTTATTATCTAATTTAAATCTATTTCATGCAGTTCTCACTGTCTACGTCACGTCAATGTCTACTACACCTAGACACGGTTGAGTTAAGATTATATTCACTCGGCAATATTTGACTTCAAAAACTAAGATAATATAACAAAAAATAAATAAAATAATTCTATGTCTAAGTAGCAGCATCTTAATGTCTAAGCCACGTCTAAAGTCTAGACCTAGGTCTTGCTTTGTACCTACAAGTACCAGGGGTACATGAAACGCAGACAGGTTTATAAGCACTAGAATTGCTTTCAGACGCACGATTACACATCACAGTCTAGGACTTCGTTAAAGGAATAATCTGTTTAAACATTTATACACACTCATTACTGTAAGATCCCACGGTATTCACTTCTGAACTAGGCAATTACTATTTGTATCTAGGGCTTTGTTTAGTATATTTAGCCTGCTTCAGTCACATTTGGTCTAGGTTACGCAACAGTCATAAAATGTGGTTGAAAAGCATTGTTCGTCGCGAAGAATGACCTAATTCCCTTTAATGAGGGCTCTTAAAATGAAATACTGAGTATGGGGGATCCAACTGAGCTATTGTATTAATGCTTAATTGTTTTATCCTTTATTCATTATTTTAAAAAATAATAATTTTAAATATATTCAACAAAGGTTAAAGAACACGTCAAAATTATTTTAATAATAGAATATTTACAGCTTCACTTTAAGCTCAAATACGTAAGTAGGTATAGTATTTTCATATATTGAACATATTTCCTACTTATTATACCGAAACAGTATATTATCTATCATCTTCAGGGTATTTTGCATAAAACATTCATCATAATATCTGTCTGCACTATATATATTCTAAAGAAAAATTAAACACTTGAAAACACAGCGATTCTAGCAAGGATTCTTGACATGAATCCATTAGGGTTTGATATCTTATTTTAATGCTGGAAACTGGATCTTTCGAGCTATATTTTTTTAACTACATGTATGATGTTTTTTACATGTATAAATATAAATTAACTTCTTCAGGTTTAAATATTAAAAATACAAAGTACTGAGTACGGTTCAACTCTAAATAACATCAACCAAAGCCCCGAACGGGACTCGAAAAAGAAAAAAAAAAACAAACGCCGAAACTGTAAACGGAATTTCGGAGAAATCGCGTGCGCTAAATCCTAACGCAAACTTACAAACGACATTTTTGTCTTTGTTCGATTAAAACCCTTATTCGCAAGGAGCAATCTTTAGATTGCCTTAAAGAGTTTTTCATCCCTTATCTAAATCTGCTAACCGTTTAATTATACGAGAAAGAGCAATGAATTTATGCATGAAGCGGTAGGGAATTTCACTCTGTCGGAAGGCGCAGGATAAAAGGAACAATAGGCTTAGCTTTAATCTCGGCTCCTTTTTTAACGCTGTCGGAGATCCAGTTCGCGTGCTTGGCCAACCGCCCCACTCTCCACCGCAAGCGCGAACGATTGACATGACAGCCGCTCCAATTTGCGAGCTTTTCGGACTCCTTATTCATAGCCGGTTCGGAAAAAATCTCTTATAGTATGTCTTTTTCAACAAAATAAACAAACTTTTTACGAAGAAAAATAAATATTATTACAAAAAAAGTATAGAATTTACGTATCTTACAATGTACATAAGGTTAAAATATTCAAAGCAGTAGTTCTTAATCAACCTTTACGTGCTTTATTTCTTATATTACTTGGTCATCGCCTATTTCCATAATGCGTTTAAGGATGGTAATTCAGTGAAATTACTCTGAATATGATTAAGGGCACGGTTAGTTCATTGACATGAGATTAAATTGTAATTATGGAATTAGTCAGCTTGAAGAATATATTAAAAAAGCAATATCATAATAGCTATAAAGATACAGGCCGACTGGCTACAAACTGTATTAAAAATAAAAAGAAATGTTCTATTTTGTTTTTATATGAACACTGTATTTTACTGCTTGAGGCTTATAGTCTGAGTTAAATATTGTTTTTCAAAATAAAATAACAATAAATTTTGTTTTTTTTCTTTATATGCGGTTATTTGAACACAAAAATGAAATACTAAGTATAGGTTTGTTTATGGCCATACAAAACATTAGTATGTCTAAAAAAATAAAAAAATGGTACACACAGGTATATACACGGTACAAGAGAAAATATTTGTATTGTTCTTAACATTGTATTATAAATATAAAATGAAACATTTAGCTTATCATTTTCAGCTTAAAATACAGCATCCAATATGCAAAAATTGCTTTAGGTTGAAGTGGGGATACGAAAGTTTACAATTTTATCAGCGGTAAAAATATATGTAATACAAATTATGTTGTGTATGTGTGTATTTAAAATACTACAATATTTTACTGTTTTACTGTTAAACGCCTAGCAGTTGATAAAGAGCAAATACGTTACCTCAAACTTACAATCTTGACAACAAGTTTTGTAGGAGCCATGCGTTATTAGAAAAGGGTTATTGTTGTATTACACATTATAATTTAAGCGTATTCTTTATATAAATAATTTGTAAATACATAAACAATTTTGTTTGATATCTAGTTATACATAAGTTGTAATTTTTTATATATTTTTTTATGTGAACCAGTAGTTTTATCCGCAGTCGAAGACGTACCTTGATACCTAATTTAATAATGTCAACAAAACAATATTTTTTTTAAGTATTATCTTTCATTAAAATGACAAATTAACGATTCACAAAATATTTTATTGTAAATGAATTTCAATATTATCAAAAAATTCGTTCTGTATTAATTAAGTAATAAAAAAAATAGTCGTATTTGACACTACAACGTCGTTTAAATATTATATAAAACAATTGTTTATTTAGTCGTTAATTTTAAAATAAAACAACATAATAATACTTGAAATAACAGCTTTTGTTTAGATAATTAAACATGCGTATTGTTAGATTATCATATTTATAATTTATTAGAAATTTTTGAAATACAATTTACCTTAAGCTAGATATCTCCATCTTACAGCATGCCCGATAAAATCATCTAAAATCCGCAACTCACAAAACTGACACCACAAAATGGTATACACAGTCTAACTGTTCGCAATGAAGGAAAAATATTAAAAAAGCATGAAATTATAGAAAAGACTAATTTAAAAAATGAACAATTTGAATTTCCCGCACTCGCTCGTAACGTGTTGTACGAGGACTATGCGCACGAGGCTGCTCCCACTTCGTCACTGTACTGTCAGCCAGCCTCCGGCGCGAGCGCAGCGCTCGTAAAGCTCGACACCCCCACCACTACACCATTCATGAAAACCGCCGCTCAATGGATTTAGAAGCTTCGGCGGGAGCTTTTTGTTTTAAAAGACCCTATAATGTACGTCATGTTTTTTTTTTGTTGACTATTTGGGCTATTATTTTTCATCACTTGCCAAACTCTTGCATATAATAAAAGTAGTCTTTATATATGGTATTTATACACGTTAAATTAGACGAATCAGTTTTTTGTTTTTAAATAGTGGCTGCGGAATTTCTTCCCGATTCCCGATTGGAATTTACATTTTTCTTTTCAAATCTTCACATTAACGACAATTAAATTACTCGAAACTAATATAATTTCAACTTGAAAAGCGACAATTCAAAAATAGATTCCCGTAGGAAGCCTACTTAAATAAAGAAATTTTAGAATTTTACTGTATTAAGGCATAGCGTGAAATATTCGGTTTAAAATCTGGATCAGCGTGACTGGGAAAGTAACTCGTACCTCACAGAAGGTTATAGCTAAATAATGCTGCTTTCAAGCAGTGTTGTGTTCCTGTTGGTGAGTAAGGTGACTAGAGATCCTTGGGCGAATTAGGAATAAGGTCGACAACACAGTTGTGATGCTTCTGGTTTTGCAGGCGTCTTTAAACTATTTTTTTTTATAATTATTGCTTACAATCAGGTAAACGATACGCTTGTTTGCCACCTAGTTAGAAAAAAAGGATTTTGGTCACTGCTCCGTTCTTAAGGCCCGTATTACGATATATATAGAGATAGGTAGTTATTTCAGACATTTACGCGTTCAAACAGAATAAACCTCGGACAACATTATATTAGTAACTAAAATTTTGGATACAGATAACAACATACGCTGAAAGATGATAAATTTCCCACATAACCAGAAATAAATGCTCTACATTCAAAAAATATGATTACTCAAATACTTCCTAACAAATACGATAAGTAGTAATATAGTAGTTATGTGTATATATTTTTAAAGTCATTGAATTGTGGAGTTGCTAATTTATGCAATATACTAAAAATAAACTTAATGTGATATGATGAACTTTAACTATTAATATATAATAATGAAAGATATCAAGTTTTATCTAGTAAAGCTTTTATTAGAGTCTTGTCAACGACCCAATGTCTAATAATGGAGACATCCATTACATCTATAAGAAATACGCAAACAAACCTAAAGAAGTAAAAAACCTTTTACGGCCGCAAGCCCATTTACTTTTTATCACAAGACTGTAACTTGTCGTTCGAATCGTACTTTGTAGTTCTTTGGATATAACTTCCTAATATACCTACCTATGTCCTATGTGTAGTTTTTGCTCGTGATTTCGTGTGGTCTTGGAGACATCGATCTATATATAGATATTCATAGTTTCATTGACGACTCTAAATCGTTAGTATTATATACTAGAGTAGTACATACTCTATATATTAGGCTAAATATTAAACAAATCATATCTATGACTGTGGTATCTAATTTCGGGTAGTCATATTTACAAAAAATTATGGAGACTTTTTTCTTTCTTTCTGAACCTAGTGTGAAGGAATTTGAAACAAAAACATTCAAAACGATAACCTTTTCACCAACAGGTTGTTTCATATAAAGTTTTAATGTCGTTTTTTCACATCAGAATGTGTATTCAAAGTAAATATTAAAGATACTTTCACTAAATAAAAATATAAGTGAATGATTGCAAGATGAATGAATATTCAAAAGATAAATGTAAATCGGCCTGTATGCCCGTCTATATATAATTTAAATATACAAACATATTTCTCGATATTCATGCATTACGTCAAGGGATGTCACAGATAGTGCTCACGAACATTGAGTCAAAATGACCATTAATTATAACGATAGTTATTTTAAATATGCTGCGTACTTCGACTTCGTACTGTTTACTATACATGTGCTTAAATAACATTAACAGAATAAAATATTCGTCATCGTAAAAATAAATCATTCTAAAACATTCATTATAAGTAGAGTGATAAGAATTTATTTTCTAGTTACCTTTGTATTTTCTAGCTACGGAATTTATAAAATTGTGTTTATTAAAACTTAAATTATGTACCTAAACGTAATTATACGCATTTAACAATTACAAAAATGAGTATAATAATAGGTCTAGGTTAAGTTATATTATATTATCACAACTAAATAATAAAGAACGTTAAAATATATAAATCAGTATAAACTTAGATAAATCAATTTAAAATAGATCAAACGTATCCTACCACAAAAGGTACTGAAATTTTGGCAATGTTTCGCAATTTTTTTAATGTTATCTAGGATAGTGAAGTGAGGAAGCGTTCGCTTTGCGCAATGAACGGATGCGATACGCGTATCACGCTTACATCCGTCCACGAGCTACTGCGTGCTTACGCTACTATTACATTTTTTATTCGTAGCCCAATGATATTTATTGACAATTATTTTTATGAATACAATGAACAAGTTTTTGGTTGGAGGTAGGATCAGCAACGCGCTGTTTGCCACCCTAGCCGTATCAAAAAAAAAGTACAAAAGTAAACGTACGAGTAAAGACTCTCCCGATGGTCCGCGCTTACCAAACCCACCACCACATAAACGCAACAGTACTTGAGAACAGAATTATTTAGCTGTGAATCTATGATCTTCTGTAAACTTCAGGTCTTTACTCAGTCGGGCTGTTTTTGAGCAGAATTCCTGCTGTGCCCAGTTTCAATAAAGTTTGCCACCTTACACATATAAAAAAACAGAGTCGCCACCTCTATTCAATAAACATTACAACTATAGCAACAACTGATTAACGAAAACTGAATAATTATTATTACGTAATAGATTATGAAGACACATTTAGAAAAAAAAATATAAAAAGTTGTGCAATTTCTACTTTGTTCAGCACCATTAATAAACAAATTTCTAAATTCCTTTATATATGTACTTTATATAAATACTTATTATGTATATTATAATAAAACACTTTATCCGAGTAGTTATCGTTTCATTTGGTCTTTTGTATTACTCGATTTGAATGAAATACTTTTAATTAAGATATTTGAATTGAATTTTTTTTCTTAAACAGGATATTTACGAAGAATTTAAATATTTATAAATCGTAATTTTATTAGTCAAATTAGGATATTGTCTTCGATCAGACATAGTTGTTTCAAACAAATTGTGGTAATTTAATGCTCTTGCTTATAAAGTGTCTACTTTGTGAAGATTGCAGGTAACGTAATTTAATATCTCATCATAGAAAAACTAAAATGTATCATATCGTTGGAGAATTAGAGTAGATCCGCTAAGATTCTGCGTAATCATTTTTGTTCTGAATATATATATTTCAAAGCCTCAAAAATTATACAAAAATATCACTGGCTACTGTTAAAAATTTCTATTAAAAAAAATTACTTTGCGTCTCATTACTCATATGACTCATAAGCTATGAATGAACTAAAAAGTGAATTCTCTCAAATATTTATTTTCTTAACCGACTTCCAAAAAAGGAGAAGGTTCTCAATTCGACTATATTTTTTATGTATGATACTTAGCACTTTTGACTGGGAGGACCGACATTTTTTTTTTGATCGAAAGTTGGTGCGTGTCATTTGGTCCCATTTAAATTTATTTGAGATCTATCAAAAACTTTTCGAGTTATATCTAATAATGCGTATTTACTTGACAATTTTTTCATCGACCTACGACCGCATAACTTTTCACTGGATTTATCGATTTTGATTATTCTTACTTTAATTGATAGCTAATGATTGTCATGTAGTCTCATATAAATTGATTGCGATCTGATGACTAATTATTGAGTAGCTCGAAGACTTTTGTCTTCAAGCATTGCGGAATCTTCGAAGTGAAGACTCGACGAAGCCTGCCATACGCCGCCCAGCCCAACCGAATCCTACTTATAAATCTCATGTCATATTCATCATTCGATATAAAGCATTATTCATGCATCGATATAAAGTAGTCACAAATGAGTAACCGCATACTTCTTGTAGGAATTGCTCTCTAACTACAATGATACTTAGTCTAGAACAACTAAAATCTTATTCTTTCTCTTTATACTGACATTTACATTAAGAAAGAAAAGTTATCTGTCAAACAATCTCTTAAACTGTCAAAATCAAAACGTGTTTTCTTCTAAATTTTTCGTTTTTATCTTACTTTTTAATTTTTAGTGAAATCGTTGAACATGTGTGAAAATTTAAACCCGGATCGCATAAGATGTGAGGCTTGTCGAACCATCAACTTGGCAAAGCATATAAACCAACTGAAGCCAGACATGCAAATGTATGATAAATGCAGCCCAACACAGAAATTAGAATGTGCTCGCGTTACGGGTAAAAGCTCCTCGTACTTCCTGACCTCCTAGTAATAAAAAACAAAAATGGTAGTCTGAATATTGTGCTTAGTTCATACCACCTATGACAAACCATTTTAAGTATATATTATTATAATATTGGATTTAGCAGATATATAGTGTTAACATTTTAAGATTTTCAAATGACAATTACTCTATTAGAATTTCATAGCGCTTATTTTATATTATACATACACCGACTTAAGAAACTGACTTTTTTTAAAAGAAATTACCAAAAAAAGAAGACAATCAGAAATTACGAACGGACAAAAGTAATTAAATGAAATATAATTTTGCTAAAAAAGGAAGAACATGTATAAAATATACGTTCCAGCATATTTAGAAAGTAGACAAAAATCAATGTGTTAATATTAAGTTGTATAAATTAGATTTTTTAAAGATTTCTGGTTCTTCAATAAATTTAGAATTAATTTTATGATACGTGACTATCTTCATTCCTTACATTGATTCCTATAAACACTTATTGATTTTTAAAATGTTAAGTTATATACGATACGTAATAAACTTATATTTTATAGGATGATTTTTGTTTTTACGAAACCCTATTCGTCATCAGATAGCATTGTTTGTAAATTTTGCACCAAAATGAAATATCAATTACAACAAAACTTGAAAAGCTCTACTTATGAGCTAATTAACCGTTAAACAAGACGTACAACGAGTACAACCATACAACAAGTAGCGCTACCTCTTTGTAAATAATATGCAAAAAAAAAATATGTACATACATTCGTGACATTGTAAGCTTACATGACTCTGTCTCTTTCCCTCATCTTACCTTATACGAAAATTCAGCTATATTGTATCTTACACATGTCCTTTCCTCTTCTGTTTTCCTAGTAATTATTACAAATTATGTAACAAATACGTTGCCAAAAATTCTGCCGCTACTACTAAAAGAATGTTAAATTAAATTGTAGTCAAAGTTACTTTTCATTAAACTAAATAAATATTTGTTTAGAGAAAGACAGATTGTTTATTTTTATTTTAATTACAAACTTTGAAATCTTTAAAATAATAATTACATTAAGTTGCGTAGAATGTTATTTTATGTTCAGTTTTTTATTTTATTTTTTATTTTATTTAGAGTTACCCTTACATCCTACTTGCATCAAAGTTTGCACAAAGGAAGAATACAACTTCAAAAAAAGTGGCAAAAAGGTAGCACTACCAAAAATGCCTCCATATGGGCACGGTAAACTGATGTATGCCGTCAAAGTAAGTAAATCGTAGAAATCACATATTATTTATTATACAACTATTTGCTTCACATTTTTAAATAATAATAAAACCTCCTCGGTATTTCGTAGCTATTAGTAACTACTTAAGTAATAGCCAACTGTAACTACATTCACAGGCTGGTATCCTAGTAAGCGCTGTTTACTTTACGTATACGCAAGGAGTATGGGGTGATCAACAAGACGTAACAGAATGCATTCGTCGTTGGCAAGAATACATACGCAGCATCAACACTAGACGCCCGCCCACCTTTGATCAGTGTGGTCACGTCATAGTATGTTGAACATGTCATTCAGAATTATAGCTTACGCCAACAACGTAAAATCCAACATTCATTGTGCGATTGTCTCTATCCAAGCCCGTGTAGTTAGAAAAAGTTTATAAGTCCACCTGTTTCAAACTCATGCTGTCCTAGTAATCATGGTTACGTCACCAGTTGTTTCAGTTGAACTAGTATCGTCGTCATAGTTCCTTTTCGTATAAATAAATTAATTAATTTAACGGGAGGTTCTGGTTTAAAAAATAGATTGTTTGACAAATATCAATTTACTTAATATTCATAAATAATATTTTAAAAACTATTTGTATCTGCGTTTTTACTATTTTCAAGAATATATTTTTTTTACAAACGTTAATTAGCAATTTCAACGTGAATGAGTAAGCGATTCCCGTCTGAGTCTGGGTGTTAATATTTGGATTTACATCGCATTCAGCCTGTAACATCCCACTGCTATCTTTCTACATTTAGGAGAAGGATTGGAGCTTAACCCCCCACGCTGGTCCACTGCGGGTTGGTGGATTTGTTATTTATGATAACAACCGGGACCGACGGCTTAACGTGCTCTCCGTTAGAGAGCGGCGGGAATACCCACAAGGACGGACATCTAAACTGGAAAGAAATATTTGTTAAAATATAACTAACTATTCATCCCAAGCGGGAATCGAACCCGTAAACCGTCGGTGTTTTAGGTGGCTACTAGCACCACTATACCAGAGCGGTTGTTTATCTACAGAAAAATCTCATAGATGGCGCTGCTTTAAAATTGTCTTGTCTACTTATATTCGTTTGATTACGTTTATCGGCTTAGTTACTTATATTGCGTGATTTTTATAGTGTGAAGCTAGCTTATATAGCATGGTTATTAACATAATAACAACAACATTCAAATATGCGTCGTTAGATTACACGTTGTTACAGAATGCGTTGAGGAAATAAAGGTCCACTGCTCGTTCCCGGTAGGTGATAGCATGATAATATGTAGCCTATATGTTAACCCGACTTCTTAATAATATTCGTGCCGAATTTGAAGTAAATCCATGCGGTACTTTTTGAGTTTATCCCGGACATACATACAGACAAAGAGATAAACAGACAAAGAAACAAACAGACAAACAGATAAACAGACAAACAGACAAAAATTCTAAAAACTATATTTTTGGCTTCGGTATCGATTGTAGATCACACCCCAAGTATTCTTTTAAAAAAATATTCAATGTACAGTTTTGACTTTCCTACCACTTTATTATATGTATAGATGTATTATTTCTATGTATATTTATCAAAAAATTTAACTATAACACAAGCATTAAGTTGCTTACGATATGAACAGACGACCGTGTGTATCCATTATAATTATACTAATTTAAAATAGATCAATGCTTGTTTATTTTACAAATACACTATATATTTCGATTCCTGACAGATTTGTTACTAAATTAGGTACCGCTAAGCTATCCTTTACAATAAACAAGATATCTTTGAATTGTTAAAATTTAAGCTCGGAGATTTACTTCTATAAAAGAAACAAAACCAATTTTAATTGGATAGGTATACAAAGTAATAGTAAATATCTTAGTACACAAGTAGTTTTTGGATTAATTTATTAAAAAATGCAATTTTTTGTAACAAGGTTAAATTTTATACTACATATTACTTCGTATTGGCATGAAACACTTAAAGTTTTATAAAAGAATTTATTATATGTATAGATTATTATTGTGTCTCTATGCAACGTATGTTTTCCTAGTATTTAAAATCTCTTTCTGTCCACTGTTGAAAGCATCGCGTCTTAGAAACGTGGATAGAGTTCTATCTATCCCTGACTTGCAAGCACGCCATTCTGATTATGTGAATCAAACAAATCCTGCATAGTTCTGCAACCCTAGTACCAAGTTACTTTGTGTGACCAACGTTGTTACTTTCGTCGTATACCTAACGCATCATCGTAACGTCCTTTCCATGATAGAGCGCTTCGGCGAATGGCTCCTATTAGAGCCGCGAATTTGAATCAGTAGAGTATCACTGAAAACCTTACCTCACCTCACTATTGCAACTGCAAGTAGATCCTGAGTGCCTAGTTAGTACATGCCATACTGAATCAATGATATTTAAACTGCCGTAGAGATCTCTAATAAAAACGATATCTACGTCTTACATGATAGCCTGGTAAGTTCGCGTACACTACATACGAGGGACGTCATTCCCTGCATTGTATTCATTCATTCCCTACCTGCTTTACATTCTATCTTTCCTTTTCTTTCTTTATCCTCCTAGTTTGATATTTTCATTCGAATAGAATACTTTTGAAGCTTAGTGTAGTTAAATTTTTAAGAAATATTGTCTATTGTGAGTATAATCTGTTATTTTAATATACATAATTTTTATCAATAAAATAATGCAAAAAAGATAAAATTTATAAAAATGAAACCACATTTACCTTGAACGAGCAGCCTCTGTACTATACAATCCAATGTGAGATAGCTATAAATAAATCATTCAGTTTTGATGCGTAACAAACCCTTGATAGCAGGAAGCAGCTTCCTTGACGTTGATAACTCCCTGGTATAATTGGGTCATATCATTGACAATGTCAGTAAATGTTGATGCTATAACTTTTTGTTTGACTATTTATCATTTTTATTAAATCAGTATTTTATTTTTTATTGAGCTTATTTTTTGTGATTCTACAAATGAAACTGACATTAGAGTGGCATGGATGATTGTGCGAGCAACCCTTTTAATAACCGCCATAAATAATATAATAATTAAAAAGACTAGCTGGTTGTTTACGATGTATGACAAAAATAGAAACGAAATGAATTTAAAAACTTATTATTTTAAGTAATACTTTTTGATTTGACTTAAAATTCAAATACATATTGATCCGTTTAATTTGCATAATAAAAAGTTGCTTGACATTTAATTACTTTCATTTTTATTTTTAACTCTATTTACAGACAAAAGAATCTACTGAAAATCTACTGGCACCGCTGTATAACATGTACAAAAATATCGTTACTACTTGTTTTTCTGGTAAGTTTGTTCAGGTTAAAACAAAATACGCATTAAAAATAAAAAAAAATGCGCCTAGTTAGACGTAAACTTGACGACCGCTCTGGTTTAACGGTGCGCGTACGGTGTCGGCGGCGCCTTAACACCGATGGTCGCGGGTTCGATTCCTGCTAGGAGTGGATATTTGTATTTTATACAAATATTTGTGTTGATGGTTTTAACATCATCTTCTTTTACATATTGCTGTAAAACGATTTTGAAAATATTGTTCTCGTATTAAATGTAAGAACTGAAAACTAGTATTCCATCCCCAGGGAGGGCATTTGATTTAAATATTTATGTTTTTTAAAGGTGTAGTAAAATTCCCTTTGATAATAAAGTGTGCGTACATGGATTACATCAAAGCATTGGAAAGGAGACAGGCTGAATTGGATAAAGAAAGAAAAATTAAGAAAAGATCGGGTTAAACTTTATAAAGATTGCGGATGACTTGAATAATTGTAAAAAAAGATTTGTTTTGGTAATTGTGTGTAACTAATGTAACGATTATAAAAGCTTTTTTTTAAGTTTGATATCTTTGTTATTTAAGCCCGTAAATATATCAGTTGGAAATAAAAACTTTTTCACGTACAGATGTGGACATAAATCGCTTTACTGTTCCTTTGCTAATTGGTCGAGACTGAGTCAAGGCAAGCTAACGTAATATTATAAATATGGCACGCGCTTTTTTTAAATAATAATTGTGTTTGCTCGCAAACGAAAAAAAAAGGCCTTCAATTACCTCGACAAGTAATACAACTTAAGTAGACGAAAAAAATTAACAAACGCACTAGTCGTCACTGCGTTTTTCGAGGGTTTCCCTCAATTTCTCTGGGATTCCATCATCAGAGCCTGGTTTCCTTATCATGGTACCACACTTAGGATATCTCCTTTCCATCAAAAAAATAATTATCAAAATCAGGTAATAAACGACGAAGCTATCCCCGAACATGCATTTAAAATATATGTATGTATAGGGTAAAACCGGGATAGATGCCTCACTTTTTGAAATAGCCACCTAATTTTAAAAATATGATTTTTATTCGAATAATTTTTATTAATGTAGCTAGCGCGGTCCTTTATGTTGAATTATTACTATTCTTTTTTAACTTACCCAATGCAGATTAACCAGAAATTAGCTTTTCGTGAATCCCTTTTTTTGAGGATAGATGCCTATCTATATGGATAGTTGCCCCATCATGAAAATAGTGAGTAGGATAGATGCCCTTTAAACCGTGTAAACGAAAAACCTAAACCAAATGTTAGGTAGTTCTACTCCTAATACATCGATTGTCTCCAAGAAATATGGGCCATTGTAATGAAAAACATTTTGTGTTTTTTTATATGTTTTAATTGTTATAATTAGAATATAATTTTTATATCACACAGATTACTATACCTTATTAAATTTTTAAAGCTTTTGTTTAGCTAAAATATAAATTCTTAAGTTTCAACATGAGTATGATATATATATATATATAAAGTAAATTAAATTTTACAAGCATTTATTCAACAAAAGTATAAATTCTTAATTGTTGATCTAAAATATTCATATCAAGTGTCAACATGCACATTGCACAATCATACTTTCTCATCGAAAGCTGACTGTGGGTTTTCTATAGTCCTAGAACATATTCGAGCTCGCATTCCTTCCTTTCTTTTATATTTTCGTGGCATAGTTCTGCTAGAATCAGTAAGACACAAAAAAAAATTTAAACATATAAACTTACTCTGTATATGGTGAATGAAGGGATAGATGAGTAAGGGCACCTATACCTCAAAAAATCAGGGCAACTATCCTTTGTGATTGGGATAGATGCCCACGTATTTTTTAAATAAATTATAAACAAAATAGCATCTATTTACAACTATATGCAGACTCAACGACCCAATATATAGACGTGATAAAAAATATAACGGAATTTATTACTATTTATAAAATTATACAACCTTAAATACTAACCTTTAAAACTTTGACGTGTTTTTAAATTTCGCCACGGAGAAAATTACACACACGAGCCAAACGCGTCCTTGCCACACGAATATCTGTGGGTATCTGAGGTACGGGGTGATTTCGACTTTTACTTATGCGATTAATTTTTATTTGTGAGTTCGGGATGTTAGGTTTTTAGAACACGAGGCAGCTATCCCACTGCGGCATCTCTCCCGGTTTTACCATATACGGTCGGATTGAGTAATTTTCTCCTTTTTTGAAGTCGGGTAAAAAATGTAACAAGAAAAGAACATGAAAGCGTTTATTCCACTTATAGTTTTTTATTAGTCAAAATCTTTGTTGTCTTCGTTTGTCTTCAGTTAGTTGTGGGTCGAAAATGGTTGAAATTTCTTCTGGAGATCCACCAGCTAAAATGAATTCTAAGTGACGGATGTAACATATCGCTATTCTGAAAATATATAAAAAAAAATCAAGGACAGGGACTAATTTTATTTTAATTATTTTTTTTTTAACGATTTAGTATTTAAATAAATAAAATAAGTTTTGTTTCAACCTCAATAAATAAATAATTTTCGTATAAGCAAATACAATCTGAATTAAATACTTATTAAAAACTTGGATTAATTTTTAAAAAGGTGAATCTTGTAAGTATGTTATTGAAATATAAGTGTATTTTTGCAAATAAATGACTTGAGATATGAATAACTGGTGCCGGAATACTCGAGTAATTTCAATTACAATGTCCGAATAAATTTTAAATTTTGTTTAGAATTATTTTTAATATAAAAAGTTAGCCTAAAAGTTAACCCAAGGATACGCCTTTTTGACAGCGGAGTAGGATCGGCAACGATTATGTGATTCTCCTGATATTGTCAGGCCAGGCGGGCGCCTGGCTGCAGAGGCTACGATAGACACTTATCATCAAATGGACCCTAGGCATGCTTTTCACCCTAGAGTTATCATTAAAAAAGAAAATACTCACCGAAGACATTCAATCTTAGAATATTTTTTCTTTGAAGGCTTGGTAATTGGCAACTTGGAACGAAGCAAATCGAAAGCACGGTTCATATCTCTCATTCTTGTTCGTTCTCTGTCACATGCAGTTTTTTTGTATTCTGCAAAATCAGCAATAAGTAAACTCTTTTTTTTTAATCTTTTATTTAATGGGAGTTTAATCACTTAGTGATTATATCACCCCGTAACAGAAATGATACAAAATGACAACAACAAAAACATAGCCAAAGTAAACTCAAAATTGCCAACGTTCTAGTGTAGTGGTGCGTGTAGTCGAGCAAACAACGGTGGTAGCGAGTTTGATACCGGTCAGGGCAGAATTTTGTATTCGTACAAATATTTTTGTTTCTGGTCTAATTAAGTGTGTGTCTCTGTGGGGTACTTCTCCGTACCTCGGAAAAACTAGCTATCAATTGACCGAAATAGCAATTTTTTTTAATGTTTATCTTATTTATGGTATATATTTATGGTATATACTACCATAGGTGTATACACCAGGTAAACATTAACACATTTTAAAACTTGTTAAGGTTAAATATAACTTATAACAGACGGACAAATGGAGGAAATTTAATAAACATGAAAAATGAGTCATACAGGAATTTCATATATTTCATGCCACAGCCATTTGTGACATGTTTACACACGAACAGGCTCAAATTAATTTTATTTTATTCAAATTAATCGACGCAATAAATATATGTTCAAACCTTTTTCTAATTGCAACGCTCGTTCCTTCCAATTCAAAATGGTGTCTTGTTGATCATCCGAGAATTTTCCATTATCATGCGTCTCGTGCGAAAAATCGATTGACGATTTGGAACTGGCAGCTTCTATCATATTTACATCTCTATACTCTTCGTGATCCATGTATTTGAGATCTTTAAAAAAAGTATTTTTAGGAATTTTGTAATTAACAAAAAAACGAATGCAGTAGAATGTAATAAATATGGCCTTAAAAATTTTGGCTTGCAATCAGTCTAATAAGTAATAGGATAATACCTAATCTTCTTAACGTAGCTTTGTTAACATTTAAAATAAGTATGTTACAACTTTCAATCAAGAATTTTCTCATTACATATTTTTTAGTTAAACAATGTTGGCTTAATATGCCTTTATAGGTTTCTCTGCAAGTACCTGCTTTTAAAATACAATAAGAAAAGAAACTAATAAGGGTAACATGTGAACTGTACAATTACCTTCATGAGTAGATTGTTCCAAGTCATGAGGTTTGTATAGAGTTATTCTTCTCGGTTCTGAGTAATCTTCTAGAATATACGACCGATGGTGGGATATGGTTTTATCATATTTCTTATGAAAAAAAGTATGTTCGTCTTTAGGTTTATCCTCCTGCCTTCCTATTTCTAGAATAACGCGGTCTTCTGTATCTCGTCTTTCTTCTGCAAATGTTTCTTTTAAAACTGTATAGTTCGCTATCAGTGGTAGCGGTGACTCTTCGTAATCTTGACTGTACATTTCTTATAAAACTCACTAATATTTACTAATATTCTTATTGGAAATAGTAGCACACTTGATGAGATGAAATCGACGTACCTCGAAAATCGATCGAATCGTCGTAAATCGGCCTCTTTTAGATCTTCTGCACAATTAGGCGTGAAGTAACATAAAAGCTATAAAAATATTTACACCGATTTTCAAAAAATATCACTAGTTTCGTCCAACAGTTACCTGTTTCGAGGTGTAACTGTGTCATCCACTCTGGTGCTCTATTGTCATGTATATTCGATCAAAGCCTGTATTGTGTACACAAGTGTTGTGGTACGCTCCTTACGTTCAAAGAGGTTTTGTCTTTTCATATTGTTATAGTATGTTTGTTTCTTTTACAGTTTGATATTAAATTTACAAAAGTATTATAATATCCTATTCAGCCTACAGTATCCCACTGCTGGGCATAGGCCTCTTTCTCCATGTAAGATAGAACTATGAAAAGTTTCAAGACTTTTTTAGATTGATAATAATTTTTATACCACAACTGAAACTCTATAAGAAATTGTCATCACTTAAATAAATTATAGAATTGACTTTATGAAAAATGAGCTAAGTTCGAGTTGTATTTCATACTAGAAGCTCCGTATTAATGTAATGTCATAAACTAACAATGCGTAATCTTGAAATGGAGATAAATGAAAAAAACACGTTTATATATGAGCCCCTTTAAACATTACTAAACTGAATTAGCCTGTAAATGTCCAACTGCTGGCCAAAAGCCTCTTCCGAGCCAAGCCAAGCGGTAATCGCACCCGCTACCTTGACACGGTATCAAAGCAACTATCAGCATCACAACACCATAGTGGTTGTATTTTTTTTTCTTTTTTTGTTAAATATTACAGTGAAACATTTTCGGTATTACCGATAACAAATTTCAAGTAGTTAAGGTTCCAATGCCTTAGTCTCGTAACAGAAGAACAAAAAAAAGGGGATAGTGTAGTCTAACGATACGTGATAGTGTTTCATGAGCACACTTTGGATACAGAACTCTAAATCAAGTTGGTGCGGATCACACGCGTAACGGCTGCCTTGCGCCCGGTCCTTGAGCGGTGGATGCGCCGTAAGCGCAAACCCCTCACCTTCCGTCTGACGCAGGTTCTCACCGGGCACGGTTGCTTTGGTGAATACTTGTGTCGGACGGCCCAAAGGGAGCCGACGACTGAATGTCACGATTGTGGCGCGGCGGTGGACTCTGCCCAGCACACCCTCGAGGTGTGCCCGAGATGGGCGGCGCTACGTCGCGATCTGACGACAGTCCTCGGAGGGGACTTGTCACTGCCGAGCGTTATCACCGCGATGCTCGGCGACGACGAGTCCTGGAAGGCGATGGTCTCCTTCTGCGAGACAGTAATGTCCCAGAAGGAGAACGACGAGCGGATGAGAGAGGGGGCCGCCGACGAGGCCTCCGTCCGCAGGCGACGAACGGGGGTGCGTAGGAGGCGCTACTTAATGCGTTTCCAGTAACGCCCCTGTGCCCGTGTCGGGCCGGGATGGGAACCCGGTCCTGCTAGACATGGCGTCGTCGGGATTGTTCAGAGGTGAGCCGGACAGTCCCATGGAGGAGAAGTCTGGTCTTTTCGCCGAGGCCAGCCTGTCGCTGGAGGGATCCTGTTGCCTGCAGATCCGGGACCCTCCAATTAAAGCGGCTGAAGGCTCCCGCAGGGGTTTTGGTCGGTAGTGCACCCCCAAGTGCTAAGCCGACATACGGTCTAGGAATGCCTACCCGGGCATTCTGGATATCACCCGTAAATGGGTTACCCTGCGATATCAAAAAAAAAAAAAAAAAAAAAAAGTTGGTGCGGATGATTCAAAGTAAACAGCTAGTAATTAGCAAAAACAATAAAATGTGTCACTGGCTAACAAAGATCTTTTCCTTTTTTAAAGTTATTTTGAAACAAAACTTATCAATAGGAAATAAATACTATACATTTTTTATGTTAAATAAAACAAAATAATGTTTGTAAACGTAATTTATTTCTTTGCAAAAAATACTTTATGCTTTAACCACAGCCAAATAAACAAGGCCTTACAGCGGATATTATAAGTACAAATTAATTTAGCATTATTAATTAGTAATCAATATATTTTTTTCAGTCGCTAAAACTGAGTGACAGGTAGCAATACAAATGCAGAAATTAAACAACAATTAGGACTTATTTCACCGGTTGCTGATACATCATGCCCTTAGGATCTGTTTAATCACAACTCATAAATTATAATTTATGGTTTCACGGGTATTCAAATATCATACAGAATTAGTTTAATTTTATTTTGACGCTGTAAAAAAACGTTAGTTTTTTTTTTGTGTGTTGGTTACTATTATAATTATATCAGATAAAAATCCGAATAATTTTATCAGCAACCAATTCAGTTAGCAAGATCTTTTACAGTTTTATAGAAGTCAATCCAATTCAGTTAAAGTCGCATATTATACTTATACATACATATTGTTTAAAATACAAGTACAATCTTGTGACTAAGCAGTTTTTGAAACGTAATGGTAAAACGAAATAAACACAATTAAATAAATTGAGTCTATTTTTAAATATATTTATTTAAAAAAAAATTTAAAAAGGCAATCATAAATGGAGACCCTTATGACAGAATATATTTTATTCAAAAAAAAAATCAATAGCACAGATGAAATCAAAATTTTAAATACTGACAAATGCAAATATTTATTCCACCTCCTACTATACACACAACTTTAGTCACTTAAATTGCATACGAGTTATACTTATGTATTAGAAATAATAAATATTATTTTTGGTATGCCATTTTTTCAAATCAACAAGGATTTACTTCCAAAAAGTATATTATTATCGTTAGATATATAAACTCTGTATTTTTTTTTCTGTAGACTTGGAATTTTATACATAAACAATGTTGCCAGTAATAATCATTTAATTTATAAAAATAAATAAGAGTTTTAACCCTTGCAGCGATATACTATGTATTTATATTTGTTGATATTATTTATGGAATACGCCGGAAAATAAGTTTATTTTTACTATGAACCTGTATATATTTTTTATATAATAATTTTGAATTTTCATATTTAAACATTGATTGGTCTTATTTTAAAGAATTCCTTCATGACCTCATCGGTGACCTTAGCCCTCCGAGCTTGATAATCTTGAACGATGGGCGTTATTGTATCTATGGCTATCTTCTTTAGTTCACCGGTTAACATTTCTCCTGATTCATACTGTTTTTTAATCTGAAAATTAAAAATAAATATAGTCTGTCAACATGTCAAAATTGTATTTTATCAACTGGTTCATTGAACAATTGAACATGCAGCTCTAATTTACTATGATTTGATTGCTAAACTGTGACAGTAATGGATCACTATTTTTTTACCGCGAATAAACTGAAGTATGTGATCTAACAAATATAATATAATTTAATATTCTCATCTAAGGCATAACAATGGATTTTGAGTAAACAAATTTCATGCAATTAAAAAATTTAAATTAAATAAGATCTTTCATCATAATCGTCATTTCAGCCTATCACAGTCCATTGCTGGACATAGGTCTCCACAAGTTCACGCCAAAAAAAACTCATGTGTGTTACCCATAGTCACCACGCTGGGCAGGCGGGTTGGTGACCATATAATAAGATCTTTGCCTTTAAAATATTATTTATACAAGTCAAAGAAATATTTCACAGTAACAAATACTAATACATTTATAATTTAAAAAAAAAACGAGTGTTCTTCAGTGGTCCAACCACACGACTGAAGTAAAACTTACGAAACGTAAATCTCTCTTTCTGTCTCCACTAACTTATAAATCTCTCTCAACTTCCGTTCGCCTCACCCGATCACATTTTTCGCAACGTTCTCGTCACCCATTCACCAGCTTATTCCCCAAGTCAAGTGTGCATAAAGAAGTTTTACTTCAAAAAGACTAAGTTATATTCATTAACTTAATGTAAATATTACCTCAGCTAATCTGTCATCATCTTCCAGGAAGAACGTCAAGTATTTGAAAGATATGTCGACCTCTGCGTTGCCACCTTTTTCCCGATGCTCTTCAACAGTAGGCTGTCCGCCTGAGAACGCGTATTTATTTATCTGAAATTACAGGAACAACAAAATAATATATTATTAATTTGTTATAGCAATTTTATCTACCAGATTATCTACAAGTTTTGGTTTCACAGGTTGTGAACAAATACATCTGTAAAGGTGGTTTGCAAATTACTAGCTGAATTAGGTGATTATTATAGATTTTTTTAACCTTACATATGGTTGTTTGTTCTTAAGGTAGACACAATGAAACACCTAGAATCGGGGAGGGAATCGAACACACTCATCTATCCGCCAATTTAAATAAAACATAAATTAGGGTCACCACTAAATCTGGACAGACGCCAACTGAGACAAATAACTGCGGCACTGACTGGACAAGGTCCGTATAACAAACGTCTATTTAATATGGGCATTGCCGACAGTCCCCTGTGCAGAGCTTGCATGGGATCAGATGAAATGGCTACGCATGTACTTCTTTACTGTCCAGGTGTAGCGGCTTACCGGGCACAACATCTTGGCACCCTGAAGACACTTCACTCCGACACTCACTTCAAGTCCGAGCTTGAAGGGGCAAAGTCGTCGAGTTGCGGAAACCAGCCCGTGTTAACCATACCATACCATAGGATCACTACATAGTGCGTCACGGGGCTAGTGAAACAAAACATTATTTTTAGCTTACCTTGTTCTTGATCTGCTTGGGCGTGTCGCTGAGGAAGACGGAGGCGTTGGGGTCGCTGGCCGACATCTTGTGCTGCGCGCCCTGCAGCGCGGGCAGGAAGGCGGCGTGCAGCAGCGCCGGCTTGGGCAGCTTGAGGCGCGCCGCCACGTCGCGCGACATGCGGAAGTACGGGTCCTGGTCGATGGCGCACGGCACCAGGCACGGCACCTGCCACACACCGCGCAGCCATCGAGGTCAACGAGGCCAGATTTCACAGACTCAAAATAATTCTCCTTTACAAACACGAGCCCTTATCCCCTATCTTATAGCCCTTAGCTTAATTGGCTAGAGCGCCGACACGGTCAGTCGGAGACGCGGGTTCGAACCCCGCTGGAGCGGTCAATTTTTGATATGATATTCAAAAATGTTTACGAGCCCTTATCATTATTATTCTTCAGAGAATTACGTATATCAAAGCTAGTAGTTACTGTAGTAGCTATCAGGTATTTATGATAACCGGGATCGACGGCTTAACATGCTCTCTAGGCACGGTGAGGAGACCCACAAGGACAGAGATCTAAACCAGAAAGAAATATGCGTACAAATACAAATATTCATCACGCACGGGAATCAAACCAACAGACCGTCGGTGTTTTATTCGACTACTCGTACCGCACTCGCAATATTTTAAAAAATCATTGCATTCGCGAAAAAACAAGCAGTAAAAAAGATATCCCTAGGTCACCTATAATAAATGTTTATTGGGTACGAATATTGTTGGATATTATCAATTCCATTATTTAAAATTAAAAGCTATTTGTACGTTAGCTAGAACATTCTGGAAGTAATGTGTTTGTTGACGAAATTATATTTTTTTTAATAGAAAATAATTACATAATTATTACTCTTAATAATTTTATTCAAAATAAATACTGAAGTATACTCACAACTTTATCACCAAAAATAAATGGAAACGAAGTTGAGAAAGCCGGAGCAGCCTCTATTGAAGGAAACGTTATTTTTCCAATGATATCTGAGTCTCCAAAACCAAATATACCTTTCACTTGATTAAATGTCACACACTTCTGTATTCTCAGCATGTTTTGATAAAATTGTGGACACTGTCTGAAAAAACAAAACGTCTAATAGTAAAACTTCTCATTTTTGAAGTGAGACTTCTTTAGAATCGTTGTGATGTGAAACTCGATGAAACGAAAATGAGGCACGATAAAGAAACAAACATATACATGTATAGGAGAGAAGGAGAAAGAATACATCACACAGTTTGTTACATTCAAGGTGAAAAAAATATCTTATAGGCTACAGAAGTTTTCAGAAGTTTCACTTCTGCCGTGTATTAATTGCACACACACACACACTTTTTTATAAAGCTTCTTACTAATCAAATTTTTTTTTCAAGCCAAAGAAATGTTTTTCAAAAATTACATTGTTTAAAAAAATTTATGAATGGAAGAAAAAATAGCTCTATATTAACACTGAGTTATTGTTACCAAAATAATTATTACTGACCATTTAAAATAAACTGATAAAACAAGATTTTTTTTACTATCGTATAATATCCCAATATGTACAACTTACCCTATGAAATCGAGATCATTAAAAATAAATGTGTTGGAAGGATCAAAACCAATTGCTATGATGTCTTTTGCATTGGAGTAAGCCATTTGTCTAGCGTCTTCTACTTTAATGTCTCTCCACAAGATTTTCTCATCATCGGTCAGTTGAATAATCAAAGGAACATTGAATACTTCTTGCAACCACCTGGTAAAAGTAAAATTTAAATTGATTACATACAAGTGAGAAAAGTTTGGTGTTATAAATTAAATTAGATATTTCATTAAGCCTAGTATTAATTTGTTAAAATTTTCCATAGAACCAAAATAGTACCTACCCAATTTTTTTAACTTATATGATATAAGTTTTGATGCTTTTAGTTACATGGGAATATGACGAATGTAATTTCGAAATTCTCGATATCTGAGCGATGTTAAAGACGTCATGGTCACAAGCAGGAAAATATTTGGGATCGCGAAATCGGAATTAGACTTTAAAAGAATACAAAGATAACCTAACACAGCTAATTGTTATCACTATATTGTGTCCAGAACCTTGGTCATCTTAAAAATATTCCTCTTGCAGCAATAAAACACTACTATGTACATCTTTCTTCGTTTTTTGGAGTATCATAAAAATATAGTTAATACTTACTTTGTAAACATAAATGGTATCATATGCCCAATGTGCATACTGTCTGACGAAGGCCCTCTACCAGTGTACAGGTAGAACTTCTTGCCAGACTCAAAGAGATTCAAAATACTGTGTATATCTCTGTGGGAGAAGAATATGCCTCGCTTTAGAAAGTGATGCGCTGAAATTATTTTAACACTTATTAAAATACATGATAATTAACATAACTGTTTACATAATTATATATAATATTTAGAAGGCAACTTGACCATGACCCTGCTTTCCACTCTAGGTTTGTGAGTTGTATTCCTTTTACGAGTCTGCTAATACATATATATTTACATACTTGAATTTTTTTTTTTACTGTTATCTAAACAGCCTCACATTTATTCCCATAGGATCACTGGACTGTGTATATGTTTGAGCCATGTTTTATTATTTATACATGATTATCTTCACATTGACCCTAGTTACAGAGATATAGCAATAGCAGCTAAGTTATGTGTATATTATATAAATACTTATATTATATTTAATAAATTCAAGCACATTTCTACTATTTTATTATGGAGAGATAAAGAACATACAGATTAAAAAGAAACTAGCTATTACAGCCTAGTGTTAATTTTAGTACTGCTGCATTAAATATCTAAAAATTAAATTTAAATTAAGAATATACTTTATTATCATTTACCTTTCTTCCCTGTTACTTTCTCAAACCTCTCAATCACCTCATCATCAATCTTTTGACTGCCAAACCTTTCTAAAATTAAGAAAATTTTAATTATTATTAATTTGCATAAAAATAAGTAATTTATTGTATCATAACTACAAAGCTTTTTAAAATAATGCTAAAAAAATAAGTAATCCATTATATTTCACTTTGTTTTAGTAATTATAAAGTAAACAAAATAAAAAATAATAAAATGTAAAAGTTAATTTATGTTTATGAATTTTGAAACAACACTTTCGATAATTTAATTTAAGCTTTTACTACTGGCAAGAAAAACAGATACTTTCATCAACTTTATGTAGAATAGCGATGGCATAAAACACAAGACAGGGTAGTAAATATAATATCATGTAATAAACTTACTGATCAGTTTGTCATAGTCAATCCCAGTTTGTGACTTTCCAGCAACATTCCATGGATCCACTACATCGTCATCATTTATGGATAAGTTGTTGATCTGCTCCTCTGTCATGGTTTACTGAAAATCAAAGTAATACTACTTAAGGCAGTACTAATGATATGTTTTCTTTTTTTTAATAATATTTTGAAGATAATTTCAAAATGAATTCAGTAACACTTTAGCATACTTCCTCTTACAATATTTGGAAGTAAACCAACTTGTGACTAGAAAGTCAACCAATATCGCTTTTAACAATAGAAACAAAATTAAAATATTTTTTTTTAGGAATTTATATTGTAGTAACTTGGTTTGAAATGAATTACTTAAATAGGTTTCATCTTCAGAAGAAACTTCAAAGGAATTTTGTTCAAGAAATTGAATTTTTTTTTTTATAAAAATAAATGTTGAATTTTAAATTTCACCTTTTGTTTTTATTTACAGTAAAAAATGTTATTAACATTTAAAATAAAACCACAAGACAAAAAAACAAGATTTTTATCTGTATTATGACTAAAAAATTTTACCCAAAGCACCATTTATATTATAAAATAAACACAACTTACTGCAAATTATTCCTAAATTGTATGACTAAAATAAGTTAATGCTTAAATTAAGCTGATGCAATAATTAAATTTTATCAATACTTTCACGAGGTTATCGGCAACCTGTCAATGTCAAACTTACAGTGCCAAACTGCCAAATAGTCAAGTTGTCAAAACGTGCAATTTCATGCTAGAAAAATATCGAGACCCGTAATTTTTAACTCGCACCTTTTCAATCAAATTCTAATCATTTGTTTCCTTTTTTAAGAAATAAATACGAACACCAAGCTAAGAAAAAAAAATTACTACTACTTTAAAGCAAAAAATTATGTTATTATTTCATTACTCTTTGTTTCCAGTTATGTAAGCATTTTTTTTATATTTAAAAAAAATCAACATGAGTAACAATTTTGCGTTTTATATTATTGTAACAATTATAATACTGTAACATTATTGTAACCTAAGTTTAGATGTTAATTTGTACTTTATCTCTATAGTATGTTTTATCAATTTAGTAAACATATAAGGTTACAAGTTGTTATGAGTTAAGAATTTTTTAAATCACCTATTATTTCATTTTGAGCAATAAAATGAATAAAAATCGTAACTTTTTTTATAATAATAACAAATTACAAATTTTTAATCTGGTCTTTTTTGTTACTTATTTTTTAAGTGATAACACTAATTGTCCTTTTTTTTTCTACTGAACATTGACCAGTGTAATTGTCAAAAATGTCAATAACTCTTCAGTCATCACAATGTACTCTTGCTGTTTTTAGATTATTAAGTAGAATAATAACCGTGCGTGTCTTTGTTATAAAGTGTATGGCTTTTTGGTGTTAAACCGACGGGACTTAAGTGTTCTTGATGGTTTCCGGTGACGATTTCAATGGTGGTCGTTTACCGCGAAAAACTACTAGGTCGCCGAACCGAAAATCTAAGAAGACTGATGCAGACCTAGCGAAGAGTTCAGCGTTGCGAAATGGTTCGCAACCTTCTGTTCATAAAAGAAATCTTTATGTGGTTTCGTTCCCTATCATTATCCTTTTTAATTTACTGAGGTCTATTTTATATCAATTATTTATTATTTTCAAATATTTGTACACGGCGTCGCATCGCTTTATTCATAGGCCTCGTAAAAACGGTGAATGCAACTTAGAAGTTGTGGTTAAAGACGGTATAGTGTCGACTGAAATCGCGCACAGTGAGGAGATGTCGTATGTAAACAATGTGGGACCAGGGGACCCTCTCCTGGCGAAACAAAAACATCATCATAGGAAAGCTTTCGAGTACATATCGAAAGCGCTTAAAATTGACGAAGAAAATGAAGGTGAGTGAAGTAGTTCCTTTTTTTGACAAAGCTTTATTATTATTTTAGTGTATTAGTTATAATTATTAGCGATTCTTGTTTTTGTTTGCCTTCAGTAAATAATGTTTTAAAGATGTTTATTATTAGTAACTAGGTATTAGGTTCAGTTTGATCTATTTTTAATACAGGACAAAAAGAATTAGCTATAGAGCTGTACAAGAAGGGTATATATGAGCTCGAGAGAGGAATAGCAGTGGACTGTTGGGGGGGTCGTGGAGATGCTTGGCAGCGGGCTCAGCGCCTTCACGATAAGATGAAAACCAACCTAGGCATGGCAAAGGACCGCTTACATTTCTTAGGTAAAGATTATATTTATACAAATCTTAAATTTATATCTTAACTGTTTACACGGCTACTTATTATTTTATGCCATATTTAGTTGATGTATATATTATGTTTTTTTATTTAATGACTGAACTTGGCTGTTTCTGCATGGTCAGCTTCTTATTTATTTTTGTTGTGATATATACTCCTGTATTCACACCATACTCGTATGATATCAACGTTAATGAAGTAAATGTTGTCCCCCAATGTAGCCAACCTAGTCGCTCTCAGTAAGTTGGGAGTAGAGAGTGAGCCCGAGCGGAGTGACAAAAAACCTACGGAGTCACCTCTTAAGGGGCGAAGGCCATTAGAGAAGTCCAAGACAACGCTACTAGCACATACAGAAAGTAACAGTGGTCAAACGAAGCCACCAAACGAAGGTAGAATACCACAAATTGTTTTGCTTCGTTTGACGTAACCTACTGCAAAGTTTTGAAAATCTCACAACTCATTTAACCCCTGACATGATATAACCAGACCATCGAATTGATACAATTGGAATGTTTTACTTAAAGCAATGTTTGCATGTGGGTTCACTGTGCTTACAAAATTTTGTTTTTCGCTTTCCGTGTGACACTATTTTCTGTTTCATTTTTTTTTCATAGATAAGTTATTAATAAGTTTATTTTAAGACTAATTTTATTTTATAAAAATCTAATATAATAAGAAATAATAGTCAGTTATCCGATGTGAATGACATATGAAAACCTGATATTATGACATGTTTTAACTTGCGTGTAATATCAAGCAAAAACTACATTTTTTCTTCAATTGAATTACAATTAACTTTACAAACTTAATTATCAAATTAAGCCTCTCTAAAAATAAAAACGAAAAAAAAACAAAAAAAAATGGAGAAAAATCTTTAAAATCTGAATAGTTTAATAATCTTTTGTTCCTAATACAAAGTAGACGTTCATTGAAATTGCAGATGCGTCATTTTATAGTCGGTTTAGCATGCGGATTGTTTACAACCTTGCTTTATGAATGCCAGGCACATGTCCACAACTATTATGCTTATAAGAATTCCTAGGAACTTGTATTTAAAATCTAAACAACATAGTTGTATAGGTCTTAAGTTTCTATGCATTACATTTCCTCGTTTTAATCCTGTTTAAAGTTTTACTATTAAAATGTAAACACGTCTTATGCTAAAAGTTTAGGCTGCTAAAATTTACGGAAATACAGTTTAAAACATAATTTTTTAAATGAAAAAATTAACTTGACTGTCGTACTCGATACGCGGTAATAACACAGTAAACATAGCCTGTAATTTTTTTTTTCAAAGATAAACCATAACGAGAAAGAAAAGTAAACGTTTATTTTAATCGAACTAATTATTAACGCGTCTTCTAAAAGTAACAATTTTAATAGGGATGACATGATCACTTCGCGACCAAACTCCTTAATCAAATAATCTAAAAAAAAAAAAAATTAAAAAAAGGAATAATGATTTGATAATGCCTACGTATACTTTGTGTATTTACGAGCAATGTATACCCAATGAAAACAAACCCGTGTGTCATCAATTTGTATCTAAAAATAGCCATCGTCGTAACGGTCTAGCTTACTCAACTTTCAGTCATTCGTATCAGCTTACGACTCATATTCTAAGTATAGCGGGAGTCCATTTCTCTTTTTCCGAAAAAAAAAGACCTTACGACGATGAAATTATTTAGAACATGATTCAACACGGTTTACTCGGCATAAGACTTGAAAAGAATTAAAATAAAATAAAAATGAATGCGAAAGTCTCATAATAGTTTCCCGCCCATTATACGCTGTAAGATTTAAATTACCGAGTCAAGTTGGGTTGAATATAATAAACTTCCAAGGGTCTGTGCTCTTTTATGCGTTGTATAAACTATAATTACGGCGTTTTTTTTAATGTGGTTCGTCACGAATTTTATCAAAAATTTAATCTTGATTCGGACTATTTATTTACGAAGTTAATTTATCCTCGAGTTATCTCAGGATAGATATGATCTCAATCGGACGTTTTAAGCGATTCTGGGAGTTCATATTAAAATATTTACCTTAGATTAAATTAATACATACTTTTATATTATGTTATACAGTATAAAATTATACGTATTTTAAAAGATTTTCTTTTTATATAATAAACTAGCTTTACCCCGCGCGCGTTGCTACGCTTTTTTTTTTTGGTCGTATCAACTCAGAAACCTTTGTGAGCTCATGCACAACACTTTGCTGAAGATCATGACATGATCAAATGCATAGTTTACGAGTCTATAAAGGACATACAGACAAACATTCATTTTTATTATATATAAATTGCTATGTCATCTACACGTGCAATCCCAATAAAAAAATTGTATACATATAAGTCGTTAATCTGGCACCTATACTTTACATCATTACAACAGTTTTTTTTTTATAATATAAGTTTCGTGTCACGCTGTTTGAAGTCGCACTCATCCGAAACGGCTCGATCGATTTTTATATTTTTTTGTATTTATTAGGTAGGCATGAGAATAGATCGTAAAGTTTATTACATATATATACGACTTGTGATTAGTTTGGCAATCGTGGTATAGGTCTCGTAGTTTCCGCTCCCACTATAAATTTTCTTGGAATTCTTCTATTAATTTAATTTTTACGAACTATTAATTTAATTTTTACGAACTATTAATTTAATTTTTACGAACTATTCCTTCGCTTGTCCAGTGCTCATTATTTGTACAGCCTAACAGGCTGTGATAGTTTCCTTTTAGCTTCATTATGTATACTACTATCATTAATTTCTTACGTAGATATTATAAAATAACTTGATATTATATTGATATCTGAACAATATTTATGGAGCAGAAATGAATAATTTTTTAACAACTATCTTAAAATGATTTGTGACAAAAAAAAATCAACCCTACCTAATGCTAGCTAAATTGACTTAAAAATAGTTTTTTTTTTTTTTTTTTATACTAACGTATCAAACCAAAGCTTCTAGTTAAAACCTCCTCTGCGCCAATCTGCTGACAAATATACAGAGCATGCCAAAAAGATAAACATACGTAAACTCGTAAATAAAATACATTTTTTTTTTTACCATTTGGCAGATTGATGTGTCATTTTGATTTTAGTAAATATGCTATATGTACGCCGAGGACAATACAGTATATTGACATAATTATCATTACATAGTATAAAACAAAGTCGCTGCCCGTTGTCTGTGTGCTTATATCTTTAAAACTACGCAACGGATTTTTATGAGGTTTTCTTTAGTAAATAGAGTGATTCTAGAGGAAGGTTTATATGTATAATACATGCATAATATTATTGTAGAGGAACACTGATAGTGATGTGATAGTGAACACTGATTTTTGTAACCGTGCGAAGCCGGGGTCATTAGTTATTTGATAAAGATGTGTGGATTTAATGATAAACCACTCCGGCGACGTTTTAAGCCGAGGTGCGATATCGCCATAAGTGGCATAGGTCTTCTTGAGCCGTCTTAAAGTGCTCACATCGTTCTTCGCGGCCGGAGTCTATAGTACCCGGCCCCTCTCAACGGTAACGCTGTAAAGGCCAGAAGTGCCAACAGTAACAAACAAAAAAAAAATGTGTCGCTGTATTTCATGCAAGATATTACTAATTTTGTACTAAAACACAATTTATACATTATTTTTAAAAGAGTAACTGCAGAGTTTCTTGCCGATTCTTCTCTGCAGAATCTACATTCCAAATCGGTAGCTTTACTTTTAAAAACTGATAATCACTTTAAAATTTTAATCTGTAAAATGACTATTCGAAAGTGTCTTTGAAGCCTTATTCGAATAAAATTGTTTTTGATTTTGATTCAAATGAGTCGTAATTATGTACAAATTGGCGGCATTAGCGCTAAATAGCAATCTATGCCAAGCAACCGTGTTGCGGATGATATTATGACCAATGACAATTGATACACATTGCTGTATTTACAATAAATAAAACAATATTGTCATATATTGGGTAGGGCATAGCAGGAAATATCATGTCAAAATCTAGAGCAGTCCAAATAATATTAATCTGTAGTGTTTTTTTTTCGTTTGTTAAGTCAGGTAACAGAGTTCTTGGGTAGGGTCGGAAGTTGAATTCCCAACGCACTTGCAATGCTTCTGAGGTTTCAGACGTCCATAGGCTACGGTTGCCACAAACTATCAGGCAGACCGCTTTATTGCTACCCGAGAAAAAAAATCACACAAAATACTGTAGGTCTATAAAAATATTTCATCTGATTTTTAGTGTAATAAAAAACGTTGGCAATACGAATGTGTAGGGTCCGGGAAAGCGATGAGGCGGATACCCAGTCGCCGGTTTCCATTTGACTTGTATTTCCACAATGAGATCGCGTTACGGATGGTCAGGCGCCACCCAGCTGGCTCGCTTGGCAATAACGCTTGCCTGCACATGTGCCCTTTCTATAGATTTGTACGAATAAACTATAGAAATAACTCTAACACTGTTAGAGCTTGTATAAGCCCGGTTCCTATGTTGAAAGAAACCGGTTTGTTTTACTCGAAATTTTGTAAAATGAACGTCTCGTACGCAAATCGAAATTTCTATTTTAGACCTAACTGTGCCCGCGACTTCGCGTAAAATTTAACAAAAAAGTTATTGTTCAGTTCGCAGAGTTATAAAATAAATAAATTACTAAAACAAAAGTAGCCTAAGTTACTCCTTACTATATCAGCTGTCTGCTATTGAAAGCCTCGTCAAAATCTGTCCAGCCGTTTCAGAGATTAGCCGGAACAAACAGACAGACATACAGACAAATCTTATATAAAAAATTCTCGTATCACAATGTTAGTTACCATACTCCCTCGAAAAGGCTTGACCCATTGATATGAGTGTGCATATCAAGTAGGTCTGAGAATCGGCTAACATCTATTTTTCATATCCATAAGTTATAGGGGGAGGGGGATTTAAGGGGTTAATAACATAGATGGCAAAACAACGTTTGCAGGGTCAACTACTATAGAAAATGTTATTTTGGTATATGTACCGTGTATACAATAAATATGAATTTAGTAAAAAAGCGGTTATTTTAATATTACAAACAAACACTCCAATTTTATTTATTTGTATAGATATAAGAATCGAGTTATGTTCAACCAAATCGGGTTATACTTTATACGGGGTAGCTGAAGCTATGTGTCATTATTAAATTTTCATTACTTTTCGTTACTCATTTCATACATCCATTAAATGTCACGGATAGAGTATGGATGTTTATTGCATGGTTAAAAAATATCGATATTATTGTAGATCGTTTATAAGGTCATTTTTTAAAACTAAGAACATAAACCTCAACTATGCTGTCGAAAACTATAGTGTTTACATTGCAGTTGCTTTGTTTTAAGTTTTAAAATCTCTTTTTTAAAGTTGATAACTTTATTTTATCTACAGAGCTTTTGTTATTTTGCCAGCATTTCCATTAGTGGAACGGTTTCATAAAATATGTTTTAATTCAATTATCTTACAACGATACGACTAATTATGGCTTATCAGATTTGGATGCAATTCGACCGAAAATTAGCTTATAGTCAGGAGTAAGCCTGGGCAACATTTTTCTCCATATGAAACGTTCCCGTGGGATGGATGTTTTGGTTTTCATAAAACCTAGTATATTGATTTCAAAGTGAATATTAGAAAGTTAGAAAATGATATGAAAATCTTATGGTTTTTATATATAATACTATAACAGCAAATTTTTAGGCAAACAAATTCTCAGGCATTGGTTAATTTTTTTTAAATGCCTAAATAAACATACATGCGGATATTTAACATGATAAGTTATCATTCTGTGAAAGTTTCATATCAATTGGGTTAGTGGTAAACAAACAAAACTTTCCTCTTCACGCTATTAGTGGATACGTCACCTGAGTCCAAAGAAATCAATAAGTCTACATAATTTTGTGGAATTGAAACCGTGAAGTCTGAGAAGTGTGAATGTTTCCCTCAAACCCTGTTTGTAATTTGAACGTATTTTTCGGATAACTTTGGTATACCTACTAGAGTTATCTAATTAAGATTCTTATCATATAGTAGGTACTTAAATAATTTTATTATTAATTAAAACCACAACTTTAGTACATGTCCACGATAAAACTAGTTATCTCATCTGAAATTAGTTAAAGTTAATCTATATTTATAACAAAAACTAGCGACCCGCCCCGGCTTCGCACGGTCGCAAAAACTCAGTGTTCCTCTACTATATTATGCATATATTATGCATATAAACCTTTCTCCGGAATCACTCTATTCACCGAAGGAAACCGCATCAAAATCCGTTGCTTATTTTTAAAGATTTTAGCATACAGTCAGCGGGAAGTGACTTTGTGTTATACTATGTAATGATTAACAAGTTCAATTATGTGCGTTTTAGAAATTTTGAAAGAAATTTAGGACGACGAAGTTCATTTTCGTCTGTCTGCCCGTGTTTATAGCGAAACTTAGGACGATTTGAGATAGTAATCTCGCAACTTTTAAACTCCAAATTCGCCACGGTTCCATTTGCTAAGTTGCGGAAAATTTAAGTCCACGATAGCAAACCACAGTATCTGCTTACTTTACATGTATCGACATTAAATATCGATATTCGCCCGAACGAAGTGTGGGCTAAGCATTAAAAGATTATTATTTAAGTATTGATATTCCTAAAGATCTTTCTATTTTAATGTACAGAGCCCATTTGTGGGACAGATTTTGTCTGTACATTACAGTTCAGTAAAAATAATCATATTGCGAATAATAACGCCGTTGACCTGAGTAAGCTTGTGTTTATGTATATGGAATAGCGAGAATAAAGCAGACACGCAATACCTGTCGAGTAAGAGCCGCAATCTCATTACTCAGAAGTTGAATATATAATCCTGTTATCATAAATAATATGTCGATATACCAAACTCAAATTATTTAAATCCTGGGGTTTCGGAATTATATTCTCTATCTTTAAAGCGCGTATATTTTGCTAGTTCTATTAAAACACACTACATACCCTGATATTGTTTCTCCCATATTGTCTGACGTTACGGCAGATAGTTTTACGACCACTGAAGTTTAGTGCTATTTCATTGAAGCGTGATAATTATGACTTATTTGAAAACGCACCCAACAAACAAATTTAGAGTTAGTCTGCTTAAACATCAAACACTAGTATTCTATTTCAGTTTAGTCTCGATAGTCTCTTACAAACAAAAAAAAAATGCAAAATGTACAGATAAAAAAAATTAAAACAAATCAACGCCGTCAATGTCAGACCAAGTCCTACACTGTCCTACTTGACAATCACAGGACTATCGGTCATAAGTCACTTATGTTTAATTAGTACCCTGTAAAATAAGCAAAATAATTCATAATGTTTTAACAAAAGACGCATGTCCTTTAGAGGCGAAGGCTTGCAAGCAATTAAGAGCCCATGGATATTGTATATTTTTATTAATTCATGGCCTCTTAAAAAACTAAGACTTACAATATAATACATACTGAATAATATAGAATAATTTAATATGTTATATGCCATGATAGCCTATACCTCACATTGTCTAGATGTGACATAGCCTAAAAAATATCACAATAGAGCTCTCTCAAAAGAAGGTTTAGTCATTAGATTAAACTTAAACAAACACTAATTAGAAACAGGACAACACCAGTTATACCTACAAGATAGCCTTTGATCCCTTTGTAAGCTATATTGTTAGTGATATGCGTAGCTATATAATTAGTGCCCCAAATGTTTCATTTCACTTATTTAACGTCAAAACGTCTTATGAGATTTGGACATATTTAACATTTTTAACCGACTTCAAAAAAGGAGGAGGTTACTCAATTCGACCGTATAATTCTTTTTTTTTGTTGGAAAGGAGATATCCCTGGCGTGGTATCATGATAAGGAAACCGGGATCTAATGATGGGATCCCAGAGAAATCGAGGGAAACTCTCGAAAATCTTTTTATTGGGTGTATCGATTTTGACGATTTTTAATTTAATCGAAAGCCAATGTTTATCACATTTAAATTTCACCGAGATCTGATTACAACTTTTGGAGTAATCTTTCTATAATGCGTATTTACTTGACTATTTTTTCGTCTACCTACGATTATAACGTCGATATAATTGAAGTCCGGTTTTTTTAGTTTGCCAGCAAACATAATTATGTATTAATAATATACATAAAATAGCTTCAAGGTTGGTCAATTAAGTATGAAATACGGAAAAAAACTTAATTTTATAGTAAAGTGGTCTACTTATTAAATTGACACGTTTAAACCAACACTTCCATTTAAACATTTTTTAATATACTTTCATTTAAGTTTGAGTCATCCTCTGACGAAATTTGTATAATATTATTATTCCTAACTCAGGAACAATTAATTTGAAACAAGAACTGAATTCGAAATTTATAACACTGGAAAAAACTTTCGTTTGACAATGGGACATTTTAGCCTTCGATTTATATACAAATTTTAAATAAATTGAGCTCTTTATTTTACTTTAAATTTAGTAAAATTATATGATCTTATTGCATTAAAACGAATACATATCATTTATCACATCTTTATGATGTTTTGTCATAAAATAAGAAATAGGATAGAGAACAGTATGGAAGGCAGCGGAGCACAAGAAAAATAATAACAACACTATAAAATACATGCTGTTACCCTGACTTTGTCCGCAATTACAAATTCTCATTTCATCGTCTGTCCCAAAAGAACTTTACTGAATTTTGTCATGAAAAATCTAGTATGGATACTTATTGTGAATAGTTCATTCGAATGTATGTATTAATTTCGGATATATGTATGTATGTACGTTTAGATAGGCGGGGATATGGAAGAAATTGAAAAAAAGTTCCGACTCGTATTGATGATAAAGTCCTCCAGAAATACCTTCAAAGTAATGCATTTTCGACATTAGACCTATTACAGTTTTATTATAAGCATTTATAGTATAAAAATCCAATTATTCAGTAATATGACAACCAATATATATCCAATTATAAAACTCATATTAATTTCACATTGAGTAGTCAGTCGCAGTGGATACAATATAATAATTGGTACCGAGATCGACATAAAACTTGCAAGTTAATTAATCTCGCGTTATTACAAGGTTCTCAATTAATTTTTAAGTGACATTGCGTATGTCACGAACGATTTGCATATAATTTTGCCCATTTTCGACATGCTTAATTTTAAAAGTCATCATTCTTCGTATACAACTCAATATGTTATTAATTGATATTCGTTTTCTTAAAAAATCGTGCGTTCAGTAATATCGTATTTATATTGTTCGTGACGATGTATGAATTTTTACTGCTCCTTCACACAAAATTTACTGAATTGATTGTAATAAAAGTTTGTACGTAGATAGCTGAACATCCAAAATAATACAAAGGCTACTCGACATTCTCAAGGAATCAGCAATTACGCGGATTAAATCGCGAATGGCAACTAGTTCTCTATATAAGTACTAAAAATGTTTTGTGTTTTTTCTTTCATTTTTCTGTCTTCAATACTTCTAATCTCTATCTGATAGATTAGCTTTTAGACATAATAAATTCTGTCTGACCTTCAGAATAGATTAACCTCTGTGCCAAAACAACGGTAAAATATTTATAGTAGCTTTATTAGGTTTTCTTATAAGTTTCTCTGACATTGGGAAAAATGAGAATAATGAAATACTTAACCGACAGTAACACTGTAACAGTATATAGAAATCTAAAAACCACCCGACTAAATTAAATCTGAAAACCTTAAAAGCACATTTGCTACTAATACGTTAGAACGAAGATCATATCATCGTATATTAAAAGATAAACAAAGAGAATGATATCCTTGATTTAAAAAAAAAAAAACATTAAAATATTCTTTGTTATAAAGAGCATTGTACGGATGAAGACATTGAAGAAAAATCCCGCTGACTGTCTGGACGAACAAAGGATAAGGTTAAAAGACCTCTCTATGGCTTGACTGTTTGATCTAGGTACACGGGTGTAATCGTCTGTCTAGCAATAAAATGCTTAGCAAATAGCTATTTTAAATTAATCCATTAGTCATACAAAAGCGTTTCATAGAAGGTAACGGTAGTTGGTATATCAAATACATTTTTTAAAGACTGAAGGGATAGTAGTTAATAAAATTGGTGCACTGAAGAATTTAGCCTACTTGCAAGTCTGAGATGTTCTATAATTGTTCTTGTTATCGCAAATGTCACTTAAAAATTTAAATGGCGGACTTTTGGCGCCATGTAGTTTTAATAGGACATTAGGTTTTGGAAGAAATTGGTTTTCTTTCAATTTATGTTTAACCATGTAAATAAAAAATTGAAAATTGGAATTGGAATAAAGTTTTTTTTTTTTTTTTTTTTTTTATGCGATCGGGCTTTTTTTTATGATTTTCATTATAGACTCATAAATAGGAGTAAGAGGCATTCCAATAATCCGAGCTAAATTTAATACCAGTTACCAGACTTAGACAAATCAAATCTTGGCAGTCGTTTTTAATTATGCATTCGTATTAATTGCTCCTCCAATTTGTTTTATTAAAATATTCAGCTAATTGAACTGTAAAATAAAATTGATATGTGCATTCACTACAACACTTAAAACTACATTTGAACTAAACGGCAAGGTCCGATCAATATCCAGTTATAAAATTGAAAACATGTATCTGGTACCAACATATGTGCCCCTATGAAGGCTTTGTTAAACTGATGTAATTCTTTCTATTTTGTAGAAGTAGTTAGTAGAAGTAGCAGTATTATTTAAAGATAACTATATTAAAATAGGTTTGACACGATAGTCAAACCGAAGACGAAATCAACCAAACGCTTGTTTGTTCCGTTGGCACAATTGGCAATGACCCTTGCTTTGTGCTCCGGGCTGAGTTCGACCCAACTCGAGTTTAGATTTAATTTATACTTGTATGTACCTATAATACAAATAAATGCATCTATATTAGACGGCTGTTACCTAGGCATTAAGTTACCTTAGGAACAGACGACCGTGTCTATATGCTAAACATATAAAATAAAACCAAACGCAATGTAAATAATATATGTTAACATATTCTTTAGTAAGATATACGTGTAACAACGAAGTCAATGTCCTGATCTTGTCAATTGAATTATTTCAATCTGCCATCTACTAATAAAGCGTGAATTGTTGGACGCGCTGAATTAAACAGATCTAGATGAAGATTACTTCCTCGTTTAGTCTTAGCACAAAGAGTTCAGATTAAATTAGTCGTTACTAGTGAAGTCTATTATGATTTTATTGCCCAGACCATTTTATGATAAACTAGTTAATTCGGCTAAATTTGTACCGCCATTTTTGTTTTAGTGAAGTCGTCCATTTTTTTAACCGACTTCCAAAAAAGGAGGAGGTTCTCAATTCGACTGTATTTTTTTTATGTATGTTACATCAGAACTTTTGACACAACAGTGGTGTGTGTCAATTGGTCCTATTTAACTTTATTTGAGATCTAACAATTACTTTTCGAGTTATATCTAATAATGCGTTTTTACTTGACGCTTTTTTCGTCGATCTACATTGTATTATACCGCATAACTTTCTACTGGATGTACCGATTTTGATAATTCTTTTTTTGATGGAAAGGAGATATCCCTAGTTTAGTACCATGATAAGGAAACCAGGATTTGATTATAGGATCCCAGAGAAATCGAGGGAAACTCGAAAATCCGCAATAACTTTTTACTAGGTGTACCGATTTTGATAAATTTTAATTTTATCGAAAGCTGATGTTTATCAAGTGGTCACATTGAAATTTTATCGAGATCTGATAACTACTTTTTGAGTAATCTTTGATAACGCGTAGTTACTTGACTGTAGTTATTTTTTCGTTGATCTACTCTGTATTACTCGTCGATGTAATTGAAGTTGTTTTTTTTTCGTTTGCAAGCAAACACAATTATTAAATTTAGCTTTTATACAAACCTTGTTCTGAAAATACACAAAACATATCCAATGTTTTGCAGTCGTTCGGCTGTCTTTCACGTACATACTTTTCGGCGACTCGTTTTTGTTTATAGAAGATGGATATGTAAATGTAGATAATGATAATGTTCGAATTTAACGGTTCTTAAGATAAACGAACCCTTTTCTGAATGTGGGAATCGGGCATAAGTATATTTATCACCGTGTAAAGATGTACAATGGTCCATCTCTTTACTCTTCTTGAATGCCGCTTGTCGTATTTCCTTCCTACAGCGGTAACAGGAATATATTCAACTGATGTTTATCATGCTAACTTATTGTTTTGGTGTGGTGGTGTAAAGCTTTAAACATTTGCATCATATTGTCTTTATACTTTGCATCGGAGAAGATATAAATTCATCCATCCCCGTTATTAACATGGATACCTGATAGCAACCGTTACTTAGGAAGGAAGGAAATTATCCGCAAACCCGAAGCTGATCGGGGTTCATAGCGTGACGGTTTAGGTTTCAAACCCTTCTATTCCCAACAAACTTTCTTATGCTAAATTATTTCATCATAAAATAAATTGAATTAATTAATACTTTAGCTAATCTTTACCTCGGTACTTAATCATTTAAAACGATCAAAACAATTAATAATCCTGTTACATTTTCCACGCCGAATAAGTTAATTATTCGGTATGTTTCGTTTAATTTGAATTGAAATTAAAAAATAACTGAAATGGTAACAAAATCATGTTCGAAATTTACAAGGTATTTTTAATTTATGTTTTGATAATGTCCTCCTTGAAGTGTTCAATCTCGAATCTATGTAGACTGTCTTTATTTTGTTCGCTAAAACTGTCGCATTTGTGATTGTTTGAGCTTTTAAAATCCCGCTACTAGGCCTCTTTCTCCATGTAGATCTCAACGGTTGAGATTATCCGTTACAAGCAAACAATAAAATTTTTACTCTCTTTAAAATGTATGTTATTTAGTAAGAATTATGTAATATAGAAAAATGTTATCCAAGTAGTATTTTCTTTTCTATTAGACTTATATTATTATATAATTTATTATAAGTTTTTTAATTAGTATGCCTAACAAAAATAATGAAAATATCTATACTAAAGTACAAAGTATAAAGTATACTCAGCATACCTAATTACTATCTCGAAATGAAAAAGAAAGTGACCTCGATCATAACAGATATTAAATAGACTGCATTTAGTTTTTTAAATCTATTTTAGACTGTTTTATTAAATATTAGAAATTTATGGATCGATTTCATATCTCTTTTTATTGGCTGTATGTAATAAATCAACATTCAGAATCATATTGACTATAGTCTCATAAATAAATCAATTAACCTCTAATACAGTATTTACTTAATATTATTTTCTTTCTTTTTATGTATTAACCGCATAAAAAAATATGTTGTATTAAAATCAAGATTTTTTTGAAACATTTTAGGCAGCAAAATCGATCTTGATGCCAGGACTATTTTTTATTATTATTTCAGTATATCAAACCAAAAGTACTGAATGAATTTATTTGAATGAAACTGGCCACAACTTGGAAGACTGAATACTTCTACTACTTAGTTTTTTTTTTTTTTTTTTATTGGTGAAATAGCATGATAGTCGAAACGTGTTATAAAAAACGAAGATACGGTTACACTTAGTATTAAAAAAATATATCTTATTTTTATATTAAAATTACGAGTATAAACATAATTTCACAACAAGTAATAATCGATGTGATCTTTAAAAAACATAAGTCACTGGCGACTTTAACGTTAAAGTATATTTAGGTCTCGGGCGATATAGTGTTTTAATATTTTGAAATTGAACCGAGGTGTGTCAATATGCGTCCCAATTTCGTAACACCTACTGACCAGTCCTTTTTTGCATTATTTGATCGCGCTGTATAGATAACGCCTACGAGGCGCGACGAAGAGATAATAATATGTGAGTAATTTAAAAGTTTACGTTTTTAATCTATTCCACGTGGCCTATGTATTTATATAACCTGCAATTTCGCCCACATGGCTTATTATAAATGTGCTTATAAAATATCTTCGTTATAATTTCACTGTTACCATTTGTATAGTAATAATGCCGCTTATTTCGTTGGTGTATGTTACCACTTTACCATACACCAGATTTTAAACTAGAATTTCAGGATCACAAACATACAGACAGACAGACAATATTGTAGATATGTATAGTTGTTTTGATTTCTATTGCCCGCCAAGATCCTCATGTTCGTTTGTTCTAAATATTATTTCTGTACTGACGATCTGTTACAATTTTAGTATACCGCGAGGTTAATGCCATCAAAACATACTTTTCCACTTTTAAAAAATCACAATTTCTACATTAAAGTAAGCGGCTTAATGGCGCTTTTGAATTTTTTTTACAAATTATACGCTGGTTTTTTATGAATTAAATATTATAGTTACGTAAAATAGTAATATGATAAGCGGCAAAAAAATAGTTTTAATTTGGCCGATACAAATATTAACATTGACTTAAAATGTAATAATGTTATCCTTGTTCGGACAAATAAGAGTAATTCAATAATGTTTTCTCCCAAAACAGTAAATATTATGATACAAATAAATAAATTGATACATTGATTACTAAACATTAGCTTGATCTAAATAAAAAAGAAAAACAAGTTTAGTGTCTGATTGTCTCTGACTTTTTTGTCGGCTAGTTTCAGAAAAGCTTGTGAGAGTCAGTACATACTGGCGGGTTTTTCTAGCAGATTTTATGAAATAATAGATCTCGCAAAAAACAGCAGACAAAGGCATTGTCTATGCGCACTCATCTAATAACAAATGATAATGTAACGACTCTTATTTATATTATACTAGACCGGACAGACTTCGCTCTGTCAAAAGTTAGTAGTAATTTTATTAAAAAAAAATTTTTTGTAGTATTAAAACCGATGGCGCAACGGTTACAGCCATGGATTGTACGTGTTGCGTTGGCGGTTGCGGGTTCGATCCCCGCACATGACAATCATTTGTATTGGCCATACAGGTGTTTGCTGTGGTCAGCCGGCCTAGCATGCATACAACGAGATATCTCTTGACGAGAGAGAGAGATAATGTCTACATCGAGTATTTTCTCGATTACCCTAACATGCGCACTACGAGAGACAAAATTCTCTTCCGAAGACTTCGCCTTGTCGAGTAGAGAAACATTATCAACCATAATCACAACTGAATATCATTCTTATTTCTTATGTCGTAAAGTTGAATTTACAACGTTATTGACCAATCGTGCCAAACCGGGATAAGCCAACATTTGTATAATTTCAAACGAGTGACACATGTTTTATTTAACAATGTTCTCGGCCTTTTGGCTAAGATAAAAAGTGTATATCTAACTTAAAAAATCTAATATGGAAAATAAAACGGCGTAAGTAAATGAATTTAATTATATATGTAAAACAATATGCTCGTGTTGTGCTTTATATCTTGTCGCACATTAGATAATTGTAATTCTATCACGCATTGTTTTTTTGTTTTTTTTAATTTTAAAAATTTTTTGAATTTTTGAATTTTTTTTTTTTTGATTATTGATTTTACTTTTATTCTATTTAATTTTATTTTTACTTATTGATTTTTTTAATATAATTTTGTTTTGTTTTTTATTCTGAATGTTGTCTTGTCTTGTTGTACTAACCCAATATGGACTTATACTTTGGTCTGAAATAAAGTATTATTATTATTATTATTATTTAGAATAAGAAGCAACAGGGCGCAAATACGTTTTTTGTGTCATTATATGGCACACTTCACTCGACTTTTCGCATTTCCCGCTCTTCGTATACCGAAATTATATAATTATAATAGGGAAACGCCATGGTATACAAAAAATAGGCACCCGGTTTTATTTATTTTTTATTTATCGTCTTTCTCGTCGATAATATTGAAAACGAGAAGTTTCTCTTCCTAAAACGACAAAATTCGACAAAATTACGATGTCATGTTAGCTTCCGTAGAGATAAATATCACAGATCACTAAAATTTAATGATTATTTCTTCTATTGACGTAACGAGAAGAGTAACGCGTGCACGCATGTTAGCTACTGTAGACATAGAGAGATAATACGAGAAAAGGGGTAGACAAAATTTTGTCGTGGCGCGCATGCTAGGCCTGCTGGGTGTTTGTGCAGTCCTTGTGGGTCTCCCCACCGTGCCTCGGAGAGCACGTTAAACCGTCGCTCCCGGTTGTTATCATGTACACCTGATAGCGATCGTTACTCATAGTAGGGAATATATCCGCCAACCCGCATTGGAGCAGCGTGGCGGATTAAGCTCTGATCCTTCTACATGGGGAAAGAGGCCTATGCCCAGTAGTGGGATATTACAGGCTGAAGCGAAAACCTTCCGTGGGCCTTAAGGAACATACAAAAAAATAAATTAGCCGCATTGCTCGAGCCATTCTCGAGTTATGCGCTTGTCAACATTCATTTTTATCTATATTATATATTACATTTCTTGTATTTTAAATGAATTTTATCAAATATTGTCAACTTGTAAAACACGAAGATGAAGTCAAGAGTATACTCAACGATGTCTTCGGTTCGAAACGATGACACTTCAGCGAGTAGGAATGTACTTAAATTTTATACTTAGACGTCTTACGGTCCACAAAGAATGGAATACAAAGAAGGAACCATGATTTTATTATTATCCATACCAACGGGTCTAAGTATTGTTGATCTTGTTATGAACTTGCGAACTGAACTTCGTGACTTTCTTTGTACAAGCTTTTGATATAATTTTTTAAAATAGGATATCATTATGACTCCATTAAACCTTTCAAGACAATTTTTCCATTTTGATCTTAAAATATTTTTATTTTAAAAACCTTTTTTGATTATTTAAAGATGTTTTCTATGAAAGACATCTTATATCTCCAATTACATTAGAAGTACTAACAATCTTTGAGAAAGTAACTGTTATATTTCTTGCGCTAGCAATTATATTTAACGAGCTATTTTCAGCTAAATCTGCTAAATTTCAGCTAATAATATTTCATAATATGGGGATTTGAACGTGCTTTTGAAGATTTGATTAAAGATGATGAGATTAAGATATAAAATTGTTCCATTACTGATTCATTATCCTACAATTCTATTAATAACGCCTTTGTAATAGGATAATGGCGACCCTAGACCTATCTTCTACCTAACCTTAATTCAAATTTGTTATAGACTAGATATGGCTGTTTTGCTTTTTTCGCCTTTCTAAATTTCTTTAACCGCCTATATTGGTAGTACGGTTAATGCTCACATTAACATGTAAATTGAAACATAAAATATTAAAACCCAAAAATGTTAAATCTGTCCTTGTAAATCATTTAAAAAAACCAAAAGTATTTACAATATATGTACATTAATTATTATATTATCATTTGAAATATTTTGGTTTGTTGCAAATAAAGTATATTTCGAGTAACGTTAAAAGACAATCCGACCCCTAACTAGGAGAAACGCATTATTCTGTGGCTTTAGCAAAATTCCGTACAGCAAAATCCACTCTGATTTTGAAGTATGAAATTTTGCTTAAGTTCCTCACGTAACGTATGAGATTACACAAGAATTTCGAAAAATTAGTTGTCTTCAAAGATGAAATTTGAGGTGAATATCTTTTTAGAAATTCAGAGTTCAGCACTTTGAAAAATAAACTATCAAATAAACATTTATAGTTCTTAAACAGTAAGAAATAGTATACATATAGCTGTATTTCGATATATCAGATGGGATATAGTGGCTGTAAATTAAATCAACTGAATCGAAGTAATTAATAAGGTGAACACCTATTGCTAGGATATCATATAAACTCTTGTATACCTATGCACTCCTAGTCATTCAGACTTTTAAATAGCATGTCTAAAATTAGCATCATGAAGCATTTTAAAAGTAAAGCCCCTACCTAAATATACTATCGTAATATATAATATATACGTTTATATATTACCACAACCTTTTTTAAATTTTCAAAACAAAATTAAGGTCGTTCTTTCATTCAAAGTTTTTAAGCTAGCTTTTGTAGGTAATTTCATGAAAACATGTGAATTTGCAAGTATTAAAAAATAAATTTACTTTCCTGTTATATAATAATGTATGATAAGGGTATGAGGGTAAGGTGATTATCACACACTTAACGAACGTCAAGTAAATTATAGAATAGTGGTTGTAATATAAGTATACGAGTATGTAGAGTAAACTTAGCTATCTCTCATGTCAGAGTCTCAAGGGCTGGAACCGCTGCGGAAAAGATTGAATTAATATTCACCATTTCTTAGAAATATATAATTTTTTTTTTGTCAATAGGTGTTAGAACACTTTAACTTGGGACCAATAGTGCTCAAACTTTTTTCTCTTGAATCTTCTAGCCTCTTTTTTTTGGCATGAGAGTTGGCTCATATTTCGCCCAAATATTGTAATTGCAGTTTCAAACGGAATTCCAATGTAATTATAATGGGATTCCAAACGGACATGATTTATGTAATAACGATTATTCGTATGTTATTCGCCAACCTGCATTAGAGCAGCGTGGTGGATTAAGTTTTGATCCTTCTCCTACATGGGAAAAGAGACCTATGCCCAGCAGTGTCATATTAAAGCTAAAGCGATTCGAATCTATAAATTAGTAATTGTTCATGAACATATATGCTTTTATTTAATGTTTTGGTATATATTGTAACTGTTGTTATAATACTCGTACCTACAACTGATCCTTCTACAAGATATCAATTTTATTGATGAAATCGTTACTTTTACTGTTATGAAACAAAAAATCCAGGAATCATAAAATCGTGACAATCGTAACAATCACAACAGAGCTACAATATCTGTGTAATATACCGCTTTTATTGTTGGAAATCGCTTGCTACTCTAAAAGTCGTGAAAAAAAGTTTCAATAGAGCTTTCACCGTAATGCATGTTTGAGTGAAGATTAAAACGTAGCCTCCCATACAGGAAAGTACCACGGGGCCAAGCCTGACCCAGGCTTGGCCCAACTATGTAAAACTCTGGGCCAAGCCTGCAAGCCAGGCTTGTCCCAGTATTGGTAGAAGTCTGGGATGATAACGATGGGCCAAGCCTGGGCCAGGCTTGGTCGCCGGGACTGGGCCAGGCATGGTCACCGGGACTGGGCCAGGCTTGATCGCCAGGACTGGGCCAAGCCTGCAAGCCAGGCTTGTCCCAGTATTGGTAGAAGTCTGGGATGATAACGATGGGCCAGGCCTGGGCCAGGTTTGGTCGCCGGGACTGGGCCAGGCTAGGTTGCCGGGACTGGGCCAGGCTTGGTTGTCGAGACTGGGCCAGACTTGTAAGCCAGGCTTGGTCCAGTCTTGGTAGAAGTCTGGAATGATAACGATGGGCCAGGCTTGGGTGCCGGTACTGGGCCAGGTTTGGTTACCGGGACTGGGCCAGGTTTGGTTGCCGGGACTGAGCCGGGCTTGGCCCAGTCTCGGTAGAAGTCTGGAAGGATAACGATGGGCCAGGCTTGGGTGCCGGGACTTGACCAGGGTTGGTTGCCGGGACCGGGCCTGACTTGGTTGGCAAGATCGGGCCATGCCTAATTCCCAGGACTAGGCCATGCTTTATTGCCAATATTAGACCTCGCTTAACTGCTATTACTGCCCAAAAAATTAAATGCCGAATATTTTCCATTTATAAAAAAATGGGATTAATAATTGTAAACACATGTTGATAGTAACTATATTTTTATTATAATGATGCACTAGTTAAATTACATTAAAATACTTCACTGACTGTAATTAACAATACAATATTAATCATCATCATATATTAATATAAATAATTGCTTGTTCTACCGGTGACAACCTATAATTTTTCAATCTTTTGCTAACAATATTTTAATAATTTGTAAATCTTTGTGAATAATATTTGGATAGTTTTTAAATACCAATGCTTTGCGTTTTTCCTCGTTATCTTTTAAAGATTTATAAAACTACAAATGTCGCAATGTCTTTGTATGGCAAGGCGTCACCGATAATATTCCAAGCTCTTTGTTTACTCGGTGCATCTCCTGACTGCTGGACGACTTCTAATATTTTTTTAACTTGTTGTCCAATGGTGTAATTGACGCTTTTTTTTTACTTTAGACATTTCAGTGCAAATAATACGCTGCAAATATTTCGCAAGATGTTCGTAGGTAGTTTGTGATGCCTGGAAATTGTACAATAAATGATCGTGGTAATATGTATTATTTTAAAATTAAAAATGTATAATATTTTCGTACAATAATTGACCAGTGCTTTTAGCCTTTGATAATGGTAAAAAGTGAAAAAAAAATACATTATAGTAGTATATAACCGTTTTTTATTTCTTTACTTTTTACGTGAAATTATAGCTCACTAACGAAGAGATTTTAAACAATACAGTATTAACCCTTATCCAATTAAGCACCTTAAATAGGTTATGCATTTAATATAGATCAATATGGCCCTCAGCTCACAGCATGTAATTTAAATGAATAGTTTCAAAGATATTACAAATTTAAAATGCAGGGATATAGCGGTTGCGGCGGTACCGGCCGGGCGGCGCGGGCGCGTGCCAGTAAATAATAATAAAAGTAATAGCGCGTCGAAGACCGCGCGCTTCGACCACCACACCAACTTTGATAAATTAATTAATTGCCTAAATGATAAATTTTGAGGTTATAAGAAAAAAGTGTAAATGAAAAATGTATATATCTTTTTATTACCTACAACTTGCCATTTACCTTATTTCCGTAAGACTTGTAGTTTAGCCAGAAATCGACATAAGCCGTTTTTATCCCCATAACCCCTCACTTCCCGACATTTATTTTTCCTTTCATTTTCGTTGTATTCTCTTTCTTTTCCAATGGGTTTCATCCTACTATAATTTTTTAGGTTTCAAAAGCTAAATGTACTGGTCTATAAGTAAATATAATAATAACAATATTAATAAAAACAACAACAACATAATCCTTAATTATTAATATGTTTGTTCAATGTCAATTTGTAATTATCATGTGTAATTTCTAAAACGCGTATCATTTTTCAATTATTATTACATGATAACTAATTCAGGAAATATTAAGTAAGTAGGTAATACCTTTAGGTTCCATTATACTTTCACACGCAGCTTCATCGCTCTTATCAGGTTCCTTCTAAATTGTCGTTGGAAGGAATTACTACAAGAGCATAGGCTCAGTATTTAGATCAATCATAGATTCACTCTCAGTGCTCTCAACATCATTTGTTTTAAAGGATTTTTTAATCGGCGTGATCCTTGATTATAATTCTCTGAAACGCCAATAAATTATGTTACTACACGATTACTACTACATCGAGCACCATTACTTTTATTATTAGAATTGAAATTCAATAACATTAGCGAAAACAAATTTACGTTGTACAATTTAAAACTTCTAAAAGTATAATTCGATTTTGATATCTATTAAAAGGTTAATTACAAGGTATTGTCTCGAGATAATTTTAATACTATAAATAAAATAATTAATGTGCGTAAATACTCACTAGCTTAGCTGATAATCTGATTGGTTATTTTAACCATGTCATGAAAGGCACGATTTCAAGTTCAACCCATTTATTCACCTTTTGTCTTCATCTTTTTTTGGTGGCCACAAACACATAGTTTCGTTCTCAGTAAACCAAGAAGTTAGTACTAACTCTATAATTTTTTTATTGTTTAATTTAACAATTTAAATTTATTTATAACAATTTCCGTCATTATACAAGTAAAAAAAAATTAATAATAACCTAAAAGAAATTAAAAACGTTGAGTGAAGCAAGCACGTTGCTCGACTGATTCAACATCAACACAACAGTAGCGTAGCGTATGTCGCAGGCCGCAGCAAATAATTATGAAAAAATATGGCTGTCGTTTCACCGTTTGCGCAGGTACTATTGTAGACAAAAGTGCTAAGGCAAATGCTCCACGAACCTCTGCGGTTGCCCGTGAAATTCAAAATATATTATAAAATATATACTAGTATAAGTTTGTCAGCAAATGAATAATTGAATCGTGTATTAATAATAAAGAAACTCTCGATTATTATTTTCTTTTGAAAAATATGTAAAGACATCAAAAATCGCATATATTATATTATTTGTATTATTTTTTGATTGTACTCCTACACACTACACATTCTTGCACATACCAAGGTTGACTGGTAGAAAATGCATTAGCGTTAAGCCCGCCTTTTGTACACATTTGTTTTAGTGTATTTATTGTACAACAAAGAATTTAAATAAATAAACAAATAAATAATTTTTCTCTCGTCTTAAAGTTGGCTGAAGTTGATGCATTATTTTGACACAAAATTAAACGTTAATAAAATAGACAAACGAATCCATTTCGTTCGTTATTGTACTCTAGGGCACGAGAAGCGTGTGCGAGGGTGGAGAGGGACGCAAGGCGACAGTGCGCGCTTACGCAGACCCGAAAATCTGTTACTACGCAAGGTTTTGCGCATTCAAGGTCAAACACGACGCGACACGTGAACAGTTGCTTTGCTACTTGCTACACTTTCTATTGTCTCCGTGTATAGACATATTTATATTAAGTATATCAATTTACGGCTTCTAGTAATTCTTAAATAATAATAATAAAGAAAAATAAACGTGTCTGACTGACTGTAAAAATTAATATTTTTTTTCTATCAATTAAAAATTAAATCATTTCAGTATTTTAAATTATACAGTTAATTTATTTAGCTCATAGTTAAATTGTAGATTATCAATTTATGGAAAAAAACTCAATTTAAAGTTTTAAATAATTATATTAAGTTTTGAAGTAATTAAGACGTGAAAACTATTTTATCGATTACTTTGCAAATAAACTTAAATATGTACAACAATAATCTAATATTATATTACTTTTATTTATTATTATAATGCTCATATATCTATTTTAATATATTATAAGTTACAAAGCTTTGATTTTATTTTTATAATATTATATTATACCTATACCTATATCGGTTCAGGTTTATTTCTTACACAGATATTAATAGTTCCGACATTCCTTTTTTGTTTTCATTTTTTATTTAGTTTTTACTTTAATTAACATTCCACAACAATAAGTATTTAATACTAGATTGTTTTTTTTTCGGATCTTCCAAAACTTTATTTTTATAATGTTAGCTAATTTTTTCAATTAAATTATTTTTTCATATAGTTTCATACGACACAAACTCAACAATAGAATATACAACTTTATCTGTTCGCACAACAGGTATTCGTAATCTACTATAAGCTATGATGACACGAGTTTCAAAACTATATTTTTATTTTTATAATGTTTGATTCGCATACTTAATTAATTCATTAGTTCTTAAAGTTATATATAAAACAACAAACAAATATAACAATAGTCTTTCTTTATTTTAAAATTATTCCTTTTTTTCGGTTATATTATTAACCTTTTTACATTGCTTGGTGTTGTAAACATTTATTATTCGAATTTCGTTACAATGTGTTTTGGTCCAAAGTTGGGTATTCATTGGCATGGCCGAGGCTAGTTTAACCAGTCTTGACCCACGCTTGGATCTCCAATGAATGGCCAAGACTAGGTTAGCCAGTGTTGGCCCAAGGTTGGCTGATCATTGGCATGGCCGAGGCTGGGTTAACCAGTCTTGGCCCACGCTTGGATCTCCAATGAATGGCCAAGGCTGGGTTAGCCAGTGTTGGCCCAAGGTTGGCTGATTATTGGCATGGCCGAGGCTGGGTTAACCAGTCTTAGCCCACGCTTGGATCTCCAATGAATGGCCAAGGCTGTGTTAGCCAGTCTTGGTTTAAGGTTGGGTGATCATTGGCATGGCCGAGGCTGGGTTAACCAGTCTTGGCCCACGCTTGGATCTCCAATGAATGGCCAAGGCTGGGTTAGCCAGTCTTGACCCAAGGATGGGTGATCATTGGCATGGCCGAGGCTGGGTTAACCAGTCTTGGCCCACGCTTGGATCTCCAATGAATGGCCAAGGCTGGGTAACCCAGTCTTGGGCCAAGGTTGGGTGATCATTGGCATGGCCGAGGCTGGGTTAACCAGTCTTGGCCCACGCTTGGATCTCCAATGAATGGCCAAGGCTGGGTTAGCCAGTCTTGGCCCAAGGATGGGTGATCATTTGCATGGCCGAGGGTGGGTTAACCAGTCTTGGCCCACGCTTGGATCTCCAATGAATGGCCAAGGCTGGGTAACCCAGTCTTGGGCCAAGGTTGGGTGATCATTGGCATGGCCGAGGCTGGGTCAGCCAGTCTTGGCCCAAGGTTGGATAATCATTGGCATGGCCGAGGCTGGGTTAAGCAGCCTGGCCCAGGCATGGGCCAATACTGGTACGCCGAAGCGAGGTTTCCCAGTACTGGCCCAAGCCTGGCCCCTTTGTCAACTCTGGGGGTTTCCTGCTTGGGCTACTCTCGATAGCGACCGCGGAGCTTGAAAACTGCTCGCTACAAAGTTGTTTCTTTTTATAATATTTGTTTGTGATTTTTTTTTATATACATTTTTTGTGACAATCCTGTAATAAAACCAGTTATTGTTTTTATGATGGAGATCGAACGTGTTGACTGACGTGAAACGTAAAGTGAAAACAGATATAAGATTAGGTCGACAACAAAATAATAAGCGTACGGCTCACAAGACAGTAAGTGGTTACCGTTGTATATACGCTTGTCGACTACGAGCGCCCGGACCCTCCTCAGGAGCTCTGGCGACCCCATCACCACAGGAACGCAACACTGCTTTAGAGCCGTATTATTTAGCTGTAATCTTCTGTAAGGTGAGGTACGTTACCAGTCGGAATGATACAAATTTTGAGCTGAATATTACCTGCTGTACCCTACCACAATACGAAATATAGATAAATTAATGCTAATTTATCCACAGATAACATATAAATAGAACAAGTCCCATATTAAATTTACATATATAACATTCTAACATACGGCATTACTAAATTATTACTAGTTCTTAACTTAATATTGTTAAATACACATTTTAACTTAGTTTTGACACATTGAGTTGTCGGTTCAGATAAGATCTGATGGAACAAGCAGACTTCTAGTATCGGTACAGAGTTGTATCGCGTGGGAGAACCGCAAGGTCTCTATACACTTATGTACACATACTAAAAATATTAGAAGGTCTTCAAGTCCTTACTATACAATATAATATTTCTTTGAATACACATATAAGTTTATTATTTTAATACATATAAAAATATATTCGATATTTTTACCGTAGTTAAGTTTAATAATAATTTATGGGGTTAAAAGTACAGAGGATTAGCATTATTTGAATACATAAATATGAATGAATCTATTGTTAGATGCTAAAAACAACTTTTGAAATTAGGTAATCAATGTGCTTTGTTAATTTTCATATGAAAAATTATCACCTTCATTAAACTAAATAAATAACCGCTAAAACGAATCGTTTCATGAATGAAGAACCCGAACTTTAATCAAACCTAATTGATCAAGTGCTAACAAGAAATTAATGATTTGTTATGCTCTGTTTATTTTCATTGAAATGCAAATCTCAATTAATTATTTGAAACTAATTAAGAAATTAGAACGGTTTGACAGACGATAAAGAAAAACGTCAAAGTACTTATAACGAATTTATGTAAATTGTCCGAAAGCTTTATTCAAAATGGCTACAAACGTATTTACGTATAATAAATTTTGTTTATTAGTTTCAATTTTGTTGAGAAGTTTTTGTTCTATCTAAACTATTATTATATAGAGAGTGGATTTATTTGTTTGACTGTTTGTAATCGATATATATATATATATATTTCTTGTGTGCGTGTGTATGTCACTGAACTTCTCCTAGACGGCTGGACGGATTTTGATGGAATTTTTTGTGTGAGTTTAAGGGGATTCGAGGATGGTTTTTTTTTTTTTTTTTTTTTTATTCTTTATTTATAAAGCCATACATTCGAGGATGGTTTAGATTCATAATTTGGTCCACTGGAAAATGTTTATTTAACTTATTTTTCATTTATAAGTAGTTGTTAATTTTGGAATGTTTTACATTAGATCCGGTAGACTGCGCTACCATCGCAGCATCAAATATTAAATACTATTCTATTTTAAATTGAAGAATATTTGAAATTTTCGAATTAATGACGTGTGTACAAGACAATGTCTGTCGGGTCTGCTAGTAATATTATATATTCTTAAATTGAATTCCTATTTCTCCTCTTTCACAATTAAATAATCCAAAAGTAATACAGGCTATAAAACATCAATGAAATAATTCAAAAAAGATACAGACTACACCGTGTTATGATTTAACAGCGGAACAATAACTATCAATGTCAATAAACCTATCAATCAATATTCAAGTCAAAGGTAACCGCGATTGAAGTTTCAATTTGATGTTAAGGCTACTTACTATATGGTCTTAACGCCCACTGCCACAATAATTGATACTTAAAATACGTCGTACAATGTCTGAATAAAACGCTGTTGCTTGTTGTTGCTGTTGCTGTACTCGGACACGAGAATCCATGATCCAATGACAATTGATCATGTGACAAAAAAACTATTTTAACGTTTCAACCATTATGAAAAAGAAGTAAGAAGACCATAAGATCGCTTATTATCAATGGGAGTGAAAACGGACGGAACATCAAGTTTGTAACATACTGTTGTATCATAACGCTGCTGGATTGCCTAATAAAATAAATAAATAAATATTATAAAAGAAGTATGATTCTTAAAGTATCAAGAGTAACGTTAGTGGAACAACTGCACTAAATGTCAAAGTCGGAAATAGAAGTGATCTTGGCTCTGTTGATGTCGCATACAAACAAATATTATTTCAAGATGACATTTTAGCTCATTTAAATGCACAAATACTTACTATTAAACTAATTTATATACCTAATGATATTTTTCAAATGTAAAAACTAGACTTTATTAAGTTAATTTTTTACACAGGTCGGCAAACAAGCGTACGGCTCACTTGATGGTAAGCGAATCCCCAATACTCCCAGGAGCTCTGGTCACCTTACTTACCAACAGGAATACAACACTACTTGAAAACAGTAATATTTAGCTGTGGTCTTCTGTAAGGTCGAGGTACTACCCCAGTCTGGCTGCTCCATATTTTGAGCAGGAAATTTCCTGCTGTGTCCTACCACAGTTACTTGCCGTTTCTATCAATAGATTCCTTCTAATGCCCTATTCGGTGGTATATTCACATTAACTTAATATCAAACATGTTTTCAAGCCTTAAATCAAGCTAATTTAATATTTAGAATTTAAATTTTGGCTCTTAAAAGTTCACAGCCCATAAATATCTCTAGATAGACAATTTCTTTATTTCTATGGATATTCCTTTAATCACGAATATCGATCCTACATTTCTCTTCATATCAACAATATGAAAATAAATAAAAAGGAAGTTTTACGCTCAGTCAAAAACTTTCGATTATTACAAAACTTTTTGGAATTTCTTTTTAAGTTCTCGACTCTGAAGAGTTCGCTCTTCCGAACCTTATTGACGGTAGTTTGAAATTTTCAAGATTAAAATGAGTTCATATGAAAATATGTATTGTATATTTCTTATTCACTCACTTCAGCCTTATACTATCTACTGCTGGACACAGGCGTCCACAATTTCGCGCCAAAAATGGCGTGAACTCATGTGTTGTGCATAGTCACCACGCTGGGCAGGCGGGTTGGTGACCATAGGGCTGGCTTTGTCGCACCGAAGACGCGGCTGCCCGTCTTCGGCCTGTGTATTTCAAAGCCAGCAGTTGGATTGTTATCCCACCATCGGTCGGCTTTTTAAGTTCCAAGGTGGTAGTGGAACTGTGTCATAACTTACGACACCCACGGGAAGATAGGGGGTGGCTATATTCTAACTGCCGTAAGCACACAGCAGACGTTATACGTTTCTTATTTGTGTAAATTAATTTCTTTCAAACCAAGTCTAATATAATGTGAATTCCTCACATAATTAAAATAAAAAAATATATATTCTTTGGGAAACGAACTTACTGTCAAATGTTGTCGTTGGTGGAATTTTTGAATTTTTGAAAATTTCGTCCTGACTTATTTAATTCAATAGACTATAAATTTTTTTTTTTTTTTTACATTTTAACTTACACATAGTTTTCACTCCAACGCAACGTTCCAATAACTACCAATACTTATTCGATGATTCTACCAATACTTATTAGACGACGACGATGATCGAATGATTTTCAGTATACGACAATCCAATGAAAATGGAAAACAAATAAAACTAATTTTCATTCTAACGTATGTTTCATGCATGTAAATCGCACAATTACTTAATATATTAACGACACGAATTTGGGCTATTATCGACTCTGAACGGACTTTCTCATCCATTAAAATAATTAGACCATACATTTTCTTAGAAAGACATTCACTATTTTCGATAATTGAATAATCATATAGTCAGTAAGACAACAGAGAGTATATTAGAAATGGTATATTTATATATTGTTATTTATTCTATTCTAGACTAATTAAGTGTATGACATTCTTAGAGGGAAAAACTGCTTATACTCATATAAAGATCAATGTACTTTTGTTTTGTAAGCGTAAGTAAAAAATATTTTGCGGAGCGACATAGTTTTCCGATAAATAAATATGTAGAAGTAAAAATGTCGTATATCATTCATTTTGTCTTTATAAGAGTTTTATTAATACTTCAATAAATTTTTTTCCTTTTTATAAACGACATCGTCAATCGATGTTATTTTTTTTTTGTATATCGTTACCATCTAACATACTATTTTTTTGGTTCCTATATCGAAAATATACAAAGAAAGCGATTCGTTTTCATGCGGTTTGTGAACGAAATATATCGTTTTTTGGAATATGGGAATGGGGCTTAAGTAAAACATATTTTGTGCCAAAAGATCTATAATTGATAAGTTGTCTCCTATAGTCGCAGGCCGCAAGCTGACGACAGCCGGCCGGCGCGTGCCCAGCGGCGGCGGTCCGCTGATGAAGTCTCAAACCCTACCGCGGTCCATGGGTCGGTCGTCGTCTCAACCGAACAGCTCTAATGGAGGCTACAGCAGATATCCTGTGAAGCCGGCTTCAACTCCGCCAGCAGTAAAGCGGCAGTTATCCGTAAGTTAAACTTTAAAAAAATTCTGTGCCTATTTTCGAAGTGTCGTGTTTGAAATTTAACGAAATGTTCCAGAACAAAATGAACCGCTTTCAACCGGCTTAAAAAAGGAAGAGGTTCTCAACTCAACTGTATTTTTATGTGTTTTACCTCATAACTTTTTACTATGTGTACAGATTTTTTTTATGTTTTTTTTTTTCCATTGTAAGCTGGTGCTTATCGTATGTTCAAATTTAAATTTAATCGAGAGCTCACGAGTGCTTTTTTGGGTTATGCTGTATTACTTATCGGTCTAAATTGAAGTTATTTTCTTTTCGTTTGTGAGAAAACACATATATTTCAAAAATAGGAACTGGGTTTATATTATCATTTGTTTTACGTTGATGTTTATGAATGATTTTTATAAATATACAAAAAAAAAAAACCGTTACAAATATCCAAGCCGCATTTCAAAGAGAAAATCGGAATAACGGATAGTTTTTCACAATCGATCAGGAAAGTAAGACCGTAGCGAATATAATGAATAGAGTACCCACTTCGTATTTAGTAAATTAAAACAATAATATCAGGTTTTATAACATTTAATGATCTAATGATTCTTGGTAATATTCGGTGCAAATCTAGTTACATATATTTATATTATATATTAGATGTACTGTTATGATCCCACGCTAAGTTCTACGTTCTACTTGTAGTGAATTAGCAATAATTCGTGACTATGAAAAAATATGACGATATATGTTTGTTAGCGAGAAGGACTTTTATTTATTTTAAGGGCTTTTGTCCTATGCACTCACGTCACTCCCATTGTAAAACTTACAATTGGTTAATACATAAAGAATATTACAACAAATCCGTAATTATCAACTGCTAGTCTATAAAAGATTAGGTAATTCGAAGACGATGTACATCTTAAAGTTCACGTTGCTCTATATCTATAACGAAATTTGGCTCAAGTATGTAAAGTCGTAACATACGTCCATTAAACCTAATATCTTTCACGTTAATCTATAAATACAAGCAAAGATTTCAAATAAATTACTTAAAGAATTAGATTCTTAAATATCATATACCAAGACCGGATATAGATCACTTAAATAAAAATTTTAAGTTCGTAACTCGTAAGTTATAGGTAAAATTATTTTTAAAAAAAATATTCGTAAATTATGGAACGTATCCATATTAATAAATTGATTTCTTTTTTACTTTTTTTTTAACGTAAGGCTCCTGTGATTTAGCATGGAATATTTTATAACACAGACATCCTTTCCCCATTTCAATAGATCGGATAGTGTCTGCGTTATTATTGTTATGTAAGAAATTAGAAAGAGGACTTTGTGTTGGTACTTGTTTATACGACCATACAGAAATATATATTCAAACTTTGTATTGATTGCTACTTTTTCTTTAATATAAAATTGAAATTCCGTTGTCTGTGGTATATTAGTAATATACCACAGTCAGCAGCTTCGACCGTTTGGATTACACGGTACCTATTGTCTGTTCTGTTCCTCCCTTTAAAAATAATAAGTAGTTACACGCAGTGATCACGTATTATATTCTCTTGATAAAATAACTTTTAAAATCAATCGATTTAAATCAATCTGAAAATCCACTGTTTCTTCTGTAGATGTTTCACAATAATGTTTTAGCAAATATAGCGTCTTATCTCTTGTTTTGAGTAAATATAACTAATACAGTGTAAACACAAGAGTAATCGCACTATTCACTTTTTAGCGATATATATTGTTACTCATCGCTTACATAAGATTCGCTAAACCTTATCAATATACGCAACGCTATTACATAATGTGTAAAGGTTTCGAAGCTTTTGACCTTCAAACGTAAAAATTGAATGCAATGTGATGATATGACATCATAATCAGCCTTTTTTACAGTCCACTACTGGACGCAAGTCCACGCTAGGGTCCGTCTGACTTTTTTTTTTCGAAAATATAATGCTATGTGGTAACAAACACTGTGACACGAAGAGGTATATATATATTTATTAAATTATTGAACGAACTTGGTACCGCCATATCTTTTTTGGGAATAGCTCGGTTTTTTTTTCTGATATAACGAACACAAAAAAAAAATATCCCAAGTTTTGCGTGTCCATTTCGACAATTCATTTTTATTCATATAAGATATTGATTTCTTCCTTTTCTAAAAATGAAAACTGGTAATTTTTTTTCATTTCGCTCTCTCTGATTACTTTCTTTTGTCCCTTTACGTGCGGTTATGGGCTTGCTCGATAGCAAATGATTTTCGATTAAAATGTTGTTTTACAGTAGAACATAGGCCCCTTTCTCATATAGCATAAACTATTCATTATTCATAGGCCACATTACGGCAGTGTGATTAAATTAAATATTATCAAAAATTCTAGACATAAATTTTGTATTTAAGCACTATGTCTTATATGAAGAAGTTGTGGTCAAAATGTTTAAATTGTTATTTTTTCGAATCAATTGGCATGTCATTCACCCTTCATCATCTAATAACCATTTAATTAAAATAAAGTTTCGTTAATCCTCACTAAAATTAATTTAATAATAAGTAACAATTAAGATCGCTTAAAATGTTAAAGTTCACATAATTAGCACAAAAAGCACATTATTGAAAACAATTAACCAAATAACTGTTCTTTACTATGTGAGCTATAATATTAATAACCATTTACAATGCTAATAAAATTCTATATTACCAAAAATTCCCGATTAAACTCAGCTTATAAGTTAATTAAAATGTTCCGTGAGAGTTTGAATACAATTTAGTTAGCGACAAATATAAAATTGCATGTGTCCTCACTAACCATCTCATCTCCATTAACAAAAGCTACTTCTCTCATATGTAGAGCGCATATCAGGTGCCAGTGAACGGTTCGCCAGTCAGACGCGCCGTGGGAGGAGGCTCTCAGCGCGGGACGCCAACTAGAAGTAGAACCCCTCAACAGACGCTGACTGTACGTGGTGTGGACCCTAAATTAGTTCAACTTATCCTGGACGAAATCGTTGAAGGAGGGCCGAAGGTCCATTGGGATGATATCGCGGGTCAAGAGGTGGGTAATCTTGTTACTTCATACTCTTAAATTATTTTATTAATAGACTATTGTAAGTAGTAATAATTGTTGTTTTGTTTTTAGGCAGCAAAACAAGCTCTACAAGAAATGGTTGTACTGCCGTCTTTAAGGCCCGAACTCTTCACAGGACTCAGGTCACCGGCTAAGGGGTTGCTATTATTTGGACCTCCGGGTAATGGTAAGTAAACTTTTGGTAGTTGCGAGGAACAAGATGTTCAGTTCCTCGTTCGCCATCGCAAAGGGAGGATCCTCCACCAGACAGGTGTTATGTCTGGCGGGCTAACGCCCCGACGGTTGTTATCGGGATCTTGTATATATACTTATTCACTTTGAAAACTCTGATAGCGCGATGTAGCATACGTCAGTTTTCTCTAATTACGTAGTTTGCAGTCGTTCGTATTTCGCGCGATAGATGTCGCCACATCACTCCCCTCCGAGACCGGAGGTCGATAGCAGGTTGAGTCGTCCATAGATCTTCTGATGCTTGCCGGGCCAGTGATGTTCCAGTGAGTCGGAACCAGATGCCGCATAGTTCACGGTGAGTCGGAACTGTCTGCGGTGATGCCGCATATGCTCCAGTGAGTCGGAGTGGTGCAGTACTGCGTAGTGGCTGGCTGCTGCGTCGACCAGGAGAGAAGTGCGTCTCTGCTTGCTGACCGGCCGAAGTGCAGTGTGCTGTGCCAAAGTCGCTGAGAAGGCTGTGGGCGATGACCAGGAATGCGCGTCCGCTGCATACTGGTGGTCAGGATACCCGTAGTAGCCGTAGATGCTGGCTGGCTGAAGCCGTAGATGCTGGATGCTTCTCGCTGCTCGAAAGCTTGAGGAAGTGATGATGACGATGAAGGTTGCGCTGATGTTCATGCTCGGGGTCACCAGTTTGGTGGTGTATGAGGAACATGGTGTTCAGTCCTCGTCCGCCATCGCAAAGGGAGGATCCTCCGACCAGACGGGTGTTGGGTCTGGCGGGCTAACGCCCCGACGGTTGTTGTCGGGATCTTGTATATATACTCAATCACTTTGATAACTTTGATAGCGCAATGTAGGTTACGTCAGTTTTCTCTATTTTGTGTGCCGCGCGATAGATGTCGCTACATCCTCCCCTCCGAGACCGGAGGTCGATAGCAGATTAAGTCGTCCATTCATCTTGTGATGCTTGCCGGGCCAGTGATGTTCCAGTGAGTCGGAACCAGATGCCGCATAGTTCACGGTGAGTCAGAACTGTCTGCAGTGAAGCTGCATATGCTCCAGTGAGTCGGAGTGGTGCAGTGCTGCGTAGTGGCTGGCTGCTGCGTCGACCAGGAGAGAAGTGCGTCTCTGCTTGCTGACCGGCCGAAGTGCAGTATGCTGTGCCAAAGTCGCTGAGAAGGCTGTGGGTGATGACCAGGAATGCGCATCCGCTGCATGCTGGTAGTCAAGATACCCGTAGTAGTCGTAGATGCTGGCTGGCTGTATGACTCGCTGCTCGAAAGCTATGCTATGCTATCGACCTCCGGTCTCGGAGGGGAGTGATGTGGCGACATCTATCGCGCGAAATACGAACAACTACAAACTACGTAATTAGAGAAAACTGACGTATGCTACATCGCGCTATCAGAGTTTTCAAAGTGATTAAGTATATATACAAGATCCCGACAACAATCGTTGGGGCGCAGTAGCCCGCCAGACACAACTTCCGTCTGGCTGGAGCATCCTCCCTTTTCGATGGCCGACGTGATTCAAATTATACCATCACCCAAAAACTAATAAAATAAGTTTTATTACTAAAGGTAAAAATCTTTTTGACTCGTGTCTACAGTTTGTACATTATGATATTTTTTCTATTTCCTCCCATAACTCATCACTCTAATACTTACTCTTTTCCGATATCTTTGATATCTTACACGCGTTCTAAACACACTTAATCTAGCCAATCACAATCAACATTGTTTCTTCATACATAACATGTCTATACCAAACTAACTACTTCGTAATTTAGAGTTACTGGCGAATCTTTCAAACATTCCTTGACATGATCTGTAAATTTCGCCTTTCGTACTTTTATTTAGGTGATTGCTCTAACATTATAACTTCAATGCTAAATAAGATAATTATACCGGCAGGTAAAACATTACTAGCTAGGTGTGTGGCAGCGGAATGTTCAGCGACGTTCTTCTCGATATCGGCGGCAACGCTCACTAGCAAGTACGTGGGTGATGGCGAAAAGATGGTACGCGCGTTGTTCCAAGTGGCCAGGGAACTACAGGTGAGACCAGAAGAATAAATAATTTTTGGGCTTGTGAGTGTAGCTATCATGGCTTACCTTGTAATTTATGTTTTTATAATGTTTGATTGCGAATATTTCACTAACTAATCTAGTCTAATCTAACAATCGAACATACCCTTTTATCATATAATCGTCGTCAGATGGTCATTCACTCTGGAACATGGGCATACTGCACGAAATTTCAATATTCGTAATCACATACCACTTAACAGCAACCTACGAAACCTTCCTACGATTCACTTTTATTCATCGGTCCACTTTCCTCTAATGCTTTATTTACCGGAGCGGTGTAATCATCGAATTTAAACCCATCCACAACCATGAAATCCTCAAAAGACAGTCAGTTCAGGACTATATGTTCAGTATACTTTGATTTTTCCAATGTTCGGTGTACAGGATCACTTCATTTCTGGTTCTGGCGCGTAGACCGTCGTACTACTTTATTCGCCTGTAGAGTGAGCTCGTGTCTTCTTAACCCGCTAGCCGGCGATAATCTTCGTGGACGAGGTGGACTCGCTGCTGTGCGAGCGGTCGACGGGCGAGCACGAGGCGTCGCGCCGGCTCAAGACGGAGTTCCTCGTGGAGTTCGACGGGCTGCCGGCCGCCGGCGCCGACCGCCTCATCGTCATGGCCGCCACCAACCGACCGCAGGAGCTCGATGAGGCCGCGCTCAGGTACCACCGCCCTCCTCGACTAGTTCACTTTAGTATTAAGATGCTTTGAGTTGGTTTAATATTTTGTTGTTTAAAATAGTAGATTATTTCCAAGGGGATAAAGCAGTGGCTTCTGTCGCGGGTGACGATTTAAATCGCGAGCGTAACGAAGGACTCGATGTTTACTCCCGAGCGTAGCGAGGGATTTAAGTTCACCCAAGACTAAGACAGCTTTATCACCGAGGAAAATACTCTACTTTTCGTACCATTTGCGAAAAAATTAACACAATAATAATATGAGATAAGCATTTATTAAAAATAATTTTTCGTAATAATTTTTTATTTATTAATCGTAACTGCATAATAAATGCGTATTCCTTTTTCAAAAATATGTATAATGCTTTATATACAAACTCAATGGTGTAAACACAGATGTAGTTCAGTATAAATTTCGGTAAGTATTCCAAATTTAAATCACACTCTCCCCCCTAGAGGATGAATGAAATTCAGTACAATTTTTCTCCCTGTTTTTAACAGATTAAAAATGGCTATTGTATGTTCGCTTTTTGTGGCATAGAATGTCACTTTTTTGAGCAAGTGGTACGAAAAAAATATTATTTACTTATGAGATTCTTATAGGTGTGAAGTTAGAATCAAATATTGACGAATCCAGGAGTATCGGTTTTCCTATTTTATTTTATTTTTTGTTGATAACAATGTAATTAGATTGTCTGGGTGGCAATGGCAAATTAGTCGTAAGTCCGCCCATTGTACTTCATAATATGTAACTATTTTAAAACTATGTTTGTAACCAATTCGTTATGTACAATAAAGTTTAAAATAAATATAGTCATAAATAGTAATATTTTTCACATATAAAAGTGTATAATATTATTACACCTTGCATAACGCGCTTAGTAAACATAATACAGGACAGCTAGTAACATATCGGAACGTCGCAGACGGTTCCCGAAGCGCGTGTACGTGTCGCTGCCGGACGCGCGCACCCGCGGCGCGCTGCTGAGGCGCGTGCTGGCGCGCGGCGCGGCGGCGGCCGAGCTCAGCGACGACGAGCTGGCGCGCCTCGCCGCGCTCACCGACGGCTACTCGGGCAGCGACCTCACCGCGCTCTGCCGCGACGCCGCGCTCGGCCCCATCAGAGGTACTCCTGCGTGCTGCTGTGATCCTGGTAGCTCGGGTGATACGAATACTACTCGGGCAACGACTTCTCCGCCTCTCACCGCGACCCTAAGCTGAGCCTCATCAGAGTTACTGTTGCGTACTTCTGTATTCCTGGTAGTCAATGGTGATGCGACGACCACTTGAGAAGCGAACTCACCGCGGTCTCCCGTGGAGTTGCGCTTGTAGTTCGAACCGATCAGAGAGCTGAGTACTGTTGCGTATTTCTGTGCTTCTGGTACTTGCAAGTGATACGAATACGCTCTTCGTGAAATGACATCACCGCACTCTGTCGCGACACTGCGTTCGGGCCCAGCGGAGGTACTCCTGCGTGCTGCTGTGTTGCTGGTAAAACTTCTCCGGCAGTGACCTCACCACGTTCGTCCGAATCTAAGGTACTGCCACGTGGTGGTGTACTCCTGGTAGTTCCTGTATTCATTAAAAATGAATATGATGACTAATCAGAGATACTTCAGTGCAGTGCTGCATTCTTGGTTGTTAGAGGACAGCAAATATACCATTTTTGACCTCATCAGAATGATAAATGAAGAAAGAAAAACACAAAAGAGTTAACCTACCCGCCTATTGGTTAAGTCAATATTACTTTGTTACAGAACTGGACCCAGAAGAGGTGAAATGCCTCGACCTATCCCTGGTCCGGGCGATCACGTTCCACGACTTCATGGACTCGCTGAAGAGGATCCGAGCGTCCGTGTCGCCGCTCACGCTCGTGGCGCTCGAGAAGTGGTCCGTGCAGTACGGCGAGCAGTGCGTCTGAACATTATATACAGGTAAACGTCTAGGCTGACAGCACTGAGGTAGAGCACAGTAGGAAACTTTCTATTCAAAATATCGATCAACCCGACTGGGGTAGTACCTCGACCTTACAGAAGATCACAGCAAAGAATACTGTTTCTGCTAATTGTGTTCCTGTTGGCGAGTAAGGTGACCAAAGCTCCTGAGTCGAATTGAGGATAGAGTCGGTTAAGGGCTTGCGATGCTTCTAGTGTTGCAGACATCTATAGTTTACGGTAATCGCTTACCATCAGGTGAGCCGTACGCTTGTTTGCCGACCTAGTTATGTATATAAAAAAAGAACCGACTAATTATTATCTTAGCTAATATTCTTTAAGCTATGTGTCTCTTCCCGTGGGTCGTGTGGGTCCCGTGGTTTGCGCAAGCAAGTCCAGAAGTAAAAATGCGGCAATTTTTTAAATTCATAATTTGTTTAGTCAACTTAACTAAAGTTTATTGAATCTGCAACTGCACCTATAAAATTGTTAGAATTCCTTATAAATAAGAACTATTACTTATATTCCTTAACGAAACTTATGTTTCCGAGGGGGCCGTAAAGGAATATAACCTATATTACGGTCACGTAAGGGAATTAATAGGAATAGTGTTATAATTGTTAAATCGTTTCAGGTACTGGGTTACAATACTTCGAGGTGAGTCAATAATTTTAAGGCGGTATTGTTATTGCAACGGAGGAGTACCGCGAAGATTGAATTCTTAATCGTAATGAATTTATTCCACAATTTTATATAACGCTCAAATTTTAGGAATCTCCAAACTTTTCCCTTGTCTAATTCAAATGTACGATGTAACTGAATAACGCGTTTTGAATTTATCAATATTATTTGTTTTATTTTAACGTAATATAGGAAAAAATGTAATTTTAATTCATCTAGTCAAACAACCAGGTTTTGACTGTAGTTGCCAAGCATATGGCCATATTAAGTCATAGACAAAAATATGAAAATTTTGATCTCTAAGTCCTGCCTTATTCGTGGCAAATGAAATGCGGATCAATGAAGAAGTAGCTTTCGATGTTTCTAGATATAAAGAATTCGCTTTCACAATCCACGCTTCTTTATTGAGTCGTGTTACATTAACGTGTAAACCCGTCCAGTCGAAAGGAACTCAGTTGAAATTAAACCGTATGTCGAATGCAATGCGACATTTATTCAGACCTAGTTTATCCTTTTGGCGATTTAGGGCTGATTTCATTGATACAGCAGGCTATTTTAACGCTCTCGATTTTAAACTCGAATATAGGTTATTAAATAGGATTTCCTTTTAAATAGATATTGTATGAACAAGGATGTGGACGAAATATTGCCAACATGGGCTTTACGTACGAAAATAAAGATGTCTTCACAATATCGCTTTTGTCATTAAAAACTATTTGTAATTTTGAATAGTTTTCCGTTAGTGTGAACTCACCTTTGTTAACTGATTTGGCGATACAGTGAAGAATCAAAAGGATTGTACAAAAATGCGTTTACCGTTTACACGTAGTACCTCATTTTGTATATTTGGATGTAATGATATATTAATATGTTGCAATCGATTGTAGCTTAATGAAATTTGTAATTTTATTAGTATTTATTTAATTTTTAATGTGTACGTGTCGGGAATCCAATTTAAATCAGTTTAAACTTTTTTTTAATTACAATTATTTTAATTAATATTAAAAAAATTGCATAAATATAATTTTAAAAATATTTTAATAATTGAAAATAAAGTTATCGAAAAGCAAAATAAATTCTTGACACACAAATTATTTTATTTTCTTTAAAAATGGTTGGATTTTCGACCGTTATTGCGTCACGTGTAGTTAAATTAATTCTGCTTAGTGTAGCCATTATCATGATCTTAAACACAAGTGTTAACAAGTCGCGCAACTGTTGCCTGACTAACAATAACATTTCACTTTAAATTGGAAAAATCATTAAAATTAAGTAAGTATTTTTATGTAGATATTAAGAATTTTAATTTCGTTTTAATAAGCGACAGTCGCGCGACTTTCGCACTTACAATTGTAAATTTGTAAACCATTTTAAATTTGTTGTTGTTATTGTACTTATTCTAATTCTGTTGATTATTAATTATATTTTTTTTATTTAATTAGAATTCTTGCCGTAATTACGTTGACGTTTTATAAAATTATGCTGCGAATCTTATGAATAGATGAGTCAAACACGAAAGACATACATAACGGGTAAATTCTTAAAGCTAGCTTTCATTTAGCTGAAAATTAATCATAATTTGCTCAAAAACTGTATGATGTGCAAAAAATGAGCAAAAATTTTGAAGTAAATCATATATTTTCATAGTTTGTTATAAAATTGACTAAAATACTATACGGATATTTTAATGTATTTATTGGGCTAATATCTATACAGGACCATGCAATTAATATAATACTATATGGTGTGCCATTTATCAAGCGGGACGGACGCTATTCTCTACCTATAGATTAAAGATTAATCGATGGCAAGTCAGATCTGACGTTTGCCGCTCTCCTCTTTAATCTATGGTAAATGTGAAATCTTGGAGAGAGATAGATAAAATTATTAGAACAAATTGAACCACGGTTTTACGCAAATTATTCTTTATTAAAATAAAATTAACAACGTGCAGTTTACTATGTAATTTAATTTTTCTTAAAGTCTCATATACAGCAGAGACAATTTTATCTCTCCAAGTACTCACTCTCAACGCAGGACTAAATAGTAACTGCCCGTAGGCCGTTTAAAAAGTGACCTTGTAACTGTGTTGTCATCTATAAAAATAAAAATAACAAATTTTTAAACTATTTTCACGGGTCTCAAAATATTACTAGTCTGTGCTAAGTCTTTAACGGTCGTCTTTTTATAATAACATGTTGAATAAACAATAGCAAGCATGAGAGGTATATTTCGGGTCATACATTATTTTTTTCCTACTACATTTAAATTTTAAATGATTTTACCAATTTGTAGTTATCTTAAAAGTATATAGTAGTTGAAGTAGCTGTTACTATTAAGTCCTACGTAGACAGTTCCGTACACTAGCCAATGGTAGTCTTCTCTTCATAATTAAAATTATTTATTATACCTATGTAGCCGTATTACCTTAAAAGACAGCGACGTAGATTGTAGTGCAGTTGTATGTAGATGGAATATATTTTTACCATAGCTTTCTCAACAGCTGATACCACACATTTGAACAAACACTTGTTGAATTATAAATACTAACAAAATTATTCAATTGGATTTTTTGATGTATGGCATTGGGCGTATTAGACCATTAGTAGAAACCTATTCATATCTGTATAAGCATTGAACATGCATTGATTACACAAACGATATTTCCAAGATCCCTACACCGTGGTATAAAAGGAACAGTATTTTTATGTTTTAGGGCATTATATTTTAATATTTTATTTCATAACAAAGTTTTTTCCTAACTGTCGCATTTGATAAAGACTTTTTCATCCTCAAGGATAGCAGTCAAACAGCTAAGAGACAACATAATTTTTATCATTTCCGATAGTTAGTAAAAAAAAATAGACTATTTAATTCACTGAAGGAACAAAGTTGCATTTAGTATACTTTCTTTTATAATTATGTCTGTCAAAAATTATGTAAACAATATTTCAAAACGTTGTTTAAATATTCGTTCAAAGAAATGTATCAAGCGTTAGTAGAGATCGAAATCTTTTTTAAAAATGTATTAGGTTACGCTTTTTTCATTATTAAATATATCTTTCTTACGTATTAATTAATTCCATAAATTTGAATGGTTGTTAATGTTTTTCGAATGATTTAAAAAAAAAATACGAATTTTCATAATTTTATCGAAGAATCTCTTATTGCATTTAAAAATTTGTAAAAAGGATTAATTGTTCCGATGTTTTTATAAATTATTGTATGTTAACAAGTTTTTTTATTGTGTTCGAAATATTTTTAAAATTACAAATTAATTTTTTTAATGTAAATATCACGTGAATTGATATTAATTTTTTTTTTTTTTTTGATTATGTTCTTGATTAGCGAATCCAAAGTATGAAAATAAACGTCATTTATAATGCCAGTAAGACCTTTCAATGAATTGTACTGAAATCTATATCTCGAAGGCACTGCATAGCTGTGATATAGATAATAATACACCATGCCTTATAAACTTATTATTTACGCGTTTTTGCATCAAACAACATTTTTAAATCGAATACAAAATGACCACCGTAGCATCAAAACGATGCTTTAAATTTTTGATGTTCTTAAAAAAAGGCTTTGCTTTGTTTACCTGTGTTTTTTTATAACTTTTGGTGTTACGGACGGTCGATATCATTTTTATCAGAGCTTCTTAAGAAATAAGTGACGATATGTGACTGATCGTTACCATATTAATATTTCAGCGTGTTTGATGTCCTTTCTTAAGTAATGTGAATACATATGTGTAATAAGGTATTAAGGCGGTCGGTACTTCGGATAGTGTTATATGCCAATTTAACGCTTAGATCCTATTTTCTAAGTATGCTGGTGCAGTTATCTGGTGGATAACGGTATCCAACAGATTGAATTTGTACCAAAAAATTGTACTTTATGACTTTATTCTGCTCCTACTGATCTTATCAGAAACTTATTTCCTAAATAAACTTTATCAGCCGCTATAACAGGCTCTTATTCTAATATCATAACGATTAAATTGGCATAACGTGACGAAGACAGGACGATATATCGGTATTGTTAAGTGGTTGTATTCATAATTTTGATAGAAAAAAAAAATGTGCGGATGTTATGATCGTTTTAAAAAGTTGTCTTTTTCTGTTCGCCTTCTAACCTTTTTATGCTGCAATTAAATTAACTTCAATAAATATTTAAAATCATGTGTGGCTGTGAGTAGTGCCGGGCTGTGAATAAAATTTCGTACGCAAACTTTCAATTTCGCTTCGTATTCAGCTTTCCAAAGACTTTTATTTTCCGAAATCATCGTTTAAGCGTCTCATCCTCGCTACGACAGTTGTTTGACTATCTCAAAGACTGTGGTCTTTTTACTAAAATCTATAGTACATCAATTCTGAATTCTATTATTTGAAATTCTTAATAAAATTCATTCAATTACTACTCAATATTATGTTCATCATCATCATTACAGCCTATACAGTCTACTGCTGGATATAGGCCTCCACAAGTTTACGCCAAAAATGACGTGAACTCATGTGTTTTGCCCATAGTCACCACGCTGGGCAGGCGGTTGGTGACCGCAGGGCTGGCTTTGTCGTACCGAAGACGCTGCTGCCCGTCTTCGGCCTGTGTATTTCAAAGCCAGCAGTTGGATGGTTATTCCGCCACCGGTCGGCTTTTTAAGTTCCAAGGTGGTAGCGGAACTGTGTTATCCCTTAGTCGCCTCTTACGACACCCACGGGAAGAGAGGGGGAATATTATGTTACTTTCATTAAATTATTTCAAACATTAATATATTTAACAGTTGCCTACATAATGTTGTTTATACTTTAATTAATTTTTCTACCGCAAGAATGTCAACTACAGTCATGCGACTATCGTAACGTGAATGCCATCTTTAGTTGTAGCATAAAAATGGTCAGTATGTGAGATAGGTGTGGGTGATAAATTGGTTGTTACTTTATACTCTCGCCTTTATTTAATTTAAGCGCACGAATTTACTGACTTGACTAAATTAATTTTAATTAGTTAAGCGTCGTTGAGTGTTACGAAAATGTGTATTTTTCATAATTTTTCATAAACTAAGCACATTTTGTCTAAAATGTCGTGAATGTACACAACGCATATGTGATACACGGTTTACCTACGCAATAAAACAATTAATTTGTGAAGCTGGATGTTTTATTTGCTTATTTATTTTATTTTTCAACCTTGTTTTATTAAAATAAAAATTCTTTACGGACTTTTGACTTAGGGAGTAAGCTGGTGAATACGTGACAGGAGCGTTACGAAAAGCGTGATCGGGCGAGGCAAACGGAGTAAGAGACAGAGGTGCGAGCACACATTTTCTTTCCCTCTTTCTCTCATAGCCAGTTACGTTTCGTATATCTAAGACACAGTGCAGGCCTATTGTGCAGTTCCACAGTCGTGGTTTAAAGTGCATTCGTTTTTTTTATCCCATACTTGTCTATAATATTCTCTAAGCAACATGGTGAAGTGGATGTTTTTATAGGCCATACATGTTTGCCGCATATTTGTTTGTTGTGTATGTACCCCCAAAACAGTGTTCATTTTGTTGGAGACCAGGAAAACTTAATATCTACTTCAATGTTGATTTGTGTTCGTTATTCAAAAGATTAATATTTGAACTTTTTGAAGTAAAACTTCTTTACGCATACTTGATTTAGGGAGTTAGCTGGTGATGCGTGACGAGAGCGTTACGAAAAGCGTGAACGAGCGAGGCGAACGTAATTAAAGAAATTTTACTTCGGTCGTGTGTAATGCACACTCGTTTTTATTTTGTAAGAATTAATATTGAAAACATGGAATTATAAATAATTAACAGATTCCCTCTCATGTTGCAGGACTTGTAAAGGTAAACTAATTTAAACAACTTTGCTTCAAATTTATTTTATATTTATTTCCATATATTTCTACACTACTTCATTTTAAATGCAAGAGCTAATAAAATGCAGTTCATTTATTATTAGCTTGATTAAGAACAGCGAAGTACGAATAGGACGTACGCAAAATCTGAAAGAAGAATAATTATTAACACAAATTAGTATAAAAGGTACATGTATATACCCAAAGTACTAGATAACAATCATCCAAACAATTTATTTTGTTATTTTGTAAACGATATATTCTGATACAGTAATTAATGTATTTTTTATAGAATTTTTCGAACGATTAGAGCTTCACACAAACAAAGTTCTAAAAAGTAATGTTTTGAGCGTAGTTATCATAAGTACCCACGCGTTACAGTTATTATTTTTTTTAAATATTTTATGTTCAAAATTTACCTTGCTGCGACAATTTTGTATAGATACATATATATTAATAACTTACGAGCACAAAAGTCGGTCGCGATAGTGGAATGTAATGCCCTGCTTTGAAAATAATAGGTCTTTTCATACTCTCCATCGCAATGAGAAGGGATCTCCTGAATTTGACGTCCTGTTCGTACCACACACATTGATACAAACACTCGCGTAAATCTTCACTCTAAATTTAAAAGAAAAAAACATTTACATAGTCACAAACGTGAGAAATATATAGCATGTATTTTTGTCAAAATATATTTAAAAAACCTCTATTTTTTCAAATAAAAAAAATTTCGAAGTCCCATTCAATGATTCAATGCTACGTTGCTTTTGATTATAATGAGGGTTGAACTTGTTTGTCTTAAAACTATTTTCCTACTCAAAATGTTCTAAGTATAATTTATTTACTTGCATGGTGCCATGGTCTATTACCGACATTTAAATAAAAACATAAATATGAAACAATTATTTCGATTATATTCCCAATCGAAGAGTATTGTTTATTTATATGTATGTAGCTATGTAGGTACTCATAATCATTATAGGCTAGAGAAAGAAAAATTCGTTCTTTTCATACATATATAAAAGAAACTATCTATGAAGGAACGAAATAAATCGGTAGCTTATTTCTTCATTCCCCTCAGTGAATGATGGCTGTCGGAAAAAAGCTTCATTTATTGTGACATTAATCTTGGAAGATTTATTTTGCCTGATAGAAATTACCTCTGTCAGATCTTTATAAATGAAAACAGAATAAAAGCCTGTTTTTTCTTTATACAAGATAGTAATTCAAACACTCGAGATCAATACTAAGTGAAGCATAAATTTTTTAACGAAATAAAAAAACTGCAAATATTATTTTTGACGATTGTTTAGTACCCTTGCTGAAAATTACAACTAAAAAAAAAACGATGATTTGTATGGGAAGTTATTGTAAGCAATTGTGTGTTTGAACAGAGGTTCAAAAATTTTCATACAATTTTCATTAAAAATTAATTTTATTAAAAACATAAAAATTTGTCTGAAAATTGTATGAAAATTTTGGAATCCCTGTTCAAACACAATAGCTTACAATAGCTTACAATAACTTCCCATACAAATCATCGTTTTTTATTTGGAATTTTCAGCAGAGGTAGTTGGCTGGCTTCTATGTTGTGCTAGCAACCGCGAATTCAATTCCTGCTCACGAGAAACGTTTGTATAGTCTATGCGAGTGTTGGTAGCTATTTATTTTACCGGTTATTATTAAGTGTAGGTGTTACATTTCAACATTTTACATGATAAATTATATATAACAAGTTATAGTTAAAAGCATATATATGTAGTACTCCCAAGTACACACAATTTGTAGAATATTGTTATACAAATATTCTCGTCCACACCAAGAATGAGATTATCGCAAAAATAAATGTCTATCTACTTGTAAACGAATACAAACATCAATAAACACTTATAAAACACAAAAGTACACACACACTCAAACATTCATCTACATAGTTATGTTAAAAATTTATATATAAGTAATAAATAGTTTACTTTAGTGGTCAGTTCGCTTCCGCACCAGCAGTAAAGTAGCAGCTGAGACGTCATGGTCACCATGTAGAACACCATCGAGAAGAACTGAATGCTGCTCGGTTTTGCCTATTTATTCGTAAAAAACGTTAAAAATAGTATTAATACAACTTATTGTTGAAAATTGTGACCATTGATTAGTTATTATTATAATTAAATGTTTTACAGATTTAAAAAAAAAGATGAAATAATGCTCAATCTGGGAAACAGTTTGGATTGTGGAATGCATTTTTTTGCTGTTATTTATATTAATTACTTCATATATATTTGCATTCTAGATACTTATTGAAGCTATTATGAAATTATACATAAATATATAGGATTTTAGATTAACATGGTTACTTCTATTACGAAAATTATCCGAAATCGGGATATTTACCATGTACCATGAATAATTTTCGTAATTAGAGAGAGATTTTTTATCGAAGTATAGTTTGATTGTTAAAACATTTTTATTAATATGAAACCTATTTTTAAACAAAACATAATTAAAAGCTTAATATATTAATTATATTATCATATAGGTAATTTATTTATTAGTACTTCTTACAAAATACGACAACTCTTACGATAGTTATACACAGTCCGATGATGCAGATAATGATAACTGTACCGGTTAATTGAAAAAATATATTGGCGTGGTACGTATTTTCCAGCAACTCGATAAATCTGAAATAGTGTTTTTTATTTTTAAAATAATATAGAAATTTTGTTCATGATATAGTTATTTAATATACGCATAGTTATAAAATACTTGTTGATTTTTATTTTATTGCTGGAATCCTCAACAAATGTTAAAAATATCATGTAGAGGATTTCACCAAAAGGTGTATTAAAATATATAATTTACGACATCATTAAACTTCCATCTTTGTTCAAGTTTTCGAAGTACATACTAATTGATTTTGAGTGCAACATGCTGAGGTTTACGCTTCAATCTAACTTTTTACCAAAAGACACTTGCATTAAACATAAAACGTATATAAATACTATAAGCATTGGTATAATTTGCTATATATTAAAAAATAATACGCAGCACCGTTAAGTCATTTTGCACAGCCTTCAAGTGTATGAGACAACGAAAAATTCACATACAAAATACGACATTCATGTACCTACAAGTAAAAGCAGAAACAAACCTTATAACGGCCTGGTGCTGGCGAATGCAGTCATCAAATAATTTATTGTTATCATTAATGATTTTTTTATATTCATTGCTTTTTGTTTTTGTTGTCATAGATATGTTTTGTATCTGTAAAGAAATTATTGTTTAATATTACATTTATGTATAGTTGTATTCGTGGTTTTCACCTAAATATTACAGAACGATAGCGCAGGAATTTACCATGGATTGGCAACATAGTGTGAAATATCGACACCTACAAAAAAGTAGGTACATTCTAGTAGGTATATATGATTGTTATAGCTTTATATGTATGTATATGTGTATGTATAATATATATATTATAATATATATATTATAATATATATATTATACTATATTCATTATGGTCACATTTTAAACATTAAAATCAGAACAAACATTTTGAACTCAGTCATAGACCATGGGCGTATTTACTCTCGGGCCAAAAGGGCCCGGGGTAGCATTAAGCGAGGGGAGGCGCAAGCCAAAGACGAGCGAAAGCCGAGCATACGTACTAGGGATATGAAAAATTTATATTCCGGATATTTTCTGTGACTGGGCAGCCTCAAAAAAAGTTCTGCCGAAAAATTTACCGAAAATAATCGATTATTTATTTATTAACACATTCGTAATATTCGCTACTTATGCTTTTCTTTAACTCGGCGGGAGACGCACCCCATAATGTAACACAAACTGCCGCTACCACGTCTAAAATACAACAAAAAATTTATCGTAAAAGGTTTCTATAAGATATTTCATGAAATAATTTTTTTTAAAGTTGTTTAAAAAATTGTTTTTCTAAAGGTGTTGTGACTTTGAAATATGCGAGGATACCGATATGCCTTCTTGCTCTGAATTATTTTAACGCCAACATCATCATTATCTTCAAATTTGGAACTATTTTTTTCTACTGTTTTCTAAAAGCACTTAATCTTCTATTTGTTCTTAACTAAGAGGGAAATAAGATCTATTGTAAGTTAAATCAACGGAAACGAAAAGTGGTCAGCCAAATTCCATAACACAAATTCAATGTGGCGGACCGCTGTAGTTTCCCGAAAGGTAATTAAAGCGGCGTGGCAAAAAATTAAGCAGAAGCCTTAAATATTTTTCTAATTTATTCACTAACTAGTAAATTTTACTCGGTAGCGCCTCCTGCTGGATTAATTTATGGGGCTGGAATTAAAATTGCCCAGGGCGCTGAATCTTAAAATACGTCACTGCGTAGAATATATTTGATCGTACCTACTTAATTGCTTTAGATTTATACTCACAGTAGGTATTATAAAACTAGAGTTCCAACATTATTGTTAACATTTTTTTAAACTAAAAAAAGAACCAACTATCGTTCTAGTATAACATTACCCACCTTTTGCATTTTATTAATAATGATTTCAATTTGGGCGCAACCAAACATTATCATAGAGAGGCTGATGCTGTCAACTGAGAAGAATAGTAAGGCGCTCACGTAGATGGCAATCACTTGATATAAATATCCCAATTCGAACTCCACAGATTTCTTTGAATCTAGAGGCATCCTTAACAAAAATCATATATAAAGTTATTAAATTGAGTAACGAGTCGCTTAGACCGAATATAAAATCATCATATCAAAAATTTCGATCTAGCGATTACATCGTTCTATAGCTTAATTGGCTAAAGCACCGACACGGTAAGTCGGAGATGCAGGTTCGATCCCCGCTGGAACGGACGATTTTTGATATGATATTAAAAATTGTTTTGAGTAACGAAATTAAAATCAAATCTAACATTTACAACAACAATAATATCAACATTTAACAAAAATTAACTTTTCTTTTCCTTATCCTTGTCGCCTTTAGCGGTTTTATTTTTTGTATTATTGGATGATTTGTAATATGAGGATAATAATTTTGCTTTGCGTCTAAATTATAATGTAAACACTGACTTTTATTAGGTCGGGGTTAAATTTTCTTCGTATTTTATATAGAACAAGGTAAGATTTTACAACATTTATTTACATTCGTTATCCTATACATAATTATATCATTTTGTTCGATAACTTGTCGCCATCTCGTAGATAGTGAGGGAATTCCGTTGCTGTAGAAATTGTGGAAATTATCTTTAAAAAACCGCAACAACTAAATTTAACCTCTCTTAATGTTAACTTTACAATACCTAAAGAATTATGAAGAGACCGAAACAGTGAAGTCGCAAAATCGGGGCTATATGGTGGACGCATTAATACTTCTCAGTCAAACTCTCTCAATTTTTGTTGAGCGGCTAAAGACGTATGTGGTCGGGAGTTGTCGTGATAAAAGACCACACCTTTTCTATTGATGAATTCTTGCCACTTATCATTAATTTCTTGCTCAAGTCTGTCAAGTCGTATGACAGCTAATCAGTTGTTGAGAGTAAAGATCCGAATCGATGATTTTGCCCGACACTAAAATTTAATAATGAATGATATCCTTCTAATCCTACCGTACACTCAACGTCATCTTATCGCGTGTCGACCAGGGTTTCGCGATAGTCTGAGCAGCTTGACCGACCTTTGACTACTATAATATAGTACATTTTTATATATTCAGTGATCAATGTCTTCAAAACTGGTTCGATATCATTACGCCTTACGAGAGAATCGGAAACGAGTACACGGTACAGCATACCCATTTATTGAGCTATTTGTAGAGTCAGCCTTTTTCAAATGGGTCAAAACTGTTTTATGATCAATTCGCAGATCTTCAGCTATAAGTAACGATCGTTACTAAATGTCGATCTTGTCCCACTTTTTTAAAAATGTCGTTACGTTTATCCGTGACTGAGCGACCAAAGCAGATGCATTTTTGACATAAAAATTTCCTGACTGAAAACGCTTAAATCAATTTTGTGCTAATCATACTGTCACAAATTGATTTCGCAATTTGAGTTGCATTTTTACCTTTTTTAAAGTAAAACTTTGAAATATACGGATTTTTTTCGTTAGATTAACCCATTCTGGTGGACAGCAAAACAAATTAAAGTGGCAGGAAACTGTTTTTCATGACATCTTTTCATGGTTTCAAAAACAGCTATAAACAATAAAACCAAATAAAATTGCAACTTTTTACTTAAAAATGCGAAAAGTTTTTTTTCCACCTTATTTATCTTATATTTCTGATATAATATCTCACGAAAGGGTATATATGTATAGGCACTGAATGTAAGTGGTGTGACTTTAGTTAAAGATTTAAGCTTCTTACCAAATCTTAAAAGGAAACTCTCTTGCCTCTGAGCTTTCAAACCACGGCGTGATGGTCCACAACGTGCAGGCAATTAGCGCGTTAATTAAGAAAATTCCACACAAATTTTTCACTTTGTCAGCTTTTGTTATCAAAATTCTATAAAATAGTAATGAATACATAGATGAACAACAGAAATTGTGTGTATAATATTATTTATTCAATTAATTAAAAAAAAAAAATGTTGTTGGGAGTGGCGGATTTACCAGTAATAGGCTGAGTAGGCTAGAGCCAAGGACCGCAAACTTAGCCTAATTTTTTTGGCTTACAAAAATAAATAAAAACATTGTTGTATCCACACATTTATATACATAATATATATTCCAAAAACGAGTATCATTCTTTTGACGAGTTTAGTTGAGAGTGAAATTGGCGGGTGAAGAATTTTTTTTTAAAGAAACTGACATTGCACATAAACATTGAAGACTTTCAGGGACACTCATATTATAATGCCGTGAACATATTTGGCATGTACAACAGTTTGCAGGCAAAAATTCGAAACCTAACACCTTAAAAGCCATTATATACTGCAGTACCCTTTGTTTACGTGGGAAAAATCCTCATGGACTCCTTCCGGCGCACAGTGATTCCGATTTAATAAAATATGGACATTGATGCTAGAGGCACGAAAATTTTACTGATGGAAATAGTCGTGGTAGGATAATAATATTTTTTGTCTTATTAGTTATCCTACTGTTAACCAGCGCGGCGGTACCGGTGGGTGTGACAGACTCTTACTGCCTAAAAACCAAGCAAAGCTCCAGGCAGCCAGCACAGCCCGGCCCTCTTGCATCAGATCTGCCGGATTGCACCAGCAACCGAGCAATGTTCTAAGGAGCCAGTACAGCCCGGCCGGCACACCGCGCTTTCGCGCTACAGGGGGCTTTTGGGTGAGCGAACTACTCGCCTTGTCTCTCTGCTTCTTCTCCTTCTCCTTCTCCTTCTTCCCCTTCTCCTTCTTCTCCTCCTTCTTCTTCTTCTTCTTCTTCTTCAAGTCGACGCGATATATCGAGGTACTGAGTTGTATGTACGCATCGCGGTGCCAAAGTTATCAGAGTGATTGAGTATATATACAAGAATGGTCGGGGAGGATACTCCTTTGCGACGGCGGACGAGGAACTTTACACCCTGTCAATCATACTGCCAAAACGGCAATAAAATTTATATACAGTCGAGACGCGAACACTTGACTGGCAGTGGGTTGGTCGCAATTACTTGTTTATCGCTCTATCGAAATCCCAATGGTAGCATTATTGTAGTAACTATGATTTCGATATTTCGAACCCTATTGGGTGTTAAATTTCAGAGGAGGGGCAAAATTTAATAGCCTACGGGCAGAAAATTTGGAAATCCGCCACTGGTTGTTTCATATAGCTATAATGTTGTTATCAATATTTGATTGTTCTACTTATCTAAAACTAAACGCATTATTTCCTAATTAAAAGTAAAAATTAAATTTGACCTACGTACATAAATTATCCTTTAATAGTTTAACTTGAGAGATACTTTTTCTTAACAAATGCACTTAAAATCACCAATACTTATAAAAATTAGAATAAAAAGTATGAAATTTACTTATCGTGGACATCGTTTCGAGATTCAAAAATATCCGTCTCCATAAACTTCAATAATGCTATTAAATTAGTCTTGTTTATTATAAAAACTGTCATTTTATAACACACCGCCGTCTGAGTGAAGAGCAAGTGCGAAGCCTCGGAGACCTCATTAAGATCACCCCACACTAGCATAATATAAATGAGTTCGAGAACCAAAAAAGAGTACTGAGAGAAAAATACAACCGATCTAATTATATAGCAAAAAATAACATATTTTGTAGGAGGTAACCAAATCGATAGAATTGAGAGAATATTTCTAGATCTTGCTAGAAATATGTCTACGGTTTTAACAACCATCGTCCTTGAATAACGGACTTGAAGTTATAGTTGAATCGCTTTTCTTACTTTTATATATATTTCTGTGTGTCTATTTATGTATTACGGCTTACGCTAAGGCTGTTGAAATTCACTTGACACTCGTGCATTTCATATATTAGGTTTATGTATATATATTTTTTTGGTAATCATCATTACAGCCTATACAGTCCACTGCTGGACATAGGCCTCCACAAGTTTACGCCAAAAATAACGTGAACTCATGTGTTTTGCCCATAGTCACCACGCTGGGCAGGCGGGTTGGTGACCGCAGTACTGGCTTTGTCGCACCGAAGACGCTGCTGCCCGTCTTCGGCCTGTGTATTTCAAAGCCAGCAGTTGGATGGTTATCCCGCCATCGGTCGGCTTCTTAAGTTCCAAGGTGGTTGTGGAACCTTGTTATCCCTTAGTCGCCTCTTACGACACCCACGGGAAGAGAGGGGGTGGCTAAATTCTTTAGTGCCGTAGCCACACAGTTTTTTGGTAATATGCAAACTTTATGACTGGTCCGTTGGCGCAGTTGGCATTGACCATGCTTTTTTTTCCAGGTTAATTTTGATTGCCACCTTAGGTTTTGGTGTAATAAACGAAATATATTTATTGCATGTACATTTATTAAAAATTTATTGCTGTTATACCAAATCCACAAATATTATGTTGACTACACAAGGAACAGACGACCATTTCTGTTTTAAGCTTATAAAAAATAATAATTAATATGACAGTTACTTTAATTATTCAAAGTTAATATGAACTATATTTTATTTTATGTTTTTTTTGGAATGAACTTAATCTTAGTCTTATTGTAAACCAGAAAAGCCTTTATTCAAAGATAAGATCTTAAAAATATCATCAATTTTTATCTCACATATAAATAAAAAATTAATGTTGCTCAGCGCATAACTTGAGAATGGCTTGACCAATTTGGCTAATTTGTTTTCTGCATGTTCCTTGAGGCCCACGGAAGGTTTTAAAATTAAAAAAAAAATACTATCAACTTTGGACAGAACGAAGACTGTCCGGGCAGCTAGTGTATTCATTAAAAAAAATTAGTAATTCTAGTTAATCCCTATCCCCGTGATAAACATTAGAAGGAGAAAAAATAAAATTGAAAAAGAATATAATAAATAAATAAATAAATATCTTATAACATACACACACGGTCGTCTAGCGTCGCTAGTTAGCAATTTAATGCTTGTGTTATAGGTAACAGCCGGCTGATATAGCTAAATACTTTTTTTTTAAATAAATATACATAGAAATATTACACACCATAATATATAATTACAAATATTACACCCAGATTCAGGCGGAAATCGAACCCGCACCCGGCAGAGCAGAAAGCAGAGCGACTACAAACTGTGCCAACAAGCTAGTCGAATATTGAAATTAAAGTCAAAAAAATTATTTAAATATGCGTTTAGCTGTAATATTTTAACGTAAAAAATTAATATAAAATTAAATATTATAATAAATAAGATGTTAAATGAGATGTTGAGTGTGAAGCGTTTATTTATTTATATATAAATCAGGATTTGTTCAGATAACTTACACGACGATTAAATGAAAATCCAAGTTTTTTTTTATTTACTTTTTTTGCCAGTAGCATTATTATAATAGCAAAATTTTAAACAAATATTCTATATTTGTGAATCATAACATTCTGTATAATGTCTACACATTTAAATTATTGACAATAATTAACAGAAAACTCTAATGGAGTTTGTTTACAAACTTACACTAAGCAATTATGTGAGGTGAAATAATTATAAAAACTTTTAACTTTAATTATACATTAAGCACAGGCAAAGCGAACGTCGTGCTATACAATTTTTTAAATTTTCTATATTAACTCTACACGTAGAATTTGTCGATGCAATTAATTCTTTGTTTGATTTAAGACAGCGAAGTATGAATACGACATTCGGAGTATCTGAAACAAAAAGTATCAATTAGTTACTTTTAATTTCACTATAAAAATTAAAGATATTAATACATTTTATGTAAGTATTTTATTTATTTATTGTTATTTTATACTTTATTGTACACCACAAATATATTACAACCAAAGCATAAAGATAGTTACAGACAGTGAAGTACAATGGTATATGATATACAATGGTAATGGTGAAGTATTGTATTAGTATTGTATGTAAATATTGTATGTAATATTTTATGTTATTTTTTTTTAACTAATTTAGAAAATATAAAGTCTTTATACTCGTAAAAAGTGGCTACATGCGAAAGTCGTTAAATTAAATGACATATAGGTACTTGTAGGCTACCCAGCATTTATTATTTATTTATGTACTTATCACCAACTTATATTCAATATAGCATCACGTCGGGGTCACCAATTTAGTTATAAAACATTTATTTACCAATTAGACTAGACATAATTTGATTTTCTGTCGCAATATTCTCTTTTTTAAAGTAATTTGCCTATATAACAGTTGCTTAGGCACAAGATAACTTTACAACTTAGATAGGATCTCATCCTAACGTGCTGTGTGAGTACAAAGCTTTTATTTAAAGTAAATAAAACTTACAGACACAAACGTCTGTCTCGATAAAGTGATGTAATGACCAGCGCGCAGCACCATCGGTCGACTCATGCGCATCATGGCGATACAGAACATTTTTTTGAACTTCAAGTCCTGTTCGTACCATGTGCAGTTGTATAGCACGGTGTGGAGATTTGCACTCTATGAAAACGTTATAAATACATATTTCTTGAGATTTCTTATGGATGGATCATTTTCTAGGCGAGATTGGGTCGGCAGCGCGCTTGCGATGCTTCTGGTGTTGTAAGCGTCTATAAGCTACGGTAATCGCTTACCATCAGGTGAGCCGTACGCTTGTTTGCCGACCTAGTGACATAAAAAAAAAAGACTAAGATAATAATTAAGTAAAATTATAATGTAAAAAAAAGAAACAAATGCTTACCGTAGCGGTTAATTCGTGTCCGCACCAACAGCATACAAACAATTGACTTATCATAACAGACAGATATGTCAATATTGAATAGAATTGTACGCTTCGCCAGTCATCCTACAAAGGTGCAAAAGTTTAAAAACAATTATTAAACTGAAATTAATTTTAATTGAACTCAACTGAATCAGCCTGTTAACGTCTCGTAACTGAGGAAAGGCCACTTCTCCATGTAGGAGAAGAGGTGGAGCTGAATCAACCATGCTACGCCACTGCGTGTTCCCAGTTATATACTGACCTGCGGTTTTACGTGACTTTTTGTTTCTTTCTTTTTTTTGACATTTCGATCAACCCATCGTGTATACAATAAATTATCTAGGAGGAAAGAAAACAATAAAACGAACCTCTAAAATTCGTAATGCTGACATACAAATAAGTCCAACGCTTCCAACGAGTTGAAAAGCTAAAAATGTATGATATGTGTTTTCCACAAGTTCTGTAAACCTAAAAAACGCAATTCAATGTTCTATATCTCTTTGTTCACACTTAAAACGATAGCATCGATCACTTTTCGCATATCAGGTACGGTAACCTACAGATATAAACTTAAAAACTATGGAACTAATATTAAAAATATTTGACCGGAAGACTGAGGTAGGTAGGGCACAACAGAAAATTTCCTGCTCAAAATATGGAGCAACCCGACTGGGGTAGTAAGTACCTCGACCTTACAGAAGATAACAGCTAAATAATACTGTTTTCAAGCAGGTTTGTGTTCCTGTTGGTGAGTAAGGTGACTAGACTGACTAGACTGGGGGGAATTGGGAATAAGGTTGAGAACGCGCTTGGGAAGGTTTGGGGTTGCAGGCGTCTATAAGCTACGGTAATCGCTTAGCATCAGGTGAACCGTACGCCTGTTTGCCGACCTAGTTACATAAAAAAGAAGAATGCTAAGTTATCACTGAGTGAGATGATACATTAGTAGTTAAATAGAAAAAAACGTAACAGTCTAAATCGTGTGAATGTAATCCACGGGGACAAAGCCGCTGACAAAAAACTATTTTTTTTTATTAAATGAATTGATAAGGTGATTAAAATACCCATTTTATTTAGAATTTCGATATTAAATAATCATAATCAAAATCGTAAACTCCTTACAAAACTATCGCCTGATGTTGCTTGATACACTCGATTAGTTTGTTATTGTTTTCTTTCATTTTCGTTATTCTTTCGTTATTTACTTCACTTTTATTGCCAAATTGTACAGATTTTATCTGAAAAATATGAATGGAATTTGTAAACAAATGATCCAGGTTTATTTAAAGGTACCGGCAACTTTACATGAAAAGGTCAAATTGAACCAGCAAATTCTGTTGAAAAATATTTTTATTTCATTTTCAATTTCTAACTGTACCTATATTTGTTTGAAATTATCTATTTTTAATTTTTACATTATACCTAAATAGCCAAGATTCTTGTGTAAAGCTTACTGAAGATCACAGCAAAATAATACTGTTTTCAAGCAGTATTGTGTTCCTGTTGGTGAGTAAGGTGACCAGAGCTCCTGGGGGGATTGGGGATTGGGTCGGTAACGCGCTTGCGATGCTTCTGGTATTGCAGGCGTCTGTAAGCTACGGTAATCGCTTACCATCAGGTGAGCCGTACGCTTGTTTGCCGACCTAGTGACATAAAAAAAAAAAAAATGAAAATGAAAAATAATAGGCTAGGTATTTAAAAGAATCTACAAAGATAAAACATAATCTTTTAACTGACTTCCAAAAAAGGAGAAGGTATATTATTTTTTATTTCTCAATTCGAGTGTCTATTGTTTATGTATGTTACCTCAAATCTTTTTAGTGGGTGGACCGATTTCCATAAATCCTTTTTTAATAAAGGTGGTGGTTATCATGTGGTCCCATTTAAATTTGAACGAGATCTTAAGACTATTTTTTGATTGATTTTTCATAACGCGTATTTACTAGAATATTCTTTCGTCTATCAACGTTTTGTTTCTTGTCGATGTAATTGAAGTGAGCTTTTTTTTTTTCGTTTCCGTCCTACATTTAAGATTATAAGAAAAAAAGGATAAACGTAAAAAAATATTTTACACTCAATATCTTATCCTTTACGATTTCCAACTGGGCGCAAGCAAATATGACCATGGAAAGGGCTATGCTGTCGACTCCGAAGTACATATAGGCGCTCATGCAGATAGTTAGTAGCTGAAAAGCGTAGCCAAGCTCATATTGCGGCGAGTATTCTGGGGTGACAGGCATCCTAAACAAAATTGTATTTTAAATTTATTCAATGCTATACACACATATATATAATGCACAACTTAAAAAGATGATACCTAGTAGTATAAATCATATCTGAGTGAAATGGTGAAGAATATGCTGGCAGTAAATACATACTACCCTAAATTTTCACCCTTCTACCACCAACTCCTATTTTTAAATAGCGTTTAGCGGCAAGACAACGTTTGCCGAGTCAGCTAGTAATATTATAACAATAAAAAATAATGACGAAAACTCGGGTAATATGTTTAATTTTTACGAAATACCAAAAATGAAAAATAAAATAAGAAATGCCTAATATTTTGTTATGGTTTCATTAAAGACTTAATGAATCCAAAGAAAAAAAAATCGAATTATTGTTTCTTTCAACTTACCACATATCAAACGGAAATTTGCGACTACCGACATCGTCAAAGAGCGGCTTCAAGGCCCAAAGACCGCAAGTAGTTTGGGAACTGATCATGAAGGCCAATAATAACCGTTTGATTCTTCTAGCTTGCAATTTCAGGATTCTATTATTAGACATCATTATATTTTTAGCCGACTTCAAAAAAGGAGGAGGTTACTCAATTCGACCTATATATATTTTTTATATATGTTCGGGGATAACTTCGTCTTTTATGAACCGATTTTAATAATTTTTTTTTGGAAAGGTATTATCCCAAGAGTGGTACCATGATAAGGAAACCAGGATCTGGTGTGAATGGTGTAATTGAAGTCGGTTTTTTTCGTTTGCTAGCAAACACAATTATTATGATAAAAGAATATAACGCACTTAAGTCACGCTAATCCTTATTATCGAAACGCAAATTTGTAGCTAGTACCTTAATAGTAGGTATCTAACTACCATTGGCGTAACCAGAATTAAAAACAAATAAAGGTAAAAACTCAACATAAGTAGTACAAATTAAAAATGTTTCTTATTTACTACAACTTTTCATTTATCTTCACTATCTACACTACTTCAATAATAGTGTTACGAACACACAAAGAAACTAGCGCCATCTAGCGGCAACCATCGAAACCTACGACATTGGCTACGACTTAGGACATCGATAGTGCTTAGTGTTTGAATCTAGTGCTTTGTGTTGGACCTAGTGCTAATGAATAAAGTCTTGAAAAGAGTCAGCAGGTCTTTCTCTCCAAATCCTTCGAACTCTAACACGTAACAACTGGTGTCAGAAGTGGGATTTGGAGATGCCATTGACTCCGAGAGAAGACTTTAAGGACTTCAAGGGCGTCAGGACAAGGGCGCAACGAGCTGCGGAGGCCACACCTACTGGGGACCAAGCTCCGCCCACCGTGGACCAAGTCCCGCCCACTGACCCCGCCCACCAGGCCCCGCCCACTCGGGCTCAGGCCCCGCCCACTCAGAGTCAGGCTCCGCCCACTCGGACTCAGGCCCCGCCTACTCAGGCACAGGCCCCGTCCACTTTGTCTCAAGCCCCGCCCACCGGACCCACCCACCTTACCACGCCCACCAGTGACACCGTAACTTCTACAGACCCTCAAGTGGCTCTTCAATTAGGAAATTTAATTAAGTTAATGGAGCTGCAAAGGGCTGAAATTCGTAGTGCTTTGAAAGAATCACAAGAGCAAACAAGTTTCAAATTGCAAGAATCACAAGAGCAAACAAGTTTCAAATTGCAAGAATCACAAGAGCAACAAAAGGCTGAAATTCGTGCTTTGCAAGAATTACATGAGCAACAAAAAAAGCTCCAAGAAAAAACGCTTTGGGCTGTAAAAGATGTTAGTGACGCGGTGACTAAACTTCGAAAAGATGTCGACGTAGTGGAAGAACGAGTTACCGGGTTAGGATTGGATCTTGAAAATGTGAAAACCGGCCTCACTGAACTACAGAAGAAAGTAGTGCGCCTTGAAACCACGGGAGTCGCGATGTCTAGTGGAAGTACCGGAGTGGCGCAAGGACCAAGAGTGAAAGTGCCTCCATACGACGGCACTACTCCGTGGAACGCTTATCGTCAACAATTCCAGACGGTTGCTACTGCCAACGGATGGACGGAACAGCAATGCCTGACCGCTCTCACTGTTGCGCTCAGAGGGCAAGCGTTGTCGGTTCTGGAAGCACTGCCACATACAGGAAACGGGTTCCACGGCTTGATGGAGGCACTTGAATCCCGATACGGAGAGCGACACCTGGAACACCTGTTCCGTGCCCAACTGCGTGACAGAGTCCAACACTCAGGAGAAGGACTACAGCAATGGGCGTTGGAAATTGAAAAACTCGTCAGGAAGGCACACCCAGGAGCCGACACCAAGATGGTAGACACGAATACTGTTCAAGCATTTGTCGACGGAATCAAAGACCTGGAGGTCAGAGCTGCAGTGAGGCTTCGACACCATACCTCGTTAAAGGAAGCATTGGCGCATGCTTTGGAGGTAGAGGCTGTTCGCCATGAAATACGGCAGACCCATAAGATCCGCGAGGTCTCTGAGGAAGTTAAGGAGGTCAAGGCTCCTACGAAGAAAAGCTATGGAGTCATGTGCTACAAGTGCGGCGAAAGGGGCCATCTTCAGCTCAACTGCCCGCAGAAGGAGACCCAGATAGCAAGGATGAAAAGGATCGAGGAACAAATAGAGGAGCTGAAGAAACAAGGGGCTTCGTCCCCTGCCCGGGAGCAGGGAAACGAATAAAAGCCAGGACTAAGGGGCGAGTACTGGCTGACGCGGAGGAAGCCCCAATAACTGTTATCTCCCAGGCATGCAGCGGGAATAGTCTTGCGATTCAGGGGACTATTAACGGGACGGATTGCAAAATGACTCTAGACACAGGAGCCTCTAGAACAATAGTGAACCCAAAGCTGGTAAAAGCCGCAAGGGGACACAAGAGGAGAATTAACTGTCGGCCTCTTACGGCCTCCGGTCAGCCAATACCCGTCCTGGGAGAAATGTCAGTTACGATGTATGTAGGGGGGTCCTCATACTCTCATAACGTTATCGTGGCTGAGATTATGGATGATTGCATCTTGGGTTTGGATTTCATGAAGAAACACAACTGCAGAATTAATGTCACTGACGGAGTTTTCGAGTGTGGTGAAGAAGAAATCTTCATTCTTGGTGGTGCTTGCGGGAAAGTCACATGTGTAAAGAAAGTCATTATACCTGGAAGAGCGGAAGCTTGGGTGTTGGTGAAACTACCGACAACTGGAAAGAAAAAGTCAAATAGATGCGTGTTGATCGAAGACACACCTACCAAGACATCGGCGCAAAAACTTATGACGGCGAGAACCCTTGTTAGTGGAAGCAGTAGCGCTGTGGTCAAGGTTTTGAATCTTGATGATCGCGAGATCTGCTTGAACAAAGGTGACGTCATTGGAAAGTGCGAAGAAGTTGTCTGGATGAAAAAGTGTAGTTCGATGACAGGCGCAGACTTGGCAAAGAGCAACAACTACGAATTAGTGACTGAGCTACTCGATGACTGCAAGAGTAATCTTACTTATTCGCAGAGCATGAAAGCCAAGAAGTTTTTACAGCGCTACGCGAATATCTTCTCCAGTTACGAAGGGGACCTTGGAAGAACGTCGGTGGTCCAGCACAGGATAGATACTGGAAGCGAGAGACCAATTCGTCAACGAGCAAGACGGATACCAATCGCAAAGGAAAAAGAAGTTGAAGGCCTTTTGGAGGACATGAGAAGGAATAAGATTATTGAACCGTCTGCAAGTCCGTGGTGCTCACCTGTTGTATCAGTGAAAAAGAAAGATGGTAGCACGAGATTTTGTGTCGACTATAGGCGTCTCAATGATGTCTCTAAGAAGGACAGTTACCCGTTACCTCGAATTGACGACACTTTGGATACTTTGAGTGGCATGAAATGGTTCTCAACCCTAGATCTAAAATCTGGATACTGGCAGGTGGAAATTCATCCAAAAGACAAGGAGAAGACAGCTTTCTCGACCGGTAAAGGTTTATGGCAATTTAAAGTCATGCCCTTCGGATTGTGCAATGCACCTGCCACATTCGAGCGACTCATGGAGTGTGTACTGGCAGGCTTAGTTGGAGAGGCTTGCTTAGTGTACTTAGATGACGTCATCATTGTCGGCCGTGACTTCGAGGACCATTTGCAAAACTTGGAGCGAGTTTTCGCTGAAATAGAGGGGGCCAAATTAAAGTTGAACCCGAAAAAGTGTCGTTTATTCAGGAATAAGGTCAGTTATCTCGGCCATGTTATCTCCAGTGATGGAATCCAGACAGACCCGGAGAAACTGGAAGCAGTCCAAAAATGGCCTATCCCTAAGGACAAAACCGAAGTGCGGGCATTCCTGGGACTGTGCTCATACTACAGGCGTTTTGTTAAGGGATTCTCAGAGATAGCCAAGCCATTACATCGGCTGACAGAAGATAAACGACAATTTAGTTGGGATGGGACTTGTGAAGATTCTTTTCAGAAACTGAAAAAACATCTGTGTGAAACACCAATCCTGGGATATCCACAAACCGAAGGTCGATTTACAGTCGACACGGATGCAAGCAACACGGCCATTGGAGGGGTGTTATCTCAAAAACAGGGTGAAAGAGAAGTAGTTATTGCATATTTCAGCAAATCTTTATCCAAGCCAGAGAGAAACTACTGTGTGACAAGAAGAGAACTCTTGGCTGTTGTAAAGACGCTACAACATTTCAACAAGTATCTCATCGGCAGACAGTTTTTACTGCGAACTGATCACGCAGCCTTGAAGTGGCTACTGCAATTCAAGAACCCAGAAGGTCAGGTAGCTCGATGGATTGAGCAGCTTCAGGAGTATGACTTCAAGGTGGAACACCGCAGCGGAAAGATGCATGGGAATGCCGATGCACTCTCACGAAGGCCGTGTTCGGAAGACTGCAAACACTGTGTTAAGCAAGAATCTAATGAAGTAACATTAAAGCTAACAAGAACAAGTCCTTTGGGTATCTGGGAGAGTCATGCTATGAGGGAAGCTCAAGAAAGAGATGACGACCTTCGGCACATCATCACATGGAAGAAACGGGGTGAGGTAAAACCAATCTGGAGTGAGGTTGCACCCACTGGCGTTGTTACTAAGGCGTACTGGGCTCAATGGGACAGTCTGATACTTCAAAACGGAATACTCTACCGGAAATGGGAGAAGACTAACGGCAGAGAGTTCCACCTTCAGATAATTGTCCCAAGAACGAGAGTACCAGATGTTCTCCGTGAAATACATGATGGCGTATCAGGAGGTCATCTAGGTGTCAAGAGGACGTTAACAAAAGTGCGAGAACGATTCTATTGGTTGCATTGTCGAGATGATGTACAGGATTGGTGCCGCAAATGTACTACTTGCGCTGCTGTAAAAGGACCACAGACCAGGAGCCGTGGGAATCTGCGATTGTATAACGTCGGTGCACCGTGAGAACGATTGACTGCAGTTGAATTGCAGTTGACGTAGCGGGGCCATTTCCTGTAACGAAATCGGGAAACAAGTATTTTATGGTCATCATGGACTACTTCACCAAATGGCCCGAAGTGTTCGCCATACCAAACCAAGAAGCTACAACAGTCGCTTCTAAGTTAGTCGAAGAAGTGATATGTCGCTTTGGTGTGCCTCTAGAAATCCATTCTGATCAGGGCAGGAACTTCGAATCGCAAGTATTCCAGGAAGTGTGCAGAATTTTGGGCATGAATAAGACGAGGACCACCGCGTACCATCCACAGTCTGATGGAATGGTTGAGAGATTTAACCAGACCCTGGAGAGGCATTTGGCGAAATTGGTAGACGACAAACAAAAAGATTGGGACAAGTATATACCGCTCTTCCTTCTGTCGTACCGAACCGCCGAGCATGAGAGCATAAAAGCTACCCCAGCATATGTCAATTACGGTAGAGAATTACGAATAACAGTAGACCTATTGACTGGAGGGGCACCGGAGGGACCAAATACCGTACAAGACTATGTCAGCGATTTAAGGGAAAAAATGCGCTATATACACGCCTTGGTACGAGAAAATGGGTTACATTCAAGCGAGAACATGAAAACCAGATACGACCGGAAATCGAACACGAGCGGCTTCAAGGAGGGTCACTGGTGTGGCTGCATAACCCAACCCGCCGGAAAGGGAAATCGCCAAAGTTGCGGACCAAGTGGGACGGTCCATACAAAGTGGTTACCCGACTGAATGATGTGACTTACAGGATTCAAAAGCAACCAAGAGGGACATTCAAAGTGGTACACATAGACCGTCTGGCGCGTTACCATGGCAGTAACAACGATGCTCGGGACGAGCATCTCTAAGAGGGGAGTAGTGTTACGAACACACAAAGAAACTAGCGCCATCTAGCGGCAACCATCGAAACCTACGACATTGGCTACGACTTAGGACATCGATAGTGCTTAGTGTTTGAACCTAGTGCTTTGTGTTGGACCTAGTGCTAGTGAATAAAGTCTTGAAAAGAGTCAGCAGGACTTTCTCTCCAAATCCTTCGAACCCTAACACGTAACAATAGTTTGCGGAGGTTTGGCTAAATTTACCCAGAATTTCCTTATTATAATCTTAAAAAATATTCGTTAGCTTCAAAGAAATGCTTCAGACAAATGCGCCACCTTGCCCCACTGTGCTTACCCCATGCTACCTACAGAAACATAACCTTTTTATATAACAATCTACGGGTACCCGCAACTTCGAACGGTTGGGAGATTATACATGGATACTCATTATTTTTTTATCAGCGTGATCCTGTTCCCGTGGGAGTTATGAGATAAAAAATATATATGTGGCCATGTGACCTCCATTATCTTATTTTGGGATTGTAGTTGTTGTATTTCATATGTAGATCTGGACGTTACACACAGATAGACACTTCAATTTTATTAGTATGTATAGAATAGATATATAGATTAATGTTTTGTAGGTAATTTATAAAAAATATAGAGACTAAAAAGTTTTGATCCATCGTTAACACTACCAAATTACCTACCTCTCGTGTTCCTTCGACTGTGGTAAAAATATTTCATCATTCATTCTTTTCAGCAAATCTTTGACTGAATTTACATTGATCTGTACAGCTGTAACTTTGAAACATAGACAGGCCTGTGTAAATAATAAATAGGAGGACTGAGACACAGCAACCAAATCTCCCCATACTTGACCTATAAAAATTATTTGAAAAATCAAAAACAAGTATTGTAAAAACATCATGAACATTCTATACATTTTGTGAAAAACTGTTTCATTGCTAGGCGGTATCCAAACTCCCAAATATTTCATAACGAATTTCGCTCGATTCAAATATAAATCTTCAGATTGGAATGCTTTCATTGCTTAAGGAATACAAATTTTCAATGCGGTCGATTGTTACAGAAATAATGTGTCATATTAATAAGCCGTGAAAACAAAGCAATTGGTATCTACTGTGGTTATGTCATTAGTATAATTTTGTAAATAGTACCCTAATTGATGCCGTCTATATGTTCTCGAAGACCAATTTGCATATTAGTTTCTAATAAGGTTGTTTCGTTAACAACACCATATTAGTATAAAATAAGTCCTGCTTTGATTGTTCTGTTTTTCAAATATTGTACTAAAATATATGTCATAATAGTGATTCTTGACGAAAATGTAATAAATTTATTAATTCGTATTTACGAACCCTACTGTTATATACGATGTGTAACGAACCTTATTAAAATAAGATGACATTGTTAAGTAGGACACTCATCACTAGATGGTGCTGACCTCAGTACATCACGCTATACGAGTTATACGAAAGAACGAATATACCTCCCTGGCTACTAATCGTCGAAATGGGGAAAGTTACTTCGGGATACACTAGTCTCTAGCGCCTAGTTCCTGATTAAGTGTCCTCACTGTGCCTTTTGACGGATTGCTCTCAGAAAGTCTCAGGTTCAATATGACACTGTATTCACCTCGCGAGACTAAACAGTATTCAACGCAAAGTCCCTCTTTTATTGTCCTTCCCTATAGAGAAAAACCCATAAAACCTCATAAAATATAGATCATAGATCTCATAGCTTCTCATTACTCGGTATGAGAATTCGATCTGCATTTGTCTATGTTTTATGAGGTTTTATGAGTTTTTCTTCCTATCCGTTCGTCGTCGTTGCATCCATATCGTGTTGTCGCATACTTATCAAGTCGTCGTATCCATGTCTCCGTGTCTTCATGTCGTCATACCGCAACTGCGTCACTTACGTCATCCCCCTAACTACGACATTTTATCACATCATTAAAGATATATATAAAAAAAATACATATGTTAATAAATATCTATCAATTCTAAAGTAAATATTTTGTGTAACGTTCTCTATCTCGAAGTCCTTGTTCATAGCACTATAATCATATATCAGTTTCATTTAAAATTATTCAGTAGTTTAGCCAAGAGACAGACAGATCAAAAATACATTTTTGGTTGCATTTCAAAAAATGAAGTCAATCATTATTAGGCCGAAGGTGGGTAGCAGCGTCTTCGGTGCGACAAAGCCAGCCCTGCGGTCACAAACCGCCTGCCCAACGTTATAACTATGGGCATGAGTTCACGCCATTTTTGGCTGGAGGCCTATGTCCAGCAGTGAATTGTGGTAGGCTGAAGTGATGATGATGATGAGGACTTGACTATTTCTTCAGCGACCAACGTTGTATTAAACATTTATACCGCATAGTTATTCACTGGGTATACCGATTTTTAACGATTCTTATTTTAATCTAAAGCTGATGCTTGTCATATGGATTTTGACAAATTTGATCAAAATCTGATGACTTCTTTTTGAGTAATCTTGGATAATGCGTATTTAGTTGACTATTTTTTTTTTTTTTTGTTTACCTACGTTGTATTACTTACTTATCAATGTAATTGAAGTCATTTATTTTTTCGTTTGCGAGCAAACACAATTAATTATCTAATTACTCACGAACGAATACAATTATTTATATATTGAATCGTATCAGAGATAGTTTAGCTTTTCTTATCGAGATTTTATTATTCGTTTGGTTTCAGTCAGTTTCAGTTGTGTCAATATACGTTATACAAACTGTAGAATAAGTATCCGAACTATTCCTGACGTGTAATGTGTCAGGCTGACGTCAGTGAATGTCAAAATGATTTCCGAGAGTAGGGGCGATTTCAATAAATAAATATTTTTAAACCGTTCTATTTTATAATGGTGCCTTAAAATAATATACATAGACATGGATAACGATAGCAATGATTTTACGTTGCCACCGGCCCCCGGGGGCTTATGCTTTGACCGTAATGACTTCGTCAAGGTATATTTCATTACTACTTAACTTTAGCTCAATTAGCTCTTATAAATACTACATGAAATTATTATACGTTTTAATATTTTCAGTCAAGTTTTTCGGTGGACGATTTCCTTTCAAATCATCAAGACGTTGTGTCTCTGGAGACAATGCGCGATGACCTAGGTGTCTATTTAAAAGTCCTTCGGCTGGCAATGATTGAGCTCATCAACAAGGACTACGCTAATTTCGTTAACTTGTGTGCTACTTTAATTGGTTTTGATAAGGCCATTGTCAAAATTCAAGTGCCATTACGCCAATTAAATGAAGAAGTTTTAGTAAGTGAAATTTAAATTTACATCATAATTTCATATCAGTTAACAATATGAATACTTGTAAAATATCTCTCAATATTTTCAGAGTGTAAAGCAATGCCTGGAAGATGCTATGAAAGAATTGTCATTGTGGCTCAACCAAAGACATGTTCTGATTAAGAAGAAACAGCTTCTTAAATATTACAGTCAGACTACAAACTGTCTTGCAACATTAGAGAGCATTTTAAATGATATTTCTGACAAACAAAAGCATGAGCAAATTATTCTTGCAGATAGAGCTGCAATGCAATATAATCAACTTAAGTTTTCAGTTTCTAAATGTGACAATCTTGTTACACCAGAACAGAAAAAACAATACAATGAAGTAGGACGACAACTAATTCAAACTCTTCATGAGTTAATATTTAACTTTTGGAATGAAAATCATGAAGAGTATTTAATGAAAACATTATTAACTTTAACAACATTAGATCGAGTCACTGAAACAGAGATGTTAATCAGAAAACAAGCAGTGGCCCCTTTGTTGCAGGACATAATAAATGAGCCAGCTTTACAAAGAAGCAAGGATGGCCTTCAAGGAGTCTATAAAAGCATATTATCTTTATTAGATAATAAATTAAATTTATTTATTGCTGTCACTCAACATTCCAAGTTAAGCTTTCTTACTAGAAGATATAACTTTTTAGTTAATTGTTTTTGGTGTGAAGTTGAAAATCGGTTAGAAGTTAATTTAGCTTCAATCTTTGCACCTGGTAATCCTCAGCTGTTTTATAGACGGTACAGTGAAAGTATGCAGTTTATCACAAAATTAGAGGACTATTGTTCTAACAAACAAACAATTCGAGCGTTGCATGAAACACCAGAGTTTAAGAGTTTTCTTAGAAGGTGGAACTTACCAGTCTACTTCCAGATAAGATTTCAGGAAATAGCAGGTATAGTACCTACCTACTTCTATAATCAAATATGCAATGTTGTTTTTCAGAGTAGCTTTTTTTTTGCACATTTCTTTTACAATTAAATTGGGTAACTATTCTAATAGGTGGATTTGAAGCATCTCTTACATCAATGCCAACTTTACGAAGCAATGATGACTTCATTCTACTTGAAACTTACAAATGCTGGAAAGCGCTGCAGGACTGTTGGTCTGATGGTATTTACATTGAGGCTTTGGCCCATAAGTTTTGGAAGCTGTCACTTCAGTTGATTTGCAGATATGCTACATGGATCACAAGCATTTGTGCTCAAGTGAGTTAAACTTAGAAAATAATTTAGCTTTATATAACTATACATATTTTTTAGTAGTAACTTTTCCTTTATTATTTTTCTTTCCAGCATAAAGTTCCGTCTAGGCAAGAGCCAACTGGTATTAATAAGAATTTAATAGACAACAGTATTTCCCTGTATGTTGATAGTTCAACATTGGTACAAAAATTACCAAAATTCTTGGAGATGGTCGAAAGTAAAATACCTAGTAGATGTATAGACTTAGTAAGAGGAAGCTTGAAACCCACAGAAGAGTTGTTACGAGGAACAAAAGATAAAATAAGTGATTGTATTGTTAATGAATTATTTGAGTATTTCAATATACAATTAAAACAAGTGAGTGATATACCAAGATTATATAGAAAGACGAATCGTAGCATACCAACGAAACCTTGCAATTACATAGATGTTATAGCAAAAACTATGAAAGAGTTCAGTGAAGATGCTTCTAAGACATTGGATAACTTATATTTAATTCAATTATATAACATGTTATTCAATATTATGACCGTTTCGTAAGTACCTACCTACATATTTAAATATTTCAAAAAATCCAAAAACATCACAATAAATTCAATAAATTAATTATTTTTCAGCTATTATAAGTATGTTGAAGATGTGTTAGTGTCTGTACAGAAAACTGAAGAATCGTTACGAAGGCTAAAGCAAATTCGTGACATGGCATCTCCTCAGAACAATGACAGCTCAGGCATCACTGATGGAGACAAAATTCGATTACAACTAAATGTGGATGTTGTTTCATATACCAAGTTGGCTGAATCCCTACTAGTGGATGTAAATAGTGTGCACAAATTAACAGATTTATCTTCTATGGTTACAGATGCTGTAAAAAATATAAACATTAAATGATATGTCCAGTTGTATACTCATGCTTTTAAATTAATATCCTCTTTAGTTATAAATAAAAAAAGTGTTTATAACATAAACATGTATTTGATCAGTGTAATAAAAATTGTATGATTTGAAAAAATAGAAACCATTCACTTATCACTTAAATTAATTAACAAGATAAAAATCTTACTAATACTATTTGTGTGGAACAAAATATTTCAAGAGTGTGTTCGGTTTTGCTTTGTTCAAGTTTCTAGGGCTACTTCTGGGCAGCTCTGAGCTTGAGGGATTCTTCCACATGGCCTTTAGCTCCTGCTGCATCTCGTCCGGAAGCGCATTAAATACTTCTTTATCAACGTAACTAGGACAGCCATCACAATTGCTTCCTTCTGCGGAGTCTTTCATTGAATCTGTAGTATCTGGAGGGTTATCTTTTGCGGGACTTGCTCGAGGTGTGAGAGACCTATCTCGAGAACTTAAACGAAGCTCGGAAACTTTCTCTAGTTCCTTTGAATTAAGTCTGAGTTCACCGACTTTCAACTTACTGGGAGAAGCGACCTCCTCTTTTGATAAACATCTTCTTTTAGCTATCCAATTAACTTTTTTGGGCTTTTTAGGTGATGGTTCAACTTCACCATCAGAAAGATCAGTTGTGGTGCTGCTACTAGGCGACGCCGCAGAGTAGTCCATTGAGGAGGCTGATGTGTCACATTCATTCTGGATATTGAGAACTGACTGGACAGATATATCATTCATTAAATAATTGACAATTGAACCTCTGCCAGTCATACGCTCTTGGAACTTAGTAAATGCCAGGCCTACTAGAGTTAAATGGAATGGTTTGGACAGATCAATGAGTTTGTTGAATAATCTCATTATTATGCTCATCAGTTTCTGTTGCCCTGCTTCAGTGACTGTTAGTGTACCATTGTTTATTGTAAATATTGAGGGGGACACTTGACACTGTCTGGACTCTCTATGGCTACTTAACCTTTTCACATCTCTCTTTCGTAATGTAACTCGAAGTGAAACTGGAATGCGTCCATCTTCTCTCACTAATATTAGCAATCTCTGTAACAGTGCTGCAAATCTCTCCTCCACCTCACTTTTTACACTGACAGTCTTAAAGCTATCTTCTAAACCTATGCTCTGTGGCCTACCCGATTGCTTTACTGGAGTATTATCTTCACCTACACTTAAGTTTTTTAATCTAACTGCCATGTCACCACTGAAATGTTTCTTCAAAACTTCAAGGGACACTTCCTGTAGGTCGCTCACAGTTATTATCTTTTGAGAAATGAGAGCCTCGGTAGTCTTAGAACCAATACTTGGTATTGAACGAACACTTTGTAATGTAGTCATAAAATTGGCCCCATGCTCTGGAAATATAGTTGTTTGGTCATTTGGTTTATTAAGTGGACAAACTAGTTTAGCTAACAGTTTATTGTGTGCTATTCCAGCGCAAGTTGTAAAACCTAACTCATCATATATCTTGTTTCTCATTTCACTAGCTATTTGTGATGCTACTTTTAATCTCGTGTGACAGCCGCAGGGGCACTCTTCACTTGGTTCGCAATAAACATTACCAGAAAGTGTGATGCTTGTTACATTTATACTTTTCAACTTTTCCTGCACTAAATTTGTGACATCAATGAAGTTTTCATCCATGCCTAACTTTTCGACCGGACCTTTCCAACTTTGCAGTATCGTAAATATTTTATTCGAGGCGGCTCTGTAGTCGTGCAAGTCTTCACCGTTTACTAATTTTAAATTCGGACAAACTTTAAGCGCATCTGAAACGAGCATGCATTTTTGTATACCGTACTTCCTAGCTTCGTAATTACTGGTCACTACAATGTTTTTCTGTTGAATTCCTAGTGGTAGGGACCGTAATTCTGGTTTCCGCACCATCTCTACTTGAGCGTAAAAACAATCAACGTCTATGTGTATAATACTCTTGGGATGGTCGCTCGAGACATCAGTAAAAGTGGAGCTGCTCGATTCCATGTTCCTGTGGATTATTCACATAGTTTCATAATAATTTACTTTGTTCTGACTTAGTTTTACCTGTTGCGATACAGTGCTATATTGTGAATCAGAACCTTACCTGTCGTCCATGCCTTTAACATAAACTTATAAAATAAGTTAAATAGTAAATAAGTACGTAATATTACTAGTTAATTCTTATTTTTCTCTCATAAATTCCAAAATATTGATATTTTAGATCAGACAATCACGACACATCAACAGAGGCAATGTTGCCAGCTGACTGTAATTAGCAGTGCTGCCATAATAAATTTTTCAAAATACCCATATATCTAAAAAAACTAAAAAATCTTTTTTTTACAAAATATATATATTTGTAACGTATCGAGGAACATGATACAAATTAGTTGACAGTAATCATAGATATTTTATTCGGACATCTAACCAATTTTTCTCTATCTCTCAATATCAATCTATATTACTTTTTCTATTCTCTTATAATATCTTTCTTTTATGTTTGTGTAGGCAAATAAATTACCTAAATCAGTCGAGAATAAGGGTTAATGTTTCACCAGTGGTGGATAACGCTATTAGATGATGATATAAAGAGACTTTAACAGCTGGATGTAGTATAGGCCAGTAGGACCTGTTTCTCCTCTATTAATAAACTGCAAGATTAAGATTAATGTATGCCAATAGAAATATACCATAAATATAGTAGAATTCGATGGTAAAAAAGAATAACGAATCCAAGAAGGTGTTTTGTATAAGCTTCTTGAACGAATCACTAACTTTTTAGCATCGGATACTGCTATCAAAGAGTAACACGGAGGGGAGTCGCCATAGCGTTTTTTGCCGATATAAAACTGTCTGTCATTTTAGCGGGGGGGAAATCACTGACACGCACACTTTATCTAATTCTCACACAAAAATAATCGTCTGTCACTACGAAGCTCACACATACTAAATTAAAAACACGCTTAAATTTTACACATAGATACATTTTGTTTAATTACAATATAATGACATGCCGCAACTACACTGGCAAGTTGCTTACAGCCGTGGTTATAACAACTGTCGATACGCATTATCGATAACTTCAAGTACTCGGTTAGGGAAAATGTAGGTTTTTAAAGTGATACAGAGATAAAGTGTTATTATAAAGATAGACTTTATTTACTATGTGCTACAATAATTATAATGTCAAAAATAAACTAACTGTTTATATTATTTTAAAAACCAGTGACAGTTGTATCTATTACTGGTTTTTAAAATGGATTAGTTTTTTAAAATAGATTAGTTTTCTATAAATATGACGAATACATTATTGTGGGTTTTCATTTTTTTTATGAAGAAAGAAATGCTTGTGCCGGTATATTTTTCATTATTAATCTTGCCAGTTCTACACTTGAAAGTCAGAGGTATTGAAATGATTTGAGAAAATGACACTATTTCTTTCTATTATTTCCAGGTTAGTTTGTTATTACAAAAAAAAATCTATGTATTCCTTATATTTGGATCTTTAGAAAACTTGCAGAAATTAATATAAAACATTATGGTCATAGTTAACACTAAGTAATTGTAATAAAATGTGTTAATACTCGTAAGTATTGTATTATATTTAATTTAATGCAATTTTATAATAAAACCATGTACCTATATTAAAATTAAGCTCACAATATTATATTATAAATAAATCAGAATCTCAAATATATCTCATTCCTCCTTTACATTTGCCGTTTTTATCGAACACTATCTACAAACAAACAGGTAGCAAAAATATCGCTTGGCGACAGCAACTTCTCGGAAATAGACTCGGATCAGTCGCTCGACCGTTCCGCATATTGTATGAGGGCTAGCGGCCTGTGTTGGTAAACAAATCCGAAACAACACGACCGATAACATTTGCAATTTTTAAGTTTAAAAAAAGGTTTAAAAGAAGTATACAATAATAATGTAATTAAAAATACTTACATATGAAAGGTAACGACATCTTTTAGTAAATTTGACGTGGCAGAACTCTTTGCGTGCAGCAAAAAACAGAACAATTCGATATTTTTGAAGGACGTTGACTCAATCGCGCAACTAGATTTAGTCTAGTGATCAGTGCGGCTGCAACTACTTTTATTGTACGCATAGGACCATTTGGACTTATACCTTGACAGAGGAGAACGCTTGTACATGGCTACTCCCCTCCGTGTTGATCTATGTTTATAAGTATCAAACTCCAACGACCTTATGAAAATATAATTGGATGACCTGTCTGAGTTTTGTTTATTTACCATAAAAAAGTTTTATAATACTTTTTGCTTTTAATTTTCGTATATCAAACTATAAAGAAAATGTAATTCTTAATTATGTAGCATCCCGTGACCATGGTTGCTGTAAAGTATTCGATTTTGGTATCCGAAATATCGGACGTCTAAAAAACCCAATAAACCGCAATAAAGTCCGAAAAAGTTGTTAGGTACATTATAATGAGTGAAATTCGCGAAAACATTATGTATGTTGATAAATAAAGAATAAATTAATAGTAAAACTTGAAATATATATGTAGTAAGTGTAAATATAGTAAAAATAATAACTATAATAAAAAAAATATGTAGAAGAGTCTTGGTCAGCATACTCGTGTCGATTTTTAGAGATTATAAGGCTAGTTCTTAAGTTTTCTAAAGTTGCAGTGAAGTACCGATGCATGTTTAAAAAAAACATATATGGAATAACAAAAGCACGGGCATTTATTATTTTTATTATATATTTTCATTTTTTATTTATTATAAATAAGTAGGTTTTAGAATAACTTAAAATTTTGCTTAGGTTTTTTTTTTTCATAAACGTCACCTTTTTGTCAAATCTTACTGTCATTTTCACACGAAAGTGGGTGTTCTGTACGGTACTGAACTCAACAAATAAACAAATTGAGTGTAAAGATAAAGAGTTATGACTTCTTGAAACCTAGTCATGGAGGGATTGCCTTCTGGTGATATCCAGGCCAAGTATCAAAAATTAGCAGCCGAGTATTCCAAGGTACGGTACTTATTTTCAAAGCTAAGTAGTGATATCGGCAATTGGTGCAAATTTATTGTTTCCGCTTACAGTTGAGGGTTCATGTGAAAGTATTGAAGAAGGGTGTTCTAGATGAACAGGCAAAGTCAAATGAATTACGGGAAATATTGAAAGATAAAGAAAAATCGCTAAGGAAAGGCGAATTAGAGATAGATTCACTAACTTTTAGGAACCAACAGTTGACGCGGCGCGTTTCCGTCCTTCAAGATGAACTTGATCTTCTCCAGGTTAGTCACTAATATAGTACAATAATCCTTGTAGACAACTGTATGCAATTTAATAGAATGCTTTTGAAATTAAATAAAAAAGTTTATATTTCCATGTTAAACCTTTCATATCAGGAATCTTAAGTTCGTATCATTGTATAAACTTATCCTGTTGTACATACATTATGCACAATATGAAAGAATGGCTTAATCAATTCTTAGATTTATATATTATTTCATGTATTTAAGAAAAATCTGTATGGAATTTAAAATTATAGCCGTAGTAATTGTCTTTTAGGAATATTGGTTTAAAATGTTTTCTTCTAATTTCTAACAAAAATTATTTACATGTATATCATAATGATGATTGTTTTATTCAAATATGATTTTTATATTTATTTGTTTTATAGAACAAGTTAACAAAAAAATCTAAAAGTAAAGTAGATGATAAGCAACCAACAACTAGCAATGTGCCCTCTCTCGATGCAGGCCTTTTACAGGAAGAACTTCAAAAGAAGATTATTGAAAATGCACAGTATGCTTCACAGGTATGTTAAAATAAAAAAAAAATAAATCTTAATTCTTGATAAAACTGTTTAAGCAATTGTAAGTCGAGTCAATTAATTCTTTACTTACAGTATTTCCTTTTTTTTTTAATTTTGCTATCAATTATGTAATGTTTTTTTTTTAATGACATAAATGGTCTGTCATATTATAATTTTTATAATTTAGTTGTGCAATTAATGATAAAACATTTCTTCCTAACTTTTAAAGTCAGAATTAATATTTGCATAATGAATAATTAATTTTTTTTTTATAATAGTAGAATGTTACTTAAAACCAATTTTTTTCTTTTCATAATATAAAATATAGGAATATTAGGATAATTATATAAAATTTACTATTATTAGTAATAGATTATATAAAATAAATATACAAATTTCTTTGGAAGCTATTTTAATGCCACCTTTTACAATCTTTGTCATTCAAAATAAACATTATTTTTTATCAGCTTTCAGATAAAACATTTGAAGTATCTCAGCTCCAAGCATCAATTGATGACTATCAGAGGCACATTAGTGAGAGTGAGAGCAAATATAAATGTGAAATTGCTAAGTTAAAGAATAAGAATCAAGAGCTTCAGTTTGCATTGGAAGAGGCTCAGAAGGAACGACTTGGAGTGACGAGCAAGCCGCCAGTCAGTAGTCAAGCAGCTAGTTGTAATGGAGACTTTTTGTCTGAAGCTGGAAGCTTAGTAAGTTTCTTGTTGTTTTTTTCTGTAGTAAGTAGTCTTGTAATTGACAATACAATGATTTTTCTTTTGTATTTGTATTCTACTTTATCTTTGATTTACTTTACCTTTATCTGTGATTATATGTATGTATGTTACTCATTATCATATTTTCATATTTTGTGTGTATTGATGATGTCATTTGTAGTATTCATAAAATAATATTTATTTTAATGAAATTGATATGCATGAAAATATAAGCGCTCTTTTTTAAAGAAATAAATAAATATATCAATTTGGTTAATTTCTTACATAAATTTTATTTTATTTTTTCAGGTTGGAAGTGAAGATGCACTTAGTTCTGTAGATGATTTACATATTAATGAGCAGCTTAGTGCGAAAGCTCATACATTAGAACAGGTAACTATTTAGTGATATACAAAAAGTTATAATCTACAATGTACATCATGTGGTGTGAAATCTTTAATGTTATTGAATTTTTGTATTTCTGTGATAAGATGTTGTAAAAAACAGTAAATTGTATTTTTGTCCTTATTTTTATAGGAAAATCAAAAACTTCGTATGGAGTATGAATTACTCGAGATGGAGAACGAAAGTCTTAAACTAGAAATAAGTAAACACGTATCTGCTGCACAGAAAAGAAGAGGTGACACACATGATTCTGGAGATTTCAACAATTTTAGTGAACCTACTGTCGGTGAGTTCAACATGCTGTCAGATAAGTTAATAACAGTCAGATATATTATCTTTATAGGCCAAATTCTTAGGTTGTTTTTTATTTTTTTTATTAGCATTAATGCACGTTTTAATTGCAGTGCACAAATATTTACATAATGAAAAAAATTAAATTGGGAACCCACACCACACACAAATAACGTTAATTTAAAAACACAGTACAAATATTAGAAGAATGTGTCTCCAAAAACAATTTCTATCCTGAGTATGTAAAAGTCTAAGTGTGTCTGATGCTTCGATTATGGCAATATGCAGGGCAGAGACACGTTTAGTTCATAATAAGTGTGCGCTAGATGCGTCGGGCACGATGTCGGGTCTGCTGGGCGCGCTGCACACGCCGCTGCTGCTGAGCCGCGAGCTGCAGCAGCGCGAGGAGCGCGTGGCCGCGCACTTCCGCCGCCGCCTCGCCGCGCTCGCCGCCGACAACGACCTGCTGCGCGGCCGCACCGACCACTACCTGCAGGAGGTACGTGCTACCCGCTACCCGCTGCCCGCTACGCACTACGGCACGGAACACGTGCTCTAGATGTCGATCCCCGTATCGGGATTCAAGTGCCTCCATCAAGTCTTGAAACCCATTTCCTGTATGTGGCAGTGCTTCCAGAACTGACAAAGCTTGCCTTCTGAGCGCAACAGTGAGAGCGGTCAGGCATTGTTCTTCCGTCCATCCGTTGGCAGTAGCAACAGCCTGGAACTGTCGACGATAAGCATTCCACGAAGTAGTGCCGTCGTATGGAGGCATTTTCACTTTAGGTCCTTGTGCCACTCCGGTAGTTCCACTAGACGTCGCAATTCCCATGGCTTCAAGGCGTACTACTCTCTTCTGTAGTTCAGTGAGGCCGATTTTCACATTTTCAAGATCCAATCCTAACCCGGTAACTCGTTCTTCCACTACGTCGACATCTTTTCGAAGTTTAGTCACCGCGTCACTAACATCTTTTACAGCCCAAAGCGTTTTTTCTTGGAGCTCTTTTTGTTGCTCTTGTAGGGTAGCGGGGCCATTTCCTGTAACGGAATCGGGAAACAAGTATTTTTTGGTCGTCATGGACTACTTCACCAAATGGCCCGAAGTGTTCGCCACCAAGAAGCTACAACAGTCGCTTCTAAGTAAGTCGAAGAAGTGATATGTCGCTTTGGTGTGCCTCTAGAAATCCATTCTGATCAGGCCAGGAACTTCGAATCGCAAGTATTCCAGGAAGTGTGCAGAATTTTGGGCATGCATAAGACAAGGACCACCGCGTCCAATCCACAGTCTGATGGAATGGTTGAGAGATTTAATCAGACCCTTGAGAGGCATTTGGCGAAATTGGTAGACGACAAACAAAAGGATTGGGACAAGTATATACCACTCTTCCTTCTGTCGTACCGAACCGCCGAGCATGAGAGCATAAAAGCTACCCCGGCCCCTATGTCAATTACGGTAGAGAATTACGAATACCAGTAGACCTTATTGACTGGAGGGGTCACTGGAGGGACCAAATACCGTACAAGACTATGTCAGCGATTTAAGGGAAAAAATGTGCTATGTACACGGCTTGGTTCGGGAAAATGGGTTACAGTCAAGCGAGAACATGAAAACCGGATACGACCGAAAATCGAACACGAGCGGCTTTAAGAAAGGGTCACTGGTATGGCTGCATAACCCAACCCGCCGGAAAGGGAAATCTCCAAAGTTGCAGACCAAGTGGGACGGTCCATACAAAGTTGTTACCTGACTGAATGATGTGACTTACAGGATTCAAAAGCAACCAAGAGGGACATTCAAAGTGGTACACATAGACCGTCTGGCGCGTTACCATGGCAGTAACAACGATGCTCGGGACGAGCATCTCTGAGAGGGTAATAGTGTTACGAACACACAAAGAAACTAGCGCCATCTAGCGGCAACCATTGAAAAGACAGCGATAGCATGAAACTGTCTACTCTACTTTGTCTCAAGCGCCGCCCACTGGATCCGCCCACCTTACCACACCTACCAGCGATACCGTAGCTTCTACAGACTCTCAAGTGGCTCTTCAATTAGGAAGTTTAATTAAATTAATGGAGCTGCAAAAGGCTGAAATTCGTGGTGCTTTGAAAGAATCACAAGAGCAAACAAGTTTCAAATTACAAGAACAACAAAAAGAGCTCCTAATTGAAGAGCCACTTGAGAGTCTGTAGAAGCTACGGTATCGCTGGTAGGCGTGGTAAGGTGGGCGGATCCAGTGGGCGGTGGTTGAGACAAAGTGGACGGGGCCTGAGCCTGAGTAGGCGGGGCCTGAGCCCGAGTGGGCGGGGCCTGAGCTCAAGTGGGCGGGGTCTGAGCCCAAGTGGGCGGGGCCTGGGGGCGTGGTCAATGGGTGAGGCATGATAGGCGGGGTCTGTGGGCGGGGCTTGGCCCACGAGGGGCGGAGCTTGGTCCCCAGTGGGTGTGGCCTCCGCAGCTCGTTGTGCCCTTGTCCTGACGCCCTTGAAGTCCTTGAAGTCTTCTCTCGGAGTCAATGGCATCTCCAAATCCCACTTCTGACACCAGTTGTTACGTGTTAGGGTTCGAAGGATTTGGAGAGAAAGACCTGCTGACTCTTTAGGAGACTTTATTCACTACCACTAGGTTCAACACAAAGCACTAGGTTCAAACACTAAGCACTAACGATGTCCTAAGTCGTAGCCAACGTCGTAGGTTTCACTGGTACCACTCTTGATCACTAGTTTTCACTTTGAAGTCGCCTCGACGATCGCTCAAACTGAACTGAACTCGCTCGCCTACCTGCGGCTATTTATATCGGCCGACACGAGGCCCAGACCATTCTGGAAAGTTCGCACATGTACCCGGTTTTCGAGACTATACTTCTATATAGTTCCACAGTAGTTCCTCTAACGCCATCTAGTATTGAGTAGACAGTTTCATGCTATCGCTGTCTTTTTAATGGTTGCCGCTAGATGGCGCTAGTTTCTTTAGTGTTCGTAACATTATCTACCTACCTAATGCCTACCTACCCACTACCTAACTATACCAAACAACACGCTACTTATTCCAAAATACCTGTTTCTTACATAATACTACATACATATACACCCGCTTTCTACTCTAACCTAGACGTAGTTTAACTTTTTATATTCAAGGACAGATGTATTATTCATATGAAAGAAAAAAAAAATGCAGGAAATGCATAAAACGCCTTCCGCTTCAGTAAAAAAGTTAACTAGTTTTGAAAAATGTTTCTATTAATAATGTTTTCCAAACAAATAGAGATTTTGTGTAAGTGTTCTTATTACTGTTTCTTGTATTTCAGTGCGAAATGCTTCGATTACGGTTCGAGGAAATGGAACGTGAGAAGGAAGCAAATGCGCAAACTCTACAAGATAAACTTAACACTATCAGCAGGCTGGTAAGTGTGTTTTATATGCAGAGTAAAGTAAAAATAATATAGTAAATTGTGTCAAAGTCGTTTATTGTTGGAAGTATTCTGCGTTTCACCTCAGCCTAATACAGTCCACTGCTGGACATAGGCCTCCAAAAGTTAACAGATGCTTTGGTAGTTTTACACGTGGAAGTTATTATTATATAATTCTTCACACTTTATATTTTATATTTTTACTTCATTATTTTATTTTTGATATATTATTTCTAATATACAAGGTTCGTGTCACAGTTCTAGGGGCCAAACTCCTCTGAAAAGGCTTGACTGATTCTTATGCAAATTTTTGTGCATATTTGGTAGATCTGAGAATCGGTCGTAAACTATATTTTAAACCTAAGTTATAAGAGTATGTTATAAGGGGGAGGCCCACCCCAAACTATTTTTTTTTGTTTTGGCAATTTTTTTTATTTTTATTTTTATTTTGGCATTGAAAAATACATAAAACCTTAAGTTTTCATAATATGGCAAAGCAACGTTTGCCGGGTTAGCTTATTTTTATATACAATTTTTTATGTTTTTTAAGACTATGTCGGCAAACAAGCGTAAGGCTCACATGATGGTAAGCGGTTACCATAGCCTTTAGATACGTACATTTCTAGAAGCACTGCAAGCGCGTTGCCGACCCCGTTCTCGACCCTCCCCTGGAGCTCTGACCTTACTCACCACAGGACCACAACAGTACTTGAGAGCAATGTAATTATGCTGTGATCTCCTGTACGTAGGAAGAGGAACTCCAATCGACTTCTCGCAACTACGAACAGCAGTTAGGCGTGCTCACGGAGCACATGGCGGCGCTCAACGAGACCATTGCGCGTCAACACGACCGCCTGCAGCAGCCGCAGCGCTCGAAAGAACGCCGCAAGTAGGACGCGACCACGAGCTGACCGCGACAGTGCTGCAGCATTTGTACGGACGCTGCAACCGTTTGTATACTCCAGCCATCGCAGCGCTTTAAGCGTCAGCAGGGTCAAACAGTGTATAACTGCAGCATTTGCATTGATGCTGCAAGTATTTTTATATTTCAGTCTGCAGTGCTTTAAGCGTTACATGTGTCATACAGTGTACAGTGCAAATGCTGTAGTGCTGAATTGGCATCGCAGATAGCTGAGACTGTGGCAACTGTGCATGTGTTATACTCTGTACCGTTTGCACCATTTAAAGAAACACTATTCAAGTAAAGTGCATTAGACTGTGGTTGCTCTGGATCAGTGCCTATAGTATCCTTTAAGTGTAGCAACTTTTGCAGCGCTTGAAAGAATACTAATGATGAAGAGACAGGTCACTGATAGTTAAGCTGTAATTAATATACATAAGAATCAATAATAGTACTGCTGAATTTGCAATTGCTCGAAATTAAACATAAACTGAAACATTAAACTACATACTGAAAGATTTGGTTGATCAAAAATAGGCCCCAAAAATTTCACCTGGACCTAAATATTGTAAGCATACCTACTTGAAATTTTAACGAAAATTGAAGTTAGATAACAATATTACTGTTAATATCATGAACAACAGTTGATACCATTGTTCATTTTTATTAAAACAGTCACAAGTATTTTTTATTATTTGCAATAACTGTTAGTACAGCTTTCAAATATTTGGTTATAATGAACTTTAGAAGATTTAGTAATTTTATTTGTGTCCTTATTACTGTATTATCAAATATATAGCCTTTTAAAAAAGAGAACACATTCAAAAGCTTTATCAATTTATTTCTCAAGTACGGAATTTAAAATCCCAGTAACAGCACATGACGGTCATTTTAAAACATAATATATAAAATGCAAAAAAAAAACATATTATAGTAATTTAAGTCAAAAAAGTATAGATCTTATTTATATTTTACACAATTGTCATACTTACGTAAATAAATTAAATAATAAACAATATGTCCATTGTAGATAAATAAAATGTTATCTTTAAATTGAATATTTCATGCATGTACATAAAGTGATACGACTATATTATTAATATAAAAATATTAGGATAATTGGCACTTTTATACTTGCGTTATTCTAATAGCGGAGTATGATTATTATCGAAGAAATTAAATAAACATTTCTATTAATCCAGAATCCATCGATCATTTTTGCACTTGATTAAGTATCAAGGAAACGTTCCGTGAGTAGCTTCATTTTAATGAGTCACCCAAAAATTTCCTGTATAAAAACTCTCAATTGTGGTAGGTAATAGGAACAAAATATCTTGATTTGATGATTCTCAAAATTTTATTATTAACTGGGTTTTTTAAAAAAAATATTTGTCACCTAACTTTTTGACAAATAATTTTTCGAATAATTTAGATAATTATCATCGGATTTAGCAAAAAAAAAAAAAAAAACCTAACGTATTAAAACTAAACATATTTTGTCCCTGCTTCCCCTATTACCAACAACAATCGAGTTTTCGTACAGGAAATTGTTGGGCGTCTCATCAAAATGAAAACACAGAATGGTAGTCTAGTACTCACGGAAAATTAGCTTGATACTAATCAAGTGCAAAAATGGTTCCTGGATCCTGGACTATATACTTTAGGTTCAACACAAAAATAAAACAAATTTTACTTAATTTTGGTTATTTTCATGAAATGTATTTTCAATTGTTTAATAATAACGATACTTGAATTCAATAAAATATGTTCTAAGTAATATTTCAATAGTCTATATCTGTAATAATTTAATCTAATTATTTTTAGTTTTGAATGAATTTATTTTTTTAGTTTTGAATGTTGCTGTTATTATTTTTCTTTGCATTCCTTTCGAATATTTGAGGCCTAATGTTTTCCATTTATTTCAATAGAATTTGCACCAAGCTTGTACAAAAACAAACTAATGTAATGTTGTGTTTATTTGTCTTGGCACGTTACAAAGGAGGTGTACAAAACACATATCGAACTATGGACTAAACTAATGAATGTAGTATGATGAATTGAATTAACGAAACTATGATTTAATGATAATTTGAAATATATTGTATTTAACTTGAGACTTAGCATTACACCTTCAGTTGAAGAAAACAAAACATGGTAATAAGTAGTTTTGAAAGTTCTTGTATTTATATTCTCTTTACAAAATGAGATTCTATATAATTAAAAAAAACAAAAAAAAAAAACTACTACATCTATCCTCAAGTTCGTTGGCAATATTAATGTTGCTATTTTGTGAGTTGTGTGCAGATTCTCTTGAAATAATCTATTTATCGTAGCGAATATATCATTTTAATTAATCGGCTAGTGATTCTGTTCTTGTAGATAGATGTAAGATTTAAAATGCAATATAATAGACTACGTTTTAGTCAATATAATGTTTTAGTTTCGTAAGTTTTATCAAAAGAACCTACTTTATAAAAGTTTTGATTTGTGATCTGACAAGTATTTGTATTTATTCAGAGATTATATAGAAAATGTTAATTCTATGTAAGCATTAGTTACGAAATATTGGGCATATTAACCAAGTCAAATATAGAAAGTTTTTTTTTCCTGAGTTTCTCAGAATTTTCTTTGCTGTATGAATTCTGCAAATACTTAAAAAGTCGATCGAATTTGATAAAACTAATACAGTGTATAACTTGTTTGTATATATCACGAGTATCAAAAATCAACTGTTCCTGTACCGTCTGACAGCTGTTATCATAAAATTAACTTATTAAAATAAGCAGTTAGAATAAAATGCTAGTCGCATTGATCTCTGTCAGAGGTATACAGGAATGAGTTGTTGAAACAAACACATAATCCTCAATATAGTGTATAAGTAGTATACCTCATTCTGATAATATTTAGTAGACCCACTACTTAATTCTGCTTTAATACCTCAAATGCGTGGTTTTATTAACATAAAAATTTATTTTCTATCGCTGATATTAAAATAAGTTCTGTAAAATGAAAAAGATTATATCCTAAAACTTATTATATGAATGAGGTAAAAAATCCTTTGGTTTATAATGTCATAGTAATAATAGATCCGAGACTTCAGGTGAGCAAAATAACTAATTTACTGTAAACTAATTAAATCTGTACATTGGCATCAATATGATGTGTGGAAGTGGAACTACACGAACTTCGAGGCAGTAATTATTGAAAATCGTTTAATTATTTATATGTATAAAATTTGTTTGGTATACAATGATTTATATATTAATAAATAGTTTTATCTACCCAAAGTTGTTCATTACGATGCTATTTAATGACCCATCTCCTAGTTATTCTTTGACGCTTGAAAAGTTTCAAAGCGCCGATTGCAGAGGTCCGTTATAGTATAGCTATTTCCGTGCATGGCGTGAAGAACATCATCATCATCATTCATCGTTTCAACCGAACACAGTCCACTGCTGGACATAAGCCTCCATAGGTTAACGCCAAAAATGGCGTGAACTCGTGTGTTTTGCCCATAGTCACTACGCTGGGCAGGCGGGTTGGTGACCGCAGGGCTGGCTTTATCGCGCACCGAAAACGCTGCTGCCCGTCTTCAGCCTGTGTATTTCAAAGCCAGCAGTTGGATGCCCGCCATCGGTCAACTTTGTAAGTTCGTCGTTCGTCTTAGTCGCCCCTTACCACACCCACGGGAAGAGAGGGGGTGGCTATATTCTTTACTACCGTAACCACACAGTAGGAAGAAGGTGATGAACTTGATAAGTCCAAAATAGCAATTTTACAGGGCAGCGATTTTGAAGTTTGAGATTTTCTCCAAGATCCCGTTTCATCTTGAACTCATCTTTATAGCTTGATTTATGGATATTATATGTGATCTTTCAAATTATTTTACGTATTCTCGTAAAATCTGCTTATTTTGTAAGATATTATCAACATACTTCCCAGAGACTTATCAACTTATTCCCCATACATTAGTGCTCAAACCAGTGAAGACATTGTTTAATTCCTAAAAATGAGTTTTTCAGTGTAATTGAAATTTCTAAATTGATTTAAGGAAAATTTTAGATGGTTTTTCATATATGGCTATGCCTTTTCTTTCTTATTATCTTATTATTCATAATAATTAATTTTTTAACATGTTCACCGATGACTTATCAACTTATTTACCATAGAATTGGGTATCAATAAACACATTTATTGATTGTAATCAAATTTTTTAAAATAAAAATGTTCGTAATGAAATTTCAATCGTTCGGGAATGCAAGCGCACTTTTTGTTCTACCTAATTAGCAAAGAAAAAGAAAAATTACGACTTCTGGTCTCATGTATCTCGGGGAAAAAATAGTATGCGACATTATCACTTCAAACATGTCAATTAATCATTATATACACGTATCGTCCATATCTGGATTATCCACGTCCAGATCAGGATCCGAGGGAACACAGTTCGTGATGTTGATGTTCAAATAAAATTCACGAAATGGCTTATCAACTAACTGCATCAAATCCATCAAATCTTTTTTTTCTGCATTGATTGGCAATGGCTGAGTAGATATCTGAGTCAGTTTAAAAGAATGCACAGTAATCTTCCCTCTTCTCTTAATATTGACTGATTTAAAAGGAGTTTCGCAATCAAGGTTGTGTTTGGATAGTATTTTTCGATGCTGTACTTATTATATTACGCGCTTCAGCCTGTAATATCCCACTGCTGGCCATAGGCCTTTTTCGCCATCTAGGAGAAGGATCAGAGCTTAAACCACCACGCTGCGCTGCAATGCGGGTCGGTGGATATATTCCATACTATGAGTAACGATCGCTATCAGGTGTACATGGTAACAATCGGGACCGACGGTTTCAGGTGCTTTCCGAGGTACGGTGAGAAGACCCACAAAGAGATGTTTGTCATGTGCGAGGATCGAACTCGCAACCGCCAACGTAATTACCACAAACTAGTGCTGTGACCTTTGCGCAAACGCGTTCCTTATTATATTGTAACCATTTAATAGGTTGCCAGAGGAAAGAAAGAGAAAAAGGCCCTTTGTAGTTCTTAACTCAGCGTCATATCCACAGCTTTAGGTATATGGTTTTCTGAAATTTACACGTACCAGCTGAATCCAATCATTTAAATGGTTTATTTTCATCTGGGTCTCTCTATAAGTCGAAATATAGGTTTAAAGAAATTTGAATTTGGGACATAAGTCTTGTGGTTTAATTTTCTTCAGACTTTACTGACTTATAAAACTATCCACGCTGTGCACCAATCGGTATCCGTTGGAAAAAGGTTGGCAATAACTTAATATCTAATTATGTCAACTTTTGATTTACTGTATTCACCAAGCTGAAAAAATATAAATTGACATATCAATTTACGTTCGTTTTAACTGTAGTTGAATATAAGTAGATAAAACGATATAAGTATTCATTTCTTAACATACTAACATAGTAAGTAGTGTGGTAGTCGTCGCTTTGATATCTTGTTTTGTCAATTTACGTATGCTAGCTCGGTTTTTAAGTATAAGAATATACCTATTACGATATTATATATTTTTTGTGACTCATCGCGTAGATATCTCGTTTTGTTAAATAAAATACGCAAAATATGGACATATTCATATACTGTTACAGACAATGTCTTTAAAAGTAACGTAGATATCGAATTGTCTTTTTTTCCCTACAAACCCAATGCCGCAGGCAGCTTTTGCGACGATAAAAAAATCGCGTAAGTCGAGTCATCAAGTTATTTATCCCAGAACGGATTTACCATCGGTGGCTTTGCCTGCTCCTATATCCCAAATTATGTATTTTTAGAAAAATGAATCTTGTAATTTTTACTTGACTTTATTTTCGATTCAAATTTATATTTTGATTTAATGATATGCAAAATGTTGTCTAGCATTATAAAATTACGATCAATCGCAGAAAAAATTTCGAGGGAAATAAAACACCACAGAGTATATGCACAACTTTGTATTATAACGATAATCATAAGCACCTTACAATATGTCATCTGTTACAATATTTTATTTCAACAGTTACATTATCGTTATAAATATTTATACAAAATTTATCATTTTATTTGAACAGCTTTGCAAATTATCGCTAAAGTGGTCAGTCCAGTCACTCGCCACACGCAGAGATCTATACCTACACTAGCATCGAGTGACCGCGTCGATCGCTTAATACGAAAATTTTCATACAAAATTGCACACATTCGCTTACCGGAAGCAAAATCTTTTCATTATACATCGGCTTAGTCAAAAACTTACATATTAATTTTTATATAGATGCTACTCGATGGCTACGGTCACTCGATGTTTCATTAATAATACCATAACAATAGCAACACTGACGTAGCCTCGGGACTCCCTAGAATTCTTATATAGGCGGACACTTCTAGAACGTTCCGCATATATATATAAATTTATCCAAAATAGTACCTAGTCGATTATTGATAATGTTCTTTTAAATTTTACTGTGTCGAATATAATTATGACGTTAAATTGTAGACATTGAAAATTATTGAGATATAAAATATAGATACTAAAATAAGCTTTCGATGACGAGCACAATGTCAGTGTTCTAGGAATGAGAATACTACGTCAGTATAACGAAGGTATTTTGCAAGAGCTTGCTGAGGTGACTATCATAGTTATTGCATTATAAAATTCTTCTTTTCCATTAATATGTAAGATAGCTTTATTTTTGTCAAAATTCAGTCCATTTATTTTGCATAATTAAAAAATCCTGACACCGTTATTAACACGCGTGGTAATATGTTATAAAAGAAAATAAAAATAAATTTGATTTAAATAAAAATAGAATATAGGTGTTTCCAATCACGCACGCATCCTATCTTACTATTACGCGCATTCATACAATTTTACATATAAAATACTTAAGTTTAGACGGTGCTTTAAAATATTTTTTGTCCAATAAACAAAATAATCACCTTTGGCACACTGCATTTAAAGAAAACAAAATATTAAAATTAAAAATATAACACAAAATGCAGAGACCGTGCCTAATCATTAAATCATTTTATAACAGGCTAGGTGTGGATATTTATAAATTATCTATGGCTAACTAAGCGCCTATAACTTTTTCAGTGTATTCTATTTAGTCTGTCCCTGTGATTAATCAAGATATTAAATTGTCGAAAAACGTATACTGTCTTATTTTGTAAATTCTCATTTTTCCTTCATTCGAAAAGAAAGTACATTTCACAAAAGGCACCTTATTAGTGTGTATTTGTCCATCAAAGTTGATAATTAAAACGTTATTATTGTAACATGAATAGCGTACATACTTAGCATGAATATACAATCATACAATCTTTAGTGTTACGAGATCTTTAACAATAACATTACATCAATAAACATATTATCAATAATAAAGTGACACACTAATACATTTATACATTTTAGAATTTATGCGCTTTTTCATATAAATGTTTAAATAATAATGACTTCTTGTACACTTATACATATATTGGATAACAATAATTTTAATATTTTATTAGTGTGAGGTAAATTTTTGCCTCTTTTGTTGAAATGAAAAATATTTTTTATTTACATAAACATTATAGTATAATGTACAGAAGAAGGAAGAAACGTTGACATATTTCTGACTGTTGTTCTGATTTAAGGCTTCACAGAAAATTTAACACTTTTTTAGACAAATTAAAATGAAGGCAATTATAACTGTGTAAATTTTGAAGTGACTTGGATTTCGGAATAGTTATATGAAAAAGTATTTAAAAATAAGAAGATATGAGTAAACATTTAAAAAAGCAAAAACTAGCTAAAATAATTAAAATATTTGGAATGGTTTTAAACATTTTGTTACATTATTTTAAAGAGTGTTGTTAGTTCACTTCTATTCTGAAACTATGCACAATATTTAATTTTTTACATGTAAAAATATTTAACAGAAAGAAAATAAACAAATATTTTTTTGATATATTTAATTGTGACTTCTAAATTGGTGACTACAACGGTGAGGCTTGAAAACTAGCACAAATTACTTTCATATCAATTTTATATTATGTATTTAGTTTTTATTATTAAGTCCTCTAAAGAAGACTGGTTGTAATAAATTCAACGACCTATCTATCTATGGGAAGTTGGGACAGACATACAATATACTAGTTGATACCGTCACACAAAAAACATCCAAAATTACATGCAATAAAATAAATTAATAGACAATGTATACTGCTTTAATACTAACTTATATTTTATTTATTTAGATGTTCTGTGTGTGACGGTTCACTAATTTTATATACTAGCTATAATATAAACAATGTTAGCATCCTTTACTTCTTGCTTGTAACTTTTCTTTAACAAAGAAATCTATCAAAATTGGCGATTTCAACTTCAATAACTTATATGAAAGTCGTTAGACGTACAGCCTCAAAAGGTAAAGGTAAACAATATAATTTATTCCTTTATTATATTCACTATTCTGGAATTAGTCGAGCGCCAAAAGTAAGTATTCAAATAACAACTAATACATGATCCGTGATTACCTAAACACGTGACTATTGTTGATTATTGTAGTAAATACATTTTAATGTGTTTTTGTTAAGTCTAAAGCGGTGCGCTGACTACTTTAAGTTACATTAAATGGCGATAAAGGTTTTCATTAGATTGCATTTTTAAAACTGACCAATGCTACTGGTTACTGGTATTTATCTTGTCTCGAATAAACAAAATTTATAACCGTTTAAACCATACTTTGCGCTAGCTAGCAATTTGTGCTACTATAGAGTAGATGTAGTGTACACATATAAACGTATATAACAAAAAAAAAAAGAATTCTACAGGACAATTTTTTTAATGCAATCTTTATGTATGCAAATATATACAATGACGTTAAATTTAATTTTTTATTTTACTCATTTATTGTTGGAAATCAAACATAGTTTAGCACCTGACTATCGTTCTCAAACGCTTACTATTGAAACTTGAAACCGGCCACCGAAATGATTTAGACGTACACGAAGGAATATATATTTATTATGGGTATCTATATTTAACAATCGTATCAAAATCTAATAGCACTTTAATTTTCCAACAATATATAAGTGATCGCTCATTTAAATGAGCGAAATATAACAGTCAATTCTGGGTAAAGTATCACAATTTGGCAACAACATCCGAGTGAAATAAGTCATTGTTACATCATTTTAACCTCAAACGCGTCATGGTAAATGACGTCTCACTTTTGCCGTGACTTGTTGACTTAGCTATCTCTATAGTCCTCATAATCAAGCGTATAGATGATGCGACGTGGGGAAAGCCCCCCATATTAAACCGTTGGTCTGGGTCTGGCGATTTTTTAACATTTTCTGCGGTTTGATGACGTCATTTAGCTATCTAGAGACAGCGCTTGGTTGTGGCGGTACTGCTGCTGCGGTTTTAGTAGTTACATCACACACTCCGCACGGTTCGATGACGTCGTTTAGCTATCTTGAGACTTAGCGCTAAGCTGTGGGCGGTATTGATGGGTTACCTCACACAGGTTGGTTCGCTAGTAAGATGCGGGTTTCGCTAGCAGTCGGCGTCGGGGGGCGTGGCTAGGTATGCGTCGGCGCGCTTGTGTTCGATCAGGGCCTTCACTGTCGACGTATCCGCGGGTAGTTCGGATTTCTTCCTGAGCAGCGGCTTGCTGGCGTTGTAGTTTTGTTTCCGCGGCTGGAAAAAATAATCACTTATAAGTAAATTTTCTATATAAATAAAAATGAATGTTGCTAAGCGCATAACTCGAGAATGGCGCGACCGATTCGGCAATTTTTTTTTAATATGTTCCTTAAGGCCCACGAAAGGTTTTAATAAAAAAAAATTAGTTTCTACATTTATTTAATTTTTACTATTAACTATTGACAGAACGAAGTCTGTCTGGGCAGCTAGTATTATATAAAATTCAGTATACTTCGCCCCCATAAATTTACAGAAAAAAGCAAAAGCAGGGAACGTATGCTCAGCCTGCTGCCCCGGGCCATGACCCTTTTGGCCCCAGGATAAATATGATCTTGGATCGAACAGATACACGTCCGATAGTATCACCAATAGAGGCATAGATAATTTTAAGAATGTTTCTATGCACATAACGATTATCGTTCGATGGCATCACCAACAGGTATACGCAATATGTAAACAGTAAACACACATCTCCGGCGTCTCCGTCAAGGCGCGGCAGTGCGGGCGCGGGCGCGGCGGGCGACGAGTTGTGCGCGGCGGGCGCGGGCGAGGGCGGCGCGGCTGGGGGCGTGGCGGGGGGAGCGGCGGGGGGCGTGGCGGGGGGAGCGGCGGGGGGCGTGGCGGGGGGAGCGGCGGGGCGCGCGGGGGGCAGCGCGCGGGCGGCGGGGTTGGTGGCCGCGCGCGCCTCCAGCTTCTGCCACAGCTCTTCGCGCTGTTGCATGCGTTCACGCTCCCTGCGAACAGTCATTGAGGTCGTCCATCAAACACACGAGACTCGAAAGGAGTTCAGAAACCGTATCTTAATCCATGTCTAGAAGTTAGAAGTTTGGATTGCGATGCTTAACTTTCCAATAGTTTATCAGATTATATCGGTATTTAAAGATAATATTCTGAAAATTTAAATTTACTTAACACAAAAAATTCACGTGATTTTTGGGTACGGAGAAGGGGGGGCTAGTCTAAAATCTCATCACATGTAACCAGGGGGTGGTACCCAACTGGGTAATACCCCTCGATCTTACAGAAGATCACAGCTAAATAACACTGCTCTCAAGCAGCGTTATTTATCTGTGATCTGTGTTATGTTCCTATGGTCCATAAGGGGACCAGAGCTCCTGGGAACCTCCCCAGAGCCTCCAGAAAAAAAATTGTTTTACATTATGCACATTAGAGTAATTGTAACTCACTTTTGTTTCTCCTGTTTATGTTGCTGTGTGCACTCATCAAAGAGCTTCTGGTTCATTTCCATAAACAGCTTGAGAGCGTTGTAGACCAAACCATGTATTGTTTTGTTCCAGTGGCTCTTCGTATTGCGGTACAGCGAAGGAAACATTATCGGCAATATATGTGTCGCGTTGTCTGATATCAACGACATTATGTACTCGTTGTTCCAGTAGTACAACGCTCGTTCTGCTACCTGAGAAAGAAAGAAAGATAGAGTTAGGTGAGGTTTCAGTCTGTTAAAGGAAGTCTAAATACCTTTACTCGGTTTTTAAATTCCATTCATTATTATCGAATATTGTTGAGGAGCTTATGCAACAAGACCATTAATGTAATTATATTGGAAAAAGCTAAACAAAAAAAATACAAAAAAAAAAACAATAAAAACAATTAAAGTGTAGCAATTAAAAATTTAGTAACTACAACAATACATGATTTAAAAAAAAAAAAAAAAACTAGCTAAATAAATAGTATTTTATGATCGGGTTATATTTAGAGGAAAATGAAATTTACCTGAAAGTGTGGACTAGAAACACATTTAGCGAGCTGCCTGAACAACGGGTCCATGATCTTCTGGAACTCGGCCGGCTCGATCACGTCCAGGATCTCTTCCATTTCGTTAAGGAACATCACTTCCTTCGGCGAATGTGTCTTCGGCCAGTATTTTAATAATGCTCTGAAAATTTACAAACGATCTTATAAAACTGAACGAAAATAGATACGTATCCGTAAAATACTTCACATACAACTAAGCAAGTATATATATTTTTTTTTGTAACATATTTAGCTTTTCAGTTACAGCACCTGCTAAGCGCCTATTTACGAATATGTAGGCACATAGTCGTACAAAAAAAATCTGAAATGTGCCAAAATGTCATAGCCAATAATATATGTTAATACTGTTTGCTGTACTCTTGAATTTATCCATTTAAAGATACCGGAAAAATGAACCATATAGAGACTATTTGCGAAACATGTTCTATAATAAATTAAAAAATTTTTTACTTACCTAACAACAGGTTGTGTGAGTGATGGATCCTTCTCTAAGAACTGTACAACACAGTATGCGAGTTGTGGGTGATACACTGACAAAGATTTCACCTTGTGCAGCGGTAACAGTACCTGAAAATAAAAATAAAATATTTTTAAGTAAAAAACATTATTAGAATGAGGGTAGACAAACATTTTTATATTTATCAAACTAATTTTTCTATTTAGCAAATTAAATTTTTTGCCAAAATTTGAGATAGATTGATGATAATTTTGTATATTGAAAAGTGATATCATAAAAAATATTTTGTTGAGGTTCAATTATCAAACAAATTTTAAAAATTCTTTCATATATATTTTCTACCAACTAATTGTTGCTAGACAAAATCCATGCTATCCAATACAAAATCCTTACAATTATAAATTCTAATACAAAATACCAACCCTAAGTAGAAAAAGTTTGTGTTCTTCTTTGAGTGGCAACGCGAAACCATTGATTATAGAGCCGAGGATCTCCAATAATTCTGCGATACCGTTGTGATGCTCGGTTTCGTATATAAACCTAGGGAAAATACAAATATTTTACATAACAATCAAATCGGTTCCTAAAGAAAGGCAACTTAATGTGGCTGACAGTGCTATCTTAATACTTGTAGTTGAAATAGCAGTCGACTGATAAACCCTGGAAATGGGGATATAATATGCAAAATACAAAAAGAAACTCATCAGTTAACTGCACTTAGGGCATTACACACATTAGTGGGTTGGTTTATCAGTAGAAGGTAAAACAGGCTTTAGGACCGATTAGGCCTCAACTAATCGTTACAACTATTGTATTAATAGTTACCTAATAGTAAGACTTACACCTTTTGAATTTACAAATCCCAATAAAAAAAACTTGACAGTTAGTCGAGTTTAGTGGTGAGAAAGAAAAATTTATCACATGATTTTATCTATTAGATACCGTTATACTGATAACTTTATCAACATTCTATGACGCAGGCCTTTAACATTCAAAATCAAAATTTCTTCATCAACTTCAAAAGCACTTCTAAGCGTCATTTAGCAAATTAATAATAATAAATAAATATTTACAACATACACACACGGTCATCTGTTCCTAAAGTAAGCAACCTAATGCTTGTGTTATAAGTAACAGCCGACTGGTATAGCTACATTTTTTTTTTCAATAATAATACATATGTAAATATATAAATACATATACATTACACCCAGACTCGGGGTGGGAATCGAACCCAAAACCCCCGGAGCAGAAAGCAGGGTCACTACAAACTGCGCCAACTGGGCTAGTCATAAAAGGGGCTAGTCAAATTAAAAGTATATTAGTCTTTATTAATAAATGAAATATTGCTGAGATGTTACAGTTAATAATGTGTGTGCTGTATATTGAAAAACCTGATGATAAATACACTAAAATATTAAAACAAAAATCAAATTATAAACTTTTAAAATACTGAAATGTTGCAATGCATATATATATTTTTTAAGTGGCAGCGGTCACGATATACCGCCATTAGCGACATAATAGCAGTGATTGGTAAATAACGGTCAACAAAGTGTATCATTTTATAAATTATACGACATTAAATGACTGAAAAAACTTTCAAGGTCATTGAGATCATTTCTCACATAAATCGTAATTATCCACACACATTACTAAAAGACCGACTAGCCCGTTTCCGCAAATACGGTACGAAGCGTTTTCCATTCATTACTTGAACTATGGTTTGTAATAGAAAATAATCACCTATCAAGAAACTAATTAAAAGAAAAAATTTCAAAGTCACGAATTTTTTTAATACTGTGACCACAGTAAACACTAAAGTTATAACTTTTCGATTGATTATTTTGAACGATGAGAGATCATCGCTGTTTATTTATTAGACAATGTAAAAAGAGAATGCAATGTCTTAGTAGAGGAAATATTTTTAAATACCATTTTTCTGACTTATCAGAAGCTATTTGATATATTGAGATGAAATTAGGATTTATTTATTTTTTTTGTAAAAAAAAGAAACAATACGTTAAATAATACACAGTTTAAAAAAAAAAAAAACGATAGAATTAAGATTGAAAGAAATCAACACGTTTGACAACTAAATAAGAATCGGATTCATAATTAAACAACATAAATATTCTTTTTATGAAAACATCTAATAAAACGGTACCAAAAGATAATTTTACATGATATAGGTATACAAACATAATTATAACTAACACATTTCTCGAGCTTTTATTAGTTATTGATCGAACTCACCTATAGAATACATTATTGATTTGTTTCCTAATGTAAGCGCGTAAAACTAAGAACTTTCCGTATATCCTGTGGAGGGTCGTCTTGAGAAAATCTCGCTCCCGAGGATCCTCCGTGTCGAAGAGTTCTAGTAACTGAAAATAAATATAATGTACTAATTAATATATTTAGAAAAAAAATTTAAAGGGCGAAGAATTGAATATATTATTATAATTTTTACCCTGTATTTAAAAATTAGCACCTGTAACTAGATTTAAACAAGATAGTCTAATGCTTAAGATCTACTTGTATTTATCACGTGAGGCGTTTAAGCAAACATGTGCGCTAGTAGTTAACACATTTTTATTCTAAACCAGACATAACGATAACATCACAATTCCATAATGAAAATTTTTTTCCTCATACGACAATCCAGAACACATTACATATAGGTATCAAGAGCTATAGTAAACGTTGTTTTTCTTCGGTTTTCGTCGCCGAAGCCCTAAAAACAATTAACAGTAATGGCACCACGGCTGTCGACGACTATCAATCACAACTGTACAGTTTACAATCGTAGCTGTGTTCTTCTAATTAATGACGCATGAGCGTGCCAAAGAGGTCAGTGACATTAGGTATTGTTGTAATACAAGATTATTTTTAGATTCTCGAAATCTGTTTATTATTTATGAAATATTGAAATGAGGCAAAAACTGGACAAAAAGATACAAAGTAACAAAAAAAAAAAAAAAACGATTTTTAAAACTATTTAACATTGACTATTTTGCATTTATTTTTAAGTTATAATTTTGTGTCTGCATGTTGTATAATGCAAGGAATGTAATTACAGTCCAAATAATGTATATTCCTTTGTTAAATCTGAACTAACTGACTACATAATATGAAGTCTATTATGACAATAAAAAATAGTAAAAAATCAACAAATGCCTCAAACAGAACAGGTCCCCAAAAACATTTAAATACCATGTCTTGACATATCCACCTATAACATACAAACACAAGCGCCCAGACCAGTAAACAACGGAAATTTTTAACTAATATATTGATGAAGTATCCAATTTTACATTTATAAGTAGTTTTTTTATAAGTTTCCCATTGTCATTCGAAAACACATATTACACATATTTTAACAAGAAATTAAATTTAAGTGTTGTTTGAGATTCGTTCGAAAATTTTAGTATAACGGTGTTACTAATGAAATGCTAATAAAATTTCATACACAGAACCTCACTCCGCTATTCGCCATTAACTTTATTAGCAAGAACAATATATATAATATGTTAAAGATTGTTAGATATAGATTTATGTCTGTTAAGCTGTTTCTGAAATGACGTTGAAATTATTTAAATAAAATATAACAAATTTTATAGCAATATGTAAAAATGTCGTTTGCGTTGCTGGCGATAATACCATACCAAGAGCACTGCAAGCGCGTTGCCGACCCTAGCCCAGACTTCTACAGGAGCTCTAACAATAAATGAGATAATTTATTATAATATCGATCCTAAGGCTATATTCAAGAGAATTATTTTTTTTTTCGATTTTTTTCATAAGTAAATCTCAGTGTACAAAAAAACATTAATGACATTCTGATCAAACACATTTCTATACCTACTTAGCTTCTATGTACATTTAAATGTATTACATACTGACCTAACATACGTTTGTACTATCCGTGTGGTCATTACTGTCTTTCTCTGACATTTTCTAATAGTAATTGCATTATTAAAATAAATTGCACAAGAGTAAAACCAGTCACAATTATATGTCAATGAAGCAAGTACATGACTAGATGTTTATACAATATGTATTATTAATCAAACATTAATGACTTGTAGGAAGCTATACGTGTTTTGTGGTTTCACATCCATTTAGTTTATGTTCCAGCTAGGTATGCTAAAAATATATATTCGAGTTTAACTTTACTGTATATTTATGAATATATACGTAAAAATTGGCAGGCATTTGTTTGTTAGCCGTAGTGATCGACATGCCTTAAATAATGTAACACTTAAGAAGGTTTCCTCAATACCAGTTTAGAAAAAAAGTCATTCCTTTATAGGAATGTCTATTTTGATATATAATAAGATTCCGGCTGCGTTTCAATCTATGCCAGAAATTAAAAAAAAAAAACTTTTAAAAAAAGCGAACTTTGTGTAGAAAAGATTATTAGGATATCAATGACTACCTTAACGATGAAAAGGCATGGGATTGAATTAGGCTTGACCGGGACTATCTCCATCTCCCGTCTTGTTATAAGATATAGTTTCGAATATTGTAAGTAGGTGTGTAGTATGTGGTGATTTCAACAAACACGACTGGCTGTCTCTTGTCCTGGTCATTTAATAGTTGTAATCTGTGAATTTTGTTTACTTTTTAACCGACTTCCAAAAAAGGAGGAGGTTCTCAATTCGACTGTATTTTTTTTTTTTTTTTTTTATGTATGTTACATCAGAACTTTTGCCCGTGTGGACCGATTTCGACAAATTTTCCTTTAATCGAAAGGTGGTGTGTGCCAATTGGTCCCATTTAAATTTATTTGAGATCTAACAACTACTTGTCGAGCTATATCTAATAATGCGTTTTTACTTGACGCTTTTTTCGTCGACCTTCGTTGTATTATACCGCATAACTTTCTACTGGATGTACCGATTTTGATAATTGGTTTTTTGTTTGAAAGGAGATATCCCAAGTTTAGTACCATGATAAGGAAACCAGGATCTGATGATGGGATCCTAGAGAAATCGAGGGAAACTCTTGAAAATCCGCAATAACTTTTTACTAGGTGTACCGATTTTGATAATTCTTTTTTTGTTGGAAAGGGGTATCCCTAGTTTAGTACCATGATAAGGAAACCAGGATCTGATGATGGGATCCCAGAGAAATCGAGGGAATTTCTTGAAAATCCGCAATAACTTTTTATTAGGTGTATCGATTTTAATGATTTTTAATTTAATCGAAAGCCGATGTTTATCATGTGGTCACATTTAAATTTCATCGAGATCTGATAACTACTTTTTGAGTAATCTTTGATAATGCGTTGTTACTTGACTATTTTTTCGTCGATCTACGTTGTATTACTCGTCGATGTAATTGAAGTCGGTTTTTTTTCGTTTGCGAGCAAACACAATTATTTGTGTACTGATCTTAAATTCGGAAAAGAGTACTGAGAGTTTTTTTCCTTCAGCATTTTGCCTCTCGGCTAACACTCGGAAACGGGGATGTCTGGCGCGAACTTGGGGAGGCCTATGTCCAGCAGTGTACTGCAATAGGCTGAACTGTAACATTCGGGTCCATTAGGTTAAGTAATTTGTTGTAATATTTAATTAGAAATTGTTCGTTAAGTGAAGTTTGTTGTTTGGAATCACCTTATGGTGTCATAAATATTTTCATTTCATGCCTTATGTGTCACCTGGACACAATATATAAAGAAAAAAATACAACATAGGAGGGTAGAGCTAGTGACTATAAGAAGTTTGATAATTTAGAGTACACTAGCATAATAATAAAAAATTAAATACAACACAAAATTAGAAATATTTTTGCAAGTGTTAATTTTAGCACGTTACTACAAACAGCGGTAACGCGCGGACTGGTAATGACAACGAAAGACCTTCCTTCATCAACGAATGACGCACGATTTTCCATTAGCTTATTAGAGACCGCCTGTTAGTTGTGCTTGTAACTAGACCAGGGGTAGGCGAGATTTTAATCTACTTATTCGTTTGTTATGTTTACAGATTTTAAACTACCTACGTTTGTGAACCTATATGAAACTAAAGATGGCTAGAGTTACTTTACAGTTATTTGCGCGTTAAATTTCACTACATGAAACACTTTCAACCAAACAATCTTTAAGTCCATTAAGTTCATATTATTTTTATTTAACAATTTTTTTTAGGTACAAAACTATATACATAATATATTTGTCATGGAGACTCACGTATAATGTGTGCTTATCCCTATAAGAGAGTTCTTCCCAAAAAGAAACCAAAAATGACCCAAAAAGGAACAGTTACAGACAGAAATTAAAGTAGGTAGACGTACAATAACAAAACATATTGATTTTACAACAGGTTAGGTTCGCTTTAATAAATGAGAAAAAGGAAAGAAATTTAAGTTTTTACGTAGAAAATTTGAGCAGAACATAAAAACAGCGATAACCTTGACAAAACACGATTAAAATATTTACATTACAAACTGTAACCACCGCGATACACGGTAGCGCTCTCAAATAAATACGTTAAGGTATATTTTATTGCGGCCATAACGAACACTGTTGAGGCAGAGGCAAACAATTGAAAAAGATATAAAAGTTTGCCTTCAATCATTGAATTCGCGGTCAAGGGCGGAGCGTCCTTAACTGTTAAAGAATACCACACAAATATCGATTATGTTTTTAATTTTTAAACTTCCATCTCACTGTCAACACTTATTAAGCGTCGTCAAAAAATTACGAGCTTTTTACTTAACGAACTTACCGCGACTGACATTTGAAAGCTTTCGACCTTTCTCGATGTTCTTCAATTATTATTGGAATTATTAAAATGTCAATCGTAGCAAGTCTCGTATAAGTAAAAGTATCGATTATATTGACAGTACTGTAAAAAGTTATTTACTGAAATTATTATTATAGGTGCTACATTTACAACTCTGATTCGAAAGAAATTCCTTTGGGGAATATTCTAGATTTCGTCCAAAGAATGCGAGGAAAAATTCACCGAGATATTTTCAGACTCGCAAAACAGGTTTGTTATTCTAATTCGCTTTAGTACTGTGTAGAAATTTGGTAAGACATTTTATCTTTAATAATGTTCGTGATGGTAATTTTTCCATAAAATGGTGCAAATTTTTCTGGTCAGCATTGTACTTATACTAATAAAATTGCTTTGTTTATATATTAGCGAGTGCTATGGAAACGTTTACACAAACGATTACCAAGGATTATTTTTTCAATATAATGGCAAAGTTTTTACCTGCAGGACAAACTTCTGGTCGATATATTTTTTGGCTATGTTAGGTTGAAAGTCAGGTGACTCCAGAAGTCGTAGAAACAGCTCGTAGACCAGTTGGAGATGTGGCCAGGCAGCTTCTAACGTTGGTTCGTCTTCTTCTGGGTCGAACTCTGCACCGTTTGGATTTGACGACGGTGGCAATGTTCGGAATAAGTTTATTGCGAACTGCGGAAGAAGATAAACTATTATTACTAGGTTATCTTAATATGTACACGGCAAACAGTGACGGAAGAAACTTGTTATGATAATTCCTCGGCGAGGACGCCATTTATAATGAAATATAAGATTACTTTATACTAGAATATTGGATTTTTTTATTTATTTATGAAAAATTAAATATACCCTCAAAGTAATCTCTTTAACCATATTACGCTATAACCATATATACCACATAAAATGTATTGATTAACACTAAACATTAAAAAACGTTTATCAATATTTACTAAAAGTATCTATCTTATTTACTTATTTGATCTCTCTTTGTCTTAATGTGATAAATAGGAAAGTACTTTGTAGCAAAAATTAAACTCATAATAAAACACCACAACAGAGTTTCCTGTTCATTAAACTCAGCAATGTAATTTTGAGATCAGGAGTGATATAAAACACCGCAGTGGTGCACTGCAATACAAACTGAATAGAACAAATTATAGTCATTGACGGGTCAATTGCACTTTGAATGTATCACGTTGAAACAGACTCATAATCATTAATACAAGTCATTCTAGACAACAATAATGAGCTTAAAGAATTTTCATTCACATTGAAAAAGTTAAACAGTTTGAATGAGTCAGCTTTTTATTTTTAGTCTCAATGTTAGTCAAACACTTCGCTGCTTCGAGAGTGGGTCAAAGCCAATGTCGTTTGTGAGTGCACCCTCAGAGTGCTGTTCCAATAATCTTTGTTTTAATGCGTGATGTAAATTAAGGTCGGATTGCAGCTGGTACGGGAATAATAAACGAGGAGTACATTTGCATTTACGGGTAACACCTGAGGACTGCGTGGAGTACTTTAAAACGACCTACTTTACGAATACGCTTGCATCAGAGACTAAAGTGCTGTATGCCAAAAACAATTAATTATAAAAAGGGTCTTTGCAACGAATGTTAGAATAATTTTCTTTTACCATCACATCGACCAAGACAAAACCGACTTAGACGATGATGAGACGAAATCTTAGGAATTTCTTTCTTTTCCCATATTTAATGTCATAGTATTTCAATGTCTTAATATTACGTGTACAACTAGTATGGGATACTAAAACCAATTATATTGAAATCGCTTAAGTAATATTGATCACCACTATTGACATTATTTTCTTTAGAATATCTATGTATACCTACAACCACGAATCGAGTTTACGTAGTATAAAATGAAAGTGGTAGATATTTAGTATATTGGACAGTTGGGATAACCCCAACTTTTAATTATAATCACCAATTAATTAATAAGGATTTCGTTAAGGGTGACTTATGACTTCGGTGACTGACTTAACTTACCATATTGACTGCTTCCGGGTAAATAGCTTCTGTGATGACACCCCGCTCTGAGGTGACGTACTCGACCATCTCGAGCAGGGCGGCTCGTTTCACTTCCTTCCATTTTAAATCCGACAGCGGTTCATCCGCAAAATCGAATAACAAACAACACTGTCGCAGTTTCTGCACGAATAGCTGTTCCCGTTCCGCTGCCGGTGCATCTATTAAAAATATAATTGATATTAGAGGTTTAAATTTCTTCTTACTAAAAAACTTAATAATAAAAAAAATTATCTTGTCGAGCTTTCTGTAAATTTCTAAATTTAAATGAGAACTTTCACCTTGGACGAGACTAAGTTCTTTAATTTGAAAACTTTTTGCCTCTGCAGTGTTTCAATGTAAATAGCGATATAACTTTGTTCATAAGACGTTTTTTTTAAAGCGTAAGGCTTCACAGACTGTTACGTTGAACGTGAGTACTAGAACTGTAATATAGTGGCACCGTTACTAGTCTGTCCGGCTCTAACTGCTGTGATCGTTACCTATTAACCTGTACCGCCGTCTGACCGATCGACTGAGCTTGTTTGGTATAATTGAATTTCTGCATCGGTGTAATGAATACAATGTCAAACTCGTTACCGTATCCGTGTTATGCTGATCACTGCTTTATCGCACCTGCGAAACTATTTCGTAACCTTGAAAGGTCGACGAAGACGGGTGTTCGAACTTTTGACATATATAATATTTAACTGAAGTTACGCTACTCAATGTTAACGCAATTCTAGTCTACAGTTTTATATATCGTCAACTGAGCTGTACTCTTCGTGCAATACCAAAAATAAACCAGATTATAGTGTATTATGGTAATCTACACATCCAAAAATATCTTCGCAGAGCGTTCAAATTCCGCAAATAAACATAAAATAAGCTATGGAGGATTAATGCACACTAATTGGGCAATAAATGTTATTTTTGAATGTAAATACTTATCAAATTATTGCACATAGAAACCTGAAACCTGTATAGTTTGCGCTAAAACCGTGATAAGCCATATGTAATCCGCGTTGATAATTTAATATGATCTAAACTTAAAGGTTTAAACGCTAACATGGATGTGATCTCAGTTTTAGTGATTAAAATGTTATGTGGACCTGTCTGATAAGAATAAAATATTGTTTCATGCTCCAATATTTTATAAAGGGATAAATAGGTATATGAAGTACTTATACGAAATGTAGGGTGAAGGACGTCGTCACATTCCATTTCCCATGCCCTATGGGCTATGCTTATAAATGTAGCCGTCAACTACCGGCCTCCGATGGGTCGATATATTTTTGTGGCGGTCTCGCCATTTGCTTAACTCGAATTGTGTTTGGTGGAGGAGACAAAGTTTATTAGAAATACGCTACGGTTATTTGCTATGTTAACTCCTAAATGTAACGACGAGAAGATAGCAGCATATAGAAATGAGGTAAGAGTGGTCGATAAAGTCACATACATGTCAGGAACACCCGCAAACTGATCATTTTCTTTAATAGTTTGTCTGCTTGTCTCTAACAAGTCAGAAGACTGATTGTACTTTAAAACATTATTTAGGGATATTGTAAAACCTAATTTATTGATATAGATATTTGTGTTTACTCTGTTATTATCTAAGACGTAGTAAATACGTAGGTACGTTAGAATCCAGCAAACCTTTCAGCAACGGCAGCTGCACCATCAAACTCTCTTTATCAGCATTAGGAGCAGGCGGCCGCTCGGGCGAAACGGCGACAGTGGCAGCATTGACGGGTGGTGGCGGAGAGCGTGCGTCTGGAGGCGAAGGCGCCTTCTGAGGCCCCTGGCCCTCCATGCCGAACAGCGCGAACCGAAACGCGCGTGCTACGTCAGATACACTCTCGGAGCGCTTGGTGCCCTGGTTGGCGACGAGATCGAGACCGGAGTGGAACGACGGCGATTTGGGTATACCGAGCGGCGAGACAGCGCGACGCGGCTTGGTCTCAGCGGCGGCGAACATAGCGCGAGAGGGTGCGCGCGCGGCCGGCCCGGCGTGGACCATCGCAGGCGGCGGCCGGCAGCGGCATCCGAGCGGGAGCCGGCGGCGCCGGGACCGGAGCGAGCTGCGAGGGCGGCCGGACTGGCGCGCCGCGGCCCGCACCCGCGCCGCGCCGCCTGCGCGCGCACCCCGCCCCACATCGCCATATATACATAGCTATGCAACCTCCGCCACCACCGCCTCCGACCCTTCACACGACACACCACTATGCTCACGGATTTTGATTGTTATCACTGGACATCTGTGCCTTTTTATGAACATTTAATAGTAGAAAATTAAAACGGATGTTTTGATGACTTTTTAGCTAACATAACAAAATTTTGTTGTAACTAAAAGTACTTAATATATTACTTTTAGTTTACAAACATTTTAATAATAATAAGACGCAAACATTGACATTACTTATCTACAAAGATAACAAAAATCTTCTCAAGCAAATGTCACTATATTTACTATGTACAATTAATTAGATTTAATTAAGACGTAGCAGATATGTCGAAAAACTGTAACAAATAGATTAAAAACCTGATAAAAATTATTACATTCAATGATGTATGACGATAAAGCACAAGTTTGAAGGAAAATATTCACACACTCATATAAGTAGAATCGACAATTTTATTTAATTTATTTCAACAAACAAAACTACCAAGAAATTCAAAAGTCAGGCAATAAAAAAAGACTGGCACTAAGGTGGCAGCCTCTTATATATCACAAGAAGTTCATGCAACCCTAACGATAAGTTTAAACTTACACAATATTTACGATTGTCTTTCGTGCTATCAACCCCTTGGAGAATTTTTTCCAAGAATCACTGAGGGTAAAGTTTGTTTGGGTGTTTTGGGGCGAGCCGGTAGACAAGGGTAACATTCTTATGGCAGACGTTCAATTCCCCCTTGATAAAACCATCGATTAGTAATGAGCTTAAAATTTCGTGATTCATGCTTAAAAAGGCTTTATGTAAATCGCCCACCTGTGTAATAATGTACATAAGAACACATATGCGTGTAAAGCTCTGTTCTTTTTTTTATTTTCGTCTAAGCTCCCCTTGCATCACACAATGCATAAAATTATCGATGACAGATATGGACTTATATTACTCATAGGGCTCTATAACAAAGTTACGACCAAGTAACTATATATGGAATAATTGTCCCTAGTAGGTTTTACTAAATTGTCTTAATAATGTTAAGTTTTGCGCTTCGAATCTGAACAAATCTGAGAAACATATTTTAGCACAGTATAGAGTATAATATATAGTAGTAGTAATAACACGTAAAAATATTTTTGAAGTGAAACTTCTTTAGAGTCGTAATTTGAAACCTGATGAAACCAAAATGCGTCACGATAAAGAAACAAACACAAATATATAGGGTAAGATCAGCGAGAGAATGAAAGAAAGTTTCACTTCTGTCGTGTAACGTGTGAATTGAACACACACTTTTTTTAAACATTTAGTCTCGAATTTTTAGAATCGATTTGTTAGTTTTATTTTCTTTAATTTTAATTAAAGTAAAACTTAAAAATTTAGTGAAACTGCGAACTGTAACTACTTTTATTTAAAAAAAAAACACACATTTTATATCGAACCTGCCAATTAACCTTCGCTAGCTACTCGCGATATTGAGATTTTCAGAATTGTTACAATTCGTGAATTCCTGTACCTACCGCTGCTGTTCTTCCCTGATGGTGATACGAGCTTATAGCTAGTTACTTTTATTAAAAGTAATACATAGTTACTGTTGTAATTTTATATTCGATTATTATCGTCACGTTAGTATTTAGAGGTTCAATATACAAGCCAAATGCGTTTCATTTTCTTGAAAGTCAGGACATTCTGATAGGTTATTGAGCTTATTAACATAAGCCACCCTTTCTATTTTCCACTGGGCTTAGTTTCGCGGTTCTGTTTTTTAATGACAACTTTCGTGTGTTCTATTTCCGACTCGAGCAAGTATTTGTATTTATATATGTATTTCTAGACTTATATTTCAGTTATTATAGACACCTGACAGCAGTTGTGAATCATGGTAAGGAAGCTATATACAGCAGTAGAAACTTTACAGACTGAT